>NC_044198.1:22940195-24397588 GCF_900880675.1 Sparus aurata | reverse complement strand
TATCTGCATTATGTATCACAATCATTTCTGCATCACAAGCTTCTCACACGGGACACAGAGAGAGGAAGAGCTGTTTTCCTTTCTTGGCCAGTTTTCTTTTCTTTTCTAAATCTAATTTTCAGTATTCATGGAGGTGTGTTTCTTTCCTGTGGCGTCAACGTGGAGGTGTGTCCCTTTAATCTCCCTGGCAGGTGTCTAATTGCAGTAACTCAGTGCAGCAGGGCTCAGTGTGCTGAAGTTACTGAAGTGACTCTCTGTCTGCTCTGGTCTCACACTCGTTTGGTCCTGTTGCCTTAAATTGATCCCTTCCTTTGGGGCTTTGTTTTGCACCTTGCACGTCCCAGACTTTGCTCACGGTCGCTGAGATTACTTCAACGTTTCAATCTTGTTTTGACCTCCTGAGGTGGATCATGACATGACTGGAGACCTTGTAGCGTGTGTGCGTGTGTGTGTGTGTGTGTCTGGTGAGTCAGTCCAGATAATCAGTATAATTGAGAACACCTGTTCAATTTAATTTGTAAATCGCGCCTGATTTATTGTTTCACACCTGCAGACAATCAGCACACTAACGCTGCAGACTTGGGGTGTAGTTTTACCCATTTTTTGCATGTGTGACAAACATAAATATACGTTTGCAGCTAATTAAGATCAACAAGGGATGTTTTGCTTCTACACTTGAATATGCCTTTTCCTTTCATCAATCTTAACCTTCTGTAATCACTCCGTTTAAAGATCGAAATAGCCGATTTTACTAATTTTAATTCGTGACCTCAGAGTTTGGATTAATGTGGTGAGTGATTTTTACTTTACAGATTACCGATAAAGCTGATTCGTCAGGATTAAGATCAGGCTTCCTTTTACAGATGATTTAAAGGGACAGTGTGTAATATATCAAGTATTAAGCGCCATCTAGCTGTGAGGTTCTACACTGCAACACTCCTTTGCTCACCCCTCCCGTTCTGAAGACGTTGGAGACGTTCCGGAAGCTACGGTGGCCCTGACGGACAAGAAACTAATTTTCAAAATATGGACTCTTTCCCAACAGCATCGAGTATTTCTACTGATTCAAGTAATGAGGTAAATATGTAGTTAGTTATTAAGGCTAGAGTTCCCTCTCAGTTCCGCAGTCAAGCTGGATGGCCAAATGAGGCTGTGTTTGAAGGTGGGGCGTCAGGGATATTTAGGTTTGTTGTGAAATCCGATATTCCAGGGTATAATTGGCCGTTTTTGACTATTTTTGATTTTGCCATTATATTTCACCTTAAAAGCTATTTACTTGGTGTCATTATTTTCAGCACAACCTCACATGTGTGACTGTACAGTTATATTTTCATTTTGACACACTGTATTAACACAATGGACCTAAAATCACAAAAAAAAAAAAACATAAAATCCGAGTAGAAAAAGTAATGCAAATATAAATTTTTGTTTGCTGAATATGTGCATACATTTAAAAAATGTACGAAGTTATATGTAACTATTTACATTTAAATGCAGGCAATGCTCAGGTCTGCCTGAGCTCCTTCCAGCTGAATGAAGAGCTGCACTGCCTGCTCCACATTCAGCTTCTCCTCATTATTCTGACTCATTAAACAAAAAAACGACTCCACTACTCACTAAACTCACTACACCAAACACTACATAACACACTAACTACACACTCCAAACACGCTAAATGTCACAAATCTCTCAACTCTCAATATCGTTGTCTATACACCGACTGTCCTGTCAATCATCCGCCTAGGTCCCTCCCACAACTTCCTGTTCGTCAACAACCAAACTTGCTGCTTGGACACTTTCGTGACAAAAGCCCGTTTTTACCGTTTCTTCTGCACCAGACACAAAGCAAACGTGACGGCAATGTTCGCGAAAAAGCGTGGCGAACATTATTTACCCTAAGTCCGGTTTTGAACGTGTCGGTGGGTCCGGTTGCCTCGAGAGGTGGGCCGTGTAGGTTGGCTAGTGGCTAGCAGCTAGCAGCTAGCTACACACGAACATCCACAGATTCCGATTCCACTTTGTTGTCCGCGCATCTCCGGATCTCCCCCGAGAACAGACTCGGTCCGGACTCGTTTAGTCTCATTAATCCACAACAGTCAGTTTAGATGCACAGAACAGAACGGGACCGAACCGCCGGCAAAATCCTGGTCCAGCTCGCGCCGCTGCTTGTTTCTTAAGATGGAGGGTCGCGGTGGGCTCTGCAGTGATTGGCTCTGGTGCGCACATGACTGTGGTGGCTCTGGTGGACAATGCTCATGGAATTTGTAAAGCATTTATGAAATAATTTATTAACGATATCATTGCAGTCCAAACAAATGCGAAATAGCACACCCTTGAACCAAGCAGCAGCCATGTTGAAACTCTCAGGTCAGTCTGATCCTGATCCGCAGAGATATTTGAGGAATACACACACACACACACACACACACACACACACACACACACACACACACACACACACACAGAGACAGACAGACAGACAGAGGTTACTTGCTTTTATAGAGAGATATTCTTCGCTCAGGAGGATAAGTCAGATTGTTGGCAGAGGTAATTGTACACCAATGAGGACTTACTTATGAACGAAGACGTTGATTTGAGTTAATAAATTACTTAAATTGTTACACACTGTCCCTTCAATACCAAGTCTCCTCTGATTGGTCAGCTCACACACGCCTGAGCTAGCAGCGCTTTTAGTGACTCCAGTCGGCTCGGTCATGTTTTCGGCTTCTACCTAGCTGCACTTCTACCCTGTATATAGGCTTAAATTATGCAAATGTGTCACATGGTGATGTCAGGAAGTCATGGAATTAACACCGGGACTACTGATGAGGTGTTTCAGGCACTGCAGAAGCTGTGTTTTCTGTTGGAAAGAGATATTTAATGATCTTTTAGACTGCAACATCGCCACTCGGCTCAACTCTCAAAGCATTTGAATGAGATCTGACTCTCAAAGAAAACCCCACTCTTTGCTATATTACTTTAACATAGCAGTTTGGTCGTGGAGTGAGAACTCCTTGCTGACGGAAGCACCAGACAAAGGATGTTCAACCAAACACTGAGCTGGGTCAAAGTCTGGGTCAGTGTGCATGAAATAAAAGCGTCCTCCAGTGCAAATTGAGTGTAGCGCTGCCTCCGCAAACTCCCACTCACCACCTCAAGAGATGCGATTGAAAATCTACTATTAAGTCAAGGACTGAAAAGCAAAGGTGATTGGAGTTCACAGTGAAAAGGCTACAAAAGGGAAATTAAAACCGTCTTCTATTGACCCGCTTGAATCCATTGTTTTTACTGCCGGCAAACAAAATCTCTTTTATTCCACTAATTGCTAACAGTTTGTTCGGTTTTATCACTGTGTAATTTCTTTTTAGGATTCTTCTTCAAGTGCAGTTAATCAGGCCTCGTCATCATCACAGAAACACAGGGACACGACGTTACTTGCAGACAGTGACAGTCTTTTTCACATTTAGTTTTCACAGTCCAGCTCTTATTGAGGGAACTTAAAGTAATTGCTGATACGCGGCCCACATTTCTTTCAAACACTGTGTTATAACAGCCCAGGCACTCCAAGAACATTTGGAAAATGAAGAGAACCAGCAGCTGCTTTGTCCCAAAGTGAATTCTGCTGCGTGTGTGTGTGTGTGTGTGTGTAGGTGTTTGCACTAATGAGATAATCAACCTGGCGGCAAACAGGTGTTCCGACTGCACTCAGCCCTCCAAACAGAACATACAACAGAAATCTCACTTTGTTTCATGATTTGAAAGTAATCATGTCGAAATGAAACATTTTAATAAATGTCTGTGAAGCCTTTGTGTTGATCCTACTGCATTTTTTTATACAAGAGCCGTCCTATTCTACCTCTGACTGGCTTGCGTCGATCGCAGCTTTGTGGTCATCGTGGTACTCGGTGCTAAAAACAAACATTTAACATGTTTTTTATTGTCCACATACCTGCTGCACTGGTCGTCCACTGGTCAGCCAGAGGAGAGGAAGGTTCAGTGGGCCCGGATGAATTTACTGTTTGACATACTTTGTTTTTCTTGTGGTTGCTTTGTGAAACAAACAGCCGGCATCGGAGCTCATACGGCAGTTTGTGAGCAGTAGTTTTCAGAGTAAACACACCGACCTCTCCAGGAGCAGCAGAAGACCGGGGGAGAGACTGAAGAGGTCGGTGTCTTTACTGGGGACCAGTGGCGTGCACAGACTTTTTGAAGGGCAGGGGCGAAAAGAAGGGCACTTTAGCACGCATTTTGGCTCCCAAGAGGGCACTTTAGCACGCGTTTTGGCACCCAAGAGGGCACTTTAGCACGTGTTTTGGCTCCCAAGAGGATACTTTATCATGTTTTAACCAGCCAAGGGGGCAGTTTAGTGTGTTTTGCCAACCAAGAGGGCACTTTGGCTCGCTTTTTTGGCTCCCAAGAGGGCACTTTAGCACACGTTTTGGTTCCCAGGAGGGCACTTTAGCACGCGTTTTTCAACAATTGGTCCCCTCCTTGTGCACATCACTGCTGGGGACACTACAGCTCATAAACCACTGAAGTTAGCACATCTGTTAAGTTACTAATTGCAGAAGGAGATAACACAATAAACTTTAATTCAGTCACTACGGTTTCAACGCCGTCGTCTGCCATCTAAAGTCTCATTCACGCTCTACGTCCATACTGTGTTCATTTTGTTTCTTAACACCAGGATAAGAGGAAGTAAGTTTTAACCTGTATGATCTTACAGGGAGGAGACTGTATGGGAATGAAGTAGACGTTACTGCAAACACAGGCATTTTTCTTGCATTTGCTCAAACATCTACTCCCGTCCTTGTATCTCAATGCACAGAGTGAAACCAGTCATACATGTAGAGCAACACTACATAGAAAAACCGAGGAGCTGCCGGTGTTTTGCTCGATTGCAGTGATAGAATTATAAGATTGCTTTACTGTTTATTACCCCGATGGTGCGTTGCCATCTTGATCCGCGTGTGAGTGTGTGAGAGAAAACTCGTATCGATTCTTTTCTCAGTATACTGGAGAGTCACAACAATTCCCTCTGCAGCTGCAACAGTGATTTAAGCAATGTTGTTCAAACACACACATACACAAAAAAAAGATGTTGCAGAGAGCTGATGAAGGTCCGCACGTCATTCTTCTGTCCTTGTTTACCTCTAAACCCCTCAAGTTGTCGGTCGCCCGGGTTGCATCTGCACCAGTGTCACACTTCCTGAGTGCTTGGCAAGTTTCGTGACAGTGATTCATAAGAGCTTGAACGCATTCATATGTAGAACGCTGATCTTTGATCGTTGCCTCACCCGACTGAGGGCTGCAGATTAAATTTTAATTGATGACCAGGAGCGACAAAACTGCTCAAGCTTCATATTAATGTCTTGGCTGACAAAAGCTCCTTTTCCGGCTGGCTTTATTGTGCTATCGAGTGGTTGATACAGCATCTCTGGCTTCGTACCAGTAGTATCTTAATGCTCCAGAGTAACTTTAATTCTGACATCTTTTTGGGACTGTTACATGACAGCTTGGGTGAGGTCTGCGTGTCTAACTGGGGGCTGTCAGGTGGCAGCACGACTTCCTTTCCAGCTCTGAGTGCCGCTCGTGGAGTCTCGTCTCCCCCCGCGTCAACATAAGATTACCAAACTCTTGTTTATTTGCATTTGCATCCTCGCTGCGTTTAACCTGCACCTCAAGCTGCGATCGGTGGCAGCGGAAGTGCCAGGCGAGCTCGTGGCATTTACCTGCTCGCATGGCATTTTCCGGGAAAAAGCTGTGAGAGGAAGTTCAATCACCGGCTCCGCGTGTGGGCTTATCGCTCGGCCTTTGCCGTGTTGCTTTATACGAGCAGAAGACATGATGAAGCTCCCCATCAGCGGCACAGTGGATCCGAGGGCTCTAAATCTGTCAGAGCTGCAGCAGAGCATGCTGGTGCAGCTAGCGGCGTGTAGACAGCCTGGATTTATAACTTTCTATTTAAATGGACGCATCTCTTTCCGAAGTGCCTCCTCAGTGGGTTATGATGGGTTCATACCACATTGCTCTGGCGCCTTTTTCTAATTCAGTTTCTATCTTTATCTCGAAGTATGTTCTGCAAGACAGCTTGTATCAGATGAAATCAGAGGCTTATAATTAAGTAACCACGACTTCTCCTGGATATTAAGCCAAATATGAGGAATATGTTTTACGCTCGACATCAGCTGGCTTACAACTTCTAAACAATGGCATCGACTGGAACAAAAGCAAGGGAGAGAATTATGCTTTTGGGTTTAGGTTCTAGGAACACTGTCGGCATTCAGCAGCAAGTAATGTATAAAAGATCCATGAAGGTTTTGGACTGTGACACCATATTAGCCAGAGCTTGGCCTCGTGTCATCTGTCAAGCCCGCGATTTCCACACAAGCTTGTGTCGTACACTCTTTGTGTGTAGCAGGGAAAGCAAAAAGGGCACAACTAATGAAATAAATCATGGCCGCAATCCCATTTCTGGCGTCAGAAGCCATTCCAATTGACAGCATGCACAGTATCAGGGTCCTGGAACATGCACACCTAAATGTGGTGCAGCCAAATTTAATATGATTAAGTGAACCTGCCATTGGCACATCATCCGTTTCGAAAGCTCTGCTGAACACCTTATTCTTGTGAGGAAAAATAGGCTGAAGCATCACCAGGACAGCTGAAATGTTGCATTGCCCCTGCTGCATAGTGTGTGTGTGGTTTTTTTTCTAAGAACAATATCAGGGGAAGAACATTCAGCATTTGGAGGTAGTGTCTCTGTCTCAGCCATTACTTGTTTCTGCAGTATGTAGCTTCACTGAGGGGATCACATGTTTAATTCACAACACTCGTTTTGAGGACACATTTTAATTACGTAATGAGTTTTGTTGGTAGTCAGCACTAGGGATGTATACCGAGGACCGGTACTTTTTGGTACTTTTCTGATTTTTGCGAGATGCGCGCGCTCCAGGTGTTTGGTGATGTTGCTTACCCCGAATTTCCACTGTGTTATAAAAACAACAACAGGAAGTGTTCCCGACTGAAGGATTAGTAGAAGAGCTTGTATTTGTCTCTTTTTTGAGATTTGTTTGCTGGTGTCAACACAGAGTGTTTTATTTTGAAAAGTAACCAGATGTTATGTTGTTATTTCTGTGCTCGACTTCCTGCCTGCTCGGTGCTGCGTCGTGCTGCATCTGCCAAAGTCCTTGTTATCTGTTCCGGGGTATTTGTAATTGCATAGCTTCTATTCTGTTGAAGCTTTATTATTACCTTGTGGTAATAAAAAGAAGGTTGAATCTTTTAACATCTTGTAAAGTCTTTATTTTTTTACACAAAATTACATGTTGTAGTATCGATAAGAGTATCGATAAGTATCGGTGCCGATAAGGAGTATCGGTATCGGTATTGATAAAATCATAACGATATACATCCCTAGTTAGCACATACGTAACAGTAACAGACCTGGAATTTGTATTTACGACAGTGGAATTGCACTGGGGGGCACCAAATCCACAAAATGCCCATTTCTACATAATGTTGCTTTAATATGCGAATGGTAGGACATTAGTGCTATTAAAGATGTACAGAAATACAATTTTGTGTACTTGAATGTACCATTAAGATGCATTAAAATATACTAAAGTACAGATCAGCAATTAAAAAAAACAACTTGAATTCAACTTTGTTTCAACTGGAATGATTTTTAAAACTTTATTGAAGTGTCCTTCAAATTGAAAACAATTATACTTTGTCTTTGTCACGCATTTGATTTAATTTTTTTATATATTTCTGTGTGTGTGTGATAGGATTAGAGTTAAATTTAATTTAAAAGAAGAATCTTATCTCAAAATAGCGTAAAGTGCACTCTGGTGTATTTAAAGTGTCATTTGTGGCACTAATGATGTATCATTAGCATATCAATTACATATCAGTACATCTTAAATCGTACACTTTTAGGTCATTAATCATGTGCTCATTATACTTGTGTTCAGTGGCGTTTTTCAATCAATCAGTGACATGATTAGTTGTAATTGTGGCAAAATCTGGTTGGTTTAACTGAAAGAGTATAAAAGCCTACAGTCAGCTGATTAAGGAGTCTTTAGAATGAGAGAGAATTAAGATATTCTTTCTGAGTGAACTTCCACTGAGCTTCCTTTCCCTGAAAATGGGTAAAGTGAACCTGACGGATATTTTGGTGAGAAGATATTCACCCGATGTTCCGAAAACCTTCTGCAAAAAAAGTCTGGTTCGGTCAGCTGGGAGCCTAGAATCCATATTCAGTGGGAGTCGTAGGTGTAGAGACTGTTATCTGATGTCAAGTCAATATTAACCTCTTGTATTTTCAGAGCACTTGTGTCCTGGAAAAAAAAAAAAAGCAGTCAAATGTGTAACTCCGCTAAGATCAGTTTTTCTTCAGATTGAGCTCCAAAAGAAGTCGTTTTTTCTTTTTTGATAGATCAACGAGGCGGCCTACGTACGTCGCTATCACATCTGTCCTGTTCGTGCCTGTTGGATGGCTATTTTCTTCCGTCGCTCACCAACATCGTCTTCTGTTGCTGGAACAGGAGAGCCAAATTTCAAAAATAAGCGTCCGTGAGGCAGCTGGTCCAAACTCGGAATATTGATCTGACACCATTAGGTTGTTGCCTCTTTATATTTGCTCGGTCATTACCTGGCAGACGGACGCTGTAGCAGCTGGTGAAAGGTGGGGTTTATTATCTTGGTGCGGACCACAGCTATCGATGAGTGACGGGAATAAAACGCTGATATTGTGCAGCTATTGATCTGAGTCAGATATGTCAAAAGAACACGTGGGGGAGCAGAAAGATGGCTGTAAGTGAATGCAAATACAAAGTGGCCACGCTTGTCTCCTGAGTTGAAGAGCATCCAGCTTCTATCTGATGGGAACACTCCTTATCTTTTACACGCGGAGTGAAACACACTTATCCGTGACACCGTGCTTTCATGGACACAAGCATACACGGTCCCAATGAATGCACCATCTTTAGTCCCTTTGAACCCTATTCATCTGAGCTTCAGTGCGACATGCCGGATTACATAAATGTCCTACAATTAAAAGGTAATAACACAAAGACGGCACACTAATGTGTAACCTAATCATGCCCTCTTATGTGGGAACATCACGTCGTGCATCTTGTTGCAGGCCGTGATTTTTTTTTGTCATGTAAAGTGAAAGAGACAGTGTGTCAGAAGTGGATTTAAGGAATGTGTTATTTTTTTTTTGATAGGTTATAATTTTAAAACCGTAATCGCTCAGCCGTGCCGGGTTTCAGGCAGTTTTCTCTTCTAGCTGTTGAAAAAAAACATCCTCTTACACAACACTGAGGATGTTTGTGTACAAAAATAGTGTGCAGCAACTTTTAACAGGCACAAGTAGATTGACCTGCAGGTGGCTCAGTAATCCAGTTCTTTCACCTTTTCACAGGTGAGTTTTTTTAATTACCTGGTACAGAGATTAGTCATCCCATATGGAAGGCTGTGATTTAATTAAGTGACAACGCTGTCTGCAGCTGGACGCAATTAATGTAAAACATGTGTTGCGTATGGAGAACTCTACAGCTGCTGTCGCATAGCGCCGTTCCTGCTGTTGCGTACCTCCCCTGTCAGCTTCTTCAGACACCACAAAGAGGACTGCACGTCTCCAGCACATTATATTTGCAGATGTTGATTGGACAGTTTAGCAAAACTCCCCCTGGCTCATTTGTGCACCACCAGTTTATCACCGACTATCCACCAAGGGTTTTTTTTCGGCCTCTCAGGTAGATTTTATCATCTGTTACTCCTTTGTTGGTTTAAACTGTGTAAAGAGGTCAAAACTCCTGCAAAACTCTGAGTATAAAGATGAACTTTATTGTTGGAACTTTTCAGCTTGTGGCCTTCATTGGGGTCATCAGGTTGATTATGCTTTTTTCCCACTGTTTCAGTTGTCTAGGCACCATGGATGTAGGTGAAGGTGTGCAAGAACCCCCCACTATGCTTTTCTTTGGCTGTGCTTGATTTATAAGTACCACCATTTTTCAAGGCTGTGTACAGATGTTACCCACATTCCCCAGAGGTGGTAGCCTTTAAACACCAGGTTCAAGTATGGCGAAAGGAAGACACAGCTCATTGAAGTCCAATTGGAACCAGGGTTTGGGTCACTAGAGCTTCACTGATTTGACAAAAGGGCCTTTGTCTCAAATGTGCTCCAGCTCTTTGTCTTGGTGACGTTCCTTCATACCTGGGGAATTGTGAGTAGAGTCCAAGATGTTCAGAGTTCCTGAAGACTTCTTTTACAACTGCAGAAAATTGGTATCAGGGGCAGTCCGGTTTTGTTAAACATTTGGGGCTCAGTTTAAATCTAGGTCAGTTATGTGCACTTTTTTTTCAAGCCATTAGAGGTAATACAATGCCTAAAAATCTGTACATCATTTGATAAACAATGGTTGGCATGGAAATAAATAATTCTGTAGAGTTTGCATCCTTTTTTTGATCTCATTGTTTTCCAACTGTCTTCATCGTTCTGAGATAACACAACAAATGTTGAGTATGACTAATTTTCCACTACTGCCACCTAAAAAAGAGGCCAAATTGGCTGTTACTATTTTTAAGTTACATAACATAAGTAGTGTGAGAATTTGACTTAACAGCATGACTAATTCGAAACCTATTTTTGTTATACTACGCTGCAGGAGAGTTCACAGAATGAATTAAGATCTGCTCTAATTGCAAATAAAGGATCTCCATCGCTGTGAAATGGTGCTCGATATTAGGCCAATAAAAGAACATTTAGGCTACTAGGCTTGGATTTACTTAGGGAACAACATTAGTTAGCTTGTTAGCATACTTAGCTAACATCTAGTAGTACATGAGTACCTTTCTATTTAAAGGAACATTTTTAGGTTATCATTTTAAAGCAATTTCACAAAAAAATTGATATTTCAAAATAATTTTTCCAGTCATGAGAAGTCAGTGTGTCGTAACTAAAGTAAAATATCATCTTGTGTTGTGTTAAACCACCCAGTGAACTACATCGTCATGCTAAACACGTTACCAAAACTAACATGGCTGCCAACTCGGCCAAGAAAAGGTACAAAAAAAATATTAAAATCACATAATATGATTTGATATATAACATAATTTGACCCTTTAACCCTTAAATGTTTAAATTACTTTACTAATTGATTTAAATTGATTTGGAAATTATTTTCATCTGTGTGATTCATTACACAAATCAAACAGGATCAAAAATGCTCGTGTGTCTCTTCATACCGAACAGTTTTTATTTCCAAATAAGGTCCGATGTTGCAAACCGGAAAGGGCGTGGCTTTGTCGCTCAGCTCGAGCTCGATCTCATTCGTCACCAGCAGATGGCAGGCGCCATTTTAAAAATCTTTAACCAGCCGTTGAGAAGTGGAACTGAACATGTCTCAACATAGCGCTGTTATGGGAGTAGAGAGCCGTTTTTTCAGGTCTTCCTCTTTGGCTAATTTTGCAGGTAAGAACATGCAAACAAACGTCAAATTCATGACTTTATTTTCAGTTAAAAAAATCAGCTCCGTATTTTTTACACTTAGCAGGATTTTGGGGGAACTAGGTAGCTCAGTTAAGCTAACTTGCTAAGCTAGCTTGTTTGCTGGGAAAGCGCTTCACTTTGGCTTTGTGGCAGACTTGTTGAAATATTTATTTTGAATCTCTCAATCCAAAGCGATGTGATGATGTTTTTGTTTTTCACATGCTTTGTGTGATATTTCAATTTGCTGTATGATGTTGAGAACATTGCCCCAGTTTGTGCCTCTTGTGTATTGTATTTGGGATACAGAGGAGATGGCATCAGTTGCATAACCTGCATAATGGTGATGTATTACTGTATAGGAGCAAACCAGAGCAGCTCTAAGAGCACAACTGGGGGGAATGGAGAGGTGAGGTGATGTCTGCATTCATCCAGGACAATACACCTGGCCTGGTTGCAGCTACCAAAAATGGCACATACCAGCAGAAGCATATTGTCATTGTTTTTGGCACATAGATGTCTGGAAATGGAAGAGATGTTGTCAGAATACTGATGTGACACATGGCACATACATTGTTCAAATTATATGGCTATCAGAATAACCAAAGCCTCACAAAATTAGAATAATCCTTATGTTATGTAGCCAAGCCTTGGTTGTACTTATTCCATTCCAGGGGAAAAGGCGATTTGTGTATATATTCACACAGTCTGCTACCTCAGATCGCTGTGCCTGTAAAATATCGATTCACAACAGAGCATGTACCTGACCTGTCAAATCCCCGATCTATAAATCAGCAAGGCCATGGAAAAAAATCCATATAATTTATATCACATCAGCGGGTTGTCCTTGGGTGTGTCTGTCAACCAGAGTCAATGAGTTCTGTCACGAACCTGCTCGAGAAATACTGCACAGTACAAGGATAAACACGAGTTGTTTCCTTTTTCTGTGGCATTGGTCTGCCATTTCTTTCCTTCTTACTTTCTATTGTGGTAAACGCTGAACAGCTATGTTGGTTTTGAGATTATCACCATGAGAGCAAGAGACTCTGAGCTCATCTGCTTCACAGATGAATATCACCCCGTTTGCTTTTTTCAAGGAAATGAATTCAGACATATCAAGAAAAACTGCACCAGTCAAAAGACTTAATGTCTGTCTTTCTTGTAGGGGTGGGTGACCTAAAACTGCACACAGTATTTTTAGTTTTTTGCACTGATGCTATTTTATAATTATATTAACTCAGAAATTATTTGACTCCTTTTCACTCTGTCGGCAGTGAAAGGGAACATATTTTTAAAAAGACAAATAGATTCTAAATCATATCTCATGTACTTCTTGGCTTCAAATAAGAATAAATATATGTTATGTGGGCTTGCATGTGATTTGAGAGACTGCCTGGTAATGTAGGTTAATTAGGAAATGTAATGTGATTCATTCAGAGTGAGACAAAGGGGAAGGATTAGGCATCTCAACAGCATTTTTTTTGTTGTAGAAAACTCAAAGTATATTTATTTAAAATTGTCAGTGTGCCATGGGGCTTATCTATCAACTATATTTACTTAGCAGCAACTGACACACATTGGAGAGGATCATGGAGCAGAAGGAGATTTTACGTAACGTTAACAACTTAACCAGCTGAGCTTGCGTTGGGGTATCAAGTAGCACATAGAACGACGCGGTAAAACAATGTCCTGCATCTAACTTACTACTCAGATTATTTATTTGGCTTCAATTTTGGCCTCTCTTGACTGCATTACAGCGTGCTACTGTAGATGGAAAATGGTACACGAGATTCATCCTTTAGCTTGATTTTCAAAGCACATCCTGCTTTTTACATTGCTGGCCCTGACGGAGAATGTAGTTTGAATTAAAATGGTTAGCATACATGAAAGCTATAAGAGCTTTCCAGTTGTGGTGGGGACATTTCCAAAAAAAAAAAATAAAGATACAGTAAATAACCAAATAATAGCCGGGTTTCAGTTAACCGCAGGGTCCCCTTTAAACGCTGGGTGCAGGTGTATTTTTTGATAAATAACCGCCGGTTCCAAATAAATGGCGAGTCTAATACATTTTTTTAAAATCAAGCAAGAAGACGTGACCACTGATGCTGCACGTTTTTCTTCTTTCGCCTTTTTCATGTATTGTGCTTGCTTTCTGTCAGTGAATATCACATTGATGATCGCCATGGCTCCGGTGCAGCAAAAAAATAAAAAGTACGCCTTTAAATCCAAACTTTAAAATATTGTAAAATATGCAGAGGAAAACTGGGGAGAAGTAGCCGCTAGACGTTTCTCTGTCGACCCAAGAGAGTAAGAGATTGGCGAAAAAATAAAACTGAGCTTCAGCATCTGTCCGAGGAGGACAGCAAAAAGGCCAGGCTGCCTGGTGGAGGTAGAAAGAAGGCTAGCGAGGAGCTTGAGATAACCATGCATTGATGGGTTATCAGCAAACGGGCACGCCATGAGAGTGTCCCACAGAATGATCAGGGCGATGGCGAAACAAATGTACGTCACCATGAGTAACAGCTAGGGGTGCAACGGATCAAAAAACTGACAGTTCGGATCGTTTCGCGGATCAGAGTCACGGATCGGATCATTTTTAAAAAATAAAAATAATAAAGACGAGACAAATGCCGCTGTGATAAGCGGTTGTTAAGCAGTCTTCGTTCTCACTCCTGTCAGTGAAACACCAGGGGTGATGCCGCTTCAAATGCGTGGCCATGCTTGATGTTTTTCCACTGTCATATGGCTTTCTTGTGCCACAGTGCCTACACACCGTCGCAGTTTTATCCACTAGCCTCTTTCTTTCATCATTATATTTGACAGGGAAGTCAAAATGCTCCCATTTAAATGACGCGGGGCATTCAAGCTCCTCCGTTCTTCCGCTCGCCATGACCACGCTGCACTTAACAAGTGTGTGGATTGAACATGCTCACAACTTTTTTTTTTCAAAAATCAATCCGCAGATCACGTGTGTGCCGAACCGAAGATATTGATCTGATCGGATCAGGGATCAATGATGATCGTTGCACCACTAGTAACAGCAGAGATGAGGAGTTTTTGTGAAGAAGGAATTAAACGCCTGTCCCAAATTGCCGCCTGGTCCCAAATAAAACGCCTGGTCTGTTAAGTGATTTAAACAAATAAACACCCCGGCTTTTATTTGGTAATTTACGGTAATCCACTCAGTCTTCACTTCCTTGGATGTTGGGAGTAGATAAAGTGGTTTGTGTTGGCTCCTGCAAACAAAAACCGAGATGTAGAGGCTTGTTTACCTTCTTCGTGTAGGTCCAGTAGTTACTGGATACAACTTAAGTTCTATGAGTACATGTAATCATAGCCACAGTAAAGCACTTTTTTTTTTTGATGGGCTGAAACACTTATGACAGTAATGATAGTGTTGCAAAATCCATGTTGTAGCTGAATGTGACACCGGTGAGGGTGATCATGAACCCGATAGACCGCCTGGCCCTACTTTCTTGCATATCTGCCTCTCATTTTCATCTCTCACGATTTCTAAAGCTTGTGCAGATGATTCTGACTTACGTAACTTAATCAGGATAAAAATACCTGTCTCTGCTTAATGGAAAAACTCTGTGTGCTTGACCTGCTCCTGTCCACAGCATGACTGTAAGCTGTTCAGATGCGGCAGCTGTATCTCCGGTGGGTTTGTGCTTTAATGCGTCTGTGCACTTGTGACTCTCTCTAATGGGGCAACGATGAGGCTACCTGGGAATGTGAAGCAGCCATTCACTAAGATAAAATGATCAGAGAGACACGGCTGACAAGGTCGGCTCAACTCTAAACATAATGTGTGCATTTCACCCATTCATACCCAGCATACCGGAGCTGGTAAATCTTCAATATTATAAATGAGATTGAAAGATACATGACAATAAATCCCAGCGCAGTATCTGAATAATATACATCTCATTGCATTGAATATTCGCTGTGAAACTAGACTGAAGTGTCTCTGAAAGCACACTGAGTTTTATATTCTGTTTCCGAGATGAGATGAAAAACCTCCAGTTTTCAAACGCCAACACGCTGGAATAAACTGTATGAAATATACAGAAATGTGCCTCATTGAATCATTTTTTAGAATATATCATGTGTTTCAGGGCTTTTCATCAAGTACGGCTATATCCACGCAGCATGTTGTGTATCATATGATGAAACACATTGCTTGCTCTAAGCAGTGGTGATGTGCCGCACCATCAAAACAGCACAATGACCCACATACTGCACCCATCATCCTCTAGTGGATGTTGCAGAAGATGATAGAAGTGTTTGAGTTTATCAGGAAATGTGTTTTCTCACTGCACACGGTGTGGAGACCCAAGCACCTGACATGCTAACAAGTCCAACAGATCCGTAATGAAACTCTCGGATTATGCTCTGCGTTGATTGATGCAGTCACGGCGTCTCCGTAACAATGTGAGAGTTGACGGATTGCATTTCCCGTGTGGATAAAGCACATGTATTGCATTTCTGAGATTTATGTCATGTCATCGTTGGAGGAGCAGAAGAATCCAATTTATGCCTGTCTCGGTTGTTTTATATTTATCCTTTCTTCAGCACACATCCATAGAATGATTGGGGGGGGGGGGGGGGGGGAGAGAATGTGGAGAGTGTGCGGTAGTCATTACCTCTCCAGTGGCATTTCTAATCAAGAAAAAGGTTTATTGTGTTCGCTGAGCAAAACAGTTATTTTGAGTTGAAAAGCAATTCTCCTCACACAGATGAAAGGGCCTATTAAACAAGAGTACTTATTGTCCACTCGTCGCCGCCTGCTTCCTCCCTCGTCCTGAGGGCTTATTTTTAGGATGTCGCAGTTGAAACTCTTTATTCCACTCCATTACCAAGCTAACAAACAAATGTTTTCACTTTCCCAGGTGTATTTTGTCTTTCCTCTGCCGTCACCACTGATGTCTTTCTCTCTGTGATTTTGTACCTTCTTCTCCTTCTCTAGATGTGCGGTGTCCGTCGAGACACTGGATGTCACGTGGTCACTCCTATGATGAGCAAACTGCGTGGAACCAAAAGTACTGTGTGGTTGCCGACTGTCAGATGCTGCTTCTGAACGAGGAGGAGGTGGTGAGAGCAGACAGTACAATCTTCTGTCTGTCAAGTCCTTCTGTGTCACCATTGTGTCATCTGTTCATCTTCCTGCTTTTATTTGTTCCTTGTCACTTTCATCTCAGTTGCTTTTGCTTTTTTAGCTCTTTGCCATCTACCTTTTTCTCTACTTTGCTTTATATTTTTACACCACATCTTAAATTCATGTAAATATTGTCATGTTTCATGTTTATATAATGATAATAATAGTAAATAATTCCAGCAAGTCCTATTAAACCACAAGGACAGGATATTGTTGGATATCACATATATTAGTAGCTGCAAAACATTATGTAATGATTGTCAACTATTAAGTTAATTGCAAACTATTTGGATAATTGATTATTGGGTTTGAGTCCGGCTCTAAACTAAAATGCCTTGAAGATGCATGATCATTTGGGATATTATATAAATTACCAGCTGTGAAGAGACACAAGCTGTAGAATGAATCCTGTGTTGAGGGGGGAATTTATTCTACATTTAAATTCATCCCACACCGGAGACCACAGGCAGCCAGGTTGTGCAGAGCAAGCTCCTTGCCTCTGTTGTTTTGATTAGCGTCACACAGGATTATGCAAGTTTGTGTGAGATTAGAGGTCCTGTTGTGCACAGCACATCGGGAGTCAGCAGGGTAATCTGAATTGCATTGTTCACTCTGCAGTGTCCTGCCCTTGTTTAACAGCTTTGTGTGACCTCAGTTTAAAAGGTGACTAATTGCAAGGATTGGGAACAGTATCCAGTGATATTGTTAAACTCACATTGTGGAAAACCAATGATTATGTTGAGGAATTTATGAAACCTTCTATAATTTTTGAATGAGGCCAACTTTAACTAGAATTTTAAGGGTCTACCCCCCTGACCTTTTACATGACTGCTGGAACTGGGGAGAAGAGTGTAACTTCAGTTTAATCTCTGTCTGAAGGTATTGTGGTATGCCATGTTGAAATAGAGCAGTAATTGCGGGGAGGAATTATTTGAATCGATGCTTTGGCAGCCTTTCCACAACAGTGCTTTCTTTCCCCTCAGCAGCAAAGAACAACAGCTTTTTAAATGCATCCATCTAGAGACCCAGACTCTGAAAGGTCATCTGTAACACTGCTGGAGTCCTGCGATGTCAGCAAACTGCAGGTCAAAACGATGAGACAGTCTTATAATGGGCTTCCTCCAGAGGAGGGTGTGATGGCGTGATATAGATAGGTAGACAGTTTTTATTTGACTGGGTCAGAGAATCGACTGCTCCATGTTTGAACCTGCAAACATACAGTACACGTGGAACATGTATGTGCACTTCTTAGGGTCATGTTTGTCACGGTTGCTTGGTCACAAGATGAATGATTTGATCAGAGTTAATATGAAAATACAGTTTAGTTCAGGCTCCTTAGACTCATGCAGCCTGTAATCAATGATCACAAGTCAGAGAATGATTCAGATGCAGCCTCTAACATCCTGTGAAGAATACCCATTTGTTCTGGTTGTGCATGTGATGCAATCTATCTCCAGTGCAATATCTCTTCTTTTAAAATGCACTTCAATAATTCATATTCAGCCACATATTCCAAAAAAATGAGAACAGTTTAAGCTTGCCCATTTTCTTTGTTGTCTGAAGCTGACACATTTATTTCCTTGCACACTGATCTTGTGATCGTAAAAGAATGTAATAATGAAACAAGGTCATATGCTACATATTTAAAACTTCATACATTTCTTTTTTTTCCAATATGTATGTGTCCTTATTCACTCTTTATATAATGTTGCATAGTAGGCTATCTTAGAGCTTTTGAGATGGCGTCCTAACAGCAGAGGGAGGACATAACTTTTCTACATTATGCCATCTTAAATAAACAGACTTTAAGTTATTCAGAGACGGAAAGACTCCCGCTGTCCCTGCAGTTGAACGATATCTCCAGCTCAGACAAGCTTTAGTCCAAAAAGGTTTGCAGCTCATTTGTAAACAGCCTCTCAGAGCTAATGGAGGAATATGCTATTTTCATCTACCCCCAGGTTGATCCCAATCCCAATCCCAAGTCTCTTCCAATCAATCGACTATTCATCTACTTTATGGCATTAGTATATGACTTTTAAAATGCAGAAGTCGTGAATGCCCTACAGTGAAAAAACACGAGAGGGCAAGAAAGCGAAGGAGGCGTTCGATAGTGAGAGGAAAGAGAAATCATTATGTTCAAAAGACTTTAAGAGTCCCCGCACAAAAGTTTTGATTGATTGTTGGCCGTGAAGGAGTTTTTGCTGTAGGGGTTTCAGTAAACAGTCACACTTTTTCTTTGTTTCTGCCTTTTTGTTTTCTCCCTTTTTGTCTTTCTTACTTTTTTTTTTGTTTTTCTATTTTTTGGTGGATTCTTTTGTCCTTCTTCAATCAGTTTTGCTCTTCAGCCAGGCATGTCTGTTTCTCTAGCTCGTCTTGTCCTCAAATATCCAATGCTGACATCAGAAGCCGAATCAGAAATTCCTTTATCAGTTACGTAAACGGGGAAATTTGTGCGTCACAGCAGCCAAAAGACAGTTCAATATAACAATAATAATAGCAAAAAATACACAATATAACAAAAAGGTAAGAAGAATAGTTAGAGGAGAAATAGAAAATAGAATCGTATATTCATAATATGTACAAATATTAACAGTGTAATCATATACAGTGTGGGCAGATATTGTGTACTTTTGTCAAACACTGCTTACTTAATAATGTATTGTCTTGTTTGCCAAAGGTAAAGAGGCCCTTGACAATTTGTTGAGCCAGTGTGACACTTCTGTAAATCGTAGCACAATTAATTCTCCCACAAACATAAAAAATCAAACATAAAAAGGAGGAGTTCAGAGAGGGAATGCATAACTGTGCACAGAGGTAAAACAATCTCAAGATTCAGTGTGAATGCCAGTGTGTCTGGAGGGCAACAATATGAAGGTAATAAAGCTGAAAGAAAGTTGTGATTCCAGAGGGGTTTCTAGGGTTTTGGACTTTTTTTGCTTTCTCAGCTTGTTATGAATCCTCCAGTTGTTCCACGGGCCCATGAAGCTCACTTTATATGTTCAGATCATTACTCTCAAAGGTTTGCATGACTGCCAGTAGAGGGGGCTCATGATAAAAGATATAAAAAAGTTTTTATAGTACTTCTAACAGGAAAAAAAGAAGAAAAAACTGTATCAAATTAAGGATGCTTTGATTTCTGCCTCAATTAAGTGGGCTTAGCTCATTTTCTTTATGGTTGTAATCAAGTCAGCGCTTACATCCGTGGCAAAAGCAATTACAGTATCTTAAG
Organism: Sparus aurata; assembly: GCF_900880675.1. Taxonomy (NCBI): domain Eukaryota; kingdom Metazoa; phylum Chordata; class Actinopteri; order Spariformes; family Sparidae; genus Sparus; species Sparus aurata. The sequence continues at coordinate 24,377,704 of NC_044198.1, read as the reverse complement.
TGGGTAAGCAGAGAGTGAAAAGACACTTTCCTTCACTGTTCCATCTGTTAACCCTTTCACAAGGAATGAGACAGATGAGTTTCTATCTCAACAAATCAATTGCAGCTTCATATTTAAACTAATTGAATTTTTTTTTACTTTTAGTTTGCAAATAGGGAAAGACAAACTGTATAACACTCTTTGTCAGGATAAATAAAATGTATCAATGAAATAATTTTGATTTAAAAAAAAAAGATAAATTAATTTAAAGTTCCGCTGCTTTGGCTCTGATGCAGCATCCTCGGCACTCTGTGGTCTCACTCAGTGCCCCACTCCCACACATGATAATCTCCTCTGCAAAATATCTAGTAATTATATAGATCAATTTAATGTAGTTGAGCAAAAAGAGCAATATTTTTCTCCATAATGTTGTGTAGTGGTGGTATAAAGTAGCAGAAAATGGAAATATTCAAAGTCAAAGTACATCAAAATTGTACTTTAATACTTTCTAGCACTGATTATTTTGAATTTTGACACTAACAATGCCAATGTGTGTGTGTGTGTGTGTGTATGTGTATATATATATACACATATATATACATGCGTATATATATATATATATATATATGGATGGATGGATGGATAGATGGATAGATAGATAGATAGATAGATAGACAGATAGATAGATAGATAGATAGATAGATAGATATGAGTATTGGATGATCCATATCTGTATTTTAGTTTGTAGGTTCTTTCTAAAGCTCACGTTTTGAATAAGTAGTCACTGAGCATTACAAATTAGATTGGATGTGAGTGAATTAAATCATTATTAAATTATTATGTATTATGATAATTCAAAATTATAAAATCCAATCCCTGGCCAAGACAAGTGTTCCTGGAAGCCTGTTACCCCGGCCATGACAGTGCTGCACTGTATCCCCCACAGAACTGTTGCGGCGAATAGTGGGACTCAAATTACAGCTCGTAATGCTTAGTCATTATGGCTCAGACCACCAGACATTGTCTTTACGTCAGAGGCGGTGTCAGTGAGAGCTGTCCTTAAACCCTTAAGCCTCATGAGGCGAATAAAGACGTGACGATCAAGAGACACGGGGAGATAAGAGACGGACATGGAAACAGAGGGATGGAGAAAACAAGATGGACAGGGGGCCGCATTGAGAGTTGAGATGTGTGAGGGTGTTCGATAAGCTATTATCACCCCTCGTGGAGGACAGCAGGCCCTTTCCCCTTTTTTTTCTTTTAGTCAACACTTTCTCACCACAGCCATCCTTCTCCCTTTGTCTGTTTAATCTTTAGGAGACAAACATTTGGTATGCGAGCTATAGGAAGATATGGGCTGACACAGACTGATGTGCTGCTAATGTCTCTTCTGTTTCATCCAATGACTCCTCATTCATCAGAAGCTGTACGGCTTTTGTGCGCTATTGGCCCAACACAGCATTAAACATGGTGACCAGAATAACCACAACAACACAGATAAGGAGCCTCGGTGACTATTGTGTTTCCAGCCGACACCATCTTTCTTCTTGTTAGCCTTCATTCTTCCTTTTGTGGGCTTCCTGCTCCATGTGCCTGCTCTGTATCTGTGCCTTTTGTTGACACTCATTCAGCCTTTTTATCTGTCTTGAATTTCTTGCTCTGTGTCCCCCCGTCCTCCTCCTCCTCTCCCTCTCTCCTCCTCAACAGATCCGTCCCTTGTTTTTGCAGGAGAGGCGCCCTGCGTCATGCAAGGTCCATCTCCTGCGACGCACCATCAGCGTTCCAGTTGAGACACAGTTTCCAGAATACCACAGCCAGCTGTCCACTGAGAGCGGTGAGTAGCCTGAGGACATACCTCTGCAGTGATGAGGATGCACCCCACACACACACACATGCAGACACACATACCACACACACATGCAGACACAGACACACTAATCCAGACAGTGGGAATACTTTAATTGCTTTCTTGAAACCATTTAATTAAATAAGAATGATTAATTACCTAGAAATCTAATATTTAACACTTGTTCAACATGGACATATAAAAATATAATTTATTATTGAGACTCTGGAGGCAGTAGAGTAGTTATTGCTTTTTAATGGCCTAGACTGTTTTTTTTTTTTTATTTTCTACAATCCTCTTTGTCCAATAATCAGCTTAAAGTCAAAGTTAACTTCTCTCTGCTCCTCGGTGATATAACCAGTCAAACACTCAGACATGCAAGTGAGCCTCACATTGCTCACATGCCTAAGTGATCCTTTTAAAATTGCTGGCACTCTTTTCTTCTACCTCATATCCACTAGATGGAGAGCTTGCTGCTCCGTAGCACTTCACTGCACTTAATCCTAAGCGCTAAGACAGACTCTAAAAATGTTTCGGTCTCCTTTTCAACAGCAGGTGTCATGTTGCCTTTTTTAACCATGTAGTGCTTGTAATATAAAACCATTACTCTCTGGATGTGAATGCACTTAAGATGGAGCAGCTCGGTAAAAAGCTGGTGAAGTCTGTGGTTGTGTCTGTAAGGATGAACACACAGTGACGCCAAATGAGACACTAGGTGGCACTGAGGTTTGACATTCAAGCACTTGTATCCCACAGTTACCGTTGCTGGGTTGTGAGCTGGCATGCAACTTAATACGCCACCTTTTAAATCAGCGGGTGCAAAGGTTGTTGTCATGATGTCATTACATTATTTTGCAGTACAGAGCAGAACATCAACTTCAGGTTTTATTTAGTTTCCTGAGGTATCGCTGCCCTCTTTCCCTGAGAGTTTTGCTGGACAGTGTTATTGTTAAATGTCTGGCTCGACAATGTTTTGTGAGATTTGTTAAACCAACATTCTTGCATAGTTCTTTGTGACCACAGTAATGCTTTAATGATGCCCTGTGCAGGGATCAGAGGCATGCTCTCTGCAGACACTATCTCCAAGAAGGAACTGTTTAAACAGTGATTTTATTTTTTCTACTTACCTCTGACCATTAGAGGGAGCCATTTAGATCAGTGTTAACAACACAACTAAAACTTTGGAGTACTTTTAAAGCATTTACAAATGTATTTTGCTTTATTGACACGAGAACATATATTTAAAAGACTTTTCCTCATTCCTCTGGTAATAGTTTAAATGGTCTGCTAGTTTTATAAAATCCATTCAGGAATGACAGATTAGATCATCGATTCAGAGTGATTAAAAGATAAAGCCTTGCTTAGGAAAGTATTGCAATAGTTATATTTTTGCAGTTTTACACACTGGGAGTCTGTATTTATGCACAGCTAATACAAACAAAACATTTCCTAATCTTCAGAATTAGTCGCCAAACTTTTATTCTGTAGTAGTTACAGGAAAGGTCTGGCATTGGCAGAGGGTAAGAAACAAGAAGGAGAAGCCATGATGAGCTGTTGGATGAACAGCTGCAGGTGACAGGCTGCACACCTCCAACCTCTTAAGCCTGAAACACACCAGGCCAACCGTTGGCCGTCTGAAGTGTTTGGGGAGACTCAGACGAGTTCAGGAACAAATATGTTCGGTGTGTTCAGCTGCATTGGAAGCTTTTGGAACAGCACGGACAGCGTCTGCTCCGATTCAACAAGAACATTGGCTGTTGGCCGTCTGAGCCATTGGATTCTCTGATTGGTTGTGTGCTAGCAGTATGACCATTCTGAATGGCGGTGTGCTAGCGAATCAGCGTGGGAGGGGCGGAATACTCGGTGCACTTTGTTTTTCTTTGCACTCCATTCTGTCATTTTCTGTTTTCATGTTTTGGAGTACTGGCACGAGACTAGCGCCACCCGCTTTTAAGGAGGCTTGTTGCATCTCGCGCAACCGCAGAACGTACACGCTACTGTGGAGTTGGCAGCACGTTGAAGCGGTATGTTTCAATGCAACTTTTCTGCCGAAAGGGTCAGACGAGAGGCAACAGACTGGTCAGATAAAGGCAGTTATCTGTTGGTTTGAGTCTGGGTGGTGTGTGGGGGCCTTTAGCAAGGTACCCAACTCCTTTTACTGAGTCCGCAGAGTCATGCTGTGTGCAGTAAAATACTAGATCAGAATTGCTAACAGAAAAATAGGGAAACATGCTTACCTAACTTCTTTATCAAAACAATAGTTTATTTTGCCACCTCCAAAGTCTCACCAAAAAAACAGGATGGAATTGCCACCCTAAAGCATTAGGTCATGTTTGTTTGTTTTGGACACTTGTCTCCTCCTATCACGTCCTATATTTCCCAAGTAAGGTCACAGTCTTGTTGAGAGTCTGATGAGGACTTGATGCTGAGTTATGAGCAGCAGCGTCTGTCTCCTCAAAGTCATGGCTGTGAGTCAGCATTCTCTGCATAGCACAAATTTAACTGTTAAAAATACAGGGAAGAGATTTTTTACTGTGATTGCCCTGTGCTAAACCACACACACATTATCTGTGAGAAAACAGAGTTCAGAGTGTGCATCCAGTTTTGTAAGCTGTATTCACTGACAGACGTGCTGACATGATGATGAGAAATAAGACACATCATTACACTGGATCTATGATTAGATTGATTTTGTTTATCTGAGAGGAGACGGAGGCTAAAATAATATAACAGAGTCTGCCAGCTTCTTCACTAATTACAGGGTACCTTTGCAACTCTGCCAATGACATCTGAAACTTTTCCATGGTGATGATGGAAGACAATTTCTGAATTGCTGATTCGGATTTCCATAGTGGAGCTACACTTTTTCTGAATGTTTACCAGAATACATTACAATACATTGATATACAGTGGCTCATTTTAGCCGTTTGAATGTATTGATAACTATGATGCATTAAGCTGTTCAGGTATTTGGCCAAATCCATGAAACTTGACTTCAGTTTCATTGGGATTTGAATTAAGCAGTTAGCAGCAATGAAAAGGGACATTTACAGCATCATACGCAGTAGGGGTGTCAACGTTTACAATTTGTTCTACACGTGTAAACGGGGCTTCTAACCGACGTGTACACGGTTACACGTCGGAGATTTATGATCTCTTCTATCGCAGTTGTGGTAGCACCGATGCCAGCAGCAGTCTCTCCCTCCAAATTGTTCGGGTGTTTCCATCACAGGTGGTTTAGCATGGATCCCGTGCCTTCACTCAACTTGATTTCCACTGGCATTTTGTTCAAAAAACACACAGTGCTCCGCTTGTTGACCGCCGCCATCGTGTCCCCCAGTCAACTTGAAGTGACGTGACGTGACGTGACGCGACACTGGCTGTGGCTGCGGGTTTTTTTTAATTTTTTATATCAACGTAACATTGTGCCCCATTCATCTATTATGTATGCGGATAACTGCACTAGTGGGAACATTTAAGTGTATAGTTAGTTAATGTTATTATCTGAAGCTTTCAGGTAACATTATCTTACTTTCACTTTTAAAAATTGCGTCCGTCCAATTTTCCTTCGGGCGTCGGTATCAATTTATAGCGGGTCAGCTCTGGTACGGAATGTAATCTGTGCTACTGTCGGATAACGGGTCGGATGCGGTGACCAGTGCAGGACTCTGGTCTAAGTGACCATTTTAATCCTCTAGCCAATTATCATGCTAAATATCCAACATGCTAGTTAACGTCAAAGACTGCGGTGGAAGACGACGGTAAAATATTTCCACTGGATTTATTTATGCCTGAATTTTTAAGGTGTGGCGGCTTTTATTTTTTGCCGTGGCGGTGCGCCACAGTCAATAACATGTAGGGGAAACCCTGAATACTACACATATTGATGAGAAATGAACGAGGAGGAGGAGGAGGAAGAAAAAAAGACGTGTAAACGGTTATTGATTTTTCTAAACGGTTATGATTTGTTATCCGTGTATCCGTTTACACGTGTAGACGTTGACACCCCTAATACGCAGCATTAAAACGCTTCTGTAGCAGACATGCCAGTGGCACAGAAGGATGTCCTACATCTGGTCGCATTTTGCAGCATGTAGGCCAGTATGCTTTTCTGGCCAAAGGTTGCAAATGGCACTGGTAAAGAGGCAGAGGCTAAAATGAAAAGAAACTAAATGGGTGAAATTATAGATGCTAAAGCGACAGGCTCAAGAGTCTCTTCTTGTGCATGCTCACCGACAGCCCCAACCAGCGTTTACCAAGACTCTTTATTTTACGGCCAATAAAACGGTTTATTTCTCTGACATATACTTTAAACTCCCATACATAGCGTGCATTTAAACAGCAATACAACGCACACAAACGGCTCTGATTTGTTCTAAATGCCCCCTCCCAAATTTTACATAACATTTTGTCTATTCTGTCCACCTTTCCATGCCCGGATGGTGTGTGTGTGTGGCTGTGTGCACAAGTTGTCCAGGCATAGTGTAAAATTGAGGAATGGTGCGACTCTGTGAGAAGCAGTGAAAAGTTCAGAATATTCTAACTGAAATGTGTTAAAGAACTGCTAGCGGTTTTGCTGGTAAGGTGTCTCTAGCGATGCATCTTGGTGTGATCAGCTGTCTAGTTGTACTTGAGTCTGACTTTGGTTACAACTTCCATTTCTGGAGGAGCAAGAAATTCACGCTTTCCTATTGTCCTGCTGTACTGGCCTGCAGTACTTGTTGTACCATCGCTTAGAGATGTCTGCTTTGCCTTCGATATTTCTGACTCATGTTAACTGCTGTCAAGTCAAAAGCACAGGGCTGTTGCTGGATTATTTGGCTTTTTAATCTGGTGTCTATATGTTTTGTCTCAGGCAGAAATTGCTCGATGGGAGAGAGGAAAACACGCTGCGCGACTAAACACATGGTAAATCGTACAATGTTTGAACAGCAGAGGCAAAACCAAACAAATGCATCATATTAGTTTCCATTTAGGTTGTCTTGGAAACATCTCACACAGTAATAGGTTACTTAATATGCTGTTGATAGATTTATTTATGTGGCATTTTCCGAAATGGAAAATTTGGCCATTGATATTTTCATCTGCCGGACAACTGCAAGTGATGGTGCTTAGTGCTGGGGGGAGATAGTGCTAGAGATTCATTAAAACACTCTTCAAGTGTTTACTGGAAAAATAATATTTTACATGAACAAAAAACAGCTAGTGACAGAAGAGTTGTTATTGAATTTATCCCTGAAAACCAAACAGTAATGTTCCAGTCTCCTCTTCAGTATCTAACCTTTAAAGTTGCATTTGTGTGTGTGTGTGCACCTGCGTGGTTTTCAAACCACGTTCCTCATCAACAGCACTACAAACACTCACGCTCTATGTTTTACTAAATTATTCATTGGTGTAGGCCCCACCTGCTCTTGTCCTTGTGTGACACAGGCTCTAAATAAGCAGCGTGATGAATAAAAACTATACTAAGATGAATAGGAATCCAGGGCGAATCAGAGAGCGCTCTCATCTCGTCTCATCCTCCGACTGAATTGTGAGCGGCTGCCTCCTCTGTTCTTTTGAACTAGTCGAGGTTTTGGCACAAACATGCTTGAGACGGAGAGCGCTTCTACGCTTCCACCAGAACAACTACGCTTAATTTTACTGAGGTGGAAGTTTTTTTTTTTTTTCCGGATGCTGCTTTGGAAAAGTTCTCATCTCTCAGTTCGTTAAAGACGCTGGGGCATATGCTGCCCTATTTTCCAGTTTTTTTACTTTCTCCATAAATATTTCCGGTAAAGCTATATCACTTCAGATGGGATTAAATAGGACTGGATGACTGACCAAAGGCTGTGGAATGTTTTGAACATGCCTTGTAGCCAAAATATTGCATCACATGGATATTAAGTATTTTAACATTCCCTCTGTAATGTTTAGCTTAACCAGGTCCAGTTCTCTCCTCAAAGTTTATAATGGCAATTAGCTATCATTAGCCAGAATTGAGTTTGTTGACTTTGTGCCAGGAACTCCAGTCTATCCTGCCAACGCACCGCTTAATAATTGGATAGATTGTTTTGGCTTGTCTTACAGTTTTTGATAAAGTTGAACTCCAATCATTTCAAATATGGGGAGCTATCAAGAACCTGGAATAGTTGAGATTAAATTGTTTTTCTAGGTAAAGGTCGGCTGGGCTCCATTTGGCAGAGTTATGCTGCTGACAGAAGTGTCAGGGCTGGTATGTGAGCAAGTTGTTGAGTTATTGAGCTCGAATTGGGTAAATATAAGGACACGCAAAGGTAAAATCAAAAGGACAGTTCACCACAAACTGAGAAATATTTGATATCATATTTGGAGATCCAATTTTGGAGATATCAAGCATTGGGATAAATGGATTGCATTTTACTGCCCTTTTCTAGTTTAAATACTCACTTTGCTTTACAACACAAGTCGGCATTCACACACACATACTGATACGCTGGTGGTAGATGCTACCATGCAAGGTGCCACGTACTCATCATTAGCAATTACCATGAAGACTCTGATTTAACAGCCCATGGAAGGGCTTGGGTCGGGGTCCAGCATCTTGTCCAAGGACAATGCACCGTGTAGACTGGGAACCCTCGACCTTCTGATTACAGGACGACCGCTCTACCTCCTGGCTGCCACAGCTGCCACTCACCACAGCTGACCCCGGCTGTGGTTGTTGTCTGCCTTGGCAGGAATACAAAGAAAGTAGATGGCACTTGGATTGCCATGCTTAAAGCGCCCAAAAAATACATTTAAGAAACTCAATGTCTGTCAACAGCAATGTCTCTTTCCAGAAATCATTACCTGCCTACTTAAGATAATCGACAGACCTTATTGTGAGGCATTTCATGTAGGAAATATTTCTTTCTACCGAGTTACATCCGCCAATCAAATTACTGCATAGAAGAACGTGAGCATCTACCCATTGACAGGAGACTTGTGTTCATGACTGCGTAGGACGTAAACATTGATGGCACCCTCCTCTGGCTAAGCTCTAGCCAGATGTCTTGAAAGACACATGGCTGTTGAGTTTTTCAAATGTGTTGTTTTTAGCACGTTGCCCACCACAAGCCATATATTTCCATTATATAGAAGGCAGACATTTCTACCAAAACACTGCAATATCACACCAAAACAGTCTAGATGGATAAATAGCCAGTAAAACTGTTTTTTTTGCTATGCTACACTACTGTCTGCATGTCACCAATTCAACCATCAGTGCAGCCAAACTTTAATTCCCTCTAGCGTCTTTTGAGTGTTGGCAGAACAATACTAAGTGCATCTCAAATGTAAAAATTTCTCTGTCTCATATCGCTATGATTGAATATCTTTGGGTTTGGAGGTTTGTTGACAAATTTAAAGAGGTCACTTTGAGCTCTGTAAGAGTGTGGAAAGCTTTTTTTTCCACTGTATTTTACATTTAATAGCCTAAACAAGTTTTGATGACAATAATCGTTAGTTGCAGCACTAATGTTCTTGCCGCACAAGCTGTTAATTCACGTCAGCTTAAGCAGCATGTGCTGTTTTGTGTGCCAAATTAAAGTGAGAGTTGAAACCGTGCCAAGCAAGCACAACTCGGTCAAGTCTTCGAGTCCATCCATTCTTAAAGCACTCAGTACTGAACAAGTTCTTTAATTCTTCTAGCATGTCAATGTTTTCCAAACTGATGTTACTCAGTTCTCGTCGCGATGGGAAAAAAATATGCTGATGGTGAAAAATTGATCAAAGTGGAAACATTCAGCACTGCCACAACCCTCTCCACCCATATCGCTCTCTCCCTCTCTCCCTCTCCACCACCAGAATGTGGAAACTGCTCGTCTCTCTCTCCTCCCTCCCATTCTGTGCTCCGTTATGCTCTCTCACTCACTCCCTCTCTCGCCCCACTCTCCAGAGAGGGGCTCATTCAGACAGATGTAACACAGCGGTAGAAGCCTGAGCTGAGCTGAGCTGGCAGGCTGCAGGGGCCAGACCAGAGCCAGCAGCTCTGACTGGAGAGAACAGCGGAGAGCGGACGGCCGTAGAAACAACACAGTAGTTTGTAGGAACAGTTTCAGTAGTTGGGAGTTCAGTTACAGAGTCGACTTTGCCTCGGGATATGGGTGTGTTGATCTGGGCGCTCATCACCCTGTGAATTTAACATGGACCCTGACACCAGCACCCAACCAGAGCCACAGAATGGTGAGTGTGAGAAGCGAAGGCGGGAGGGAAAGATGAGATGGGATTGATACAGTGGAAAAAAAGTTGAAGAGCATGTTGGTGAACAAGGGAGTCAGGTCACATGGTTTTCCCGTTAGCTTGCTAATATGACCAGGCTCTCCATTTGGCTCTTTAACTGTTGACTAGGGCCTCTGTGGTCAGATGAATGGGACTTCAGTCTGTTCTAGTGGGTAGGGGGTTAAGGGGTGAGGGGTGTTACATGGCAATGTGATGAAATCAACAGCCTGCTAATGACATTTTGCTCCAATGGTCCTATTACTTTAACAGGATCCTGACTACTTAAACAAGATTATAAGATTTGGGGATTTGCTGTAGCTGAGAAAGTTCAGAATTGCGTGTTGAATGATGTCTCTCTGGACTACGCCTTCTGCCTTCTGTCCGTCTTGCATGTGGCTGTTTTTGGTGCGAGCTCCGTGGAGCAGGAAGCTCTCCTCTCGTCCTTTTTGAATGGAATAATTAACTGTGGTAGATGCGAGGGCCGTGGGTGTACCATTTCTGTTCAAAAGCAGCAAGATAATTTGAAGGTTACATGAATCTGTGTATTTGTATGCTGTTCAGCGGTTGCAGCATGTGGGTGTTTGTGTTAGAGCCACGGCGCAGCGCGAAAGAATGAAAGCAGGAGAGGGAGAGAGAAGGGGAGAGACAGAAAGAGAAAGAGTTATGTACACAAATAAATCCAGGGGGATCTGGACTGCACTGTAGGCCAGTGAGAGTGCTCACTCTTTCTCTTCCCCCTCATTTTCCGCTGCCTCTTTTTTTTTTTTTTTTTTTCTCCACTGCTCCAAATGTTAGAGCCTAAACTAGATAGTTAAAAGGCAGAAAAAATTGGAGTGTTATTAAGTGGGCCAGAAAAGACGGTGTTTTGTCTTCATGGCCGATGGGAAGGACTCTGCTTTGCCGCTGATGAAGAATGTGGTTAACAGAATGAGTCAACAGAGAACATATTTCCAAGAGACCATAGTTTCTTTTCGCCAGCGTCTAAGCCACAGTGCTTTATGCACTGGGCTTTCTGCCACGACGGAGAGACAAAGAAAAGGGGAAAGAAAAACTCCTAAAGTTCAGACCTCACCACTTTTATCCATCTCTAGAGATGTGATACTTGTGTTAACAATCTTACCCAATTATGCGAGAACAGTTGAGCATTTTCTCACCTTCACATTATAAGGTTTTCTAACATAGAACGTCAACTCCGGACAGCGGTCGACTACCGTCTTCTCCTCAACCAGTCGGCCAGCGTCTGTCAATGCGCACAGCCCCGAAGATGTAAGAGAGAATATAAATAGAAAAGTAGAAAGGGCAATAATCTGGTATCATCCGATTACATTCTCACCTCAGGCTTGCAAGCCTCCGGAGGAGTTCACGCTTCCTGAGTCTTGTAGGCATCAATTTACACTCACACACACACACACATTCATGCACACAGACATCATTGCTGTTGTTGTTTGTAACTAATCTCGGTGCAAATCCTTGCTGTGCGTTTCATATGCATGCTTTTTTCATATATCACACATTGCTTTGCATATTTTACATATAAAGTAGATGTTGATGCTCTGTTTACATCAAGTTGGATATGGAAGCCCACACACTGTGACTGCACATACCCATATCCTGTTTCTTTGTCAAAGTCGAGGATTGTTGATGCTTGAGCTGTGCAGTACTTCAGATAATAGTCTGAGTGGTATTGCTGTCAGACGAGCCAATATTAAAGTGCTCACTTAAATAACTCAAACAATACTCAGACAGTCCACATCTGTAGTTTTATTACATAAGTCTAGAGTTGTGGTACAACAGTGCACCAGCCAGTTTTCTCATGAGTAATGCTGTGTTCCATCTTCCTCGGAAATTGGAGCAGGGAATGACGTCATACCTGAGTTAACCACGTTCCAGTACAACAATTTGGGAAACCGAGACGGAGGCCACCAGGACAACCATTGTTGTGCTTTGCTCTTTTGGCGATAACACTCATTATGTGGTCTTTTGCACTTACAAACACTGTAGAACAACATGTCGACAGATAGAAGGTCGACAGTGCTGCGTGTAAGACAGGTTTAATGTGACACAAATAAGACATGAGTACTTTTTTTGCTATATTCTACAGATTCAGCTTACTGTTGATGGGGCAGCCATCTTGGATTTAGATATTTTAGAGATTTACGCACCAAACCGTCGTCAGAGAACTAGTGGCGACGCACTTGAATACGCCACAAAGACTGCAACTGACCAGCAGGTGGCGGTAATCTGTATTCGTCATTTAAAAAGGGAAAACAGAAGACTGGTCAAAAGTTGCATATGGTACTGGTGAAGAGATGGAGGTTAAAAATATACCGATTTGCTAGCTTTTGCTTCTGCACACTCAACACTCATGCCAAACAGCTCCTGATAAGGGCCCGACTAGTGCCAATGGTGTAAGACACGATGCAACAACTAGGGCCACAGACACTCAGCGATGGACTTGACATGACTCGGCCGACGGCTGACCATCGGCCTGGTGTATCAAGGCTCTACCTGTCCGGTTGTTCCAGTTGAAATTGCTGACTGGGAACGTGGAGATTTTGAATTCCCACTTTAAATGAAAAGCACCATAAGCTGACAATCCCACCAGGAGTATTTCTCTCTACAAGAAGTCGGACCTATTTGAAGCATCAAAAAGAGCTCATATCTGCAGGATCACACAGAGATGAGAAGGGGTCTGAGGGAGCGAAGTACAAAGTGAGAGGCAGAGAAAAGTCCTTAACCATGGCCTTCATTGACATGTAAATAGGTCTGCATGTTTTTGTCCTAGTTGGGAAAGGTTGAATTCCTGCTCATGTACTGGAGGAGAAAACACAGGGACATTTTTTGTGTGTTTGGCCGGAGCTTTTATGAGACAGGGGGATCAAACCAGATCTCTTCTTTCACTATAGGCATTTTTGTGAAAAACAAGGGGCTTTTCTCTCATTTTCCATTTTGAGGCGAGTTAGGGTTTCTGACTACACTTCTGAAATTCCCAAAATTTCATCCAGATGAAAGTGTGGTCTTGTGGGTGAAAGCGCTGCAGGGCTTTGTCTCGAAGAATGCTCAGCTTTTAATAAAAGATTTATTCTTTCTTGTGTTGTCATGTGCTAAAATCTTGCCAGACGTCTCAGCTGGGTGGTACAGGGTGTTTAAATTTAGCAACTGGGATGTCAGCTTATGAGTTTTAATCTAGTTTAAGGGGGGAAACACTATCTTGCACTAGGCCTCATGGTTTAGTCGAGTTCCTGCTGGCGTACAAGCGACTTTCTTCACTCAGCAGATGAGTGCTGTCTAAAGTGTTTTGGGACTGGAGGAAAAAACATGTTTAGTCTTTCCTGTTATTCAGCTGTAAACATGTTTGCGTGTGTGTAGGCTTGTGTGGTGGGCGTGTGTCATTTGGAGTCTACATTTTAAACCTTTGGTGGACAGATATTTTGGCAAAGTGAAATCATTTGCTTCATCCAGCTTCTTTTAAAGGCTTTTCTTTTTTAGATTTTCAGGTGATTGAGTGTGAAGTTAAAGGTGAGACGGGAACACAACTGAGATAAACACCTGGGTCTCTAGTTGCTAATTTCGTCTGTCAGTTTGTCGCTGCAGAAGTCGTGTACAATTTGACTTTTTTGCTGTCCGATGAATGTGTGTGGCCAATGAAACCAGAACATTAAACTAAAAGCTAAAAAAAAAATAAAAAATAGCATTTTCACCTTGTTAGCTAACAGTTTCTGATTGAAATGTCCAGCAGTTACAGAGAACTGGCCAACGGATGACTATAATGTCCATTATTTACTTTAATTTTAGCTCTGTTTTTGGACTCCTGAGGCAAACATCTGGCTCTTTAGCAGCTAAATGCTCCACTATGTTCACCAACGAGTCACTAACTTTTGCGTGTCTGCTATTTGGTGCTGAGCAGGTAGTGAGCAGTAGGGTTTTTTCCTTTTTTTGGCAGAAAATAGTTGCATGCTGGGGCTGAAAAACAAAGGTATGAGAGTGGTGAGAGTGAACTAAATCAGTAAAAGTTGTGTGATTGTAGCCCCCCCTTGAACATTAAAAAGCTTTATAACTATTGTTTGGCTATCCAGAGTCAGGTGATAATTTTCTGTGAAAACACTGATTATAAGTGCTTGAAGACTCTGAAACACCATACTCATACACATATACATTTTAGAAACATAAAACATTTGATGCTTAGGTTGTTTGTTTGTTGGATTTTGGTAAATAAACTCACATGGCCACTGTTAAGAAATATCAACTCTGAATGATGCTTTATTCTCAACCAAAAACAAACAAAACAACATTGTGAACGACTATTTTTTCTCTGATAGAAGTAAAAGACGTTTGAAAATGCCGCCAAAATGTCACGATGAAGTGTCACTGATTCATTTGTTTCATTTTCACAGAAGACAGATATAACTAAACGTCTGGAGTTGAATACAACAATTTGTTTTCTTTATTGTGGACCCATTCCCCGTTCCAGTTTTGAGTCCTGGGGACCCGCTTAAATTAAAACCTTTAAACATCACTAACCATTTTTAATTGAAATCCCAAAGAGGGACGGCTATGGAAGAAAACATCCCATCTGTAATTATTGAGTTACTAAGTTTTGCATAAACTATTGCAATTGTGTTCCTTTGCAACACCTCCCCAGGCCAGACGGTGGTGAGAACAAAGCATATACAGCAGGGCAGATTGTGTATTGATTTTAATGTCGCTTCTGATTCCTGGATATTGATGGCTCCGGAAATTAAAGCGGACTTCCTCGTTTGGGGCGGTCAGCCTGTCTACAGCAGCTTTATGCTAATGTTCCACATAGTCACTCTTTTCTAATGGGCTTCTGACCCTACTGCTCTGACATTATCAGAAGCATTACGAAAATATGAGCAAGTGCAAATAAAAGGCATGCTGCTTGTCATGCCCCTCCAGAAGTCAAGGCGAGTGGCACTGGATTAGTTTGTTTGGAAAAGAACGTCGGGGGTGTTTTGAAATAACAAACTGTGTGTTGAGGCGCAGCTTCTCTTAACCAGCCCTGACAGACTTGTGATTCTTATAGGTTTTCGAAAAAGTCATTTTGGAAAGAAAGTAAAGCATCACCTTCACAGACAAACTGAATGTTTTCGTGCAAAATACCAAGTATTCAAAACTGACGAGGTGAAAAACAACATGTCAGAATTGTGAGACTGACGGCATTTTTCAACTCGGTTTCAAAATTCTTCTCAAATGTATCTCAAGTGGTCGCTTTTGACAGGAGTTTGCCTCCATGCCTTTGTTTGATGTTATCTGTTGCAAAATCTGGATGTTTCTGAAGACAGAGGAAAAAAGAAAAACCAACACAAACCACACACATTTGCGCTCAGCCTTGCAGCCACACGAGAGGATCGCTGTGACTATTTGCATAATGGATAGTGCTTCACAGAGAAACTCAGAATGAGAACGAAAAAGCTTGAAGCAAAAGAGGCATGAAGGACAAAAAGAGAAGACCTCAGTGGTCTATGTTTGGAAGCTTTGTCGAGCTATATATATTTACTACAAGCTTGACTAGGTGGTTCTTTGAGGAGGTCAAGGACGCACAGGTGTTGACTCCACACTACATATTCGGATGAATGTCGCAGGAACAATCAGGTTCCGATGCATCCTCTGTACATTTCAGGATGCTTTCACTCCTTAGAGCTGCCGGCTGTGATCACCATGTTTGCAACTTCAAAAAGCCAGCCTCTGGTAACTTTGTCTGGATGACTAAGATTAACTATGATAGGACTTTTTAGAAAGGATTTATGCTTCTACAGTTTGCCTTTTAGCCAGATTATCCAAGGAACTAAGAAGCCTCTATAACTCAACTAAATTTTTTTTTCGGTTTGTCCGGTCCAAAGCAATTTAAACCGATGCCAGAACACAAATGATTGCTTAGTTTGAGATTGAAGTCCTGGTGTTGTTCTTTTTAATTTTACAATCCTTTGATTTGTGATGGATGTTTTAAAGGAGACAGTCGGAAGATGACACACCAAGATGTCTGTGTCCAGAGTGATCTGCTGAGTGTGACAGTTTCTTTTTCTATTGTAGTGTGTAATTGGTCTGTTTTATGGTACGAAAACACCATGAAACAATTGGCAAATAGATCATAATTAGCCCCAGCTCTCTTTACACTGCCCTTTATTTTTACTCAAGTGTCTTCAATCAGGAGCAACATAGTATTTATTGACATGTGCGCAATAAAAAAGAGAAATTAATAGTCTATGAAGAGTAGATCTTAATCTCGATGCAAGTATTTTAAGGGGTTAATGACCCTGTGTTTAGTGTAGGAAGGCTCCCCTCCTGATTGAGTCTAGACACTCCCGTCGGTGGTTGGATTAAGGTTCGAAAGGGCTGACATCTTGATGGATGTAAACGTGAACAGGCTTCTGGTGAGCTCAGACCTGGGCGCTGGAGGTGAATGGGGTGGAGGAGGGTTGTGATGATTCGCACTGAAATGACAACTGACAGCAGCAGAGCGGAGTGCAGATTTAAAAAGGTTCTTGCAGTCAGAGAAAAAAGGCTGCTTCAAACTGCGGCGCCTGCACACATAGTTCCCAACCAACTCTATTTCAGATTTACACAGGCGAAAAAAAACAAGCAAACAAAGAAGTTAAAAGTCATCTATTCCAAAAGTGCGAGAACATATCTCAAGCATTGTTTTTCTTTATCTGTTCCTCTATGGCTGTTTCATTGTGCTGTCAAGTCACACGGAGTTCAGAAATACAGTTATTCAGCATTTTTTTTTGCGAATTGTATTGTTTCGTCAAATAAATACGAAAATGGATTTTTGCAAGCCACAATATTAGAAAACACAGCTCGATTCACAGCTTACCCTAACCCACACATGAAAAGTCCATCAAACACTCAAAACTGGTGGATATAAATAACGCCGCAAGAGCAGAGCTAAGCAATAACCTCAGAGAGCTGACTTGGGGCCAGCAGCAACAGTGGCACGACTCCATTTGGCCCCATTTGTCAGAAAGCCTCCCTGATGAGAGACTGTCAGTCAACACTGACGTGGTGGGACGGAGGGAGGGACGAGAACCAGAGAGAATCAGTGCAGAGTAGAAGAGACAATGGAGAGTTAAGAAAAACTGGAACGTGTTTACAAATGTAAATTGTGCCTTTGCTCTATGTTATGTTAAGCTTATTAGTGTGGTTTACGTGTGTGTGGGTGCCAGTGTGTGTCCATGGTATGTTTTGCTGTAGAGGAGTGCGATGTGTGTGTCTAAGTTGAATTGACTGCGAGGGCCAGAGATTGAGCCAAACACAGCCGTGAGCTTGTTACACGCTCACAACAAATTTATGTTGGGAATGTGCTTTTCATGTTTCTGGAAATCTTATGTAAATGTGACGGTCCCACACTGAGCACAGAGTGCCAGAGAGGGTGAGAGTGGCGGGTGGATGAGCTGAGGAGGAGCGAGACTTTTTTAAAATATTGACTACGTGAAAGTCAGAGCCAACATGAACATCAGCAGCTGGCTTAAGCCTTCTCCCGGGAGATTCTTATCTTGGAAAGATGCTCGAATGGCGAGATCAACCGATCTTAATCAGTGTTTTGTTTATCCCTCCACATTGTTTATGTTGTTTACCCAGTCGCAGATCTGTGATGATCCACTGGAGTATCTACAGTCTCTCAGTCCAAACGCTGGTGGGAAATTGCAGTAATTTGAGCCTGAAATGAGAGAACTGGAGAGTCTTTGCTCATTTTTCCACTCTGTTTTCTAATATTGTATTTAACGTATCCATGATCATGAGGTTACAGGTGCAATATGTGTTGCTAAAGTTCGCTGAAATACACAGAATGTCCCATCCCAGTCCACAGCCCCCGTGCTAGCAGAGTAAACACCAACACTTCCCGTTACTTTTAGCTCCCAGTCCCGACTGCTAGCTGCACGGCTACCTAAGATAACTAACAAGTGGCAGCTACAGTTTTATTTTTGAGTATGCATTCAACAGGTGTCTTACATACTTAGCAGGAAATACAAGTTCTGAAGTAAAATACCTCCAAATTATACTAAAGTCCAGTCCATCAGTAAATATTTGTTTGTTACTGACCATTACTGGTTATTATACATTTTGCTGTAAATGTTTATTGGTTCCAAATATCTGTTATCAGCCTCCTTGATTGATTCGGCATCCGGAGTGGTAAAGGTCCCGGCGACCTTTGGGGGCCTTGGCAGCTAAAGAGCTCCGTGGTATGCATGTCAGACCGCTGGGCCCCAGGACGCCCCAGTTCTGCTCTTTTATAAGTTGAATTCCCTTTGGAATCCTTCCACAAAAAGCTCTTGCTGGCATGGTAGGCATGGTAGCGGCCTGACCCCACGTGCCGCACACAAGTGCCTTTGTCTCCAAAATGGCAGTTGTTGGCATTCCCGACGGCCCCCTGTCCAACTCTTTCTACTGCTGAAATACACAGCCCTTTTTATTTCTACACTTTTTTTTCTGGCAAGAGGAAAAAGAGATGAGCCGTAAGCTGATTCGATGTCGTCTAATGTGCAAATGTTTCTCTGACTCAGCTTTTTAAGGAGCCCAGTGTCATTTTGTTATGCATTAAGTTGAGCCTCGGCACAAACATTTTGATTCTTTTTTCTTTAGCACCCATGCACTCAACAGAATATATAAGGGCAGAATTACTTCTATAGGCGGATCATTAGGACTCTGTAGATCCACATTAGACAGGCTGTTTTTCACTGATGGCTTTTTTGTCACATTGGCACTTTTCCTTCCTTTGCTCTCTGCTCGCCACTTGCTTTGTCTTCCTGCCTCCTATATACCCTGCCTCTTTCTCCATTTTTGCAGTCGTGCTCTTAACCCTGCTTCAACAGCAACAACAAACCAGCTGTTTCTCAAGGGAGATGCATCTTCGGTCCTGGCGCATTTAACTCCAGAGAAACCTGCCTTTAACACGCTCATATGCACAAACGTATGCATAGACTAAACACAGCCTTCACTCTGCTTGTTCTTGATTTTTCAAACGTTTCTTGGAGATAAACACACACAAGTAGACTCACGGAAATAAACAGAGTGACAGCGGGTGAGACGGAAAGGGAGACAAACAGAGAGGAAGATAAAAGGAGAGGCGTGTCAGAGTCGTCTATAGAACTGGACTTCACCGCCTCACTTTTGTCCTGGTGTAACTCTATAGCCCACATACCAAAGTTCTCTCTCACTTTGTCATCTCAGACTCCCGGTTTCTGTCTTTCCCATTTTTTTACTCTCACTCCCTCTTTGTCTGTGTTTTTCCTTGTAATTGTTTGTTGAAGGTGGAATTGGACTTTAAACAAGCATTGTAGTCTCCCGGGGTTTAACCTCGAAACCACCAGGCCGAGCACGCGCTAATGCAAACAGCATGTGGTACTGCTAATTACAGTGTGAGTAATGAGCAATATGTAACTTTAAGGATAAACCAGAATCAGAAGACATTGGGATCAGCAGGAGCCAAGAAGGAGAGTAATCATGGTTAAATAGAAGCACATGACACTAATAGGGTTTAAAAGCATTAGCATTCAGCTGGGCAATACCTGCTCTTGTAGTTTTATCTTTCTCCATCTAAATCTTGTTATATTTACAGTGTGACGTTTTCTAGTCTAGAAGAAGCAGTTGTAACATACAAAATGTTGCCCACAGGAATCAATGAAGTATTTCTGGTTATGATAACAAGTAGGTTCAAGTTAAAGGTGGGCTTTGGGCCAAAAGATTATATAATGATCTATTTGAAAGCAACCATGACTCGGACTATAGGCTGACTTGCGTCCAATCCAGGTGTCTGTGGAGTTGCCTACCTTGATCTGGTGTTCTTACAAGTTTACAAGTTTATAAAGAAGTAAAAAAGCAAAAAGATTGCCTACCCGTAGTAACCTTTACCTAGGAGGATATCTTTACACCCGTATCTGTTTGTTTGTTGGTTGGTTTGCCAGTAGGACTACAAAAGACGTACTGAACAAACGTCCTCAAACATGGATGGAGGATGGGTCTCTCACCCCATTAACTTTTGGCGCAGATCCAGGAACACAGCACGGCTTAATTTTTGTTAAAATCTCAGGGAATGATGCAGAGTTCTGGATGAAAAACAAATGTGGCGGCTGGTATCTATGAGGGTGCAATATAAAGGCAACGGCAGCTTAATTTATTTAAGGTTAAATCACAGTTTCTCAGCTCGAGGACTGGAATGAGGAAAGGCAGTCTGTCTCTCAAGCTGTAAGGGTTGCAGTTCAGTTCTTGCACATGAAGTACTGTAGGTGTGGAATAGTACAGTAGTAGTGTTGCTCAGTTCCCAGCCTACTATCCTGAGGGCTTAGGAGCACCATCAAGTACTGAAAAAGTTCTCTGAAATCGCTGCTGAAGGTTCAGTAGTCGTCTCTGAAAATCTCTGGCCCACAAAAGGTACTCTGAAAATTCTGCCCTACTACAAAGAGATAATGTGTTTCCCATTAATCACAATTTCATCAGTAATCATTATTAAAACTAAGGAAGTATGTTTCAGAGAATTTATATGTCCAGTAATAACTCAATGACAGCTACTGCGCAAAAACAGAAACAGGATACAAGGTGGTCAGACATCTGTCCGACATATTTCTGTACTTGGTGCTTTTTACTGGCATGTGTGGCCTTACAACACTGCACTGTTCAGCAGAAAACATTGGAAAAAGAAGCCTCACTAATTGTCTTGAAACTGTTTTGGAAATTTGGAAGTGATCAAGCCAGTCTCCAAAAACGAGGAGTAATCACATGCCAAAATGTGTCAAATCACATCACCGAGCTTTGGTACACAACAAACAAAGACACACTCACAACATAATGTTTCACTGGAGAGTTTTATAGTTGTGCTGGATGCCTCAGACCCAAGAAACACATGAAAGTAATAGATCAGCGTATTTATTCAGGCCTCAGCGATGTCATAGACGGTCTCTGCACCAGAACAATTTGTATCATTTAACATTTACGGGGGAATGTGTGGAAACAGGTCTGTTTCCATTTTGGTTTTGGAAGCCAGGACTCACGAAATGTGCAGTGGAGGAAACACGGAGCTGTCTGTCAGCAGTTTACTCTAACCTGACGACTTTTTTTTAACGCTCTGTTGCTGTGATTGTAATTAGCTCAATTATAGATATCACAGAAGATAAATAAAGAAAAAACATCCTGTCAGTACAATATCTGTCAGGTCAGTCAGTGGAAAAACTACACTAATTAAAGAACTAAACGGTCTGTTGAAGGCTAAATAATGTTTTCACACCAAGATAAATTTAATGGTAATAGATTTCCTTTCTCAGGTTTCATCTTTGTGTCCTGTGCAGTCTGGTTTGGTGAATGTGACGGTCTAGTCTCTAGAGCTCATGTTGATGTCACAAATATTTTCTGTGAACATTTTTGTATTTATCTGCATTTTTAGCCTCAGCGTGGCTCAAGGGAAGGCGATGTTGATCGGTCTGTCTGCCCCCTTCTTTGATCCGGATTGACGTATCTCAACAGCTGTTGAATGGATTACCATGAGATGAAACATTCATAGTTCCTCTGTCTCTTCCTCCATGAGGTTGACATTTGTAGTTTGCAGTGAAGTGTCTAGATGAACTTTGCATGGATTTCCATCTCAAGATGAATTGTAATAATATTGAGGATCCTTCATTTTTGTATCGGACCAGGTCAAAATGTCGTTAGAGGGTTAGGGGTCATTTCAATTTCAGTAGTTTACAAAACCTGCAAAACTGATGACATGCTCATCAGCTGCAGCTGCACTCTGTGGTCTCTGCAAATTAGCATGCTAACACGCTAAACTAACATTATACTTGTTAACATCAGCATGTCAGCATCGTCACTCTTAGCTTACTGACTTCCTGATGAGCTCATTTTGCGTGATGCACTGCTGTTAAGTACAGACTTAGAGACGTTAGTGTGACTGTAGACTCTTTGTCTCGCTATGATAATATCTTTGATGATGTATTTTAAATTTCTTCTTTATGATGAGGCGATGAATAGCATCACTGTGTTGGAATGAAAGCAGACACAACACAGCCTAGCGACTTTCTACAAGGACACATCATCATATGATATTTTTCTCATTCCACAGCCCCGAGGATTTAATGTGAGTGAGACTAGATGTGGTGAGAACTCAAGGGGAAGGAAAGGGAAGAAGTTGAAGTATCATGAAGTACACTGGTGTGAATAGCAGGAGGAGGAGGGGAGAGGGGGGGTGGGGGGTCTGCTGTCACTTCTGTGGACAAATGCTTTGCTTGACAAATGTCTGGCCAAGGACAGCAGCCGAAACATGAGAATAGTGTTCTTTGACAGGAAGGAGGGAGGGACGTGGGAAGCGACGAGGAAACATCAAGTTACCTTTGTAGCTTTGGCACAGTTTTGTGTGGTGACTCGAATCTTTCACTTAAAGATTGGGTTTGGAAACTTGCCTGGAATGTTTTTTTTTTTGCAAATTAACTAATTTATCTCCAGTTTAACTGAGGAAAAAAACAAGTGAGACTCATTTGTCCTTTGTAAGTCTTGTAAATCAGCCACCTTGTGTCAAATCCAGCTGAATTTGTGTTTTTAATGTCTTTACTTTTTGAACTTTTTAACACTTTGTAAAACTGCCATTGTGTCTGAAATGTGCTGCATAAATAACACTCCCTTTGCTTGTCATTGTAATAACCATAGAAGAGTTTCCATTGAACGTTTGATATTCAAATATTTAAATGGCATTATGTACAAAGACAGGTAGTTTCCCCAGAGATGGAATCAGCAGTGATCACACACACTGCTGTCGAATGCAGCCTGACAACACAGCAAACTTCAGCTAATGCTTTAAAGCTGGAGTGTGGTAGTGAGGCCCGGCCTGGCCCCGCGGTTTTGGTCAGCCGCAACAAGGCCTCCGATTGGCTGGACGCGAGGTAGGAATTCAGCTCTCCTACTTCTAAACTCCGCCTCCTTCTCCTCCTACCGGCCCCGAGCGCTGAGGCACGACGGCTTTCCCTATGCATGCACTCACACACAAACACACACACAGTCTTTCTCACTCGTGCGCTCTCTCATATGGAAGGGGCTGTAGAGCAGGGAGTTACAGACGTTTGAAGACACGGAGCAAGGAAGTGAGAGAAAGCAACAAAAGACAAAGAGATTTCTCTCCTGCCCTCTGTTTGTGTATGAGGGTGAGCTTTTTTTTTTTCTCTCTTTCGCTATGTGAGCCTGAGAAGGGGGAGGACCTGAACCCTGCTAAGAGTCAATATCCCTGCAGGAGTCCACAGGACCATACACACTCACACCCTCACACACACACACACACACACACAGTCCACTGCAGCTACTGCAGCCTGAATGAGTGCTGAAGGAGAAACAGAGCAAGGAAGCAGGAGTGCGAGAGAGGGGAGGAG
Source organism: Sparus aurata (assembly GCF_900880675.1). Classification (NCBI taxonomy): domain Eukaryota; kingdom Metazoa; phylum Chordata; class Actinopteri; order Spariformes; family Sparidae; genus Sparus; species Sparus aurata. The sequence goes on along the minus strand of NC_044198.1, from coordinate 24,354,295 downwards.
AAATCTCTGGAGTTACTACTTGTTGCTCTTGGTTTTCTGTGTGGATTGAGGATGATATCCCTTCTGCTTACTCTGCGGCAGTGGGACCTTGTCTAAGGTGAGCACCAGCATTCCTCTCTCTTTTCTATCCTTTCACCGGCCAATAATCCTGCGAGAGGATAAAAGGGGGGGGGGGGGTCCGATTTACAAACTTGTGAAGTTTTCTGCGGGATTGCTCTCTTGGTGGAATGGCGGAGGGGGGTTGAGGGAGAGGAGGAGGTGTGGAGGGAAGCTTTTCACGTGCCGGGGAAGCAACATAATCAGGCAGATCTGTCAGAGAAAGAGGCAAAGTTTGGGTAGATAAGAAGCAAAGTATCTTTTGTGGAAGAGGTGAATGGGAGGAAAGTGGGGTTGCTGAAGAAATGTCAGGCTCAGACACACAAAGAGCTGTAACATGTGATTCAGAGCTCTGCTTCTGTAAGTGGGACAGCAGAAGATGAGAAAAGAAAACGTAGTCCAGCTCTCAGTCTCCCCAGACTCTCTTTCTTTGGTGTTTATGTGTGCAGCGTGGCTCTGACAGGACCATGCACCATAAATGTGACATTTATTCATAACTTATTCTGTGTGTGTGTTTGTGTGTGTGTGTGTGTGCTGGAGGAGTCGTCCAATTCCCAACTCACTGTGGCAAAGGCACAAGGTGGTGTTTAACTACTTTATGAGTGTGTAGCCTTCATTTATCAGCTCCTGCGTGATTACAGTGTCTTCCCTGACTCCTCTGCCACAGATAGTAGCTCACCGGAGTGTGCAGCCTCATCGTCATTCCTACACCAACATGTGTTTACATGCTGCAGTCTATTACCCACACACAGAAGTACTAAACATCAACAATTTAGAAAGTGGCTCGGCTGGAGGTGGGCGTCTGTAATTGCAGTGACATTAAACATTTATATGAGATAACCATTTTATGACCTTTTCGGATAAAGCATCCGTTGTTGTAAATTTGTTTGGGAAACCCTTTAAAATATTTCAGATTCCAGGCACTGACTTTATTAGATGTTGAGGTTTTTCCTTTTCTTTTTTTTCCTCTTTTTTTTTTCATTAGTGGACCGTGTCCGGGCGTGGGGCGGGCATTGTTGTCCTATTATTAGAGCAAGCTAGGCCAGCCAGCAGCTGCAGGGAAGGAAGTACGCTCTGAAACAGCCGGAGAAGAGGGATTACTGGGAACACTGAGCGGGAATTATGGACTGACCAGAATGGCATTCCTAAGGTGGCAGAGTCACTGGAGGGGAAGATGAGTTAGCCGGAGAAGCAGACCGGGATCAGTGTGGATCATAAGAAAAGACGTAGGCCAGCAGTGATCTGAACTAATGCACCCTGCTGAGATTGAAGATTACAGCTGTTGTTCAGCTGGATAACTTGGTTGTTGAATTACTGACATGGATTTGTTGAAGGCTGCAAGTGACATTTTTTTCCCCCTCAAATCAATCTGTTGTTTTAATCAATGAATCCACAAGTATATAGAAAATGTGGAAATAGTGCAAAATGCTAGTCAGAACTTTTTAAAACCAAAAGTGATGTCTTAAAATTGTTAAGTTTTAGTCATCAGACAATCCAAAACACAAAATATTCACTTGATTTAACAGAAAGGCAGGAAATCTTCCCGTTTGAGAAGGTAAAACCAGTCCATGTTTGGCATTTTGCATGATGAACGATTCATTTTTGTGATTTAGCAGTTATCTCAAAAGTGAAGTCATTCTCAGCAGGTCAGCTGCTCAGCTAATTGCTCTGGCACCTTTCTTCAAAACAAGCAGGATTCTCCATTAGTTTCCCCAGTGTGGTCGCTAATCTTCCTGGGGTCCACAAACAAAAACTCAAATTAGCATCCAAATATCAAACCGAAAAAATTCTGCACAAGACAGACATAAGGAAAGAAAACAAGAGAGATAACTCTTTGTGTTACAATCTACTGGCAATTTTAGCTTGAATAAAGGGCGATAAATAAAATGCAACCTATTGTAACCTGTCATTGAGTCTGCTCACTCGCTCTTTGTAACATCATTGTCTCTGGCGGCCTGCGCGGTGGAAGCAGGCCGCCTGTTTTAAGGCAGTGAAAGTGGAGTTCTTTAAAGATACTGATTACTTGGTGAGTGACTGCTGTGATAAACGTCTGCCATGCGGACTAAAAAGAGATAATCACATCCCCGTATTCCTCACATATCTCCACTATCTCTTCCTCTCTACGACGTAAACCTCTGGTGTGTATTCCAGTGAAGTACGCTAGATAGATAAATAATGGCGACAAGGGATTCGTTATCTGGAACCTTTGACTTTTTCTGAACTTCTTATTTATCATGTTTTTTTTTTAAGTATGAAAGTAAGTTAGTATGGCCACTGCTGAGTTATCTGCGTGTTTGAAGTCGTCCGTCACTTCCTCCAAACCTGCAGTGTTGAATGCAAGTCGAGATCCGTTTTATCAGGTTTTTTGATGAGAAATCGCCAACAGAACTATTGTGAAACTGCATCATCCAAAGAACAGAACAGTACAATGGAAAAAGGATTAAAGAATAACATCGCTTGTCTTGAACGTACTTGCTCAGATATTTCTTTATGGTTGTGAAATTAAAGATCCCCTGCCAGCTGGGGGAAATGAAAGACACTCTGATTTGATAAGACGTTTAGCCACACATGTGTGAGTCACAAACAAGTCAAGTCCTTAACCTTTAAGTCTCAAGCACATCCCGAGGTAGTAAATGTGGAGCAGACTTTTAAAATTGTTATATAGCCCTATAGCTCCAAAGGTTCAATTCAAAGTAAGAGTCTATTAAAGAGGCGTTTTTAACCCGATAAAGAAAGCGGTGTAATGGCATATAATTAGTCTACTGTTACACCGGTGCCCATATTTAACTGGTTATATGGTCCTGAATCATCAACAAGTTCTCCAGAAATGCATTGTTGATTTGCATTGTCCAACATAGCTTAAGCTTAACATTAGCATTCTAGCTAATGTTTGACCAGGCAGTCAGTCATCTGTCTTAAGACAAATCTATCAAGTCAAAGTAACGTCTATTATCATTGTTCGTCAAGACCTCGATTTTGTGACTCGACTCCGACGCCTCATCATGCTTGATGTGCAGTGGCCTGAATTCGAGGCTTTAAACTCTCATTCTGTAATATTTATGGCAAAGTGTGTTACACCACATTACAAAAGCGGACAGGGAAAACCACTTGGGACTCTTCAAAGTAACTAGACCACTTTGTAGTGAAGTTAATTCTGTAACATAGTTCTCTGTATTTTTAATATCAAAGCCCTTTTAATTTCCATGCAACCCATCGTGTCCCCTCCTCACAAACACCTTACTGTGGCTCACAGACTTTTAGTAGCACAGGACCTGCCCTCATTTCCCCCACTCCCTTTCCAGCTTTCCTTTCCCCCCCCCTCCCCTCCCACTCACCCCAGCTCTCTGAGAAACAGCTATGTAATTAGCTGGAGGCATAAATCACAGACAACCGAGGGGATTTCGATACATGTTTGACAGCAATGTACAGGGGTGGTTTCACTCTGCATGTTGTATTGGGTTAGGGGAGCAGAAAGGGGTGGAGGTTGTTTGTTGGCGAACTGTACAATTATGCACACGTGTTTTGGAGATTACATTCCATGCATTTGATCACATGCTCTGCGAGATAAATGATCTGTTTTATTGTGCGTCTCAATTTCTTCTAGATTGCATGTTTGGACACGCAGCTGCAGCTGTAGCTGTAGCTGTAGCCTTTATTCCTTCGCTGGCACTTGCTGCTCGTTAATATCGAAATCAATTATCCACTTCATTGTTTTCAGTACCATCGGCCACTAATGATAACTGTGGAAAATGATCCATTTTGTCTTTGTCATAGCAATAAAGGGCCTCACGTCTGAATGCAGGAGCACAAAAACACGGGCTTTTTGTGGATCTAAATGGTTTGTTTTGCTTCCCCCAAAACACCCCTAACCAACAAATTACTCCCACTGCTCACTGTTGACGGAGCACAGTCTCATACATGGAGATGCACAAGAAATGAAGGTCTCTCTAGGAAATCTCACTGGAAAGAAATAGAATCACCTCATAGACAACGGCCCAATCAAAAATCCTCTCCGTTTTTGCGAGTTCACACCTCGGGGTAGGGTGTCAGCCGATGTGTTTGGGCTACATGCACTCAAACAAACGGTATTTTATTCAGTTATGAGAACTCTCTCAGGTCGTTTTCTTTATAACAAGTAAAAACAAGCAAATTGCATTTTGCTGTATATCAACGTTCATTCCCCCTCTTTGATGGCATTTAAACCCCAGTTATTAAACAAAAGTCCAGCAGCGAAGTTGTCACACTCGGTTCCACTCCAGTAATATCAGTGCAGTCTGGCAGGGTCCATGCTTGTCTATCTCTGACAGATAACTTTGGATTGCCACAGTAACGCAAAGGAATATTATCACAGCTGAGGACGACATATTGGAAATGTCTGGTCGCGTGTCTTCACATTAACTCCGTCGTGACGAGTACTGATGATGTTTTGTGGGTCCAAAGGGTTGTCCCGTTTCATTATGGGAGGAGGACAAACTCTTAAAATTTTGGAACTTCGCCCTTTTGCCATCACCGCACCAAACTTTCACAAGATCATCTCTTCATCTCACATTATTTCAGTTCTCATGTTATCTCTCCGTACGCTGTGTGAGCAGGTGTGTACTTGATCGGAGGCTTGAAGCTGACGCTGTCGCACACTGCTCATAATATGATAATAACATAATATTATGTGGACATGTTGACTCTCATTATTAATCCAGCTGGCGTCCATATGTAGTTGATAATAATTGAATTCTGTGCTCAGATGTGGCCCTCAGCAGCAGCTTTACCCCTGACTGATCTCTTTGACATGCACACACCCTCCGCTGAAGCTGCCAGATAAACGGATGTATGGGCTCACTGTGCGTCTGGTTGTATTCATGTAGGCTTAGAAATCGACAAGGCACGTTGCAGTGTCAGCACGCGCGTCACCACACTGCATGCAGATGTAGTTACAGTAGATGCCTCTACGCTCTCAATACATTTTTGGCGGTGGTATTGACGCCTCGCTGGTAAAGTTAGCAAAATCAGGATCTGCAAACGGCTGAAAAATGTCTGTCTGCAACTGAGAGTTGTGGAGGTTGTTGCTGACATTTAATGATCCAGTTGCCCGTGATAGAATCTTTGTTTGTGGCCACTTTAAAATTGGTTGTTTTCAATTTTAACGCTTTAAGCCGTGAATCAGAAAATGCTCTCATATCCGAGCACAATCACCATGGCAGCTCTCATCAATGTCCCCGGAGTTGTTCCATTAACTTACCGTCTATTTCAGCAGCTCTGACGGCAGACCGAATAGCGGAATGAAAGCAAGGTTCATAGGGAAGTTAAAGCAAAAACGTTGTCTATTACCCATTTGTTTAATGTATAATTGATGAGTCGATGCATAATTTAGTGCAGGATGTATCATGAATTCCTGTTGCACACCGTTAACCAATGATCAAGTTACTATGACCCGTGATTGAGTTTCCAGTCACTTAAAACGCTGATACGCAATCAAGTGAGCTGGATTTCAACGACTTGATAGTTTATTTATTTAACTGTAATTAGGTATGTTTATTGAGGAAATATTTGCCTCTGACGACCAGTTGGATTCCCGTCATATTTCTATAAGAAGAGGTAATACTCTGCTCTCAGAGCAGCTGAGCAAATACATAGATCTGACGTCAAGTTTTACTTAATGGATTAAATGGAAGTGGGAATTAACGTTCCTTCAAGTCACAGTAACTTCATCATTCCTGAGCAACAGGAATTAATGATATATCCTGCCTTAATTAACACATGTATGAGTCTTCATAAGTCATGCGTTGGTTAAGCATTACTAAGAGTAAGTTTAAGATTTGTACTCTAATTATAAAGTGTTCCCCTGGCTCTGTTTTAAATGTCACCAGACTAATGATGCTATGCAAAATGTGGTGAAAATCTTAAAAAAAAAACAAAAGGATGTGTAAATGAATCTCTGAATTGCATATTCAGTTTCACATTGTGTGGGCTTAACTGCTACACCTATTGCTGTGCCAGATTATATATAAACAAAAAAAGAATACAATTCTGGGAGGTAAATGTCTCACGAGGAGTTGATGATCTGTGAGATTGTGTGCACTGGTTCACATATGTGATGTTACTGTTTATTTGCGTTGTGTCGAGATGTCTGACAAAGCCTTGTTGTGTTGATTCGCAAGGAGCCGGGCCACCCACCGAGTTTTCAATGAGCCGAGAGATAATGGAGCAAGTATTCCAGGTCTCTTCTCTGCAGGTCTCCAGTGGTGGCTCACTGTCTAGTTTAACAGTTAAGTAGCTCTGTCACATTCTTAGAGGGCAGTGTTTATGGGAAGACAAGATGTATCTCATTTGTTGGTATGTGTATGTTTCTGTGTGTGTGTGAGTGTGTGCCTTCACACCTCATCTTGTTTTTGTCACCTCAAAGCAATGCAAAGTGGCACAGGAGCAGCAAGTGTGTGTTCTTATGACCTGTTTCCGAATGAGTCACAGCATGGTGCTGAACACCACCGCAGTGTTTACACATTCTGACGCACGAAAAACGCCATCAAATATATATATGTATAGAAAATGTATTAGGAGTCATGTCATGCTGGTGGAGAACACATGTAATAAGACATTTGTGGGTTTCGCAGTGCAACCTTTTAAAGGTCTAACTTCAGTTTATTAGAATCTTATTTCTGTAGTTTTGGCCATAATTTCAATCAGTTCTCGTCACTTTGTGCTCCCCGTGGTTTTATTTTCTAGATCTTGGAACGTGGCCACATTGCAGCAAAGTCTGACAGGGCAAGAAACAGGCAGACAAGCCACCTGTTTAACCACTTTTTTTGGGGGTGAAACTAAAAGTGAAACACACTTCAGTAACCTCTCTTCTGACAGGAAAACACTATGAGCTAACAACTGTGTAAAGATAACCAAAGTTAAACCAGGAAGTCTGGATGACATGATGATTTTACTATTCGCCTTTGTTTTGGAGTTGTCAACCTGTCTGATGGTCTGACTGCTGATGTTTCTTGCTTTGTCAGACTTCATATTGGAGACATTGTTGCTTCCCTGAATCTAAGTTGTTCATTTGATGAGTTGATTATGTAATTACCTCCACCGCAAGGAGGTTATGTTTTCACCAGCGTCCGTTTGTTGTTTGGTTGGTTTGTAAGCACGATAATACAAAAACTATTGAACAGATTATCTTGAAACATGGATAGGGTTTTTTGTTGAAATTTCTGTTAATTTATCATGATATAAAATCTGTGCTAATCCGTGGCTAATTAAGGGGCTTATATGCTATTAAGTTAAAGGGGACAGTTGGGCCATTCCAATCACGTAACAGAACGATGGACAAACAACGAAAAATAAAAACGCCAAATGTAATAAACTTTATTTACTCTTCACTGGTAAACTTGCAATATTCTGCGAGAAAATTTCCTACGGCGATGCAAATGAGGAATCTTTGCCTTTCAGTTTTTACTCTTTTATATTTTTCTTCTTCTCAAGTCTGCCTTGACACTGACATACAGATAAACAGGCTTTCATCACAGAGCTCCAGACACACTGGTAACCAATAAACTCTGTGGAGACAAAAGCCCATCACTGAACCAGGCCCCTGGCTGTCAAAACAAAATGAAACTGGAGTGCAGAAGAGAGCGAACACTGTTTGCATGCACTTTTCTTCCCTGCTGCACGCCCTGAGAATATTCAGGTTGACCCTTTAAAAACCCAGCATGGACAATTTACACTTGACTTGACAAAGTTGTTTGACTACAATGCTATAGTTCTGTTGCTGCCTAAGTGCGCCTTTTAACTGTTTTATAATTTACGAGGCGTCTCAGACCAAAAGCTCCTTGAACTTGAGATTAAAGTCCTGCTAAGTTGTCTCATGCCACTGAGCTTTCAGAGAGACGCCACGAAAAAACTATCAAACTTATTAATATTCATCCAAGACTGGTGGGGCAGTGAGGGATCATCTGAAGGGATCTGAGGCCTGCAGTGTTTCACAGAGCAATGAAGCATTAAATTATTTGAGAAAGTCAGGGAGACGGGGACTAACTAAAAGTCCCGTCCGACGTCCTCACCTTTCGTTATCACGTAAACTCACACGCATGCATACAAAGTGCAACATGAGCGGCGCTTTAATGTAATTTAAGGCCGGTTTTGTCATTCTTTTAACCACATTTAATCCTCTTCTCATGGGCATCACAAGACTTTCATTGTTTCTATGGTAACCAGCGGAGCGGATCAGTAGAGTCAAAGACGCATGCTTTTAAAGTATGAAAAGAAATACATCCTGAGAGACTGATTAAAAGACGGAATAAACACGTTGATAGTTTAATTCTGTGAAAATTGTTAATGTCCTGGACATATTGGTTATTTTTATAATTTTTGTCCTCATGTGGTCCGTGACAACGGGGACGATTTTCTTTTATTTATACAGCAGAGGGTCCTGAGAGAGAGAACGGATTGTTTCAGGCACACTCATGACAGTTTTTGAACACACCTTAATGATTAATTGTTCTAACTCGCAAAGGGAAATATTGAAGTCCTCTGTTTATCAGTTCTCTATCTTAAAAGTGTTCTCTCTGTATCACACACACACACACTTTGGGAGTGAGCGCAATCACGCTGATGATGTAAGAAGGTGGCCTAACGTGCTGAGACAAAACAGAAAACAGGAAAGAGGGGAAAATGTACTCCACTCCCAGAGGTTCCCCCTTCCCTCCAACGTACCTCACTTCCTGTCACATAACTCCCAACCTCCCACTTCAACCAACCCCCTTCGCACACAAGCACTCACTCAACAAGCCTATTTTCATGACAAATAAATCATCATACAACAATTGGTGTCGTAATTTTGTAGGCTAGTTGGGCGGAGGTTAGGATAAAACTGACTCTCACACTGAGCTGCAGTCGAGTTGCCTGTCAGTGTCTTTGTGGAAGCGACTGGTGGAGACTGCACTGTCCCAGATTGTTGTGCTCCTCCTGTGTCCTGCCCTCGATCTCTCTCTGAATAGCCACACACATACAGTAACACCACATACACACACACACACACAAAGACAGGCGTTGGACCTTTTTGTCATTGCGGCTGTACCAGTTCTGTGGATAAAGCGCAGTCCCTGAGTATGAAGTTACAGAAGTCCAAAAATCTGCTTCTGTTTCCTCCCTCTGCGGAAGGCCACACAACCACACCCACAATGTGTCTGTGCATGTGTGTTGGGGAGACGGAGACAGTGAGATTGCTGTTTATAGCTCAGATGTGGATTCCCACGCTAGATAAAGCGTAGCTGATGATCAGGCTACACTGACAGGCCACAGACAGGAGCAAACAGAATTCCCTTCAAGTGCCTGTTTTGATGTTTATCCCTCCTTCGTGTGTGTGTGTCTGTGTGCATCTTTGTCCATGTTTCTGTGTGTAGCAGCAGATTTCCATATGCTGAATTGCCTGAGGTGCGCCATGCTGAAGGAAGGCGCAATCAGTGGGCTTGTTGCCAATTCCGTCTTCACATAATTGAACAGGTTCTTTTAAAGCTTTTCCAGACTGAAATCAGCAGCTGTTTGTCTCTCTGGTTCACTTGTTCTCTCTTCGAAGTTTGCTGTTACTACAGCCTCATCTGACAGAGAGAACTGGTCCTTCACAATGATGCAAAACGAGCTCTTAAATCAGAGTGAGACCAACTTGTGTGGTGCAACGAATTAATTAAGTCTTGGTAGCCAAGAGGGATAACTAAGTCAACACTTACCTCCTCTGCTTCACACTTAATCCATGATGCAGTTCAGGGAATAAAATCCATTTTCTCGCCAAAACAATGTTTTTATTGGTAGACAAATCTAGAGCTAACACAGATTTAGATTTTCTGCGCACATTACATCAGATAGGACCGAAAACAACTGAAGTTAGTCAAATGTAAATACGTCTATAAACAAGTCTTCAGCCATGCTAGCAGTGGTTACAGCTAAACATCTTCATCAGAAACAAACATCATGAGTTTACGTCTGCACGCTGCCAATGCCAACATGCAGATATTAAGCAGGTACGAGGTGTTTACCATGTTCACCAGCTTCATAAAGAGTTTCAGCTGAGGTTAATGAGAATGTGATTTTTAATAATACAGATTAAATTCTTTAGACAGGTTGCTTCAAATTACAAAATGATGAATAGATAAATAAAATAGAAAATGAACATGCTCTTGCTTCTTCTTACAGGAATCTGCCCATTTTGAGTCGTCTGTCTCTGTAGTTTTTCCAGTACAATGAAGATTAAGATAAATGGAATACAGTTTGTAGTACAACATTTAAAAAGGACATTCCAAAAGACTCAACAACAGCTCCTCTTTCCAGATCACCTCTCCATTCCTCCTCTGGACATTCAACAGCCCTCAATTCCCAGTTTAATTTGCTGAGTCACCTTCATCGTATGGCCCGACACGAATGTATGTTTGCCTTTGTTTGGAAAGGACCTCCCCCCTGTGAGATCCAGGCTCTGTGTTTGTTCATGTGCGCGTTCATGCTCGGCACGCTGACTCGCTGTAGCCACGACAATTAGAGAGATGGAAGCGGGCGCTTGTACCGCATGCCAGACTGTGCACACGCAGGTGAGCGCTCAATTAACAGTCAGCACATTTGCACATATCAAAGGTCAGCGGTCGATGGATGGATGGAGAAGTTTTACAGTAATTGCCAGCCTTGGTATTGCCTGTATCGCTGCCAAATCCCTCGACACTGCCCACCCCACCCCACCCCACCCCTCCTTATCCTCACTCCACAGTCCACTTAAATTTCACATGGCCATTTAACAAATTATGCCTATTGTTCATGTGACAATGGAGCCTCTGTGGCTGAATGGGAAGTGGCTGCCCTTTGCTCGGGCTGTGACTGAATTCCATAAATTCCAACGTAAAGGACGTGAGATATTTATGTACATAATGGGGAACAAGAGCACGTATCATGAGGTATGTTTTGGTATTCAAGTAATACAGGCAACTTTTAATGCCACGTCAACATGTCAGCCCCGGGCCCTGGTTCGCTGTGCTACGGTAGAGGTTAGAGTAGCGTTAAAGCTAGCGAGCAAAAGAAAAGAAAGTGAGCAATTAAAGGCAAGAAGGAAAAATGGTCATTCTTCCTCAAATGCACAAAGAGAGGGGATGTTATAAAGAGCAGCAATAAAAGCTTAGGAATGAACTAAGAGGAGGATAATTGAAGCACTACAGTCCCACTTCTGTAATGACATGTTTTGTTACCTATAAACCCGGCTTCCTGGCTTTCTCCGTCCTCTAATTTTTTTTTCTCCTGGCCTTTTACAGCCTGTCCTGTCAGAGCAAAGGCTATGACAGATGCTTTGGAAGTAAGAATTTGGAATGATTACGGGCGCAATATTTCAGCACCTTGTATAAACGCTGACAATTTGCTCGCAGTCAGCTGCCACGAAGCAGGAGCGGTTGTCCAAATACTGACACAACCGGGACACTCAGACTTGTGTGTACTCACAGCAGCGACATGTTTTCAGTACATTATTTTCAGAAGACAATTCAAAAAACATCCACTGTCTTGTATCATCAGACTGTTGAGGGGATTTGGCATATTGGAAAGTTTCCTACATACCCCACAAAGCTCATTTCTGGTTTGATTCTTCCATCTCTCTCCCCATATTTGACCTGGGATTTAAAGGGGAGTCGCCATGTAGATTAAATAAGAGCTGGATTACTAAAGAGAGATGGACGGTGGAAAACCTGTGGAGAGCTTACACCACATGCGTGCGTGCGTTTGTGCGTGCGTATGAATATGTGCAAAGGTCAAAGCGTCCCACTGGGATCAATGAGGTCTCAATCTGTCCGTTAGGTCCAGATGAGCGTGCCGATGTGTGTTTGCGGCTACTGTAGAGTGCGTCCAGCCCTGTGATCCTCTCTCCTGTGTTTTGTTTGTGCCGGTCCCAGTGCGTTCGCTTATTTGTTTGATCTGAAGAGAATTGATTGGGACCGATTTCTCCTGTGTAAGCGTTCGCCTAAATGTCAACAACAGAATGCGGGCTATTCACGCCATAATCCTCACATTGTGTCTTTGATGTGCGTCGGGCACAGCCTCTCTGCTCGTGTGTGCCGTGATCTGTGTGTGTGTGTGTGTCAGTGTGAGAGAGACAGAGTAAAACAATAAATAGGTAGCATCAGCGCTTCAATAATAAGTCGATCAATGGGTATTTAATTTGCGATTCGCTGTGATAATCAAGTCATTAATCACGGGAAAACAACAAACGTTCTTTGGCTCTGGCTCTTTCAGATGTGCTGATTTTGGAATATACCTTTGGCGTTTGGACAAAAGAAAAAGTTTGAAGATGTAACCTGAGACTCTTAACTTTTGTACGCTTATTAAACCGAAATTCAACAGAACGACGAGGGACTGAAAACAGGAATTTGGGCCCCTAAAGATGCTTTTTCTTCCTTTTGCGTCACACATTTCACTTGGATGCTTTCATACTGGCACGCACTTGGTCAGCAACGTCAGGCCAGTTGTTCTTCGTATCGCTGAGTGCTGTATAATATGATCTGGTGCTTGGTAAACAGAAATGGTGTTGGCGGCCTTGGAGCTCACAGGATCCTCTCCCCTGGGCGAGCTTCGGGGGAACTGTGGGGGGCCTATCAGATCTGAAGCCCACAAGACGAGAGCTGTACAGCCACAGGAGAGACCACTGGCAGCTATGAGCTAGCAAACTGTACTCACCTTGGACATGCCTGAACGTTGAGAGCAGTCATGTTCATGTTTTTTGTGGGGTTTTTTTTACTTGATTGCAAATGTATAACATGATTATTAGTCTTCTTTCACCTCTTTACCTGAAGCTGTCAAGTCAGTCATCGTCAAATTAGAAGACGTGTGGAAACACATCGAGAGCTAAGGAATTTCTTGATCGCATACGATAAGACGGTGTATTTATAGACAGAAAGACAGAATGGGAGAAAGAGACTGATGAGTTTGGATGGACTACACTGGAATAGCAGGCAGTGGTTGTGTGTTTGCCAGATCACCCGCAGCAGCAATGGATGACAGCCTGAATATCAGCTGTGAAAGCTGCTCATGTCCTACTCACAAACACTTTTTTTTATTTTCTGGCTGCTCATCCGTTGTTGAAACATAATCAACCGTCTGATGTTAGATTTAGCATTGTGGACATTTTCTAATGAGGAGGACACTTTTGTTTATTTACCACAGAATGGAAATCCCCAGTGTTGCCAGTACAGTATCAGATGACACGCACATGCACTGCAGGGTAGGGTGGCAGAGGTAGCTGTTAGCTTACTGATGTAAATTGATGTAATAGCTCATTACGGGTCATGTGTAGTGATGGGACTGATGTGTTAGCCTGGCTTAGTTGCAGGCTGTGTTGGGGCTCTTCTATTTGTTTCAACGTACGTATAGCATTATTTATTTTCGAAGAGTTTGAGAAGACCCCTGCATCAGTGCGTCTTGTTAAAAAGAGTTCGTCTAAATGTCCTGGCTATAATTTAACCCTGTAGGCAGAGCGGCCTCTTCTTTGTGAAGATGCTTATTTTTCTGTTAGTGAACAGTTTAGTTATTGTTTAAATTGTATTTATGTTCTTTACTTTTGCGTCTGCTTTTTTGTTTCCCTCTTCTTTTACCTTGCTTTTAATTCAGTTTTCTCCCCTCTGCCCCGCCATTTCAGGGATGTAACACATGCGGTTTTAGTTTTCCCTCTCTTGGTGTAACCAGTTTGTCTCCAAAGTCACTTGGTATTTGCTTATAATACTTAACTGTTTACAAAATGACATGTCGTTGTGTGTTTTAAGGATTATGAGCATACCAGAATTTTAAACTTAAGTACAAAACTTGTTTAAAAGAGAAAAATGCACATGATACCACTGCAAAAGAAAAGAACATATCAGGCATATATGAGGCTTTTTAATCAACACCCTGCACACATTTGCATTGATTTTAATATCAGCGCAGCTTTGTTTTAAACACAAGTACTGATAGTCTGACAACATCAGAGTGTGTACTCTTACAAAATCTGTATATTAATACAAGTTGCTTGTGACTAAGCGTGATGCTGCCTGGCTGCGTGAGCCTTTGTGGCACATTTAATATACAATTTGAAAACAACATCGCCAGAGGTCTGTCTGCTCCCGTCTCAAGTGGTTGCTTCATTAGTGAGACCTCTCATCCCTTTTTCCCACTCTCGCTCCTTATTTGAGTTCTTTATTCCTTTTAATCATCGCAAAAAAAGAGTCCCCCTCTCTCTCCTCCTCCTCCTCCTCCTCCTCCTCCACCTCCATATTGCATATCTGGTCGTCTCTGGCCAGCAGTGTCACACAGACTCCTCTGTTCTCTGTCTGTCTCTAGTGTTGTATAATGAGTTCTGCTTGGGACGGGACATTCTGCAATTTGGCCTTTACTCTGGGGCCAAGAGGGAGTGGGAGACATGAATAAGTGAGGATGAAAACACAGCATGCATAGATGGCACCAGTCTGTCACCACAGCAGCAGGAGTGTGAGTTCTTGGGGTGTGAATTTTACTTTTATGCTGGAAAAATATAATGACTGGCTCTCAAGATATGAGAGTTTCACTGCACGAAAAATAACATACACAATAATCTTTTACCTCTACAGATCAAAATGTCAGCGGTCCATCACGTATTATCTCCATTATCTTCTGGTTGCATCTTGTTTGCACAGTTTTGTGGATGCGTATGGCAATATATATCAACAGAAAGATGTCTTTTTACACAATGCTCTATTTGTTGTTTTGTTGTTTCGCAAATCAGCAACATTTTCTGTTATTAAAATGACGCTCTATGTACCATTCGGATACAGCTGATCAGAATATCATTGTAGTTAAAGAGCCAAACACAGTGACGTGAGGCCTCTTAGTGTCTGACTTCTAAATTGAATCAAGAGCCCTTTTTACACAGCGATGCTGCATCATCTCCGCAGCGGTGGTTCGCCAATTCTCCGCCGTTGGCCGTTCATACAGAGTGAAGCATCTCCGCCTGAAAGACGAACCGCTGTGTAATTCACACAGAAAGCTGGCACTGCGGCTCCTAAAGAGGTGTGACGATACATGTCATGATGATGACGTCTGTGTGTTTTCAAGGTGTTTCCCCGGTGTCTCCCCTGTCAATCTAAACCCCCGGACAGTTTATAATCATGTGGGTGCTGTTATAATGCGTAGTGATTGAGATCCTGACCCACCAAACATCCTGGAAAGTGACAAAGTCACGTTCTCACTCTGAATTGCATAATAACATAATTGCCATCAGTAAACTGGGAGCTGTCTGACTCGCTTGTGGGGAGGGAGGCTGTTTTCCAGGAGAAAGTTCACTGAAGTCTCGGTCCGGCGGGCTGAACATCACGGTGATTTATTTTCATCAAAAACACTTGGTGAGTTAAAGTATTTTACCGGTGACCGACGATGTTTTTCAGGCAGAAATGTGACAATGTTGGTAGGATGAGCGGGAGGACGGACACATTTCTCTTTATTAAGTTGAGTGAAGGACCTGTGCAGTTATCAGACTGTAGTTACGATCAACACGCCGCCGGCTTATCTGTTCACACTGGTTCGGGTTCTCCAATAATACCTCCCTGATACTACCTTCAGAGACGGATCAGCACCGGAGAGAAATTTCACCCCTCACCGAATCTGAAACTTTCACACAGAGGAGGAGGCGAAGAATTGGCGCAGGATCCCCGCATGCAAACCATCGAGTAAACCATGTGGCAAAATTACCATATTTTATTCTGTGATGAGCCTCTTCTTTGTAACCTTGGTTCTCTTGGTTTTTAAAGGTTTAATCTTACTGCAACATTTATTCATCTAAAAGTCTCATTAGTATTTTTTTCCAAAAAACACTTCAGAAGCAAAGTGCATTCTCTGTGAAGTGTCTGTGTATTCCTTAAATGTCACTTCAGCCAGCCAGAGATGTTCAGACTGGCTTTGATCTCCTCCCGGGCATCCCTTTAATCCACTCCAACACTTCACTTTCTTTGTGCCGAAAACTTTTACTCGAGAACAGACGCGCTCCTCTTTTATCTGTAATTACAGTGGGGTCGGTGATTTCGCTCGCCATCTGTTTGTCCTTTCTCCGCCAAAGTTTGTGGATTAATTGTGTTTAGGAGTCGACCGGGCGGTGCTATTAAGATGTTAAGATATCGAAGTGGGCAGTTAGCCAGAGGCAGATCTCAGCGTTGACCACGGTAATATATATATCCACTTTGTCACAGTGTGATTAGCTCTATCTGTTTTCCGGCTTTCTTAAAGCGTTAAGACGGCAGGAAAACTGAATTGGAGTTAAGTGCACAGCAGTTGCAGTCATTCCGATTTTTATAAGGGGTTCACAATCTGGTGCAACATGTGTCAGTGCGAGCTGGTCCTTCTGTATGACGAGCTACAGTCGCTCCCACTGTAAACTTTTATGTGTCCGCGTCTGTTGAAGCCATCAAGCAACTTCAGGGCAGTTTCAAGGGTCATAACTCAATTATGTCACCACCAGTTGTACCTTACCACGTCCTCCAGAAGGGGTCAGTAGTGATACAGCTTTTGTCTGCCGTATGGCTCATCGTCTACAGGACGTGTTGTATATAGATGAAGATGTGTGTTACACACAATCAAAGTCAGTGCTTGTTTCATAAGACGAAGACTCGGGTACATTATATATGTAGTTTGCATCATCTATATGATTTCTAGAGGTAAAACAGATGGATGATCAATTAGTTATTTGCAAATATTAAATCAGTCAATTTAAAGCAAAATTGTCCAAAAAATGTAATTGTAATATATGATAATATGTTTGTTTTCTTTGCTTTATTGATAGTAAATGTAATATTGATGGTTTTTTAGAACAAATTTGATGATGTTACTTACCAAAACTATACAAATATTTTCATGCATGTAGATACTGTATTCTATTTGTGGACCGATTGTCAGCCTGGACAAGTCTCATATCTGATATTCAGCCTTTTTATGATTGGTGGAGTCACAAAAGCTCCGAGGTAGCACACAATCTGCAAAGTAACTAGTAACTAAAGTTATCTGATAAAAGTAGTGGAGTGAAATTAAATGAATCCCTCCAGAATGTGGTGGACTGGAAGTATAAAGTTATAGAAAATGGAAATAATATTTCAAGTGCAAGTGCATCAAAACTCTACTGAAGTACAGTACTTGAGTAAATGTACTTAGTTACATTTCATCAGTGGTTGCAGCCCAGTTCACAGCATATCTCTATGTAACATGATCACTCAGTTGCCTGCATTAAATCCTCCCCTCATCACGGCAATAATGTCCAGTGTTCGAGTTGTTGATTCACCTGTATGGTCATTTTTGAGGCTACAGTTTGGTTTGCTGGTGTATTTTATTACATTATACTTTATATCAATAATGACAGGACATAGAGCCTCTCTGTATGATGCCGTGCAGCTCAACAGCAACACCAGTTTCTGGACGAGAGTCAGAAGAAAGATTAGCTCGCTCTCCTCTCTGACTGGCGGCTCTCCGAGTTTGCTGCTGTTTGCCTCAAAGCAGCGGTGACTTTATTATATATAATAAAGTCAAGTTGTCTTTTAGAGGGTAAACTATTATCCGGCCAAGGAGATTCAAGCAGCAGTGGCTATCAATTTTGTCTTATCCACCACTCGTAATCCATACTAATATGTTTTGTCATTTCCAGACAAACAGGTTTTTGCCCGGACTCTCAATCCTCGAATCTTTATGGTTTCTTATCACATGCCGTTCTGCTCTGTTATTTCCGAGCAGTCTAATCCCTGTGACTCCCTCCAAGGTGTTTTGCTCTAATGGATGGCTATATTTCAATGGTAATAGCCAGTGTGTGTCGCTTTTTGTGTGAGGCCCGCTATCCGCACAGAGACAATAGAGTGAGTTGTGTTTGGAATCGATACGTCTCTCTTTGTCTTTCTAAAATTGGAATTTGCTCCGTTGCCCCATCAGCTGAACACTCCACCAGCATTTCTGAGCAGTGTTTTAAAGCTTTAAAGGGTTCAGTGAGTTTTTATTCACAGCAATACATATTAATTAATTTAATCCTCTGAACGTTTTTTTGTTGTCTCCATTATTTTGTGTCTCTGTGTGTTTGTATGCACGCACTTGAATTCAAGACTCAAGGTTAATATATGCAGTTTATTCATGCGAGTTAACGTTGCCTTTATGCTTCTCAAGATAAACTGGTTTTTTTTTTTTTTTATGGTGGAGTGTCGAGGATTAGTTCAGGAGTCAGACAACCTGAGGATAGACGGTGTGTTGTGAGAACTGACTGGTCAGACTGTGACCGGGGAGGATGTTGACTTTTTGGTATCCTTTCTTAAGGAAATGTAAACTGTGAGGAACAATTAAATATTTTCTTGCAGTATAAGCCTCCGAACAACGTCAACATTTTCTAAAAAAACACGCAGTAGATAAAAAATGTCGTTCTTAAACTTTCACCTTAATAGTAGATCTATTGTGCATTGCTCAAGTTTCCAAGTCAACCTTGGATACATTTTCATTGTCAATTAATTGGTCAATTATTGCCTCGATTAATCAATTATTTTGTGTATAAAATGTTAAGAAAAGGGTTTTCCCTAAACCTCAGATGACTTCCTCAAATGTGTTGTTTTGTCCACGACCCAAAGATAATCAGTTTACTGTCATAGAGGAATAAAGAAACCAGAAAATATTCACATTTGAGATGAAACCCATTAAACTGTTTGCGATAACGGTAATTTATGGTTGACATTAATTAATTGTTGCAGCACTGCTGAGAAATGAAAACTGCTGCTCTAAATCTTTATTTTCTTTTTTCTGTCTTTTTTGCTGCCATGTGGATTCGACCCCTCCTGTCGTCGCTCTCTTCAACAGGTAAGACATTTTTTACTTGTGATTTCTTCATGTAACCTACAGATCTGTTCACATCCTCCACCTCAAAGGTTTCTTTCTGGTCTAAAGAGGCTGACAGCAGACACTTTCTTTGCTTCAATTTCCAAAGGTTTTATTACGTTTGAGTAGCACTGAGTCATTTATCTCCATTTACTGCCATTGACCTCAACACAAGAACTTTGTTGTGGAGTCCTGGGTGCTTTAGTCACGCAGAGGAACACACACACAAAAAAAGGAAGTAGTTTGAACATACTGTAACTTCACTGGCAAACGGCACGCTCACTGTTTCTCCTCTCTGCACTCTTAATGGGTAGTGCTCATCATAACAATAAACTAAATGCATTCATCTTGATATGTTTTATATTCAAGTCATTAGTGTGTCTGTATCTTCCCGAAGACTCCGTTGTTTTCAAAACCCTTTTATACTCTGCTCTCACAAATTAACAATTCAGTGTGCTGAGTGACTGGAAAGTGGGCTATTAAACACCTCGTGGAGATGCCTGGTTTTGATGTAATGCCATCAAAGTGAGTAAAGAAACTTTCAAATCTGTATAATCTTTATTTCAACCACAGTCTAGCTTTTAAGTCAAAATACAGCGCAGCGTGTTCGACAGGAAGGATATTCAGTATACTCTCAAACAACAAAAAGACCAGACACAACAATGCATTAGTCTGTCTCAGCTAGATGCCAGCTGGTTTTGTACTGAAGATGCAAATCTTTTAAAACAGGTTACAGAGTTACGATGTAATATTTAGAAAATGCGTTACAATTAATAAAACAGCTGGGCACCACTGTTTATAGCAAACATTACTCAAACAAAAGTAACAAGTGCTTTTCTTAAAGACTTCATCCAGCAGCGTATTGATGCACATTGATTGAGTCATTATTAATGACAGCACTACAAATGCACTCCGTCCCCACTCATACTGATGAGGCAACTGTTAGGAGTGTTCCAGTGCAACAGTGTGACTCAGTTTTGTGTTTTGAATAGCTTTAAAACAGCAGTCAGGGCACAGCAGGGTAATCTTTTCGTGAGACTAGTTGACTATAAGAATCAGATCTTTTAGCCAGTTGTATCAGCTAACACTTGTCGTATATGGATGTTAGCCAATAGGCTAACTAGCTTTGGTACTTTGGTGCTTGCCTCGTCTAACGCAACTAGTTTTTCAACTTTACAGACCAGTTGAATCATTAATGATGCACATTTGGATCTTATCCCACGCTGCAAGGGTTCACAACCGGCATTCACATTAAAACAAAAGCCGTGGTTGACTTCGCCTTTTTTTTCTCTAGACCTTTTATTGGCGCTTTCACTGCTCACTGCTGTCTTTGTCGTGGAACCAGAGGAGGCCAGCAGAATTGCACGAACTCTGCATGACCCTGATTTACCGGTCTGCTCGTCTATAGGCCTCCTGGCCTGTCTTAACAACAACTCATTGTAGGTACCTATTCCCACAGTGACTATTATGCATACAAGCAAGACAAATCAGGCTGCTTTGTAATGAAAAACGCAGCCACCACTCACACGTGTCTCTTTTGTTTTTGCTTGAATTGGAGTTACTGTTCACCACATCAGTTCAGTTGTAGCCCTAATTTGTGCTCAATTATGTGACATTACAGACAAGGTCTTAAAACCTCGAGACTCTGGTTGTTTACCACTGGTTTCTCCACGAGAGTGAGAGGACATGTTAACAGTGTCTGCAGGGTGTTTCATGAGCCCTGAGGCAGCTGTGTGAAGCCTGTAGGCCTTTACATTCCCTCCGCTACCCGGCACGAGGCTCCGGCTCACTCTTGAGTGATGTACACCAACTAATGGTCCTGCTAAATACTCTCCACGGGACTGGGGGGAACAATCAAGCTTATGTAGGAGACATACAGACACATATACACACACTGCCACATTCTGTAGTTGTGAGTTTATGGGCTGAGGTAATGACAAAAACTCTACACCGCGTGTGGCGTTATGGTCCCCAGTGCTCTCACTAGCAACATCTCTAGCAGCATCACATTGAGCAGCCACAGAGGGAAGGAAAGGTAGTGCAGAAGGAGAGCAGGAGTGGAAGGCTTTGATTAGCTACCAAGAACACATCAATTCATTTATCTAACGGAGACAAAGCGGTTGAAATTTGTGCTCTTTTCACAGGCAGTTGTTCGTGAGCGTGCATATTTGTGATTTGTTTTATGTGTTGTTGTTTGTGCATCAGCATTTTTATTCCTTAATGTCTTTGTGGTCATCGATTTTTTTTTTTCGCAGCTTCCATGAAGTCACTTGTCAGTTTCAATGATTTTTTACTCTTCTGTTGATTTATTTTAAGATTATATTATATAACGTCCAAGTTTTGTACCTACCAATGGATACGCAGTTCCTAAATTGGTCATTTATTAAGCGTGAACGTGTCACTCACTGGAGGTTTCACAGAGCTTTCAGCCACAAATCATGGCCTCATTCAGTGGATGGAATTGTGATTTAGTCATTTTATTATCCTTTTTAGTTTTAACTGAAGGAGTGAGAGGTTCTGTCATTAAAGTGCTGCCCCAGTTGTTGGCTGTTTGAACAATAAGGTTCAGTTGCCTCATAAAAAATGTCCCAACTACATCTCCTGTAGTTTCAAAGAAAAATTTTTAATTCCTAAACTCTTGGCTGTTTCCTATCTGATTAGACCTTGTATCTTATCTGTACTTAAGAAAACCTAACTAGAAGTGTAAACTCAGTTCTTCAATCGGCACTCGTCCTGTCACGCCTTTATCAAAGATACACAAGAATTAGAATGTACACAAGACTGGCCGTATCTTTGATAAGACTTTAATAACAGCAGCTGTTTCACTTCACTTTGTCACTGACTAGCTTGCTATAATGGACAAGAAAACACAGGCTTTCAATTTTAGAGCATGTGATAACAATTAGAGCTTCCCATGCCTTCTTGTAGGCCTTTGCAGAGATGGAAGTTTTTGGCAGTATTTCTGGATTTAGAACATCGTCTATTCCTTACTTAGAAATTCTTTAGTTAGGACAGTTCTGTATAGCTACATTCTTATCATGAGATAAGAAAAGATTGTTTTCCTAAATGCAGTTAGAACACATGTTTCTGTAATACCCAAAATGTTGTTCTCCACTAAGATTAGATTTAGGAAGTTTCTGTGATAAGCCGCCTGGTTCTGAATTGTCCAGTGTAGAACTGGGAAATTGTTCTGTTAGGATTGTAATCAGACCTGAAAACCAAGATTTGAGAGATTGACTGCAAATTGAAAGAATCACTTGTATTAAAAAAACATTCAATCACAGTTTTGGATCATTTGCTCAACTTTAATTCATAGATCAAACTGACACATAATAATCTTTGGTTTTACTGTGAGAGTGAATTTCTGTCACTTTGTAAGCTGCAGGACAAATAGACAAAGTGGGACTGGCCGACTGTTAACTCAGATTTTACAGCTTTATCGACGTTCGCATCACAACTTGAATTCACATGAGAAACCAACAATGTTATCTTCGTGATACATGCAGGAGCAACACAAACATGCATCCTTGCAATTGTGTGTGTGTCATTGTGTCTAGTTGTGGACTATGGTCCATCTGCCTGACCCGCTCCTTCAGAGCACTCTCTGATTGGCTGTTTGACATTCTTAACAGCCATTTACATCTGCTTGTGATAGGCTGTCACTCCCTGCCATGCCTTTCTTGCCTAGGGAGGCAAATTGAAGCGGTGATGTCGCAAAACCAGGAACGTGACTGCCACTGTGACTGGATCTGGATCTGGAGTCGCTGGCAGTCGGGGGTCGTGATGTTTTTCCTGAGTCAGGCTTGTTTACTGCACCAGATGTTGTCTTATCTGTGCGTCTGCAACACATTAGTTTGGTTGAGGGAGGGAAGTAAAACATTCTGTAATCTGATAGCTGTCTTGTTAACTCCATTCCACTGAAGTCCTTATCTATGCACGTTTTCTCTGCAGCCCAAAGTTTTCTCCTGCTGTTGTTCTCAACCACAAAGCACACTCTCTCTCTCTGTCTGTCTGTTACACACTCTCACAAGTGTTGCAGATAGGGGGTTTGGATTAATATAGCTGTGTCACAAGAGAACTCCTTTACTGCTCTATGAAACACAGGGACTAGCTTTCTGACTGTCTATAAAATTCCTTTAGTGCACTCTGGCATTGGGAACAGGAACAGCTTTCCTGTCATTCAGGATACACACTCACACAGTATTCCGGACATCATGCCTTTGGGATCTCGCTGTGGGAAACTTTGAGGGGGAGTGTTTAAAGGTGGAGCTGAAGCCTGAAGCTTGTGGGACAGGACACAAGGACTGAACAGAAGTGCATGTTTGATGGTTCCACAATGGATTGGATTTGATCACGACACAATCCATGAGGACTTAAACTTGAGTAGATCCAAGAGGTCTGCAAGAGGACTCCTCAGGGAAGTCTGAGATAAAGAGAGTTGGTTTCCATGAGAACTTTTCCAGGAGTTTATCTGCACTGATACCAGATTCAAGAGGACTTGTTCCCACTGCTGCTGAGATATCTTGTTGTCGGTGGGCTTCAGAGTGGAAACTCTCACCATGGCTGGGGTCACTAGGAAGGGCTCTGGGAGACCCTCATACTACTACAGATTCCTGGGCAAGTCCCGACTGCAACGTCAGCGAAGCCGGTCCCGCAGCCGCACCAGGCCGTCTGCCAGCAGGGGTAATAAATACTACTACCACTGCTAAAAATGTTCTCCATGCAGCAGTTTTAAACTCACGTGAAGTCTTGTAACTTTGCTAATACGACATACTGTAGCTGTAGCTGGTAAAACTCAGAAGAGACACATTGTAGCTCAAAAACAGGCCAATAACCATTTTTGTAGTGTTTCCCACAGGATTTTGCTGACGGTGGTGGTGCATGTTCCCTGCAAGACAGTTTGTACATTTTTAAGTGTAATGTGTCAGTGTGGCACGCTTTGAGGGCAAGACTGAGATGCTGTGAAGAACTTTGTGTCCTTGTAAACAATATAATCATAAACACATTGGTTCTCTAGATATAACTGGTGATGAAAAAAAAGTCACTCCCTCAAGAATTTGAACAAGAGAGCGTTTATGCATTTAGTATTTTTTTATCAATGACTACTACACCAATGTTATCAAACGTTCACTGTCATATGTTGATGATGCTTACATTTTGTTCGTAGCAGTGGATACTGAAACATATATGAATGTTTACTTGCCACAAATGATGATGTAACCTTTAAATGCCTCGCTGTCACGGATGCAACCAGGAATGTTCCGGTGTGTGTGTGTGTGTGTGTGTGTGTGTGTGTGTGTGTGTGTTTGTTGTCTTTGCTGAAGGAACCACACAAACCATGTCACAGCTCTTTTATGTCATTATGAGAAATATAAATAACATTTTCGCTGCATTATGAAACTGTGACCGTGCCGCCACAGAGGTCATTGATGAGAAACACCTTTTTTTTTTGGGTCATCAGCACGGGCATAGTTGCTGCATTTTTGGGGTATTTGTCTCGCTGCAGCTTTATCACCTTCATTCTGTGAGAGCAAACATGAGAAAATACAATCACCCTTAGCTAACGTTAGATTCACACTATTTATCAGTGACGTAATCTGTTGACTGTCACAAACTGATAATAATATAGTTTTCTTTTGACCAGTAGATAACTGCAGTGGATACTCGAACACTGGTTAATGTTATCCTCAAAATGCCTCGGTGTCTCGGATGCAGCCAGGAATGTCCCAGTGTGTGTGTGTGTGTGTGTGTGTGTGTGTGTTTGTGTGTACAGCTGGGGTGAGAGATGTTCTGCTGAAGCTTTTATCATGAAAAGCGTAAATATAGTTTTGGATGAATAAGACAACCACAAATGTAATTAAAGGTTAAATGGTTGTTGTTTTTTCCATTAGCAAGCACGTTATTGTGGCGATTGAGTTTCTAAAGAAGTATTTCTCTTGCACGACAGCTACAGTCAGTGAGAGCAACATGAGAACATGCAATTCCCCTTTTTCAAATGTTTTTTTTATTGTTCATATGAGAACTACCGCTTTATTTTTAGAACCCATAGCAACACATGTGTGCTCATGAGCGAGGTAACAGTTTGGCGTCGCTATTCACAAGGTGCTGCCGCTCTACTCTCAAATTGCACCGCTAACACTTGACAGCTCACGGCTCAGTGTCAACTTGCCGAGTTCCACCCTGTTTGGGCCTGTGAATATTTTCGTGCCTAGTAACAAAGAAGCAGTTTCAGTCAGTTGATTAGTTTCTGCACTGCAGAACTGCATCTTCTTCTCGTGCCCCGCGAGCACTCTGTTTCTTCACTTTTCTGCCTGTTCTGCCCCTCAGTACTCCTGTGCTTACTGCTGGAGGTAGTGTTTGAACTGCAAGGTTATAGTGATAAATCTGCCTCCAAGGCTTAGCCCGAGTTACTTGAATTGAGAGAAAAGAAATAGTTCTGAATTTCTCCAGCCTATTGATTTTATTTCAAGTGAACTGCTGTAACTCACCAACCAAGATATCAAGTGGAAAACTCTTAGGTATCTGGGGCCGTGTTGCTGTGAATATGATGCAAACTTTCTTTGAAAAAAATAAAATAAAATAAAACAGTATAGTGTGATAACATCAGGCTAACTTTCTCTGACTTTTACGATACTGATACTGACCCGTGGTTGTATTCCTTTAAACATAACTGGAATTACGAGTGGACTTCTATTGTGAGAGGCAGACAAAAGCCGGACAGAGTCACAACAGAGAGACACAGAATGTGAAGGTGCCCGGTCCGATGTCTTCACTTTGCTTCTTTTGCTGATGAAAGAGGCGCTTTGAAGTCTCCCCACTGTATCATTCACTTCTCAAAAGAACACACGCACATGCATTTGAGCGTATGTACAAAGACAGGCACGCAAACACACTCTGCCTTGATCTTTGTGGCTAAGTGCAAGCTCCTCTCACAAAAAAAAAAAAAAACCTTCACACACTGCACATTAACACACAGGCAGGGTGGAGGTTGAGGTAGCTCCCAGATGGTACAGAAGACCACTGGCGGCTGTCGAGACCAGGGCACGCCTTTTGATTCTTGTAGTTGTGGTAATGAAGTAGTTAAAGAAGCCGCGGTCGTGCTTTGTGTGAGCCTGAACTGGTGACTGTGTGTCATCGTCAGTATAGACACTATAATGTTCTTTAGAGGGTCCTTTCACCTCATCTCATGACTCTTGTTGACGCTCCATAGAATGTAAGAACAGCTGTCTTTGGCTTCATATCACAGGCAGTATTTTAATATATTCATACATAGAAAGCAATAAATGATTTAGCAGGAGACTGATATTGCGTAGATGTGTTCCTCATCTGTTTCACTCTCTCCAAGCAGCTCTAATACTTTCAACAGTGAATCACATGACTTCTTGTATGTGAAGGGATATGTTTGAGCATTATCACCCAGTTATGCAGTCCGTCTCAGCGTCTTTAAGCCATTGTTCTGGTTATCCAGCAACACACAAGAGTGTCCTTGGCAACGGGAGTCAGAAAAAGCCTCCAACCTGCTTGTCAACATGCAACATATATCCCTGTTCTGGATTTAGGGGTCTTCCTCTCCTCACCACTTGTCCGTAACTTAGCTGTGTTCAACCTCAGATGCTTGAAACAAACTTGGCCAGCTAAATACACAGAGAAAGTTGGTCTAACTGAGCAGGTTTCATTCAAATTAATGTAATGTACTGTAGTAAGCAGCAAAATGCCTCCTCCCAAACCCTGTACGCTACCTGTCCAGCCACAAACTCTAGACGACAAAGTTAGAAATTAGCAAGTATATTTCGCATAGACCCGTCCTAACCGCCTCTGATTCGTCAGTGTCTGTTGACTCTGTTGGTTTGGATTGGATGGATTCCGATTAGAGGCAGAAAAGGGGCCAGCCAGTCTTGGCAGAATACAGGTGTATTCACCAGAAAACCAGCCTCCACATGGATGCTGATGTTGCTGTGGATCTGCTGGATGTGTCAGTTGGAGAGTTGTTTCTGAACACGTTGACCAACTTCAGAAGATGATAACATGTTGTTGTGTAGTTAATTTAAACAGCTTGTTTGTGCATCAAGTTCAATTAGAAACCTGTTAAGAAATGTGCTTTCTTCAAGGCAAATCAGGCGCCACATAACCAAGAAGTTTATGTGGCGCTGTATAACTACAGAAACCAGATACCAGTAAACTGCTTACTGAGGTGCCTTTAATTGCATTGAATGTCGCAAATCTGCTTTGCAGCTAAAGTTATTTTGCAGGAGTTTCCAATACAAACCACTTTGATTTCTGGGATATTCAATTTGCTTGATTAGCCATAAACAAACACTTCCATCTGATATCCTTAGTTTCCGGACCTTCACTTTATCACTGTATGGGCTTTGTTTGTATTGTGATATAGAGTTGCATAAACAGTGACAGAACCACCCTTCATGTAGTGTGTATATTTGCTCTAATTCATTGAAATAGGGTTTGTGCGGAGAGAGAAATAAACTTCTCTCAGTAAACAAGTCTATGCGCCTGGAGCCTGATGATGTGATATCGCTGAAATGTGTCTCATTCGAGATGCCCGGCAGCTCGGTTCGAAAATGGTGTTTTTGTTCACACCACAGCCGTGAACAGCCCTGTGGGTTTATCTTGAGGAAGTTACTGTCGCCCCGCTTGATGTATACACCAGAGCTGGGACAGATCAGGTGGCGGCTGCGTGAGCTCATGTGTTATTGTTTTCTCAGCATGTGTGCGTCCGTGTCAGTGCGTCATTATCAGTGAATGGAAAATCTTCTATCAGTTTTCCCCCCTTTCTTTCGCCAGGGTTACTAACATTTACATAAAAAATGACTGCTTATCTCAAAGAGAGACAGTCAGGGGAAAGAGAGAGCCGTGTTCGTCTGATCTGACATGTTCTGCTGGCGTGTTTGAAACTCCTGTTGCAATCAAACTCTTTGTTCTGAATTGTCCCGTGAATAGAAACCACATAATTTTTCAAGGCAGAATTCATCATCTGGTTCTTGTATAATCCAGAGCAGCCTTTAATCTGTAAAGAAGTTTCCTCAGAAAAGTTTTTATTAGCTCTCGTGAACTTAAAAAAAAAAGTTCTCTGAAGAGTTGATGGTCCTGTTAAAGCTGAGTTTTCCTCACTTAATGTCGGGCAGACACTCCTTGCATGGCTGAATTGAGCTGTTATCCTTTGCCATCATCTTGTTTTGATATCACGCAGACTGTCATCAGGAGCGTGCAAAGCTTGTGGTCTATCATCCAAATCTGCTGGTTACTACCTGCCATTCTTCTTTTCCTCCCTATGATCTCACTCGATTCTCGTGACCCATATTGTCACTTAAAAGCTGGCAACAGTTGACTTCAACGCCAGCTGGCATCTGTGTTACGGATGTGTAAAAATGCACACACACAAACAGGCACTTTCCTTACATGTCCATCCATGTTTTCATTCTCACATCTCTCTAAACTATACCATAGCAATATATACATGACACTTACAGACATAGTTATTCTAAATTGAATAGTGTGACATTTTGTGAAATGTGTTTGTTCCCCTTTCTTGGTGAAAGTTGACCGCTCCCAAATCTGTCTGTTCCATCTGAAGCTAGAGCCGACAGCCAGTCAGCTTAGCTTAGCTTAGCTTAGCTTTGTTTAAAGACTGCAGGCAAGGGACAAGCAAAAGCTGATTAGATGGCGTGACTTTTTGGGGTCTTCATTGCACAAAACGTTGTACAAATTAAGAAAACACGATGTAATGTGTTACTTCATGAGGCTTAGAGGTGTTAGAGGCCTTCTGGCAGAGTCAGACCAGCTGTTTCCCTCTCTTTCCAGTCTTCATGATAAGCTATGCTGACCGTTTCCTGGCTACAGCTCAGGATTAAATAGACATCGATCTTCTCATGTCATTTTCTTGAAGAAAGTGAATAGTATATTTCCCCAAATGTCTGATCATTCCTTTAAAGAGT
Source organism: Sparus aurata (assembly GCF_900880675.1). Taxonomy (NCBI): domain Eukaryota; kingdom Metazoa; phylum Chordata; class Actinopteri; order Spariformes; family Sparidae; genus Sparus; species Sparus aurata. Next base: position 24,325,412 of record NC_044198.1, on the reverse strand, counting down.
GCAAAACCCGGCTGCTAAACATTTCTTCCATGAATAAAACATCAAAATGAATTGCTGGAGGAGGAAGCGGCGGGCCGCAGCCGCAGCACAAGTCAGGTCAAGTTGAAGACTTTGTGTAGCTCGGAATGCACATGCAGTTTCTCAGCAGACTTTACAGATACGCATCAACAATGGCTGCAAAAAAAAAAAGGAAGAGCAAAACAAAGAACCAAGAAAACATTACAGGAAAGGGAAGAAAAAACAGAAGCTGTAGCAGGAGAAGTTAAGTGATGATAGGAACCAATAAAAGACAAATACAGAACAATTATCTCCAACAATAGAGTCCAAAAAAGTAGTACTGGTAAAAGTGTACAGTATGTCCAAAGAGGTTAGCTTTAGAAAGTGCAAGAAAAAAAAAAAACCTCTCTCAAATTTTCCTGCCTTTTTAAAAACTCGTGATTTGACGGATGTCGGCGCTGACGGCTCAGTGACTGAGAGCACACACGCACACGCACACACACACACACAGCACGCCGTGACAGTAGCAGAGTAACAACTGCGTGAAACCATGAAATATCACAACACTAAAGGGAGAGTTACTGCGAGCAGCTTGGAAGAAAGTGTTTGAACTACTCGATAACAGCTCAATAATGCATTACCACTGACAGTTATTGCGCGTAATCATATTCTCAATGGGTCATTACCAAAGAAACACTTTTGATCTGTGCTACCGCGTCATGCTTAGATTTTGTCAGGTTGTTTGTGATGTAGACGCATTTCTGACTGTGTGTGTTCATGCGTGAGTGTGTGTGTGTGTGTGTGTGTGCTGATGGGAAGTGAGGACAGAAATGAGGCTGATAGATGGGAAGCACGGCCAAAACAACACAGACGATCATAATGACTCAGTTTCCGACTCCTAAGTCATATTTACACGTAAACACAGGAAGGCTGGAAACAAGTCTGTAGTAATGACTCGCGTCTCGTGTGATAATCTGCTTTAAATATTAACACGACGGAGAGAAAAGGAGAGATTTAGAGCCGAGCGGTGCCACGTTTAGACCTCAGCTTCACAGCCGGCTGAATCACTTTTTTCCTGTTTTCCTCAGATTTGCTCTTTGATCTGTTTTTTTGCAGTCGGTGCCTGAGCATCCTCGCTGAGATTAAGGTCATGTTTTAGTAAAACAAAGGCTTCACTAATGAATTTAGGCAATCTACTGCTTTGATCATTTTTGCCTTAATGTTTAGCACATACAATCAGGCCAAGGGCGAGGACAATATCTGAGATAAGAGTGTGGAAATTAACTTGAGCACCAAAGAGTAAAACTACTTCCCATCTACTTTGTCAGTTCTGTATTAGAGGAAGAGAAGTGAAAAGTGTGATCAATTTGCCTCTAAGATCTGATAATGGGAGACAGAGACACGAGACAGACGGCGGCGACAGTTAATAAAGCAATAAAGCAGCGAAGTGAAACTGCTAGGCCTCTTCACATCATCTCGATGTTTAACCCAGGATTATTCTTCTGATCTGCGTCTCATCCCTGGAGTCTGTCCTTGTCTACCCTCTTTTGCCTCAGCCTGGTGAATCAAGGAGATAGGGCCGGATGACGCAGTGCTTCTGCGAACCCGAAAGAGTCCAATAATGGGGACAGGTGCAGGCTAATCCCCCTTAATCCATAGATATCAACTCAGATTACAAGGCAGAGCCAGTTATGGAGAAGTAGCTGTATAGCTATAGAAGATCATTTCCATAGCTCACCGTGAAAACAGCCTCTCAACATACAGCTGAGCAGCAAGCAGTGAGTCTTTCTCACATGCAGTCGAACTTAGAAAATGAATTACACTGGAATGTTTAGGGTTGCAACTAAGGTCTGTTATTATGCCAATCATTTTCACGGTTGATCAGTCTATTAAATGTCAAACAATCTTAAGAAATCACAAGTCACAATTTCCCAGAGCCCAAATTGACGTCTTCACGTCGCTTCTTTCCTCCAACCAGCAGTCCAAAACCTAAAGACTCTCTTCATTTATCATCACAAATAAGGAAGAGGAAAAGGAGCAAGTATTCACAGTTAAGGGGTTGCTTACTGGAAAATCACTGAAATGATTTATGAAATATCAAAACAGGTGGTCATTAATTCTCTTTTGTTCGTTGCAGTTGTCATGTTTCTCCAACCAACTACGAGGTTTGTTCAGCCATTATTAGCCTCGTCTTTTCCAGAGCTATACAGAAATACTTGAAAGCAGTCCAGCTCATATATCCTTTGAAATCCCAGGGTCTGGATGTAACGTAATCGCGATATGCAATAAAACATGAGGAATGAAAACAAATAATCCACAAACAGATCTGAAGAAATGCATCCGCAGCCAGCCGCCCAATCTCAGTAATCATGCGTAGATGATACGCTTGTCATTTTCGGTTTCGTCTTGTGCGGTGTGTATTTCTGAGAGCTGCTGTCACGTGTCATTTTATCAACTGACACCGAGGTGTTTGCTTCATGTTCTACATTCTCCGTGCTCGTGGACGTTATTGAAGTGGGTTCGGATCTCGGCCGGCAGCGGCAGGAATGTTGCTGCTGTGTCGCCCTCTGCAAGAACACAGACTTCCTCCTTCTGCGACCGACTATCCTTCTCCTCCACCTCCTCCTCTGCCTTCCCATAACACACTGCAGACAAAGGCATGCATGTGCCAAACCAAACATGAAGCAGAGCCCCTCTCTCTGGTTACCACTAGAACATGGTTGAATATAGAATTCTTGTGTTTGTGGGGCAAAAAGAAAAATCCTGTCCTAGTGCAGCGTAGTGCTGTGCAATGCCCCCAATATCTGTATTTTTACCAATTTATTGGCTGACTATATTTCACAAACTTAATACGGAGTCCTGGAGAAAGAATTCAGGCCGCTTTGATCTTATTTTCATCACCAGCCCTCAGTTGATTTAAGATGGGGGCTCAGTGTTAGCAGATAGTTAAGAGACTGTTGACTGTATCCACACTAGCGGCTGTTGTGGGTTGAAATGATTCTCTTTTACTCCCCTCGTGTCCACAGAGTCGCTCCAAGGAGACGGAGCAGCACCTCTTTATCGCCCCATCATCGCTGCACTGAGTAAATAGCGCATCTCAGAGGTCAAAAGTCCAGTGCTGTCCTCACAGACCAGTGTTAGCACACGATAGTGTACCCACACGAGGAAACATTCTCTGCTCCCTCCCCCCCTTTCGTCTCTCCCATACTCCAACACATTTCTTTTAAGGAAAGACCTCAAAGCTTGACGATTCAGAGCTGTGCCTTCATCACAGTATACGCCTGTGTGGGTCTCGAATTACATGGACATTACATTACACTGAATAAATAAATAAAAATCTTCCTGGAACATTTGCTTTTTAATGGACATTAACTCAGTTTATATTCTAGAGACAGACAGAGACTTTTTTTGCAGCACTATCCGCCTGTCAGGACAAGTTCTAGCCGTCTCGTATCTGAGGGAAAAAACAGTGGAGAGTTGTATTTGAGAAGGAGGGAGGATGTGAGGCAGGGTGGACCAAGAACGATGGTCCTCCAGGTAGAGAGAACACAGTAAACACTGCTTGACAGCCTGTGATTTTGCTGCACATTTCACTGGGCCGCAGAGGAATTGTGTGTGTGTGTGTGTTTGCCTCTGTTTTTCCCTCCTGTCTAACACAAGAGCCCTGCCATCTCTTCTTTGGAGGCTGTTCTTTCAGCCCTGAGGGTGTAGACGTCTTGAAATGCAGACACGTGCTGCTGTTGATAGCTGGATCCTGTACTCTTTAACTTTCTGCTCATTAGCTTGGCGAGCACAGTTTGGACTATTTGTCTGCCTCGTGCAAATAAACCCTTTAGAACTGCTATAATAAATGTTCTGATATCAGTAATGGATTAAATGTTGTCATTCGTAGTGATAAACTCACCCATAACTCTTCACTCTGTCACACCACTGTGCAACCTCAAGTTGACGGAAGGTTTTTCGTGTTCAAACAAATCCATCAGAGTGATAGTCTTTTCTTTTGTGGCTCACCACTATACCATCAGTTTCAGGAGTCACACTATCCCAATGTTTAGTTTATATCATATCAAAACTAGAGCCAGACCAACCAGTTGGCCAGTATTTGGCCAATCACAAATATATTGGTATGAGTGTTAAATATTTAACACTGTTAAAAGTGTTAAATATCTCTTTTCATGTGTGTTTGATAACCAAATCATTGAATCACTGCAAAGCACGCGTGTATCTGAACAGAAGATCAAGAAATGGTGGGGCTCTAATAAATTAAATTTAAGCTTATAATTGTAATATTTTTGGATCAGTATCTTCTGCATTTGGATAAAGTGCCTCAGGAAAATATGCTACGGTTTTAGTAACAGCTGCATATTAAGTATTAATTAAGATTCATGATCTATTTAATTATGATCCAATTGGGATTGTACCATGAAATAAAAGTTGCTTATAAAACAAGATGATATAAATGAATGATTAAGTAATATGTCATAAAAATAGAAAGATAAAAAAAAAATGAATTACTTCAGGTGGGATGTGGAGGTTAAATTCAAGACACTGGTCTGAGGAAAGAAGCTACGTAACATGGTGATATGTCCGTGGATACTCTTGTGTCACTTGCCAGATAGCAGCAAGATGAATATACTGGCTTTGTTGACAGTGAATTTAAGTAGAACTTTTTTGAAAAGAAAACTCTCCAGAGTACTCTCAACTACCATACAAGCCAGTGCACCAAAGCAGTCACCAAACAAAGGTTTTTCAAGATGTTTGGCCGTGTCTCAGCTGGCTTCGATTGCAATAATGTTGCCGCCAGATTGTAGAAACTTTCAGTACACAGAAACAGGTTTTTGTCATTTAAAAAAAAACATAACAAATAAATAAGAATAAGAGGCTTAAGAATGAGATCTAGAGTGATTACTAGTGTGACGCCAACAACTACTGAGTGTTCTTTTCATGTTGCTATCATTTGCTGGCAGATTAAATACCCTGTGTGGCAACAACAACTTGCTAACAAGAACCGTTGTGAATTTCCTCTTTCATCACGGAGCCACTCGGCGCAGCCAGCTCCTCGAGCAATAAAACATCATAAAACACATCACTCCAGGCAAAAGAACAGCGTTTATTTACAAAGCAGACCATCGTCGTTATTATATCAGCCCGGCACTTTGGCGCAGACACACCAAAAATAAGTCGTTATGCAAAGTGTTCATTCCTGCTTTTCCTCTTCAATGATTAACGAGATGCTATCAGTCTGTGTTCTGAAGGTTTTTGTGACGCATTACCACCTGTTTTCTCGCACGCCTCAGAAAAATGAATCAGTCGTACTATATTCATCCTGTTTGTCTGGCCTTACTAGCAACTAGCAAAACATTTGAGAATATTGAAGTTATTTTTTCAGAAGTAGGAGAGGCTTTTCCTCCTCCACCTTTGTCTACAGTGGTTTTTGCAAGCTGGAATATCCTGTGTCGGTGAGGTCTGAGAGAAAGGGAAGTTTAGTTGGCGCTGGGCACTGGATGGAGCATGCCTGGTTGGGGAACACTAAGGAAATATGTATTCTGACCTATATAAGTGAATGTTAATAGGGAACGGATGTCAGGAAGAGAGGAAGAGAGATTGAATTGAATCATTTAAAGTAATAGAATGAACGACCCACTGTAAAACCACAACATGTGCCTTTGTATTGATTAAACTAGCGTGTTTATTAGTGAGTTAAGAGATGCTGAGAGGTGATTGGTTTACCTTATTCCCATTAGCGTGCTTCCACGATAAGCTATGCTAACCACCTTATGAGTCTAGCATCATACTTGGCTTATAAACACAAGAGTGGTATCAATCACATGTAACTCTTGACAAGGAATCGACTGTCACAGGAATGATTTGCTTGACATTCAGTAATTTTTTTCCAGCTGCAATGCCCCTATCTCGCCTGGCCAGACCGGTACTAAAATACACTCCTCAGTGCACACGTAATGCAGGCGACTATCATCCCGTCTGTGCCCATTAGGCCCCCCGGGGCTCTCGCTGGCACTTTGACGATCCCAATAACCAACTGCGAGGAGGCCTGAAGGTGGGTGGAATCAGGACAGAAAGATGGCTCTATTTGTGAATGGATGGTGTTGGAGGAGGGAGAGGTGTGAGCTTTTGGGGGGGCGAACGTGAAAGGATGGAGAATAAAAGGGAAGATGGGTTCAATGGGGGAGGGAACGGCAGATGAGAAATCGATTTGATTTGATGTGGGAGATGAAGATGTCACGGCGCAGTTACACAATTCAAGGCTGGAGGTTTGAAGAGGACATTCATCAGCGAGCACACATGGGGAAGAAAGTGAGCTGGTGAAGGCAGAGACGACAATGTTATCACGATAAGGAAGAGGAGGAGGAGGATGAAGGTCGGTCTAATAAATAGAGGACCTCAGTTCAACGACACCTCACCTCTCTGGGCCCTGTGACCCTTTGATTAACCTCACAAAAAGAGCCCGCCATGCTAGATGCTCCCCAACACACACACTCATACGCCTCACAAAATATCTTAATCACGAACAGTTTGACAAACCCCTTTGAAAAGGAAACATTAATCTGATACCAGCCACCACATACAGGACAAAACAGCTCTTTGATGATTCACTTCAGTCGGAAATGTGTCTTTTAATTGAAGCTTTATTGAGCGCTAATGTCTGTTCATGGGCTGCTGTTGGTTAGCTGGGGGTTGGAGGAGAGAGTTAAAGCGAGGGGGAATTTTCCGTTCATTTGTAGAGATACGGTACAGGCAGGTGGTAAAAGCATGTTGAAAGCGCACACTTCAACTTCACACAGCAATTAGTTCGCAACTAAACGATCTGTGTTTGTGTGCGCGAGCTTTTCCTCCGAGTGCTCGTAGCAGCCAGCTGTGCACAAGTGGAGAGATTTTTCTCAAAAAAAAAAATTAAAAAGAGGACTAGAGGGGTGAATCTAAAAAAGACGTTTGAGAAATAATTTGACGAGAGATGCGGGAATTCACTCTCCTGATTTAATTTGGTCAGTGTTCAGATTGAATGCCTTTATTAGCTTTATTTGGCCATGAATGGTTTTCATATTTAAAAAGGATTAAATATGCTTGTTGTCATGGAAACAGATATTTAAATGCCACCTTTTTTCTTTTTTTGTTGTTGTTGCATCCGTGAGATTTTAACTATCTGAGACTTAACTTGGTAAAACCATAACTTGTACTTGGAAATAGAAAAAAATTGAGCCTTGACTGTTGACTGATGAACTTCTACAAAAATTTAAAGTTAGATGGGGATACAACAGGCATGGCTCGCTTAACCATAACCCTTATTTATATAATTGTTAGACCTTTGCATTAAAATGACTAAACACAGAAACATTTACAGAAATTGTTGCATTTTGGCTTGAGTTGTTAATTTGCTCACGAAGGCTTGTAAACTTGACTCGGACCACCTCTCTTAAATCGCCTCCTGAGTCTCGTGTCCTTCTGTGTAATGATGGGGATGTTTAAAGAGGCTCATGTAGATTTCTTCGCCTCTGGAAAACATAAAGGCAGGCTCAACACGTCTCTGAAACACAGTGACTAAGCCAGTTTCAAATCAAATCCTTCTGACCTCCACAGAGCAAAATGGACTACTGCTCAGTGGATCCAGATGGTCCCAGTTTTCAATTATCGAGATTTGATTTAGCAAGAGAGGACGTCAGCTCTGCGTCAGAGCATGTTGTTGTTTGTCTGCCGTTTGTTGTTGCGGGCTGCGTTTATGTTAATGTTAGGCTGAGAATGATGTGGGTTGGGATGTGAGCCAGCGTTCTGCACAGCAGGAAGTGCTATTCCTCCATTCGTTCTTCAATTACAGCGTGCGCTAATTCAGTCAAGCGGCCTGTTAAACAGCAGACAGCTAATTTAGCACAGCTGAGCTTGAGAAGCTAATAGAAATGACAAACTCCAAGTGTGTGCACTTGTGTGTGTGTGTGTGCATTAGTAGAGATGCTTTATATTCGAATATGATATTGGGCACAAATATTTTTTGGCACAACATTCGGTCCATCCAATTTTTGGTAATTTAATTGCAGTATTTGATCACTGCAGTTCTCATTTAGTTGAAGCCAGTGTTTATCCCAAAATATGAAAAATCACGCCCCTCTCATTTGTTGTGTTGCACATCCCAGAGTGAAAATTGATACAAAATTCAGCGCTGTAATGTTGTTTTTCTGGCCAAATCTTATCTCATGTTGCTGTTACAGATTAGCCTTAAGCATCAATTTAAGAAAACATGGGTAACATCCAAAACAAATCAGAAAAATGTGGTATAATGAAGTCTGATGCAGAATTACGACCATTTATGTCAAACTTGATGAAGTTTGGAGCCAAACGTTTGCTCATTACAAGTCACATTAGTGCACATTTGGATGATTTATGCCTAGCAGCTAGTAAGAATTGAACTTGCACATCTGCACTATTGTTGTTAGTGGTGTGCTGGGTCAGGCGTGTGTAAGTTGACCTATCGGGAGACTGAGTTTTCAGCAGGCGGGCCTTAAAGAGACAGGAGCTGAAACAGAGCATCAGTATGACAAAAGTAGCCCAAAATAAAATCTCCTTTAATTACAATTACCCTCAATGTCTGATAAATTCAAGTGTTGAGAGTCAAGAGATGTTGCATCCCAAATCTGAAGATGATCAGTTCAGCAGTTAGCGAGAAGTTGCCACCAAAATGGGGAACACTCCTAATTCATATTATATACTCACATACTACGGTAATAATGTGTGTGTGTGTGTGAGAGAGAGAGAGGGGGAGATAAGAGAGAGAGAGAGAGAGAGAAAGGAGGTGGAGGATTTGGTTCATAATGCAGTTTCATCCTTATTAGAGTCACACTGCCACGCACACTTAACACTAATTTCATTAGTTCGCAATGTTACAGACAGTCATTTAAATCATTGTAATAAACCCAGCACAGTCCCGGTGAAGCAATGACCCCGTCTGTTTCAAAAGATTAGATCAGAACACAGCACAGTGTCTGACCTATTTTACACATTTTCTGCTTCACGTTCGAATGTCTTGTACTTTATATCTCAACTTCCTGTACCGAACAGAGCGATCTGAATTTGTTCTACAACCGGCTAACAGGCTGAGAGTATGTTCTGCACCCATGCGGCAGCAGTTAGCAGTGGCGGCAGCAGTTAGCAGTGACGGCTAGCGGAAATCTGCGGAGACATGCATGCTCAACATCACTCACATTCCTCTCGGACGTGTCCAGATTTGCCGCTTCCGCACGCATGCACAGTCGTTGACTCTAGAACGCTTTCACGGCACGTCCGTGCTTATCTGATGCTGTGCTGCACCGTGTGGCCAGGATGAAGAGAAAGAATTAGACAGACACCCACGCGATTACAGATGAGTTTAGTGAAAAGAGAAAGGATGGGAAATCAGGAATGGAGATCAACAGCCTTGAACTCCCTGAATGGACTCATTCATACACTGATGGAGGATTTGGTTTTATAACACAGTCCAGTGTTTACAGGAGGCACCCACAAACACTTATTTTTATGTTCTCAGTCTCTTTGTTTGTGTTCTCAGACTGCATTGAACGCTTCATACAGTTTGTCCTTCATAAAGGTCGTTCCTGTTCTGAGTTTAGATCTTTAAATCTCCACTGCCTTTCTGTAAATATCTTTTTTGGTTCTCTTGATTAAGTGTGGAGGCAGGATGGATCAAGTGAGTCGGGAATTTGAATATTGTTATCACATTGACGGCAAATCACACAGGATGCGCTGTGTAGAATGGAAAAATGCAAGATGTACCGCTGTTTGCAATCTTTTGGCTGGTTAAAGAAACAGTTTGAGTTTTTTGGGAAATCTTCTTAATTATTTTCTAGCTGAGCTTTAGACAAGATGATCGATGCCACTCTCATGCCTGTATGCTAAAGATAAAGCAGGAGTTAGCATGTAATTACCTTAGTTTAGCATCAAGACTAAAAAATACACTTCCTTAGCTCAGTTATTAGCACATAATTCATTTGTACGTTTGTTTTTTACTTTGGAGAGTACCAAACTAGCTGTTCCCCCTTGTTATAGTAAGTATGTGAAGCTAAATTAAGTTAAATTAAGTTAAGATAAGCTAATCAATCCTCTTTTGCTCCTGAGTTAACAGCAGAAATAGGAGTGGTATCAGTCTTCTCATCAAACTCTTGGCAAAGAAAGTGAACAGTTGTATTTCACAAAATGTTGAGCTCTTTAAACATATAATTTTTTCACACTTTAAGGCTCATTTTCACATTTTGCAAACCTCTCTCTACAGAGTCTCCTCCAGAGAGGACAGGACGCCGACGCAGCATGCCAGGCAGCTCCTCGGACAAGACCGCACCCACCATGGAGGCTACGTCCACCGCCGCGACACCTTTCAGAGTCACCGTGAGTACTGTGAGTGTTTTTATGTTGTTTCCATGTATCGTCTCTGTCTTCTCTATTTGTTTTACCCTCTGTCTCTGTCTCGGTCTCTGTCTCCACCTCAGTTTGCTTTAGGAGGTTCTCAGCTATAGATCAATGTCTTGAGCGGCCTGGTGTCCAGATGGAGCCATGCCAATCTGAAACACATTTACATCAAATGTTGGAATGGGGCCTTTGATGTTTGGCGTCTGCACATCAAACATCTCCACATCTTGGCTTTAGGTTCAGCGCTCCATTTTCCACGGCCTTCTTACATCCTGTGATTTTTCATTACATTTCACCGCAAAATTGTACAAAGCCGACACACACACACACACACACTCTCACACCTGTGCACGCACAACTCTTGTCACTCACTCACCTAGAAGCAAACTGTCTCTCTTCCTCTCCGTCAAACACACACACACACACACACACACACACACACACACACACACACACACAGCAGTCCTTTGTCTGTCATCCTGCTCTAATTCAAATCCAGTACGCTTTCTGCCATGTTTAATTCAATAGATAAACAGCCGGTTAATGAAGCAAAAAATTCCGCTATGAGTCATCAATTTAAAGCTAATTAGCAATTAGCAGCGCATATTTCCATTAATAAATGATGAGTGGGGAGATGACGACCCGGAGGTGAACTGTAAACATCGGTTGTTAGGACAGCGGGGCCACAAGCACTCCGTCTCTCATAAACAAACCCTCCAACTTCATGTTGACTTTTAGCCTTTGTCAAGGCGCAGCAGGCACACTAATGAGCCGAGCAGAAGGCTAAAAGGCATTATGTTCTTTCTGAAAGATTGAAAATATTTACTCATTATCTCCATGTTCTCCCTTTTGCCATCTCTTCATGGCCTTTAGCCGTCTTCAGCACTCAAAATTTCACCGAAAAGGTGGAGTTTACTCTGCAGAATTCAAATTGACATGCCTCTGAGGCTTACAGAAATCCCACAGTTAATGAAAAAAAAAAACAAATAGGCTAGACTCACACTGCATGAATTTCATTTTAGGAGTTGCACATATAGAATTACCACAGTCTAATGATCCATAGATTACTGAACTCTCATCTGTTCATATAAAAAGTTAGGAGCTTTTTACCGGCTGTGTGTCGGTTTGCTCTTTGTCGGTCTTGCTGACTGCGTTAATTTTGCATTTTAGACTCATTTTAACACAGACTCTGAATCAAGTCATTGAAAATTGAATCATTGAGTGGATGGAATCAGATATTAAAATGGAAAGTAGAATAAAAAGCCTGTACGAGACAGGAAAAGGTCAGATAGACGGGCTAAATATTGATTAAGTGTCTCTTAAGCAGCTCCTTGTGCTCTCCGGGGAGGAGAGGGAGAAGAAGAGCACTGCAGCAAAGTCATCCTGCCTCCATCACATGACCACTTAACTGACTTCTGTGGGCTCATTGCTAAGCAGCAGTGACTTCTTGCACTGAGAAAGCTTGCCCGGACTATGTTTGACCCTTTGCTGCACTTTTTCCTATACTGCCCCCTTCTGGCCTGTGATGGTAACACAACAGTCTAACTTTCCAGCTTCTTTTGATGGATGCAGACCAGTTAACAGATACGATTTTTAAGTTTTACTGATGGATCGATTACTAATAAGTCTCATGCAGTTGAAAAAGACACATTAGTGTATGTTGAGGGTGGGTTGGAGACGAACATGTGGGCATGTAAACACGGTGACATGCAGCCATGGGGTCATCTTCTCCTCCTCTTCCTCCTCTCCTGTATCTTCAGCACTTTTAGCAATGACAAACCACCCCTCACTTTTCTCCCTCCAGTGAAAAGAGTTGCGGTGACATCTAAAGTACCCCTCCTAGGCCTTGAGCTAAATCTGTCAAAATGTTTTTCTCTCATGTTCTTTGCAGAGACCGAGTTCAATGTCTGCACACACAAATGGGTGCCACACACACACACACATAAGCACATCTCAAAGCATTTATAAGAGAGAGAGAGAAAGAGAAAAAAAAAAAGACGACTTCTTACCAGCAGGCATTGGAGAAAAATAAAATCTTTCTAAAGCCTAATCTTCCCCAGGCAATTCAGAAATACTAGAATATTGCATAGCTTAAATACAAAAGTTGCTACTTGGTACTTTCTCGTACTGAGTGCTTGTTTTAAGAAGCAGACAAACAAACCTTATCTAAGTCAGTCACGTCCAAGTCCTGCTGATTGCACTCGTTGGATGGATTGATTCTCAATTGTGACTTAGCTCCTTATCCAATCTCTCTCTGACTCCATCGTCCCTGCCTGCCCCCCCTCCTCTCAGATAATAGCAGGGGGTCTAATTGGACAGGTATGTCTCTTGTTTTCATCAGGTTAGAGCTAGAGGGGGACAAGAGAGGTTGATGTGGAAGCAGGGAACACCCTGCTGATTGTCCAGGCACTGATTCTATCAGCCCCCATTAGGGAAGCCTGAAATTGCCAAAGCCAAGGGAATAGAATTAACTTGTAGCAAGCATTTGCTTTAATTTCATGAAAAAAAGCAAAAAACCCGGCGATAAAATTGAGCTGTCCTCCTAGTGCTGATTTAATGGGCTTGGACAGGCTGAGATTACCATCAAGTATGCAAGCCTGTTATGCACTCTCACACAAACAGACATGCGCAGAGGTAAGCCTACACACATTTGCACTGTAAACACGGTAAATATGGACAAACACATTCTTTCCACAACCGTCAGATTCCCCTCGGAGCTCGTACAATGCAGCAGGGTTTTGCTGGGTTGGTGGAAAACCAGCCTCTCCTCCCCTTCAAGGATGCATGTTGAATCAGATTATTCCATCCCCCCCTTTTCCACTAATTAGCTGTCAACCGTAGAAAAGTGGAATAATTAAAGAGCGCATTGAAATTCACGCTAACATGTGACACTGTAGTGCCCCTTGTCAGGTTACACTGTCTGTAATAGCCTTATCATGTTTTTCTATAGTGAGTAGGTGTTTGCAAAAATGAAATGTAAAGGGCCTGACACTTGAGCAAACCCGAATGCATGTAGAAATTAATTAATGGAGGGCTCTCCACAGTATTCATGTCTTTTTCATTCATGCAGTGATTTTTATAGCTATCAGTCATCCATGCACACAGGGAAATATCGTATTCCCTTGAGTTCATTCATGCATTTTTCTTTCCACAATGGAACAATGACATGATGTATGACATCTCATGCAGTGGCGGTTTCCATTGTGTATGCTGGAGTCGCTGGCCATGCTGCATTTAATAACTGATCACCTACAGCAAGACGTAATAGGTAGAGGTCAAGGCACGCGATTTTGGGAAATGTCAGGCATCGATTTTTATAATAGATTACCTTTTCGGTAATACCTCTTTCACACTGGACCCACAAACACACACTTAAATCTGTCCTTTGTCTTTACTGTAGACGTGTACAGTCTGCATTCACTCCTGTGTGAAATGACCTCTGCTGTGGTCACAGATGTTTATTGGCTCCAGTCGGCTATGATGCAAACACAACACACTATATGGAAACTTGTCAGTCGATGTGACGATGCACGCCAATGTAAGGGCTGCCATGATATCAGATATTCACTATGAGATTATCATGGCCTAAAGAGTTCCCTGATGATGTATGATGATATCCACATACTTAATTGTAATAACACTCAAAAGCTGACTCAAGATTGAATTCAATAATTCAATTTTCAAAATTAATTGAGCTACTCAATCTTTTCCATGTACCCCCATGTGCCTTTACCATTTACTGACCTGCGCCCATATGTAGGCATAGTCAAAGAGCAGTGATCAGAGTGTAAACCACAGGGAGGAGCAGATGTAATTCTGCTGTATTCGACCACCTTTTGTTTCAGCTGCAGGTTAATTCTCTCTCCGTGGCCGACGCTGTGCTCTGTTAAACCCTGATCCGCCGGCGACCTTGTCACTCATTTGCTGCACTTTTCTCCTCACTTTCCCCCTCATTTAGTTTCACTCTATTGCTTTTTCTATCAACTCGTGCTCTGCCGCCTCCACATTGTGCTCCACTTTTTCCATTTATCCTGCACCTACAGCTCATCCCCGTCTGTCATTTTCTGACCAGTCTTACCTATTTCTGTGCTTTGCTCCTTCACCATGCGTCTCTGCCTCTATTTTCCTTCTTGCATACACTTTTTTTTTTCTATCGTCCTCTCTGACGTCTCATATGAGCAGGGGCTGAAGGTGAATTAAATGATAACATATTTGCAGTGTTCCCGGTGTGTCTTGCCTCCCATGGGGGTTTAATCTGGTGTTAATCATCAGTCATCCTTACTGACTGATTGTAAGTGGGTGGGAAAAATAAGCCGTCATATCTGTTCACCTTTAACCTGGACTACATCTCTGTGAGAGCTTTTGTCAGACCGACTGCATGAGATGGTAGTGTTAATGTCGCATTGCTGCAGAAACAGTTAAAGGCAGGACAAGAATCACGACATAATCAGAGAAATTATAGGTTTGTTCCTTGGCTTCTCTGTTTTGTCTGCTCGCTTCTGTTTCTCCATCTCCCTCCACTCTTCAGACTACATCCATCAGGGGAACGAGAGAAGTAAAAAAACAGAACAAGCAGCCACTAATCAATCCACATCGCCCACAGGGACAGGTTTCTATTCACTGACTTATCTCTGCGGATGGGGGAAAAAAAGAGAAGCATTTTAATTTTTTAGCTGTGAATATGCCAACAGCAGCCGGCACACACACACTCTCTAGGGGCGGCGGGGAAAGAGGCATGGAATTGCTATGAATTTGGAGGGTGTGATTGATATCCAGACAGGACGAAAGAGGTGTGTGTGTCGATTCTCTACCTCACTTTTGCTTTGACATGTCGTTGAAGGAGCTGATCTTGGATGCCACATCCCCTCGAAAAAACAATATTCCAACTGCACACTCTGACTCATATTTGTCTTTGTTTAGAATGGGGCCTATGCTAATCCAACCACATGCCCACACACTCTCACACACACACACACACACACACACGGAGTGATGTATTGATACATTAAACACTTAAGACCAAGGAATGAGAGTTTGATTCAAAAAGCATCGACGCTGAGAGCCGCGGGCGCTGCGCTCATACGAACATTGGTGACTCAGCTCTGTTCATTTAGCTAATAGCCCCCGAAACAGCTCACAAATGGCAGGTAGCAATAATAAGCCATTTGCTGCCCACTTCCTGTCGACTTACTTATGACATAACAGGTCCAGAAGAATTAAGAGTTAATCACATAGCCACAAAGTCTGATCATTATTGAGCAGGTGCACGAGAGCCGTTGCTGATAATGATAAATGACAAACAATTGATTTGTTTTGTCATGTCTCATGTGACAATAGGAATTAAAGACTTAGACTCAAGAAACACATCCATAGACATTAGCTGTGTCCCATTTTCATACTGCAATGTCTACTTATTATATTAAATATGTGGCATATTCTCATTTACTGATACATACATACATACTTGCGCTAACACACATCAATCAAATTGCACCTTTCGAGTGCCACTGCCAATTTTGCTTGATCAGGAGAAAGTAAAAATCTGTTTGCACCACAGCAGCAATTTAGTGTCAGACGTTCACAAAGTTAGGAGCACAACAAAACTTATATTTAAACGGGTCTCATGCTAGTAATCAGAGCAGCAGACTCAACGATCTCCTGACTTTTAGGCTGTAGTATTTGGTCGAGCTCCCAAAACACCAGACTCACATTACCCTTAATGCAACTCAGAAGGGTCTTTTGTCAGACTATTCCTGTCCGGGAAAGTCCGCCTTCTCTCAAACTTAATTTCCCAGTTTTGTTATGCAGGCTCTCTGTTATGTCTGCTTTCCGAGCCCAAGCTGAGTAATTTACCTCAGACTTCCTCCACAGACAGAGGAGGAACTACACAACTGTTTTCATCGGCTGACTTCTAATGGAGTCTGTGATTCTGTGTCAAATCAGAAAGGCTCCTGTTACATTTTAGATTTTCAAACTTAATGTAAAGGTTATATGTCAGCCAAAAATGTATTTTCATGATATATTTGCACTGGATTTTGACAAAACGGTGCACAACAGCTCCGAAATGTGAGATGGGTGGTTTTCGAGCCCCAGGAATGTTTTCATATTTTGTGCTAAGAAATTACAATGATTGACGTTGTGCCAAGTTTCAAAGGCTCTAACATCAACAAGATGATAAGATAGGGCGATCTGTTGCTGTCATTCGTAGGACCAAACATCTGTGTGAAAGGGGTCTATATGAGGGTGTTTTGTGTGTACAGGAAGTTCCTTCCATGTTGTCATATGAGGCTTATTATGCTCAGTCTTCTACCAATGAATAAACCTGTACTGAGTGTATGAACACACAACAGGCAGAGACGCTCCCACGAACAGCGTGAGCGTAAACACACTGACACTAGCGAGTGTTTGCTCTCAGCCCAAAGTGTTTTACTGATGACAGGTGTGGTTCATCAGGATGCTGCGGCTCCTCTGTGATCAGCTAGCAGGCTGTCTGGGAAGTCGCTCTGTAATCATTCCCATTCCATTGTTGCCCGGGGCGACCTATTCACAGGCTAGGTTGTAATTATACAGGTGTGTTAATGGCCCGACTGGGACAAAGGGAGGTCTTTTTTTTTTTTTTCTCCGCTGTGTGTGGCCTCACCGTTTTTGTGAAACGTCTGCATGTATGAGAACGCCATGAGGTCAAGGCACTGTGGATATAACTCTCAGTGTTATATAACCGTATTGTTGCTCCTGAATTTGTCTATAATTCAAGCTATGAATTGGCTGTTGTGTTGTGTGATTGGATTTAAAGAGCTGCACCTGAGCCCAGGCTGGTCTCGTCCTTTCTGCTTTATACTGGCTCCCTCGTTAAGTTTCTGTCTTTATCACGCTGCTCTTTCTAAGTTACTCGATCGACTCCTCTGTTCACCCTCTTCATTCGAAGGCCTTCTTCTTTTTTTTTTTTCATCTTCATCTTCTTCATCCCCTTCTTGATCTTCTTCCCTGCGGTAAAAAGAGAGGGAGAAAAAAAAGGCAGAAAGAAAAAGATTACTTTTTTTTTTGTCTCTCTCAAAACTTGCAACAGCCTGCCATTTCTGCACCACATCTCGTTTGTTCCAGTTCTCTCACTGTTAATGCCAGCCAACAGTTGCCATGGCGACGGCGAGGTGCTTGGGGGAGTGTGATTGCAGATGTTAGAAGAAGTAAACACACAGACTCAGACAAAGAGTAGAACGAGGAAAACTAATAAAGGGGCGTATTCGCTGAATTAGCGCACGCTGGTGATTACAAAACGCTGTTTGCACATCGCTTAGATTTGACACGAGTGCTATTATAATCGCAGCTGTGGGGAACGATCTGTAATTTTTTGCGTGCATATTATGCACCAGCTTATTACGTCTATTGTCTTGTAGAATCTGTATGTGCATGGTGTTATGCCTCTTTGTATTCAGGTTGTGTTGTGCGTTTGACCTTGTCCTCGCTTCCAAACAACACCCTCAAGCCTGATATGAAGATCTATACTCATTTATTCCCCCTTTAACTATTCATGACACAGAATTTAGGACATGGATTGTGAATGTCGGTATTAATATGTTCTGTCCTGCTGCCAAGTTGCGCTTAATGATTGACATCTGGGAGACTTCCCTCGCGGTGACATCAGCTTTATTGACTTCCTCTGTGTCTCTCCGTCAGGGCTTTCTGAGTCGACGGCTGAAGGGCTCGATAAAGCGCACCAAGAGTCAGCCCAAACTTGACCGCAACTCCAGCTTCAGACACATCCTTCCCGGCTTCAGGAGCGTCGATAATGACAGGTAGGTGTTTGTCCATTATGCTGATTCTTGTGCGTGTTTGTGTGTGCTTGGATTTGTTCTATTCTGGCGTCTCTCTGCCTGATGGCTGGTTAATCGGGTCATTGTTGACATTTTTGTCTTGTGTTGTCAAAGCGTTGTGAAAAGCAGTATATCCCGAGTCTCCAACCTGTCACTTCTAATCCATCTCCTTCTTTCTCATCGTAATACGTGATAATGAATCTCCCGTCCTTCGTCGTGTTTGGCATTAAAGTAATTTGTTCGGAGAATGTTGTACTTCCTCTGAAATATAATTTATTTAGCCGTTAGTTGTCATGAGGGCTGGGCAATAGAAAGCATATGAACTCTGAAAACACTATGGAACCTTTTCTTGATAAGACAGGTAGAAACTTTGGTGTAGTATATTGAGTCAGCTGAACATGCCACATGCTGCTACTTTGATATCAAAGACAGATCGTTAGACTACAGCGGAGTTATTATCGTAACCTAAACTGGAACGAAAATGAAAATAGGCAGTGAAAGAAAACGTTCATGCTAAAACTACACACGCGGACATATAAGAATATTTGAATTCAAAGCATTTAGTAGCACATTCTGTAGTTGTGTTTTGTATTTATACGTAGCTACATCATATTGACATGTTATACTTGGCAATTACAAAAACAAACTACAGTCACAAGTAGGGCTGGGCGATTATGCTAAAAATAATAATCACGATTATTTTGATTGATATTGAAATCCAGATTAATAAACACGATTATTCACTGATTTCAAAAAAAGTATTTATTGGCCACCAAAACTCAACTTTAAATATAACTTTTAGAAAAACAACCACATAGATTAGTAACAAGTAAGAAAGTAAATGATAATAATATTTGTATGTTTGCGTGATGGCAACACGTACCGCTTGTCCAACGTGTTGACCCGTGTCTTGAAGCCTGGGTTGCTAACTGTACTGATGGGGCACATGTCCTCAGCTAGCATGAATGTCACAGCCTCCGTTATCTCTCGCTGTCCTTCAATACTTTGTCAGGCACCACTTAAAATAAATTTGTCGTGTTGCCCTGGGGTGCAGACACGACGGTGTGACAGACTTTGCAAACAATCTCCTTCTGCTCCACGTCCGACGATTTGAAGCCAAAATGTTTCCAAATTACCAAAGTTGTCCTACCTTTCTTTTCAACTAAAGGCTCAGGCTGCTTTTCTGCCATGTTGTCAATCGCTCGTTCCACAATGAATCCACACACTCACTGCTGCAACTGCAGGTGACACAGGTGCGTTCACTGTGCATTTACAGCGCAGTAATTTGCATACACGACATGGCACGTTAATCGTTTTTCTTCGATTACAGTGTTTTCATGATCGTGAGAAGCCGAAATCGCGATCAAAATTCGATTAATCGCCCAGCCCTAGTCACAAGCAAGAAACAACTGCAAAACTCAATAATTTAACATGAACATTAAACCTTTCTGAAGACCTGAAAGTGAACCAAAATTTGCAAAAGCATAATAATGAAAACTGAACTCAACCTTAAACATAGAAGAGTTGTTGTGGATGAATGAAAGCAAAACAAGCCTGTGTGAGACAGAATCAAAGAGGAAACGGCTCCATAAAATAAATCATTAAAGGGATTAGTCACTGTCAACCTGTGGCAACAGACACTGCAAAGTTCATCCCCGGATGAATCACCAGCCAAGTATAAAAGACGCTCACTGTGGTGGCATGCAAAGGAATCCAACAAATATGTTTTAAACATTCTATCAAAATACAGAATGAATGAGCAGAAATGAAATTTGAAATGGGTTTGTTCGTTCCTGACATATTTTTGTGTCGGCCTGCTATGTAGTCACATTCATGCACGTCGCACACATCATCCATGATTATAGCTACGAGCTAAACTCAAACTGTGATGGCAACACCGAAAGTGGGGGAAATATGAAAGGTTCAAAAACATCTCAAACAAACAGCAGTTCCGTGAGTTTCCCAGTGACAGCCGAAGCAAACAACTGGAAGAGAAACGCATTCAGCATTGAAATCTCTGAAACGCCCGACGTAAAGAGTTTGAGAAACACTGTACTAAAAAAACTGTTTCCGTTTTCAATAGACACTTATGACATGCCGTAGCTTTTTTAATGGCAAAAGACATGATGCCAGTAGGTACTGTTAATAAATATAACCGACCCAAGGTATCAGTCATGTGAGAAGACCTTTCATACCTGAGGACTTATGCAAGATTGACACGTTTTGTGTAATTTATTTATTGGATCGATAGAATTTCGGTTTGGAGTTTTTCCAACCGTTGTACATTTTTCAGGTTCTGGATCTACTGCAAAGGAATTTTAAGCACCAGAGAGTCTTTGAAGTCAGATATAAGATGAAAAAAAACGTGATTTCTATGTCATGATATATTGATATCAGCTGATAAATAAATATATCTATGTCCCCAGAGTCTGAACTATACAGCTCTATTTTGAGTCTTCTTTCCACAGCGATACCCGTGTGATGGTATTTCACTTCAGGCTGTGATAATTGCCAGTTTCTGATAACTTTCCTCCTAATTTCCTCAGGAGCTCAGCCACTTGGCAAACAGTTGCCCTCGCCTAATGATGTCAATTAGGATTCCGGACCAGGCTATGCTGACCTTCGATTGCACTCGCCCTGCTCACTCTAGATTTTTCGATTGGTCCTTCCATGCGTGCATGAAAACAGCTATAATTCCCACCGCCTTTTTTTTTTTTTTTCCCTTTGCTGCGTCTGGAAAAAAGCCAAGGTGTCCATCTGTGGAGTTTAATTAATGGGGGTGCTGCTTTTGAAGAGATGTTCCACGGCTCTCGGTTTCAAAACTCGGAGCCGAGTTGCTGCCACTCTCCGTACTTTTTAATGAGGCATTAACATCACTGTCAAACTATCACAAGGGAACACTGCCGATTGTTCAGCGTGGAACACGGTGAACTATTCCTCTGGTGCAGTCGGACAAATTGAGCTCATGCCTCCTCTTCTTTGTCCCGCTGTCTTTTCTCATCCTAGCTGCCACTTCTGCCCATCTCTTTATATACCTCGCATCCCGTCTATCCATTTCAAACTCATCACTCTCCAATTTCATCCTCGCCTCCCATCCCCACCCGCTCCCTCTTTCTAGTAGCGAGGTGTCCTTACCTATCAGCATTTATGCGTTTCCTTCTGATAAAGCGCTCGGCAAAGAAGGCAAACATCAGAGAGGAAATTGGAATTGTCCAGGTGGTGTCTTATCTTGGCCAGTTTAACCTGAAAACACACAAGCTACATACACCTTGCTGGCAAATGCACATATTGACACCTATACTGTACACTGATAGGTCTCCATAAGCTTATCCTGGCGTAGCAGGAAAAGGAGAGAAAACGCCTCTCCGGTGCTTTCACTCTTCAAGGACATTATCCAGGGAAATGGTGGATATAGTGACACATGACTGTGTGTGTGCTGTGGCGTTTGTTCGGAGGGGAAAAAAAAAAAAAGAGGGGAAAAGCATGAAAAAATAGTAATGTGCTGTGAGAGGAGTCAGTGACACTCCTCGTCAGCCTGGGAGCAGACTCCCCACAGGGCAGAAAACACTGCAGAAGAAGAAGACAGGCTTGGGAAGTGGCAGAAGAGGGAAAAGAGATGATGAGATGAAGGAGAGATGAGGGGGAAGGAGGAAGGGAATCCTATACCCTGAAAAACTCCCTGGTGTGCAGATGTGCAGGCCTGAATATGAGAGATGCGGGGAACATTTAGCATTCACTGTACGTCTCAAACGCTGTATTTACCTCACGATGTTGGAGGTTGTGTGAAGTTGTTTGGGCTACATAGCACAGCACAGTTTGATTACTTAAAGCAATCACCTTTTAATTCCCCTATTGAGGGCTGCAACTAATCGTTGTTTTCATTATCAATTCATCTGCTGATTATTTCCCCAATTAAAGGGAGAGAAAGCAGTTCTAGAGGAAGATAGTTGATTGGTACGTCGTCAAAATACAGCCGCTTTCAGAGGAATTTTAACCCTGAGCATCGATATTTGAGGGCCTGAGAATAAGACTCAGTAAACATCTGTCTTTCTACAGAATCGCCGACGCTGCCAATGATTAATTTGTTATTTCGTCTAGTTAGTTAATAAAATAGTTACAATACCTGAATGGATTCTTTGATTCCTGAATCGATCTAGCACTTAGTCCCTTAGCTAAACGCTAACACATAATAGGGATTACCGTTAACATGCTAAGGTAAATTAGCATCACAACCCTGATGATATTATTTGAACAAGCGACCCATTTTATTTCACATTTCAGAATTCCCAATGAGTTTAGAAATACAGCCAAGGTGTCCTCATGGTATTGAATCGGGAAGATACATCTATTATCCCAACCCTGATAGATTCCTTACATTCCTTCTTCTACTCCTTTTACATTTCACAGAAAAGTATTTGTGTATTTTTAGTATTACTATCTCTTGGGAGCAAACACACATCGTCCTGAATACACTCACACACGTTTTCAGCGTGTGTGTGTGTGTGTGTGTGTAAGCTGTGATGACATTGTTAAGCCTTGCAGCCTGAGGCGGTCTCAGGAGAGTGACCTGCAGATGAGGAGCAGCTGGACGTCCAAAATGAAATATTCATCTGTGTTAATCAGAGGCAGAACACTCACTGAACACTCCAATCTGTAGCCAAGCAGAAACACAGCAATGTGTGGGCGCACACAAAACACGTGACCGGGTTATTATTTTCATATTCATACTTCATTACACCGACATTGTCTTAAAAAATATAGTCAGGTTATGTTTTGTTTTTGGTTTTCTTCCCGGGTATTCAGTTGTATGACAGCTGGAGATGGTGAAAGGTTGCACAGTTTCTGCTTTAGCTTTCACCGAGGCAAGGAAAGTTACAGCATCTCAAATAAACCACAATGAATCATTAATCAGACACATTCTCCTTTCTGCAGTTACAGATTCTTAAGGAACTGAGTATGAACTCTCAGGGGAAACAGACTAATAACAACTGAACTGTTGCTGTTTGTGCCGGTTGTTGTCCTGCGACAGTATGGATCCCCATTCACCTCATAAATAACAAACGCATTACTCAGTGTGCACCTTTCTTCTGATGGCACCTTGTTTGTCTTGTGTTGTTCTCTGCTGCTCTGACCCGCTCGTCACGTTTCGCTTGTATCTGAGAGATGATCTGACCCTGACTCGCCTCTGCTCCGTCATCTGATCCGCACTGACCTTGCTTGGACCGTGTAGACACACTGATGAATATCACAGTGGTTGTAACTCTTTAGCGACAGCAGAGTGCGACATATGGTGGGGGTTGATGGCATCATATTTTTTTGCCAATAAGCTCCTGGCAGATTTTATTTCAGAAATACAAAATTAACTCATCAAGTACAGTCGGGCAGCCCTTGTCTTTGCCTGTCTCCATATACTGAAATATTGATATGTGTGAATGACGGTTTAATTCTGAGGCAGTGCATCTATTCATCTATATAAACCCTTTGGAACTAGCTGCAGTAATTAATCTATAAAGGTTCCCTGAAGAGTTTTTGAACATTAGTAGCGCTGTGGAGCTGTAGCACACATTACACAGGCTGCACAATGCACAGCGCTGCCAATACTAGCAACACCCAAAGCATGGGACTCTAAAATCTTGGACGAGCTTTGCAGGATGCGGCAGTTATGTTACAGTCTGAGCTCGTACTCTGAGTGCATGTTGTTTTTTTTAATAATTTATGGGTTTGACTACACATCCGTGTGCATGGATAATGATAGTCCGCCTTGTAAGAGTGTTACGATGGTTATATGAGAAGCTTTCTGCTGGAAAAAACATTTGGAAGGGTTGGGCTGTTAGGTGATATGGTATAAAGATGAAATGACTTGTGTCTAGACATGCCGGATGAATGGATCTTCATATGACTTTCATGCAGGTGACCTGAGTGTGTCCCATGTGTAATTAAGGTTTTTTATTTTTAATAGATTTTTAATATTTGGCTCAGTGAATTTGTTGTTTTTAAGGTATTTAAAAGAATATTTTCAGTTTTCGGTCAAGGTTTGCTTCGGTTCAGGCAGTATAACTACTTAATTAGTTTGAGGAAATGATCTTTAATTAATTAAAAGTAAAAAAGGAAATGGAACAGAGATGTTTTGAATTTTGAAAATGAAGTCACAAGATTGTTGTGTACCATCAGGCACACAACAGTCAATATGCTGTGTGACAGAGGAACTAAGGTGCTATCCTTGAGCGAGAAACCACGTTTAAAACAGGATTTTGAACATTTTTAAAAATGGCATGAGAATGTTTGAGGATGGAAATGCATTCTGTTAAATTGATACGCTTGTTGTTGATAAATGCAGATGTTTTAGCAAGTTTTTCTGTGTTTACTCCAAAACTCAAAGGGCACCTTAGATCAGGCTCCAGTCCCCTCTAATAAAAAATAATGACCCTCCCTTCAGTCATGTCTCCTCTCGCTGCTGCTGCTGCTTTCCTCCCCGTTGCATCATGCCAGATGTCACTGGTCAATGTAATTCAGGGTCACTCATGTACTGTTTGACTCATTAAGCACACAGGCAAGAGAGTGCTTCAGAGTGTGTGTGGATCTTCCCTTCTTCTCCACACGTGCAGCATCTCACTCTCGACATAAATACACATTTGATTGCACACACAAGTGTTTCTCCACAGCTTCCCTGAGTGCAACCGAAGCTTTGCTGACATCATTGCTGTCAATAGTTCCCCTCTTCTTCCCTGCTCCTCCTTCCCCTCCAGCCTTTAACTATGTAATGGGGAGTACTTGCCTGTGTGGATTTTGCAGCCTCAGCACTGGTTGGATGGAGTTGACCGATTATCATTATGTGTTTTTTTTATTCTCTGTCTGTAATCTCTGTCTCACACTGGCGCACACACATATTGTGTGCCAGTGTGTGTGTGTTTGGGTAACTGCAGCTCTCAGCACTGTGGGCACCAGTGACTCATGCGTTTTCATGGAAGGACTGCTTCTATAACACAGCAGGAAGGCTTTTCTTGCCGTCACTCACAGCACTAAACATTAGCAGATGGATAAAATGGCCGAACCGATTTATTACATCCGTATTTCTCCTCCTGTTTCTGTCCCCTGTTTTCGCACGGCATATGGTTTGATTATGTTTGCATTGCGTGTACCATACTGTATGCCGAGCAGTCTCATAGATGCATGCTGGGAGAGTTTCCCGGGGTGTGGAAGATGAATGGATACAATAAAATGCACAGAAGACAAGACAAAGACATTAACAACACCAACGAAGAGCGCAGGGAGGGAAGCTAAACAAGACTTGTAAGGACTTAATAGGCGCCATTGTCCTCACATTTCGTATTATCCTGATCCACGATTTTAATAAACTGAGATCAGGACTCACAGTTTTTGACGTTCAACCAAAATATGTTCTGGAAGCTTTTCTGACTAGGCTTTTATTCTATTTCCAGATGCTATTTATTCATTGTAAATGTTCATCTCCATACTGTACATAATGGCAAGGAATAAAGACACTCTCATTTACTTTGAGATACAAACTCCATTTCTCATTAGCGTTTAATTAGAAAAGCTTCCTCGTGTCATTAAAGCACTTACAGCAACTTTGTCCTTAATAGTAGCTGCAGGCATCAAATTAAGAAGGAGTGTATGCTTTAAAAAAAAAAAAAACTCGTCTCGTTGATCAGTTTGATCATTAGACGCACGATATGTGATTTGGGGGGAGGGCCAGGTGGAGCAGGGGAACATAGCGACTGCAGCTGCTAGCTAGCTGTGGAGGAGGGGGGTGGTGCAAAGCCAGATGTTCTGGAGGAATCAACACCAAGTCAGATCTGCTCTAGCGTTAACCGACAAAATGAGGGCTCAGAGATAACTTATTAACTTTCAGAATAAGAGAGGGGATTTATCTTCACTCCTAGTTATCGACCCGACTGCAGCAGCAATCTGTAGCGGTGACCCAACTGTTCACAGCCGACTGGAGCTGGAGTGGAAATGTACTTTACTACATAAAGATACCACAGTGAGGGGAGGGGTCTATTTTACGGCTAATGTACAGAAAATCAATCTGGCTGCTTGGGGAAATTTCCATTTCGGAAGTTGCAACAGGCAACCAAATGAAACACTCTGTTACCTCGAGTAGACTTACAGACTTGTGGATTTCTCTGGGATTAAACATTCAAAATTTGGGATAATGAAAATACACAGCTCAACAAAATAGGTTTTTAATAGACATTTTAATGCAGAATCCTTACATATTAAACATCTTCTATTCAGCTGATTATAGGTTGAAAAGGATTTGGAAGTCATTTATTTACATTGTACACAGCATCCCAACATTTTTAGTTATCAGAGCTTTGTATATCCGTGCCTAATCTCTTCACTTGGGTTGGGGTTTTTATTGATTTGAGGTTGTATATCCACCGCTTCACTTTATTTATCTTGCTTTGGATTGAGTTACAATTCCAGTGACCATATAAGGTCGTGAAGCAGCGGCGCCGGCGTGTGTGTTGTAAGTAGCTTTCCCCTGTAACTCCCAATATCTGCTTTAACAGGATTCAAGAGCCCTTGATAGAAACCCCCCTGTCATTTTCCATAAAACCGCACCAAAGGGTGCCATGATAATTGTTGCAGGTGGGGGTGTTGTAGTGTACATGTGTGTGCGTGAGGAAGATCCGAAATAGAGCGGCACAGTGAGGGAGTGAGAGACATCCATCCATAAATCCAATAAAGTGATGCCATTTAGAGTTATTAAATTCTGTAAACATTCCCCAGGTGGATTGACTGTAATATCCAACCTTTTTCTACGGCTCCCTCCCTCGTTCCCACCGCCCTCTCGCTCACTTAGTTACTGACATTCACTTCTTTTGCTCTTCCAGCATCCCAGCATCTATTAACCCTTCATGTTACAACCTCAGGGTTCGAACAAAGCCCTGAAAGTTTGGGTTTAGGTACCTTGAAGTGCTTGAGTTTTAGTCTGTACAAACCCTACCATCATCTCTCCCCATTTGACTTCCTCGTCTCGCTGTTTGCATCCATCCCTTTTATCCCTCTGTTTTGCCATCATTTGTCACTTTGCTTCTCTCTTATCTACTCCGTTCACGGTAATAGTCGTGTTCGGAGCTGTTGTTTTGGAGCTCCGGTTCACTGGTGGATTTCTGCTACATTAAACTCAATCCAGCTCTTGCAGACTTGTCCCTGGATCCTCTTCTCTCTCTGCCCTCGCTTCTTCATTTCGAGCCACTGCACCAGCATCCTCCTCCTCGCTCCTCCTCATGTTCGAATTTGTCATAATTTGCTCACTCCCCAAACCTTTTACCTTTCCTAATTTTTTGGGGGGGAAGATGTCTTATTTACCACCTCTCCATCCTCCTGTTTCCCCCCTTTCATCTCTTCAGTTCCACTCTCCGGATGCTGAATGTCACATGCCTGTTGATCACATGTGCACTTCGAGGCCGAACAAGGAGGAATTTCCTGAAAGAAAAAAAGAATAACGGTGTCTAGACCCTGCCTGTGTTTGCCCTAGCCTTTGAGCAGTGGGTCTGTAGCCACCATGCGGGGTGTGAAGGCAGGACTGTGTGAAGACGTAGCGACCAGGTGCCAGATCTGAAGCATGCATCCAATAACCCTTCCCAATCATACTGGATTTAAAACCCCACCTAATGTCTGACTTTTGTCTTCATTTTGGAAGGTACACAATAGGCATTCGTTCCAGTGCCAAATGACTCTGCAGCAATTGTGGGTGTTTATTGGCTCCAGCGTTGATCGGCAGAGATCGAATAACGGTGGCTAATATTTAGCCCATTTTCAGGCGCAGTGCTGTGACGTGTTAAAGTTAAGGACGTTGGCGTATAATGCTTTTCTGTCCATCTCCATTGAAGCAGTGCTCGATAATCTCTCTCTCCCAATTGGTACCAGAGCGTGTGAGCAGAGTGAGCAGAAGGATTTTTAATGGTGGGCAGAGCTGCCTTTTTGAAAAGGTCTATCCCCCAGCGCCATCTTGCTCCAGTTTAACTCCGTTTCCGCTAACACCCTGAGTCCGAATCACTTCTTCTTCGAAAAAGTGTTTTTGGTTGCTCAGTTATTTTGGATGCCAGTCTACCAATTTAAGCTACAAATAAAATACAACTCAAATTTCTCCTCGTTTTTGTAGCGAGCAGCGAGCGATTTGAATAGATCGAATCTAAGTGCAGCTCAGAATGATAATGAGTGGAGCGGCCTTTAGAAGCTTTGAGCGGGGAGGAGAATGATCAGCTCCGTGAGTGAGTAATTCTCAGCCCTCCACTCTGCTTTACATGCTCTGATTGGTGCTGCGCTTGTCTCCTCCCTATGCCATCTGATGAGATACATGATCCCTGTTTTCTGACGTGTTTGTGACATTGAACGTGACACACCGCACCAGAAAAGAAAGAAAAGAAAGGCAAACTCGTCTGCTGACAATGACAGAGGAGCCAACAGCCTAGTTTTGGCACAAGAAGATGCAAGCTGGAGCGGAAGGGTCGACTTTGAATGTTTCTTTTACAAACCTAAACTGACGACTTCTACCTGTTGTGCCTGTAACCCTCCACAACACACACTCGTGCCCACGTAAACACACTCTTTCTTTTTTCCTTCACATTTCAATAAAAGTAGTGCTCCATCGTATGACTGACTCATCCTGGCATCGTTCATTCACTTATTCATTCACTACATGATCTTCCCAAATGTTGATTCATCATTTATTTGTGACGATTTTAAGGATGTAGGCCTGGACACTGCCCAGAGAAGTAATGCACCACGTAGTGCCAAAAATCAAATGCCCAGTCGCAGATTTCGTGCCAGTCTGAAGAAAACACAACAGCCGTGCTTTCATTATGTTCATCGCAGCAGAGTAATTAGGCAGAGGAAGAGTGCATCCTTCTCCCTCTCCTACTCTTTTTGGCGTCCCTCCCCTCTCGCCATCTCATTTGCAATGCATCAGCATGATTTGGCGTAGATGAAACAGAGCTCTCAGGGTAATAATGTGTTGTACAGAGCAGGTTTCACCTACCACTGTGCATGATTAAGCTCTTATCCCGTGTAGATGAGGATGGATTCAGTGAACCCATCAATAGCATCTCAAAAAACTTAATGCCTCTAATTTGGTGGTGATTACAAGGCTTCGTGGCATTATTGTTTCCTCTATTTGAGATTGTAATGAGGATTTTATTAATTCAAGAGTCATGTGGTGTTGTTTAGGTGCTTACGCAGAGGTGGGTGTTTTTGAAAAGGTTGATTTATCCCGCTTTCATAAACAAAGTGCTCTTCATTGGCTTCAAGGACAGAGATGGCTATTCAGTTTTGAAGTTCCTGCACATCAACTAAGACAAACTCTTTCTGAATGAGGTTGGTGTCAGCTTCAGAAGTGTTTAAACACCCTCAAAGACAAAGAACATCAGCAACCAACCCACTGAAAATCGTTCTCTCAAACATTCAGGAAGGACACGTTTATGAGTGCTTACAGGTTATGAGGCAGAAGCATTGGTCTCTGCTGGTCATTTCATTAAAATGAAAGAAAACGAACTATATGTTCTCATTAGATATATATTTCAACAACTTATTACAGCTGAAGAGCCTGGTTGCTAGGATAATGCATTGGCATTGTGCGTCTCTGCAATCCACAGATACGCTTGATGTCCTTTGTCACATTTCTGCAGCACAGGTAAAATGATACAGTTCAAATGATTGAGGGATTTAAGTAAACGTTTTTCTAGTAACAAAAGTGTGTATTTTTCAAGACATCCGTAAATTTTTTGCAGGTGTTGTTATGGCCACAACACCAAGTATTTTAACCCAGTTTTACAATCATTTCTGACACCTAACCAATTTGCTTCTGTGCTTAAACCCAGCGAGACCTCAATCACAGCGCTGTCACAACATAAAGATTGAACATATCCTTCGTTTTGCAGAAATGCGTAACATTTATTCTGCCGATTAGGTTTAGCTGCCAGGCCAGGAGGTCGTACTCCGGAAGCTTATTCATGCAATTATTGCCTGAAATTCTTTTGAAGTCTTGTTTGTAAACTGAACAAATTAAGTGATGCACAAATTGTTCCCCTTAAAAATATCCACGGATCATTTCCAATTCAGCTAACAGCCCTAAGCACAGTCCCTCAAACAACTTCAAGAAAGCTTTTGCAATTGAAGGGTTCCATTACGATATGCTAATGTACAATTAGATTTCATATTGCCGTGTCTCCACTTCTCAACTCGGCTCCAAAACCTTTTTTTTGCTTGTTATTCTCTTCCATTAAGGAAAGTATGCATCCTTCATCCCTAAACTTAATGGACAGAAGGTTTCTACATACTGTTTACAATTTACCAAATGAGTCTGGTCTTCAATGTATTCCAGGGAGCTGTGCTGTGTATTGCTTCTCTGATCACTTTACCATCTGCATAATTTGTCGCAGAATCATCCCCGGAGCAATGCTCGTGGTGTTGACACCTGCCCAGCTGGTAGGTTTTGGTGGCTCGGTTGATGTTTAACCCTGCTGGGCCTTCTGTGAGCCCGGGCGAGCGTGGCCAAGGGTCTCCTCTCTTTCATTCTCTCCCCGGGTAATGAGCTGTAATGGATAGGGCCTTGGGCGTGACAGGAATACCGAGGGCCCCATCAAAGCGGTGCCCTGCGCATCCCTTTAAAGGACTGCTCAGTACGCATGCAAACACCCATTTACTCATTCATTCCTGTCTTTGAACTACTCCTGTCGCAGGCTTTTCAGTTATTTATCATGCACGAGTAATATAGATATTAGACCTTTGTAGCCTTCTTATAGCATTTTTGTATACATTTAAGGATCACATGTTTTTACTCTATAAAAAACTATATGTGGAAGGTTAATGTAACATAAAAGTAAACAAGGGGTTTCATATGCTGGAAGCATATTTTCACCGCTCTAGAGTTGGCACCAAACTGATTTACATATAAAGTGTCCGTTGGCGACACAGAGGCAAGAATGAACGTATGCGAAGTGTGTTTGTGCAAAACCAAAGATATGCTGCAAGTTTACGTTTCTTTAGGTCCAATTTAAAATGTTTCTCTTGTCCCAGTGTTGTGCTGATGATCAGGTTAAGTTCAGGCACAAAAACCACTTGGTTAGGGTTAGAATAACATTGTGTCTTGGCTCAAAATACCTGTTGCGGATTGCTGGACTTCCTTTAAGAAATTATTAGTTTTTCGTTGCTACCCTTGTTGTCCCTTGTCAAGAATATCCAGTGCAGGGCGTCCCCTCCGCCTCCTGACATGAGAGTTGAGCAAAGCCATGAAATTTGACACAATTTGTGTTATCCTGGTGACTAGGCTGCTGTTGGCACATGAGATCCATCAACCTCCACTTTCCACCTGAAATAACCCTTGCACAAACTGAAAAAAGTTTAAAAATGTTGGTCAGAGAAAACTCTGTTTCAGGTGGGCTGCCACATAAATTCTATATATTGACTAGACACACACAGGGAGGCACACATTAGAGAAAAAGAGTTCATGGCACTGACAGTCCAGATGGTACTCAGAGACTCTTATAGACCCACTAAATCACGATGGTGATGACTCTAGATGGTTTTTCACCACTTTCGCTTCACTAACAGGCCTCTCTGCCACTTTACTGCTCCGCTCGTCCCCCCCTTCGCTCATTTTTGTAGTGTGAGTGCATTTGTATGTGTGTGGTGTGTCTGCCAGGGTTTTTATTCTGCCATGTGCTAATAAAAGCCCATGTATCGCAAAAGTCAGGCCCTCTCCCTGTGTGCACCCAGCATACGGCGGTATGAGTATCACTGCACTTAATTCAAACTCGCCTGCAGTGAGAAGAAGGGTACGAAAGCTTCAGTTTCACCATTTAGATCAGTATCATTGCAATTAACTGATGGTAACGAGCCAGAGCGCCTTGACAGCATTCGTGTTGCCAAAAAAATTAAGCTCCAGGAAATTTAAACTAAGACTTACAGTGGGTGTTTTTGTTTTGTTTGTTTTTTTAATGATCTAAAATGAAAGTGTAGGAGAGCAGACGCGATGAGGGCAGGCAATTCGTCGAGATATTTCAGTTTGTAAGAGGGATATATTCTGTTTAGATTCAGTTGCTCTCTGGTGACTGCATATGCGATAACAGGTGATGTAAGTAGAGAGTACAGTAAAATGTGCACTTCATCCTAACTCACCGAACTTCCTGCACCTGGAGGAGGGAAGTTTTCTGCATCGTTACCATCTGTCTGTCAGCTGTGTTTAGATAATTTGCAAAAAGGTGAAACTTGAAAGTTTCAGCTGTCTGATCATCATCATCCTTACTTCCGATCCTGTTTGTGATCTCGCAAGCTGGCCCTCCACCAGATTTTTTTCATTTGGTCCTCCATGGACTGAATCAAATCACAGGTGGCCAGCATCACCAGCAACTAAACTCAGGCTGCGTCCAAAAATGACTCACTATTTCACTTTCCTTATATAATAGACACTCTTAAACACTTATGGTGCATCACATTGTGGGATTTCTTTTCTAAATGCTCTGAATGTAATGAGCCGTCGGTGTGTGTGTGTGTGTGTGTGTGTGTGTGTGTGTGTGTGTGTGTGTGTGTGTGTGTGTGTGTGTGTGTGTGTGTGTGTGTGTGTGCAAGCTGGCTTACAAAGATGAAGGAATCACCTGACTACCTGTCAGACTGTATCACCTCGTACAAGCTGGTACACAATCTCTGTTCACAAGGGCTCCACAGTCACTTATCCACCCTGTCACTCCACCGGCATGTTTGTAAGCAAAACTCCATGTCTCAACACCGTCTTATGACCTGCCGTCTCACATCAACTTCTTTCACCTTTATTGATTGGGACTCGACTGCTGTATGCTGGATTTTGCATATTTATAATTTAGGTGCAGAACTGTATGTGCGCTCAGAAACTTTGGTTTAAAAGTATCAAGGCCCAGGGAAATAGTAATAAAGCATTTAAGTAAATATACAATACATTAAAATAGGCAATAATACATTAGTTTACCAATTGATTTATTAAGCTATTAATTAAAAAGATAAATTAAAAAGAAATTATTTATTTGATATTTTAATGGGCAACAAAAAGAGGAATTATAAAAGAATTTACTAATAAAATATTAATCCATCAATAAATAGTTCCTATTACAAAGGGATTAACAAAAACAACATAAAACAGAACATAATTCAAAAATGCGTTAATGAATTCATAAATAAAGAATGGAATTTAGAAATCTATTTGAAAATGTAGTTTAAAAAGACAAAATAAGTAGTTTGATTCACAAATTGAATTAAGAATACAGATTTAAATCAGCCTTTCTGTGGCATTTTGAGCCTTTAGCTGGTAAAACGAGGTAACACAATGCAAATTAGACATAAATAGATTAATATATTGATTTAGAAACTAATTTATAAATGCATATTGTGATTGTACAGTTAGTTAAAAGCTTTATTACTATTGTCCTGACACTGGTGGTCCTCCATATGAGAGAAGGCTTAAAGGTAATAAAGCTTCACTACCCACTGCTCACTGTGCCTCCTCCAGACACTGCTGCATCACCAGACTGCCTGATGTCTGTGTCAAGGCTCCACCGCTGTAATAATCCACATCTTTATTAAATAAGTGCATTGATGGAAAGGAGGCACAGGCAGAGATAAATGCTCAGCTCTATATTCAAACTACCCCTTATTGATATTTTATATTCTTTATTATTAAATGTCTCAGCCTCAACTTTTTCTTGATTAATACGAAGATCAAACGTCTATGTAGATCAACTCGCGTTCGGATAACATTTAATATGGGCACTGTTCCTGTTATTTATAATTCTTCTTTGTGCTCTATTAATTATATACCGCCGCTGTAATATTCATCTCATAATGCTCAAACTGTGTGAAAAACAGGAGACAGGCTGGCATATGTGGCGCAACAGCAGCGCGGCTTCGCTGGTGCAGGCTGACCTAGTTTAAAACAAACATTTAAGGTGCCGAGCTGCCTGTTTACCACCCGGCCTCTTCATCACACCTCCTGTGAGCACAAGGATGCACTATCGCCAAAGTCAAAGGTGCATTAGATCTCACACTGTGCTCTTCCAGCACTCCCATTGACATTTAAGATACCCCTTTGTCACTGGACAACAAAAACACGAACACCCATTCGGATCAGGTTTTTGTCTTTAATACAAAAGGGAACGATCAGCATTCACAGGACGTCACAGGTGTTGCTCCAATGTTAAACCTTAATACTTTATTGATCCTTGGGAATCAATCAAGTATTTCTGTTTGTGATTTGAAACATAGCACCAGGGTGGAGACACTAATTTGGAACCCTTCTATGCTATGAAACGCACTGAAGTTTTAGATCGAGGCTGTCATGATACCAGATTCTTTCACTACATGGTTTTTGTGGCCAAAAATTCAAGATAAGTCTAATATCGCAATATCAGCTAGCTAGCTATTTACTTCTTTTTTTCTCATTTTATGGCCGGTGGCAACCAGGGTCAAGGTACATTACATTACCATGTGTACGATATTAATATTTAATTTCAAGATCAAGATTATCATTCTTATCGCTATATCAGGGCACGCCTATTTCAGACGTCGGTGCACGAACAGTTTTCCATTTGTGTCAGTTTAAGGAGCGCTCGGACATCATTCAGTTGATGAGTTTAGAGGAATTAAGGCATACTGGTCTACTAGCAATGGGGAATGATTCAATCCCATTTTTTGACCCGCTAGTGTAACCACATAAAAAAAAAAAAATTGCATATATACACTAATTTTGTAATTGCATTGCATTCACACTATATAGAGAATTATTAATAAAGGGGCACAACCTGAAGTGAAGGAGAGATGAGATAGGCGCCAGACATATCTCGCTATTCTTTTAAAATGGGCTGTGTTCTCTGAGTGCTGTTATTGTGAGCAGGATTATGTCTGGGTCAGACGTTCAGCTTTTCATTGTGCATTTACAAACCCTCTCCAAACAGCTCCCTGCACTCAGGCTGCACTCTTCTCCTCATATCAAAAAACGCTGCTTGTTTTGTGGTTTTTTTTTTGAACGACACATTCACAGTTTTTGAGCATGTCATTCTTTTTTATGTTATGCACAACATATTTCAAGGTTTATTACTTCTGCAGAAGTTCTCTCGTTTATTTTTACACTTGCAATTAGCAATCAGGATTAGAGTGTGTCGTAAGACGCGCTAATTGAGATAATATTACCTTCAGAGGTGTTTGTAAATCAGTGATGCTTAATAATTGGCGTCAACAATTTTTGCAATTAGGATTTAATGTTTATATCGAGTTTGACGACAGCAGCTTGGATATAAAGCACCGAAACATGTAGATAATGCGTGTCTGGACAAGAGTGAGATGGAGCGTACTGCATATATGAAATACAGTTTTTATTTTTATTTTTGTGCTGATACAACTTTGTTTTCCTGGCACAGAAAACACAGCTAGTCAGATCCAACTGCTGTTTTTTGCATGATAGGCTTTGGAATTTGTATAAGCACCATCAAATTATAGATTCTTGGGCAGCACTTTATGGTAGAAAGATTTAATATTGGGATGATTTTTACAGAAATTGTGCTGCTAATATAATTCTATATTAGGGGGAATGATAATATTGTCATCACAAACTTTCCTTTGCACTGAAATAACTGTTAAAGTCATGATGATGTAACATTTGTTGGGTTTCGTTACATCTGGACGCCACAAAGAGCTCAAGGCATCGAACTGGCAGCCAAGCTCCTCGGATCCCAGTCTGATCTGTGGGATGCAGCGGAAGTCCATCATCCATGGAGGCTCCAGTGTAGGTTGGACTTTGCTCTGACCCGTCGAGGCATGGCAACAGAATCTCTGAGGGTGTCCTGTGGTGTCTGGCACCAGGGCGTTGGCAGTGGACCCCTTTATCCTTTTCGAGGTAAAGCCTCGGTGGATCACACTTGTTACAGTACGTCCAATGGATCCCTAATCAGATTGGGATCTGGAGAATTTGGAGGCCGGGTCGACGCCTTGAGCTGGTCCTAAGGTCATTCTTGTGGCAGGGCGGGGTGTCCTGCTGGGGAGGACACGGTGGCGTTTACTTGGTCTGCAATGATGTTTGAGAGGTTGATTCATGTCAAGTGGCATCAATGAAAGGACCGAAGGTTTCCCAGCAGAACATGTGTTCTTCACTTTCTCTATCAGTGTTTTCAATGTTGTGGCTTATCGGTACAAAATTTCCCTCATCAAAAAACTGTAGCTTCTTGGGATTTGGATATTGCACGTGTCTGCCATATGTACATTTTGATAAGATTTTGATTCATTGTTCAATCTTATTAACCAACAACACATCTGTTTCCACTTTGAGTTTATTCCTGGAGTAAACCAATGATTGACTCTACAATAGAATGCAAGGTAATATAAAAGCATGGCAGAAATTATCTCAAAATGTTCTGCAGAGTTTAATCACCCACCTTTCATTGCACTGGATTGGACCTGACATCATTCTAACTGTTGGTATAGTAATTAAACTATAATCCACAACGGGGCATGCTGAGATCTAATGGAAATCAGCTTTTTGGTTGCACCCATGCTGTTATAGTGCAGTCGTACTCTGAACACTGGATAACGCTGTATTATTCAAATACTTTTTTTATTCTTTAGACGATGTTAGTGATTTAAATGGGAATGTAAACTGAGAGATTTTGACAAAAATAAAGTGACCTCATCGTCAGCTGTCACTGGAAATGTTAAAGGCAGACGTGTTCGTCAACTTGAGCAGGAAACAGGTGGCCAGCGGCGAGTTAAGGAGGTACTTTTCATGATTTGGTCATTTGAAACCCAACATTGTACCTTTGACCAGTGCTTTTGTTTAGAATGGGTGTGAACTCAAGAGCCAAGAGTATTTCTACCCTCCTCCACCCTACTGTGTGGTCATTTGGTTTACACGTGCACTCCTGTGAGTGTGTGAGTGTGTGTGTGTGTGTGTGTGTGTGGGGGTAAGGGTGATGTCATGTTTGATGACATCATTGCAGACGTGCAGGGAGTGCAGATTAGTGGCCGTGGCTCTCTTGAACCAGCTCTCCACAGCTGTCCTGCCTTATCTTGTGTCCCGCCCGAGCCCTTCATCCCCCCGTGCCAGCTCTGCCAGACTGTAAGCTCTAGAAATAGCCTCAAACTCACACTTATCTCCTCTGCCAGTCTACCAATCCCGGCTCAAATTGAGCGTGGCAAAACCCTCCCACCCACATTCCAGTCTCACTACCACCAACCCTTTGGCCGGCCCCATCGGCCAAGTCACTTTGCCAAAGCGGAGCTCCAAGCCTCATATGCACAGTGTTTTTTCTGTCTGAGCCCCAGCATGAGTCCTAGTTTCACAGCTGCACCGAGTCCATGCTCAGGGCAGGTTGGCGACACAAGCAATTCCCCCCCCCCCCCCTCACCCCTCACCCCCAGTCCCAGCAACAGCGGTGGTAGCAGCAGCAGGAGCAACAGCAGCAGCAGCAACAGTGGCTGACAGGGGAGGCAGCACACCTCGCAGCAGAGTTGACAGGACAAAGAGCACACACACTGGAGCCACACAAGTAGGGGGAGGCCGGGCCAAGCTAGGCTGCACCACACACATACATGTGACACCCACCCCCACCCTCCTCCCCCCCGTGCACACCATATGCAGGCTCCTCCCTGCGCAAGGAGACAGAAATGGGAGGTGCAGTCAATCACTGACAGTGAAAGGGAGAGCTGGAGTTGGAAAGAGGAGGGAGAGACAGCAGAGGAGAAAAGGGGACAAACCCTCATCATTCTCAAATCAGAGTCAAGTGTCGGGATACCCTTAAATTCATTCATGCGGAGTGAAAGACAGCAAACAGAAGAGAGTGTGTCCCATTTCAGAGACAACACAGGAAGTAGGGCATGCTCTGTACGGGGCGAGCAAGGGAGGGTGGGAGAAAGGCAGGAGGAGAGGGAGCTGCGAGAGAGAGGGAGAGCATTGTAGCGCTCATTCTCCACCCCTTGTCTTAAAGCAGCAGCAGGAGGAAAGAGAGAAGGAGTCAGGGAGAGAAGGAGGAAGAGAAGCACAAGTGAGGAAGCAAAGAGGCGAGCAGCAGTCTGCATCGGCAGCAGGGGGGGAAAATGGAGCACTGAAATCGCCTCAGCCCTCAACATCCCTGCCTTTCTTTTTTTTTTTTTTTCTTTTTCTTTTTTTCTGGCCCAGCCTCGGTTTCTCTCCTCGCCTGCCTTTGATTGTTCTGTGGAATTCTGACAATGCCTGGTGAGTGTTATCCTGCTTTTCACATGTCACTCGCCGTCCTTTGTGTGTTGGTTTGCTGGGGGAATCATGCAGTGGGAGATTATTTTTTCGTGTGTGGCCACGAATAGAAATGTGGACTTGATGCTTCATTGGGACTGTTTACGCTGCTCTGCCCTGTGCACTGTTTATACTCCAGCTGTGCTGTCCTCTTCTTTCTATGCTTGTCTCTCAGTGACAATGCAAGGGAGGCTGCTCTCCTGAGCACACACACACACACTCTCTCTCTCTCTACTACATCATGCGTACATTCATGATACTCTGCTAGAATTATATAATTGCCTTAGGTCCCTAAGGGCTTTCATTCAGAGCATTTATAACCAGCGACATTATATATAACACCAGAGATGATAAAGCAGCAATGTGTGGCAACCACATCCTAAATGTAGCAACATAAAACAAAGCTGGCCTGTGTTACGGAGGGCAGCCAGCTAACACAAATCAGATGACTGGGCCACGCTGTGAGGTCAGCCGCCGGTTTTGGCCAATGCTCTCAGTCGAAGTCGTATGTTGGAAGCAATTAGCTGTTTAAAGGAAGCTGTGCGTCCCAAGGATCCCGAGTTCGTAAGTGTGCGAGAGCAACAGCTCATTTCATTGTAGAAACATTGTCATGTCTGCACAAGAAAGGAGGGGATGAGTGGAAGGGCTCTTCTTGGTGTTAGTCATCATTTCGTGCCGGCCTTGGGGAGTTTGTAATCTGTTACTCTTATAGTCTTGCGTACAATTCCAGATATTCCGTGGAGAATAGAATTAAGTCATTCAAAGTATGATAATGTCATCTCTCTCATACATATTTACAGTTTACAGATGGGTAAGACATACATGTCCGGATAATGATTAATTTTTTTCCCACATGAAAATCTCCAGTCCATATAATGCATTATACACAGCTGTACAGCTGCAGCAGAAGTCACATGGGAGTCGGCACGCCACCTACATGCATGGAATTAGTCAGCAGCCACACATCAAGTATGATTAACTGTTATTAATTATTGCAGTTAAGTCTTTCATTTTGATTTGTCTCATTACCAAGATGCCTGAAACACAGAGGCCGCCTGTCAGTAACTGTTCAACACACCCTGCCAACTTCCCTGCCACAACACACAGGAAGAGTTTAGAGGAGCATTCAACCAAACATTTATTTTCCTCGGAGGCGGCTTCACCGGAGGAAGCCATCTTTGGTTTAGTAAACACATAAATGATAGTTTGATGGTTCTGTCGCTTGTTTACTGCAGCATGCAGATATGTTTCAGTGTGAGAGCTCAGCTGGTGGTCGTCCTGATTGTAGCCCTCCAGAACAAAGCCGAGCTTGACTCCTACATGTCATGCTCCAAGCGTTGGTGTCAGTCTGTGTTTGGATGCACTAACTGTGATTCTTTTTTTTCCTCTTCTTCTTTTTTTTCCCCCTCCCAGCCTGGGGTTCTGTATCTGCCTATATGCATGAGCGAATGTTTGTGCACGCAGTCATACATGTGCCCATTCTGAATGCAAATATGCATATGTTTTGAGCGTGTGTGTTTAGTGTGCTTCCTGCATTCCTATTTTTGCTTTCGAGCTTGCTAACCAGCAACCCAGACGAAAGATGGCAGAGCGAGAAAATAGAGCTGTTAGTCATTTTCACAGCCTTTAAAATGCAGTTGGAGCAAGAGGGGGAGATGGTAGGAGCGAATGTGAGATGGAGATAAGACAAACAGTGTGAGGAAATAATAAGATGATTGAAATGAAGACAGGGAAGGCGGACAGTCTGCTATTGTTTATTTTGCAATATTTTGTGTACTAGTTGTTCGGGCTTTTTTAGAGGGAGATAATCTTCACGATCGATGAATCTGTCAGTCATTTTCTTGATTAATCAGTTGGTTGTCACTATTTGGAAAGCCCAACGTAACGTCCACAAGTAAAAGATATTCTGTTTACTGTCGCAGAGGAGTTAAAAGAACATGAAATATTTAAATCTGAGAAGCTGAAATCAGAGCATCTGGAATTGAAGCAATTAATCGATTGTCAAAATAGTTGGCGGCATAATTAATTCTTGACAGCTAACCAATTAATGAACGTCGATGCTCTGCTAGTTGAATTCTAGAACGACTTATTCTATCGACCTTTTCCCTCGCGTCATGTCACTTAACCGAAACCAGCATTTTTGCATGGTAGCAAGATGCTAATCCTTGTTTTTAAAACGATTGGTACAGTGTGTCATTCATTCATGAAAATCTAGGTTGGTGACTTTTTGATTAAATTCTCGTAATTGCTTTATCATACTTTTAATTTGGCTACTTCCGCCAAGCACAGGGAGTATCACCTCAACCTGTTTAACCAGTAACCTCAACAGTGATGTCGAATCAAGACAAACACTAATATAGAAGGTATGATATGATATACGATGCGGCGTATTACTTCCTTGATATATCTGTGCTGCAGGAAAATTAGTAATAAAAGGGAGTAAATGCAGAGCTTTGCTTGGTAGAGCACCTTTCTGCTGCTCCTCCCCATCTCTTTGCGTCATTCCCTGAGATTTCTGTCACTGTGTAATTACTCTGTCACAGATCATCTCTGTGTTGCTCATTGATTTACTGCGAGCTGATGAAGTGGGGCAGAGCAGTTGATCAGACACAGTTACAGGGAGGGAGGAGTGGGTCAGGGCCGCACCCACAGGGCTCCTCGGCCGGGGGGTCAAGAGGTCCGAGCCACTGGCGGTTTAGAGAGGGGGATGGAGAGAGCAGGCACGGTTTCACACTTAATCAACAGCACTTCATCATGACCACAAACATGAGGGTCCAAGGAAGCACAGGTGTTTGGTACAGACCACTGAGTGTCTGCTGTCCAAGCATCTCATTCAAGCAATTGTCCAGAAAATCATGTATCAAAAGGTTAATTTGGTCTTTTTCAGAAAAATGAAAGGATTAAGTGTTCCTCAATGGACTGAGGAGATGCTCATGGCTCTTAAAATACTCAGAAAACATTTGGACTATCTGTTTTGGTGATTCATGTTTGTGGCAGGACAGTAATGATTGGTTTAAGTCATTGAATAAGACATGAGAGGAGCTTTCACATCCGAAACCTGAAACATCTTGAACCTGCATTCATTCTAATGTCCAACAGGGGGCAACGCCACTGGTTTCACAAAGAAGTCCGATTGTGATTATTACCTCAGCAAACATTTTTGTTATGAAGTTATGTTCTCACAAGTCTTCTTCAGAACAGCATGATGTTCATTTTGTAAATGATGTTCCAGTTTAGAGTGAAGTAGACGATACAGCAGGGTATGCTGTCGGGGCGTGGCTACCTTGTGATTGACATGTCGCTACCAATGTTGTGTCCTCCAGTTCTTAGTCAGATCCATCAGTATCCTCCTCAGCTCCACCCTGTCATCCCAATATGGTCACTTCTGGCTCCAGAAAACAATCATCCCAAAATGTAATATTTGCAAGTTCAGTTTGAATAGATAGAAGAAATAGAAATACTTCCTGTTTATTAATTGAATTATTTTGGTGGAGGAGGAGGTTGCAGCTGGCGTTAAGAAGGTCTAACATGTTTAATGCTTTATTTGAATCCACCAGTTTCATTCAAGTGCAGAGGCTCAAACATTTACAGAAGATTATGGACGTCATGAAAGGAAAGGAGAATGAAGCAGATTTGTCTCAATTTCCGTGTGCTCGTGTAAAATGACTCAAATGCTTTGAAATTTCTGAAGCGTGTCAGCCAATCGGAGGTTGGAATATTGTCTTTAGTCTTGCCATTGTGACTAGAAAGGACCGCTGACGCAGGCGAGGACTTTCAATAACATTTTTCTGGATCTCCTCGACGCTGCCTGCGAGAGGATGAAAGAGGAGCATATGCTCGTGATGGGGCAGCGTTGTGCGCTGTCAATAATTGAATCACTCATTCGCTCTCTCCTGCCCTGAAGGCCGGAGTGCAGAGTCAATAGGAACGAGAGCTCTCAAGCATCGGTCCTACAGTAAAGGTCTCTTTCTATCCTTCCGCTCTCGTTCTCTCATTACACAAACAAACACACAGAAGAGCTGATGTCACTTCCCCGTCTCTGGTTCATCTGCCTGTCTCTTTACAGTAAGCTGCTTTACAAAACCTAAATGGAGGGTAGGTTATAGAGCGATGAATGGAGAAATGGAGGGAGTGGTCTCTCATGCCTGTACTGCTCTCCAGTACCCACTTCTGGAGGAGAAGACAGGGAGACGCTGTGTGTGGATTAGTCTGATCTTTTATCAACACTTTGCAACATTGCCAATGGATTATTGCAACCACATATATTAAAGGGACAGTTACCTCTGTATAAATGGTATTCATACAGTTGACGAACTCTTACAACATATCATCATATTACCTAATTCTTACATGGGAGTAGATAACCTTCCAAATTTTAGTGTCTAATTAAACCTAATTATCAGCCATGATTCATTGCAGTAGCATTAACAGTTATTATTCTTGGTCTTACCGTAGTGCAGCAGATTTCATATTCTCTCTACTTGAGTCACTGGAATGCTGATGTGAGTTCGCTTTTCTCTCGGTCTGTTCGTCTTTTTCTCCCTGTCTGCCTCTTGCCTGCCCTCTCTCAACACATGCTTGTCCAACACATCTCAGCCTCTCTCTCTCTTTCTGTCCGCCACCCACCTCCCTGCGATGCAGACTTGTGGAAGCCTGCCTGGAACGTACTGTATCCAGTCATTATTTTTTTCTTTGCCTCCCTCCCTTCTTCTCTTTACCTCTGAGCAGGCAGGTGGTGCTCCACTAAACAGGTTAGTGGTTAGCAGGGGAATAACTTCTCGGAGGCGAGGCCTCCCAGGGACCGCCAGCAGACAGACAGTTAGCCAAGAGAGCCCCGTCTCTCCACCTTCTCTCCTGACCCCGTCCTTTCTGTCGAATTAGTCCGTGCACCTGGCTCATGACCCCTGCCGGTGGCCACCCACACACTCCTTGGCACGATCTGACATGGATTTTTCTTACATGGAATACAAATACATTTTCTGTGTGAATGTGCGTGTGTGTGTGTATAAAAATCTAAATGTCGTGCAGCCACATGACTCGCTGAGCACAGAAGGCTAT
This sequence comes from Sparus aurata, assembly GCF_900880675.1. NCBI lineage: Eukaryota > Metazoa > Chordata > Actinopteri > Spariformes > Sparidae > Sparus > Sparus aurata. The sequence goes on along the minus strand of NC_044198.1, from coordinate 24,281,888 downwards.
TGTTCAAAATGCTTTCTCCTATGAATAATGAAGAATTTGAGTTTGTTTTCTGCACTCCTCTCCCGCTGCAGTGATTACAAGCTTCCACAGATAGAATAGCCTTGCCCTGTCCCACACTGGGAGCAGTCACACTCCAAACAACTCTGTGAGGTATGATATTATCATGACCCAGACCAGAAGAATGAGGAAATCCCCCCGAGTGTTTAGTCTCAAGGCTTTGCCTTGGCTTTGTAGTTAACCTTTACCCAGCCATTCTCCAAAACAGCACACAGGCATGCAGGTCTGTTTACTCGTGATAAGAGCAGGCAATTCCAATCCATTGCATCGGGAGGAACAAGTACATTGAACCTCCTTTAGTTCCAAAATCATACTTGAATTGTTTTGGAGCTGGAGAACCACATATAATGAGGTGCAGAGACCTTTCCTGCTGTATAGGTTGCAGCAAATTCCATTGTCAAGGCAGAGTTTAACTCAAGTCTTTTAGAATAATGACATCTGTATAATTTCTGTGGAATGACTGAGCTGAAATGTTCGACTTTGGTTCAGAAAGCTTTTTGATAAGAAATACTGAGACTGGTCTCTGCCAAACTAGACCTTTAATCATTTCAGTGGAGATGACTGGCATCTCTGGGGCTTTGGCTGTGTTTGGTGCTCAAACATCAGTCTGAATCGAAGCGTCTCTTGACAGCATGTCTGAGTTGTGACATCAGTCTTCCCTCACTGGCTATGTAAAAACAAGCATATAATACATCTGGCAGTTTGTCTCCTCCCCAACCCGGCTGGCTTTATTTTTCTCCTTCCCTCAAATGCTCCCTCTTTCCCTTTTTTTGTGCCTTCCTCCCCTCGTTTTTTTCCCTTTTTTCTCCCTTTTCCTGGAGTCCCCCTCATCAGGCCAAGGACCCAGCATTTTCCCACAGAGTGTGGTGCTGAAGGCTGAACCATTGTTTCCTGCTACAGGGAAACAGGGAGGGAGGGAGGGAGGGAGGGAGGAGGCAGGCTGATTTCCTGGCTGCCAACATCGAGGTCTATGTCAGTGTGAGAAAAAGCAGGGGAGACAGATCTAATGATGACAGAGAAACTGTGGAACCTACAGAACAGACTTCAGCTAGAGGACTAAAGATTTTGTTCTAATTTCCTGACAGGACCTAAATAACTTCCTAACAGCTCTCAGCTTTTCTAAGCTTTTTTTGCAGATGATTTGTTCTTTCTATTAAGAACAGAGACAGGAGGACCTTTAGAGAGCCTTAGATGCATATATAATACTTTTTTTTTTATCTGAAAACATATTTTCGATGATTATTAAGAAATACCACAGCTACGGCATAAGCAAGATATAAAGTCTTGAAGAAAAAGTACAGTGATGTTAAAGGAAATAAGAAAAGAACTACCAAAAAGTACAACAAAGCTGCTGTAAATGCACCTATTTGTTAGAATATATTCTGTTGGATACTTCTTCAGTTTAACACTGTATTATTCTTTAAAAACCATGTATAGTATGTTTAAATTGTATCTTATTTTGAAGGACCATATCCAACCCCCTAAATCGTACCTTTATAGGTCCATGTCGTGAGCACAGTGTTTATAGCATTACTTCATCTGGGTATAATGTTACTCTGGGCTGTGAGGCAGGCTCGTCCTAAATAAGAGCACTGTCTTTTTAAATGGGATGTGGAGAGGGGTGTGTTAGTAGCAACAGACATCCTTTGGGAGCGGTGTGGTGTAACTCAGAGGGCAGAGGCTCCAGCCACGTTCCCAGAGACTCAAAAATAGTCGGGAAAAACACTGAGACCAGCCGCTCGTGAGGAATGCGACCCAAACTTAAGCCGTGCAGTTTTCTGGATCCAGTTTGGAGAGGTTCTGCTGGACAATGTTTCACATATTCAGTAGATCGTAAGTGTCGTTTTTTGTTTCAACACTTTGGATGGTTACAGCACAGCTGCATGCTGTGGTTTTTTTGGAAACCTCTGTCTGTGCATCCACCCACGTTTCACTCAGGACTGTACATTGTGGCTTCAGCTAACTATTTCTGCTTCATATATGCCATGGAGTACTTTATGTATGAATTATGGAAGTAAGAGAAGGTCAGAATACTTAATTAAGAGAGCGGGGTGTACATCTTTGAAGAGCTGGAGAGGATGGTGCTCAGAGAGAAACAAGGACAAGCTTAGACTTGAACAAGAGAACTATTCAGCGCCAGAGGCAGATCCAGTCTTTAAAGTGCAAATAAGAACGCGGTATTGACAGCGCTTGACAATTTAGAGCCAATTATGTGCTAGAGTTACTTCACCTGTCTAGATCTGCTATTAATAAAGATGCATCCATGAGCGGTGGAATAAATTGTGAAAAGTAGTATTTAAAGAGATCATAGGCTTTTAGCCATCAGAGTTTTGCTGTGTTGCGTGGGAAGAAAGCCTCTGCCCTCTTTTTCTCCTTGTGAACTCCTTGAGTGTTTGCCTGCGTCTTCGTCCAATGCCACAGGGATGTTTGAATATTCAGGTCAAGAAGTGAAAAACACTTCCTCATCTCCCCTACTCGTTTGCACATGGTGTTATCAGTTCCCCAAGCACTTGACAAGTTATGCAAGAGTTCAAGAGAAAAAGCTTCCTTGTAACTAATTTATATTTTCCTTAGTACGCGCCGAAGGAAAAGAATGATAGAATTGAAATTTGTCATTTTTTGCATGCAGTTTGATCTGTCTAAGCTTTGCAAGCATACCTGAATACAGCGGTTTCATGTATGCCATCACACACAGGCACTTAAGCACATGAGCACAGATGAACACACTATTTCCATGACCTTAGAGAGCCTTGAGTATTCTCAGACTCATGTTCAAGGCTGACTCATACCCACTCATATGTGACTGTGTTGCCCTAATACTCTAATATTGTTGCTGTGGTGCCTTGTGATTAAAATCAATAATGGCTAATGAGGAATAACATACAGGAAATTTTAAACTCAAAGTGCAAAATGTGCATTTCTCTGTCAGTGTGTTGTTGTGCCACAAAGGAGATAATTAGTAATATTACTTCTAAAGTATAACAGATAATATTTAACTAATTCATGTCAGGAACTCGTTTCCTTTTCTACTCTTCTCTGCTACACTTATTGTTGAAGGGCAGTCTCTCAAACCACTCCGACACTCCTCTTACTGCCCTCCAGGCTTTAACATCACTGGATGGCCTGAAGCCAGATGATAAGTCATTTAATTGGGCAGACATGGCCCAATTAAGCCAGCGTTTCCACTACCCCCTGTCTTACCAGGGTGATAACTGTATTATCTTTGCCTCCGTCTTCTACCACTGCCCCACTCCTCTCTCTGCTGTAAAAAAGTGGTACTTTCAAACTTTAAATTACAAAGTGAAAAGTGAAAAGATGTGTCTTTAGTCGTGGATGCTGTTTTCCTAAGTTTAAAATAATGAATCAGCCCTGACCTGTCAAGGTTTTCTGCTGGTAGTTTCAAAGTGGACCGAGTTGGCTGGTTTTTAAAAGCATCTATAATTATCACAAACATGTTCTCACAGGAGCCAGCAGACATCTAGAACACATTTCATCAGATGTGCTATAGTGCTGCTTATACAGAAAGAAACGGACACCAGCTAGTTTTGAGTGAAACCAGTGTTGTTTAAAGAAGCAATTTAACATGCATTCACATGCACTGTATGTATTGTCCTACTAATTATCGGCCTGGCTGATTATTGGAGCCAATATTTAACATTTTTCTGATTATCAAAATCTTTTTACCTAATCTGATTGCCAATAAACTCAGTTATTCTGCAATTAATCTGCAAAGTAACATGTAACCGGGGTAATCAAATACATGTAGTGGTTTAAAAAGTTCGATTCTTGTCTCCAAAATGCAGTGGAGTGAAAGTATAAAGTACCTCAAAAGTACACTTACTGCGCTGCAGTAAACGTACTGAGCAACAATGCAAATTTTATGTTACAACAATGTATTCAAGGACATATCTTAGATTTATTCAGTCAGTTATTCTCATTTACAAACACCGCTCGGCATTCCTTTTGCTTCTCTGCATTTCGTGGCATTTTGATAATATATAACACAGAATGTATTTAGTAATAAGCAGAAATCAATAGACCGCATTCTATTGATTTGAGTTCATTCCGTTGTGCCTGCTTTTTGAAATAATCAATTCTTGCCCTCAGTCCTCGAGTCATTATGTATTGTATAAGTTACACAAAGACATATTATTTTTGTGCAAATAGTTGTTCAGTCTGTCCATTTTCCTGTCGATGCAGTTAAAAACATACCATGAATAAATACACTGCGAGGGTTCTGGTCCAACTTTGATTTTAGAGCGAAAGAGAAGCTTGCATTTATGTAACGCCTTTTTCGAAGAAACCCAAAGAGGCTTTACACGCATGGAGGGAGACAATACAAATAGCACAGTCACAGAAAATAATGCTGCCGCTGATAGTCTGGGTCACAGTAGACGTGGTACTGCACATCTCGGTTCCTAATGATGAGGCCTGCCGCGCTGAAAGCTCTGCCCCCAAAAGTCTGCAGGCTGGTGTGGGGGGGGATGGTGAGCCGGCCCTCGTCTGTCACGTCATCTCTCGTCTGTCGCTGATCAAGAAAAGCAGGACTGGATTAAATATCTTAGAGGGTATTTGTTACGACACAAGTACTTGCCTGTTAGGTAAATACTGTACCTGACATTTCAGCGTGGTAATGATTATTATTATAGAGTGCTGCAGGGATGATGTACTTTTGTAGGCTTAGCTGAAGGTTAGCATCACCCTGGCTCCCCTTAACAAAAAGCCTATAGGAATTTTCAAGTATGTGACACTTGCGCTTTTTATTCAGCAAGCTAATCTTCACGAATGAACGCCACTTTTTATGACATTTGAAGTGTAGATGCAATCGCCAGACGTACAAAGCTATCTTCAACACCACTAAGCTTCTTACTGCACTTAACAGTACACTCTTCATTATGAATCGGGTCGGAAGAGTTTCTAACGAAAGTCTGGCTGTGAAGACAGACTAATGAGTATATGAGTCTCGCGTTTAACGTCCCTGACAATCTTTGTAGTTTCATTTAGTGATTCTTTAGCAACCGGCTTTTTGAAGACATGTGAATGCTTTAGTTTAGGTGGAGTATTCACTGACGTATTATATGTCGTAGAGCAAAACGTGAAAAATCTCTTACGCTTGTGTTTTAAGCATCTAATCAAAAACTCATTGACTTGGACCTAGAAGTGCAAATATATCTTTTTTTTAAAGCCAAAATCATTTTAAAGAAGGCATTGATTTACAGTTTGAGCAGTCACATCCACATTTACTCATCTCTTCCTCCCATTTCTGGCTGCTTTAGGGGGATACCACATATGTGTGAATGTGTCACACGGGAGACAGGAGGAACTAGGTTTATGACATTAACAAATGTATGTGTATATTCCAGTAAAACACTGTTCAATAATGATGTTTTTTTTCTCCCACATGTCACATAAAGTGGCTGATTTAAATCAATATACCAATCATACCACATTGGTGAGTTCCCAGAAGGCCGTTAGTCATCAGTATGACATTTATCCTTTGCCCTGCGACTATAGCTGCCACTTAAGGAGTTACTCATTAGTGCGACCTTTGACCTCATTATAAATTGTCCTTGCAATGTTTTGGCTGTCTCATTTTGGCCTCACCCCCGTGCTGTAATTACTGCGAATAGAATGATGGATTGACACCCACATGTGGACGCTCCTTTCAGTCCATTATGCTGTTGAAGCTACATATTATTCTCCAGTGACCCTTTGATTCTTGGCTCCCTAATAAAAAAAGAACGTATCCGGGAAGAGAATAAGATGAGTAAGAATAATTCACCACATGTGTCACATCCTGCAGAGCTTGGCACAGATCAATATTCTCACGAAATCACCACAAATGCTCAAACACTCCTCACAGATCATCACAGGTAATTAGCATGCTGTGTTTCGCAGCTGCTAGCGTGATCGGCCGTGTCCAGCGGTTGTGCGTCGCGGCCAGCTGTTCTGTTCTCTTTCACTCAGCACATGACCTCAGCGCCAAAACCTCAGCCGGGCCCGCTCCAGAGCAGCTCCTTCATCGCTCCGTATTGGTCTCCTGCGGTGAGCATCCTAGCAGATGTTACACTGAATTACCTCTCAGCCCTAGCAGGGAGGCTGCGCTCTCGCTGTAATCAAGCTGTGCATGCGTATGTATGTGTATGCGTGTTACCAGACAGCCTGGCTCGGAGGCTGCGCTAGCTCCCCCAACAGTTGTTTCCCAGCCACCTGATCTCAGTTAGCAGCCAGCCTTTCCCACACTGTAGTGTCTCTGCCAGTGCTCTGAGTCAGGCATCCTCACAGACTCCTAAAAAGGGCCTAGAGGAGCTGATCATTTAGGAGATACTAAATGCTAAAGCTAGCTCCCTCCTTTCCTGTATACATGTGTGTGTTTAGTGGGGTGTGTGTGTTTGCATGTGTCTCATTCTTGCCTTTAAAAGCTTCCTTCCTCCTCGCAAATGAAAGGCCTTCTTTGTGCCGTGCTCTCTCCCTTCTATACTGCGAGATAATGCGTGCTCCCGTCTATAGCGCTAACTGGTTTTTCGACATAAAAGTGGCCGCACCGTAGCTTCAGTTTTTACTCCCTCTTGTTTGGTGCAGCGATGCCTGGGGCAGTGTCTCTCTCTTCCCCCTTTCGCAGCATAATCTCCCTTTTGTCTTGCATGCATTAGACCGCTGGCGGTGTAAAAGCCTAAAGAGCCGACGCCGTCAACCAAGCGCAGGTGCTGCAAAGCGCTAATGCACTGGATGCGGACCAACGCAGACTTCACTGTGCCCACTCATCTATGTTACCCATCTGTTTAAATGTACATTTTCTTGTTTTCCCGTGCGCTGTCATTGTTATCGCCTCCACAGCCATCTACTACGCAGCCAATCAGGACTCAAAGCGTTCGCGGATGGATGAGCAGAAAGGGTGTTTTTGAGTGAGCGTGTCAGTCTGAATGTGTGGAAATTTTCCTCTAAGGGTTATTGGCAGAAGGGAATCATAGTGGTGCTGTCACATTAGCTGCCGCGTCTCCAGCTCACTCTGCTCACTCACAACCTCAAACTTTGTCTCCGGAGATCAGTCTTCTCTCTGCAGCGTGTGTGACTTAGACAGCGAATAAGCTTTGTTCTGTTGACTGGATCTTCTAGCCGCCTTGATTGGTGTGCGGGCTCCAGTGCCTATAGCCACATGTCAGTGGTTCAGCTCACACATCCACCGTTCTGCACCAGCAGCATCTGACAGGACCCCCTCCCATCTCTTTCCCCCGCCTCCTCTTGAGTACTTCTATCTGTCTCTCGCTGTGGGCCAGACGTTTGTATTGTTGTCTACAGTTTATTCTCCTGCTACCCATCGCCCAACTGTTCACTCCGGTGCAGACGACGCTCGACAGATGGAAGGTTGATGCACAAAACCATACATTTTACCCAAAACACAAATGCAATTGTAATGCTGAATAACAGCGGCATGAATCATCCAAAACATTCTCACACTGACCGCGGCAAGAGTTCGACTTCCCCTTTGAGCCAATAGTGCCTCATTATTCCCACCAAGCACTAAGAAAGACAAACCACATCTGCTCCGATCAAATGAGCGAGCAGGCCCGTGACAGAGTACTCTGCAATGTGACAGACACGTAATTGTTTCATCACGGCCTGTGGTCCTTTCCACTGAGTCAGCGCCAAACCAGAGGGAATAATGGACACTTTATTGTACGAGGCTTGATGCAGGAATAATGGCGTATTTGTCCGGATGCCTGCCTCTGCAGTGCATGTGTTTCATAATCAAGCTTGAACAATTACTGTGTGATTGTGTGTTTGTGTGTTCACTGTGATGTTTTTCCCGCTTTGATGTCTGAGTCGGGGCGCAGGTGTGTGTGGAGTGGTCGGCGTCGCTGTCTGACTGGAGAGTTTTAGCTTGAGCCCCATCTACAAGACAAGCCAGCTGTGAGGAGACTCTGCAGGGATGTAAATATGTTGACAACTCCGCATGTTGCAATGTCCTTTTAAGCGCACTATTACAAACCACTAGTGATGCAGTTCTCAGCAAAGCATGACATATGGTTTCACAACCACAGGTTACCCAGCTTCATGTCCAGCATGCAACATTCCTGCTTATTTCCGCTCTGTCGTGGATGTTCTTCGGCTTTTATCAGACGACAAAACAACACGATAAAGTTCAGAATAGTTTAGATTAGATCAACTTTCTTCACCACTTCAGTGGAAGTGTTACAACAAATGTACATAACGGTATGTACACAACACGTAGCACAACATACCACTAAAAAACATCAAATATACATCATACAAGAGTGAAAATGAGCCTGTAGAAGCAAATAGGTGATATAAATATACATGAGGTAGTAGCAAGTGTTCCCTGATGCAGTCATTATGTGTATAGTGCTCGGATGGCACAAGGAATAAAAGACTTCTTATATATGTTCCAGCTGGGCTCCCTGAATCGACGGCCAGGTGGGAGCAACTCTGAGTGCAGCGGCTGTGATATATCAGCACTTATCTGTTCCGCCTTTCAACTTAGAGCGCTGTCAAATATATTTCGGAGTTATTTTTGTGACTTGCCAGTCACCTTTCCTGCAGTATTGACAGTCGTGGGGAGCTTGTTTTTGCTCTTGGCAAGTTTCTTGATAAGGTGTTGGCTCACAACAGAGAAAAGCATCAGACAGAATATAAATAATCAGTCTATCTTTGTAAAGCCAAGAAGATCACCTATGTGTATTATTAATATCTCTAGACACCCCCCAAAGACTCATTTAACCAACTGGATGAGAAAATATTCTGTCAGCTGCGTGACAAAGATTTTTAACCTCTTCTAAATCAAGTATGACCTGTAAACTGTTTCCTGTCCAGCTACAGCAACATAATTGATGCGCCTGCTTGACTTGAAGAACATGAACCAAATTAAAAAAAGATTAACATTCACACCAAATCTAAGACAATACATAATCTCATATCAAAATACGGGTGTAATATCAGTATAATGCCCAGCTCTACTTTGAATTATGGTTCATTTATGTGTGAAAATAAAGCGTTTTTATTCTTTTAAAAAACTGGTGCTTAGCTCTGTGACAAGGAAGTGACTGTGGACATTAGAGGAACCAACTGTGACTAATGATTCATTACAGTTTCACACTTGAGCCATCGGTGAGCCGTCATGCTATTTATGGAAGTAGTCTTTGTTACATATCTCTTACTCTTTTAGCCTTTAATGCAACACTTGGTTACTTTTATTTGACTATCATTTTTGTCCAAAGCAACTAACAATGTCAAAAAAATTGAGCTTGCTATAATTTGTCACCCTGCATGTCTCTGCCTGGTTCCACTTGTTGATATGCGCGCCGACTGGCCCCGAAGGCCTCGGCTGTTTGTTTGGTAAAGAGCATTATTAGCAAGTAATTGCTGTGCCAGTCTGGAAGTGGAAAGTGTATTGATTGTTGCAAATGCTGGTCTCAAAGCAAAGCAAAGCAAAGCAAAGCAAAGCAAAGCGCTGTGTGAAAAAAAAAGAAGCAGGGCGGTAACAACAGTTAACGCTGGTAGCAAGAACACTTAACATGAAGCTGCTTAACACTAGCATCAAGTGGAGACCTCTCCTGAGACAAGTATGTGTTGTTTGAGGTTATGTCAGGATCTTAAGCTTTGGCCATTCAGCTCATTCTGCATGTTGGTTATTACAGTAACGTGAGTGGCAGCACAACACAAACAGGGTCTTATGTCCCTGACTAACATCACTTCACATGTGCTATAACGTGCTGCTGTTGTTGTCGTGGCACATGTGATCACAGTGAAACAATGCACAATCTTGTAGCCACCCAGTAGGAAGTCGACTTTCAAAGCGCTGTTATTTGGAGTGCATTAATTGAGCCAATCTTGTGCTATCAGTATAAACACACTCTCTCGTGGTGCAGCCAGCTAGCCAACAAGTCAGTGTGTTAGAAGTCTTAAGTGCACTGACGCCTGTATGGGCCCGAGGTTTCAGACTATATCAGATCCCAGACAGGCTATCAGATGAACTCTCTTTACAGGATGCAGAGACAAAGCGCAGCCCAGACACACTCCGAATCCATTACTCTACTCCGCTCTCTCAGGTACTTACTCCTAACTGAGTTTCTATTGAACCTTATCCTTACACGGCGCACCCAGATCTCAGACTGTGCTGATAGGAGTTTGGCCTGATGGCACGAATTCCGAAATAGTAACTGTACACTGCCAGCCAGCTGGGTGTTCAAGATGATAACTATCTAAATGTAAGAGATAACTCGGCAACACTAGCTGCAGAAAGTCAAAAAGTCTTAGACTGTAGAAGTCATTACATAATTGTCACGGCCACCTGCTTCATTAATCCATTTATTCATCCATTATTATTTATGCGTGACGTATTTCAGACCCATAAATCATCAGTCTAGTATTGGTAAATTTATGAAACCTGCTATTTATCGTTGTTGGTGAAACTCCAGCCAATAAATCAAGCCAGTAATATAAAACCAGATTGCTTTTATTGACTTAAAAAGCGCAGCACTTCCAAACCCACGTACATGAGATGACTGATTGCACCTTGAAAGTCTGTTTGCAATCCACAAAAAAAAACACTGACAAGAAGAAAGAAACACAGACGAAAAAGAAAATGAGGAATATAAAATATAAAAATGAGAAATGATCAGTTATCTTATCAGTACAAGGACATTATAAACAGGTGATTATTGATTATTTGTCGATGCAACCTACCTCTGCAGGGGCCCACTTAAATAATACATACCTTTATACTAACCTGCAACATTTGAATGTTATCCAAGTCATAATTTTGGTTCAACATGATCGTGAGAAAAAGCTTAAAATGTAGTGTCTTATCACCTGCAGACTGCGCCAGAAATAACTGCGTTGCATCAGTGTTTTTGATGTCATTCTTCCTCAATTTTAAGACTTGAAGCTGCTGTTGTTATTTCAGCTTGTGCATTAGACATCTCAGGGTAACTGCCAAAAAACAAGGCAAACAAAGTCGGTACATCTGGCTGAGCTGGAATCGTAGCATACTGATGAAGAAAGTGAAGATGGAAACATGTTTTTTGATTTCACCTCTATGTCAAACAAAAAAAAAAACAAAAAAACAATAACGGATTTGCAATTTCCCAGGCTTGAGTGTCGGACGTGGGGACTTCATTTAATTTCACCCCTCCTCTTTCGAAGTATGCCACTTGGTGAAAACCACCACAGGGTTCAGGATAATCACAAGAGACACATTCATTCATTAAAAAAATACACAAATGGATGTTGGAGCTGCCGGTGCTCCATTAATTATGTGTTTCTGTCGCGTCACATGCACTGATTCACATATTACTTTGCCAAACTTCCCTTGAAACTTGTCCACCGTTCTAATGGAAGTTATTTTCATACAGAAATACAAATCTGTGTGTCTTTTTATCCATATTTTATAAGGTATTTTAGATTCAGTATGGATCACAACATCCCCTGTAATTCTGACAAGATCTTTGCAAAAGGCTGTTCTATACGGCATGACCTTTTCGATTATGTACTTTTACTTCAGGGCTTTACATCGCCCCTGCCTGTGTGTAGGAGTCACTGGAAGTTAGCGAACTATCACAACTACCAGCTTGTGTGACTTCCACACAGTGTCTGAAATATTTAGGTGGCCCCGAATGAAGCCCAGAGGACGACGAGGGCTAGACTGATTGGTGGCCAAGAGAGGGGAAGGAGGAGGGAGAGATAAACAGAACAGTGAAAGAAGAAGAGACCGGGAGGGGAAAGATTTGTACCAAAGAGTCGTCCCAACATAAACCATCCCACTGCCACCTGAGGTAAACACAGAACAAGAGAAGGACAGAGACGGGAGAGGAATGGAGGCAGGGTAACGGAGGATTGTCAAGGACAAAGAAGGACGTTTTGCTGAGAATAGACAACGTTGGGGGAAGGGAGAGGGATGAGATGAGGACAGCGGGCTTTTAATACCAGTTATTATTTGCAGGGGCTGACATGAACGGTGCGATACAGAAGTTATGAGCGGATTTCACACGCCAGACAGTCTTTTCTCCGTCATTGTTACAAAGTGGCCGACAATAGGCTGTAAATTACACGTTACAGTACAATTTAATACAGTGGCATACAGATGACAGGCAGCATTATTATTCATCAATTCTTACACAGTCTCCCACCATCTCCACTGACACTAATGTTCTAATATGATATGCTGAGAGAAAAAGAAAATCATAATAGAAGAAGAATAGATGCATCCCTCCCTCTGCAGCTATTTCTCTTCACAACATGCAGAATATTACTCCTCGGGATCTTGCTTTTGGCAGGCTGCTCTGGCTGCATGTTTCAGTACATTTTCACAGGAAAAACACTGACATGCTTCGTATTAGTTGTGACTAATTATTAGGAATGTGTTCACTACCGGTTTGATAGTATTTGGAGCGTTTCCAGGTCCGTTTCTGAGGCACCATGCAGGTTTTTGGGGACTGTGAATAAGTTCCCTATCCCCCTCCTGTGTCTGACACCACGTCCCACTAGAAAACCCCTGTATCCCCTCCTCTCCGCTTCCTTGACTCGCTCTCTGTTCTGCCCGGTACCCAGTCAGCCAATCACAAAGCAGAGCTAGGTGCAAACACACTTCCCCTGCAGCTGTGCTTTGGAAAAGGCTAGAAGCTCCTCAAACTGGATTCTCGTATGCAAAGCAATCCTTGAGCTCTTCACACATGTTATTTTTCTTCCCCTTTTTGTTTAAGAGGATGAAATGTGCCTTGTATGCATGTGCGAGATCACAAGGAGAGCGAGTCCCGATCATTATCCACTCCACATCGGACAGTGGATTTGACAACAAAGCTGGCTGGCTGTATAAAGGGCTGCATGCGGTTGCTAATCTGTCATTACGGGTGCTGCATTTTTCCTGGAATGCTCTTCTTTCAGTCCACAGAAGGGATGTACAGTACACACACACACACAGGCTTACTCACATACATGGGATTAGTTTGTAAGCCGTCCATAGAGGGCACTATTAACAGAATACTCTCACTCATTACACTAGCAATTGACCCTCTGTCTTCCTCGTCCTGCCAGTGTCTGAGTGTCAGGGGCCAATGTTTGTGCAGCCCGCCTGTCGCTGCGTACATCCCTCGCTAGTGTGTTTAGCTTTTCATCCTCTTAGCACTGTGAGGCTGACTGGGACACGGAGTTGGGCTGATGGTTCCTAGAAACACAGAAGCACCCAGGGCGTCCGACTCTTTATATTGAACTTGAATTTGCTGTATGTAAGAACTGGCCACCTGATAAATTCATACTCCAAACAAATCGGGGGCAGGATATCACCAGAAAGTTGTTAATTTAGCTTCTTTTTAATTCCAAGAAAGTTACTAACTTAGCAGAGCTATTAACACAGTCACTAAAGGTATACAACTAGCTGTTTGTTTAGTCTAGAAGAGACGTTGTGAGTTCAGCATCAAACTTCATCCCAGTGCTCACGAGGAGATGTCGCCAGCACTGGAAAGCAGCACACGTTAACTGTTTTTTAAGGTTTTTATTCTGTTTTTGTCATCTTTTTGTCACCACCTAAAGTCTTTTCCTGCTGGGAGTGCAGGGTTCGAAAATGCCCTCAGGGCAGCGCCACTTCCTTAACTGCTCATGTTGAACTAAGGGGAGTTTTTGCATAGCCAGCCTCAGGCATTTGTGTGTGCAGAGGAAAGATATGTGTTGTTACAGACTAGGTTAGTGTTAGAGTAACTTACAATTTTCAGTGTTTAGGTTGCTAACTCAGAGGTTTTGAAAAACAAATGAGGCAATAACAAAAGAAGAGGGGGATGCTTGCTTAAATAGTTGGCCAAAGTTCGTACCAACAGTCCACATCTGGACTGTTATAAGAAGACAGGGTGGATTAAGGCTAGCTGGTTGGCATGCTAACTTCAGTAGATATCTCTGCAATGCAATACACGAACACCTTTGACATGTCATAAGTGTTACTACTTCACATTGTGTTCATAAGTTAATTGTTGAATGTTTAAACTGAACCTTAAAGACTTGACCTCATGACATGATGGAGAATAACACGGCTGACCTCAAAATAACTGGCTGTTGAATCTTAGCAGAGATCATCCTACAAATACACTGAATGGAGATACATTTGCTCTTTCCTGTTGACATCAAACACAAAAAAAACAGTGGAGAGCCGTTCACTGCGTCTCCTAATACTCTCTGGCTAAATAATGGCCATGAATAGAGCTTCAGGACTCGCTTTGTCAGTGTATTGAACTTTGTAAAGTGCACTCTGAGCTCCTCTCATAATGCAATGGAGAAGAGATGACCGGGTTATGAGTTTGTGTGCTGCTTGTTTTGTAAAATGGAGCTCCACAAAACAGATAGCAAAGTGGTTTATCACCGCCAAGCATTATCACATCACGGAAATGATCTAAGTCTGACCATTAATGATAATCAATGATATGAATTGCCTCCTATTTATAGTGGTTCCACTGCAGCAGTCTGCAGCGCAGCTTGACTCAAATCTTTTTGTGCGTTTTCATCCGTTCATCGATGTTTGAAGCTGTAAATGAGAGGTCGCGAAGCATCCATTAGCAAGTGAGCTTAGAAGTGGGTGCATGAACATGTGTTGCTATAGTGTGCAAGCCTGTCACTCTGAGGACTCGCCGACTTTGAGGCAAGTGGAGCATCCTCTCCTCGTCATCCTGACACTCTCTCGCTTCACACTCACCACGAACACTCGCTAATACGCGCGGTACATATGCTCCCACTCTCTCACTTCCTCTCCTCAAGACTCTGCACCGTGACTCAATTCTCATCCTTTTTTCCACTCTTAGATCTCATCTGATGCCAAGGCTGAAGGAGTCTCGCTCCCATGAGTCATTGCTCAGCCCCAGTAGCGCTGTGGAAGCACTGGACTTAAGTATGGAGGACGAGGTTGTCATCAAGCCTGTTCACAGCAGCATCCTCGGGCAGGACTACTGCTTTGAGGTGAGGGCGCACACACATATACAGTACCTGAACACACATGTATGTATTATTCCGTCTCCACAGGTCTTTGAAACATTCCCGTGCTTAATTAAAGCCTCTTTTGACAGACAGTTATTTCAGGTATCCAAGGCTTTATAACTAAAGGTCATATTCTGCATATACAATTTTTGGTAAGTGGCATTTGGAGCACTTCCAAATCATCTGTAGAAAAAAAAAACAGCGCATAAATTAGATATTTTCTATGTTCAAGCTGCACCCAAGATGCATTTTAGTCGGAGAAATGTCAAATCACTGTGATTAAAGCAACATTGTGTAACCTTTTTACCTTAAATTACAGCTTCAATCTCATTTTGATGGTACAGTGTCTTGTATTCAGGCATCCCCTCTATCACCTGTTATGTAACTTCAGCGGGAGGGCGGGATCACAGCGTTACATACATGTTTACTTCAACATGCACGTTTTCATCACATAGTTGTGACGTAATCAGTTATGTGCACCAGAGTTCTCCCTCAAGGCGAGGAAAACAAGTTAGCCTCTCTCAGCTGAATGTTTCCATCTGTTCTCACTGCTCGCTTTAATTTCCAGCGACAAAGCTTTGATAAACTCACCTACAACCAGCAGACAGATAAAGTTAGCGACTAGCTAGTGATCAGTGTGACGCGAAGAGCCAGATACGACAGCCAGAAATCGGTGGAGATCCAAACGGAGCTACAAAAAGACGGAATATTCAAATCACAGCATATTAATCAAGTGACACAACAGCAAACTATTACTAGCTTTGCTCCGTGTCTGCTGGATGTGTAGGCAACAGCTTGGCTGATACATGTTGATGTTTTCAGTTTGCTCGGCAGCCGCTGTAAAGTTCCTCGAGCAGATGCTAAAGATTACGCTCTAGAAGACAGATTCTAGGTCAGTTGTAGCTACGCCTTATGTTTCAGCTTAATGGTTAAAAGCTTTCGTATTATGTCAGAACTTTAGGGCAAATGTACTGAAAAGGGTTTATATGTAAAGTATTGATAATCGCAAATGTTTTCGTCTCTAAAAGGGGATGTTGTAGCATCATGCAGGTACAGAATGACATGTCGCTCCAGATGTACCTCATTAGGTACCAGTTCCGTACCTTTCCAGTGGGAAAATTTTTTCCCACCAAGAGGGAAAGGTACATTTTCGTCACTAGGGGTGCAGGAATGTTCTTTTAGAGATACGGACAAGAAGGAACAAAAATGTTTCAATATTTAAAAAGGTACAGTGTTCTCACGCTGCCCGGGAACAGCTGGAGTGACGAAGCATTTGTAATCTTTAAGGTCCGTTCCTGTACCTTTTATTTCTTTGTGTCAATGAAGCTGTTTCCAGTTGCTACAACAAACCATATTGAGTTTGGTAGAGCTCCAATTTTCATTTTTTTCTCCTGATTTCTTTTCTTGATTTGTCAAAAAGAAAAAAAAAAGCCCATCGCAATCATTAAAAAGAAAAAAGCAAACAGTTGAAATGTAAATGAACAGCTTGGAATCAGCGGCTCCTCTCACTTCACATCTCATCCTGATTCGCTGCTGATGGCCAATTATAGCTAGAGGTTCAGACACACGCAGCTTTTCTGTATCAAAGGTTACATCCTTATGATCATCGGTGGGCTGAAGTAATTTCCAACAAGCTTGTAATTGCCATAAGATTCACATGTGCATGATATGTGCTGGCAAAGCTGCAGCGCTGGCTCGGGAGCCTTTGAGAGGAATTAATGAATACTTTCTACCCTGCAGTGTGTACTGTCCAGACCTGAAATCTCCACTAATCTTTATTATCCTGCTCATTACATCATTCTGTTCATTTTTTTCCGGTCCTCTCTGTCCCACTGTGCATTTTTTAATCATCCATTTATCACCCAGGCTGCCGAGCAATCATCTGTCACCTCTGTCCATTCACACATTTCAGTCATTTCAGTCCCCACATGTCCACTGATGTGTGTGTGTGCCTGATAAGCCTCTGTGCTGTCAGAGACAAAGTGGTATTTATGAACTAAGTTTAGTAAAAATGTCAGTTTCACTTACTTCCTGTCACCGTTATGCATGAGTTTTTCATCATTAAAGCATTTGTTATCCCTCTCTCTCCTTCTCTCCCTCTCTCTCTCTCTGCGGTAGGTCACCACCTCCACAGGAAGCAAATGTTTTTCCTGCCGTTCATCAGCCGAGAGAGACAAATGGATGGAGAATCTGAGGCGAGCAGTGCAGCCCAACAAGGTAGGAATGTAAACAAGCGGTAGGTGGGACGAGACGGTGTGCCGTAATCAACAATTAGAAGTTTGTGTCCCAATTCCAAACCACACGGCTTCGCAACACCGATGAGTGTATGTGTATAGTTTTACGGTGTTGACATCCCGTTTCAGCTGTATGTAACTCAGACGCAAATGCAATCTTAAATGACGACACCCTGCTGTTATCTTCCTGCAAGTGTAGAGGACAAAAAGGTTGCACGGAGGAACCTCCTAAAGCGTTATCCTCATCGAGCGCTGATGCCATCTGTACCCACAAACACAGCTGTGGCTGACGGAGAGAAGCTAACATATCACGCCAGGAAAATAGTCTTTATCTCACAGCGTCATTACTCCTTCATCTGTCATTATTTAGCAAATTACTCACTAATTAGAACTTCGGAAGAAAAAAAAAAAAGTTCCCCATTAGCTCTTTTGGCAAGGTTGTGTTATTTTTGTGTCTCGTTTTTTAATTATTCTGTGATTTGGAGAGATTAGATGCAGTGTCATGTTTTTTTGGCAAACTTAGAAACTGGAAACAGATACTGAAATTATTTGGAATCAAATAAGGAAGTCTCCGGAGTTTCTACTCAATAGATTAAACAGATTTCACTTAAAATGCGAGCGCTAACACCCCTGACTCTGCTGCTACTCACAGACTAGAACAGACTTACCCTCTAATGTGTGTTGTCCACTACAGTGGACAGATATTTGGAAGCCATTTTTAGACATTCGTGTTGAAGTAGCATCTTCACAATCACCCGGCGGCAGATCCCCAAAGCCCCGTCACCGATTTAATCATCATCATTGTGTCTGTCGTAAATTAAAACTGGCAGAAGAAAGACAAGATGCACCAAATACCTCTGGAAGTTAAATCGTCTTATTCTTAGAAAACCAGACAGGTACTGAATTTCTTTCTAACTTTAACTTTTGAAAATTATGATATTGTTTACATTTGGATAGGCATAGCCAGGCGTATAGTAGTACTGCATTACCATACCATCATGTCTACCCTGGTCCGAATGGCACTCAGCATAAGACAGGGCCTCCTTTGAGTTGGTAAACAGTAGCTCTGGGGATGAAAGCTGCTCAGGCTTTGGCCACTTCATGAGGGAGGTCTCTGATCTTGCAGAAGATATAATCAAAGATGTGAGCATGGTGAATCTTGCGGATCAGATGCCGTTGGGGGGTTCGTCATCTCCTTGACGTTTCCTGAGCGATCTATGGGCACGGTCGATCTTTGGTTTCTACTGCAACTTTTTTAATAAGCCCGCCGCAAATTCCCTGGGGATCTGACCATACTCTGTCCCCTCTATCAGACCCTTGATCCTCAGATTTTGCCACTTTGAATGTCCGTCCAGGTCCAGGCATTTACCGTCCAGTGGGATGTTTCACCTGCGCTTCCAAATCCGCAACACTGTCTGTTTTGCGTTATGCAGACTGCTCCAGTCCATTCAGTTTCTCGGCCTGTGACTCAGCTTGATACTCGCAATGTCCGCAATCCTCTCATCTATCTTGTCACAAATGTCAGTCATCATATATAACTTGGAGCGTAGAGATGCTATTGCGGTTAACATGACATTTTCATTCAGGTCGGATACGTCGTCTCCCTCAGGTTAGGCTGCGACCCCACCTGGCCCAGAGTGATCCAGCTGAAGAAGGCCCTTCTTCCACAGGATCACTCTGCTGCTTGTTTCCCTTTTTTGAGGCCGGCATTTTCATAAGTTTTCATAAGTTTTAAATCGAAATCGATGAGAGCTGTGGCGAGGCGTGTATGCTCATCTCTCCCCCTAGAACTAGATTCCCATATTGTAAAAATAGAGAATAACAAAAGAAATATAAAATACATTTAGTCATTTTCAATCCTCACCGGTCTTTTGACCCACACGTCTCCTAATGTTCAACAGATTAGTCTTTATAACCTTCCTAATGCAGATACACAAAGATAAGATAAGATGTTTTCCAGAGCTCAGAGACACGTCATATTAAGATGAATTTGAGAATTAGGAGAGCCCCAAAAACATAAAATAAATGTACACAATTTTGTTGCATGTGAAAAGCATCAGGACGCTGTTTTAACATTCTTAAGCGGAGCTACTAGTATTTCAAACGTCCTCATGATGATGAGAGACTCCAGGATTTCTCTATAATAATGTAATTATTAGCTCCTCTTTTCTTCTCATCATCTTCAGTGGTAGTTTTCAAGGCAATCTGAATAATGGGCCAAAAATATGCCCCTCTCCTGGCAAAATCAATTGATGACATAAGAATGGGTGAGCACTCTGTGAAATAAGTAGGAGTGAGATTCTTTTGCCTTTTTAAAGACTGCGGACGCAGGAGAGAAAAGGATTTTAAATTGCCTCTATGAAATAATTGAAGCGCTGTCTGAAATGTTTTCGCCATATACAAAGGAGAGGCTTTACCAATCGTGGTTGGAGGCAGATTTGACTGTCATTTGACTGTTCCTGGATCATTCATGCATGTAGTGATCAATCGAGAAGATTAGTTTATTGGATTTGTTTTAGGTTGCTTGCTTTCATCCAGTGCATGTCCTCCCACTAAAAATATCAATTTGAACATTTATTTTTTTCCAAAAGTTTCCAGTGGTGATGTTGTTGTCAGAAATAGTTTCGAAGGCCCTCACTAAACCACCTCCTATCATCTTATCTTGTCTCAAGGACAACAGTCGGCGGGTGGAGAACATGCTGAAGCTGTGGATCATCGAGGCTAAGGACCTGCCGGCCAAAAAGAAATACTTCTGCGAGCTCTGTCTGGATGACTCACTCTACGCCCGCACCACCTGTAAACTCAAGACTGACAATGTGTTCTGGGGAGAGCACTTTGAGTTCAATAACCTGCCTGCTGTCAAGAGCATCACGGCCCACCTTTACAAAGACACGGACAAGAAGAAAAAGAAAGATAAAAACAATTACATCGGACTCGTCAACATCCCCGTCGCTGCCGTTACCGGACGACAGTTCATGGAGAAGTGGTATCCAGTCAGCACGCCCAACCCCACCAAGGGCAAGACGTCCGGGCCCATGATCAGAATCAAAGCGCGCTATCAGAGTATGAACATCCTTCCCATGGAGATGTACAAAGAGTTTGCAGAGTACACCACCAATAACTACATGCTGCTATGCTCGGTGCTCGAGCCCGGGATCAGCGTCAAGAACAAAGAGGAGATGGCGTGTGCGCTGGTCCACATCCTACAGAGCACCGGCAAGGCCAAGGTTAGTACCTGCAACATGATTTATCTCTTTTTTTTCCTCCCTTCATTTGCACTCTCCACGAGGAGATAATGGATAACAAAACCAGAATATCAGTCCATTATCTCGCCACGAGGTCCCGACAAGCCATTATGAAGCACACATAGGTTAACTGTTCGGCCGCTGCCGGCTCATCTCGTGAACTATTGACCCCCTGCTGCTGTAACACAGAGCAGACAAAGACCAGACAGACAGGTGATTTCCTCCCGCCGTACCAGCCTGTATTGCATTTTTAACTTGAGCTAATCCCCTACATGTATCCCCTGCAGCGCTTCACAGCATACCGATGCAGGAAAGAAGCACAATATATCCTCCGCTGTCTGCAGAACCGCAAGCACGCGGAGATTAATCCACCACAGTAGGAGCTAAGTCTCCCATGACAGCAGGCCGTTGGACTAAGAGAGTCTCCCACTCATCCGTAACAGCTGTATTTTAGTTTATCTGACAGTACAGGGTTTGTCTTCGAAACAAACGTTGGCATTTTGACCCTGCACCATGACATACGAGGGGGAGAGCCATCGTATTGGCTGATGATGAAAAGAGGATGGAAAGATGCTGAGAAGTAGATAAACCAGCAAACTTTCACAGTTTCCTGCCTGTCAAATGTGAAAATGTGGCACTTTTCTCTCTTTTATTTAAAATTTTAATTGAATCTTTGGCTTTTTGTCTGTCAGTCGGACTAAATAAACATTCAAAGATGCCAAATTCTGTCCTTGGCATTTTAAAGTCTTTCTTTTTTTCATATTTTATAAACCACACTATTAACTAACTAGAATGGCACTCAGTAGAATTCATACCTCTGATCAGACCAGTTTTATACTTACTCACAGATACCAGCCACCAAAATACACCAGGTTTGTTACATTAAGATCCATGCAGTATTCCCTGAGATAGAAACAAAAATGTCTAAAAATGCCCTCTCTCCTGACATTTGTTGTTTGTTGTTTCGGGGTCTTTTTTGTGGCTTTATTAGACGGGACAGCAGAGAGAAGACAGGAAATGGGATGAGAGAGACACAGGGGGGTAACACAGGTCAGACTCGAACCCTGGACCACTGCGGCGCTCCCCCTGTCTTGAAAAAGTTGCTTCATCCGCCACCAAAACCTTAATGGTGTCTCTTGTGGGCCGAGACCCATCCTCCATCCACATTCATAGAAAACCATCCAAGAGTTTTTTCTGTAAATCTGCTGACAAACAAACTGGCAGGGGTGAAAACCTGACCTTCTTAGCGGCTGTAATTATTTGAGAAAACATTTTTTTATTATAGAAACAGGCGTCTTGATGCGTCTCTCATGTCTAAAATAACTGTCTGCTCTTCGAGGAGTTCTGCTTCAGGCTGCTTTCTTCACTGCAGACAAACTTCTCCTTCGTCTTTTTTTTTTCTGCCTCATCAGTTGCCAGAGACAACTTCTGCCTCAGTTTAGTTTTCCTGACAGTATCTCATCAGCGGAGCTTTGAAACTTTCTTTGACTTTATCACGGCTCAGCGGGATGATGAATGATCAGCGCTTAAGAAGTGATGTCTATCCGCACTGTACCGCCAGTCTGTGGTTTAGGGACTGATAGCTGCTGATTGATGGGAGAGAAGGCATCTACTGGTCCCCGGAGAGACAGACACATCCTTAATTACTTTCAATTAATCCCCACCTTCCGAGCAAAGCACTAAAAGTTTTACTTCTCTCTCACCCCTCGGTCTTCTTCCCCGACTGGTTTCCTGCCAGCTGTGGATGTGCTGCTTGTAAAAACGGTGTCGGAGATGCTATTTTCAAGGTTGCTGATCATTACAGAGAGACTCTTAAATCATTTTCAAGATAAAAGATTGTAATTGCAACTTTGTCAGGACATAAATAGTCAAACAGAAGCTTTGAGATTGACGTAAATGGAAGAATTAACGCAATATGCCAACAAACGTCAGCGTCAGTGCTGTTTTCGACCACAGCTTCCCTTTTTTGTGAAGACTTTCATCATTCCGAAACATTGTGATGTGATCTGACATATTTAGGCAACACACACATGCACACACTTAACACACACACATACTCCAGTGCATGTTTTTCCTCTAGCCTAGATGGATGGAGCACTTCTGTCACGGCAAACACCGACTAACCACTTCTCATAAAATATTCCCCAGGCCTAATTAGGATATCCTCCGCTGCTGCGTAGATGCTTCATATACACTCATATCTTGGCCAACGTCGCGTGTTTTTTTTTTCCATTTCCAATCCAATGTGAAGTACATTTTTCATGTGCTGCCAACGTGGGTGCGGCCTTTGCTAACATGGCGAGTTATATTTAGGAATCGAGCGATTTAGATCAACTCTGGAAAATCCTGTAAGCCTGGTTTCATTGTTTTTTTGCAAATGTTTAATCGAGCCTTAGGTTGTTTCCTCTCCCTCTCTCTTGGTATTATTGTGTCCAACTATCCAGGCTCAAGACAAAATCCATGAGTCAGTGTCTAATTCTGTCAGCACCACAGTAGATCTCTACAGTTCAAACGCACAGAGATAGAGAGAGAGATGTTGCTTATGCATAAGGGAGTCACCCTCTGTTACACCCAGCAGAGGTGAACGGGAGGTGAACGTTTCCCTTTTTGCCGATGCACCGCTAACTCTTTGTAGCGTTGAAGTCGCGCTGACGTGCGTCGCGTTTAATCAGCCGGCACAGGTGGGAAACGGCTTCTAATTGCAGCTGGCTATTGTTACGAGACGCAGGCTGCAGGTTGTAACGGGGCATCAGTATGCAACACCTCTACACGTCTGTTTCTCCCCGTGTCATTTCATCACACGTCGCCGAATAATTACACCCCGAATATTCTGCTCCGGTGCACACTCGCTGCCTCTCTCTCCCTTGTTCTCTTCCTACTTTTCCGTCTTTGTCTTCCTTCATCTCGCGTTCGCGCTTCATTGCGTCTCGAGGCCAAAGCTCTCTGGAGAGATGTCATTACTGATGCTGTATTGATGTCTGGATGCATTGGTGAGCACGGCGGGCCACGCCCTGCATCGCTGCACAGATGCCGACTCCGTGCACACACTCCTACGTATGATCACAGTAGCAGGTGGTTGCAGGTCATTTATTCAGTTTAATGCATGTGGAAGGAGCCCTGCAGACATTTTAGGTTGATGTTTAGGTCCAAGCTGTGGGGTGAAGCATTAATGAATGAATAGATGGTCTACTTTTTATGTTAACTAATTTTACTTTAGAAGAAGTAGTAAATTACTGACTGAACATCAGAGCTGTGATGATTAACGATACTATTTCAGAAAAAAAGTAAGTCCAGCTTCTTAATACCCTTATTAATTGCATATTCTCTATTCTCTAGGAAACACTTGCACTAGGTTTAAGATACAAAAGCAAAACTAAAGCATCTTTTCCAAACGTTTCAGACACAATCATGATCATACCTCAATCTTGCAGTTGATTATCACCTTATTTTATCACCTTTTTTATTTTAATCAGGAGCATTGTTAGTGCTTTGTACATAACACTAAATGGCAAGATTTCAAAGCATGTAAGTCTCCTTTTGAAGAATTCCACTCGAAAACATTGCTGAGTTTCTCATGCGGTGAGGTCACGACAGCAGTCCGAGGCCTCCCCTGTGGGCTGCACCGTTACATCCATACACCCAAATAGCACCACTGGAAGCTCCACGGCAAAAAATAACAATCCCTCCTCTGTGTTTGCCTGGAGAAGTTGAGCTTCCTCTCATCTGAAAATATCCACTCCTGGCATGAATCCTCTGCGTTATTGATCTTGTCTTGTCGACGCCTCGGCCCTCGGGAAGATGATGTTCTAATTTTGTTGCCGCTGCGCTCAGCCGCGCCCGACTGTTGGAAGTGACGATAAGGAGGATTTATCCTTATGATAACTGGCCGGAGGAGGGGTGGTGCTCCGGTTATTATGCCATTACGTTTTTATGTAAATGCTCCTGGAGGTAAACTAACAGCCCTGCTTAAGAGGGCGAAAAATGTGCGAGTCTCTCCACCTCTTCATTGTCCGCGGTGAACTGTCGGAGCGCGGTTCCGGTTATGTCAGGCACGAGCATCTTATTAATGCATTCAGCACTGTCATCAGTGGGCAGTGATGCTCATCGCCGCAGCTGTGTTACACAGGCACAGTTTTCCGTTTGTACATAATATGGTGTGACAAATGATTTACTAACGTGACATGAAGGGCTCTGGTAGTTCTCTATTCCTCTGGGCTTTGAATTCATCTGATTTCCCCCAGAGAAGGACGATGGTAGCGTGCTAGCCACTTGTCAATACCCTCCCCCGTTAACAGTCAAGTCGTGGGTACTGCTTTTGATTTTGACAATAACTTGTAATTATTTATTAAAGCTGCTTCTCTAATCTTTGCTTCCAGATGTGGCTCTGCCTCGCCTGGGGACTCTTTAATAGCTTTAATCTTATCTTTTTACTGTATGAGAGGTGAATTCTCTTACGACGAGCTGAGATGGGTTGTCGGAGGAGACAGGCATCTGTAGGAGGAGAAAAAGGGGAACGTTGTGAACAGGAGATGTTAGCTAATCATGGAGTCACAGATCTACTGTTTGATAAGGCTCCAGACAGAACAGGAAATAAACAGCAAGAGCATCAATACACTTCCTCTCCTTATAATCTCTCCTGTAACATTTGCACTACAAAGGCAGTGCATCGTATGCTCCGACTGTTTAATAATTCCAGCATCATTCTTGTATTGACTGTATATCCTGGCAGTGATGGAGAAGAGTTGAAAAGATCCAAGCAGAGTGGCAAAGAGAAAGATGAAAGCACCGACGAGTGGAGAAGAAAAAAGAAAGGAAAGAGCAAGAGCGTTTAGAGAGATGTAGTTTCAGCTCGCAGCAACGCGGCAGCCGACTGTGGAGCCAAACAGCAGCAGAGAAACATCAGCGACGCTCACCACATCGATCTGGAAGCCTCCCGACGTCTCTGTTGGCGCTCAGATTACACAGACTCTGTCTCACTCCCTCCCCGTCTCTCCTCTCACTGTCTTACTATTCTGTCACTTCATTTCTACGCACTTGATTAACATGCATTTAGTTTGATATGTCTAAAGGTCATGTGCACAGCGAGGCATGCAAATAAAGTGCAGAAACAGTAGGGAAATCAACAGATTGAAGTACACAGAATAATGAATCAATACGCTGTTCACCTGAGTAAAATAGCGTTTGTGAAGAAGAGCCGGTTCCCTTTATTGTTCCATATCCTTGGCAACATGCTGGGCCTTGGCGAGCTTTCCCATCACAGCTTCGTGCCCGGTGACTTTTGATTGTCCGCGCTTCCCGTTGCCTGGAGGAGACAATATCAGCAAAACATCTGCCTCCATTCATGACTCACGCCATGTGCAGCACCTGCTGTCACCGAGAGATTAGTGTTGTATAAGCTCGGAAAACTTGATAGTTGCACAGTTTATTTTTTGTCTCTTCATGCAAAATCTACCACTCTGACCACACTAGTTGCGTGGCTCAGTAGATGGAATTGTTGGTCCACCATTGTCATTGTCATAGTACAGCTGTTCATCTTCCCAAGATGATGAATTCTTCTGACTTTGGTGATCACCAGAATTTCCTTCTAGGAAACCTTCTTGAGGACGACATCATTGTTTTTTAGGAAAATGTCTCCACAGCTTTCTGTTAAATTTGGTACAGGCATTCATATCTGCTTTGTATGACATGTATCAATGTATTTAATGATTTAAAGGTCCAGTATGTAGGATTTAGTGGCTTCAGTCATTGAGTCTACTGAAGAAACACGACTGTGTAAAATAGCAGTCTCAGTGGAAGAGGATCCATGTATTCACAATTTAGCATAAATGTAATTTTTTTACTTTCAGATGATGAAATAAATGTGATGAAAACACAATTATGAATATTAAATTACATTTCTGCCAGTGTATCCTCCTCAATACTACACAATAGACCTTTAACATCATTTAAAAGCATCATGGGTTAAAAATGCAATCAAAAAACAAACCAAACAAAGGAACGAAATGTTTCTCTGGTTTCATAGCATATGTTAGCATGCTAACATGGTGAACATGAGCATGTTAGGACTGTCATTTAAGAACATGTCAGCACACACATGGCATTAACATTTAACTCAAAGTGCTGCTGTGCCTGTGCAGCCTCACAGAGGTCTGTGAAACATAATTATAAGTTTAAGGCGAGATAATGTCACTTTTTTTCATATTGTATTCTGTTTTACATTTGTCTTAAAAAAAACTATAAACCCTGGAAGCAAAACTGGAGAAGAAAAGATGTGAAGTATGTCATCCCCACTGCGAGGGTTTTTTTAAATAAGATTTTATGACCTAATATGAGACTAAATGTCACATAAAAGTTGGCAAGATTTAATAATCAAATATGCACAAGAGGGCTCTGTGGACTGCACTTAACACTTCATAGAAACACAACAGGGACTTGAACACACACACACACACACACACACACACACACACACTCGGGGAATATAAAGTCAGAAAACATGATGTTTGGATGCTGATGACACTTGGTGTAAGACCCCCTCCAGTCAAACCTATCCTGGTAATGATCATGTGCACTAGCAGCTAAATCAGGAGGACTGCAGCCTTTCCTGTTGTCGCGTTGAATGATAAGCCTCTGTGCCTGCGGGAGGAACCACTTCCATTTGCATTCGGCCCGCCGGTCCTCTCCGTCAACCTCAATGTGACCCTCACAGGAAGAGCTGCGGGCTACAGCGCTGTAATACTAGCCAGCAGTCTCATGGGAGGGAGATCAGGGGGGAGGCAGAAAGAGATGGAAAGACGAGGAGAGCGAAGGATGGAGTGGCGGGAGTGGTTCCTGCTTTCTAC
Source organism: Sparus aurata (assembly GCF_900880675.1). NCBI lineage: Eukaryota > Metazoa > Chordata > Actinopteri > Spariformes > Sparidae > Sparus > Sparus aurata. The sequence continues at coordinate 24,254,540 of NC_044198.1, read as the reverse complement.
CCCCTTGAGTCTCTCCTCAGCCCTTGCCCCAGGCTGGAAAACCAGGCTCATCGATCAGTCAAATTGTTAACGTTAAAGCGTTTCTATTTCCCCCTCACATTCAGCTGTTTTTTGTCTCTCCACTCTCTAACAATACTCCCAATTACCCAGCCCAAATTTGTCATTTTCCAAGGCCTAAAGTCGTGTATTTGCTGCATTGTTTTTATACACACGCTCACCTGAATATCAATACTTGAAAACATCAACAGGTAATTTCCATTTTTGTTTTCTAATGAATCCCATTAGTTCCACAGTCCATGACTCCTCCAGTAATGGTGCGCTATAGCTATTCACCAGATAAAAAGAACAATCGACAAACAACGAACAAGCATTCATCCAAAAATGAAAATCTTTATTCATACTTTGTCGGATGCTGTTGGAATAGAAGAAATAAAAAAAAATCCTGCATTAGAATACTGGTTCCGACACCCTGAAAAGGAAACAAAGTGCTGGTATGAATATATTTCTATATAGTTTTAGTTTGACATCGCACAAAGTCGTCATTGTTTTGCCATTCTGCCGGCTTTTTTGACATTTACCTTCACATTAAGTGCGTTGACTCCCATTCACATCACGCAGAACGCAGCTGGGTAAAGTGATCCACCGGTGATATTTGAACCTACTTGAGTCATCCTCAAATTCTCCCGGCGCCGACAGATTTAAAGAGGCTGAATTCAGAGGAAAATGTTCTGTTACTTTACCTCTTGTCTGTTTCCCGCTCCAGTATTGCCCTTTTAAGGCTTTTTATTGCACTCACGCTTGTGTTTTCCTGCTTTATATTGCCATAGAAACACAAAACACCCATCTGAGGGGGTGCAAAGCATAGTGTTACCCCTTTTTTCATTTTGCTTTTCTTTTCTTTTTCTTTCCCAGACTCAATTCTGTAGCTTTGCACAGCAATCGGAAGGGGTTGTGATTTTGAAAAGTCATTCTCCTGTTTTTTTGTCTGCGACAGTGAGAGTCCTGATCATGATTTTGATTTTGATTATGTTGTCCCTTCAGTAGGAGCCTGTGTATTTATATTATCAGCTTCAAAAACTTGAGGCTGCACACTGTGCGGTGGAATATTGCCGAATTGAGATGTAAGCGCTGCACACACACACACACGGGGGGCTGCGGAGATTAGATTGTTGTGTGTGTGTGTGTGTGTGTATAGCGGCGCAATGGACAGGACTTTATGAGTTTTACTGGCAAGTCACCCCATCTAGAGGGAGCTTGTGATCTTTTTCAGCAGGACTGTGTTCCCGACTATTTATTAGATCTGATCAGCCGTGCGGCACCATCTCCCCTCCACTCAGACCCTATCTTCATATCACCCTCCTTCCTCTGTGCTCTGTGAGTTGAGTTTTTTCTGGGGTTTTTTTTTGAGGCATGGTTCGGCTGATGAGATGTGGCAGCGATACAGAGAGCGCTCTACTTCTCCTTATTAGCACTGAACCAGAGGGGAGGGAAGGGGGGCGACAGGCTGCAGGATTGAGGGCGTTAGAGAAAAAGCTGAGGGACGACGAGAGGGGGGAAAGCTCCAGACTCTTTTTAGGATGTTAGTGCTCAAAGTTTTACAATACCGGTGGTTTGAAATATCACCACAAATCACATATATAGCTGGCATTACCGTCAACCTTTTGTCTAAAGCTTTTCAAATTGATTTTCTACCCCTACACTCAGTCGTTGGTATGCAAAGACTTCAAGATTGAAGACTCTGGTACTTGTGTGAAATTCTTTGGCTGAGAGGCTCGACTACAGAAAAAAAAAAGAAAGGAAGTAATGCAGAAATAAACCGATAAAAACAGAGTATAGGGGCTTTAAAGGTGTATAAAAGCAGAACAATAAAATGTAAACTACTTTCCCTAAACTATAAACTACCGATCATACTTCAACTAATTTAATAACGAAAAATAAATCTCACCTATTAAAGCTATAATTTCAAAGCTCCCAGCATGCTGTCCGTCGTCTTGGCCACCGTGGTATTAATACCACCTGGCGAGACTTGAAAGAAAAACTTATTTGAAGGACGTAATCCATTCCAGTTTACTTTAGGCTTTAGTTGTGACAGTTCCAGCGTGAGAAGGCAGTGAGCCAGCCACTGTCAGTCCCTCAGTCAGTCCACCGCCTCGATGTAGACCGAATGATCTCACTAACAGACATTCATGGTCCCCAGAAGATGAATCATAATGCATCTGGTGGTTTTTCCTCCGTCCCTTCCCTACCATTTGTCAAAATACAAAAAGAACATATCAGATTTATTAGAGATAGCAACACATGCTAGCACTGTCATGGTGAACATGTTAGCTGACATTTGAAATTTGCATTTAACTCTAAGCAACACTATGGATGGTGCATTCCTCAAGGTCCGATCTCTGGAGTCGTTCCTCCGACTTCGCTGACTTCATGATCTTTTAAGTTGCAATATGGCAACAACATGGACGCTGCTGAGAAGATGTGTTGAAATATTGCTTTACTTGACCTGATATCAGAGTTAATGCTGATTGAAAACTAATCAGGATCACTCTATGTGCATGTTTGCATCCGCATACCATTTCAAAAATTACACTTGAACAAAAAGTTGAGCTGCTTTATATTGAATTAATATAAAGCTCCATCAACCAAACATTTACTTTTTGGCCCCCACATTGTTGTTCCGACTTGAGGCAGCGTCCCCTTAAATGTTCCCGGTCTGGAACTCATTATTCTGATTATTACAGCACCCCATGTGTGCGCTTTTATTCTTGTTAACATGAGAAACAAATTCATTATCTTGCTGGTTTGAATTTCCTCCTGTGACTGACATGTCTTTGAACTGTTTTGGTCCCAAACTGCAGCTGCATTAGCATTCTGCACTAACACAACTTGAAACAATCAAATTAAATAGTAACCAACTGTCCAACCAGTTGCCACTTGGTTCCCTGACTGTAAGAGATTGTCAGAGTCGGTTGGCTTCAACTTTTTTTTTTTCAGGCCACCAGCACAGATTATTTTCTGTTATTTTTCTGACTCTCTTTTGATGTCTCTCTCAGTTTCCTTCCCCCCTCTCCGTCTCTCTCCTCCTCCATTTCTTCTGACCGTCCTCTCTAATCAGGCCGGGGACTTGCCTCGCCTCCGTGGTCGCATAAGGAGGGTAAAGCAGAGGGGAAGGAGGAGGAGAGGGATGGAGGTAGAAGAGCCACAGAGGGGTAGAGGTTAGAGGAAAGATCATAATTGGGATGACATTTTCTTCGAATGGAAAAAAATAAATAAAAAACCAAAGTAATGGTCCTGGTCTAATGATGGGATGGGTGTCCATACACCACAAAAGGTCAGGTTTCCTCAGGCATCTATGTGTTGAGTGTGCTGTTCTCTGCTGCATGACTTATTTATAATAACCATGAACCCCCCGATGTCCAGAGAACGCTCGACTTGTAAATGAAAAATACATTTAAAAAGCTTTGTAGCTAGTAAAATGATATAAATTATTAATTCAATTCCTAGTCTAAGAGATATATTCAAAAACAGGGTACAAGGATGATTTACAGTTCATGTTTTGTCGTAGAAAGTCGAATTAAAGTACATTTAAAGACTAAATATGTAACATTTCCTCATCTGAATGTCTTAAAACTAGTAAATATACTGTTATACGCTATATACTGGATTATGTTTCGTTGTGAACTTACATCATCTCAAATGTTTCCAACAATATTCAAACCAAGAGAATACGTAATTGTATTCAAGTCAGTGGTGCTTTTCATTTGATCCCTGTCGCTGTGACTTCTGGGGAAACTTGAGATGATGCATCAAACAGTGAAGCAGGACTTAAGCAAACGTGAATAAAACTTTAATACATCATCTCAACCGTGAACATTTCTGGCTCAGCCGCGTCAGACGGAGCACCATTGGCAGCTGTTACAGCCTTGAGCCGCTCCAGGACAAACATTGTTTTATGAATCTACGCTCGGGGTCATTGTCTTTCTGGAAGTCACACGTTTCCTGCACACTTCATCAGGTTTCTCTCAGGATCCCCTCTTGTACATTTCTGAATTCATTTCACCCTCTACCCTCAGAAGTGTTCTGAAGGCGTCGTGATGCTGCTACCACCATGCTTCACGCTGGGGGAAATGCAATTTTGGTCTCATCAGACCGTGGAAATTTCTTCCAGCTGACTTCAGAAGCCTCCCCACGTGGCTTCTGGCAAACAGGAGCCGTCATGTGAGGGGGTGCTTTCATTTCGCCGCTCCCCCATAAAGCTGTGACTGGTGAAGCACTCGTGCTGTTGCACGCACCATCTCTCTGAATCTCAGCCTCTGAAGCTCGGAACTCGTTCAGGGTTGTCATAGGTCTCTTATGGCCTTCGCTTACAAGTCGCCCTCTGCACACAGTCGCTCAGTTTTAGATGCTTATTTCAAGTGTCGTGACTTGGAAATGTTCTTTGTATCCATCCCCTGACTTAATTATGCTTTTTTGTTCCTCAGTATCACAAAACTGATCACCAAACCTTACACAATTGAAAAAATCCTCAATTACACACAGGTGAACTTTGACTTCTAAAAGCGATTGGCTGTATCGACAAGAATTTAGTTGTTGCCCCAGTGAATTCCAGAGTCCTTGAGAAGAGGGAGTCATCTCTGTTTACTCCAGTCGACCATTTCTTTTAAAGCAATGTCGGATCGTAGAGTCTCCCAATAGTTCCCTAAAGTCAGCTACAAATACTAGCAGCCCAGTTCTGTAAATCAATCCATTAATAAATCATCTATTAACTACAGACTGCCAAACATCGTACTTCAGTTGCCCGCTTGGTACAATCTGAAGTTTCTGTGGATCACATGATGATCATCTCTACTCGAGGGCTCTGGTGACTGTACAGCATTTACATCACTTTATCGACATTAAAGGGGGATTTTTCAGTGTTACTTTAAAATCCCTTTTGATTCTGAAGTGCTGTGCTATATAACCTAAAACAGACTTGCACAAAACTGGACATACACACCTGCTAATTCTACAGCCTGGGTTTAATTTGAATGTTTGATATGCACATTAGTTAAACCTAAGTTTAGTTTTTCTTCTTTGCAGGTTTGTGTGTGTGCGTATATATATATACATATATATGCGTATGTGGCTGCTGCATGTGTGAAATGTGTGAGTGCATTAAGCAAAAAGGCTCCTCGCGCCGTGCATCACTGGGTGATTGGCTCCCTGTGGTGCATCTTTGATTAGCCGGATAACAGGCTTGTGCGGCAGCTATAGAAACCAACGCGCGAGGCTCCGACGCTTTCTTTCCGCCTCCTCCTCTGTTCTTTAAAGACCACCGCTCTGCCTCTTCTTCCTCTCCTTCTCCATTTCTCTCTGTACATCTGTCACTCGGCTCTCTTCTCCCTCGCTGCTACGCTGGTTCCCCTAGTTTAACAAGCTGCCAGGGGACTTACATGAGAGTACACCCAGAAATTTGTTGAAGGGATCTAAACAAGGGATGATTCATCCCCAGATGGCTCCATTTCCATCTCTCCCCTCTCAGACTTTTAAATTTCCTGAGCTTCAATGCACGTCTCCAACTGTTATTTTTCTTCACCTGATGAATACTATATAGTCCTTATGGAAATCAATTTTAAACAGGCGCATTCAATCCAAATCATTCACACTGCCAATTAAAAAAAGGAAAGATCAAAACACATTTTAGATTTTGGCATGAGTCAGCATGTTGTTTATAAGTGATGCTAACTTTGGTAGAAACTTGCCAAAAAGTAAATCCACACTTCGCCTGCTGCTCTCCAGTTGTTGTGAGCAGGAAACTGAGACGAGCATTTTTCTGTTTTCACTCCGTCATTGTGCAGCAAAGCGGGCGTCGAAATCTTTTTTTCTTTCCAGCATTTGATTGAGAGTGAAGAAGAAAACGTTTGCTGCCATTATATGAAGAAATGATTCCTGTCACTGGTTTTTGTCCGCTCGGTGGTAAACATGCTGTTTTTCTCCGCATGCTGAGTTTCAGTTCTGGGATCTGTCAGATTCAAAGGGATGATATGAGTGTAGCTATTTTGTTTCCCCTCCCATTTATTGTTATTGTGAAGCGTTATGCTTTGTTCATATTCAGCGATTCGGGTTCAGGCGCTATTTACGAAAATGTCCATATTGAATCCAGTCGACGTGTAGTAAATGTTGACAGAGGATATGATGAAACTTCACATTCGTTATTTTGCAAACTCTTCTTTGCCAGAGGCTCAATTTTCTATGTTGTGTTCTGACAGTGCTCTTCTTACGGTGTGGTAAGGTTTAGGGAAAGATCGTGTTTTGGCTAAAGATGCCTCCTCACCACAAACACAGCGCGAGATGTCCGATTTCTTGTCAAAACTATCCGTTTTTCTTGCCAGACTCGTCCTGGGGTGTCCAAAATTTAGCACCTAGCTGGTGAACGTGGTCAATAATTTAGATATTCAGTTATTTACTTCAGGATTTTGTGGAGCTAGAAGGACAGAATATTGGATTGAAATTCAACAGGAGGCCAGAAAGCGACTCCAAATGAATGATGATGTTGCACCGTACCTGCTGGATCTGTAAATAACCAACTGAGTACTTGTTTGTGTTTGACTTGTTTTGGCTTGTGTTCATCATACATATGAATCTGTGCGTTCTTTTGATCCATTTTAGCCATGATTGACAGTTATTTAACTGCTACTCTTTAACACCAGACTACATTGAAACAAATCTAATGAATCACAATCAGGCTCAGGCAAGTTAATAGTGGTTACAAACTGATTAATAATTGTTAAAATCAAAGAAATCCAAAAGCAGCATTCACTGTAGATGGACAAACAGCTTTATAACTCATTCCTTGATAACCAAACAGGATTGTATGAATGCAGTTTTTAACTTTGTGCTCAACTCTTTTTATTTTTGTATTTCTGCAGGACTTCCTCACAGACTTGATGATGTCGGAGGTGGATCGCTGCGGGGAGAACGAGCACCTCATCTTCAGAGAGAACACGCTAGCAACAAAGGCCATAGAGGAATACCTCAAACTGGTGGGACAGAAGTACCTGCAGGACGCCCTCGGTGAGTGCAGCAGAGGCAGCGGCTGTAATTTGTCTGAGAAAGGGCTGAAATAGCTGCTTGAAGGTCTTCTTTTCGTTTGTCCATTTCTTCGGCAGCATGTAGAGAAACCTCTCTTTTTTTCTGTGTCGACCCAATTATTCTACTCACCTTGTCCTTGTCCACAAAACCACCTTGAAACTTCGTCATAAATGGCAGGTGCTGACTGCAGCATCAGTTTATTGAATGTAATAGCTACAGTACAATTTAGCAAACGAACCAGTGGCATAATGGATTAAATGCATTAGTCCTCTCCTCCCATGACATCATTCTGACAGCGGGACAACTGAAGCAATTCCTCCATCATCTCAATTTTAGTTTCAGAGGCTCACCGTGGACAACGCAATTCAGACTGTGACAGGAAATGTCTTTCTGTCTCACTTTGACGGCCCGTTGTTGGAATTCTAAACTACTTACTGGATCAGCTTTGTAGAAGATTATTATGATGTGATTGTTTGAACCCCCCCCCCCACACACACACACACACACACACACACACACACACACACACACGTCTGTAGTGTTAGTCCAAGGTTAGCTCAGGTGTGTTTGTCCGCCTGCAGTCCTAACAATAAGCACTCTGTATGCACCGTGTGCGTTTCTCCGTCCCTGATTCAGAAATGTACACAGTGGCAGTTTAATCTACAAACAGCACACATCCTTCCTGGCACTCGTCACATCTTTCTCTGTATGCTGCAAATATTAATGCCCACGTGTGTGTTTATGTCGTTTTATGTGTGTGTGTGTCTGTTTTTCTGGCCTTGCAGCCGGAGAAGCTGTCTTTTTCTTTGTATGTTTCACATAAGATTGTGTCAGAGAAATATTGAGGGCTGGTAAATAATGCCTTATTGTTTCTGGTAGAGGTTTCGTCGATTAGCGTCCGGCTAAACTGTGGAAATTGTTGAAACTGCAACTGGGACAACACAAGGACAGCCGCGGGCCGCCTTTACAGGCTGTTGACTCAATGAGATCGAAGCAGTAATGGTGTGTTTTCTTGTCTGAACACAGGAAACAAGAAGGACATTGTTATTTTTTCCACCATTTTTGTGAGTTTGACCTTGTTTGGCTTCCAGGATCCTTATAGGTTTGTTAGTGTTTGTGTTTGTTGTCACAGGTCAAACTAAAGAGTGATGAAGGACAACATCAAAATCTGTCCCCTGCAGCTTTGGCATCATATTCCTCCTCTGTCGGAGCTCAGCTCAGCACTTTGCACTCGCCTCAAATAACAAACAAACAAAGCACTAACGCAGTTCTCTTTTTGGGTGGGATGGATCTACACATGCCCCTTCATTTCTCACAAATTCCTCTGTTTGTTCTCCTCAGGTGAGTTCATCAAGGCTCTGTACGAGTCAGACGAGAACTGTGAGGTGGATCCGTCCAAGTGTTCGTCAGGTGACCTGCCGGAACACCAGAGCAACCTGAAGATGTGCTGCGAGTTGGCCTTCTGCAAAATCATCAACTCATACTGGTGAATACTGGGACACAGACATGACCTGTTTTTAGTCGTCTGCAGGAAACTGGGTCAGGAGTGTGTCATAGAACATCCTGTACCTCTTAGCAATATCCAGACATCTTATAACTCATGTCCATTCTGCTCCATGACAAATGCGAAGGCACCAAACTCCAGCGAACAGACTTTAATTTCAAAGCATCTTAATCACAATTAAAACAATGCTATTAAAGCCATTTTTAATTAAGTTGGTTGCCAGTTAGCAGCAGTTGTCATCTATAAAAGACATCTGTTGTTCAGAACTTGTAGACGAGTTTTTTAAAGCATCTCCGGAAATCAAGACAAGAAAGCCAACTTTGAAGTAAAACTTAAAGAGAATAAGACTCGTTTATTCTACTGAGTGTAGGAGTGACCTTTAACAGCGGCTCTCAGGGCATCACATGAGTCATTACATGTACACGCAAACACTCGATTAACATGTCAAGTGAAAAAATCAATAATGTATAAGTAGGGTTTGATAAACAGATTATTCCAAAACGCGAGCCAAACGAAACAGAACTGGAGTTTCACAGAAATTCTGATAAATAAAAATAACAGCACATTGTCAAGTGCAGACAGTAAAGATGTATGGAGAGTGATTGCAATCAAATCTGTGTCTGCTTTGTTCTCGTTGTTTACACCCCTGACAAATGCAAAAACAAACTGAAAAGTGCAGTAACATCCTGCCAAGTGTTCAAATCAAATGCAAATAATATGCTGAAAACCACCGAGATCTGAATTATACATATCGCTTCAGCTAACGTGTCATTATTAATCATCTCTGTTTTCTCCGCAGCGTCTTTCCACGAGAGCTGAAAGAGGTGTTTGCGTCATGGCGGCAGGAATGCAGCAACAGGGGTCGACCGGACATCAGCGAGCGTTTGATCAGCGCGTCCTTGTTCCTGCGGTTTCTCTGTCCGGCCATCATGTCCCCCTCGCTTTTCAATTTGATGCAGGAGTACCCGGACGACCGCACAGCACGGACGCTCACCCTCATCGCTAAGGTCACCCAGAACCTGGCAAACTTCACCAAGTGAGTGTTGTTCCCTCCAACTGAGCTTTAAACAGAACATATTTGATGTATTTTTTTAATTACATCACTCTGTGTCCCCGTTCGCTATCAGATTTGGTAACAAGGAGGAGTACATGTCCTTCATGAACCAGTTCTTGGAGCACGAGTGGACCAATATGCAGCGCTTCCTGCTCGAAATCTCCAACCCGGAAACGATCTCCAACACGGCGGGCTTCGAGGGGTACATCGACCTCGGCAGGGAACTCTCCACCCTGCACTCCCTCCTCTCTGAGGTGGTGTCCCAGATGGACCAGGTACTAAAGAGGCCACACTAAGCTAAAGTTTAGTCTCCACAAACTTTTATTATCCAAAACTCTCTGTAGGCAACAATATAGATATGATCAAATTAACTTTTTGAATTAATTTAAGTGCATTTAGTGTTTGATAAGATACTGACGGGTGGATCTTGACGATACTGATTGTAAGCTGTGACTTCATCGCACAGCAAAACCACCATCTTCCTTTGGCAGGAAACAGTTATCCAGATTCTGTAGAAAATGATGCATTTGCTTTCTTTCATAGTTCTATAGAGAAATACATTGATATTCTGTAAGAGCTGATTAAATATTCAACTGCGTGCAGAAGGTCTAGAGGTTCCTCGGCGCACCATCAGGATTTGAATCAGGCTCGGACTACATTAAGATGTGTATCATACATCAATCAATAATTTATTATTGCATTACATAAACTGTGCACAAGGGGAGAACACTGCGAAGCCTCGGAGGTTGGGTTGGGCATGCTAATGGATTTACAAGGACATTTGCATTAGCTCTGGAAACAGATGGGAAGCAGGTAATAATTAGATAAAGCTCAGATCCATGTTGTTTTTTTGGGAGAGCATCCAGCTCTCTGAGACCTCGCCTTTCAATAATTCAGAAATCACAGCGAGTCTGCTTGATAGTCCACTCCTATTTCATTATTTATTATGTTGTCTGAATAAGAGAGTTGATTGCACGACATGTGGAAAATAACTGGGTCTAAAAAATATGCAAATTCAACAAAACAGCCTGTAAATTAAATCCAGTTAATGCCCCAGCTGAAGTGGTCCACAGTAATATTTAATTTGGCTTGAAAAATAATTGCGTCTCTTTCCTCAGAGTGCAGCCTCCAAGCTGGGTCCTCTGCCCAGGATCCTGCGGGAGGTGAACACGGCTCTGCTGAACCCGTCCTGCGTCCAGATTACAACCGGACAGTCCTCAGACCACATGGGATCGCCTCCCGCTGAGGCCGGCTGCAGCATCTCCACCGGCCTGCAGAAAATGGTCATAGACAACGACCTTTCAGGGTAAGAGATAGTCAAGATGTGGACTGGTGCACATACACCAAGATTATTTATACACGCAGAGGAGGAAATGTTATTTTTAAATCTTGAATATAATTATGATTAGCTGTTAGAGTACCACAGGAAACAGTGAACACGCAAGAAAAATGGTGCTGATGTGTGAATAACCAAAAATCTTAAGCAATTGTAAAGACTTCAAAGCATCAGTGCCACTTAATTACGGCCGTCCAAATAATAATTAGAGATGATCTAAACTTTATTTATTAACCATTTGAGCATTATTATAAACCTCCGTTGCAACTTCACAATAAACAATTCCTTAACAAGAATTTAATTGTATTTAAACAGTGAACAAGTTTAAATAACTATAAATGTACTTTTAATTAATGATAGCTATTATAAAAGTGTTTCCCTTTCAGTTACGTTATTTGTATTCTTTTACAATTCTGAGGAAAATAATGTATTTTTTTATTTTTGCTATTTTAACTTAAATGTAGGATCTGAGTTGTTATAATATAAATGGCACCATGTGCAAAGCACAAGGTCATCATTGATCCAGTGGAAAGAAAAATAAGTGTCAAACAGCCGGTGTGTCACTGAAAATCATGTTCGCATTAAATCCCAATACTTTAGCCTTCACACACCTGTAATTAGTTATAGTATCGTTGTCGTTTACAGGCCAGTGGGCCACCTGACAGTACCGCTGTCCTCCAAACTTCTGCCTTTACCACCTACGCCAGCAGCCGTCTCTTGGCATATTTGATCACAGGTTTGGTCTGGAAGTGATTCAGAGATAGGCTAATTCTGGAACAGGTCGGTTGTAAAGCCAGCACCGATACTTTGCACCCATTGTTCTTCAAAGTCAGTTTGAGTGAGTTCTCAAACTATTGAGTGTCGTCAGCCGAGGCCTTGACACGTCGAGCGTCACCCTTCGCTTGTTTACATCAGCCTCGTTGACTCGCCAGTGGATGTATAGACGCTCGGACAGCGCCGTATCTCTCTTATCGGCTGTCCTTTTACTCCCTGACAGAACAAAGCCAAGGTGACACTTAGAAATATTAACACGAAGGCACAGGGAGCAACAGGAGGGGAGAGATGTGTGATTAATAGCCCGACAAACTGTGTCTCATAAACACCAGTAAACACACGAGCAGAGCAGAGCAGAGCAGAGCGGGCGGATGAGATCATACTGTACATAACAGGAAGACGAGACAACAGGAAGAGAGTCAGACACATCTGCTGTTATTATGCTAACCAGGGGACCACAATCAATAGAACTAATTAAGTGAGGTCCCTATATGACCTGATGACAGAGCCTCCTCTTTTCACTTTATCACAATAACTGTTTGCTCATATTGAAGCATGCGTGTGGGTGTGTGTGTGTGTTTGTGTATCCTCATCAGCAAGCCTCGAGACTGAAACAGCATTTGAATGAGGCCACGAATTCTCACCTAATTGCTTCTCATCCACCAAACCAGTGACATGAAAAGTAGGAGAAAGCAAAGGAGACAGTGCCAAGATTGAGGAAGGGGTGGGTGGGTGAGGGGGGGGGGGGGAGAAATTGAGCAGAATGAAGGAGGAGAAAGAAGTTGGGAGGGAAGGGTAATGGAGGAGAGGGAGAAGGACACAGAAAGAGGGAGGAGACGAGCGTGATGTGAATGATAGAGATTATTGGAAGATAAATCACGTCTGTCAAGGTAATCGTCTTCTGGCAATAAAGCCTCCATCTGCCGGTTGACGGGAGGGAATGGAGGGAAGGTGAGGGGGACGAGAGACAAAGTAAATAAATGCAAAGGCCACACATCCTCAGGAATCTATTTATTTTGTTTTCTAGTTTTATGTAACCAATTATAAATGCGGGTTTGTGCTTTGAGACACTGCAGCGACAGCCGTACTTAAGTGTAACCTTTTTCTGTTTTTGTTCTGTGTCTTTCAGATTAGTTGACTTCACCAGGTTACCCTCCCCTACCCCAGAAAATAAGGACCTATTCTTTGTGACGAGGAGCTCAGGGATCCAGCCTTCCCCGGCGCGCAGTTCGAGCTACTCTGAGACCAACGAACCGGACCTGGGCATGTCCAATGGCAGCAAGAGTCTGTCCATGGTGGACCTCCAGGACCCCCGCAGTCTGGAAGGTGGCCCAGGTCCCAGCACCTCAGATGGCCTGGGTGAAGGCCCGGCTCCTGGTGGAGGCTGGTCGGCCAGAGTCCCACAGGGCAACATCCCCGGAGGTCCCACCCTGAGGAGGCCGGGTCAGAACCCCACCACCATGGGCAACGAGAGCACCCCAGGACGACCCGCTCAGCTATTAGCCCCGCTGTCCTTCCAGAACCCGGTCTACCAGATGGCGGCCTGCCTGCCCGTGTCCCCTCGCGGGGTGACCGACTCGGGCTCAGAGTGCCACAGTTCTGTCAGTTCCCATAGCAACAATGAGGACGGACCGGCAGGAGGGAAGCACACCTTCTTGAACCACGGTGGAGGAGGAGGAGGTGGAGGCGGAGGTGGGGGGAGCAGCGGAGACGAGTACACCAGGCGATCAGGGGAGTTCAACCGCCGACAGCTGTCACTCACAGAAACACAGCACCAGCCCACTGTCCCCAGACAGAACAGCGCCGGCCCTCAGCGGAGGATAGACCAACCTCCGCCTCAGAGCATTACTCGGGGCCGCACACCTCCGAATCTGAACAGCGGACCCTACCCCCGGCCCTCCTCCGGCAACATGATGACATCTTCACCCGACTGGCCCGGCGCAGGCGCTCGATTACGACAGCAGTCCTCGTCCTCCAAGGGCGACAGTCCTGAGACCAAGCAGAGGGCTCAGCACAAACAGGTACCGGACTCACACTGCAGCATCTTAAACTTAACAATACCTGAGGATGATATTAATTAAGGCATTATTCAAAAGCCAACTGTAGCTGTCTTGGTCTATATAATCACCTGGAATTACAGTAATAGATAAGATTCCCATTACAAAAGGCCCGTTTGTGTCATGGCGTGTTGGGAGGAGGCTGTGTGGGTGGACTCAGCGCCGACACTCCGCACATTGTGCTTTAATGAACTGTAGTCATTGTGCGTGTAATAACAGCAATTTGCGTACAGGGCAGCTCATCACTTCACCACTGTTTTACTGGTCAAGTTTAATGGGCTGAGAATGAGGGTGGTGGAGGCTCAATTAGCATCTTATTAACTAGCGATATATGTGGTCACAATCGCACAACACTCAGTGAGTACAAACACATCCTGTATATTACTGCCGGGTTATTATTGTGTTGATGCGACGTGTGTGTCGGTGTGTTTTGTCACAGTGGGAGGTTTCCATTTGTAAATCAGCACTTTCTTTAATGGAAGGTCTGTGTTTATAGTCAGCAGGTCAGGACTATAGGCGGTAATTAAAAATACCGGTCAGCGGTTGCCCTAGGCGACTGGGTGAAAGGGAGGCCATCTGCATATTAACCACAATGCTTTGCTCTCCTCTCAACGGAATAGTCTATAGGATTTCTGTCAGATTGACGACTCACTGAAAGCACCGAACCCTGATTAAATGTGTGTGTTAGAGAAGTTAGAATATATCACATTTAACCTAAAGCTTAAAGCAACTATGTGTCTATTTTTTATAGATCTTTTTTTGCATCTTTTAAATTGTTATTATTTCTATTCGCCATGCAAGAGGCGTGGCTCTCGCTGATGGGAACTGTCACTCGGCCATTTCACCAGTTTAGTCCAGACGGAAATAATTCAACAACTGTTTGACGGATTGTCATGAAATTGTGCTCTTGAATGATCCCCAGAGGATGAATCTGAACTTTTTGTGATCCGGCGTCCTCCCCACCAGCAGGTCAGAGTCAGATGATGAATTATTGTGACATTTGTGGTTTTGAGTGAAATGCCTAGACCACTTTACATGTGTGTTCCCCTGAGGATGAACTGTAATAACCTTCAGGATCATCATCATAATTTGGCAAATCCTTATTTATACTGATTTGTGAAACTTGTTCTATCTGCCAAATGAACGGCGATCCCATCAGCCTGATCTGTACCTTGTGTTCCCTGTTAATTAGCAGACGTTAGCATGCTTTTGCTAAACAAAAATACTTAAGGCGGTTACGAATATAAAGCCTTATTTTTATTCTACCACTTTGGGATGCCAGAGTCAGACATTTTTAGATCCTGCATCATGATGGCTTCATGTTTCTTACCCAGAGTTCCCTCCTTCCCCAAACCAAAGCTTTAAATGTTCGCTGTTGATTACAACTAAAGCTATGGAGCCCCAAAAAAATTTAGCCCACTATAATTAACAGTAAATTTTGCTGTTAAATTTACGGATGGTGCATTTAAGGCTGGTGGGAAAGTTTCCACACACAGTAAACTACCGTAAAACTTCCAAGAGCATGTTTTGTTTTTTGTTTTTTATCTTCTCTTTGGGTCACGTTAGCTACTTGTTACTTGTAGAAAGGAACTTTTTCTACCAAGTTGAAATGTGAAGATACCAAAACCAACAGTGGACGTTAGTCAGGATGCATTTTCTCAGTAGACAGATCCAGAACTTCCTTTCTTTTCTTCTTTTATTCTGTTTTATCCGTTTGCAGATATTCAGCCTCAGATGTTTCAGCCTTTAAAAAAAAACAAAAAAAAACCTCAATGCAAATGAGAGTGTTGGACTATAAAAACATCCTACGTTTCCTCTCATGTGCTGCGAACAGCCCACGGCCATTCTCTCTCTACTCATCTGTCCATCAGATAACTGGCAGATGAAAAAAAACAAAAAAACAACACATGAGCAAACCGTAACTGCCGGTTTATGCCTCCAGGTTGATTTTCAAGTATTTACCATGCCGCGGCTAGGATTACCGTGTAGGCGTGCGCACTCACACATGTTAAAATCAGCGCTTCGAAGTGTGTGCGTGAGCTTGAGGACCGGAGTGTGTCTCCATTCCACCTGCTGCTTTCGATCCAGATGAGTTGGTGCATTTCAAGCTTTTTTTTTTTTTTTCTGTTGTTTCTGTGCTGTTATTGCAAAACCTGCCTCCTCCCTTCCCCTCCCCTGTCACTTGCACTCAGCTCATGTGTGTATGTATGTGTGTGTGTGTGTGTGTGTGTGTTTGTGTGTGTGTGTGTGTGTGTGTGTGTTGTGTTGGTTTTACTAGGCCCCCTCCCCAGTGAACCCCAGTGCGCTGGACCGCACAGCAGCCTGGCTATTGAATATGAATGTGCAGTATTTAGACCATGAGGGGATGGAGCCCGAGTCACTGAGAAACAGAGAGGATCTGACTCAGGTGGAGAAGGTAACCAGCCTCATCCAACCTTTGACCTTTTTACCAACCACTCCTTTCACAAACCCACCTTGACCTTCAGCCCTGATACTCCCACTTAACTATCCTTCCTTTCTTTACCTCTCATTAGTCCCCACATTCACCCCCTCCTTCTTAAAAACACCCCTTCTTCACTTAATGATGTGCTATATTTATTCCCACTTTGCCCTTGCCTTTCCTTTTTAAGCCTGAGGTCCCAGAGATGTACCCAAATTGCCACTATACACCATAATATGCGCATTTATAACATAGAATTAAGGTAGGTAGGATATGTCGTGCGTCAGCCTGGCTCTGCATGTGACCCCATAATACCTCAATCTCCCATTTTCCCTGAAATTGGCTTTTCAGTGATGCTCAGGCTGTGTTTTTGTTTTTTTTAATTCTGGGATTTTTGCCATTTTCACAGCCGGCAGTGAAGCTGGGCTGTGGCCATCCACCGCAGGAAAGTCATAGCAACAGCAAATAATGGCAGGCAGTAGTTATTACGGCCAAAGTAATTGTGAGGCTAAATATAGCAGAATATCAGCTGGGCTGTCAGCAGGTGCCGGCACTGAATATCAGAACAACAGGGATTATTTTCATTTTTCATTTATGATGATTGTCAATCGTTTTGGTCTAGAAAAGGTCAGATAATAAAAAAAATGTGCAGAATATTCATTTGTTTCCCACAGCTGGAGGAGATGTATTCACATGACGTGAAAAGCATCAAATTCTCGTGACTGGAAAGCTGAAATATTAGAAACAGACTAAAAACAAACAAACAATCAAGAAATTGCAGTTTATTTTTCTGACTGGCAATTAACGAAAGTGAGGACAGATCCGATCGAGTTCCGATACAGACGTCACTCACACGTCTGACATCAGATTGAGATCACTGATGAACATACCGACACAGATTACATAGTTTTAGCTTTTCTTTATGGATAATAGTAATTGTAAAGGTGCAGTATGTAAGAATCTTAGCAAAAAAACTAAAACATGTCAACAGAGTGTAAAGAAATAACAGATTTGACTTATATATATATTTATTTACTGAAGCTAGCATGCTAACCAGCTAGCACCAATCCACAGCTTTCAGCTCCTAGTCTGCACCACTAGCTGCACCTCTATCTTAGCTGACTAGCAGCAGTTAGCGGTCACTCTGGTTACATGTTGCTCCCTGTTTTATTTTGAGTATAAGTTGGACAGGTGACAGGTGACCATGAATCATTCTAACGTTAGATGAGATCGTCCGTATCTGAGTGAGTTAGCAACAGCTGGCTAACTCAACATGTCGTTAGTTTGGAGATTTTTAGTCTTGAAACACGGGAAGAGCAACACAGCTGCCTTCTAAGTCCGCTGCATCGTATCCGTGTTGGCAGATTTTCAGATTCAGGTATCAGAACTCCGTGTAGAAACGAAGAATAACTTCTAGATATTTATCCTGCGATGAGACTTCAGTCAGTGTCGCAGTTTAAACCTTCCTCGTCCCTCCACCTCTAAAAACTCCACACACACACACACACACACACCTCCCTCTTTCTCACCGTCTTTGGAATGAAACCTAATAGCCCCGGTGTGTGTGTGTGTGTGTGTGTGTGTGTGTGTGTGTGTGTGTGTGTGTGTGTGTGTATGCACAGTACATCCACACAGACGTGTTGCTGCGTGTGTGCGTTTGCATCTCATGTGAAAGACGGAGACAGAGCGCCGCTTCCTCCGCTGCCTACGTTCTCTCGCTTCCCTTCACAGCAACCTTTACAACTCACAGCTCACCCTCAGCTTCGCTTCCCTGCTTTGATTGGCTGCCACATTCTTTCCTCATTTCTTTTTTATTTATTTATATTTTTTTTTCATCCGTAATGAATACAAAACCTGTCATCCTAACATAGCGTATAGTTTATGGAAGCCAGCAGCCCGGGCGAGGGAGAGCAAACCAAAGAAGGCAATAACTTCAGTCTTAACAAAGAAGCCGCAGCCACCTTAAAATAGCAGAGCGGGCGGCGAGAGAAGGATTGGAGAACAGTACATCTTTCCACAGCAGCTTAGACACAGGCTGCAGCTAATGACCCGTACAGACTTAACAATACGAGCCCCTACAGTTGCCATTTTAAGCTTTCATACCATTTGCATGTGCTGTATATACTCAGTGATCTATAACAAATGAGGTTGTGCGTTTGTCCTTTGAAAAACAAACTTTCAAGACCAGAGAACAAGAAGTGCAAACACTCATTTCAGCAGTTTTAATGTATTGTTTTTTTTTCATACATTTACCCACAATCCTTCTTGCCCCGACTTCCATTTGGATTCAGCCGTGTCCTGTGAAAGAGTTGAACGTCGGTCCGGTTTAGGAAAATGTAATTCTGCCGTGAACGATCGTCAGATGTCAAATCAGGACAACAGGTGCAGAGATGCATCTGTTCAAACCACCAACTCTCCTTTTGTGTCGCGCTTCTGCGTCGTTAATATTCAGATGTGTTGATTGCGTCCTTCCAGTTAATTGAATTTCAAACGCAGCCACTCAAAAGGAACGCTAACAAGGTACAACACCGAGAGGATGCAGCGTCTCAAAAATAAATAGTCCATCGAACGCGTCGGCGTGAGATTCATTCTGAGGTTTCAACGCGGCGGTTAAATTTAAAGAGAGAAGAGAGAGTCTGATTAATTCAGTTTATCCTTCGCTTTGTTTTTGAGAGAGAAAACATTGAAAGCTTTTACAGCTGTTGGATTTTGACCTTCGTCCCGTTGTTTTCAGATAGACGGAGTGGATGAAGGCGAGAGCGGAGAGTGCAGAGGCAGGGGTCGGACGCGAGGTTAAACCGCGGGCCAGATCTGTTCGCAGGGGAGCCGATGTTTGTGGAGCCAAAACACTGACCTGTGGAGGGTTTTTAACAGTTTTTGGTGGTTCACATGTCTCGTTTCCTGTCTGAGGCGCTGACACAGGATCAGATGCGATGGAGTTATTTTTATCTGGGTTTTAAAGGAGCCCTGTATCTGAAATTGTTTAAATGTGAGCTACAAAAGGGAGAATTCTTGTCAAATGGCCAGATGTGTTTTGCCCACAGTCCGCCATTTCTTTTGCCTACCGATTGGGAAAGAAGACATCACGGGGACAGAGTGGATGTATTATCTGACTTGGAGTCAGTTACAGATACAGTAGATGTCACTGACTCTCAGGGGATCGAGTGTCAAGAGCAGACGGATATTAGAGATGGAGAGAGGAGCAGGGAGAGCCGATAAGATGAATCTATTTGAGGTCGCCGGTCTCTCCTGGGAAGAGGGGAAGGGGATGATGGGAAAAAAGTCCCAGAGTGACGCGTGGAGATATTTAAAGCACGACGAGGAAAGATATAAACGACCCGAGCAGCATCGGATTATTGATACGCTCTGATAGTTTCAGTGTTCTCGATTAGCTACGCTGATGAAAATTAGCCGAGTGATGTTCGGATGTAAAAACAAAGATACACTTGTCGATGTGGAATTCTTTCCTAAAGAATACTATCGATTACATCAGTGTTATCCAGACCGATCAATCTCAACAACTATTGGACTGATCGCTATGAAATTCCGCGCAGACGTTCGTGTCCACATGAGGACGGATAACGTTAGCTGCAGTTAGCATTCTGCTGTTAGCATTCTGCAGTTAGCATTCTGCAGTTAGCATTCTGCAGCCTCACAGAGCTCCTGGGTTTTCGCTGTAGGCTCTTAATCTTGTGTCCTCGTCTGTACTTTGACACGCTGACTGACCGCAGCGTCTCCCTCACAGCTGTAAGAAACTGTGGTTTCTTGTTTATCCAGAAGAGATTTGATTCCTCCGTTCGCCTTCGCCTGAAGTAAACTCTTTCAAAAGCCTCCCCGAAGGTCTGGCGAGAGGTCAGGGAGAGATTTTCGGGGCTTATTTCACAGCCTCGACTCCACTGGTCTGCATCCCTCCCTCCTCACCTCCTCGTTGTCTTTATCGATCCTAAACTTCCTTTTTTCTTTTTTTTTTTTTTACACACTCTCTGATTTTTTTTGCCAGTTTAACCTCGCAGCAGGTCACTGGTTTGGAAGTCAAACCAGAGGTCCCGACTGTGGAAGTTTTTTGGATTTTCTAAAAGATTAGTGAGACGGTTTTGCAGGGCAGCTGTGCAGGTTCAGTGCGAAGAGTGCAACACTGACAAAACGGCTTTTTAAATGAAGCGAGTAATTCTCTGAGTGAGGCAGTCTCTCTCGCTTTCTCCAGACAGAAATCATGGCTAGGTACAACATAATCTCCGGCCTGATTGAGAGATTTCCTTTTTTTGTTCTCGTCATTCATGTTAATGAAGAAGGGGGGCCCCTGCTGATAGGGTTGATGATGACGATGACGATGATAATCACGGCGATAACGACGACGACGGCGAGAAAAAAACTCTGATCCCCTCTCGCTTCTTTCTTTGTTCAGTACCAGCAGGAGATCGCCGTGCTGCAGGAGAAGCTGCGGGCGTCGGTGCAGAAGCTGGAGGAGTACGAGGCCCGGCTGAAGGGTCAGGACGAGCAGGCCCAGAAGGTGCTGATGGAGTACCAGGCCCGGCTGGAGGAGTCGGAGGAGCGCCTGCGCCGACAGCAGGACGACAAGGACCTGCAGATGAAGGGCATCATCAGCAGGTAGGAAGACGACGAGCCAGCGTCAACATGAAGGAGTCAACATGAAGCTTTTCACGTGCGGTTTAACTCACATGTGTCTTTTTCTTTCCTCCAGGTTAATGTCGGTGGAGGAGGAGCTGAAGAAGGATCACTCAGACATGCAGGCAGTGGTGGACTCCAAACAGAAGATCATCGACGCACAGGTCAGTCCTCGTCTGACGGCTCCTGTAGATACTTCCTGTCAGAGCGCGTCGTAAAGTGTACGTGTCGCCGCTCGCGAGAAACAAAGGGTCGCCGGAATACAAGATGTTTAATTCATAGCCGTCTTAGCCGCGGCGCTGACAGGCCTGAACGGCTGAGCAGAATCCCTCGCCGCCCTCCCACTCGCTCCCTTACGAAGACGCACATTTACAAACGTCTTATCTGCTGTTCTGTCAACATGTGGCTCCTCTGCGGTCCGGTTTTTATTCACATGAAACAAATACGTGTCGCTGTGGAGCTGCGACGGATTCCCAGCGTTGATTGGAATATAATTATAAATTAAGCAGAGAGTGTTTGTGTGCCGGCGAGGATTAAACACCGCCGGAGTGTTTGTCACAGAACCATTTTCCTTCTGTACATTATTTTCATGCAAGACACACAAAAACGCTCAAGATTAATGTCAAAGTGATTTCTAACAACACAATGTGGAGCGAGGCGACGTTACAACATGACATTTACACAAACGCAGACACGCACAGGTGATTAATCTGCCTCACGCCTTCAGTGATGACGCTCTGCAGCCGCAAACAAACACGCGGCAGTAAGTCGTCTCCGCTCGGCCAACAGGAAGCCCAACAGAGTTAATAAAAGAGTTGATTAAACTTCTGGTGATGGTTATTTCACTGTAAAACGTTTGTAGACCGTTTCTCATGAGTTTATAAACATCAGCACCACTTTTTAGAGTGTACAGCTGATACAGATGTTCCTCTAACTGGATTTATGTGTGTGTGTGTGCAGGAGAAGCGTATCGCGTCGCTGGACGCCGCCAACGCCCGTCTGATGAGCGCCCTGACGCAGCTGAAGGAGCGCTACAGCATGCAGACCCGCAACGGCATCTCGCCCACCAACCCCACCAAACTGCAGATCACCGAGAACGGAGAGTTCAGGAACAGCAGCAACTGTTAGGCGGACGGACGGCGAGCGCTCGAGTGCCTGCGAGCGTGTGTGTGCGTGTGTGTGTGTACAGATATTCGGATGCGAGGACGTCGACAGTACGTGCATGCGTGGATGCATGCCGGTTTGAAAGACTGCGAGGGTGCGCACGTGTGTTTTTATTTTGAAAAGCGAAAAATCCTGGAGGACATTATTTTTCGGACGTTGATGTAAGGAGTGAGGTCATCAGCCGGAAGAGGCGGGGCTTCGGCGGTGACGGAGGGATCACCAGACGGCCAGAGGAGGCGGGGCTTGTACATATGAAACTCAGAAAGCTGTCCATCAGTCCGACGCAGACGCCGGGATAATCCAAGACCCGCCTCAGCCCGGGACGAACCACTATATAACCACACACAGTGACGACCGCCATGACACGGTCACCCCAACCAAACCCTCCTCTTCCTCCTCTCTCTCTCTCTCTCTCTCTCTCTCCCTTTTATCTTCCTCTCCTCTCGATCGACCGAGTGGACCCGAGTCGAGGACGATCACCTCGTATCTAAACTTTCTAGTGCTTTATTTAAAAAGTCATTTATAAAGAACCAAATAGGAGCTCAACATGACAAAACAAAAAAAAGAGAAACAGATATTTTTAGTCCAGAACAAATCGTCTTTACGCCCCTCGTCTACTCCTCGGGTGTGTTCCTGAGCGGACCTCCCCTCCCCTCCCCTCCCCTCCCGCCATCCCTACATAGTGCACTTTGTGAGAAGCTATTGGTACATTAAAAACGCCTTAAGTAAAGGAACACACCTCGACTTTACCCCACAGCTCCCTCCCTCCTCTATCTCTGCAAAAAAAGAAAAGAAACAAAGGCACAACTTCTACTGTGGATTTGTAAAGGATACAAAAACAAAGTTGTACACACGTCGACATGTATCATGAACACTAAAACCTAAATGAATTCTATGTGATGCTATATTAATGAAGTTTAATATAGATGTATGCATTTTCTTTGTTCTTCTATAGAGTATACACACATATCTATATCTATATTTGATAACCTCAAATATATATTAAAGAAAGAAAAAGAAGCAGCCCTTTATTTAGGAGTCAGATGTAGTTTTATTTTTCTTCTCTCGACGATGAACGACTGTAAGTGTGTAGCTTTTTTGCTTCTGGAGCTCCCGGAGGAGAACGAGGAGGAGGAGGAGAACGAGGAGACCACGCGGAGCGGCGGTCGGCACACGGCGCCTCAAAATCAAACCTCCACGAAGCTCCGCCCCCCCTTCTCGCACGAGTCGAGTTGATCCGACTCTTCTTTTTCTTCTTCCTGGTGCTCGTCATTCTCGCTCCTCAGATTTTATAGATTCCGGTTCGTGACCCTCCGTGTGGTCTCCTCGCTCCGGCAGCACAGGAGCTCTTGAAAGACGCGTGTTATTTTTTTTGTTTTCTTTTTAAAGACGCACTCGCTCATACTAAACACTGGACTGGCGAGCCGTTGTAACGACGGATTCTCCTTTTACGTTACGACGTTTTCTCTCTTTAACTGCTTTGTCCGTCAGTGGTAATGAAGTATGCTGCATCCAAACTGTGACTCTGTTTTTAATCCTAGTGGCTTCATCTCCCCCCTCCTCTCTTTTTCTTACTCGCCCCCCTTCATCCCTTCTTCCTTCTTCTTCTTCTTCTGAATGTGAAGATGCTAGCCGGCAGTCGGTCTTAACACGGTGGGGAGGAGTTTGGTCCTTCTTCATCTCTCTCCTGGCATCGCTCTCATCGCTCCACACCACCTCGGCTTCTGTATTTTGTATATTTTTGTATTTTTTTTTTTCCTTCTTACCTGTAACAGACTGCGTACATCCGAGCGCGAGGCTCTGCATGCTTCATCCTCGCGTCTCCGGAGCCGACTGTAGCGTCAGTGTCACCATTTTTTGTTTTGTTTTTGTTGCCAACCTGGAAGGCGATGATGACGACGACGATGATGATGATGATGATGATGGTGATGATGATGATCGGCTTTTGCTGCAGATATATACAGTGAATATATACGATAACTGAGTGTATCAAGAGGCTGGACTTGCCTGGGAACGTGTAAATAAAATGCTCACACTATTTTTACCTAATGTTAACAGAGCTTTTTGTAAATGTATCTCGTGCTCAAACTCTGCTGTATCATTATGGATATTGTAAATACAGAATAGCTCAGTCGGTCATCTGTCCTCATCGGGTAGAACTATACGATTAAATTAACCTGTCAGTGTTCTCCCTGTTAAAAAAGAAAAAAAAGCTATTGTTTTTTTTGTATTTTAGAGTGTTAATATCACTAGCCAAAAAAAAAAAAAAAAGCTGAAGAAGGAGGAGTTGGACTCGTGGGCGAGCGGCGGAGGACGCCTCCTTGGTTTTCTCGGGGCCAAGCTGAGTCCAGTGTCGATGAGATTCACAAGCACAATCCTGTATTTCTCATCAGTCGAGCTCTTTGCACTTTTTTTTTTTTTTTTTTTTTTTTTTGCGTTCAGTGGTTGGTGTTTATAATTAGCTTCTTTTTTACTTTTTATCTTTTTAGCACAGCGCCTGTTTGAGGTGTTTAAAAAAAATTGTGGCAAAGTTCAAAAACCTGAAGAGAAAGGGATTTTTTAAGCTATAGCTCATTCTCAAATTGTTATATCGGATAAACAGAATTATTCAGCTTTTTTTCCTATTTGAGTATAAAAGGAATAACCTCAAACGGAGGAATCCTCTGGTCGCAAAGAAATCTGAAAAATAGGCCTTTCCTCTTCATTGTATCCTTCCAGACGTTCAGACTGCAGAAACTAAAGCAAGACTATGTCGACATTCAGACGTTTTACTGCTAATTTACAGCCGTAATGTCATCTGTTGTGGTGGCTAATGCTAGCTGACGTTCGCCAATTTTATGTAAAGTTTGCTGTTGTTACATTAGTGTAGCATTTTAGCTAAATGGTAAACTAGCCAACGGTTTACGCAAGCTAAGAGTTGGACATTTGAGTGTTACATGATCATTTAGGTGCTTACATTAGCGTTACTTGGCGGCTAAGTTTAGATGAGCTAAGTTTAGCTCATCTAAAGTCAATGAAAAGGTAATTGACTTTGTGATTCTCTTCCACTTCAGCTACGATAGCTTAGCATTTTGGTGGCCAGGTTTAGCTATATTGAGATATATTTTTGTAAGGCTCAGTACTGATTATTTCACCAACGTTATGACGAGCTAAATGCTAAACTACTGTTAAGCTAAATGGTAAACTACTGTTTAGCATTTACACTAGCTAAAAGAGTCGGACATTTTGATGCTAATGCCTTACCCAGTCTGTTATGATGACTAGCTTTTGTTAGCCAAGGTTAGCTAATGTTTAGATACATCTTCCTGTTTACTGTAAGGCTCATAAGTGAGCCTTTTCACTGACTTGATGTCTAGCTAAATGCTAAACTACTGTTTAGCTAAGTGGTATGCTATATTTTAGCATTTACACTAGCTAAAACAGTGGGGTTTTGATGCTAACATTAGCTTTTGGTTAGCGAATTTAAGATATAGCTATCACTGAATCAGTTCACTCAGTCTATGATTCTCCAACAATTTTGTTATTGTTATGATAGCTTAGCATTTAGCTAAATGCTAAGTTAAGCTAAATTGTGAACTACGGTGCAGCATCGAGCAAAAAAAAAACCATTAGATTAGCATTTTGGAGTGACCGTTGTTCAACAAAAAGCGACACAGTCTTGCTTTAAACTGCAGTGGACGATAATAAAAGTTAGCTGAGGTGAAGCCGCCTCAGTACATCTAAAAATTCAAACTACAAGATGCACTCTAACGTTTCTAATTCGACTTACCAGCTGAGTTCATTTACCCCATCCATGTTCCCACCTCAGTTCTATTACGAGCCAGAGAACCGTGAGCTCGCTCCTCACAGTTCAGCCAGTCCGACAAAAGATCAATCAAAAATATAAAGCTATAAATAAAGTAAAAAAGATGTTGTATGTTTTCTATTATCTTGTAGAAAATACTTTTGTAAGTATGTTGAAAGTATAAAGTATTTGCTGGATTCTGCTTCCTTTGACGACAGTGACAAAACAATAATGTACAGAGGAACTTGTGTTGACAAAATGTGGCTGTGCAATTTATGTACATTTGCAACTAGACCTATTAAAGTTTTATTTAGCTATTTTAAAAAAAAACCTCTCGTCCTCCTGTGTGTGTTTGTCGCTTCACATTGTTCTCCGTGACGCTTTTTTGTTATGATGAAATGTAGATGAGGCTTAATTTGAGCGCGTGCGAAGATGAATCACATGTTCATTAAATACTCAGAGCAGGCCTAGATAGATGACGAGCGGCGAGAGAGAACATATGCTCCCACTCGAGGTCCAAAGGCGGAGCGGAGGGTGTGATGGAGGGATGTGACAGACCGGGTTTGAGCCGTTTCTGCTCCTCAGCGAAGCCTGACCTACATACCGCCTGATTGTTATTCCCCACGGTGCGTTCGGAGGAACCTGAAATGGCCCGACAACAAAAAATGGCGAGGATGTTGTGGGAAAATGTAGCTGTAAGTTGAGCTGATGGGCATATTTAAAAGAAACATCCCACACGATTTGTTTCCAAGAAACCCAGAAGAGACGCGGCATTAAATCTTTAATATATTATTATTATTATTTCAGAGTGTGTGATCGAATGAGGAGAGTGGACCTCATTAACAGCACATCCTCATTACATGTATATTAAAGGAAAGCTTCAGTGGCGTTAATTGCTCCCTGTGAGGTTTATATCTCCTCCGGGGAGAGAAGGAGGCGTTCAGGACATCGGACTCGTGAGAACAAGCCAATCGTCTCGCCGCTCTCCAAGACTCCCACACGTGATTCACGCTGGCAGACGCGGCTGCGTATCAGAAACCACTTGTTGATGGTGAGATGGAGATGACTTTTAATTCCATCTCCAAAATAAAAGGTTAAGAAATGATCCCACGCTGATGAGCAGCTGATCTTGTGAAACATCAGACGGGTCGTTCGCTTTTTAGTTTTGGAGCTACAGTGAAGATTTCTACTTTAAAAGGGCACGAAACGTTTTTAAGAACTAATTTTGTTAGTTTGTTTTGTTTTTTACCTTTTTTTTTCCTGGTGCTTCATTTTCTAAGTCGGATCTAAAATGTTTCCTCTCGTGTGTTTATGATTTGAAAGCTGGAGGGGAAAAAAGTTTTGCCAGGTGAATCTTTTTAACGTCCTTAACTTAATAAACAAAAGGAATAAAGAAATTCAGGAGAAAAATATTTTTATTTTTCAGGACAATTTTTTAGTCAAATGTTTTGATTTTATTTGTTGAGAATGTATCTGAATGAACTGAGTGGGAAAGATGCTGTATCACAAAAATGTAGACGCAAGTGAGAAAACCGAATGGAATTTAAAAAAAACTAAAATAAAAAAATAAACCACTA
Source organism: Sparus aurata (assembly GCF_900880675.1). Classification (NCBI taxonomy): domain Eukaryota; kingdom Metazoa; phylum Chordata; class Actinopteri; order Spariformes; family Sparidae; genus Sparus; species Sparus aurata. Next base: position 24,227,153 of record NC_044198.1, on the reverse strand, counting down.
CAGAATAATTTATTTTCATATTTATGTATTTTCTTTCAGGATAAAAAAAAACATTTTTTTTTTTTTTTTACAGACAAGTATGAAACCAGTGAAAAAGAAATTCAGGAGAAACTTATTTTTGTAAAACTTTTTTTATATATATTATTTCCGGAAAAATTTCAGTAGAATTTAAACTTTTTTTTACGTTTAGAAATAAACATTTTTTACACATGAATGAAACTGATCGAAAGGAGAAACAATTTCAGGAGAAACTTTTAGCAGTGGGCGTTTTTTGAAAATGAGAATCTCCCAACAAAATTCCGTCGGGCTGCAGCTCAGGAGGGAGAGCAGGTCGTCTAGTGATCAGAAGGTTGCTGGTTCGAATCCCAGCTGCGTGTCGAAGTGTCCTAGAGCAAGATACTAAACCCCGAACTGCTCCTGATGAGCATGAATTTTAAAGTTGCTTTGGACAAAAGCATCTGCTAAATGTTTCTGAGAAGTTATTATGAGAACCTTTATATCGCTTTATTGACAGAACAGCTTTAAGAGATGACAGGAAACACGCAGGAACAGGCAGGGACTCGAACCCACGGCGGCTGCAGCGAAGACAACGCCTCGGTACACGGGACGCCACTCGACCACCTGAATCTCTGAAAGAATTCAGTAGAACTTTTCATTATTTTTGTTTAAAAATAAACATTTATCACACATGGATGAAACCGAGTGAAATGGAGAAACTTTTTTCTTGTGAAACTGAAAACAATTCTGTAAGAATTCAGTAGAATTTCTGTAAAAATTCAGTTTCTCTTTTTTTTATTATTTTGGTTTAAAATAGTAACAGGAGAAAAAAAAATCCATGAATAAGTGAAACCGCCTCAGAAAACATGTCATGGAGAATTTATTTTATACTTACTTATTTTCTTTCAGGAGAAAACATTTTTTACAGTTGAGAATGGAAACAAGTGAAAAGGAAAATAATTTCAGGAGAAACTTTTCTTAGGAATAAAATTCAGCAGAATTTCCAAAAACATTCAGAAGAGAACAAAAAAAAAAAAAAGTTTAAAAGTTTTTTTTACACTTTTTTAAAGGAGAAACTTTTTCTTATGAAACCAAATGTAATTCTTTTTTTTTTTTTTAAATAGATGCTTTTTCTGAAACCAAGTGGGCAAAAAATTCTGTAGATTTAGATTTTTTAGATTTATTTTTCACATTTTTACCTCATTTATTTTATCGGCAATCGCATTGATCAGATATCTGCTCCGATACTCAGCCAGGTGTGATCGGTCGACCCGCAGCACAAAGTATTTACTGTATATACATGTAAATATACGTATCATTTACTCAAACACAACTACATTTATTGCCAGAATATCTTTACTCACGTATGGACTTTTGGGTTTCTGGGTAAAGTAGTTTTAGACACCTCAGCTGTCGAACACGCAGCAAACTCTGAAGATTAAAGACACGGAAGCTGCAGCATGAATTGGCATCGCCAGCCTCCGCGACAGAAGGTCGGGGAAACATTGGCAGATGGTTGTGCTGTGAAACATATCTGAAGGTCTTAAGACATAAAAAAAAAAAAAATGAGCTATTTCAGGCTCGTACATCAGCCTCGCTCGAGACACAACTGAAGAAAGCACAAACCGACAAACTGCGTCCTTTAATGAGACGTCACTCTGCGGAGAATACAGAAGTATTCAACATATCTGGTGAGTAGAAAACACCAAAGAAGAAGAAAACTCACTTGAAAGAAAAAGAAGGAAAGACATCCGGTCAATAAAAACGCACATCGTCAGCTCAGAAATCAAAATGAACTTTATTTTTTTGCAGTGTTATCAGTCACATGATTGATCACCATTGTAACCTTATAAATCTACTTCATGTATCAGTTAAATACTGCAGTAAATATGTTCGTCCTAACAGGTCGTACAGCAGAAACTTCATCGTGTTTACTTCACTCCATGCGTTTTATAAACAGCTGCCGACGTTGCAGGTTTTTCAAGCATTAAAGTGGTTTTGTCCTTCAGCGCGTCACTCGATACTCAGCCTGCATGTGACGCAAAGATGATTTAATCATTTAATAATCTTACAGTAAAAGACAAAAAAAAAAACAACAACATACAATTCAAACATTAGTGTTCAGTGAGTAACTGTGGTGTGAAGAGTCTGAAATGGCAGCGAGGATCTGCGACCTTTCTGGTTGGCGACCGCCAGCAGCAGCAGTCATGATGTTAAAGGACAAGTTCACCCGAAAAATGGTATCAAGTCATTAAGTAGTGGCGCTCAGGCAGATGGAAAGTTGGGGAACTTATTGTTGGAAGATATATATAGAATATATTTCTGGAGCTTCAGAGCAAAACGGGGTTGAAGTTTTATCTTAAACAAGTGAAGGAGAAACAAAACAAAAGACGTTATTTACAAATGTTTTGAAGCCAAAATCTTCACTGTAGCCGCGAAGCTACAAGTGTTAGCGCACATCCCGGATGAAGTCTCTTATCAATTTGGGATCCTGAGGCCTCTAAAGATTTGGATTACATCATACAAGCTGTATGGATCCATTTTAACTGCTGAGATCCCAAACTGACTTGAAAAGACGCTAATTACACCCTCACTTTTCCTTCAGCGACATATATTCAGGACCTCAGAGTTTCTGGAGACGCTGGACGAGCTGTATGGAACCATCTCATGTTGTACTGTCAGATGTTGTGTTGCATTTTTAAACCCATTTGTTTCAGAATCGCTGCAACACTGTTTAGTTGTCGTGAAGCTCCAGAAATATTCTGTGGACCACAAAACTTCCCCCGACTTTCCACCAGCACGCGGGCGACGAGGACTGAATTTTACACTTCTGGTTAAACTTTTCGTTTACAAAAGGTTTAAGAAAATGCATCCATCTTTAATTGTGAAATTTTAAAACCATGCAGTTACTTGTGAGATAAATTGAATTCCTCAAAATGTGCGAACACAGAGTCGTCATCCTTTAAAAAAAAAAAAAACATGCTCGCTTGGAGGTCTGAGGCTGCCGGACTGGAATAGCTGCTGAACTGAAAGAGGATAAGTGGCAGCGTGGCCCTTTCCCTTTGAATACTTATTCACTTAACTCATCTCTAATGGGCTCAGGACGCACAGCTGAGCCACTGGGCTGTAAATAGGCTTTCACCATTGAGCTTAACACAAATAAATACAGTACACACACACACACACACACACACACACACACACACAAACACACACACACACAATATGCTCAGTCACCCTCACATCCATTTCTGTGCAAATGCAATAGTTGTTGTGCAAATTCTAGGATACACCACACACCCTTACACCCTTATATGTATCTACGTGTAACTGCATTGAACGTAAAAGCCGGAGCGTCTAATGTTATCCCTGAAAAAGTTTCCTTCTCTGTGTACGTGTTGCCGGACAAAAAGGTGAAGGGGAGCGTGTAGCTGCCCTGTAGAATCAGTAAGTGTATTAAAAGCAGCCGTATCCTCCTCCTGACTCGACCACACTGTTCGTATATGATCACATCAGGAGGGGAGGAAGAAACGCACCACCCTCCACCGACATCTCTTGTTCTATTTTCACTCCTATCGCCCCCTGCAGACATCTTCCTCCTCTGAAAAAAAAAAAAAAAAGCAATCAGGCTGAGAACAGTTCTCCTGTAAGTCAGCCAGCAGGGGTCGAGCCAGCTCTTCTCTCGGCTCCCATCATCGGGAGCCGCGGTGGAGAGACGGGCGGCTAATTTCCTCGCTCCCGCGGAGAAGGCTGGCGGCAGTGTTTGGGAACTGGATGACTTGTTTGAGTTCTCTCTCGTCAGTTCTCCACGTTGGCCCTGAGTGAGCGAGGCTTGAGTCTTTGGTGCAGCCGGTAGTCCTGGCTGGCCGCCCGTCGCAGGGGAGTCGGAGAGTTGAGCTGAGGGTTGGTGAGACCGAGCGACTGAGTCTTGTTGGCTCGCGGCAGCGCCCTGCTGCAGCTCACGGAGCGCCGGTCCTCCGCGCCCGACTGGGGCTCCAGCTGGGCCTCGCACAGATCCAGCAGCGACGCTACCTGCTCCCTCATCGGCAGGGATTTGAACCTGCGAGCCGCCAGGTGAAAAAAGGCTTCGACGAACGCTTGTAGTCCCATACCTGAAATAAAAACAGACAGAGAGTGTGGTTGAGGTGAGACTCGAGAAATAAAGTTTTAGCAGGTTAACAGTAAGAGATACATGTGACTCATTCCCAAATTAATTTAGTTTAAGTGTTTCCGTTTAAGCTTTTGTATCTTAAATTTCACTTCATGTTTTGAATTTGCACTATTTTAAATGTAATAACAGCTTCTCGTAGTCTCGTAAACTAAACTTTTAATTTATTTCTTCATTTTCTGTTTGGACTTTTAAATTAAGTTGCGACTGAAAATATCTGAACTGGAACGTGTCAACAGGTTTGTTAATGTTTCACCAAGCTTAACGCTTTCATAGATTGTTGGCTAATACAGTCAGACGTCTTTAAACTTACTAAAGAGAATAAAAACCTAATTTGATTTTGTTTTTCTGGTGATCTGACTTCAGATCTGAATTGTTTTCTCTGCTGTGTTTCGGACTTCAGAGCTGGTGGGAAGTTTTGCCAATTTGCCAGTTTTTTCTCAAGTCCTAAATTGTTTTTTTTTCCATCTGTGAAAATGTGAAAAAAAGTTTTTTCTTGAGTGAGACAGAGAGAAAAAAAAATGTTCAGGAAAAAAAAAAAAGTCACTGTTTCACACATGAAAAAAACATTTCTCATGAAATGTTTTTTTTTTTCCTTCTTTCTTTGGGGGAAAAAACTATTTTCACACATGAAAAAGATCTTCAACTCAGGGATGTGTGCATTTCATTTGCATTCATCTACAAATACTGATGCATAGTTGTACATGCTGATACGCACGTAGTTAATGTTCTGACACACACTGGGGGGCTGTTTTGGTCCACCAGTTTGACGCCTCGGAGGGTTCACTTATTTCCTCCATTTCTATGTAAATCCGAGGTGTCGATGTGCCGGCAATTGCGTGAGATGGGCGGAAGTGTCGATGACAGCCGGGAAGTTTTAAAACCAGGAAACAGCTGATCACAGCAGTCAGTCCATCACTTCATCCACAGACGTCAAGATGAGCGACTGGACAGCTGCTGAGATCCAGGAGATGCTAGCGTCTCCTCGGTCTCTGTAGCTGTCTTCGTTGTCCGCTTGTTGTTGCAGCAGCAAGCTACTAACGGTCGCTACTTTCAAATTAAAAGCCCCCCCCAAGAACCCAGTTCTAAACTCCAAGCTAAGCTCTTATTTTGAAGACAAATTCAACCTGCTTCACTGTTCACGCACAACTTCGTGCTTCACATCACATGCTTGCGCCTACCCCAGTGGCTTTTTGGAAAAGAAGGAATATTACACCTCCCTTTTAGACAGACAAGGCGGCACACTGCAGCCTTTACCTTGCTGCAGATGTGCCACCTTGTCTGTCTAAAAGAGGCTAATGATTTGACTGACTGAATGCAACTTTTATAATCATTTATTTAACATTATATGTTCCCAACAGACAATAATAATGGAAACATGATTTAGGTTTTGTCCTTGTTAACTTTGCACTTCATCATCTGCTCTTGAAAGCTGTTAAATTCAAAATTCTGCAATAACAACTGAGATATTCATATCCAACAACAGATAAACTGCTCTATAAGAATCTTAATCTATATTAACTGTGAGTTTTTCCCTCTATGAGAAGAACTTTGTCCTCTAAGCTGAATTTTTACCCCTAATATTTTTCTTCTGAAAACTCTTATTCACGACCCAGGAGAGAGAGAGAGAGACAAATGAACAGAAAGCCGAGGAATCCACGGAGTGAAAAAAAAAAATGAATGAGACGCCAATTCACACCGGACCGACAGGGTGAGAGAGCTCGTTGGGAATTTGCTTCGGAATTATTAGAAATTATTACGGATCGCAAGAAGAGTTTGGTGCAGGACGGCATTTACATACATTCCTTCACGTGTCCTCTGAAAACTTTTCCCACAAGCTTTGTCAATAACAATTCCACGTCTTTTCTCGGCTCCTCGCAAATCCTCCCTTGCACATACACAGAAATAACAGACTGACTTCAGTCTCCCTGAATACGTATGAGCTCATTCTAAATTCAGCCCGCAATCTCCTCCGTACAGGCCCTTCCATCCTGGTCCATGTGATCTCCATCCATCCGCTTCGCCTCGCAAACACTCCTCGCGAAAGGTGCAAAGTCTGAATAATTCATGTCGGATACTCTCTTTCGCTGTCACATTGTGATCTCGGCTCATTTCAATTACGGAAGCACAGTGTCAGAGAGAATCTGACAAAGAATGACACGCAATTATCTCCGAGCACATTATTTGTCTCAAGGATACCCGGCTCTCTGTCCTCTGCGTGCTGTTTTCTTTGTGAGTGTTTTGTTTTGCGCAAAAGGTCTGCGTAGGTGTGTGTGTGCGTTACCTGCTTCTCGAGAATCCGGCGTCGATCCAGACCAGCGGCGTGTGATGTCTATGTAGAGGATGTCCACTGAAGCCATGGTGAAGTTACTGTTGCTCAGCTTGCAGGTCCTAAAAACAATCAGAAACATCGAACGTGTCAGTCCACATGTTAAAGCTCCAACGGAACTCATGTTTAATTATTTCATTTTTCCAGGCAAAAACAAAAATGTATTCTTCTTCCTCTTTTGGGGGGAAATATCTGAAATGCTCCATCTCCTCTAAACATGCTGGGGGGGGGGGGGGGGCAGGTCTGGGTTTGATTGACAGCAGCTGACAGGCTGAGCACCAGCAGGGGAGCATGAGCCAAAATAAACAAACTTGTGCTGTGGCTTACATGTCACAGGTTGACAGTGTGTTATAAAGAGTATTGAAGAGGAAGGACCACAGCAGCATTTGAACGAACCAGAGTGATATTTGCGGATGTGTTTTTATGCTGTTGGACCTCCTGGTGGATTGTCCTCAACTTGTTGCTGACATGATCCTGTTAAATCAATCTGAAATATTAACCATAATGGCAGAAGCCCAAGGCTTTTGTCTTCTGCCCGATCACGCTGTAGATGTTTGATGAAGTTATTACCTCACAGACATGTGGGGCAAAATGTCTTAACAATGGCTGTGTCCCAACTCAGAGTCTGCATCCTTCAAAGGACGCATTTGAAGGCCAATTACGTCACAACGCCGTGCGAAGGCTGTCCCAATTCAAAAGGCTCCTCCAAATGCAGCCCACAAATGCGGCCTTCTTTTCCCTCTTTTTGGAGGATGCACTGCTACTGTCCTTCGCGGCCTCGCCTATCCCAAAATTCTCTGCGCAACCGGAAAAGATGAAAGAAAGCAAGCAAGAAAGAAAGAAAATGGCGACATAGCGTTGCGTAGATCGTCACTTAGGCGGGCCTGGGCGGCTGAAATCGTGACATAAGGGTTCAATCTGGTGACGAAACCAGGAAATGCTCCAAAAGGCTGGACCGTCTCATTTAGCAACGGTTGACGCGGCCTTGACTCCGCCTTCAAAGGTCTTTCCCGAAATTCTCGCCTTCAGAGGTCGGGTCCTTCAAAGGATGCAGGTCCTCAAAAATCAATCTAAAAATTAAAACCATAATAACTCGAGTGTTCATTCATTTTGCAGCAGAAAGTTGAGGCTTTTTTTTACAACCTAATCATGTTGTACGCAGATGATGACGTCATTATTTCCCGTGACATGCGGAACAAAACACGGTGACAACGAGCAGAGGGGCCAGTCGATAGATGCCAAAGAGAGATCGAGACGATTTGTAGTTTTGAGCATTGAAAAAAAAACATCACAATAAGCAAAAATTCCAGTACTGGCGCTGGCAGAAGCAAGAAGAATTTGTACCTGATGAAGGTTCGGAAGGCTGTGGGGCCCAGACGCATGTTGCCCTTGACCCCGAGGAAGCGAATGAACAGAGATGCGATTCGCTCCACCAGCCGCAGGTAGTTGAACTGTTTTGTGTATTTGGGGTAGACCTGCTTGAGACACAGCGAGGGCAGGGCGGCTTCATCCGGGCTCCTCTCTTGTATCTCTGCCTCCAGGGGAATCTCCTCCCCGTGTTCAAACCCGGCAGCCCTCGGCTGGGATCTTTAATCACAGAAAACAACAGATTATTAAACATTTTACAGCACCGTATTTCACTGACGGTGTTTAATTTATTAGCACTGTTGACTGACCATTTAACCTGCGCCGCTGGAGATTTAATGTCTACAAAAGTCCCTACGTTCACTGCTTTTTGTGCTGTCCAGCATAAAGGCTGAGTAATGGCCTGTAAGCCCTGCAGGACTGAAGCACGAGACCATCAGGCCAACCCAGAGAGCTTTTGTCAGCTGAGTAACATCCGACTACCTGAGGTAAATAAATGCACCAAGCTTTTCACTTGAGTCTGCACTTACAATCTGTCTTGGCAGGAGATTCGGAAAGACTAATGTTGTATGAAGGATAAATGCTTCCTTTTCCCTTTTCACTGGCTCGTCTTCTAGGCTCCTACAGCCTTTTTACCGTCTCTGCTTACATCAACAACATTTAACTGCACAAGAGGCAAAGATGCATCCACATGCTACAGGTTTGCAATAAACTTTTGATTCTTTTGAGCAGGAAGTTACTTCTCATCAAGTCTGAAAGAGAAAAATGACTCTTACATCACACGGCCAAATGTTAAAGCCACAGTGGATCTGTGCAGGTGTTTCACTCTGTGTGAAACATTAGTGTGATGTAAGCCTCTTCTTGGACAAAGACCCATATTCCACAGCAGGTACTGATAAAAGCTTTTAGAGGTAAATTACCAACGTCGAGTTTTATGCCTTAATTGTTGATGAGGCAGATATATGAAAGCAGTTTTCAGGCAGTTAATTAAGCTCGCCAAAAAAAGTCCATCAACCAAAACTTGAGCCCATCACTTTCCCGTTGCACAACGCTGGTCAAGGGGCTCAAAGAGGGTAAAGTACAAATTTGGTTCCAAAGATTAAAAAGGTCACATATTACAATAATTTTTCCGTTGGTTGTTGTTTCCACATTTCTGGATTTTGCAATCCACGGGCCGTTTGGGGGCGTGGCTGAGACTGTACAGTTGTGACATCACAAACTCACAGATGTCTTGACGGCTCGTTTGAAGGCAAAGATTTCTGAATTTGGTCTGTGTTCTGATTCTTCCACGGTATTTATAGAGCACGTAGACCTTTTTTATATTCAAATCTCACATTCTACAATATGGGGGGAGAAAAAAAAAAAAAAAAAAAAGGGCTTTGAGGTAGAAAACACTTTGAACAACATGTTTTGGTGAGAAAGAATACAACGTTCCTCCTTTCATGATCATTACTAAAGGAATAACTGTGAAACGATGGAACACAATTCTCTGTGCGTCACAAACACACTGGAGAATATGTCTGGAGTGTCAGAAGTTGGTCCATTAGATCCAATAAAAATCAAAAGTACCCCGATGAGTTCTGCACTGGGTCTATTCTCTAGGCCTTAAAAACATGCTGAATGAGTTTCTACCTCATTTTCTTTTTTAAGCACTGCTTTTGTTTCCATCCACGTTGGCTAGATTTCAGTCTCTTTCTTCCTGCATTTTTCTGGCATATTGTGAAGATTCATAACGCCAACCGGTCGATGACTGGAATAGTATAAAACCTTTGGCACGTTCCACACTACCTGCCTGTCTTTCACCGCCGGCTATCCCATTGTGCATTTCCTAAAGGAAGTTGCCACTTCTCATATAAAAAGGAATGGGAGCAGGGCGTCCTGTGCATTTTTACCCTCATAAATGTGTGAACATTGTTCTTGATTGACATCTCCGTCCCTTTCCTGTTTGCTATGCAGCAACGGTTGCTGTTGGGCGGGGCCGATCCCTCCTTTATCATTCTTATTAGTTCATAGAGTTGAGTGACCTCAAATAACGTCCATCATGAGCGGGGACTCATCAGCCAGAATAAGTAAAACACCTGTGCCGGTGTAAAGGGCCTTTCAGGAGGACAACTCCTACGGTCAACATTTCCATTCAAACACGACGACAAACGCACAAAGTCACTTTCCCGTCAGGGGGATACAGTACTGCTGACTTTTATGAGGCAGTTTCTTTGTCCATGAATTAGTAAGCAGTGTGAATGGCACCGAGAGAGCACTGCTGAATGTTTAATAGAATCAATCATCCCTCGGCAGCCAGAGGGACACCACCCACGTCTATTTAGACAGGACCGGCTCGGCTAAAAACGGACACGTCTTCTAGAGAAGCTGACAGCCAGACAGACAGTGAAGGGAACATCTCCAAACACTCCCAGCAGACGGAGGAAGAAAAATGATGGCGTTAAGGCCGAGAGGGTAAAAAGGTGAAGAATGGCAGGTTATTAAAAAGACATACAGAGGCCCCGGTGCCAAATGTTAGTTGAGTGTACGCGAGGAGGACTAATTCAGCTGTCATTACCCTGCACGAATTCTATTTCTGGCCTCCCGGTGAATAATTTGACAAAGCTTTCGCACGCTGTCAAAAGTCCTGAAAGGTGCTAGATGTGTCAATGAAAAGAAATCAAATGTGTCCACGGTGATCTCCATTTCAGATATCTAAATCTTTTTTTTTTTTTGCCTGTGCTCTAAGAGTATGACTCATTCCAAAACACACAGACACAGGAAGCAGACTCCCACAGGTAACAATAAACCTTTTGTGTGTGCAAATGATTGAACGCCCACTCCTGTTCTCACTCCACGAAATCACAAGAATCAGAAAACGTTCAGCCGCTATAACCAATTTATTTATAATAACAATGTATAAAAATCGGCAATGTGACAATGTAGAAAGAGCCCTTAGATTCTGCTGGTCTCTCCAGCTTTATGGAGATTTATAGACAATTTCTGCTCATTATTACGACAGCTTCACACTTTTAGTAAGACAATTTTTTGGGTGCAGCAGGCAGATGTTTCCAGTAAACAAGCTGAAAGCGATCCACTGGATACAGGCTGCTTGTACAAAATGGCAGATGGAGAAAGTTAACGACTAGCTGGTAAATAGCAATGGAAGAAATTAAAGAGAAATATATTTTTCTTAGGAGTTGGTGGAGACCAAAAACAGAGCTAAAAGATGATAAATATTACACTTAAATTCATCAGGTAGCCAAAACATTAGTAAGAAACTACTGACATGATAGCGTGTCACGTTACGTTATGTTTAGTCATGTTTGCCGGTTTCCATCCTCTACAGAATCATCTGATAACCTCAAAAGTTAGAGCCACGGCGACCAAATTAAACTCACCTACCTTGAGTAAAAATTACCGATTTCTGAAATTAAATAAGAAACATTTGGGATAATGTAGGTAAACAGCTCAACAAAATATTTGAACAAAGGGTTGTGTTGTTTTTAGACATGTGAGCGCTCTGATATTATTATCATCATCATTATTATTATTCTCTTTAAAAGGTGTTGTTATGTCAGTGTTGTGTCTGACACTTGTTCGTGCTGCCCTCAAGTGCCCCTCCAGAAAAGAAAAGAAACCTAAGTTTTGTAGGTTTGAAATGGAGGCTGTGAGTTTCAACCTTAGTTACTTATGACTGCACTCAAATCCACCTCTGCACGTATTATTTCTTTTGATGCAGATCATGTTTTTTTGCAATCATGTCCCTCGCACTGTATTTTAAAAAAAGGTATGTGCACCTGAATTTCAGCTATTTGTTCTCACCCACACACCCACACACACACACACACACACACACACACACACACACACACACACCTCATAATGGCTCATAAATCACCCTCAGAGACATCATACAGAGGATTTATGAGCTGGGTGCCAGAAGTATATGTCTGAGAGCCACTGATAGAATCGGACCCCCCTCCTCCTCATAATTACCCACTTTTCTCCATATTCCTCTTTTTCCTGACATTTTATATTTACTTCTCTCTCTTATATAAGCTCTCATTCCATCTCCTTTAAATTGCAAAACACCATTTTCTTTACACAGCTGTACCTCTGTATTGTGCGCCCGGTCAGTTCTCACCTCTCTTTCGCTTCATCTTGACAAGTAAAATTCATACAGGGGTGACTTTAGTTTAAACTCTGCGCTCTGACTGACTGAATCCCATCCATTCCAGTGCTGAACAGCTGTCAGCTACCACAACACAAGTACTTTTACTTGCTGGTAGACCATCTGTGCAGCAAACAAATGACTTAACCTCCCGTAACGATGTTGGGAACAGTCTGGTCGTGCTGTCAAAGACTGCTTGTTAAGGATTTTAAAAGTTTGCAGAAGAAAAAAAGAAATCAAATCCGTCCATCCCCATTGAAATACATCTGACCTGACTGTAAATCTATGCATGTGAATGTCAGCGCCAAGCTTCAATCTGGCATCCCCGAGATGTATTTCATTCCGTGATAGTGAGGCATCAAAACTGGTGAAATGCCAGTCAAAAGACAGTCTGGTTGCTCAAATTCTCGTGTTTCTCTCGTATTTCCTGTAATCAGCCAGTGAAGTTAAAGCCCAAAGGAACTCAGTCTGGATGTCTGACACGTGCATTTTGAAGTACACCATATATTTTAAAAGACCAAAAGCATTATCAATGGATCAAACTGCCTTGACGGCCCTAATCCGAACTTGTTTCGATTTTGGAGCATCAAAAAAATGAGGCAGCCATAGCAGCTAAAGGAACAGAAACCTAACATGAGCAGCAGAGAGAGTGAGAGGACGGCTGAGCCCAGCTGGGAGCTGCACACCGCTGCCTCCTGTGAGGACGCACTGGCTGTGAAATTTCTCATCAGTAATTCTGCTATTGTGAGAACTTATCCTAGTTCCATAATGCTGTTTTTAATATTGTAATATACTGTTACGAATGCAGGAGAGGAGCGTGAGCTTTGTGAAGTCAGAGGCGGAGGTTTTGTTGTTGGGTTTGACACGGAGGCTGCACAGGTTTATGTTTATGTGCATGGGGGGGCGACATTTTTACAAAAATACTGCTGGTTCTGTGGTTGGCATTTCAGATCTGATGCCTGCAGCGCACCATAGGTCAATTAGTGCTTTGAGAAAGTTTAGTCGTATATTTTTCGGTAGAAGTTGTGCTTTTACTTTACTTCGACAGCTGTAGTTCCTCGGTACTCGTCAGATTACATTCAGGCCGACATATTATCAAAGATTAAACCGGTGTTTACAATCGTTTCAGCTTGTTTCACCTCATTTTGTGACATTTTATTAAGGTGCTTGTTCAACCAAAACAAAAAGACTTCTGTTTGAATTTGTTGCACACTCACTGTAATTATTACTAATCTCATGCCATATATAGTAATACATCACATCAACTTTCTGCATAAATAGTCATTTTGTTTTGATACGTCAAGTTCATTGGCTGCTGATAACTTTTACCGTTGTACAATTTGGAATGCAGGATTTACTTGTAATGGAGTATTTTAAACTGCAGTAGTGAAGGTTCTGAGTGCTTGTTCCACTATTGGCTTATTGAAACATCTTTACACACAAATGTCTTAATCTAAAATGCATAAAATTCAACGTAGCAAAAGCATCCTCGATCATAAAAAATGATATACATGGTGCATCTGCCTCAGCGTGGAATTAGATGATTGATGAGTCTGATTGATGACTTTGTTGGCAGCAGTGATGATCACAGTTTCCTGAGCACATCCAATCTAACGACCAATTGAATAAATATTAGCACTAGTTTGTCAGAACATTATTAGCATATCCTCTTAGTCACTATCTGCAACGCTGACACCGTCCCCTGCGACCACAACCTGACATGAATACTAAACCTTTATGTTTGGGAAGAAAACATTTGAAATTGTGTTAAACCACAACAGAATATTTTCTGCGGGTTCATTTTATCATGCTTTAGATGGGTTTTTCCAATTTTACAACCCTAATTTGTGGTAAGCTGTGTTCTGTATGGGAGGTTCAGCTAACAGCTGCTAGAGTCCACTTTCTATCTGCAATTACTGATGAGCTGTAACATTCTTGTTATCACTAATCAATGATTTGTATTATCTAATAGCGGAGCACTGGCTGTTAATCTCTAATCACAGGCCTCATACACCTGCATCTTATTACCCGATAAACTGCCACTACTTGCAATTTTATATCATCATCATTCAGAAGCATTCGTTGTCGTCACTGCTCTCTAAAAATATTACTACTCAGGACCGATTCAGGTTATTTCCCTCTCTATAAAGTTTACGACTTTATTAACATTTCTAGCCTGCTTCGTGTCAAGTTCCTGCAAACATGAAGATACACGAGACACCGTAACTCTCACGTCATAAACCCCGTCCTTGTCACTGTCGCCGTTTCTCACCCTGCTTTATAGACACACTGAATTATATCTTATTAAAGATGATGCACCTTGCTCCAGTCTGGACTTAAGCCTCTTTTCTCCACGTGGCTGCAGACGATAAACATTCTCTCACATTGACATATTTTTATGAAGATATTCTTCCACTCCCTTAATTGGCTTTAGACGGGGCGTACAATTTAGAGATCAGGTGTCTGTTTGCGTTTAGAACAGAGCGGTGAAACAAATGGAGGTATTTACACACAGAAATAGTCCAGATGATTTACAACGCAATCTGTCGGGACGTCATAAATCATTGGAAGATTATTGTCTATGTGAGTAATTGTTCAAGCTCAATAATGAATGGAAAGGTATAAAATTATAAAGCTTTGGAGTAACCCTCACTATCTGAGGTCTGAGTCAACATAAAACCTACGAGGGACATTCAATTAAAGGATTATGGGTCTCTACAAGTATTAAAACAGCATCTAAAGGTGTCTTAAATTATGCCCTGCTGTCATTTATCAACTGACAAGTACAAGGTGTGCTTCTGCCTATTCCAGCTGGATGAAAATATGGCAGGAGGAACGAGGATTAAACATATCGTAGGCGCATTATATCCATATAATACCGGTCATGATTATAATAGCTAAGTAGGTATTATCCCAGAGAAGACGGGCCTTTCACTTCCAGAAGAAAGCAGATCAAATATCTGATATAGGAAATAAAGGAGGGGACGGTGGCAGAAGAGAAAGTTAGAATCAGTAAATCTTATTGTCATAGAAGAAAAACAGATTAGAGGGGGGGGGGGAAACACAAAACACTCTAATGATAGAGGAGATTTATTGTCAGGCACCACACGGGGCCAGTCAGCCTGAGAAACTGAGCCGCCAGACTTGAACAGTAATGTGTGAATTTCTACCGCGGCTCAGCTGAATTTAATTTTTTCCATTTAACAGGCTTATGGGGAGCTGTTGAGCGGTGCAGAGCTGGGCTCTGTGGACGGACGGGCTGAGTAAGATATCATGCCCTTAGAAGTGGACTCTTAAGACCCGCAGACAAAGAGCAGACGGTGTAAGAACTTCAGCTTCAAACTGTGTGTGTGTGTGTGTGTGTGTGTACACTTACACTGAAGGCTTCCTGTGGGCCGGGTCCATAAGGCGCAGTGTGTCCCTGATCACACCCACTTTGACCTCTTTGTCAACTGGACTAGGAACATATTCATAAACCCCTGGTGCCACCTGAAGGAGACATGAATATGCATCACAGCAGAGTGAATAATAATGATAATAATACTGCGATAATAGTGATGCTGACGTTCGCTCTCACCTCCTGTTCATGTTCTATTCTCATACTCGGGTTGGAGTTGACTTCTAGTAATACTGGCTTCAGGTTCTTCATCAGCAGGATGTCAAACCCTAATATCTGAGACACAAACACACCCTGAATTACATACTCAGTACTTGTATC
The DNA here is from genome assembly GCF_900880675.1 of Sparus aurata. Lineage (NCBI taxonomy): Eukaryota > Metazoa > Chordata > Actinopteri > Spariformes > Sparidae > Sparus > Sparus aurata. Next base: position 24,211,423 of record NC_044198.1, on the reverse strand, counting down.
TTACAATGAAGTAAACTGTATAATACTGGTGTAGCCAAATGCTCCTATTCATGCGAGTCAGGTTCATACCAGAAGATGTCAGTTTTGCTGCCGACAAAATCCTATTTCAACCATGCACAGTACCTTAACTAATAAAATACGCTTTGTTTTGAAGGTTGAGTTCATGTACAAAGAACAAAGTGAGACTACAATGAGTCTAAATAAAAGCTGTTAGAACAAGAGCTTAGTGGGAGAGGTCCAGATAAAAATAAAGTTAGTTTAAAGTTTCTATTTAAAAACTTGCCACACTTCAATATTGGATCCTGGAGTGAAATTAACAATTGGGGAACATAAGACAAGCTTGATCCCTGCATACTTATCTAAGTTATTTAGAATGGATCCTGCCAAATGTTGGAATATTGAACATAAACCTAAGAACACCTCCATGTTTCTGTTTGTATTTTGGAACATTTGCATCATGAGAAGTTTTGTAATGTTTCCTACAATCACCTATATAACTTTGAAAGCTTTTACTGAGGGAATGTCAGAATGTGATGATTATGAGAGAAGATATAAGTTATATTCTCCTGTACTTTGGAGATCCTGATGCCAATGTACAGAGGGAATCACACTTTGACTTTGGCAGTGTATGATGTGTTTGTGTTTAGGTTTATAACTCTCAGATGAACATTCATAAGATGTTAGATGCCACTAAGAGTGGGAGTCGAGACCGCTGAGACTTACTGATCCATCAGAATTGTTTGTCTCAGAGCTTTTTGTTTTTTTCAAATTATGTCCATGTGTTGGTTAGTTGGTTTGTGAACAGGATTAAACAAAAACTACTAAATGGATTTTCATTAAACTTGTACAGAGGATGGATCTCAAGCCAGAAACGACCCCATTAACTTTTGGTGCAATACTAGATAAAAGGATGAATCAGGGAACTTTTCTTATATTCTTTAACATTGCAAGATAAGGCGATTTTTACCATTTTCTTGATCTTGATGAAAAAAAAATCAGCCCCATTTCGGGAGCTGCTATCTGTCAGTGAGTACAAACAGGGACTGTTGTGCTCTACTGCCATTCTAGGTCCAGAGTTTTTTGTCTGACAGTTGCACACTGCAAAACAATAACGTCCAACTCATTCGTCTATGCTGCTAGAAAGGAGAAGGAGAGGAAGAAAAAGTCTAAAGTTTAGCTACATTTCATAAAGAGAGATTGCAACAGTAATGTCTGTAAAATCAGCTAAGGGTCTGAAACCTTAGATGTAGCAGTTTGCAAAAACCTCTTTCTACACAACATGGGCCTAAAATCCAGGCATGCCAACACACACAGCCTCTACAGCCAGCTCTCAGGCTACAGCCGGCTCAACAAAAATTAATCAGGGATCCATAAGGGAATCAATTAAGAATTGTGCCGACATGCAGAATCAATAGTGGCATTGGCATCTGAGACAAACCTGGAAGCAAGTCGGTCCCGGTTTGCCAGGCGGTATCTCAGCCTGATAGTACACTTTAAGTTCAGGCACCACGGCGATGACGGTCTTGATGACAAGAGCGATGATGTCCGACCACACCTTCTTGATGTCCACGCCTTTAGCTGCCAGCCTGTACAGCACGCTGGACAGCGTGCGCTTGCTTCCCGTGTTCTGGCTGTCGGAGTGGACAAAGTTGCCGCTGTGGACGTTGAGGGAGTAGTTTGTCAGGTGCATGAAGACGTGGCTGAGATTCTTCTGGCTTGGTTCCTACAACAGCAGAATAAATGTCACCTTAATTATCTCTATATAAAGAATGAGTACATGTTTCATGGCATCACAGCACATTAGCTTCACGATAGCAGCATGGCTACCTGGTAGGGCTCGGTGCAAAAACGTGTCAGGCCTTCCTTGGCAATGTAGATCTCCAACGGCTCCAGGGACTTTATCAGCACGTAAAGGCGGATGTCAAACTTGAGCTTGTCAATGAGTAATGGCTTATGGATGTACTCTTGCACTACCCCCTGTTTGGCCTGTGAACCCGCCATGAGCTTTAGGTCACTCGGGTCACGGATGAGGTAGATGCCGTCGCCCTGAGAGCCCCCGTCAGGCTTCACGATGAAGGTCGGATTCACTGTGGCGTCGTTCTCTTTCACCATACGGATCTACAGCAGAGTGGGGGAGTGAGAGAGGACGGACTGTTATCAGGGTTGAGTAGTAACAGAAACATGTATTTGGGATTATATAATCAGTTTACAATCGTCCAATTAGTGGCAGACATATTCATTAACTTCCAGGCAAACTCTAAACCCTGGAGTTTCCAGTTTAATAACAGTATTGCTTTGTAAATGATGATTTATGGTTAAAGGAGTTTTATTCCTTTGTCTTCACATTGAACATGAAAGATAAACATTTTGAGAAAGTGTAAGTAAGTGTAAGCCCTTGATGAAAAAACAGACAGAGAAAAGACAGCATCTCACATGTTGTAGATGTTGTACACCTGTTTTGTAAGTGTAACCGATTTTAACATGTTTAAGTTTATTCACAGAAGTTTTCAAACACTGTGGTAAACTTTAAAACCAAGTTCTCCAAGTTTTAATTATCATCGTCTGATGAAGCTTTGACAGCTGTTAACATTTGAAACTAAGCCAGACAGTCAGATTTTAAAAAGTAATACCCTCAAAATCTTTCTAGAGGGAAGCAGTGAACTACATTGAAGAGAAAAGTGATATTCTGGTGCCCCCTGCTGGACATAATGCACCATTGCATGTATATGTTTCCTTAATTTAGAGATATTGACCGTCTGTCCATGCAACTACATCACCAAGTCAGATCAACACTGAAACCTCACCGAAATCACCGATTTGAAAAACTTCTGTTGTCATCAACGATAACAAACGTGAATGTTGCAAAGTAACCACATGCCATCGAATAATACAACTCTTTATCTTACTTTCAAAAATACCGTGAAGGGAAAAAAATGAACTGAACAACAACAAGACTTAACATGGTTCTCTTCTTTCTTGTCTCATCAACTTTCCTCCTACATTGACGAACATGAACGCACAAATCTGGACAAACGTTGTCACATTATTTACGGCTGGTTGGTGAATGACACACTTAGTAACTGATTTTGACATCCTTGAACGTCGTAGTCAACAAGCGAAGAGCAGCTGACGTCTTGCTCATTCTTCCCTCTATTCTCTTCACGGCTCTTGCTCCCTGTCATGTGTCTACACTCGCTCGGTTCTGTGTCTCCTTCATAAGATTCAACCATGTGTTAAAGAGAGCCAGATGACCATAAAGGGTAATATTCAGAAATGTCTTTTCTCCTCGAGGAAAGTGAGCAATGAAGCGTGCGCATGTCAAGAATAAAACAGGTCATATTATGAAGCCGCTACTGGTGCAATGGAACAAAGAAAAGACTGTGTAGACTCCACAACCTCCGTATCTGTGACATTTACTGGTTAAATATAACTAATATTGAAAATTCAGAGGAAGCACAGCGACAAACACAGTGTTACTGTACTTTTCCGAGCTTCTGGCCATTTTGTCCAGACACCAACTGAGTCACTGGTATATTTTTTACTTATGATGCCGTTATGAGTTCATCAAAGCATGCTTTGTCTTTGATCACAAGACAAAATATGATGTTTGTTCCAAATGCATAAGAGCAGAAATGGGAACGAAAGTCTTTATGTTTTTAACTCTGGCCACTTAAATTGGTCTGCAAAAGGAAAAGAACTGTTTTGGTTTGTAGTTTAATAAATCACATCGGCACTGGCACTGGCTGCCTTCTATTTAGGTGTTCCAGGTTCAAGGCCACGTTGTTATGCATGTTGGCTTAATGGTGTTTGTACAGTCATAGTACTTATATTAGTAGCATCTTTGCTTATGCTGTTGCTTAAGTCAAAGTTTCTATCTTAAACGGGCACTTTGCCAAATTCTAATCATATATTTTTCAGCACTGTTGCAAAGAAAAACTAGAAAAATAATACAACAAATGCAACTTTTTGCCTCTCAGTTGTCCCTTGCAAAGTAGAGATGTCTGACCTCAGCACCAGTCGAAACAAACTTTACCCCTCCTAGCTTCTCCACTGTTGTGCCGTGTGAGTAACAACAACCACAAAACACTGGAAATAAGTAGGGATACACATTATGGTTTGTTATAAGTCAATACCGCTACCCTGTAATTACCTGCTTCTTGTGGCAGATACCGTAGTTAGTTTATACCCTGGAGTTTATGTCAACCTGAAGCTGAGAAAGACTAAGTGTAGTCAACAAAGAGGGATGACTTGATACACAATAGCTCTATTAAGAAACGCATAGACTCCTCCATCCGAATCCATATGGAGCATTTTTTGCAGATTATATCAGTGTTGTGTCCTTCTGAAATTGTAAAATACTTGATGACATGTTTTGTTTGGTCTACACTGCGTGGCTCCATCGAGGTGTGGCAGTTTGACACCATAAGTACAATAGTTTGCACTTCTTCTTCTTCCTTTTCTTCTCCATGTGTATTAGCAGACCGCACACCCGCTTTAAAGGGGTGTACCAACCCCTAATGTCTCTGAATGTGTCGATGCTGTGTGTAGTAAGTTAATGAAAGCAATTTGGCTTCATACTATCAGCACAGCACTATCAGATAAATAGCCAATTATCTCAATTTCCCAGTATTGAGCAGATACTTCTTGTGTCTGATATTTGTTGTGCATCCCGAGAAAAATGTGCGTTTATTTATTGGAGATGTAAAAGCAGAGTGGGCTGACCGGACCCCAACTCAGTTTTTGTTACAAAGTTTTGCAACTATACAGTACCTGTGTGGAGAACTGCTGGTACTCCTCGGGCAGGATCCAGGAACGAGGATAGAAGTCGTACTCTTCTGGGAACAACTCCTGCATAGTCCGCACTGCCCGGCTCATGTTGATCTTCCTCAGCATTTCAATCATCCCTGCAATGCACAAAGCACCATGCAGAGATTCAATAAATGCAGGACACTGCACTCGGAAAGCATTTTTTAAAGGAAAGTATATTGTGCTGTGAAAACAAATCTATAGGCGCATCTATAATGACTTCAAGACTTGATGTTCTAAGGATATAAATGATATATTTAAATGAGAGCAAGGAGACCACCAGTGATGTAGATTTGGAGGTACATTTCCTACCAATACAATCATCTCCGATTATTTCCATGGTATGAAAAGGTTAGCGTTGGAGCTATGAGGATCAGTAAGGCTTTAACTAAATCCCTGCTGTTGTGATTACAGAATACTGAGTACACATGAAGTACTCTGAGCTGAAAATAAGCCACCACTGCACCGACATGCAGGTTAGTAGTGTTATTGTAGAGTGCCTAACATCAACAGGAGGTTGAAGGAGAGGTACCTGGGAACTTGTTGACCTGCCCTGAGACGATGTTTTCATTGTCATGGAAGGAAACGCCGTGCCAGTAGATATCACAGGCTGCTCGTCTACCCAGAGGAAACTGGAGAACGGGGGAGAGAGAGCAATGAAAGGAGGGAATGAAACATGATCGTCAAAAACAGCAAACGACAACAAGATTAGTTTTTAAAAATGATCTGTAAATGAGAAGGAGGGTTTATCTATTCGTGTGACTCAAGGCATTGGCAAGTCCCTTAGTCATGTCCTTCTGGTGATCGCAGCGTGCGGGGATAATCTTGCCTAAAGATGGTAGGCAGTGCGTGTTGTGTTGCTATGAGCTGGGAAAACGAAGAGCTGGAGTGATACTATAAAAGGATTTAGAGAGCTGGGAAATCCTTCTGGCTCAAAGCACAGATTTTGTCCTCTACACCTCAACTCGCAACACATATTCTACACCATGTTGTGATCTAAAGATATCAAAGCAGACAGAAGAAGTGTGCGCTAACTGGTACATCGACACCTATTAAGACACCTTCCACGATTTGATTCCTCCCACATGTTGCTGCGTCTCACTCCTCTGCATCAGTGTTTTTTTATTAACTGAAACACTGCACAAATTTAATCAGCTTTTGAGATCCATTACATTTGTTTTTTTTATGTGCACTCTGCCAAAAATCTCCCGTCAACAAGTTTCAGCTTTTTGATAAACTGGGTTGTTCTTACACATGTTGGCTTCCATTAAATCAAGGTTATGGGTTTTATCTACATGCAACACATAAGATGTTTTCAAATTTTAACAGAAAACATGCTGATTCCCAGTTGGTTCATACTAATTTAGTTATCTAGTTGTAGTTAACTAGTTTCTCTCAAAATCAATGATGTTCCTCAGAGAGGAATCTGGATTTCTGGCCATGTCTGGGCTCTACAATGCTGAAAATAGTAAATGTATCACTTCCACCTGGTTTTGTCAATACTAGTTTAAGAATTCAGGGTTTTTTTCCCCGGCCAATTATCTTGTCTGGACATTAGCACAATGGACATTAGGCTAATGTTACTTATGTAGGAGGCAGAAATCATCTGCGAGTATTGTTTTTTAAACGGACATCTCGAGACGCATCTCGGATGTTTAGACCCTGCTGGGAAGCACGAACTGTACAACAAATACTAATCATGTTAGCCATTTTCACCTGAAGCTAACATCTGCAGCCATAAACAACTGTTACAGCAAGCTCAGCTAATCAGCCAAGATCTGAGGAGGTGCTGTCAACTTTGCCTTCCACCTATGAGTGTCAACAAATGCCTCATATTAAAGCTGTGATAACTATATTATTGTAGATTATGACAAATCTTAAGTGGATATGGTTTGACTTCCGTGGTTGTGATACCTTCTTCTCATGGAGGATTAACCCCGTTACAGGGCAGCTCTGATTATATGTGACTATGATAATCAGCTGACTAAAGAAAATATCCTGATAGTGTTGTCTGTGGGGGACTGAGGATTAAGAATGCAATCTCCATCACCTCCTGAAACTGATATGAATAATGTATTTGAATTTTTTTTCCTCATTGCCATCCAGCTCATAGTTAATTTATAACATGACACAGCTAAAATCTGAATTTCAAAACATCAACGCGAAACTGGGAGGAACTTCGTCAGGGAGTCTATGTTTAACTTTATGACATCATGACTCTATATTGAGCTGTATTGGAAGGTCAGCGGCACATCGTCAACGCTCCTAAATTCTACTCTCATGCGACCCAGCCCACTGCCAAGCAACAGGATGGATCTCTGACAGAGCTGCATCTCATTAATGAGTTAGCCTGTTAGCGTGTGAAACAGGGAAACCCTGCTAGACAGCCAAGGCCTGCTATAAATACAGCCACCGAGATGCCAGTGTATAAATGTCTAATCGCATGAGGGAAGGAGGTCAAATTAATGAGTAGTTTCTTAGGATAAGGTCCGAGAATAACCGCCTTGTGCAGAGAATAGTCATGGATGGAAAATAGTTTGACTCGTTGTTGTGGAGTTAATCATGTGTGGACCTTTTCGAGCCACTTGTAAATGAGAATACATCGCTCAGTAGTATGAATTTAGTTTTATCTACGAATGAGGATTATTTTCATTATCGTTGATTATTTTTACGACTAATTCATTAAACGTTTAATCTGTACAAAGTCCATAAATAGATTAATTGTTCGGATACAGGATATTTCACGTTGCAATTTATCTGTAATGCATCCAGTAAAAAGCATTTATACTCTTATTTATTTACCCTTTTTTCTAAATATGCAACAAGACTTTCTCTGCCTTCTGAAATTAATATGCTTCAATTTAAAGCCTCAGCTTCGTCTGTAGGATCCTAATGGAAATACCAAGCCTGTGATTACTGCAGTTATTAATCTAATTTTCTGTAGCTGTCACTCAGACCCTCAGGCTTTCCATTCTCTCTCTCTCTCTCTGCCTCCAAGAGGACTAATGCTCTATTGGATTAAAGGAGCTTAAGGCTAATCATTTCCTACTGTTTAAGAGAATGCCATATGCTGAAAGTCAGCCGCCTCTCAGGCCAGAGAGCACTGCAGATGTAGAGACGAAGTAATTTGGATGTAAATGGAACACAAAGCAAAAAGTTCAGTAAACTTAGGGAACAGTCCGTATGTCTTTTCAAGGCCAACACCAATACCAATAATGGATATTTGTGATATACATTGATAGTAAAAAATTAAAACATTGGTGTCAAAATTTAGAACAAGCAGTGAGGCAAATGTTGAACTTTTCACTCCACTTTATCAATGTGATAAGTTAAGTTACCAGTCAGGTTAAAGATTGAGATTGTGCAGTGTTGGTAGGATATTATTAATGATCCGTAACCAGTCAGATAGTGTTGGGGATGGGATACTGAGTGAGTCTAATGAGTCTATTCCTCCGAAAATGTCCTAATAAACTTCCAAATGTGTATCCACAAGTTGTGTGTAGTAAATCTACTTAACTGCTCTGTGTGTTACAACTAGAAGAAGGGATTTTCATCAGATAGTATTAATTTCATAACTGAAAAACAAACAGAGCACGGCTACTTGAGTTTCAGCCCCCTCAAAGATGTTGACATCTACTTTCAAAATGGCTGAGTATCTATAGCGCCCTTGACCCTGCAGGGGGTGGACCGGGAGGACAAAGCATGGTCATGTATAGGCTTTCTGTCTACTGTTTCCTATACCAGACCTGGGAGGATTTCAGTGTCACGGTGTGGTCACGGGTGATAAGTGGTGTCTTTACTCCACCGGCCCCGCTTAACACCTCATGCATAATGGAGACCATGTTAATAATGGCTGATGGCAGGTATTACTCGCATCACATTCAAACTTGACCAGATGGCGTTTGTGGCCGGGGGCCTGGATCAATTAGCCTTCCCATAAATGTTTTAAAAGTTGTTGCTTTTCCTTTAGAACAACTTTCATCCACATCCATCCTCTGTAACTCTAAACATTAGAGGCACGCATACCGACACTGTCAGGATGTGGCTGGATTAAAAGGTGAGCATGTCACCTACTTAAACATACAACAACTAGCTTTTAACTGGTTATGAAACAGACTGAGGGTAAAGTTTCAATCAATGACTTTGAAAGAAATACCCGGAAAAACAAGCAATAGAAAAGTTTCAATATTTCCCTTATTGATTAACCTGCAGATTATTTTCTATGTGTCTATTTAAGTCTATAAAACATCTGAAATCAGGGAAAATGCCATGAAAATGTTTCTATGGCTCGAGACTGAACAGCATCTAATGTTTTAGTTTGTCTAAGCAACAGTCCAAAATCCAGAAAATCTTTAATTTACTGTGACGTAAGATAAAGAAAGGCAGACAATTCTTTCTCAGTGTGCAGCTGCAAACATCACGTCACGCATTTTTTCTAGCTTGATTTGTGGTCATAGAAAACCGTGAAGGCTGTACTCAAGGTTAAAGAAGAACACCTAATATTACCTTGAAAAGATGTGCAAGATTTTGACTTATTAAGCAAGTTATATTATCAGGATTGCACGTGAACTCAGAACATTTATCTGAAGTGTCTTTCACATGTCTTTTAGAAACCAGCCCTCACTTTATCACAACCAAATCTTCTGTCCATTTTCTGAGAGATCAGTTTGTCCACTTTCAGTACTGTACTATATATAAATCACATTAAATGGTGGCCTGACTGTCTGAAAGTTGCTGCAGCCTCAAACATACGCAGCTTTTTGCTTTGATCGGCCATTCCCACATTCTGATTAACACAACTATTAACTGAAACACATTACTTTTTGAGAGTTTAAATACTGCGTTAAACAAACAGATCACTTACAGACACTTTAAACGCCTACGCACACTCAAATTTAAATTTCCTATTTAAAGCTTTGTGATTCACTTTCTGTCAGAGATACTGGCTCTCATAAAATGTCAGCTCTTTGATAACCAAGAGAAGAAACACGCGGCCAAACTGTTATATAACCTCGCCGGAAGCAGATAGAATAGGTTTTTCAGTGAGAGGCTGGTTAATGTAATCATTATCAGATTGATTTGAACCCCGTCTCTATTATCCATTACAGTAATGTTGCTTATAGGATGCAGCAGTGAAGTTTCTATTGTCTTTTCAGCAGCCCAGTTAAAGTTAGATTATGGAAGTGCTATGCAGATTGTTATTCTTGTGAAAGCTGTAAGAAATGTGAACTCTTGGCCTTTTCTTCTCGTCCTGTTTCTAGCACAGAGACACTCCAGGCAGCTGCTGCTTACATGTGACCTCTATGACCTGAATCTGACTCATCACACCTCCGTGGAGAGAAAATGTAAATCAGTGAAAAGACAAAAGACTTGTTTGAGAAGGAGAGTAATGTCTACACTGGCTTAAAGCCTACAAACATGAAACTTGTGATCATATCATGAGGAAGATTGTGCTATTTAGAGTCAAGCACATGAATGTTTTAATTATAATTTGATTAAAAAATGACTAGAAGGAAACATTTAACTACACCACTGAAGAAAAAATGCAAACTCGTGGTTCTTAACAGCAAAAGTCAGTACTTTTTATTAAATCTGCCCTAAAAAAGTGCATTTATAGGAAGACTTTTAATAATAAATCTGCCTTGTATCCATTTAATGTGCTTCAATTATATACTATATAATTTCTATTTATATTGTGTTGTTTTTATCTTGATTGTTTGTACTTTTTTTGAATTGTGACTGGGAGTACTGTGTTTATCTTGACCTATAAAGTGCTTTGAAACTTTGATTTGAAAAGTGTGATACAAATAAAGTTTATTATTGTCATATTAATAGCACAAGTAGAAACATAAGACCGAGGTTCTCATCTATGCACATTCGTGACCAACGCCCAAGCTGAAGCGCTTGTGCAGCGAGCAGCTGATGACAGCGATCCTCTCTGGATTAGAGAAGCCTGCAGTGTCATGTTTTGTAAAAATAAACCTGCACATATGCCATCAGATAGCGATCATATTCATTTCTCGATTACTCAATCAATTGTTTGGTGTTTAATGTGTCAGATAATGGTGAACATGTCAATCATCGTTCCCAAAGGTCAAGAGAGTGTCCTCAAATGTCTTGTTTTGTCGACAAGCCAAAGATGTTCAGTTTACTGTCGCAGAGGAGTGGAGAAACCAGAAAAAAAGTCATGATTAGGAAGCTAAAAAGAGGCTGAAAAAAGACTCAAACTGATTAATCATCCAGCTGAATTGTTGGCGATTAATGTAACAGTGGACAAGTAATCGATCAGCCAATGATTGAGCAGTTTTCCTCCAAGACAAACAGAGAAAGAGAAAGAAGGATGCTCTCATGTTGCTCACCTCTTTCCACTTCAGCTGCTTGATGCTGATCTTGAGTGCCTCTAATGAGGTTTTGGCTTTTGCAGTGTCCACCGTCACTGGCCTCCTCTTGTTCGCAAGTTTGACTTCTGGGATGTTCTTGGACGGATGGATGCTCACATAGTTCCCATTAGTCTCTGACTTGCCCTGCAGGATCTTGCCAGTCCCTCTGATGTGAAGTGTCCGCTCATGCCCGAGTCTGTTCAAGTTCTTGCCGGCATGAGCAGCAGACCCGTGCAGTGACAGGTCCTGGAGGTGTTTGCCACAAGAGTTCTTGTCATCTCTTCCCGGCCTGCTGCGACTTTTACCCCTTTGTTTGCAGGTGACGGAGGTGCTGGACGCATCGCTGCCGGCTATGGTGACGCTGGAGGGGTCTGGGGAGACGGGTGCGTGTGGGGGAGAGGACCCTGGAAGCTGCTGCTGCTCCTCGGCATCCGCACCCTCCTCCTCCTCCTCCTCCTCCTCCTTCTCTGCATCCTCACCGAATGACCTCATCTGCTCGAGTTGGACCCGAACTTTTACATAATCATCACCCATAATGCGAAATGCTATGAGTAACGCCGCTGGGCAGGGCACAGTTGTACCACAGGGTGCAATACTCCGGCAAGCTAACGTTAGTCTGAGATAATGTCGCGGGCATTGCTAGCTTAAAAGGCTAATTAAACAGTAAAATCCATAACGCTCCTGTCAGGTTGTCCCCCGAATTAGAGTGAGCGCGAGGGGAGCGGACTGTGACGATACGTTAACGGCTTTTAACGGGTTTTTATCAAGCTAGTTAAAGCTCAGGTTAAAGAATTAAGGCTGTAGCTAACGCCGTATGCCAGCTGGCCACGATAATTCAACGAGCAACTTCCAAAGGCTAGCGGCTCTGACGAGCAGCCGTTGACTTATGCTAGCTGCTACCAACTGACGTTAGCCTGGCAAACTTCATCAAGCTCGGCGACGTACGGCTCGGTTCTGCGTGCCGTTGACAGACTTTAACTCACATGTACCGTTATGTACTTCTCCAGGGCTGACAAGACAAGTCGTGATGGTGGTGTCCTCCTCTCTCTCTCTCCTCCTGTGTGTGTTGTACAGGAGCAGCAGCTCAGCAGCAGCAGGAGGCAGAGCTGCCTGTTGTCCAGCCTCCATCTGCTTTGAGCCCAGCTGATGATGCCTTTTTGAGCTCCTCGTAACCTCCGACTTCCAAGAAGCCACACTGAGCGCTACGAGTAAACATCCATTTACTATAAATATATATGTTTTTATAAAGTGCTCTGGTGATGTTCGTAAGATGTAAGTAAATAACAGAATCTGATTCGTGTTTTTTTCAATCTCATGGTTTTTAATGTCGGAAAAAAAAAAAACTACTGTAATCATGTCAGAATCTAAAATGACCGAATTAATTCAACATTATACCAGTGTGTTAATTCATCTGTTGCTTTTAGAAGTGGTTTCTCAGCGTTTTTATCGTGCCAATCCGGACTATTTGCCTTTTATATCGGCATCCATTTACTAGATATGTTTATTTCCGACAGCACCTGAAGGCAACAAGGGATGCCAGGTTTTCCGTGTCCATCTATTATTAGAACAAAGAATAAGTCAACACAAAACCACCTGACAATGCTGACTTATTAATAGGCCAGCATCAAATGATGACGAGTCTACATGATGACAACAAGTCATTTATATTAATTGGGTCTAATAAGATAAGATAAGATAAGATAAGCCTTTTTGATCCCTCACTGGGGAAATACACGCTACATTTTGACAAGATTCAGAAGCAGAGGGAAAATATATATACAAAGATGAAATTAAATCTTTTTTAATAACAATGTCCCATGATTGCTCCTTCTAATGAGGAAATACCAGGTATATGATATAAAACCATATACCTGGTACCTATAAAATCCCTAATTTAAAGATATATACATATATTTTTGTATGTTTCTTTGGAATGTTTGGTTGATATTTCTGAGAAGGACGTTAATATTTAATCTTCTCTGTACATATTGTGCATTTTCCTTAACCCCTTATCAGCCCACAGCTGAAATCCTGCATCGCTTTTCCCTGGTTTAACATTGAAATTGACCTAAATGTGGCTAAAATGTGACCAGGAAGGACTGATATTCAAATATATATGTACAAGTGTCAAACCAATGGTTAATCATATTTGATACAACAGGGTTTTCTGTATTTTTGCTGAGGTGTTTACGATCTGCTAAATACAAATAGACTTTCTATATCATATTGTCTTTTTGTGTTTTTACATTCTCTGTTCTGCATTCTTGTTTTAAAGCACTTTACACTCAGCTTTGTTGTGTTTGACTCGGCTGTTGACTGTTTATTCTGTTATATTGTCTCCCTGAGTTTCCTGCGTTAGCTTACCAAAGCACTTTGAAAACTCTTCTTTTAAAGGTTTATTAAATTATCACAAGTTTATTATCATTGTTATTATTATCAATATTAAAGTACGCCATTGAACGTGATAAACTTAACCTCGCATCAACATATTAGCCTTCTTCTTCTGAGCATGTTAGCATTCTGGTACAGCTTCAAAGTACGAGAATAGCTCTGTGAGGATTAAGTCAGTTTTCATCACTCAGTGAATGTTATGTCCCTGTTGACTAGTCAGTAACTTTTATTTCTTTATTTTTTCTGGGATTGTTTTTTAAAAGTGTGTGGGAACCGGAGAACCCGGGGAAAACCCACAGAGGCATGACGTGTGGTGTCTACTGGCTGTCCGCAGTAGAGATGTTCTTGTTGTTGATGTTTGATGGCGATTGTGACAGCTGGAGTTGTTGAAGCCTTCTTACTTCTTCCACTTCTGTGGTTTCCTTAATCCCAGAAAGTGACGGACTCTTTTCCAGGAAGACTTCTTTGGTTTGCCTGTGTGAGTCTCTTCTTCAGTCTCGTCCAGAAGTTCGGGGGCCGGAGCTGTAGCGTTGGACTCCTGCTCACACGGCTTCTCTTCGGGGACTTCCGCTTCCTTCGAGGCCTTAAGCTCTGTGGAGAGCTCGAGGTTGACAGACGTCTGAACGGCAAGCTGAGCTTTCAGCTCCTCCAGTTGTCTCTCATAGCGTTCTTCCTTCTCCAGAGTGTTTTGCTGGAGATTGTTGATTTCCTCGGTCATCCTGTGACGGAGGTCGTCCTGCTCAGCCCTCAGGTTGGTAATCATCTGCAAGTCTTCGGACACTGTGTCTGCGTGAGCCTTGACTTCTTTCTCAAGCTCCCGCTGCAGACCTTCAGCCTGCTGTCGCACAGGGATGACTTCAGATTCATACTCTTGGCTGATCCTGTCCAGCTTGTCTTGGAGGAGGTTGTTCTTCTGCTGCTCCGTGTGGAGCTCAGCGGTGAACTTGTCCTGGAGGGTGTCAACCTGCTGTCTGACCTCAATGACATCAGCTTCATACCTAAGATAAGAATATAAAAGAAAGGTTAGAATAAGACCAACGTAAAACACAGTAACTGTCCTTGAATGTACATAATACGTGCAATATATCATAATTACCTGAGTCTGATCTCATTGTAGGAGACGCTGATCTGATCCAGTTCTTCTTGAAGAAGCGTGTTCTTGTCCTTCTCCTCCTGGAGGTCAGCTCGATACTTATCCTCGTTGGTTAAATAGGCGACCTTCAGCTCCTCGTAATCTGTCAGAATATCCTTCTTCTTCCTCCGCTTGGTTTCGTCTTTCACCTGAGCAGCTATCTTTGCGTTGCTGAGAGTTATATCATTGCTGTACTTTCTCAGCTGCTCCAGCTCTCTGGTGGTCTCTTTCCCCCTGTTGATGAACATTTCCTTCAGGGTTTTCTGCCTCTTCAGCTGCTCTCTGGTGTCTTCGAGCTCTTGGATGAGTCTCTCCCGAGACATGTCTGTGAGGCGCCCGCTGGAGTACTCCATTTCTTTTGGCTGGTATATATTCTGTCTAAGAATAAAACTGTCGTTGTCTCTGATGAACAGATATCGTTGTGTGGTTCCTCGCTTTTCTGTCTCACGTTAACACGGCTGTGTGTTCGCTCGATGAAAAATCGGACTGAAGAACTGTTGTCCTGTAAACCTACCTTTATATAGGCCCGGAACGGAGTGTTGCTGTGAAGGTTCTATATGGCTTTGATGGTTTTGCTTTCATCTCACACACACACACGCACGCGTGCGCGCGCGCACACACACACACACACACACACACACACACACACACACACACACTTTTTGAAAAACAGCATTTTTGTGATTTTGTGAAAAATTCAGAACTTCAATTAAAAGTTAACAATTCAGTGATAAAGAGCTGAAATTATTGAATAAAAAAGTCAAATTAACAGAAATATTTATAAACTATTAGATTACAAACCGAAATTATAAAATTAAAAAAAGTAATAATTATGACAAAATCAGTTAAAATTATGGAATAAAAAAAGTAAAAAAAGATATTCTAAATATCCAAACATTTAAGATAAAAAGTTGAATTTCTAAGAAGAAAATAAGAAATATTCATGAGATGAAGATAAAAAGATATAAGATTCAAATAAAAATCATGAGATAAAAAATAAAAAATTATAAGAAGATTTAAAAAAAGATTAAATTATGGAAAAAAAATCTGCAATTATGAGCGTAAAATTATTAACGTAATAATTATCATAATTATCAAATAAAAAAACAAAATTCTGAGAAGAAGGAATAAATAAGGGGAAAAACTTAAAATAAAGAGAAAAAATATTTAAATTATAAGAAGATAAAAAAAGATGAAATTATGTATATAAAATCCAAAATTATTAGATAAAATGTATTAATTATGAATTTTTAAGTGTGTCACAATTATTAAATAAATATTTACATTTCATTTTCAATTCATAATTATATCTTGTCATGTCATAAATTTGATTCATGACCATCAGAATCTTTTTTTCATTAAGATTTATTTTTATTTTTATTTTATCAATTTCTTATTTATTTATTTAATTTGTCGTAATTTGTCTTCCATATGTAAACACGCAGTCTGGTCTGTGGGAGCCGTTCACATGTAGGCTGTTGGCGCATGCGTGTTTCCTGTCGGCGGTATAAAAACACCTCGCAGCTGACGGCCTCCCCTTTAAAGGAGCGCAGTGATGAGGAGGCGCTGCTGGGCGGCGGAGGCTGTGCGCTTATCGGCGGGGGATCCGCTGGCTGTCATTTTTTTTTCTGTCATGTCCATCTTCGTCTGACGAGATGATGAAGAAAACTGCCTCCACATTCATCGGTGATGTGAGCCGGGCGCGGAGGAGGAGGAGGAGGAGGTCCTGAGTGGTGCGCATGTGGCGGAAGGTTTTCTTTTTTGGCCCATATGGAGCTGAAATCTGAAATCGCTCAATTTCAAGGACGCGCTCTTCATCTGTTTATTATTTTTTTTTCCTTTTATTCTCCCCCTCCAGCGAATGATTGCTGTTGAAACACTGGATTAGGAAACCATATTGTTCCGATCCAAGAGCTGTGTCAGCCTCCCTGCTGATGGGGGGAAACATGAATCCTGCGCTTGGATAATTAGACGCTTTTTTGCTTTTTGGGGTTTATTTTCGCGACGCATGGCGCAGGTTCGCTGCGAGGATGTGATCGGACAGGAATCCCTGCTTTCTCGCTCCGCTGCTGCCTCTTCACACGGTCGCTCATGATGCCCAGGGCTGTGCGGAGGCTGGTCCATTTGGTGCTGTTCTGCCCTCTGTCCAAAGGTCTGCAGGTACGCAGCGGGGTGTCAGTCAGTCTGTTGTCCTTTGTTGCTGTGATGATGATGATGATGAGGATAATATCTGCGTTGATGGCATCATAAAATGTTGTACACGTTAGAAAAACTGAGTGTGAGGAGAGGATGTTACAGCTGTCTTTGTTCTAAGGTCAAGTGACCAGCTGTCCTCTTATTTATTTATTTCCCTGCAGGCCTCAGTACTCTACATCTATTCTCAGCTATCAGGCCTCCTACTTAAACTATATGTCATTTGTTTCCCTTTATAATTAACTTCCTTTAATGTCACATGGGGCGTTACCGGGGACTTTTTAAAGAGTGTGAGATTAAGTCAGTTGTGCAAAATGTTTTGAAGAGGTGACATTTCTCCTCTGAATTTCTTTACATGGTTTTATTTAGAGTCTCAATCAAGAGCCGCACAAGTAAAAAGTATCTACACAAAAAAAGGGAAAACTTGAACCAGCAGGTACCAAAAGAGGAATGAATATCTGTGTAGCAGAACTGATTTTGTATTGTTTTTCTCTTGAAATAATGAGGAAATTGATTTATAGGATGTGTGTACATATGCACGAATTGTCATTTTTCACACAACTTTAAAATAGAAGACCTGTGTCCGTGCTCCACAACTCCCTGTGTGTAACCAACATGTTTTTTTTTTTTGCATGAACACGTAACTGAAATTGCAACACTTCCCTGTCAGCAAAACAGAATCCTGCAGATAACATTTTATGGCTGTTTCACAGACTTTTGGACGCAAAGTCAGATTCTGGTGCGACGGTCCTGGACTCTGCACCTCCCGCCCTCCACTGTTACATCAGTGTGGCTCCAATATGGAGTGTTGCATTCAGCGGTGACACACAGTCACGCCGAGAGTCACGAAAAACAAATTAGAATTCATGTCGATGATTGTTATTGTGACATTTCCTGCCATGATGTTGTCCTGCTCCATCAATAAAACCACAGGCTGTGTTGTGTGACCTGTAGGGGGTTGGCCTGACCTCCATGTTGGGAACCACCAGACCATTATGTAAAAACCGGTCTGAACTAGCTCCACCAGGACCGGCTGCAACAGCACAGGGCTGCTCATGCATCGATGCATCTGTATTAACAATCTATTAATGTCATACGCGATCAAACATCAGACACATGGACTATTCTAAGTAGTATTTAGGAGTTCATTTTGCTGCAACGTATGTGTGTTTGCTCGGGGTGGTTCTGGTTTCTAAAATGATCTGAGCCGTCTTGGTTTCTGATCTCGGGTGACCAGCTTTGGTCTATATTTGTGACCGGTTGTCATGTTGTTTTCTCTTCTCTTCCCCTCTCTTAAAGAGTCGCCTCCCGGCCATTAAGGTGAAGTACCTCCTCCTGGCCTGGCTGGGCATCCTCATCGCCAGCTGGGTCATCTACATGCAGTATGCCTCGTACTCCGAGCTCTGCCGCGGGCACGTCTGCCATATGGTCATCGTAAGTATGAGTCTCTGAACGCTCTCAACAGGCCGCTGTCACAACTTCATCAGCGTGACGGGGTTGGCGTGAAGGTCACTGCGTTATTTCGCCTTCACGCTCCGCTGTGCAGCCGTCTCTGACAGCAGCCAAGCCTCCTCATTGATTAAATATTATGTTACTGGGCTGGGAGCTAAATTAATATCATGATCAGATTACAGCTCGTTTGGGACAAAAGGGAAGATCGTCATCAGGAACAATGGAGTACATTCACGGGGAACAACATGTAGGTTGGTTGATGCTAGCGTCAGCAAAACGGTTCAACCTCATGCTGATGGGAAATCGGGTGAAGTTTCATAGTCTACCAAACATTTTTGGAGCTTCACATGAAAACAGCATTACCATTAATGGCTAAAGTAGCTGGGGACTTGATTTAAAACATAAAAAATAACCCCAAAAAACATGAAACGGCTCCCAAACAGCTCATGCAGCGTAATCCAAGTCTTAGAAGGCCCAGATTAATTTGAAAAGACGTATTTACCCACTTCAGACGGAGTGTGCGCTGATGCTTTTAGCCTAGCAGCTACAGTGTAGATCTCAATTTAAAAAAGGGTGTTATTAACGTCTTTTCAAATCAATTTGGGATCTTGGGGCTTCAGGACGAGCTGTATAGAGCCATTTTATGTCGTTGCTTTGGCTGTTTTAAAACAAGTCCCCATCTACTCCAGTTGTTTAAGATAACGCTGTTTTGCCGGGAAGGTCCAGAAATGTTTTGTGGACGATGAAACTTCAGCTGACTTTTTATCTAATAGGGCGAGGTGATGCCTGAATTTAAATTTTTTTGGGTGAACTGTTCCTTTAAAGATTTTCGAAAAAGGTTCAAAAGAGCTGTCGTTTTTTTTAGACACATTCAAGATCGGAAAAAAGCTGCAATAGCACACACATAGGGGTTTGTTTTGAATCAAGTATAAGAGGATTCAAGCCTAATGTGTCAATGATTTCACTGGGTGAAAAATAAAGTCTTACACGTCAATCTGGCAATCTGGCACGTTTTATAATATTTTTGGACGTGTGTTGGGTCTCTACACTCGATCGATCATGTTCCAGCTGCTGCAGTGAATTCCTCAGACGCCTATTCACGTTGTAGATCTCAGAACAAAGAGAAATTAAGACAACTGAATAAGAGGACTGTCTTTTAAAGAAAAAGAAGGTCAGTTCTTGGTTTCAGCCTCTTTCCTCCATGCACCTCCTGTGTCTCTGGGTAAAAACACAGCCTTATAGCTCAAACACTCTCCTGCTGTGAGCAGCTGTGTCCAGAGATCCGGGCCGTCGTCAACAGAACAAGCTCTGACATTTAACGAGACATCGAGGAACACGATGACTATTGAGGGGATAGCTACTCGGGACAAATTGATGCACAATGGAAGATCAATGATGTAACCTCATTATACGAGATAATCAGATGGTGCACGATGAGAGCGCGTGCCTGTGTGCACGTGGATGTACAGTCTGTGATCGTGTTGTGTCCCTTTTTAGACAGCGGAACATCGATGTGATTTCAGGTTAACATGTTGTGCAGCTAACTAGAATTAGTGCTGACGAGGGAAGCTGTTTGTCGGGTACACAATAGGCTTTTGATTGCCTGTTGCTGCTCTGTAGTTCGGTTGGAAAAACTTTAGAAAACCGGCAGTAATCTGTGCCTGGCTCAGGGGTACTGTGCTCTGTTTGTGGCTTTACGTTGCAGAGAGAAATCTCATATTTGATATAAGATACAACAAACTGCTGCACGGTTTGTATGGTGCAAAACAACAAGGACAGACCTATGTGAGTAAGAACAGCGGCATGGTGGGAATGCATCGGTGAAGATGGACATTTTTGGAAATAAGAGATTCATTTTGTTGCTGAGAGACCATCCACTGGTTTGTATCATAAATATATAAATATATATCAGCTGGTTAGCTCAGGTTAGATGAAGTGTGGGGAATCTCCTGGTAACCCTACAGTCAAGGCATGATGCCATGTAGGGCTGGGTATCATCAGGTACCTTGTGATACTATCACGATATCTTGCCCACGATAATGATAATATCACAATACAGCGATTCTGCGATAATCGTTATATTGCAAGAAATTTCCTCCACGATACATCATGATATCTGTGTCACTTAAGAAATTTTGAATTTATTGGCTGCACTGAATCCATTTCACAGGAATTACAAAACATTGGAAATCAATTTCACATGAATGACAGCCAAGTAAAACAAAGTGTATACTGCACAGTGGCTCTTCTTAACACACACACTGACCACAACTTCAATATTATTAAATATCGATATTTGGCGCCAGTGTATCGATAACGTACCTCAAGACGAAATATCGCGGTATATATCGTAGTATTGATATTTTGGTACACCCCTAACGCCATGACATCCATCCGCTGGCCGAGCTAGCTAGTTTAAGATATAGTTTTACGACACTGTTGCTAAAAAGAATTTGTGTAAATTGTTTGCCGAATGCAGAATGTCTCATCTTCTCTTTTGAGCTGATGGAGACTCTGTTAGATTTGGGCAGCAGCTGGACAGGCAGGTGATCGTGAACACCAGTGCCAACAACAGAGCGGCAGATCTGGAATATGATGCGAAGGAGAACAACGAGGGGAGCTTGGGTGAATGTTTTCACAGCCTGGAGGTGTAAATAAACAGAAATCTTCTTACAGAAACACTCGATGTAGAAATATTGGATTTGCAAGAGATGAGAGACTCTCAGAGGATCTGTTCCCCGCGGTTAATGTGGCGCATTTCCTGTTTTTCGTTTTTTACAGTGCGATCACTACAGAAGGGGGATAATATCAGGCTCCTCCTGCAAGGCGCTGTGTGATCAGAGGACTCTAACCCTGCAGCGCTGCATGTCCACCTCCTCCACACATCAGGTACAACAAACATGCACGATGACTTTTGACTAAAGAAAAAAACATCCCATATGGCCATAAGTTGAATGTCAGTCAATACGTAGAGGCACACACAGTCAAGCATTCCTACATATTCTCTCACCTCTCTGTTTGACTTGCAGGTGTACAGCGGACTGTGGAAGGAGAGGCCAGTTGTGATCAAGTGCACCATCGAGGATCCGGTGAAGATCGACGGGGCTCCGGACTCTGTGCTGCGCCAGGAGATGACCTTGTTTGACAAACCCACTCGTGGAACCTCTATGGACGAATTCAAAGAGATGCTGCACAGTTTCCTCAAGGTACTTTTGTCTCCACCATAGAAGATATCATAAGTAACAACGTACAACATAGAAAGAAGAATCATATAATCATAAACTGTATTAGAAATGGTTTAGGATGACATTTGGGGTTTTTTGGTGTTACGGAATCATTTTCCCTGAACACAGAGTCATCCTAATTGATGTGAGTGAGAATTATGGGGAATAACATGAACCATAGATGAACAACCACGATCAATATGATCAATTTAAGACTGTTGGGGAAACGAACACTGTTGGAGAGGCTTAAAGTGACATTAGCTTGTTCTCCTCCACCGTCACCATTGCCTTTGACCGGTATAAATCAAACTCCCATCTTTTCTAGTTTATTATAGCAATCTAGCTGTCAAAATTGAGACAGCTGTTATGGATGCAGGCGGTCTTGAGCATATTCCAAACACAGATGCAGGCATGACAGGACAAGTGCCAATTAGGTGAAGTTAAGTTGAGTTGAGTTAAGTTAGGACTGACAGTTTCCGTAATGAGGGCTTCCTTGTAATAACCCAGCTGTGTCGCCCTCCTTCTTGCAGGTGAACCTTGGAGAGCAGTCTTCTTTAAGTACCTTGGTGGACCGGGTCATCACCCTGGCAGATGTCAACCAGGATGGCAAAGTCTCTCTAGCGGAGGCCAAGTCCATCTGGGCTCTTCTCCAGATCAACGAGTTCCTCCTGATGGTGGCGCTGCAGGAGAAGGAGCACACCCCCAAGCTGCTCGGCTTCTGCGGCGACTTGTACGTGACGGAGCGTGTGGGCCACAGCTCCCTCTACAGGCTGGAGGTGCCTCACTACCTGCAGGCTCTGGTCCCAGAGGCCTTGAGCTCCAGCCTGAACCACTGGCTCGCACCGTCCTGGCCTCGCAGGGCTCGCATCACCATCGGCCTGCTGGAGTTCGTGGAGGAGGTCTTCCATGGGTCGTATGGGAGTTTCCTCATATGTGACGCAAGCCCTCGCCACGTGGGCTACAACGCAAAGTACGACTGCAAGATGGCCAACCTGCGCAGCGTGGCATCTGAGGCAGTTGTGCGGGGATTTTTGAGGGGCCGGCGATGCGAGACCAACGCAGACTGCACTTACGGCCGGGACTGCACGGCCACCTGCGATCGACTCGTGAAGCAGTGTAACACCGAGGTCGTACAGCCGAACCTGGCAAAGGTGTGCGTGCTGTTGCAGGATTATCTGCTTTTCGGAGCGCCGTCAGACCTCCGGGGGGATCTGGAGAAGCAGCTCCGCACCTGTGTGACGCTCAGCGGCCTGGCGAGCCAGATGGAGGTGCATCACTCACTAGTCCTGAACAACCTGAAGACGCTGCTGTGGAAGAAAATCTCTAACACTCAGTACTCCTGAGAGCAGACTGAGACGATCCAACCTGTACCTCTACATAACGAGTGAATTATGAGTCATTTCTGCTTCTGAAGCTTTGCCAAATGTTAAAGAGGGTGGCGGTTATAAATGTAATGTCACTCTACACTGACTGTGAATAACAGCATACTGTGACATAATGAATATATACAATACGAAACAGCTGATGGCGAAGATGTGTTCAATGAGCCTCATACGGGGCCCCATAGTGCTTTTGTTTTTTCCCTATGCGTTATATTTTGAGAAGCACACTCATCTGTTTAGACGTTATTCTCAGGGCAACGCCTATGACTTAACTTGTAAAATAATCTGTGAGTAAATAATCTGTTTTTAAACTTAGTTTCATAGGGTATTCTTTTGTTTGTCGCTGGTAGAGACAGAGAGTCAAATTGTGAAGAGGTGTGTTTTTTGTACAACTGTAAATATATGTGGAGCGTTGTGTTTTGTCGTTGGGTATAAGAAGCGGAAGGATCAATACAAATGATGGTAGAATAACGCGTATAGCACTGAAATGTCCCTCCTGGTATCGATCTGATATTGATGATGTATTGAAATCGACCCATGAACATACTGGAGTTGTAAAGGACAATCAAGACATGATTAAACTTGAATTCACTTCTCAACCATGAATACGTTTTGTCTGAAAATTGATTTTTAGCAGAGTTTCATTAAAACTTTATAGATCTAAACTGGGTGGTCGGCGTTGGAGGAGATGTTGCTGGGTTGAGTGAATTTCTCTGTGGATTTCATGTTTCTTGATACCTTCACAGTGTTTTTTTATCATTTAAACCTGCTTTATAATCAAAGGTGACAAGGAAATCTGACTCTCTACAACTTGGGACCTTTAAAAGGAGCATAATTCAGGTAAAACGTTCCTAGATAGGCTGGGCCAAGACACATGTACTCACTTTTCCCTTTTCAAACATTTCCATGCAGGCGAGATGTCACTGCAGCGAATATCGTGTCACGTTAAAGCAGCGTAACTAACAGCTGTAGCTATAAACTTGACAGGATAGAGGAAACTTAACATAATAATCATCCGTACACGACCAGCTAACCTTCTAGAGGTCACTTGATCCATCATCATGGTTTTATTATTAGAAAGTCACTCCAACAATCAGATTGAAACAAAAGTGTTTTGTAGTTATAAACTTGACAGGACCGAGGAAACTAACAGAATGAAATCCTCTTAGTCTTTTGCGTTGGCAGATTCGTTTTCACGTAACCACCCAACCTTAAGATTCAAACTTGCTTTGTTGATATGTTGACATGTACAACATAAAGAAATCTACACTCACAGATTTCTTAATGTCATTGTGCACCTTTCCAATAAGTCTGTCGTCATAGCAGAACAATGTTTAATATTAAAAGTCTTATGGAACAAATACAAATGTCTCAGTTCAAATTCATTGAAATTATATAATCATATAGTTTAGAAATGTGTTCTCCCACTAAAACATGTTAATAATTGAGTGAAGATTCATCCACTATGGATTATTTTGGCTTTGTGACGATATTTGATCATTGAAACATTTACAATTTTATTGAGCAGCAGTCATTGGTTGCTGAGATAAACATGTTTAAACGTATGAGAGTTCGTTGAAGAAAGACATTTCTCATTATCTTTTTTTTTTAAATGCCAATATCTCTGTTTTTTATTCAAAGATAATAACAATTTAATGGTGGGGGAACCAGAGCACCTGGAGGAAACCCACAAAAGCAGCAGAAAGGCCCTGTCCAAGTGAGATCGGAACCCAGGATGTTTAGTAATTAATACTGTAAAGTCATGTATAGCCTTGGTGATATGGACACCCCCCCTCAAGCGGGCAAGGAAAAACTCTCAATTAAACTTTTTAACAAGTGAAACTGAAAGAAACCTTGGGAAGGACCACGCAAGAGGAGATCCCCTTCCTGGACTGATTGGTGCCAAGTGGCAAACATGACAAAATTTGGATCAGGGCCCGAGCTTATCTGACAACTCAGGATTCCTAGAATTGCTTCCAGCTGGACTGACGTGATAAAGGTGTTCTGCCCATAGCTGAAGACTTTCTGAGGGGATCATGAGGGCTGCCGTTCCTTGATTCTCGCCGATCATTGAACAACTTAGGTGGCAAGGACGAACAAGCAGAGAGAGGTGGGAGTTTGCCGCCCTGTACATGTGTGCAGGTGTATCTGATGATATGGACCAAGTCCGCTGTGTATACAGAATACTCCAGAGACATGTCTGCACAGCGTGCGACCTCAGCACCTTGTCTGCTGTAGGCCGTGTCCTGTCTGCAATGAAGGAAGTCCCACTCAGTCCCACTCGTCCTGTTTGTATCACCGCCATTAAGTGAGGCGGGGCGAGGCATATTGGCCACGGGCCTCGCCCCGGTTCTCACTGGTTCTAGTTCTCCGTCTGTAATAAACCCTCCCTTGGGTCTGTATGGAACCTGTGCATCAGGTTTCGAAGGCGCTGCCAGTAACCTTTTCAACTCTAGATCCGTTGTACGTCTGAGTGGCGGTAACTCTCTGTCACATGCACACTCCCCTACTTTGGGTTTGTCATGGTAACAGCAGTCTTCCAGGCAGCAGGTAAATCCACCGTCACACCCTGTGGTTGGTTTTTGTCCCTGTGCCTGTTTTGAAGGCACTTCCTGTTGGGTGGGTGGGAGAACTAGAACTGCAGATGGTAGAGATGCTTTAGTCTGACTTGTTGCGTCTCTCTCCATGTGTGGCGGTGATGGTACTGGTACTGGTACTTGTCCTTGTGCAGATGGAGATATCTCTCCATGAGTTAGACCCACTATGTTGTTAATAGTAGGGAGCCTGACTGAAAGCACTCTAGGCATCTTTTGCCTCTCGTCAGTGGGCGGTGATACCCTGCAGGATGCAGGTGGTGTGATGGACTTGCTGGATAAAGGTGACGGAGGTTCCTCAGGGGCTGTTAGCGTCTTTTGCAAAACAGCCCTCTCTGTAGAAGTGAACAAAGAGCAATAAAAAGCATGTTAAAAACTGGACACGACACAAGATTTTCAAAAATATAGATATGTTGACTTGAAACAAACTGTTGTTAATTGAACAGTTTAAATAGGGATGAGAAACAAACTAGTTTTCATACTGTATCTCCATACACATCAATTAATCAATCTCATAATCGACTCTGGATCAAATCCTAAAACTTACCCCACTGCTCTCCATAGTCGAAGGCGACCTCCTTGATGTCCCTCGCTTCGTCTCCTCCTCTGAATTGGATCATCTCTTCCATAAATTTGGACAGAAATCCTGGGATGTCGTCCGGCTGCTTTAAAAGCACTGCCCTGGACATACACTCCAGCAGGCTCTTGAGTCCGTACGGCGTGGGTTCTCTGTTGCTCATTTTGGTTCGAGATTGTTTCAATAACCGCTCTTTCTCCGAAGACAAGTGGAGCAGATGTGATCTGTGATCCTGAGACGAGTGTTCAGAACCTCCAGTGTTGTTTTTGTTAAGAGCAGGAACGGAACACTACAGAACTGCTTGGATGTGTCAAAGGAGAGCGGAAAGATTCCATGCAATTCAAATGATGCAGTATTACACACACACACACACACACACAGTAATAATTAATAAGGCCCTGATAATGTGCTTAATAATATCAATAATAAAAAAGCTTAGATGATGAATGCTTGAGATCAAGTAGCTGCAAATGGGCCTAAAACTGCTAATAATATATAAAAATTGTATTAAATATATTATATATATAAAGTATGTATTAGCTTGTTGTTAGCTTAGCTTGCAGTTTACAAACAAGTTTCTTCAACAGGTTTAAAAAATGTCTTTTAATCCAGAAATAACAATAAAACAATAAAAGGCAACAAGATCATTTCGATGACGCCATTATCAACACGTACATATAATCTTATTAAGACATAATAATGTATAAAAACATCTGATAGTGACTTATACATGTTTTATTCACTGATTCAAGAAAGTAAGTAAAAAAACACATAAGAGAAAATAATTTCTGCTCTGAAATGTTTCATTTCTTATGATTTGCACTCAGATATGTAAATATTTAACAGAGACTAAAGGGTCTCCTGTCTTTTAAGTTGAAATCTGACAGATTTCTTGTGGTAGTACACAAACTCATTCACCTGCAACATTTACCTGTATCAAGCACATATGGAAGCATTTTGCTGCCACACAAGGAAAAACAAAAACAACGCTGCCACTTTACAATGTGAACATTTTATTGTAATAACGTGAAACGATAATCCTCCTTAGTGAACACGTTCTTATCACAATGTCATCTGCTGTACTTAGTAACAGCAAAATCTCATCAAATCAGGTAAATGAGACATACAAACCTTAAACCTTTTCACGTTTTTACAATAAAATGTTTCATTATTAGTTTCTTTTTCCATTTTTTCATGGCAACAACACACTCAGTTCCATAAATACACAAGTCTCGTGCTCCTTTAATTAAATGTAGATCAGAATCTATAAATCATTCAAATAAAGGGTAAAGGGATATTCAGAGTTTCAGTCTTTTCTGGTGACTCTAAATTATTGGCTTTACTTAAATATTTCTGAAAATTTGAGCAAAACTTTGAAATGCCACAAAAAATAAAAAAAATAAAATGTGTTTTTTTATCCTTGAGGTTTGGGGCAAATTGTGTATTTTAATATCATTTCTTTTAAACATCGAAATGAGCGGTTTTAGTATTTACAGTCGTTGGATCAAACACACTCAGACTTACGTTTGACTTTTTATTGAACACCTGTCACAACATAATATCACAAACACTTAGACTGCAGTCTTGACACATTCACTAATATCTTCAGGCAGGTCTTTAAGTATTAATGTCAAAATTTTCTCCTGTAAAATTCTCCCGTTCCACCAGAGTCTTCGAGGCATCACATCTCTGCAGATGGATCACAGTCTCTTGGCCCGAGCCTGGAGCGCTGTGCTGAGAAGACAAACCACAACAAGACGTTTGGTTAATTTAGTCTCAACATCTATAAATCGCATCATCTTTTACCAGCTTTAGATAAATTCATCTATTGGTAGACTTCATTTTTCAGAAACCCCACTGTTGGAGGTTCTGAATTCAGATGACAGTGCAGACCTTTTAATCTCTGCCACCTTATGACACAGGCTCGACACAGAGTCGGACTGCAACGCCTCAAGGGGCAATGTTGGATTAGAACAAATAAAACACAGGAACCTCACCTTTTCAAGCAGCTCTGCAGCTGCTCCACAGGTTCATCTGGTCCATCAGAGGTGGAGCCTGACCTGTACCATGAAGACATTCGTGAGCAGGACAGAACAAGATGTTATTACAGAGATGCAAAACGACTAATCCTTGAAATCTGGGAAGTTTTGGGTGTAACTGGCAGAACCCAGGGGATTACAACGGCCTCATTACCAATGAATAAACAGGAGACTGTGTGCAACAAGAAAAACGTACTCAGGTCACTCTTACAGGACTTCTGCAGGTTTCAACAAGTTAACTTTAACAGCTCTCAATAAACTAATCGAGGACCATAAATACATCAAATTTGTTGTCTGTGTTTTTCTGTTTGTGTGGGTTATTTATCCCATTTTATTTCTTTCTTAAATATGCTAAGTACGTGGATGTTGGGTTCAGTTCCTCTAAATGAGGAAAGCTGTATCTATCCATTGTTTTACAGTCAAACTTAATAATTGTTTCATTGTTTTTGTCTATGTGTAAATGTGAAATGCATGTAAAATCATGAAATACATTGTTGAACAAACAAAAACCTTGTTGCAAACTGAGTAAACTAAGTATCTGGCCCGGTTCCATACCCAAAGCCCACCGTACAGTGGCAATTGAGCTATCGTGAGCCAGTTACTTACTTTCTGCCCACATTTAGCACAACAGAGACACTTCAGTCAGAGTTGAGTCTCAAGGGGCAGGATTCATTCTAATTCATCCAGTTTGCAAAGGAACATTTCCAGCAAGACCAGTTACCGTTATCTGAAACGCCGTCATCTCAGTCTCTGAGATCAGCCGCTCTCATGGGGGCAAAGCCACATGTCTTCTCGCTGCGCAGGAACCTGTATGAACAAGAGGAATGTGTCAGAAGACAAGGGAAAACATGTTCTCTAATACAAAACATGACTATACAAAAGCATTTACATACCCAAGATCATAATCCATCGGTGTAATGACACGTCGTGTCCATGGAACAGCGCTGAAGGACGCATCTATACATGAGAAACGAGTGTATACATATTATTCTCAAGCGGGAGGATAGCATGGGGATCACATTTCAGTCTTACCTCTAACTTCTAACAGCTGTAAAATAATAATAATAATAAATCATGTGACTCAATGGCAATTAAAGTTGGATTTAGATATGTATATCTAATTTGTTGGTTTTCATGACCACGGCAACTTTCTGTTGATTATGTTATTAATCACTGTTTGAATAAAATGATGGCAGCTTTCAACTATACATAAATTCCCAATATAATAACCCTTTAATTAGCAATAATGGCAAAAAGATGCAGGTTCCAGCTGCTCAAATATAAGCTGCTTCTGGTTTTCTTTGAATGTATTTTGGGTTTTGGACTGTTAGTAGGTCACATCAATGTTTGTCACCAGGGGCTCTGGTTTTCACAATCTGCTTTTAACGACCAAATGATTGATTAATTAAGGAAGTCGTCAGTAGATGAACCCAATAATTAGTTGTGACCCAGTTCTCATTGAGTTCGACCCTCTTTGCTGAAGAGTGTAATTCAAGCGCCTGCCACCAGGGGGCGACATCAGGGAGGGAAGTGCAGTTTGCGCCACATTTCTTCTAAATAATTCTTTTTTCTCCTACTTCTACATTTCTGTAAATATCTCTACCCATCAGAGGTAAGATGGAATAGCTTAAACTCAAACTGGGGACATATTTAAGCTAATTCTTCGACGTTAATGTAAAAAAAACAGGGGTGACACCTGTTGATACATGCAGCTGTCACACAGACGGAGCTGCCCCACCCATTCTCAACCACAACCGACACGAAGTCAGCTAAAACCACCTAAATATAAACTGTTTCCTTCTTGTTTCACAAAAAAAAAATAAAGATCAACCTCTATTATAATAAATGTGAACATGTTTGTTGATAACGTTACACACCTACGCTGACAGGAATTTTGCCAAGAAGTCGCGACTAAGCGAAGAAACACGTTAAGTTCGTGTTTCACCACAAATATGTGACTCTACATGGTAAAATACAATGATTATAAACGTATTTACTGTTTAAAGTTGCGTCTTAAATGTCCTCCAACTCACCATATTGTCGTCGCAACAGATTATCTTCTTGTCAGAGTCTGTCGGGACCTGTTGAACAACTACGGAACACGAAAGAGGACAGGCTTTATTTAGTCGCTAGACGATCACCAAAGATGGTAAACGAAAAAAGTCTCGCGAGATTTGTTAATGTCATTCGTTTATCGTGCGCTCTGTGCACATTTATCATGTTTTCTAGTGTAACAACAATGTAGTTGACAGGTTGGATTGTTGTTGGCACAAAAACGAGGTTTAAGTGAGGAAATGATCATGGTTTGGATTAAAATGATCCCTCTCGCGAGATCTTACGCAGGTGTGGCGTTACCATACTAATTCAGCAACTTTCATTATATGAAGCAATGGTGCCATAAAGCCATATCAGAAAAGATTGAAGTCATCGGGATCATGTTATATTTTTGTTTTATAACCACTTAGATGTGAAATGCTTTAGACAATTAGGATTTCAACTTATTTTGATTTCTAAAGCAGCCAGAAACACCTAACTTTTCAATTTTAATGCATTTGGGAGTTCAGTGCAAATCTTTTGTTTATTTAAGCACATCTTATTATTTGCACCATCTTGCTAGGCTTTCAAGGGCCTTTTTATTCTTGCACAGGGCTTGAAGTGTTGGACCTCTACACTATGTTCACAAGTACTGCAATACTCAAATCAGAGCTGCAACAATAAGACAATTAATGGATTGAAAGAAAAGCTGCAACAATTGTTTGAAACATTGTCTGTCAATATCTTCCAATTCCTCCTCAAATGAGAGGATTTCCAGATAGTTTTTGGTTTATATCATTTTAAAGGGACTATATTTGGTTTAAAACTGCTGAAAAGATGAAAGCAAGTAATTTTGACTTTGTAAAAGCTTTCTAAATAAGTTCATAGGATTACTGAGAAGCATTTCTCATGTTCATACTTTTTCTGTCTCTCTACAACAGGATTTATGACTTTCTGCAACATGCTGCAGCACAGACCGTAATCCAGTTGTGACATCAAGTTTCAAATCTAATCTCATGGTCTTCTGTAAATGTTCTGATTTTAAGATCCGTTTCTGCAAAATCTGTACCGACATGGCCTGCACAACAGAGGTAACAAGATAGAACAACTGGATCTGAAGTTGAAAATATGACACTGATATCATTTGAAGGGATTTAGTCATTATTCTGGTTATGTCTTACAACCTGTGAGCATGAACATGAATACGACAGTAACACAAAGTGCTGTTTGACTATAGCAGTCCATCTAAAACGGAAGAAAGATATTAAATTACAACCAGAAAACAATTTGTCATAGAAACGAGATTCAGCCTGCGGCATATGTAACTCAGTCCAGAACACTAGCATCAGATCTTGTTTAAGTGCAGATGCACGATGAAGGGCGGAAACAGACTGTGATGAAATGCATTTTTATTGTCTCTTATTCAAGAATTTGTTATGTCATGAGCTCGGTGTGGATGGTACTGACAGGCCCTGCAGTAGCTCCATCTGTTTCCTTTTGTCCTTGGCACGTTTGATGGTCATCTTGAATAAGCGACAGTACAGCTCCATAGCAACTGGGGTGTCATCGTTGCCAGGCACAGGGTACGTCAATAGGCTGGGGTTGCAGTTTGAGTCCACCACGCCGATGGAGGGAATGTTCATCTTTGCAGCGTCTCTGATCCCCACGTGCTGCTGAAACACACTGTTGAGCGTGGAGAGGAAGACGATGAGGTCGGGTAAGCGGACTCCTGGGCCGTACTGGATGTTGCCGTTGGTGAGGAGGCCGCCCTGCCAGTAACGCGTGTGGGCGTACTCCCCACAATCCTTTGCAGTGTTCTCCACCAGGTGGCAAAACTGACGGTTGCGGCTGACGAACAGTATGATACCACCGCGATACGCTATGTGAGCAGTGAAGTTCAGGGCTAGCTGAAGGTGCTCCACGGTCTGGTCGAGGTCAATTATGTCGTGGTCCAAACGGCAGCCGTAGAGGTAAGGCTCCATAAGCCTAAGACAAGAGAGTAAGAGTTCTGTTAAAAAGGCCATGAGGTGACATGACAAATTAACTGCAGCCTACTGTAATCACTTTTGCATAATATTGCCTTACTGATTTATCAGCAGTAACTCAAATGACAGCTCTGAACACTTTCTGTTGTACTTCTTATCTGTGGTAAGCCGATATCAATGCTTAAAGCTCATGTTGATATGAACTCAACATTTCCTGCAGGTGTTTAAATATAAAGGCACTGACGGGCCTGTATTTCAGCAGGGAACTTTTATTGCAAACCACAATAAAAGAGGAGCTCAGAAAAAGAAGTCTGATGCTAAATCATAAATAGGAAGTTACTTTTAACCACCACAGGAAGTATGCTGTGTAGATAAGCAGCAACATTTTGGATCATTTTACACCAAGTGTGCACACAGAGCAGTTGTTGGTAAAATGACCAAATGCAAGGCAGAAAGGAGACAAAAAGTGAATTCGTAAAGTAACTAACTTAAATTCATCATCCTTAAATTAAAGGGCTGCGTTCAAAGGGCTTGAATGGTGTATAATTCTGTATATTCTGTCTATATAATTAATCAATATTGGTTATTTATTAATTTTCATTGCAAAGAATTACTGACATAAGAGTGGGCTTCACAATATTTAATCTTTTAGGATTTGCTCACAAAAACAATAACTGGTCAACTGATAAAGCAGCAGATTACTTGATAATTATAGCTAAATAGTAAGTCAGTCGTTGTACATTAAGAGTATGTGACTGGCTAAACAATTCCCAACACCTCCATCTCAATGCTGAGTGTAAACACCCCTCAACAACATTTATGGAACAAGTTGATGGAAGTCAAACCAACCTGTGCCTGCAACCTTTCTTATGTCCAAGATGAACTCTGGCGTCGAAGAGTTCTTTCAACGAGACGAGCTCTGACACACGGAAAAAGTCCGGCTTCTCAAGTGGCAGGCTGAGTATTTTATCTGTGCGGAGGAGAAATGACATTGCTGAGAGTCTGAAGGAAAACATCAACCCCGAGGTCTCCTTCACACCCCTGTTGTAGATAGTTAGCTGGCTAGCTAGCTCACCTGTAACATTACTGTCGTCAATCTGGGGTGGGGGTGGTTTGATGGACGCTGCGGTGGAATAATGATGTCCACCGACAGAGTATCCGACCATAACAGCCCGTGACGGTCGTAGCCCCAGAAGACCTAAACATGAAACACAAATGAAGCTCAAAACATCAGACTTTAGCCAACACGTAACAAGCGAGCACTACTAGCTAACGCTGCCTAGCTAACGGTTAGCTACTGACGTTAGCTGTAAATAAATCGCGTATTTGTCAGTTAGGGTTACAAATATGAACAAAGACGATGCCAGAACTATTCTACACTCCTTAAAATAACTATGACAAACACTAAACTTTGCGAAATATAGAAATAGTTCTGTACAGATACCTTTCATCAGTGCCCGGGCTGCCATGCTTGCTAGAGTCCCTCGGAAGGTCAGCCGACTGCGCATGCGCGGTTGTAGTTCATGAAATGCCGTTAAGCTCTTTAAATAAGACTACAATACCCATGACACCAAACACTTTGCTCTCAACTTTATTGAAAACAAACAAAAACAGTGACACTTCCACACTCATGTCATTTAGCTGTAAAGGAACACAACCCAACGTTGATTTTAGTGCTATACTCCTGCTATAAACTGATATGTGTGGAAATAAAGATGATTCTGACAAAATAATTAATTTTGTATATCTGGATAACCAAGTATGACCTGCAACTAAGCAAAAACTAAACACCAGCAAACTCAGATTATTCACTAGGAACATGGAAACACTCAATAGGACAGTGTAGAAAAGATTACTTGCAGAATACCAATAGAATTCTTAAGGTTTAGGATACATTTTGGTCCAAAAATGCTAAAAATTAAATGCCCTCAATAGTCTCAGTAAACAAAAAGTGACTCCTGAACTTGCAAAAGCGAGCTGCCTTTTTGTTTTTCAAAAATTATAACAAAAAGGCAAAATACAAGATTGCCATTAGCCCAACAGAACATCTTACATTAACAAAAATACTCCATGAAGTGCAAATATATCATTCAGCAACCTGCCTACTGGACCATCCAACATAATCTGCATGCAAGTTTCAAATGCAAAATGAAGTTTTATGCTGCTGCGCTGTGGGTGCCTCATTTCTCCTGAAAAAGAGCAGAATCGTCTCAGATGAACAGGTTTTTATTCAACTGTCATCACTCACTGTTGACACCATTTGGGTCCAATCACATACCTGTGGACTGGAATGAACTGGAGCTTTCTTTTGACACGCTGCCCTGCCTTGTTCTGCACGCAGACGCTACTGAGAGAAGGTACTGCCTGCAGACATTGTTCAATACATATTTCACTCTCTGGACCTCAACAACAGACAATTTTCCTCACCACTGAAAGTTTAAGCTGGTTTAATTAACATGCTACTAAATATAAAGTTACAAAAAGTGACACAAAACCTGCACCTCAAACTGTATTACTACATGATTGTACCTTTTTGCGTTTATCATCCGGGTACCTCCTGCTGAACATCCTGCTTCTCTCCTCTGTGGTAAGAGCTATGCAAGGTCTGATGGTGATGCCAGGGTCAATGGCACTGGACAAAGACCTGGGCAATGGAGAGCGGGATACACATTATACCAATTCCCAGTAATAAACTTAATAACGCTCTAATAATTCATCCCAAAGTCCATCTTCAAGTTGGCATACATATAAATCAAAACAGTAGGTGTTACAATGCAAATTATTATTATTATTAATGAGGGAGACACATTGTTGCTCTGATTCCACTCTTTATTACACAGATGCACTTAAAAGACACGGCAAAATTTTGTTTTTTGTTTTTTTTTTCAGAAAGAGTAAAAGAAAAAAGAAACACTTCTTACAAAATATTTACAAACCTGGCGATGCACAGCATGTTCAGTCATTTTTTTTTTGGATAAACAAAAATAAATAGCCTTTTTCACATATGAAATTCAACAAAAAAAACCTTTAAACATGACAAAGAAATAAACACACTTAATATCAAGTTTAGCAAGACAGAGAGGAATAACTATGTGGCCTGTGTGGAATCTGGAACAACGTTTGAGTTGTAAGGTAATAAGTCCAAGACTGTTATAGTGGCTTTCATCAATCAATCTATGGATTTTAACAATAGAATGAAGCGAGGGCACTGTGTCTGAAAAACAACTGTTTGTTGAGAGGAAGTGCAATATCTCCATCTTTGTTTAGAAAGCATAAAGAGTCGTTCTTGTAAGCAGTCTGGATCTAAAACTGCTCTAAAAAAAGATGCCTATTGAGGGTCAAGGGTATGAAAGCGTACCCTCGCCTTTTCTCTTTATGTGCAAAAGTTAAAAAAGGCTATGCTCAAATCTGTGGCTGACATGAGAGGGTCATTTTCTGGAATGATAAATCATTACAAGCGCACAGATTTAGAGCTTCAGCAGCAGGAGGTCATGATGTGACCGGGTACGGGAGGGAGGGATGGATGGGGTGAGGGAGAGAGTAATGTTTGACATGTTTCTTAAGTGAAGCTGACAATGCAGAGGAACACGACTCGAGTGGGAGGGTACAATAAAACAGTGAAAAATACAGCAAATGGTTGACATAGTAGAATTTAGGTCAGTAAAGCAATGCTGAACCACTAGATCTTATAACATGGCATCTTATTGGTTTCTTTTTTATTCTAACATTTAAAAATAAGCACAGAATTTGGATGGATTTTGATATATTTAAATCAAGTGACGCGGCATGAGATTTTCCCATTAATAGTGTTAAATTAAATGTTCCCACCGAAAAGGAAAATACAGTGATTAGCTTCTAACCCTCATGCTGATGGAAAGAGCTTCACAGCTAAAAACAGCATTGCGACATTCTCCTTAACTGAAGTAATTGGGGACTACAAAAAAAACGACCAGTACAAATTATAAAATGGCTCCATACAAGTTGAACGGCATAAAACAAGCCTTTGTAAGCCCCAAGATTCGAAAGAGATTTGAAGAGACATTAATCACACCTTTGATGTGCAATCAAGCCCGTACAACCACTTCAGACAAGGTGTGTGCTAACGCTTTAGCTTAGCGGCTACATTGAAGATTTCTGCTAAAAAAAAGGGTGTCAGTAATGTTTATTCAAATCCATTAGGCCTCGCAGGGCTTCTAGAGACTTGGATTATCCCTGATGAGCTGTATGGATCCAATTTATGTTGTTTCAAAATGTATTAAAACAACCGGGAAGTATCCATCTACCTCACTTGTTTAGGAGAATGCTCACGCTGTTTTAAGTGATCTTCAGAAATTACCACCATCACAGCACGAGGGTGAGTAGATAATGACTACATTTTCCTTTTCTGGGTCATAAGATATTCTCAGAGCCAACAGCTTCCATCTTCCAATGTCTTGTTTTGTTTGTCCAACTGTACAACCCTCCCGGACAAGTCATTTTTAAAAGAAAATCATAGTTAATAAAGAACAACTGCAAGTCTTTCCATTTATGAAGCAGGAACCAGTAGAAGTAGAAAAATTACTATCACAAATTGATTATCAAAATGCCACTAACCACTCCAGTAATGCTACCAAGCTGCATAAAAAGGTTTCATTAAGATTTATTGTACAGCAGAATGTGAAACATAACGAATATATTGTCTACTGGCTTTACTTAAGATGCCCTAATCGAATGTAGTGATGGACACACGTTACAATAACATCGACAATAATGACTTAACTTTTGCACATAAAGGGGTCTTCGTCTTTTCAAAGTAAACCTACATACCACAGGAAAATTGTGTAAGATTATGTAATAACAGCATATATATATGTTTCTGATTAGCATTGCTTATTTGTCTTGTCCCACTGGTACATTTAAAAAGATACAACCAAATTTTAAGCATTCAGACTTTACCTTTAATCTCATGTTGAATGGTAGTTTTTTCCCCCGTCACTTCTTTTTACATAAAATGTTAAAGTAATTTAGGACTGCAAGAGAGTTTTCAACTTATGTCACTGTATTGCTTTTCAGAGGTCTGATGATATGAATAAATCTCAGGGCACAAAGTAAAGTTTTCATGATGGTGCTGTTGTGTTACATACAGCCATATAAATCTACAAACACATAAAAAAAAAAAAAAGTTTTTTGTTTTATTTTATTAACAAACATTCCCTTAGAGCCTATAAATGAATGAGTTTGATCATAGCCTACATGATATTTTTTAGCAGGGCACAATCAGGAAATGAACTCACACAATGCTTATGGGACATAGTGACCAAAGGAAAGTACTTACAATGTGGAAAAGCCCTGCTTCTTCTCTGGATTTCTCCTGTTTCCTGACTCACAATCTGCCTCATCTATAAATTCTTCCTCTGTTCTCTCTAGGTGTACTTCTTTATCATCTATCTTCATGCTCTCGCCTTCTCTTTTCCTCTCTTTCTGCAAGTCCACTCTCTCCTTTCCCTCGCTCCTTTCCCTGCTTCGAACCTGGACATGGTTGGTCCTGTTAGATTCCAGCTCGACAAACACGCTCTTGTCCTTAGGTATATGCACCATACTCTCCGTCTCATCTTCAATAGGGCACTGGGACCTGTGGCTAGGCATAAGGCTCCTTGTAAAGGACACCCTTGGATGCTGCCTGGCAGTAGATAAAAGATTAAAACCAGGGGATTTGAATGTGGTATTTACAGTTGTCTCTGCAGAGCAAGGGAAAGGTGCTCTGCTGGTCCTTGCTGAGGACCAAACAGTGACTGGAGTCTGTGATTTGGGTGTGATTACCCCGGTTCGAAACGGCGGGGTTGCTGATGCAGTCTCGTTGATTTTAGAAGTGATGTGGAATGGAGTTCGATTGAGAGTCCTAGTGTCAGTGGGGAGTCCAAGGCTCTGGCGCCACTTGATTGACTCCAAGCGGGAATGAGCAACGCTGGGACTCAAAACTGGCTGAACTCTCTCCAGCTGTGGGGCGACATCCTGGACTTCGCTTTTTACAACGACAGGTCTTCGTTGCTCGGACCTGGCAGCCCCTGCCCCGTCTGCTGGCTCAAAAAGACTGGAACTGCAGGACTGGACTGGGGTCAGGCGTGATTGTGCGCCGACAGTCGAGATCTCTGGAGATTTACTCAGAGGAGATTGTCCGGAGAGAGGACAGATGCTTTTTCTTGGAATTTCAGCCAGCTGATTTTCCTGTTTTATGTCTTTATCTTGAGGTGGGATACAAACTTCGCCAGCGCCGTTCCTCGATACGTCTCCATCTTTACTTTTCTCTGCAGTTGAAACTTTAGCCTTCTCAGCCAAAAACTTTCGAATCTCTTGCTCAATGCTGTCATCGCTGTCTACAGAACTGCTATCTTCCCTTATCTGAATGGCAGTCTGAGTATTGTGCATCAATGCGGCACCTTGACACTCAGTTCCTTTCAACTTCTCTGGATCACCTTCCTGCATATTGTGCTCATCACTGTGACTAGTTTGCTTATGTTGTGAAATGCTTATTTTACTGAACCCACACTTGTCTTTCATGTCATCCTTACTCTTTTGTACCTTTTTCAAAGCACTGCGCTTGCAAATAGAATTGGGTTTGAACTTTTTGGCTTGTAAAGCATTTCCCAGCAGTGGTTCTTCATCCTTGAGGCACTTCCTTGATTTGCGTTTTATGTCTCTGGTTTTTTTCTTTGACTTCTTTTTTGTCTTCAGCAGGTCTTTTATAGCCGTGTCAAGGTCTTCATCACTGTCAAGTGAACTGCTTTTGTCTCCACTTTGCTCCGTCTTGTGTAATCCAGCTATCGGGTGCACTCGACTCCCCTGGGGAAAAACCGATGTGCCTGATTCGTTTCCATGCTCAGGTGGCGGTTTAGGGACTGTTCCTTCAACATTTTGATCCGTACCCGACATGTTAGAAATGCTACATTTTCCCTCTCCGTGTTTCCTTCTCTGTGTCAAAGACAATCTGTGAGGTTTCTTTGGGGTCGCTTGTTTTGTTTTCACGTTCTCTGGGTCATTTACACTGGGAGGCTCCTGGGTTGTAGCAGAGCTGGGTGACTGTTTGTGCATTTGGGCCTTCTGCTCAAGAAATTTCCTGATTTCTAGCTCAATGCCGTCTTCACTATCAATGGAGCTGCCATCGCTTTCTTCATCTGGGCAGTTGTTTGGAAGGGAAGGTTGCAAGGAAGATTCGGCGGGGGCACAACTGCTGAGGCCAACACTAGGATGGAAGGCCCCAGGCATAACAGTTTTTGAAATGTCCAGTATTGCCTCAGCACACATGAGCTCCGCTGTTGTATTAACCTTCGGCGGGGCAGGTGAAGGGGCAGGTTGCTCTTTAAAACTCTCTACTTTAAACACAAGCAATCCATTTCCTTTACTCTTCGGACTGTCTGAAAAAGTGCTCTTGGGTATGAAAACAGACGAGGGAGGCGGGTGAACAGATTTAACTTCTTTCTCTGTTCTGGTCTTTTTCTTCCTCGGTTTGAGTTTCTTCATATTTTCCGTGCTCGTACTGCCAACAGTGTGTATTAATGACTTACTAAAGGGCTTTTGCTTGAGCAAGAATGGTTTCGGGACAGTCCTCTCTTTTAGTTGCTCAAGCTGGTAGCTGCGAATAGCTTCCTCAATCCCATCATCACTAGTGGAGTCAGACTCCTCTTTGGATGCATGGGGATTAAAAGCTTCCCTTTTATTCTGCTGCTCCTTTTTCTCTAACTGGTATATTTGAATGGCCTCCTCGATGCCGTCATCGCTACTGGAATCATTTGAGTCTTCCTCCATCTTAACTGTGACCGGCCTTTTCACTTTGTTGAAGAGGCTGATTGGTTTAGAGGGGCTCTTTGCCTGCTCTTTGGGCAAGACTAAACTTTTCATTTCAGTCATTGTACCTTTATTCAAAACAGATTTCTTTGTGTTGTCATCTAGACAGGCCTTGTTTTTGATGTACTTTTTTAGAGGTACAACAGCCGGTGTTGTGGCAATCTCAGCTTTGACACTTTTTGGAAACTGGTTACTGGCAATCAGACATGTATTGCTGTCAGAGTTCTGTTTGGAAACTTCGGGAACAGGTGGGTTTATCCTGGGAATTTTGGATGATTGGAGAAAGTTGAAGCACGGTTCCACCTTGCGTTTGTGATCATCCTTTTCCTTCAGGTATTCCAGTATCGCCTCCTCAATTCCTCTGTCCACAGAATCATCGCTGTCAGAGTCACTGCTCAGGTGACTGACTGGGAAGGAAACATCTGCCTGTTGGGTTTCAGTGGGACCTTTAGTTTTGGACTTGGCCCCCATGTAAGAACCCATTGCAGCCTTGCAGACCTGAGGATGACCTTCCTGTCCTGATAGCACATTTGCCTCGATCTCGTCGCCCATCTCGAGTGAGGACTGGGTACTCCTAAGGCTCTCTATGATCATCTGGACCTTGTCTGAGATAGGTGTGCCTCTGGTGGACAACTCAGTGTCAGAGTCATTGAAGCAGATCGGAAGGCTATAGCCTCCAGGTGGGCCACATGTTCTCCATTCCGTTTGCGTCGCTGCGACAGGAGGTACATTCATCAAGTACATTCTAGTGAAGTAAGGTGAGGTCCTCGACCATTGGAGAGCAGCTGCCTCCGATCACAATCACATCGTTCAATCTGAGGAGAAAACAGAAAGAGAGAAACAGTGACAGGAAAGTCAAACTTCAAAAATGTGCAATTGTGTCCAGATATCTTGAACTGGTGATTCATTCTAGGGACATCTGGCAGACATCTTAAGTTCTGACTACAACTATTGACTATTGACTACGAACACACTAAAAACTAAATGGAAGTAGGAAATTGCAACTTGAATTGTGACCATGATGTGTTCAGAGTGTGACTGTTTATGGCTGACCACTACACTTGTCAGGGCTGTCTGGTGGTGAAACTGTCATTTGTAATATGCTCTGTAATGTTATGTCTTGACTTTTTTCCGCTTCACAACAAGCGAAAATCAACATGATTTCTATATGTATATCAGTCTACTTGTCCATCTAGCATTATTTCATACTGCTTGCCTAAACCAACACTCCAAGTTGATGACTGGGCTTCTATCGACTGACTGATCAATTTAGCAACTAATCTTCAGTGTAAAATGCTTATAATTTAATCTAACAATCACGATCAAGGAGATTATATTTCCCCTCGATGTACATAAATATGGTCATCTTCCAGTAAATCTCTGACTCTCCTTCACTTGCCCTACAGTCTATCAGGATCGATACTGTGAGATACTTGCAATCAGAATACAAATCTTTGCTCATATGAAAACATCCTGGAGAATAGCCATCGTCAGTGCTCTGCTACCATCCTGTGGAGGAGCTCCATGTGATCACATTAGTACTCACGCAGGCTGCATGTTATTATGTAAAATGAATTGGTGTTGCATGGAGAGTTTCTTTTCATCTTTGGGGGTGCAGGAGTTATTGCTTATTTATGGAGGAATTTGTGAGTTTCTGGGAGGCTTGAGATGACTGTGTGTGTACTGTATGTCTGAAGCCTTCTTACACTGAAAGCCTGCTGGTGGCTGGCTGGCTTTTGTCAGAGCTCCTCGCCCAGTTTTGGTGCCATTTACCATAAAAATCCTGCAAACTTGCAAAGTCAGCAATTGTAAGTCAAATTTCTCAGTTATACACAAGAAGTGCAGTGGAGCGCAACTCTGCAAAACAAAAAAATGAAAGGAGGCGGAGATGGTGGAGTGTTGCAGTGTTAAAGTACAGTCTATCACGATGAAGGGAAGAATGTGCTTTTATTATGGTTCTGACAAATTAATGACAAATAACCTCTGGTCTTTCAGCTACAGCCGACCCCTTTGGAGCGTGCCAAAAGACACAGAGCCAAGTTAACCTGCCAGGGCTAAAATAATCTGTGGGATCCTTTTCTTTACTTGCTTTAAGTCGATTTTCAGTGCATTTATTTTCTTTTAATGGCGCACTAGGCAAGTTAAATGGCAACAGAACTATTAAAAGGTATTTTAAAAACTAGGATTTTGACGTCCGTCTGCAAGACAAGGCTTTAGATAAGGTTAAAGGGCAGGTGTCAGCTTATTATTTAATATGGTCCATATTACAAAACAAGTGTGCAATTAATCAAATTTCCCATAGTAATTCCCACATGCTGAACCCGGGGCTTTTGGGACCCCTGAGAGTTTGGGGCCCGTTGGCAGTTGTCCAATTTGCCGAGTTAGTAATCTAGCCTTGGGGCTGCCCTGAAGCTGTGATTGAGTGTGAAATGCATTTTATTCCAGCACAAATACCAAGAAATAAAAGAATATTCCACTCCGTCCTGACATGTACTGACTTTGCAGAGAATATTATCAGTTTATTTTTTGACTTGTTTGTTGTTGACCTCTTTTTTATGGAATGATTTCAAGGCACATGATAAAGCGTAAGCAAACTCTTCTTGTATAATTAACCTCTTCTAATCTTTCGTGGACTGAGCTATGTTTCAGTTTAATTCCCAAATCAAGGTGTAAGGCACCTGTCATCTCACTACATATTTTAATACATGCTCTACTTAACTTTATAATTGCTAAATAAGCTATTTTTCCCCCCAGGAGCCCATGGAACCAACTACAATTCCTGTTCAGGTCCCCAGACGCCATCACATTTATTTGAGATCAACAGATATCAATTAACTGAGCCTGACAGGTTTCAAAGGAAACATTGCGTACACAAATTAGTAAATTACACCCTTAGAATTGTTAATTATTAATGACAAGGTATTGTAGGAGTAGGAACTGAAGCTATAGCTGTTGTTCATAGTCCCCACAGCATCAGTGTGGGCTGGCAGCAAATGTGCCCTCTAATTACTGTATCAATTACCTCAAATTAACAGTGTTAAATTATCATGTTTTTCCAACTGGTTCATGTCCCCTGACACTGTTTGTGTCATTCAGTTTGTAATGCTACCTCCAATATGGTTTTAAACCATCCTTGATGGACAGCTTGGACTGTGCACACATTAGCAATCCAACACAGAATGAAAACTTAAAAGCTGTCATGACACAGTTCAGACACTGGTGGAAAAAAAGTGTTCAGATCTTTCATATGAGTGGAGCTGCAATAACAGAGTTTTATATTCTATCACAAGCCCTGCACTGAAGTCTTTACTGAAGTAGAAGTAAATAGTTGTATTAGCCAAATGTACTTAAGTAATTAAGGATGCATGATTTGGATTCTTTCAGCTAATGCCAATAACTACTTTCATCTCACGGCCAATATTGAACAATGATTTTTAGATGTTTGCACTCTAAAAAGAAGCTCCTAACCTGAACTTTGTGCACATCTGAGAGTAAGACAGGAATTTCCCATAGATGAGATTTGATGCTGGGCTCTTCTTCTTCTCTGAGTTTGTTGTTGGATCACAAACTAACTTTCAAGGTGCGAACAGCCACCAACTGTATCAGACTTTGTAAATGCTGCTTGTAAAGTCAATAAAAGCAATTGTATGACTTTTCAGGGGGGCCGATACCGATTCCTAGAAATCAAGGCGACCGATATTTGGGATCGATATGCATTTGCAGTAAAAATGAAACTCTTTATGTCAAAATTTCAAACATGTTCCGCTTCTTTATAATTCCTCTTGACTACACTTACGGGATACATTTAGTTACATGCAAGACTCATGTTATCTTATTGTTTAGGCACGTTACCAATCAGATATCGTTGTGGGCAGATGTTGTGTGAGAGGATGTTGCATCACAGACAAAGTAGCACATATTTTGTGCAAAATTATGTGTTTGTTTTATCCGCAATCTAACAGAAAAATTGCCAGATCTGAAAAATGAAAAATGCTGAATATCAGGCCCCAATTTTCAGCTAGGTTGACCCCTACTTGGTAATATAGTCTCCACTGCTGTAACAAAATAATTTCCCAGTCTGGGATCATTAAAGT
The DNA here is from genome assembly GCF_900880675.1 of Sparus aurata. NCBI lineage: Eukaryota > Metazoa > Chordata > Actinopteri > Spariformes > Sparidae > Sparus > Sparus aurata. Next base: position 24,167,319 of record NC_044198.1, on the reverse strand, counting down.
ATATCTATCTATCTATCTATCTATCTATCTATCTATCTATCTATCTATCTATCTATCTATCTATCTATCCATCCATCCATCCATCGGCTAGAATTTCAATACTACCAATAAAAAGCTGTTAGTAGAAAGTTCCCAATATCAGGCATTAATTTATTGATACTATCTATATTATGCATCCCTACAAATCAACATAAAGTGAGCCTACTCCGTATGCAGGAAGGCTGTCTACTGCCTGTCATGTTATAATATATTATCTTATTGGATTGTTATTAGGAATGCATCAACGTGTAAACTTTGAATGTTTTAACTAATTTGACCACATGTCATCTGATCATAGACCTTTAAGATCTTTAAACTGGAAATACTTGAAGTACACATAATTTGAGCTGTACTTCTGGTACGTCACCAAATGTAATGTGTTACTTTCAGCCACTGGGGTCAACACATCTGTTTTTCATATGAGTTAAACTTAATTGACAAGACTGCACCTGCCAGACTCAGTGGATATTGGCACCTGATCCCATGATGATTATGAGGCTGCACAAACCTTCAAAACAGCCCCTCCATGAGCCAACATGCTCTCGGACGTTAACCCCAGCCGAGGGAGTCGCTGTCCGGGCGTCTCTGCTTTGCTTACCTACTCCTTACATGTAAATCCTCCAGCTCGGTATGCAGCCTGCAGGGGGGATGAGCAACCCCCGACTACAGCCTGACAACCACCACCACCACCACCACCACACTCAACTCTGGACGTGTCTTCCTCACTGATTACACCCTACAAAACCTGGCAGCAACGTGCGAATAAACTACAGGAAACCACCAAAGACGCCCCGCAGAAAACGCCGCCGAGAAGCTCCACGAAATCGAGCTAAAAACCGAAGCACACGGCGGACGAACGCCAACTTTGTTTGACAAAATCATGTGTGTACAGAGAAAGTTTGACCAGTCGTGCCAAAGATTTTTTGCATTTCTCTCTCTTACATAACCAAACGTGTTGTGTTCGTTTTCCTCCCCTCTCAGACCCCCTTTTTCCTGGTTTGCAACATAGCCCAAAAAAAAAAACAAAAAAAAACCGCGGCTGTCCCCGTGAGCCTCTAGCGGCGCGGACCGCACCGATGCCCGGCGTGCAGCGGTAGGAGACTCCGCAGAGCAACCATGTTTCTTGGTACCGGCCACGGTTCGTCAAAACCCACCGAATTCGATCAATAACACGGCTGAACGTTGAGGAATACCAGCCAGAGCTTGAATATGACACATTACGGGTTACAATCGAGGGATACATCGGAGAAATTGAGCGAAACAGCGGAGGGATAACCGTTACTGGCCGCCGACTTGAAAGGCACAGGCGGGCCTCCCGGCTGCTGCAGCCCCGGCATTTTCTCCGGCAAAGAAAGCCTTTGTATTGAGCCACAGCTCGCCCTCTTAGCCTCGGCGGTTTTCTCCTCCTAGCTTACATCCAGCAAGACAACAGCCCACAAGTTGAACTCACCTGACACGAAGAGACCGCGACACAAGAGTGTGTTCATCGCTGCGTTGGTTTTTTTAATCAAAAAGGAGAGATTTTGTCCGAGTCGTCGTGGAGATGTTTCAGCGTCCGTCACCAGCTCCCTTTCTCCCTCTCTCTCTCTCTTTCTCTCTCTCTCCCTCACATACACACACACCGCCTGCAGCTCGGCTGCCCGTCGAAGTCCCCCCTCCGCTCCGACGACCGGGCGGACCAGCTTCCTTAAAGCCCGGAGTCCAGCAGAGCACGGGATCCCGTTCAAATCCGGCGTCAGGGCTGTTGTTTTTTTGTGCGTGTTTTTCTTTACGGTAAAAAACACCTAAAAACTCTATTTTCTTTCTTTCTTTTTTTTTTTATTCACACATCGTAAAACACTTTAATGCGCCTATTTGAGGTGCATTATTAAAAGAATATTTCCTGGAATAATTTCAGTGCGCAGTAACAATTAAAATACTTTTTAATAAAATAGTATCCCAGAGGACTTAGCGACACTTTAACCATCTCGCGCCTTCTTATGAGAAAGTTTTATCTCCCAGTAGAGTAGTCTGATTACTGAGACAACTCCCAGTGTGCTCCACACTGATAGCTTTCTATGTTGGGGGGTAAAAATCCTGCACATTGTTGTGCTTAGAATACAATTCCCATCCTATTTTTCTGGTATATATGTATTAAATCAATATAAAATCAATTTTAATTTATGTAGCCCAAATTCACAATGGTGAACTCCAGTGGCGGTTCTAGGGGGCCCCCTGTGGCCCCCCCAAATGAAGAGAATAATAAAATGACAGATTTTTTTCTATGATTTTGTACTGAAGGGAAAGGCGGAAATAAAGTGTCTCAGCAGTTTACTACCCAATTAAATATGTTGAAATTGTAAACACTGTTTTAAGTCTCATTTATCCCTCCTATGAATGAGGTATTTGTCTTTTTTTCCCCAGGTTGTATGCGCCCCTCTAACAAAAAAAGCCGGCCCCTCTATTAAAACTGGGTAAGAACCGGCACTGGTGAACCCTAATTAAGAAATGGATGTGAATGCAAAAATAATCACGTTTCCTGGATCTTGAATGGTGTTCTAATGACTTCATTGTCTGGAATCAAATTAAAAACACACTACATAGGGATTATTGAGTTCTTTAGGTGTGTTTTAGAAGTGAAATTGCTCATTGCTGTCCTCTGGACTTTAAAATCTGTACAGTGAATGACATCCTCTGTCAAATCGAGTGAGGAAAAACTTGCCATATTGAGGAAGAAAAAACTTTTAAAGGAGGGAAAAATGTCCACAAAAGGAGGGATCATTTTCCCAGGATGGACAGACATCCAACACATGTCGCATGTACAGAACAGAACAACAAAATCACAAGTATCTGATACAGATTATATAATATATGTGAATTGATTGGATCCATAGACGACCAAGTTATTGCCTGAGAAACATGACCTCCTCTGCACTGCGGTGACAGAAGAGTGAGCAACTACACTTCTAAAACACACCTAAACATTTAATTACTGCTTTTGTAGTGTGTTTTTAATTTGATTCCAGACAATGAAGTCATTAAAATACCATTCAGGACCCAGGAAACTTGATACTTTTTTGCATTCATGCATATTCTCAGTCAGGGTTCACCAGGCACAAGTTTCATCACGATATGGCATTTGCCGATATCAGAAAGTCTGCCACGATAAGATTTCGATTCAATACGATACAGGGGCCTGCGATCAATATGAGACGACATCATATGCCCATTTTACACAAGTTGACATCGCCCTGTTCCCTTGACAACAAGTCAGCAAATATCACTGAGAATTATCTCTGTGGCAAACACAAGCCAGCATTAGACTATAAACAGACAGCACTAAACGTCTTACTACACAATTCCTACACGTTTTCTGTAAATTGATAAATCTACAAGTTGTAAAGTCAGACTAAGAAAAGTTTGTAACTAAAGTCGGCCTGTGAAGACGGACTAGTGAGTAGACGAGTCTCCGTGTTCGCTGTGATCACGCTTAACGTCCCCGACAATTGGCCATTTTTAAGACTTGTAAGCGGTTTTATTATCAAATTGTGGGACATTTAGTGGTGTATTTTATGTCGTAGAACAAAACCTGTAAATATCCACACACCTTATTTCAGGCATTTAATCATAGACTTTGAGACGAGGGAACCAAATGTGCTAAAATGCTAACTGAGTTCCAGGTTTTAGGACTACAAACTACTCCACTGTACTTTGGTGAATAGATATCTACTGAAGTTAGCATGCTAACCAGCTAGCTGTGGCCCGACTTGTCTTTTAGCACAAGTTTGTACCCCAAGAGGCAAAAGTTCAATAGCAATAGCTTAGTTCTGAACATGCTGGGTTTTGTCTCTGGATTCTAGTTGGACATCTGTGAATGAATCCATGTTGTACTCACTGTCGTCAAGCTGGCCTCATTCGGTGTCGAAGGATGTGTACTTCAACCTTGCTACCAGCTAATGACCGCTAACTGCACAGCATACTGAGCTAACTCGCTAGCTGCAGTTACAGTCAGCATGTTCTCTGGTGATACGCTGCCCCCTGTTTGTTTGGAGGACTCATTTTTACAGGTGGCTAACTCTCACATATTGAACCTTTAAGTCAACACAATACTATTTTGGTGGGTTGTTCTACAACATGGTGGTTAGGCACCTTGTTGCAAAGAGGTATATTTGGGTAAATAAGATTCTAACGTAGTGTGAGAGACCCTGCCAGCCCTCAGCTTCAACAAAACAAATGCAAAAAGACAGCAGATCCAAAACAAATTGCATTTATCTACACTGGGATTTAAAACCTTCACTTCACTTGGCATTTAGAAAGTCTCTTGTGATGCTTCACTGTTTTCTTTTGCACCGTTCAAAATGGCTCTTGAGCTAAAAGATTACCTGTTTACATGAATCATTTAAATCTCTGTGGATACACATAAATCCACATTTTATTGCTTCCCCTTAAAGTTCCCAAACTGTCACAAGTTTAGGATTCATAGCTTTTTCTTGAGACAACAGCAGAGCTGAATGAACTCATCTCACATCCGACACACTGGATCATTGACTGAACACTCCTCTCGCTCTCTTTTCTGTCCCATTAACCCCGAATGTGATTAATGGACGCTCATCTTGTTTTATAGTCTTGAATTATGCTCAGTATCTTGGCTTGTGAAGAGAGAATATTCCTGTCAAGGAGATATTTGTAACACAGAAACAGGACCAGCACATCAAGCCCGTAGTCTTTGATCATGAGTCTGTTTATTCAGGTTTTGGACATTAATTTTCAGCCAAATCTAACTGGATAGACGTCTTTGGGATTCTGAAACAGGAGTAACAAAAATAGAGATGTTATAATATATTGTTTTGGACTGGAAGATTAAAACATGTTGCAATACAATGTGGAATATATCTGAAAAGTTCTGTAAATTGTGCACGTTCACTGTATTGTACGTGGTGTTTAACACTGAATAAAGCAAAAAGTCAACAGAAATGTCCATATAAGTCGTATAAATTGATATTCTTTAACAGTTTTCGAGGCATACAGTATACAGTACAGTATATATGTAAACTGTGATCCCCTTTATTATGTTTTATCTGTGTCACAGGGTTGTCGTCATGCTGTTGCGCTATTACCAGCGCTGCACCTGTTGGCACCAATTTTTTTAATCAGCTCACAAAGTTCGCAGTGCAAACCGTCAGCCTACAGGAGCTCTGGGGCTTGTTCACTTGTCTCAGAAACGTCCACAGTTTGGTTGTTTTTTTTCCAGGGTTGTACTTCCGATTTTGTTCTGTCACTTAATATTTTGATCAGTTTTCCCTTATTATTTTACGGCATTTATGAGGTATCGTATGTCTGTACTGAGGTTAATGGTGCAGCAAAAGCAACTAACAATTATTTCACTGTCACTTCATTTGTAGCTTATTTTTCTGACCGATCAGTTCATGGTGTAGACTTTCAAGTGTCAAAAATCATAAAAAGCATTAAGACATGCAGAGGACCGAGGTCTGGACGTCAAAATACTCACAGATTATTGATTTTTTAAGTGACTAATCCAATTGTTGTTTTCTGAAACATTACATGTGGTGATAATCTGAGTATCTACACCTGCTGGTTGAATTAAACCTTCTCTTCATTTGAACAAAGACATAAAAGATAATAATGTAGAGTTTCTGATAGTGTTGTATGTGTGAGGAGGACTGTGAGGACTCTCTCATGTAGGTCAGTTCACGTAATCGCTGGTGGCACATAATAAAATGTTGCTTCACCACACCTGGTCATAAAATAATCCTTCTGGCACTAGTCCTGACATCTCAAACACTTTAATCACCCATTTAGTAAATATTAGTAACTGCAGGTCAAACAAAGACACTCACACTGTGACTTGTGCTACACTGGAAAGACACATTCTCAGACCTGAAACCACCTCAGTTCACCTTTTGACATTTCATTTTACATTTCCAAGATCAAAGTCCACTTTTCACCACCCATAACCATTATGTCTTTACTTGTGACCGTTCCCATTTGTTCCCATATAAGTATTAATTTCCCTCCAGATCAGGGGGTTGTTCAAAACAAGCTGGTGGCTGTGACATTTTAAGCATTATTAGCTGACATTCACAACAGTAGAAACCTTGCTGGGGCAATAATTGAATAAAAATAACATACAGTGTAATGCAGTGAGCCCAGAAAACATCACAGTTTTGTCAATATCTCTCTATAAAAGCACGGAATCTCTGTCTGTGTGTGTGTGTGTTTCTGTTAGTCAAATATCTCTGCGGATAAGGATCGCACTGACCTGAGACTTTCAACATGGCTGCTGCGTGGTTCAGTGGTGTGCATCTAAGCATTTGCTTGGACTGCAATGATACCGTGAATAAATATTTTCATAAATGCTTTACAAATTCCGCCGAGCATTGTCCACCGGAGCCACCACAGTCACGTGCGCACCAGAGCCAATCACTGCACACCGTGGCCACGTGCGCACCAGAGCCAATCACTGCAGAGCTCAAGCCCACGACATACCTGAAGAAACAAGCGGATTTATACCTGCAGCGGCGCGAGCTGGACCGGGATTTTGCCGGTGGTTAGGTCCCGTTCTGTTCTGTTCTGTGCATCTAAACTGACTGTTGTGGATTAATGAGATTAAACGAGTCCGGACCGAGTCTGTTCGGATCTGAGGAGATCCAGAGCCGGCGGACAACAAAGTGGAATCGGAATCTGTGGATGTTCGTGTGTAGCTAGCTGCTAGCCGCTAGCTACACGGCCCACATCCCGAGGCGACGGACCGGACGCATCGGCACGTCCAAAACCGGACTTAGGGTAAATAATGTCTGCCACGCTTTTTTGCGAACATTGCCGTCACGTTTGCTTTGTGTCTGGTGCAGAAGAAACGGTAAAAACTGGCTTTTTTCATGAAAGTGTCCAAGCAGCAAGTTTGGTTGTTGAGGAACAGGAAGTTGTGGGAGGGACCTAGGCGGATGACTGACAGGCAACGACGGTCGGTGTGTGTGAGAGTTGAGAGATTTGTGACATTTAGCGTGTTTGGAGTGTGTAGTTAGTGTGTTATGTAGTGTTTGGTGTAGTGTGTTTAGTGAGTAGTGGAGTCGGTTTTTTGTTTAATGAGTCAGAATAATGAGGAGAAGCTGAATGTGGAGCAGGCAATGCAGCTCTTTATTCAGCTGGAAGGAGCTCAGGCAGACCTGAGCATTGCCTGCATTTAAATGTAAATAGTTACATATAACTTTGTACATTTTTTAAATGTATGCACAAATTTAGCAAACAACAATTTATATTTGCATTATAAGTGAAAAAAAAATGGTTTGTTAAACATAATTGTGGTTTTCACAGTAAAAAAATCTAACTTTTTCTACTCGGATTTTATGTTTTTTTTGTGATTTTAGGTCCATTGTGTTAATACAGTATGTCAAAATAAAAAAAATAACTGGACAGTCACACATGTGAGGTTGTGCTGAAAATAATGACACCAAGTAAATAGCTTTTAAGGTGAAATATAATGGCAAAATAAAAAATAGTCAAAAATGGCCAATTATACCCTGGGATATCGGATTTCACAACAAACCTAAATATCCCTGACATCCCACCTTCAAACACAGCCTCATTTGGCCATCCATGAAAAAGCTACTTAACCTCCCACTTTTTTATAGGAACATATTTTTCTTACGGGCACTGCACTAGTTGTTTTAATTTGCATTCTTCATATGAACATTCCTTATAATGACCACGAAACACACTTTATTTAGAAGAAGCAATGGTGTTAAATTTACAGTTCTGCTGAGTGACTTTCCTTACAATAACCTCCGCTGTATTTCAGATTAAAGATATAAGACATATAAGACACTGAGTCTGTGTTCACTGGCCTAATTTTGAACTTTCTGCACAATCATCCAGGTGGAAATATGGTGAAAATGGACTTTCTAGCAGGAATCACTTAAAAAAAGACATCAAGTGCCTCTGCTGGTTAATGATCCTTACCTCAGTACCTTAACATTTGCTATCATTAGACTTAATAATGACTATAATGATAGATTTTTATAACCATGGTCTAGGTGAATACTCAGTTCTGATTGGCTGCAGGCTGTCAATTAAATCTCGGGACACCTCTGGAGTGAAACTATATGTTCACTTAAAGTTAGTGCGCTATAGTCTGTATCTAAAAGGAGTAGCATAGGTGCCAACTGGCTGCAGACATCTCAATGTTAAAAATAGATTAAATGAGAAAGTTATTTAAACACTGAATGTAGTTCTCCAGAGCATCATCCTCTGAACACCCCAAGATGGAGCCTGTAAAACACAAGCTGCTGCGAGACGTAGCTTACACTCAGGGTTGTGTGAAATAAAGATGGTAACCTAAGTATCCATTAAAGGAGAACTTCCGCCGTTTTTAACTCATATCCCTGTTGATGGAGGTTACCGAGTGCTGTCAGTAGGAAAAATAATGTGAATTTTTTGCACAATATTGACCAGATATCAGGACGGCAGCTAAAGTGAACCTATGGGGGCAGACATCCTTAAGTTTCACTTTCGGTTATGTCTGCCCCCATAGGTTCGCTTTAGCTGCTGTTCTGATACTCGGTAAATATTGTGTCAAATGTTCTCGTTATTTTTCCTAACGACAGCACTCGGTAAACTCGATCAACAGTGATATGTGTTAAAAACAGCCGAAGTTCTCCTTTAATTAAACTATGAACCAATCCGACTTTTTCAGTCACGATACGGATGACGATTCCTAGGCTTTGTGTATCTGTCGATACCCGAAACCGATACCGTTGTTGAATTAATAATAAACTGTAAACCGGTCTCGGAAAAATACTTGCGTGATGGAAGAGAGTACCTTGGTTCCAAGTATTCCAGTAGGCGACGGAAGCCCTCACCTTCAACAACTGACATTGGTTGAGCATCTAAAGCAATGAATTCTAAAACTTTCTGTGTTATTGAAGATGCTTTCAAGCTTTCCGTCGGAAACGTTTCGCGTCGTTGAAGTGCATCTGCCAAAGTTAGTTGCTGGGCTGTGCTGTCTCCTGCTCCTTTGGTTTTGTTGAACTGCAGGAATTCGGCGTGCTCCTTTGCATGGTGCTTTTAGATGTGCTTGATTAAAATGGTAGAATCGTACTTTGCAGTACTACCACCACACCTCGAAACATTTACTTTGCAGACATTGCAAACAGCCGTCGAACTAGTTGGCGTTGCAAGTGTGAAATATCTCCACACAGCCGACTCTTTGGCTCGCTCCATGGTGCTGGATCGGCCCGTGGATCTGTTAATTTTTCCGATTCCCCGATCCAGCTATTTTGTCAATATCGGGGCCAATATCCAAATCTTAATATCGGCTCGGTGCGCCCCTAAATTAAACTGACTTTATGTGATTTTACTCCACACTACAGCGCTTCTACACTGTCCCTCTGAGGTTACTGGTATCAAGCGATCGTCATTCACATTCCAACCCAGACAGCACGCACGGCCTGTCATCTGGCATCTGTTAAGTCTTGACATTGATTTGGGGAAAATGACATGGCTGACTAGCTCGTCTTGTTGTTAAACATACTGTCGAATTAGATTACCACTACTTTTGAAGACTTTGAGTCTTGCTAGCCTGACGTTAGCTCTCTCGCTAACAGCTTAGCCAAAGGCCTCTATGAGCTGAGTGGACTAGTTTATCTCCTGATCCTAAGAGCAACATAAGAGCTTCATAAGAGCCTTATGGGATTGTAATAATTGTTGTTCAAAACCTCGTGTGTTGCGGCGGAAACCGTGTGAGTGAGTGCTTGAGGGAAAACTTCATTGCAACGATCGCATAATATAAATAAATTGCCTTATTCTTTTTTTTCTGCAAGAAACCCTGGTATCAGTGGGATAACGTCCTTCCAGGTGTCCCTTAATCTCTGATAATCGACACTTCATCGTGCGTTATCTCTCACATGTAGCTCCTTTGACGACAGACTTTACAAAGTGCATCGACTGACGAAAGAACAACAAGATACTAAGGAGGCAATATCACAGAAAGATTAAGATGTAACAAGACAAAAGATGCAAAATGTCAATATAGATAAATAAAGATAAAAAATCATAAAAGCTACAAAGAGACGACACTGAATAAAAGCAAGTCTATAGAAGTGGGTTATTAAGAAGTGATTTAAAAGAAGTCGCTGCCTCTGCGAGTATTATCTCCTCAGGCTTTTTGTCGCAAAGCCGAGGGACCCTGATGACAGGAGCAGGGTGACCTTTAGATTTAAGCCCCCGACTTTGGAGCGACCAGAGGGAAACCCACCTGAGGATCTGAGGCTGCGAACCGGCTCATGTAAAGTGGGATGTCTCTCCGGAAGATGCATTTTCATGTTAATGCAGTCAGGTTCTTTTTTAAAAAATTTTTTTATAAGAAAAGCAATCTGACTCTGGCTTATCTGTAGTCCATAAAAAGCAAATAATCTCCTCGGTGGCTTTTAAGGCGTGTCAGTATTCTGCTCACATGGTGTTTTCAGTCCACATCAACCCGTCTCCAAACACACTTTTGTGGGACAGTATTTGAGCCCAACGAGCCAATACACCGTCACTACACTGTTCTGATTAGATGCTGCTATATTCTGAGAAGGAAAAAAAAAAACCCTGCATTCTGCTGTCCACATTAAAGCTGCAGCTCTGTTAATATCCGCTTCAAGAAATTAGGTGATTTGCGCTGATGGTAATGGGACCGACAAAAAAACCCCCCAAATGGCCCCATTTTAATGGTGGCACAAAGACTGGCACAAGCAGCATTACAGCGTATTCGTATGTGGCTGACCTTGAAATGCACTTTGGTCATTTGGTGTTTTCATTTGCATGCAAATGAGGAAGTGGAGGGGAGGCGGGGGTCGGTGGGTGGGTGGTTTTGGGTACTTTGTGATAACTGAGTCTGACGTCGGAGGAGTAATTTATTTGATAATAAAACAAAAGGCATGATGGAAATACAGAGCGGCCTCTCTGTCTCTGTCTTTCTATGTCTCTCTTTTTTCTCCCCCAAAATAATATCACTATCTGCTGTGGAAGCTCAGCCATGAGGCAGAAAAGAAAAATTAACCAATGAAAATAGACGTTCAGCACCATGGACAGCAACCCTGCTCCCAGCAGCCTCGGAGGGGAAGAGAAGAAAACTCTCTTTTTCCAACAAAATCATATCTCATGTATCCGTCAGGCCTTACAGATCCTTTAGATTACCTCGCAGCCTTCTATCATCCATTTTCAATGCACTGCATTGTAGTAAAGACGATATATGTCAAACCAGTCGCCAGAAAAAATGTTGGTTTAACCTGACAAAGCACTTGGTTAGTGCGAGGAAAAGTTTTGGCTTAAAACGCCTGTTTTGGTTGCCAAAAACAAAGCTGCAGATGATCCTGGCTTCCCGTCAAAAAAAACTTTTTTTGGTGCCAAACTAGCGGCTGGAAATTCTCCTGAGGGTCTCCTAAAAATATCCACTGTGGCAAACGTTGGAAAGCGGTGGTCCTTCGGCAAAAATATCCGGTGTTTTCACACTTACAAATGTTGAAACGCAGTCTTGAACAGCGCTCACTGGCTTCACCGCCTTCTCGCTTGTAACTCCACCATCCCGAAATGAAAGTCAGGTCATAAACACGTCATCTTAGCCCGATATATCGTGTTTTGTATAAATGTCAATATGACATGCACAAATTTAAACGTATCAGTGGTTTTATCCCGGCGACTGGGCTGAAACGGGTACGTGCTAGAACAAATGCCAAAAGTTTTATGAGATAACGCTGCTGGTGGCAGTAAAATATTGATTTTGAACACATAAACAAGCAAAAACGATCTGGAATATTAAAAAGACGGCGATCAAACAGACTCCCAGAGGCAGTTTGAACATCGCTGATGATACATTGTGCTGACATTTCTGTGTCTTTATATTCAGACCATATTCTCAGATGCTTTTTATCTTGATTGCAGCACAAAAGATGACTCACGACAAACAAAGGGCAGGTCGCTGACAGAATCTCAGTTTGTACGATGAAAGAATCAGTTATCCATTTAACTGATTTAGTGCTGACAAGCCTCTAACTGAATACTGAAAATGTCAGTGCAAAAAAATAAAAAGTATCCTGGAAAGGCGACAAACTAAAACCCAGTGTTAACTTTAATCTAGAAAAGGTTAAATGTCTGAAATTATATTTGGATATTTTAGTTAAAGTTAAACTACTTGCATTTTGAACACGTGCTCATTTGGAAGTGAGCTCTGGTTTTTACAGACGCTGGAATGGATCAAAGAAAATCCATCACTTGGTGGAATTAGATGAGTAAAAACAGTCGAGTACATTAATTTAATGCCACAATTTGAGCATTGTTTGACGAGCCACTCAATAAATTGAAATAAAAAGAATATTTGGCTGAGACACAAAAGAGCTTACATATGATATGTAAGAATTCTGCATAAAAAGGTTTAAAAACAGCTTTATTATAAACCTTAATTATAAATTTTATTGAGTTTTGTTCTTGCAATATTCAAAATGGTTCTAACAATGATCAAACCCGGAGGAATCCACAAGTTTAGTCAAGTTAACAGCAGAACGAGGAAGGAAGTCTATGAATGTGACTAACGTGATTAAACATGAACATGAACATATGTGCGTCATTCATGTCAGATAGATCTTTATCAGCAGTGACGGTTGTTTAAAGGTGTATTTAACACCAGTGACGGCTGCGGTCGGGTTAATAAACAGGAGTGATGATCTGAAAAGTTTAAAAGTAATCCCTGAAGATCTCCTCCATTCCTCCAGAACGTTCAGCTTTGCACCTTGTTTTTATATAAAAGATTAATCAATTCTTAGTGTCTATTAGAAAAAAAAGAGGATAAAACATGGATGAACCCAAAGAAACACCAGAAGTATTCACACGTGATGCTCCACGAACACACACACACACACACGGTGGGGTTGTTGGAAACCTGCCAGACCTGAGTCAGCCTACAGAAAGCTCACGGCCAACAGAATCAAACGCCTCCAGGCAGAACCAGAAACAGGAGAGTGCTGCTCGTAAGGCATCGATTGGAGGATGAATTACAACACTGTAGTAAGAGCAGGAGTGGAGGGTGTATTTATGTCAGGCAGCAAACTCATACCGAACCTTAAAACAAGTAGCCTGAGTCCATAACTGTTACACTGTTATATATTATCATCAATGGATTATTCATACTTACGCATTAATATAAAAGAACATTTTGCTGTTGTAGCTGTAGCTTTATTAATTATTTATGCTTAGGAATACAACTTATATGAGTATTTTCATTAATGTGCTGCTGATTTCTGACTGACTGATTGTCCGGTTTGTAACATTTCTCAAAATAGTGACAAATGCGCCAAAAGTGGCACCTTCACAGTGTTTGTGTTGTCGAACCAATCGGCCAAACCTAAAGGTAAACAAAGAAAGACAAATACAAATATATACGGCTACCATTTATTTTTTTGTTAACCGACTGTACTTGTATGGACTGCTTGGTATCATAATTTCCAACAAAACATCATATTTCATACAATACTCATAATGTTTTTTATGTAAATATCTAAATTTGTACAGTATTGAAAGGTAGTAAAGTAAAAAGTACAACATCTCCCTCTGGAGTTAAAGAAAGCAACATGAAAACAAGGTACTTAACTAAAGTACCTTGATATTTTTGAGTTAATATACTAAGTTACATTCCTCCACGAGCAGCTGTTCGAGTAATCCAAATTAAGTTATGATGTTGAATCAACATTGGGATTGGGATTTTGTGCGATTTTGGTAAATAAAAAGTGACATAAAGTTGCTTTAACGATGCCAAATGTTGCCATCTACTCTTACTTAGAATGTGGTCATCTCAAATCACGTATCCAATGTCCATCTCAACCTAATTAAACTCCAGAATTCCCACATTCTTCCACCAGGTGGCAGTGTAGGCACAGGTAAAGCACACACTGTGTACTTCCTCTCTGTTCTGGTTCAGCAGACATCCATAAAGACTGAGCTCAGCGTGAGGGTACATAAATGTAAAACGTAATATACCGTCTACAACTTCAAATCTTATATGACTTTACTTAATAATGTTACTTATAAAACCATACAATGAACATTTCAATAAAGTCCGGCGAACATAGACGTAAAATAATAATGAAAACGAGCGCTTTCATCATTTTTTCCTCACTTTGCTTCACATTTCACTTTTACATTCTGTCTGAAAGGATTTTTTCATCATTTTTAAATTTTCATTTGCAACCCAGTCTGTGCCGCTCATAATACGTTGGGTCGCACTACAGCAGGTTCACTCTTTTTGAGATCTAAGCGTAAGAAAATCTTGTTTATTGTCGAGATCCGGGAGCGTAAAAACACATCGTACCACGAACTACCTCGACATTAAAACATGCTCTTCAACTTCTGCAGAGTTCATCACAGCACCAGATGCACCCTCAGCATCTGCAGTCATTAATAACTTCCATTTACTACACCAAAACTTCTTCAGTATATTATTTTTTTGGGGGGGAAAAAACCTCTGTGAAGTGAGATTTCTCAAAGGAGACATTTAGGCTTATGGCAGTCATCACTCATGTGGCGCTGCTGCTGCTGCAGGGGGCAGCAGAGACCCACACTGGAGCTCCCGCTTCTTCTCTTTTTGCAGTATTTGTAGTATTTAAATTAGAGAACAGCGGTATGGTAACAGCTTTAATTACAACACAAAGTTCAATCTTCATTTGTCGCCTCTCATTCTGCGTCGTCTCCTCGGAGGAGCTCGACAAGCTGATATGATGGCTGATGTTTATTAAGCAAAATGAAACTGATCCACGGCCCGAAATGCCAACTGGCAGGGCCATTATTTTTCTTAATGCGCCTGTCAGATTCCAAAAGTGCACACGTCTTTGCTGGCATGTGGTCCGGGGGAAGAGAAGATTCGGTGAGTTCAAACGGAGGCAGACAGGTTAACTGTGCAGACAGGAGTGCAGAGGTCCACTGATACTTGTTAGCAGCCCTGTCAGTTTCTGCTGACTCCTTCCCGGGGTTCAGCTGAGCCGCAATCATGGAGGAATCAATCTATATACATGAGATAAACAACATATGGTAAACAATGGCAAGAGGAGACGAAGGGGAAGGAGCCCGATCGTGAAGCAGGAAGTGAGCGCGAGCCCGACACAAAGCTGCGGCAGAGCGGAGGTTTTACAATGAGATGGATAAAAAGGCTTGAAGACGTTTTCTTTTTTTTTTTCAGAGAGAAAGCCAAGACCCCAGCTGTGGCCCTGCTCCCACTCAGCACACATGTATGCACATATGCAGGTCCGCCCACACACACAAACACACGCACAAAGCGGGCCTCTGCTGATTTGTGTCAAAAAACACAATAAGCGCATATTCACTGATAAAGCAGGAATCATTCTCACAGCAGAACCGTTAGATTCAGCGCGGCTTCAAAAACCATTCTCACACAAGTACAGAATCAGCCATTTTGGCTCTTTTATGTATTTCAATAGCCAACATAAAACATATTCCAAAGGGACAGCTCGCTTCAAAATCAAAACGATGTATGTCTCCTTTTCCATCGGGATTGTTTTAGTGTGAAATGCAGTTATTGGCTTTAGCGATGTTTCTGCTTGCGGCGTAAATCTAATACATGTTCTACATGTTCAAGTGCGTTCTTACCCCACAAAGAGTGTAACAAGCGGTGTTGGTGGAAATTCTCCCCCAAGAAATGGGACAAACCTTCAGGACCCTCATACCTCATCAGCAGTTGTCAGAAGCGTTAATGTAAACGGACGCGATTGATTATCTCAATGACGTTGTCGCCAGCTGTGGTGATTTCTTTCCTGATATCATCACAATGCCATGTGACATTTATTTGATGAGGAGAGAAAATCACGGGCGCTTACAGTTAGCTCACGTCACACTATCAATTAAGTCATTGACGAAAAGAGCACCCTGCTTCCTTTTGTGGCTACTAATGGTGCTACGGGCTAACGTTAGCGACTCAGGCTGCTACGCGGATAATAGAAGAGCTGTACCGAGGTCATTTGGTCATTATGTGTCACCAAAAGGGGGGAATGCATCACTGACTTCTGTTAAAATGCACACATTAGCAACAATGTTAGCCAGTCAGCTTGAAAGCCATGGTGTTTTCATTGTGGTTACCGTCTTTGGGAGCTACGAGGAAAAGTCACCACGACGCTCAGACCTCCCGACACCGACGGCGCTTATGTGTCGCAAACATGGTAACGTACTTTCCGCGACGCCTGGTGGGTCAGGATCTCAATCACAACACTTCGCAACAGCATCCGTGTGATTATGAACAGTCGGTGGATATATTTTTAGATTTACAGGTGGAAAATCACAGATTGCTGCGGTGATTTCGCATGTGAAAAGGTGTGTTATCTACCTTAGTTAGCTTAGATAGCTAGCCTTTTGTCCATGAGTTGATGAAAACTGTCAGAACAAGATTACCGTCAGCGCCGTTTAGCTCGGTTATATTTCAGAGCTTCTCCTTCTTCAAAACCTGGTAACTTTAACATAAATATCACCACAGGTAAGAAGAAACTGTCCCTTTAAAATCCTAAATGTGTATACGCACCCTAGTGGCTGAACATGCACATAAATACATGTTAATGCGCCAAAAAGTATCTTGTTTCTCTCTCGCAGTTTCCTTAAGCTTCAACCAATATTTTCGGGGATTGATTTACATGCTGGCAGCTTATTTTCCCCGAGTCTATCTATTCTTAGAGTGAATCTAAGCCTCTCGGAGAGGAAACAATGTTTATGCCTGTCAGGTTTGACATGTAGGATGATTCAGCGACTCACTGATCTCTGACAATCCTCTTCGCGTGGAAGCTTCCAAAAGCTCCCGCAGCACGATCTCAGGCCGGCTGAAAAAACCCCCCCAAAAACTGTGACTTCACTGAATTAAACTCGTTCTGTTTTTCCACGTCAGTATTTTCGGGGACCTCCTCCACAGCGACTGCAAAAAAGCCATTTTGTCAAAAGTCCAACACAATCAGGGAGCAAAATCTGCTTAATTCCGCTCCGAGTTTTTGTGCCATGTTTAATTTGTCCTCGTGTCCCGCCCGGGGAAGGAAAGTCGTGTTTGTCAGCACCTCCTGACCAACAAGTGAGCCCGAGCGCTTGTCCTTCTGCATTTGGCTCGTCTGCTACAGCAGCATTCTGCCGGCTTTTTCACTGTCTGCACATTTGTGAGTACAAGTTTGTGTCCTTGCTTTTGTTTTGTTTTTTTTCGCAGTCGGGGCAGCGTGGTGCTCTGCAATGTCGCTCAGAGGCCACGTTGCATAACCGCTATTCATTTGAAACCTCAGAAGGCAAACCGGCCCTTTTCTCCCCCCCCCTTCGCAGATATCGCGGCCTCTTCACATTTCCACGCGTCCCGAGGAGCCAGGCTTCATCTTTAGTGTCTTTGGTGACGCCTCTGATCATTTAATGGCACGTGCAGCTCGGGAATGTGATGGTTAGGTGTGCCGCGGTCGAAGCCGCGTGGGAGGAGATGGCTGCGGCTGCTGCTGCTGTTTACCATAGTACTGTACTTCCACTGTGGAGGCAGCGAAGTGAACCAGAATAACCTGACATTTCCAATGCACTCGCAAAGACCGGGTGAAAAAAGAGGCGCATGAAAAAGACAAACGACGGCCGCGGAGAGAGCAAAGGAGAACTTTTATTTCATTATTACAGACTTGATTAAAATTAATTCCATCCAGGGGCCCATCCATGAATCTATTATCCCATGAAAAATACATCCCTCATGAATTAATTTATCGCAGGTCACCGGGAGACGGAGCTGATTTAGCGGGGACATAATGCTTTTAGGGTAAAAGTTAGCAGATGCAGAGCGCGCGGTGACCCTCAGAGCTCAGAGGACAAGCGTCGTGTCAGACAAACACTCAGTTTTCTAACCCTCCCCAACAAACCCCTCTATCATCTCCGCACAGTGGGGTATTGATTGGCTAAGAAAGTACATTTAATTTCTCTCTCAGCAGGTTTGCAGTGTGCCCAGCTGTCCTTCAGACCCCCTTTTTCCCTCCGCTTAATGGAATATTCCAGGGAGAAAGCGAGAGAGTGGATGTGCGCCTCCGACACCTACACTCCACAGGGAGCGCCGATTTGATGAGTTCCTGTCACGGGGAAAATCACATGGCAGCTATGCACTTGGGAATGATTTTTTTTCCTTTTTCTTTCTCGTCGCTCGTTCATTTCTGTCATTTGAATACGATTAATCTCTTTGTGTAGGATGGCGGTTGGAGGAGATCATCTGCATTTTTTTTGCTGTGTTTACTACAAACGCCTCGACAAAACGCGGCGTTACAGAGGAAAACAGTGGCGTTCCTTTTTCTCTCCTCGCCAAAACAATTCCTCTGTTTTCCATCCAGAAAGAGCGAAACGCATAATTTCAGATTTTACTCATCGAATCAGACATCTGGTGTTTACAGTCCCAAAGTAAAAAAAAGTGTGTTTATGTAGTATTAAAACACTTGTGGTGCATTAATTACAGATTTGGAGCGTTTCAGTATCTATATGCATTTACAAACGGGTAACAAATCAAAGAAAGATCCTGAATAAGTGAGCGGGTAAACATTGGAGTAATAAATGCAAATGCATAATGTGTCTCTGAGTGGTTTGATGAATGTGTAAATGATGTGAATCAAAGGCTACAGCCTTCACATTCAGCATCTTAACCCAGTTAGACACCTACGGGAGACGTCTGACCGACTTATTAGAACGGGCCTTTTGAGCCTCGACCAGTTATTTTCAATTAAGAAGGTTGTGAGCTCAAACACTCACTGACATCTGAGTCCTGCTGAGGGAGCCAGACTAAAACACTGCTTTATTATAATGAGCGGTCACAGGACATAAAAAGATTGGGGATGAGCTTATCGTGTTTTTAATGTAAAACTTAAAGTAACAGTAGTGGAACTACACGTACATCACTAAGATATTACTCAAATACAAGTAAAATACTGGATACTTAAGTAAAAGTAAAAAGTATTCTTCAACTCAGAGTATTAGTTAGTCCAGGTTTAATCAGCATTGTTTTCAGTAATTAATTCTGATATTTAAAGTAGCAAAATAGACTTGGAAAAAGTAGAAACACCTCCAGAAATGACTTGATTACAGTAATTTGAGTGGGTGTAATTAGTTACTTCCACCCCTGGTAAAAGTAACAAGTAACTATATAAAATACGTAAAAATATAACGTAGCATCAGATAGAAATACTGTATCACCGTCCCATGAAGCTAACTAGCTACTGAGCTACATTAATGACAAATAGTGAGAGAATAAGACCCACAGACGCTACAAACCGTACGAAACTAACAGCTTGTAAATTGACGCGCTTTCTTTGATCGAACATTAACCGATAATTCCATCAATTTTCCAGTAGTAGTATAAAGTCTATTGTGACTCCAGAGGAAGCTGCATGTAAATCTGATAAATTACATACAGTGATGTCACTCAGTGGCTGAGCTGCATTGTGGGTAATGTAGGCATCAGGTTTTGAAAAACAGGCCAACAAATGATCCAAATTGATACAGTAGAATCGGAGATATCACCTTATTCAATCCACACATTCTTCTCCCTATCGAAACAAAGTGCCTACATTACCCACAATGCAACAACCTGCAGCCTCCTCTGGAGCCACAAAAGGCTTTATACAGTTCTCCTCGTGACCTGTAAACACACTGTAATGTTGAGGCTCCATCTAAAGTCTGAGTTTATTTCTAACACCGTTCTGGTTTTCATTCCCGTCACGCATCATTCATGCTGTCGTTTTTCCTGCACGCCCGCCTCCACCTCCCCGTCACCACGCGGGGCATCGCCAACTCACCAGCCAGAGACTTTCTGTGGAGGCTGTATTATCACCTAACATCTGCTGTAATAAACCTTATCTTTACTGCTTTCACCAGTCTCTCCTCACTGAGCCGCTCCTGGTAATCACAACAGCAGCTGCAGGATAACTGGTAATGATGTTGTGGCGGGAAGGTTTTCATCATTCCCGAGAAGATTGTTTGTTCGTCAGACTGTCATGACGGCCCGACACGATCTCTAGGCCTTTTGTTTTAATATATTATTATTATTATTATTATTATTATTATTATTATTATTATTATTATTATTAATAATAATAATAATTATAATAATAATAATAATAATATTATTATTATTATATGAACACGCCACAGATTATTGGCTTAAAGTGGCATTTTTACAAACCATCATCCTCTAACATGTTTTGAGGATCGCCAGTGCTCATGTGAAGAACAGAGGGAGCTGTTTCAAGTCTGATCAGCTGCCTCAAGTGATGTCATGTAAAGTGAAACTCTCGCCAAAATGCAACCTAGGCTTTTTTTTGTGAATGTATGAGTCAAACCTTTGTGTAAAAGCATAATTACGACGAAAGAGGCACTTTTAAGATTTACTGTATTGTCGTTTTTGGGTCAAACTCATTTTCAATGGGAGTGCTACGGACACTTTTACGATAGCATCAAAATCTCTACTTTTAAACAGTAAGAAGTCTCGATACAACATGAAACTTTGCTCGTAGTATCACCAGGGTCTCTACACATGAACACGAGCATTGAGAACATTGTTTGTGTACACAGAGTTTACTAAAAAGACGGTTTTTGAACAACTCACGTTAGCAGTAGCTTGTTCCGCTCGCCGCCGTCCTGCCAGTGGAGAAGTGTCGATCTCCGAATGTGACGTAACCTGGAGGACAGTTAAGGTGGAACGCTCCTAAGTCTTAGTTCCATATAAATGCAGGATAATTTGTTGTTTTGACGTTAGTGAAAAACAATATTGACCTTGAAGTTGAAAAAAGAGCCTCATACAAGAAACAATACTATAATAAAAAGCCGGAAAAGTCACGTGAGATATCGTGTGGATAGTCGTTGCCAGAGGACAGTAGTTCCACCTTAACTGTCCTCCTCGTTACGTCACATTCAGAGGTCGCGGAACAAGCTACTGCTAACATGAGATGTTCAGAAACCTTCTTTTTAGTAAACTCTGTGTACAAAAACAATGTTCTCAATGCTCGTGTTCATGTGTAGAGACCCTGGTGATACTACGAGCAAAGTTTCATGTTGTGTCGAGCCTTCTTAGCGTTTTAAAAATAGAGATTTTGAAGCTATCGCTAAAGTGCCCGTAGCACTCCCATTGAAAATGAGTTTGACCCGAAAACAAAAATATGGTAAATCTTAAAAGTGCCTCTTTTGTTGTTATTATGCTTTTACGTGAAGGTTTGACTCGTATACATTCACAAAAAAAGCCAGGGTTGCATTTTGGCGAGAGTTTCCCTTTAAGGCACTTGAAAATGAATATAAAGTGAGTGGAATTAGAAAGAACGGAGCTCATCAGATCTCTGCAGTCCAACGTGATCTCTGCTCTGATGCTGCTATCAACTATCAAAGAAAAAGAAAACTTGCTTTTTGAACTCTTGGGATTCTGACCAAGTTATAGACACGCAGCGCTCAACCTGTGGAGTTTCAACCCCAGCAGCAGCCACCTCTGCCAAAGTGCACAACAAGTCCAGTTCGCAGCAAACGTCTTCCGAGTTGTGCATTACTTCGACTTATGGTCTTGTTTTTGTTTTTTCGCTCTGGAGCTGAGGGGCATAAATTCTCGCACAACGCAACCGCTATTTTTTATGAGGCAGGAGAAACCATTCATCGCTGAAGAGGAAAAAAAAAAAAGAAGTCGCGTTCACCTTTATACTTTTGTCCCTGAAGTGAAAATTGAGTTTTACATTTCCCGAGCTTTTAGCAGTTGACACGTCGTGCCTTTGGGAGTGTTTGTGAGTTTCAAAGTACAGCCATATGTCTCCTAATGGGACAGCATCCCCATGTGTCCTTTATTTTTCCTCCTCAACTGTCATCCCCCCCGAGACTTTTACAACTACATCCAACCTCATTATAAGTGAGGATGACATCATGTGCAACGCTTGCTCTCTCCCCGAAGACCCATCGTGGAAAAGTGTTGCTAAGGCCGCTGAGATACACAGGAGGGTTGGTCCTGTGCACGTCCCTACATCTGTTTTGATGGAAAGAAGAGTGTGTGTGTGAGAGGATGGTGTTACATATATATACACATACATAAACAAAACACAGCTGCTCTTTTGTTCATAGGCTTTTTAACGTTTGATCTAAGAGCGCAAACATTATGGGAAATACATTGTAAATAGAAATTTATTTGTCGCTAGTTCCTTTGTTTTTTTGGGGGGCAGAAAGTACATTGAATCTCCATTATAATAAGGGACTGAAATACATTTATTAATGAAGAACAGACAGACCAATTTCCTCTTGCGTCGTTAGTCGTCAGCATTATAATCTCAGCATTTCCTCGTCGACTCCGGACAGCATGCAACATGGCCAACGCTAGCTGACATGTAAGAACAGTCACAACTTGCTCTATCGAAGGTAATTCCTGAAGACCTGCCTCCATTTTGTGTCCTGGCTTGTTTTACCTCTAGCCTCTGTTTACTACTTTACTTTAACCGCGTCCTCCTCTGACGAAATTACGCTTCACACAGCCCAGTTCATTCGCTCAAACTTCCAAAAGTTTGTTTAAAATTCACTTGATATTTATTAAAACTATGGCTACTGACTTGCACATGCTTAAATAAAAACAATAAATAGCCATTCAGGACCTGCCTTATGTAAAGCTAACTAGCTATACAGTTAGATTTGATGCTTCACCTGGGGCTAAGTCCTCTTTGTAAATGACGTGTGATTACATTTCTAATTTAACACTGACAGACGATGCATCTCAACATCACGATGTTTGCACAGAACCGCAATTGTGAATCTGCATTTCCTTCTGAATGATGTCTGTATCAGAGCCACAGCATAAATCCACTCACAGAGTGTGACTGTGTTTTAAACTACACCTCCACACCTCTCCGGCTCTCTCTGGTAATCCATTTGCACCCCGCCCATCGCGCACACACAGACTGGGGAAAAACACACAAACACACACTTACTCCACCGCCAGCCCCTGGTGCGACATGCATATTTTATAGACAACCTTTCACTCCAATCCCAGTCCTGAGCCCGAGGGGGCATTCTGGTTAAAAGTCACATCGACTCGGCAAACATTTTCTTCCCGTCTGCCAAGAACTCAGCTGGATTTGTGGTCACTTCAATCAGCGTTAATTTTCCGGTTGTATTAGGAACATAGAGGATGTATGGAAGCTCACGGAGGACAAACACAGCACTGATATTTACAATGATAGTTGATAATAATCTGACAATTTAATAGTTAAAAATGAAGAACTTTATAACTTGAACAAAAGCATATGAATGCTTTCTCTGATTCGATTGAAACTGGATCATATTATTCAGAGAAAGTACTACAGGTGTTTGTGTTCCTCCAGAAAGTCCGGCTCTGCATCTGAGTCTCTCCTCCAAAGCTAGCAGCTTTTATGCTAACATACCACACTCGGCAAATGTCTTTTGTTATGTTTTGATAGTGGCAGAGATGACCTACTGCGGGTTTAATGTCAAACATTAGTAGACACTTGGCAGCCGTGACCCTGCGAGTTATTGGTGTCAAGGCCAACAGCTCCTGAGATGATATCTCAAGGTAAACTGGTCCGAGTGGAACGCCTTTGCCCCTATAAATCTGCTTCTATAGTCTGTATTCATGCGGCTCGGCCCGGTGAAACAACACGGGGCTACTCCCACATGGGTTCATGACCTGCAACAAGAAGTCCAGTCCACTGGATGACGGGAGAACGTTCGGGGGCTTTGGCGAATTGATCCCTGGATTAAAACTGACGGATGGGACACAGAACATCCCTCTCGGAGCTTGTGCAACTTGTGCTGAGTGAAGCACATCCGAGCTCACCTCTACAGAAAGAACTCGTGCTCTGCAACCAAACTCTCAGATAAGGCTCGGCTCTGTTCTTTCTTCCCTGGAGTTCAGCATGAGGAGGCATGGTAGTCAGAAGCCCCCATCTGTGTTACGCTGCCCTTCGTTGTTTCCACATTTATCCTGCTGCATAACAGCATTGAGCCAACACGGCCCTTACACAAGGCGAACAAAAAAGAAGGGCACTGTTGTTCTGTACCTGCAGTGGATTATATGAAATCGACACTGGAAAGGTTTCTTCTAGCGCTGGCATGTAATGTAAATCCAGCCTGCTGCTACTTCATGCCAGCGTGGGCCCCAGGGTGAAAGCTCTTCATGAGTTTATCTACTTTTGATGAGAAATAACAACCGTTCTGGAAGGAGACAATATATTTATACCCGCTATCTTCAGAGGAATGTCGCTTATTGCACAAAATCTAATCTGATTCAGGTGAAACAAACATTTAGCTATTTATCAAAAAAGAACAAAAATCCTCGCAGCAGCTTGGTGAGACTTTCTGTTATTGAACCATTAAAAAAAAAAAAAAAAAAACCCTGTTATTGGCCCGATCCTGCCGCAGTTACACAATTCAAACCAAAAGCAAAAAAGCAAAGAAAACAAAACAGAAAAAAACGCTCCCCCGTGGTCCTCAGAAACACACTCCCCTTTTAATAAAACATGGCCATGCACAAGTACTGCACCATACAGATGGAATCAGTGGATGATGGTTTGGGATAATGTCACCTCTCGCTGCACTTGCCAACCCTTTTTGTCGGTTGCTAGGAGACAACTCTGTAGTGCCTAAAGGTTTTTCAGAGACAGCGTAACGTTCCAGAGACCTACTTTTTCTTTCCAGCCAAAGTGTGAGAAACATGTTTGCAAAGATGGAGGGATTTTCGATCGGGTATCAGTCGGAGGAAGAAGGGAAGCCTGCCAAACGGGTGGAAAATATATCAATCACAGGTGTGGGGGGCTGCTGAAGCGTCGCACCAAAGAAATGCTGTTTGATAAAAAAAAAAAGGAGTGAGATGCGAAAGCAGCTGTCTGTGATACGGCAAACTTATAGATCGTTACTCCGGAGAACATAAAGATTACGTAAGATGCTCGGTTATATCCAGGGATTAAAAAAAAGAAGAGGCTTGCAAGTCTGTCTCTCTCTCCGTCAGTGTTTGGATTGTAAGTAACCTCTCCACCAACGGGGGGCAGTAAAGCTCTTTATCAGGTTGACGCTCATTCATTGGCAACTTTATTGTTCTCTCACCCCATGCCTTTGCCTCCCATTATGGTTCAATTTTCTGTCCATCCGCTCTAAACGCGGTTCCCACAACAGGAGCGTGGAAACACACCAGGCCAGTTTATCGGAGCCGATTCCAAACAGCAACCCCCTCTCTTTTTTTTTGATGATATGAAAACGGGGAATTTCCCATGTTGCCTTTATGTGCTGATAAAAAAAAAAAACCTTACCACCTCTTCTCAAAAAAGAAAAAAAATCACATGTGCAAAATGCACTGTTGGTACAAACAGCTCCGGAGGTATTAGAGCTGTTTATCCACCAGGGAAGTCTATTTACGCTTAGTTCTTCAAAGAAAGTAAAAAACACTAATCAGCAAACAAGCCTTTTAAAGCCTCATTTTGGCTGAAGACCACAGACTTAACACCATCGCGTCCCCGAAAACATCTGTTCAGTGACACTACAAGCAAAGGATTAAACAATAGTACGGTTTAAATTACAGATGGTCGGGTTAAAGTTTAATATAGTAGAGAAATGTGGACGGCAGGATATCTGCACACGAAACCCAATATCCACGTTTTATCAGGTGACGGATGGGTTGAAGCTTTACGTTCAGTTATGGTCAGGAAAAGATTGTGTTTTGGCCAATGCTGACTATATAGTATGTTATAATGTCACCGACATTATAAGCCTCATCAACACAGTCAGCATTAACGACTGGACGCTGTGCTGCCCCGGGGTTGGACGTTGTCATGCAAAATATGCCAATACGACCAGTTAAGTGGTTGTCTCTCCTGACGTTTGACTGGTTTTGTCTCAAAATACTTGTTTTGGTCACCAAAAACACGACTGGAGATGTTACACATGGTTTTTGTCATGACATACACAGCTGGAAACTGTCCAGTGGTTACACAACCAGAAAATTTGAAACTCAATCTCTAACTGCGGTCACTGGTGTTCACCTCCATCCCCTTCACCTCCCAAATATGAATGTCAGGTCATAAACATGTGATGTGAAGGTGATTCGACACGTTTTGTAGAAATGTCAATATGGTATGTAGTCTTCAATACGTACAAATGTGAATGTCCAACCCGGTCACCAGGATATGATGTTAGCCGTTACGATTACGTGAACCACAGATCCGTCCACGGTTGACCTTTGCAGCAAATGTGGAATATCATGTTCACATTATATGCTTATCAGTGGATATTTCCAAAGACACCTTGGGATGTTTACAGCCGTTTCTGTCTGTGATCTTGGCAACCAGAACAGGTATTTTAAGCCACACGTGCTCTTTCGCTCACCTTCACCAAGTGATATTTGTGGCTAACCTTAAGCAGAGCATAAACAGTGTTGTGACAGAGAAATAGAACAAAAGTTGAAACATAAAGAAAGGGTCAGTTTGAACATAACATTTATCCTGCTGATTGGGTTGTAATGTATCAGTGAAGGTAAAAAAAAAAAAGATAAATTAGGAATCGAAATGTGGGATTTTCTTGATTATGATAAAACGGAGACTTTGATCTGATCCACTGAGCTTGATCCTGCTCACTTTTAACCAAGCGTAACGTCATCTACAATGCATTTTTGCACTGTTGGTTTTTATTCAGTTGGGGTCCATCTGGTCATTAGTAAATTTAATTATTCAACTGGAATAAAACTGAACTGATTTGCAAGCTGCAGTTTCTCTACGGCATCGGCTGGAATTCAAATGATTCCAATAAAAACTCAGAAATATGTAAATAACAAAGAGATTCACTATGTTTGCTCTGAGGTTTTCATGAAATGCTAAGCTACTGCTACGAAATGAAACATTCTTTCACTCCAGGCTAGCTACAGCCGGCGTTCATGGCTGCAGAGTAATTGGGATGATTTAATATACCTTCTGCGGGACAAAAACATTCTTTATTTGCATGTTTTTTTTCCCCCCATGACACATACAGTACATCACAGGCGTCGCCCTGCTGTTCTTGCTTGTCGCATCCTCTTTCCAGTGGTTGTACACCCTCTGAAAACTAAAATATGCCTGGAAGAAAAGATGCAGTGTGCGACATCAGAGGCACAATTTAATATCGGCTCTGTAAACTGACAAACTTGCCTGGAAGGAAGACACAGTGTGAACCAGCATTGTTAGCATTGTGGTCTCATATCAGCTTCTGAGACTGTCTGAAACTGACTGGACTGAGCAGGCACAGTAAAGAGACAGAGGGACCACTTATTTCTCTGTGTATTCACATAGGAAATGTATCATTTTTTACAAAATGGAAGTTTTAGTTATTTTAGACCAAGCCATCTCCAGCTGTGTCCTTTAATTGATCCTCCCATTGATTGATCTCTCATGTTTGTACCCATCACATGTGCTATTTCCCGGCGTGGACCTTCCTAAGTGGAAATATTGGTTTAATTGATCCTGGTTGGTTTTGAGTGTATTTTTTTTTTTCATCTTCACTGGTAGTAAGAATTGGAAAAGAAGAAGAAAAAAAAAATGTCAGGCTGCCATTCACCTCAAAAAATGTTAAGAAAACCCACTACATTTGGTATCTGTTCTCCTCTTGGCTGCCGGCTGTCATCTTGTTTAAAGAATAACTCTCCTCCTCTATCTCCCCTGTCTTTCTCACCCCAGCGTGGCAGAGGAGGTAGAGATGCCTGCAGCCACGATGAACGAGAAGACTGAGTTTTGGTTCACTTCACTGAGACAAGAGCACATTAATAAGTAACGTGTGTCCTTTATGACTCTTTAAGTTCAGTCTTAAGTTATCCCAGTTACCTCGAGATGCAGGTAATATTAATTTCCATGCATATTGTAGCAAAGAGTCTACAGCCACGCTAGCTGCTGGGCGAGGCTGTACTCGGTGCTTTGAGCTCAATGCAAGAATCATCAATCTGACACACTCCCACTGACAAAGCTGAAGTGTAAACCCATCGTAATTCGATTTTTAGACTACTGTTTTGAAGCCTCAAGTTTGGCATTACAGCTGTCATCATCTTGTTAATTTGGAGCCAGAAGTGACCATATTTGGCAGAGAAGGCAGAGCTGAGGAGGATATTCTGATTGAATCTTACAGAGAATCCGAGGATACTCAATGGCACCAACTAGTTGATCACAAGGTAGTCGCGCCCTGAAGTATTCCTCGCTGTATTGTTCATTTTACACTAAACTAAAGCAGAATATACTAAGCAAACATCATGTTGTGTTGAAGAAAACTTTGACCTAATGATTAAGTCCATAAACGTGTTACAAACCGGTTTATTGAGGTAATAAATCAAGTGAAAAGTGGGGTCTTTTCCCATAAGCTTACATAGAATTACAAACCAGTTAAAGGCACCTCTGCACTTTTCAGACCAGGAGGCTACATCCATATTTTATACAAACAACATGTTTAAAAGGTCAGCGCTAACATTTGCTAAATAGCAGTGAACACAACGTACAGGTGAAGATTGTTTGATGATGTGTGATGAAAGATACAGGATTACCAGTGTAATACACTTCATCCTGAGGGAGGCATTAATGTACCCTCTATATTTTATAACAGCCCATGCAATAGTTGTTCAAACAACAGTTCAAACTTCAGAGGATTACCAAACTCAAGAGTCCATCCTCCAGTGAATGTATGAATAAATCTCTGTACAACATACCATGGCAGTCTCTCCAATATTTGTTGAGAGTGTGAGCCTTCTGGCTTAGAGTTTAGTGGACCGACCAATCAACATTGTCATCCCCAAGGCCATTATGGATATTATGTTGGGGAGTCATCTCACTCAATAATCCCATGATTATAAACAGATCATTTTGAATAAAAATAATACTTGTACTTTTAAAGACAACTTCCCCCTGCTAGTGTTTAGTGGTAAGAAAACTGGATAATTTCCTTAGAGTCGCAAATAACAACACAAGACAAAACGTGTTTATTCAATCTTTTCGCCTATATAGAAACAAACACCAAGTTAACCTTACTTTTCCCAGTAAATAGATACTGCAAAGTTTACAGGGAACCAATGTAACCACAGATGGTTTAATTATTCTTCATCCATCACATTGTGCGTTCGACATTTACATCATGAAGCAGTAAAACTTTTCTATTGTCAGTTCAAGTATTTCAAAAGATCGGGTTGTGGTTTTTGGTCCACTGCCGACCAACCACACCACGCACACCCACACACATTACCGCTTGGCACGAGTCTGTCAGCAGTGTGTTGGTGGTGGTGGCTGACCTCTGGTAAGTAGCTACTTTGCAGAAGTTAACTTAAAAATGAAACATTTGCATTCACTTTTACCACTCTGTCACTTCTCAATTATACAGCACAGTTTAATAGTAGTCAGTGATTCCTCTGTTAACATCCACCTTGCTAGTCATTCAGCTAACATGGCTAAAAATCTTGGTGTGCACCTTTGACAGTGTGGCCAAGTCCAAGACCAAGGATTGTTGTACTACCCAACCCACTGATGGAGAGTTCATGTAATCAAGTGGTCGGTGAAGACGAAGAACTTCTGCCAAGCCAGCAAGAACTAGACACGTACTCACAGTAGTTGGTGTACCAGAACAGATAGCTATAAATGAGTGGATGTTGACCTTGTGTTGGTTTGTGTTTGACAGGTGGTGCAAAAATGGTTCCCCACTTGGGTTTCCTCGTTGCTCTACTCCTGTTGAACGTGTCAGTATATTTGTGGTAGAACTTAATAAAGTTCAAAGTCTATTCAAAGCTATCGCAAAAGAGTCTAAAATAACTTTAATATCCCCGTTAAAGAAGCAAAGGGGAGAATATCACATCCAATTTCTTTTTTTTTTTAGCAAACAATCCAATTTTACTATTCCCTGATTTGCGAGCTCACAACACCCGCAGTCTCAAAGCTGTCTCTCCCCCAAACAAAAACTAATTTCAAAATAAAATAGCTCAAACAAACCCATGAGCCAATACCTTTGTGTGATGCAAAATTATAGCCCTGTCTGGAATTGATTTGTCTGTGTATCCATTTTTTATACCAAGGTTGTGTATCCTTCTCGAATGTATTATTCGAGGAGTTGACAGATACAGATTGTTATTGACATCAGATTTTTTTAAAAAGCATTATTCATTTGGTTTTATATCGCCAAATGTTTGAGCTGCCGGTGTAAATATGATTAGAATGAGGATCCCGGCTGAAAAAGGTGAAACAGATACCGGAAAAGGAGAACTGACAGGTCTATTTGACCTGATTTGTGATATGATAGTCGACGAATATTGGAGGAGAAAACAAACCGTTTGTCTTATTGGCATTTCTTCTGTATTCTCCGTGAGTTCAGGGGTCTTTCGTTCCTCTCGGCTGGGCAACCCGCTGTGCTCCCCTCTGATGTGATCCCCATCTTTGGGGACTAGAAGCAGAGCGCTACCTTCAGCTGAGAGAGGCTTAGAGTTTCTTGGCATGCCGAGAGGCCTGTGTACCTGAGTTGATTTGGGATTTGCTGCCAGAGACTTTTTGCAGTAGTGGCAGCGAACGGGGGAGGTGAAGAAGTTGCGCCGAGCTAATGGCCCATTCATTTTTTTGTCGACAGGACGCAAGTGGACCTGGACTTCGGCCATGTGTTGAGGTTTTGTGTGGTCGTCTTGCAGCCACACTTCCAGGAAGCATAGCTGATTCCACGGTGGGGCTGAAAACTTTATTTCGTTAGAAAAAAAGAGCAATTTGTTTCCTGGTCTGCTGACTCTCCAGGGGGAAACTCGACAATTGAAAAAAGTGGAGAGGAAGTCTGCACTCTGAATAAAAGGGAGAGCAGATAAACTAAAAAAAACACAGACCACTTTCAGGACTTTTTAATGAGGAATCACAACCAAAAGATTGCTGACGGTTCAAGACACAACTGAGAACGTCGCGTCAAAACAAGCGAACACAGATCTTATCGTGAATTGTTCCCTTTTATTCTTTGAGCTAATTTAGTCGCAACCATTGAGACAACGAGCAGACAACCACAGAGAGACGATCTCTTCTGCTGCTGAAAACTTTACAGCAAACAGAACCTCAGACCTTTGAGAATTAAACCGAGATTAATGAATTTTGGATCGTCTATAATTAACCATTCGTTTGAAGCGAGGAGCTAGAAAAAAGGGGGGAGAAATTAAACTATACATCAAGCGTAAAGGATGATGTCGCTCAGCATTTTTTATAATTCAGATGTTCATTTTAGGGTGACACTCATGACTACATTAAATTCATTCCAAAAAGTTGAAAATGAAAAGATAAATACCGCAGAGTTTTGCGAGAAGAATAGGCAAGACTTTGGTCCACTGGCAGCAGCCGGATGCACCGTCGAGCGCACAACTGAACAAAACTGCAGCTGAATTATTGATGCACATTTGTAAGCTTGGATAGACACCGTAGACTTGCTGTGATATGAATGTAAGTTCAGATGTCTCTAACATGCACCAGTTAGTTCACGAGCCATCCTTAATGTATTGCTTCACCTCGTGTGTATGTGACCACCGTATATCTTCAGTGTGTCGCCACCGAGGGTAGCGGCGCCACACAAACCGAGGCTGGTTTTCACAGCAGAATGCTGATGACGGTGGTCCGTCAGAGGCTGAGCTGTCAAACACAGAAACACTTTACCAGGCTGCATCTGTCATGGTCGGTGTCAGAGCACTCAACGCGCAGCAGGCGAGAGGGAAATAAGGGGCGAGAAGCCATTTTACAGCACAATGCCCAGCTGTTTATACACCACTCAAGAGGCCTTTCAACTGGAATGTCACTCTGGATTTTTGACAAAGATATTGAGGTCCAAAGACTGCAGCTCCGAGGATTTATTATAACCTTCGTCGCCATCTATGCCAGCAGCCGCTGAGCTGAGAGAAAGAACAATAAATCAAAGGCAACAGAGCCGAGACGTGAGCCAAGTGAACCCATCACATGTGTCAGCTGCTACTGTACACTTGTCACAGAACTACAGAGCAATGGAGACGATGAGTTTGATGGTAGATTTGACTTAAAATTATAATTAATGACATCACATCATTTTAAGAATGAGGAGAAGAGACATTAAGAATGGATCTACCTGAGATTTACATTCAAGATGAGCTTGTTTATCACATTTTTCCGTTAACAGGCGAATGCAAACGTTGACTTAAAGGATAAGTTCACCCATTAATGTGATTTCAATGATTATCTACTCACCCCATTCTAATGGAAAGTTGGGAGAAGTCCTCAAAACTTGAGCTTCACAGCAAAAACACCTAAACAACTGAAGAAGCTTTATGGCGTAGAAAAACATAAAAACAAATAAATAAATGAACAACAGCTCCATACAGCTCTCTGGAAGCTATGAGATACTTTAATCTTCACTGTAGCTGCTAGGCTAATAGTGTTAGCTTCCAAGTTGAAGTTGGTGCAAAGGCTCGACTACATGAAAAAAAGTGTAAATTACGTCTTTTCAGATTTGGATTAGGCCAGACGAGCTGTTTGGAGTGAATTTATGTAGTTTCTTGGAACAAATCTGAGAATGCTGCTACGCTTTTGCTGTGAAGCTCCAGAAACGTTTGTTTTGTTGTGGACAACGACACTTTCTAACCATGTGACATTCAGTAGATAATGACTGAATTTTTCTTCCTGGGTCCTTAAAAGTCAACGGATATTTTACATTTTTCCAAAGACCAAAGCCAACAATTAATTGATCCTGCTATCAATACAACGCTTAACCAATCATGATATAGTGAATTAAAGTATCAGTGAGCCACAGCTTTGCATAGAGTGACATGTTGCTTCACTACGACTAACAAGGGTATTGTAGTTTTTGAGTAACTGCTGTAAATATCAGTAGAGCACCGAATGTGTATCACTCCGCGTCTGAAAATAGTCCCTAACAAATACATGATTACACCTTTTTGAGTAACGTTGGATGAAAACTACAGTTTACAGGTGTTTTAGAAAGTTGTTTAGCCTTTTCTAAAAAAAAATATTATATATTTGTAAGTCATTTTTTAAAGATTTAATGTGCTCGGGGAAGAAATGTATCGGAAGAGGGGCTAACATATTGTTGAATCTCGTCTTTTCATTGAGGTTTTTGACAGGAACATAAATATTTAACGCCACCAGACTTTCCATGATTAATATAATGATTTTTGTGTATCTTGTCTTACATAATTATAATCACTTTGTACATCTTAACTCGATCAGACACCATACAGTACAATCCACACACCCCAACACAATCTAACAGACCAGCCTCTGTGATTCAGTTTGGGGTTTTTAATCTCTTATTCTCTTTGTTTCATCAAATACGTTGTAATGTTTTATTCCAGGTCCACCGACGTGCTGTTTAAACTGAAGACTTGTTATTTTTTTTATTCCCGGTACACTGCATTCATATGAAACTTTAATGATCTCTGTATAGAAACTGGGTCATTGCAGCAACTGTGAATAGGATATAGAGTAGGACTGAGAATAGCACGAGTAATAATAGCACTTGAACGTATTGAAAATAACACACAGATGTAAAAACTGACAGAGGCTTGTTTCTAATTTCCTGCATTCGCTTTAGTGGATTATTTTTTACAGGCAGTTTTTCCTCTCAGCAGCTTCCTTTTTTCATTGTTCGAACAAAGTAATTATCTCCAACAGTGCTACAGAAGCTCAGATCAGGGGGCTGAAGTCCAGACGTTTTTCTGCCAATTCTGCCGTCCTCTAAAATCTTATCGTCTCCATCACACGCTCAAATCCTCCCCACCTCCGCCGGTCTCAGATCTGCATCTGCCGCCAGTCCACCCACATGTTCTGCTGCACTCTCTATCCCTCCGTTTTGCTTTTGTTAGTTCCCTTTCTTTTTCATTCCACTCATCTCTCTCCCTCGGGGGGGATCTCGATCCTAGAGGGCCCTGTGGTTCTGCAGATGGACTTGGCTCGACCCAGGGGAGAAGAAAAAGAAGAAAGGTGTCTCTCGTGGGGGGAAAGAATAACGACGTGGATGATGATTTGTGCCCGGCGGCCTTATTGTGATGTCCAAATCTGTCGTGGACGTTGGGGACGGAGAGTTGGAGCCGGCGCACGTGGAGCGTTGCGAGGAAACAGACTGATTATGCTTTGAGTACAACGAATGTTTAACGAGGATGTTAATGAAAACAGGCGTGATTATTCAGGTCAAAAACAGTCCAATCTTTATCCCCACACATGAAATATGCAGATCCCGTCCGTGTGCTTTCCCTTTGAATTTCATGATGTTAATAACATGGAGGAAAGGATACGAAGGAAGTGACAACACCAGAAAAAGTTGTTGAAAAAGTTCCCACTTGTGCCTTAAAACGATCTAATTCTTCAGTCTGAAATGTCAGAAAATGGAGGTGTTGTCACCGACTGAGAAGTCTGTTTACTTTTTATGCTAATTCTGAGAGAGAAGTTGTAAAACGGACAGAGAAAAAGGGAAAATGTACTTTATTCTCCCTCCAATCTCGAGACAACTGCGCTGCCTGCTACCTGATGTTATTAAAACTGTCTTTTCCAAACAGACAAAACGTTGTAGCCGGACATCTTTCTCTCTCTCTCTCTCTCTGTCTCTCCTGCAACTTATCTCACCGCCTTATTTTCCATTTAGTTTGTCCTCTCCAGTCTTATCGCCCAAAGAAAATGCCTTCACCTACAGATTTATTCTGACGTATTCATTTCTCCGTCTAGAAGAGCTTTGAGTTCACACATTAAACATAAATCAGAAGGTGATGGAAGACATTTTTCATATATTGGGTACAGAGGCAAAGCTATTTCTCAAAAATATAAGTTGTGAACGCCAATAATGTAAAAAGAAATCATCAACCGTTACTGCTAACTGTGTTCTCTTCAAAGCCTGGATCAGTGACTGTAGCTGCTAATAGCTAGTTAGCTCGGTTAGCTTTGCAGCTAGCTAGATTGGGCTAGTATTGGTGTTTATCATGCATATTTCCACATCTTGCTTTGTGAATTAAAGGTTTATTTCAACCAAACCAGAGCTGGTGTTTGTTGGAACACTGAAATACTAACCATGAAAGTTTTTGTAAGTTTTATTTTGTTTCTGTTGAGTTTGAATGACGTGTTTTTTACGACGAGTTAACAAGACAATCAAGCCGATCTTAGTTTGGTAAAAAAGGCGGACACTTAAATAGAGAAGTTTTTTGTTTAATATGTGAAAGAGGAGTAAGAACATCTCCTTCTTTGACATTTTGTTCATTAAAAAAAACTAGGAGAGCTTGTGAAACACAGCGAACTTGCTGTTCGCACACACGTCTCCCAGCTAGCATATTAGCATGCTAACTTTAGAGGATATTTCTGCACAATACATAGTTATAATCTTTAGTGTTTAATACGTAATTTCTTGAGATTCTGATGATAATTTTAGTTATTTTGAAACTTTCGTACACATTGTTTCTTTAAAAAAGGAGAAAAAAAGTGTCTCTGGCATTGAATTTACGCTGTTTTACCAACAAAAAATAATCTGTGCTGTTGAGTTTTAATTAAAAAAAAAAAAATTGGGGCAATTTAATGTAGAGCTGCAAACAAATACTGTGTTTTTCTCCAAGATGGAGTCATATTTCGGTCTTTTTACTGTCATTGAATCTCAAATTGTAAAAGCATCTGCTGCGACTTTAGAAACTAGACTAGAAAGCAGGAAAAAAAAATAATCTTAAAAATAACTTTTTTCTGCTTAATGATCCCAGATTTATTTACCGCGCCCCCGGGGAGAACCGTACGCTTTCTACCAGTTAAGCATAGCTCTAATGCAGCGCATGATTACATTTTCTAGGGCAGTATTACCCGTCTTCCTCCTCATCTCTGGGTTCTCAGGTAGTAGTAGTAGGAGGGTAGTTGATAACATCACCTCATATCCTCTTTCTGTCTCCAGGCGGTTTTATTTAGGTTTCAAAATCCCAGAGCTGAGTGCTTCCTCTTGTGTGAGGTTGTGTGTACCACATGTCGTTTCTATAGTGCGTCCAGCCTCTGCTGTTGTACAGTAGTAATGGAAACATACTGGTATAGCTCCTCGAGTCAGTCCCCACTGGCTGCAGGCCTCATTAAAGCTGTGGAGGGCTCAATGGCCTGTCACACCGCATCTCTCTGCCCATTTATCTCGGGGTGACCACTGTTGCATGGTGTGTGTGTGTGTGCACGAAGTGCATCAGTGTGTGAGAGACCCAGGATGTGTGCTAGGGTATCAGTAGGTCACCGTGTTAGAGATGTTCATTGTCTGTGTCTATTTACGGCTCTCATTTCACAGCGCGCCTCCGTGTTTCAGACGCGGCTACGATTGTTTTGCTGCTCGTTCGCACGTGAAAACACGAACGCGTCTTTACTGTAAACACCTCCGTCGTCTTTATGCATTCGTACATCCACTGCGCTGCTGAAATACATTTGAATATTTCAGGCGAAAAAGCTTAATGAGAAAGTGGCCCAAAGAAAAAACACCTCGCGGGTTGATATGAGAAGGTTGTATTAAAATGTAATTTATACAGTGTGTGCCACCCCTATCTCCACACACACACACACACACACACACACACACACACACACACACACACACACACACACACACACACAGGTAGCTCCACAATGCCTGGTAAGTCATGCTGTGGATAAATTGTCCGCCTTCTTTTTACTTTTCCTTGTTTCCTTGGCAGCCTGTCTGAAGGGCCTTTCACTTATTCCTTTTTTTTTCCATCTTTCAGCCTATTAGAATTCCCTGCAGGCATAATCCAAGGACACCCCTGTTCTGCAGGTGGATCATTTCAGCTGTCAGGCCACATTTTCTGCGGGAAACATTGTAAACAACATGTGAGGAGAGTGACAGCGAGGAGTCGGCACCCGCGTGACATTCAGGAGGCGGCAGAGTGAAGGGTGTCTTGAATTGAATTAGCGGAAAAAACAAAAATGCATCAAGGACGTACGCGGGAAGTTAAGCAAGCATGCGCGCACGTCGCGTGGATTGTTTAATTTGTATTGTAAAGTAATCAGTGTTCCTTCAGCCATGCGCCACAAACAGATTTCCCAAATTCCGCTCATCTGATTTAAAACTATATTGATTAATCTGGATCAGTCTCAAACGTTTATATCTTATGCAACGAGACAATGAGGCCTGTAATCCTCCTTATGTCACGATTTACACAAAAGGGACTCAAACATAAGACACATTAGATAAAAGATGAGCTTTTAATGAGCTGTCCCAAATCCCCCAAAATCCAAAATTGTGCAACAATAAAATGGTAGGCGATAAAACACTGGCAACCAAAAAAAGGCAGGCAAAGGAAAATACAGAAGTACAAAACTGAGGACAAATCGGAAAAAAAAAACCATGGGGAACAAAATCAGGAGCTCAGGGAGCACACGAGGACCGGAGAACAGGCACAGGCTTAAATGAAACCAAACTAACGAGGGGATGAGGTGCAGATGGTGAGACACTGATGTGAGACAGGTGTCAGGGTGAGAATTAGTTCGGGAAGGAGCACAGGAGGAGAGCAGAGCACTGGGAAGATTTGAAAAACACACCACGAACTATATCGATTAATCTGGACAGGTCCCAAACTTTTACAGTTCATGTAACCGAGTGATGGGACCTGTAATCCTCCTCATGTCACGATTTAGACAAAAGGATTCAACAGCAAGACACGGAGGCAGGCAGGGTGAAAACAAACGGCCAGCTGTAACGAGCTGAAGTCCAAAAACTGTGAACAATAGGCAGGCGACAGAATCTGGCAACAAAAGGCGAGCAGGGGGGGAAATAACAAAAGAAGCACAAAGACTCGGAGCCACCGGGGAACGGGAGCGCATGACATGCAGGAGACACGGGACTGACGCGAGGACAAAACCCAGCGAAGAGCGAAGGAACAACACAGGCGTCAGTACGAGCTGAGCTAGCGAGGGGGATGAGGCGCAGGAGGAGGGACGCTGGGAGCAGGGAGGTGCTAACGAGGCTGATGTGAGACAGGTGAGCAGAGGAACACAGGTGAGCAGGACAGAATAAATGCCACCCGTCATCTTGACCTCCAGCCCACCGTGATCCTTCAGCGATCATATCATGTATATCCATAAATGTGGTGTAACTGTGAAGCTGCAGTATCTCTTCCAGGTTTCTGATACCTGTGTGGACTGTTGATACAGCAACGGCTAATCGGTAATCGGCTCCTTTTCAGCGACAAACAAAGATGTTTTCAAAGCAAACCACCTGCTCACAGCAGTTGTGGCTCTTTATCGCAGCAAATGGGAGACGGTAAACACACAGTCGTCTTGAATTCAGTAATGGGACAAAACAAAAGCTTCCCTTTGTCACTTTGTACCACAAATCACAAGCAAACACAGCTACCGCTGGGGAAAAATGAGTAAAAGCACAATATGGCGCGATCGTACACGGTTCATCCATCTGGTGTTGTGGTGGTGTTATCCACAGGTGAGCCGCAACACTGATATACACTATAAATGTTGTTATTTAGGTCGTCTGTGCACACAGCTCGCACTGAGGGCTGGTATTTATGGTAAATGGTAGGTAGGGACCTCTAATGGCAGTAGAATGTCGGGTCATTTTTTCGTAAGCTTACATAGAGACACCAGCCTTCTTTCTGAAACCAGTGGAGTCGCCGACGCCAGCAAATGACTGCAAAGCTCCGTCCCTATTTTACTCAGCCAGTAGTTGGACTGGACCCTACATTTCTCTTAATGGTGTCTTTTCGAGGACCCTCTCTTCAACACCCACAAGTCCTTTAAACCTCCAGTGTGTAACGCCGGCTTTGTGTTTGGAAAATTAGCAGTCTCCAAGAGCAGGTCGAGTTGACATTACTGGGGTTTATTCTGGCTTTTCTCAGACTCCACAAAGCTCCTCCAGAGCCACAGAAGACGTTATAGACACCTCCGGGCTGAGGAGTGCTCACCGTGACTAATAAACCAATTCTTATGTGTAAAATAGGTGAATTTCCCCTTTAACAAATCATGATTTTAACACTTTAACAGCTCCTCTGCTTAATTTACTCCTCAAGAGATTCGAAAATGACCCCATAAGCTGTTATGGATTTACTTACTGTTTCACGATGTTAATGATTTTCTTGTAATGACTAAACAGAGCACTAAAAGCAACGTTTTAATTTTTCCTCCCCCCCCTCCTCTTCCTCCTCCTCGTCCTCCCGTGCCTCCTCTTGAGTTATTCCCGTACCGCACAAGAACACCCAAAGGTGCCGTATAATCCTATCTGATCTGTTCCATTTATTTCTAAAGAGGAAAATATGTTTAAACTGTGAGAGCGTTGCCACAGGATGAATGCGAAGTAAATGACACATTCAATTTTTCATGTTCTTTTAGGAACGTTTACTTTTTAATGCTGGCGTTCCAGTGCAGGAAAAACAGAAAAATAAATGAATGTGGCGACGTTGGGAGGGAAATCGAGCGTGCGTTGCTCGGAAAATACATCGTAAACAACATTAATTTGGGGAAGTCAACAATAAATAGTGTGCTTCGTGGTCTTATCAAACACAAGTTAGGGGATGTTTTTTGGTGATGTGACACAGAGATGCAGAGGAAATGTCAGATAAGTGGTGATTTACATTTCTCATAGCTCTGCAATAAGAAAACAGGGTGTTCTGATGTACGACTGAATCAGGAAAAAAAAGAAATAGAGGGGGAACTGGGAGGTTGGAGTCGGGGAATTAGATAAATACCTCGAGACAGATGTGTAATCTGCACTAAAACACCTCTAATAAGCCACATCTGCTGCCCAAAAGATAATTACAAACTTGGACTGAACTGCCTCTGAACAACAACAACAACAACAACAAAAAAAGCAATGAAGCGAAAAAGATGCAGAATATACTGTCGGATTATGTTAATAAACCTCCTGGCTATGGTTTTCTTGGCACAGCCGTGTGAATTTGTGGCTTATTGATCCTATAAATTGGAACTCCTGTCCCACCTATTAAAGAGAGTGTAATGAGGACAGAGGTTTTGTTTGTGTTTGCTTCAGGGGTGCAAAAATTGATGATGCCATTGTGCAAAAACCCCCAATGTGTTGGTAACCTTCCATGATGCATTTATCTTGCGTATGCTATATTATGCAGGAGTAGCAGTCTCACTCCAAGATCTGTAAAGGCTGAGGTAAATAGTGGCACTGAGTTCATTTGCACCCTGAGCCTGACAGTCTTTGTCAGCGCTCCAGGTCTTTAAAGTATCATTCTGCAACTAATGACATCAATGGACATGCAATCATTTGTTGGCATCATACCAAGTCATGATACAGCTGACCAGTTTAAATTAAGAATGCGGGCAGGAAAGTTTATTCTTTATATTGTTTTGTTATTGTGTTCAAACATCAAGTCCCGACAGCCGTCCACACCGAATCTGTTAAATATTAAAGATTGCTAGTTTGCGAACGAATAAGTTCCAAGGAACGACTCTTAAACGCGAAGAACTGACCTGATTCCACGTTTCACTTCTCTATTGTTCGTTCTTTCGTTCTCACAGACGAGTCGCTGTGTTGTTTGCTGTTTAGTTATCAGAGTGGTGAAGAGGACTGACAGCCGGCCAATCGTGTGCTGAGTCGAGGACACTGTCGTCAGATTTTAGCCAATGAGAAACAGGAAAGTGTAGCAACCGTTTCCATGAAAAAGAAATTTCATTTCGTCGAAGCTCACTTCTCGTTCAGTCAGTCAGTCACATATATTGAAGGCCTACCTTCAATACATGTCAATTTAATGTCAAGGTGAATATACACATTATCCACTGTTGTGTTGTGTAAACGTACACATAATGATGAAGTTGCAGCTATGTATTTCTCTTGAACTACAGTGTTATGTTGACCGTTAGTACGATCGTTTGAGAACGATGAGCTGAGAACTGCGCATTACATGATTCACCTCTACCGGAAATGTGGCTGAACGAACAAACGAACGATATGAATGATTCTTCCTGACGAACTGACCGATGGGAACTGAATCTCGACATCGAACGATGAAATCCACCTCTGTTGAATATGAATCCTGATACGTCAGATAGGCAAAACACATATATATCAACTCTGCGCTCAGACATTAGATTGGAAATGTAACCGCTTAAACATGGGTTAGTTTGATAAGATAGCATAATTTTCTGTATTTGTACTTTATGAAAACGATAACACACATTCTATACTGTGATATTTAGACGTTTCCACATTTGTGAAACAGTTTTTGTCGTTCCTCTGAAGTCGTGTGTTATATCTGAAAGAAGGAAAAGTAGATCGTCGGCGTACTGTCGCACTTAAAGGGGAAGTGCACTGATTTTACTCATCTACGTATCTTTGTGGGGTTGCCTGCCGCTTAGCTCTACCTGAGGCTTCATCAGCTGCTACTAGCACAACACACTTAACCCTCCAACTGAAATATCAGTGGTAAGTTAAATTGTGGGCAATGTAGACACCAGGTTTCTACATGGAAAAATACATTAAAGGGATATTCCGGTGTAAGTTTAATCCATGGTCTAAATCACCGTGAAACTGTGTTAGACTCCCTCTCAAGAGATCAAGTTAGCAGACCGCTAATTTACGGAGTTTTAGCATCCTCAGAAACGACCGCACGACAACAATACACTGCAGTAAATGGATCCAAATATAAACCGCCACCAAAAAGCCACAAATAATGCTCAGAACAGCACCAAACTTCAGCAACAGTACAAATAGGGTCTCAGCACATAGTCCGGGGCATCTAACCTCCGCTAGCTTAGCTGGATTTCTATTGTGAAGCTAAAAACAGACTTCAACTCTCCTCCATCAGCTTCCGGGTCGGGGAAGTCCCGACGCGACGATTACCGAGTGCGGTTAGAAATGCTCAATTCCGTTCTTTTCCCTGTCCGCTCTCGATAATAACTGTTATAAACTGGCAGGTAAGACACATTTGAACTTTGATTGCTTTTCCATGGAGTCATAATCATACATTTTCATCCATGAGCCGCGGAACTCTACTGCACTCGGTAATCGACTCGTCGGGACTTCCCGTTAACAGGAAGCTGCTGCAGAAGAGTGGTAAATTTAGTCAGCTTTTCAGTAGAAATCCAGCTAAGCTAGCGGAGGTTAGATGCCCCGGACTATGTGCTGAGACCCTATTTGTACTGTTGCTGAAGTTTGGTGCTGTTCTGAGCATTATTTGTGGCTTTTTGGTGGCGGTTTATATTTGGATCCATTTACTACAGTGTATTGTTGTCGTGCAGTCGTTTCTGAGGATGCTAAAATTCCGTAAATTAGCGGTCTGCTAACTTGATTTCTCGAGAGGGAGTGTAACACAGTTTCACGGTGATTTAGACCATGGATTAAATTTACACCGGAATATCCCTTTAACTAAAAGCGTTGATGTCCTTGGTTTCACTCCTAATTACATGAAAGCATTTAGCAGCCATTCTTTATACAACAAGGCTGTCATGATCCTAAAAAGTTATGCGTTCAAGCCAAGCCATGATGAATGAGTAAGACTGATATATTTAGAAGATTATCTAGTTAACATGAATCTGAACGTTGCGATCGTACGACCGATGCTGAGTGAAGGTGTTTCAGCAGCTCCTCCTGCTGAGTATCCATGCAGAGGCAGATGTGCTCTGTATGTAGGTCAAGAGGAGAAGCAGAGTGTTGGCAAACACACAAACATCACCAACCACAACGGCTTCTTCCTCACCTGTCAATTGTAAGGATTTTGACTTTTTCCACATGCATACGCCACCGGGGAGAGGGCGGCTTAGATAATATAAAATAAAGCATTTTGTATAGATTTCCTGCAGTTTAAGTTCGTCAGATCGGACCACCGAATATCAGATTTCACCACGTAGTCTAAAGTTTGTTATAGGTCGATGTATTTTTCCTCAGACGTCAATGTTCCTCCTCTTTTTTGGCTCCAATACCTGCTTGCTTATATAATTTCTGTGTCATAAAAAAATCTTTATTCTTGTGGTTTGGCTGTGACTCATCAGTTTGATGGTGATGCTGCACAAAAGCGAAGGAGGCATGCAATTCTAAAAAGCTTGATGTTCAAACCACAGCAGTTTAAAGTCTAACGTGTCAAACCAAACCACACACGATGTCTTCAAAGCAAACAATTTGGATTATTTATACAGCTGTGTTGAACGTGCATCACCCTGGGTATTGATTAGGTAACTTTCTTTTTGTATCCCTCTTCACGGCTATTTCCACCCACACTTTGTCCGTCTGTGTAGTTTGGGAAGATTCTCTCAGAAACCATGAATTAGTAATGACAGATCCCTGAGTTGCAGAGAGAAAAGTGCAAGCTGAAAAGGAAGCATGCCAACTTGGAGCCACCATGTGCTCGACAAACATAGCAGCTTTACTTCAGGGGAAAGACAGAAGATTCAACAACATTTTGTAGCTTAAATTTAAGACACATTGGACCCAAGAAACACCTTGGAATGTTACTAGTTCTGCAGGTATTTGGTTTTAAACCAATGTATTGAATCACCAAGGTTATTACAATTGATCCTGATGGGTGTGTGAATCTCTCCTGCCAAGCACGAATATTACCATCACCACCACCTCAGTCATTTGGAAGTTGTTATGATTTTTCACAGGATAAGTGAAAAACTAATGACCTGCTGGTGGCATTGTAAGATAAAAGTGTTAGGATGAGGAAATGATGATGTTTTGGCTTGAAATACTGTTTTCTGTTGCTCAAACTAGGCTGGAGATGCTCCCTTGTCAAAACTATCCAGTGGTTTCACACTTACAAATGTTGAAACACAAGTTCAAACTGTGGTTACCACTTTGGCAACCTTCTTGCCAGTAAGTCCACCGCCATCCCCTCCCCTTCCCCATATAAAGCTAGGTCATAAACACGTCACGTAGATGTAATACGACATGTTTTGTAGAAATGTCAACAGCCTCATAGATAAACAGATTTGAAGGGATCAGGTCTTTGCAGAAATGTCAAGGATAGGGAAGGTAATTCTGGGAGATAGATGGTTGATTGTTGAGTTTCATTTCCAGGTTGTCAAGTAGCCGACCGTCATTGTCAGTCAGAATTCAGCCCGAAATCCTCACTAAAGATGGCCGCCCATCATTGAGTCCGGTTCTGCTCCGAAGTGTTTCCTCATGGGGGAAATATTGGGTCTCTGTAAATACATTAATCAAGGACTACGATCTAGACCTGCTCAATTTGGAAAGTGTCATGAGATGACTTGGTGCTAGACAAGTAAAGATTGATTGATTGACCTGGGAATGAGACGCAATCAACGATCTTTCTCAACAATCGACCATCCCTGCCTTTTAATAGCTGACATTTCATCCTGGCAACAAGGCTGGAATACTTAACAGTGTAGGGAGGACAAGTGTCTTACAGCGTCCGATCAGACTGAAGAACCTGTCGCAGAGACAAAGACACTCGCAGTTTGGCTTTATGACTTTCAAAAAATGAAAAGAAGAACCCCCACCTCCTTAATTCAGCACTAAAGTTGCATAGCGCTTTTTCGCAATGCACAAACTAGTGGAGAAGTTTTGCAGAAAGTGTGGGCGGCGCTTCTAAAAATAGATGTCGGGCAACTGAAAGTTACCACGGGGCTTTGTTCACACCGATCGCTCAAAACTGAAGTCCGACTCTCTTCATTGAGCCCCGTCTACGCTACGGGGAACTGTCACTTACTGAACTGATGGTTACAGAAACATTCATTCAGAAATGATGAATAACATCCTGTAGGAAGTTACAAATTACAGTCCAAAGAAAAGAACAATAAAATGGATGACTTCGCTTAGCATTACACTGGGTGCACGCTGCTCTCCTCAGACCTCATACAATAATGCCTCTGGATATCACAGCCGCCTATTAGTTTTTAATAAGCACCTTCCCTATCCATGGTGGGCCATTAGTGGCCCCGACAATAATAACAGCAGGGCCCAAAGAGTCCATCTGCAGCCAGAGAGGAAGGCAGAGATGGAGGAG
Source organism: Sparus aurata (assembly GCF_900880675.1). Lineage (NCBI taxonomy): Eukaryota > Metazoa > Chordata > Actinopteri > Spariformes > Sparidae > Sparus > Sparus aurata. The sequence continues at coordinate 24,122,354 of NC_044198.1, read as the reverse complement.
AGTGTGGAAATTTCATTCAGTGCAGAAACGCGTTGACGAATGAGAGGCTGCATACACAAGTGAGCACGCTTCCCTGAAGCATGACTACTTTGAACAAAAGGCTAAATTTAGAGAGCGAAAGTATGAGCAGCCTCGATAAACAAAGAAGGAAAACATTGACTGGTTTGGCAACAATGGAGTGGAGAGAGGATGATTACAGCATGTCAGGGATAGAGAGCGGAGCAGACATCCATGCGACAGATAACAAAACTCTCAAGTTCCTCCTAACTGTCTCAGGTCGAGTGCGGCGAGCGGTAACGGGCCCCGAAGCAGCCGCGGGTCGGAGTCCAGTTGGCTTCAGCAGAGACCTCCTGTCAGAGAGGTCGAAGTAGCCGTGGAGTTCTGCCGATAGACCTCTTCCAACAATCGGCCCGACACCCTCGGGCTGCGTGACCCCTCAGCTGTGAAGGGCGCTTCCTGTTCAGCGTTCGGCGTTCCCACATATTGCTTTTCCGCCTTATGGGAGACGACTTTTCCTCACGAGTCCCGGGCTGGTACATTTTTTTATGATAACCTCCAGGCACAGATGAAACCTGAAGGACACGCGATCTATTAAGTTCTGTGATCCTGCTAAATTATCCGACGCCTTCAAGCTCATTTTGACTGTGATCAGGAAGTCGTCTGATGGGAAATGATTCTCAGGAAGTGAGATAGTTGGGACAAATGTATTGGAATGTGTTCAGTGAGACTACTGGCTGTTTTTCAGGACCTCAGGACAGAAGAAAAGTGGAGACATAATGCTTTTTTTCCCCATTTTTCAGCCGTTCAGTGTGGTCCAGTAGCAAATACTCTGAGCGTCTATGTCACCAGAAATACAACAATACACTCATTTCGGAGTTTGCCACAAAAAAGCGATACGGTAGTTCATCTAACATCAACAGTTGGCGTTGGCTGCCTCGTTCTGTTATGTTGCTTCCTTGCAAACTTAAAGGAACGTTGTGTTTCCTGTGTCTCCTTCACAATAAAAATCAACCTTGGTTTTACCAGTTAAAAGCTTTTAATTTCAAGCTGTGTTAGCAGGATGTTCCCTGCTTTACCAATAACTTCATCCAGTTCTATCACATAGAGTACAAAGTGTGAGCGGTTAACAGTGTGCCTGTTGTCAAATACGTAAAGTTGTGCTGGATTATATGCGTGAATTGTTTTGGTGTGACTAAAAAACATTCAATGGCTCGTTCAGAAACGATGCTGACCGTAAATGGTATAAAAAAATGTGTAATTTCATGAAAATATGAAGGACTAGAAGTTTAAATATGAATCTAACACTTTGGGAAAAACATTGAACAGAACTATAGATAAAAAAGACCGTCATCACTCTAATGTCTGTATGGTCAATATGAGGCTACATACAGCAGGCTGTTAGCTTATCTTAGCAACGGGAAAATGCTAAAACCAAAGTGTAAACTTGACAAGTTCCCCACGTCGGCCGAAACATCAATTTGCCCTTTCGAGGTTGGAAGGAAGACGTGTGTTTTCCTCTGTTTCCATACAACACATGCATAAAAGTGAAGCCAATCTTCTCATCTAACTCTCAGCGAGGAGGTGAACACACAACTCCCGACATGTCAAAGAACCTCCCTTAATGAGCTGGCTGTTAATCGCTCTCTGTGCTGCTGCGGGCTCCAACTCATCCGCTCTCATCTCCCTCGTTGTTTACCAGAATTCTCCCCATGTTTTCCCTCCTCTCTCTGCCCCCGACTCTCCATAACCTCCCTTATTTTCCCCCCATTCCCCGCTCTCTCTTTGTCTCACTACGTTCATACCGCCGCCTTTTCAATTCTGGATGGGAGGCTAAATTAGTGTGTAATTATAGTCGGCGGCTCTCGGCTGTGTAGCTCTAATGGAACAGAGCCTCTCAATATACCTGGGTAATAGTCTGACAGAATCCAAATGAGACGCGGCCCGCGCTCCCCAAATGCTAACTCGATTCTCCGCGCACACCTTTCTACAGATAGCTCGGCCCATCCGAGGGCTGGCGCCGGAACAAATGAGATACAATGAGGATGACACGGCTGATGGCTGTGACATTTCTAACGACCGGCATCGTGGCTGCAAGCGGCAGCTGTTGTTTGTTGCATTCATTTTCTACCGCGACGTTTTGCACCCGAATGCACCGTGCGCTCCGCTCTAATGATCTAGTTAGGAAAAGTTCATGATGATTTTTTTTTTTTTGTCTTCAGCGGAATTAAATCTCTTGTTGGGTCATTTAGAGGTACGGTATATTTTCATAAATAACACACACACACACACAGAGGGAGGGCGATCCTCATTATCTCCTCGGAGTTGTCCCCGTTTTCATTCCTCCAGCATCAGAGAGGAGGTTTGTGAAATCTCTCCTGGAATGAAAAAAAAACAAAAATGCACAGCACCACAGAGGCCAATCGTGACCCAGATTCACTTCCTCATTGTTTAAAGGGTAAAGGCTCCGACTCGGAGCTGCAGGTGTGCCGTAGGTGTACAAAACACTTCCCCCTTCTCAAATATAACGCCGCCGTCTATCTTCACACACACATGTTTTTTTGTTTTCTCTTGCCAGCTGGAACGGGTTGCATAAGCCGTTTAAGAGAGTGGCATCGTCGAGAACTGGGGTAATTTAATATTGTTTTCTCTGGAAGCAGCGGCGGTGAAGGTAACAGGGAGGAAGCTGGTGGCGGGGGGGCTGGTTAAGGTTCAGAGGAGAGGAACACGGGGGATGGGGGTGATGTGAGCGAGGGCAGGGATAAATTAAGAAGGCGGCCGGGGCGATAAACTTAAAGTAAGGAGCATGAAAGGGGGATATCTGAAGTGGAGGGGACGCTGTGATGTTCTGACAAAACATCCCGCCGTCATCCCCAACCAGCCGAATCCCAAGTCACTGTAGTGGTGCTTCAAAAATAAAAAAAAATAAAAAGGAAGAGAAATACAGAAAACAGAAGCTGCAGCGGTTTGTTATGTAGCTGCCCCCCTTTTTTTTCTGAAGCCTTTTAGCGCCACTGAAAGAGAGGAAGAGAAGCGAGAAGATTCAATAGAGCATTTAAAAAAAAAAAGGCAGAAAAACAAGCGGCACACGGTGACAAAACAACAAATTACCACTATTTTCTATCAATAACAGGCGGGGAGGGAAACGCTGGAATAACACATAGATCTTACACCTTAAAAAGCCTTTTTCAAGCCTTCAAGCCGAGCGGGTGTTGGCGTTGGCTCGAGTCGGCTTTGGACATAAAAGAAAGAGCGCCCGTCCATTTTTCAGCTTGGACCGCTTCCCCTAAATATTCTGCAGGTTCGGGCCCGCTGGCTTTATTCAACCTGAAGAAAGGGTTACCTGTGACGCCTCAGATTACGTGCAAGGCATTTTTTAAGTGGACCGCTTCGGAGCACGCGATGGTCTTCCTCCCTCTCCTTGACGGAAACTCCCAACGTTACCTCTCGCTCTCCTCTTCCACCTGTGAGCGCTTCGCGGCTCGGAGGCGCTCGATATGCTCTTAATGTTAATAATGCATCATTCATGGGTAATTATAGCTTTAACTCACCATATGGCTCTTTGTATCTCCTTAGAACTAACCACAGTGGGGCTGTAAAGCCAACAGTGCTACAGATGAAGCGTTAGTCTGGCCGTTCCCAGCAGTACGGCAAGTAGAGCAGCTTCTGATGGAATATTTAATGCAGCCGACTCTAAGAATGGATCCCTGCAACATTTCTTGCGTTTCCTCGCTACACGCCGCTCTCCTTCTCGGCGTCGACCCTTTTCCTCTCTCTCTCTTCACGCGATGACACGAGAGAGACGCGCAACAGACGCAAAAACACACGAGCGTCACAGTCACGACGCGGCTGTTGTTCTTCATTTTTCTCGAACTTCGTCGATAAAACACACCCCGAGACGGAGAGGAAGGGCGCTTTGAAATGAAACACAGGAGCAGGAGAGCGTCTTACAGGAGAACGAGCCACGCCACGATAAATTACATACCGCTGAAACGACTCCAACTCCCATTGTTCCCTCCAAACGGCCCCCAACTCTCCATCAACGTAGGAAAAGATGCAAGGGAGAAGGAAAGGTGGAAGGAAGTGAGAGGGAGACAAACAGAAGGTAATTAGAGGAGGGATGTCCGCAAGTTGGAGTGACATTTCTTAATATGCATAAGTACGTTTCTTAATGAGTTTCTGCGGAGGGATTGGGTCGCGAGGTGGAGGAGAGTGGTTAAGATGAACGGGCGGCGTTTGGCAGGTGGAGGGAGGCTGAAAGGTTTACCGAGATGGAGTACTGATGGGGGGGAAAAAAAAGAGGGATGGGAAGATTGATTTCACCGCAGAACACACCGACCGACCTCTCGCTGTCTCACAGACACGAGCAAAAAAAATAAATCATCCGTATAGGTATTTTTTTTTTTTTCTCTTACTTCCAACACGACAGCACGAACGAACACACGCTGAGAGCCTCGCGAGCAGGAGGCTGTTATTTCCACCATTGCGCCTACAAAATATGTTTATATACCGAGTCGCTTTGCCAGTTTGCTTTGGCAAATTCGTTTTTGAGGAAATGTAATCGCCGGCTGATTATGTTTACTGGCAACGTTCTTGCCGATCCAGGACGCGTGCCATCTTTCATCCCGTCATAGGGAGGAGGTCGGGCTGGAGCATCAGAATTAGATTTTTATATACGACTAATTTGAGGCCGGCAGTATGTTTTGAGAGGAATGTTGTGCCACCTCGTTTTTTTTGACGAACGTATGTCATTTAGTATTCATGCTCTTGCGGCGCAGCATCTGCCAGTTGCGTTGAATGTTTTTATGGCGATCGAAGGTCAGGGAAACACTGTGGTCTTTGCCTTTTCATTTTTCTTTCCCTGAAAATGTGCAGATATTCTGGAAGGCGAGAAATGGTCCGCTGGTCTCGTACTTCCTGTTGCCAGTAATGTCACGTCAGGAGTGATTCTGGTGATAGTAAATCACGGTGCACGTCCGGTTTGTTGTGTGCTTTTTGTTTTTTTTTTATGGCGAGTGCTAAAAGCAAGTCTGACGGGTTTATTGCAACATGTTCTCACTCCCAAATCATCAAGTGCAGCAGCTTGATCGGTGGCCCTGCACTTCAAGTTAGGGTCAAGTTTGCACGGGAGAAAAGGTAGAGCTCAGGCGAGCGGCAAGGTTGGTGGTGCAGCTACGGCACGTGGCGCTCGGAGGTGGAGGTTGAAGTAGAGCCGCAGGGAGGCGGAGACGCAGGTGGGTCCACAGAGGTGGATGTCTTGAGGCTGAGGTGGGGGAGGCCGGCGTGGCTGTGCAGCTGGAGCTCGAAGGAAACGACATTGGAACAGACACGACGTGCAGACGGACCAACCGGTTTTTAAGATACAGAAACAGTGCGGGAAAAGACAAAGACAGGAAGTGTAAAGTAAAACACGACTAATGAGGAGAACCTACAAAATAAAACAGGAAATGCAGAACAAAAAAAACACAAACCGTGACAGCAGGTTACCTCACTTCCTAACTTATATCAAAAAACAAGCATGTTCAGTCCTCTAACACGAACGTTTTTTATTCTCTTCTTGTACAAATCAAATACCTGGCAGGTGAAGCGTCTCCAGGAGAAGCCGATCCATCTTTTCCTTCCAGCGGTTTCTTGATTAGAAACCACCTTTTGTCTGACTTTCTGATTTGTCATTCTGCACCTCAAAGAGATGTTTGCTCACCGGGAGTTATTGATGTATCATGCAGTGAAGCACCGGGCAGTGGGAAGCCTCCTTCAATCGGCTATTGAAGTCCTTCGTTTCCTCGTTGTCCAGACCGCTCTACCTGTGCAGGAGGAAACTAAGTGATCATCGGGAAAGTCTGCGCTTGTGAGTTTGTATCTGCACAGGACATATTTTCTGCCGTCGCGGCTGTATGAGATTTGCAGATTTGCATAATAATGTCTAGTTTGAAATTGGTTTCCTCAGCGTGCTCTCTATATATGTCATGCCTCCTTTGCAGAGGTGCTGGTTTCAACCCACTAAACAGGAAACGTATCCGTGTATTATAAGCATTTGCTTTCACTGTATTGTTCGGTGGGTTTTAATTTGCCGGCCACCTGTGGTCCATCATTATTCCTGTCATTTTGATGCGAGCAGCTTTGATCGGCGTTTCTCCAATCGTTTTTTTTGTCTGCTTTGGTCGTTCGATGCCGCCAGTAAAACTTTTTCTTTTCTTTTCTTTTCTCTCAGGCTCACCAACCATCTCACGGTCTTCAATAACCTGACATTTTCATTTGCACAGTTTCACACTGAAATTTAGCAAAAAAAGTGTTTTACCCTCAGATGACATTTTGGAATTGAGTGCACTGCCTTTACTTTGTATTTTTGTATTTTCATCATGTAGAAGCGGGCCGCTCAGCACGCTTGCTCGAAAGGCTAGAGAGCAATTAGATTGTTATTGTTGAGAGAAAAGGGAGAAATTGACTCGGCGGGAGAAGTCGATGGGTGGGGCTTTAAATTATGTATTTGGCCTAATGAGGCTAGGTGGGCTCATGTGGAATCTTGAGGGTTATTCCGAGCACTGAATGCTGACTTTAATCAATTCAACAGCGCTGATTTAAGATGTTTGAGGTGCAGGAGTGGGAAAAAAAAAAAAAAGGGCACCAGTATGCAGAAAGTGGTAAAACATAGGACACTTCAACGCCATTTGTGCACTGGAAGAGAACTTTGTGTCGATCATAGCGGCGTCCAATGAGGCGCTTTTGCAGCCTTCTTTCGAACACGGGGGCACGAAGGCAACACAGATCATGCAGCATAAGAAAATCTCTCCAAAAAGTGACACCGTTACCTTCACAGTCCTGCACCAAATGAAACACCTTCGTTGGTTGTCAGGTTCTTTTGCTGTACTCTTCCTCTAGCTGCTGGTTAGCTTACATCGCTAACAGCACTGCCAGAAGTGAGCAGCAACAAGGGAGCTACTGTAGCATGAGCAAGGGAATTCCCCAGCGTGTTTCTCTTCCACACATCTCCACACTTAAACGGCTGAAAAATAGACAGTTACTCCCAAAACTACATATACATCACGACTGTTCCCCAGAGGACATGTGTGATTGTTGGTGAGTACCAGCGTTGGCATGTACAGGGTCTCTGTTGGACCTTCAACGTCACGTGGTTGCAGTTTGGTTAGGTTTAGGCACCAAAACTACTTGGTTAGATTGAAACAAAAGGTCAAAGGTTTGTTATATTTGTTTCCGACAGTGTTCCAACCCAGAGGAATCCATCTTTTTAATAAAGGCACATTATATTTAGTCACCTGTAAGTATAACTTCCTGAGAAACAACAGATGACACATCAGAAAGCGAGGAGGGAACATGACTAAACTTACTTTACACGTCACCTCGTTCTGTCCCGGTCGCATCAGAAACTACATACAGTATATTTAATAATCTGCTGTATCATTCATCCCACTCTCCCTCCCTTCTTTCTGTTCACTGTAGATTGTATTTTTATGGATTCAGTTCTGTTCTATCCTGGAAAAAAAAGGACATCCCTGTCAATAACAGTCTCTTCTGAATCATCCCTCCCCCACAGGGTTGTGTTGTGGATAACACAACATGTGAGATTATAGGCTGGTTGTGTGCACTCCACACAGCAGTGCCTTGAGGTAATGCATTTCCCGTGTTCGTGCGCTGCAGAAATCTGGGAGGTGGTATTTCCAGACCTGCTCTGAAATTGCCCTAAGAGATGTTCTCAGCTCACAAAATATTCCTTTTTTTTTTCGTCGGGTGGCTTTAAAATCAGAGCACCGCATCTCTTTATAGCCACATGATTTATGACTGAACCTCAAGAGGACACAACGCTGTGAAAAAAATAAAAGTCTTTGCGGGGGTAAATACATCACAGCAAACAAACACATTGTTATATCTGTTTTTGCCGGTTAAAGGAAGAGGAACACTGGCTGTGTTTTAGCGTTTGGCTCGCTGCCATCTTCCTCCTTCAGCAGCCGCGAATGACTTTGTAGTTCTGCAGCAGCTCCAGAAACACAGCTGCTGAGGGCGCCCGATTCCAAATGTGAGGACAAAAGTGTTTTAAGCAGAGCACACGAGATCAATTTATACAAATGTAATAAAAAGGTGCAATGTGCAAGAATTTTAGCTACAGTTATCAACAGAGTGGCAGTTTTGATGTTGTATCAAAGATGTCTATGTATGTTAGCATGCTAACCAGCTAGCAATGGGCCGGAAAACTTTTTTCTAAAACCAGTTCTTTGCGTGTTTCAACAGCAAAAGAACTTGCTGTCAGTATGAAAATTGGGTTCCAGGTGAGCACCAACGCTGTGCGGGTCTGGAACAAAGAACTGCTTACGTCAGGTTATCGTAACCAAGGACTAATTAAAACCGCTAATGAAAGCCGCTATTTAAAAAAAACAAACAAAACATAGTTGAACCTAGCAATGCTGGGAAATCAGAGATGTATAAAGTGACCGAATGATGTGACTCTCCCGTGGAAAAGCAAACTGGTAGTGACGTAAACACCGACACTCTCCTGGTGGTCTGGCTAGCTGCAAGGCTAACTGAGCTAAAAAGCTAATAGCAGCTACAGTCATGGATGTATAAACAGAATACAGTAAGCAGCAGTTAAACGAGAACTCTTTTTATCAATGGATGCAATTAAATTCATGCACAGCAGGTCTTTATTTTGCAGGTTCTGGAAACATCAAGAAGCATCAGTGGTGTCAAACACATGCGTGTAATTCCTTTGTTCTGTCGGGTCAGTTATGACGGACAGTCTTCTTTATTAATGCTACAAGTTTAATTTCCGTTGCAGCTCGTCTTAACTAAATATTGTGCGATTTGAAGTCAGCCGAGATCAAAGCTGTGATCGAGGAAAAAGCTTTTTTCTGGAAATTCTCGGCATGAATATTTTATGTCCCACCGACTGACTGACTGATGTGGCGGCTGCGCATTAATCTACGGATTCTTGTGATAGCACCTGACTGTGAAAAGTCATCACACAAAAAAAGAAAAAAAATGGAAGCTCCTCGGTGTTGTGTGAGCGAAATAATAGAGCAGGGGAAGTGATGGAGGGAGGGATGGAGAGCGGAGATCACACAAGCTTTTTTTTTTTTTCCAAAAATGGCACCACAGCACATCGCCAGTTTTGCTGTTCTGAAAGCACTTATCAAAGATACTGAAAGCTCCCTGCAAGAATCCTCCTCTCCCTCCATGTTCTCTCTTCTTCACCCCATAAATGTCGGGAAGTGGCTCCCGACCACGGAGTGCCAAATCATCACAGGGAGTCCTCCTCGAGTTAAGAAGTGGAAGAAACAAATGACTCTGTGCTAAATAATATCAATTGCAAACTCTTTATGTGGGCATCATGTTTGTTTACTACATTCTGGCAGCTACTACACAAAGACAGTAGATAGTGTAGTTACACTCCTGGCTGGGAATATGAAATCATCTCTTGCTTTATCCTTACTTAAAACACCTCATTTTACATTTTTTTTTTCCCGTCTGAAAGCAGAATTAGCCGAGAACTGAGCCACAACACGTGGTCCAAAGACGCAGCCACAGGCAGTTCAGACCATAAGGGCCGATGATGATGATGATGACAAAATGATGATCACAGCCGAGATGACTTTGGCACCCGGTTATGAGGACCTCGGTTTAATGACGGGCGAGGGAGCAGAACTAGGTCACAGTAATCGGGGGGGAAGGTTATATGACCAGGCGGGCCGTTGAGTCATGAGAGCGAACGCGGTTTCATGGGAAGCTCGAGAGTTTAATAGTTCCAGGAAGACGACGGCTGATGGAAGCTGTGGTCAGCTGAGTGGAGACGAGCTGCGATTCTGCTTGTGATGCCTGCTAGCATCACAACCACACCCTCTATGTCATTGGTGCTGATCCGGTTGAAGGGAAAGCACTGCGAGATAGATATTCATCACATTTGCACATTTTAATAATGCACTGGTCTTAATTTAAAATATCAGGTGCATTTTGGTGGCTGGTATCTACGAGTGAGTATGAAAGAGGACTGTTGGGCCTCTGAGTGCACATTTCAGTGTCTTTAGTGGAGTTTGAAGGGTATATCTAGATACTGAATTGTCTGAGATAATGTTTGCCCAGAAGCTTCTGTTTTAAGTGCAACACATTGAAAGTCAAGGAGAATTAAACATGTAAAACATGCAGAAAAGGTGCTTCAATCTTTGCCAGTGGTACCGAGATAATTACCATCGGGTCCTTCATGCTGCAATCGCCTGATCACTGCACATAAGATCCACCGTTAACTCTGCACGGACCGCGCTACTGATTCACATTTATATGCACCTTTTTCCCGATGTACAAAACGGAGTAGAGCAGCTGCAGAAGAAGTTTTCTTTATACATGTGACTGCTGAACCCACTCACCTTAGCGGAGGCCACATGAGTTTTGAGCTCTGCCTTTAATGAAGCCACGGCAGCTGTTGTTGCTGCGCTGCTTTCGCTTCCAGGCTCAAAATGCTCCAGCAAACTGTTGGAAGTCCGTTAAACGATCGTCTTACCGCCGACTACATGTAATTAAGTGCTCAGAGCGTACAAAGAAGGATGCTATGGTTACCAAATCAGAGCGGCGCTGGTTCACTTGATGTTCGAGGCGTATCTGCTACCTGCAGGAAAGAGGCGATCGGTAAGCGTGGGTGTATTTTGTCAGTTTGTTGTTCTATTCATCACAGAGCTATTATGATTATTAAACGCTAATTGGGATGCACCGCTGCTGATTCGGGCCTGACGTTGGAAGCGGCGGCGCATCTTTGTTTGTTATTTTGTACTTATATTAAAGTAGCTTTAAGCTTTTGGGCTGTTTAGCTTTCTCTCTAATATGTTAATTCTCTAATTTGTGCATTAGTTGCAGCCAGACCTCTGTCGCTCTCTCCCTTCTCTGTGTTTCAGCTGATTTGCTCTTTGTGTGTCTGAATGTGACAGGTCACGTCTTCGGGAAAATCCCCTGCGTTGCTGAAACCAAACTATCTCATTAACAACGCCTCCTATGAAATAAAAACTGGCGGCTGCACCGTTGAAAAGCCTGAAACATTCATCCTCCCACGTTTTCGATACGTACCGTAGTTAACGAAGCAGCTTTTCATTCTGTTTTGTTTCGGCAGACGCGCTTCCTTTGTGCCGTGATTCGGTTTGTTTTGCAGGAAAGATCGAGTCGGGTGGGACGTGGAATAGCATTGTGTTAATAGGGACCCGATCTATTCATGTCAGGTCTCTACAGCCCTCACACTGTGCAGTCAGTGTTTACTCCAGGAAGCAAACAGCAAAGCTGTTTATTGCCGGTTTGTTTCGTGCGGCAAACAGTTACCAGTTTTTTCATCTCTGCACAATGTCTGTAATTCTCACCACACGCTGGCTTCTAAAAATCTGTTGAGTCACAGTCCTCAAAGTAAGAATTCTGTGGCATTTCAAATAGTGTAGTCTGTGATTCTGTCCCGATGTGGCAGAGATCTGTTGTTCCCACAGCTTTGTCAAAAAAAAAAAAAAAAAAAAAAAGCCCCTGTGGACCGGGAGGATAAAATGTGCTCCACCTCAATCTGATGTGCCATATTGCAAGTGACAAGTCGTGGGGTGAAGACCAACCAACAGGACACAACTGGAAGAGTGTAGTGTAGAGTGTCAGTCAGTACGGATAAATCAGGACCTGATAGCCAAAGTGTGAAGTGTGGCCCCCCCTTGTTCGTACGCAGGAACCTCAGCGCATCGTTTACAGGAAGAAACTCTGCTGCAAATGAGGCGACGCGGAGGGAAATAAATGCTGCCAGCTGGATTGTTTTTAGCATGTTGCGACTGTTTTGTGTTTTCCACATTGGAATATGTTTTTAATGTGTTGTTGATTGCCTCTAATGAAACCTATTAGTGCCGTAGACTAATGACGCACCAGTCAACCCGATGTTTTCACCACTCATAATTTCAATGTTGGCTGACTGGAGTCACCGATGAAAGTGGGTAGGCATTGCTTTTATATGACCCGAGCTGTGATGATGTGTTACCGACACTGACGCCGTGTTTTAACCCCACGTAGTTTTGGACGTGCGTATCAACCTCGTTCCACTCCGCTGCGCTCGCCAAGGAAGTATTTTCCCGGAGATGGATATGGCGTATTCCCTTCATCCCCTAATCCCCCGCTCCCACTTTAAAGCTGTGTTGTCGTCTTTGTGACGAGATATAAAACAACAACGACGACAAGGTGTTTGCTTGTCATGAGTAAAATAAATCTGCCGGTGGAACAAATGAAAAACGTCTTAAACCAAATCCTGTTTATCTCACTGAAACGCTCCTTAAGAGGAGCTTGTGTCTTATTGTCAAGCGTAATGAGACGCTTTTTTTACGAGAAACTAGAGAAAGATCGTTGATTGTTGAGTCTCTTTCCCAGGTCGTCAAAAACTGAAGCTTCGGGTCGGTATGCCAAAATTCAGACCTGAAGCGTTGGTTGTTGACGACCTGGGGATGATACTCAACAATCAACTACCTTGCCATTCCTACCTTTAAGCCCAACAGGAAGCAGTTTTTTTGGCCCGCTGGATTTGAGTTTGTCCGTCAGGTGGCTATTTTGGTCCAGACAGAATATAACATCATAGAGCGCCATTAAACATTCATGGTCCCCAGAGGAAAGATCCTGCAGACGCTGTAGTTCCCCTGATTTTTCATCTAGCGCCACCATTTGTTTGACTTTGCGGGTGAAATGTCTCGACAACTGTCGGACAAACTGCCGAGCATCCATTCCATTCCCCACCCAGGAGTAATTTTGATGATCTCTTAACTTTTCCTCACGCGCTAACATCCGGTTCAAGGATTTATCCAGTGTGCTTTGGTTAAATTCCTGCACAACAGAAGACATTTTCACAGACATCAGCAAATTCTATCACGCTAATGGCTAGATGCCACCACAAAACCAGACCGGAGCCGGAACGCAACGGACATGCATCCAGTGGAATCTTAGAGTAACACTCTAAATTAAGACACGAACATGGTAAACTTTTAAAACGCCAGCGGGCTACATTACTACTTTAGCATTCAGCTTGGAGCAGAGCTGTACAGCCTCACGACTGTACTCCTTCTTGTTAACGGTTGTAGTCCAACTGCACAAAATCTTGGCTCCTCTTTTGTTTAGCTGAAACCTTCAGTGTGCCCTGAAATGTTCTCGCTGGAGACAAAGTTGTCGTTGCGTAACACGCTTAAGTTTAGTTTTGCTTTCAGAAAAGAAGCAAATATCTCCTTTTTTAATTTTTTTTAATGAGAATGTGGACAACTGGAGATTAAATAAACATGCTACATTGATATACAGGAGCTAATGATGGTCTGTATTTGCATTCTGCAAAGCTTATTAACTTACCATGCCCGTCCCATGGTCACGGCGTAATTATTATTTAAGCACACCTGACGGTGCAGACGGGCGTCGCACACGCATTTGCACACAGATCATCCTGACAACACCGGAGCGGAATTCAAATTAACTTCCTTGTGTGTTTGTTGGCGCACGTCGAGGCTGTGTTTTCTCTCCTCCTCCCTTTTTTTTCACTCTCATCTGCTTTCACTCTCTCTCCTACAGTATCGCACCTCCCTTCTCTCCATCCGTCTCACTCTCATTCTCTTTTGCTCACGCTCTCTCGCTCATGTTTATTTCATCGGGGGGCCCTCCAGCATCTCAGAATAAATAAATTATACATTTCATTATGCGCTCATTCCAAAGCTCCTTTCAGGAAAGGGACTAAGCTCATTTTGTCCCTGAGCTTCTGTTTATCCTAAATGACTGCATCAGACATGATCATGAGCGTCTGGGAGCGCCGACTGTCCGTGCTCGTTTGTCATGTACCAGACCTAATTCCCATAAAGTCCACGCTCCCATCTAATACCGCAGCCTGGCAGTGATCCTGGGATTACAAGCGGCATGTGGACGGAGGTAATATTGTGGAAGCACACCGCCAAAGGATAACACGCAAATTATGTGACGGCAGGTTCTCGTCAAGTCGACGCTCGTACCTGAAGCGGACGGTTTTCATGTTTTTTAAAAACCCATCTGAGAGAAATTGTTCCGTAAATATCACCTGATGCCGTCCCTCAAATTGTTTTTTACCTTCAGTCGTGTTCAGTGAGATTTATCCAGTATCTTTCTTCCCTTCCTCTGTTCCTTCTTTTATATATGGCAGCGTTCGCCGGCCCAACCGGGTCACGCTCTATCTGCCTCTTCGTGCTTATGTGTCGGCGTCTGCCGCTGTGCCGCGTTGGTGGGCCGTGCGTGGAGGTGCGCTGCCGCTGACCGACTGACGTTAGTAATGTCGTGTACTTGGCCCGTCTCCCGCAGACCGAGCCGCTCATGCTGTGGGTCAGTTTGACCCGTGGTGGTGGTGGTGGTGGTAATGTTAGAGGGGGGGGGCGCCTGGCGAATTGTCCAAAAAATAAAAAGTATTCTCTTAACACATGGGCACACACACACGTAAAAATGGCAGCTTCGATCGGTATGCGCTGCATAAGATACACAATCCATAAGTGCACATATGGCACACCAAATCAGGTAGACTCACACACACACACACACACACACACACACGCGTTCATGCAGCCACACAATGCCAGTGGAACGCTTGGACACACTCTCCACCCCATATGGACCCTCACAGCCATCTGTCCCACTGACGGCGTGCCAGGCGCTGCTCATTGAATCTCTTCTTCCCTTTTTCTCTATTGGACCGCGGCTGCCCCGCTGCAGCAGGCCTTCGCATTCTAGCCCGTTTTACATGAACTGTGGTAACCCAACACGAACACCAACTACACTTCAACGAGCAGCGTCCCAGAGCAGCGACTCCCGAGAGCGTTTCGTTTTTTTAAAGCCGTTCTCCTCCACAGTGCTAATGCAGCAGCGGATATATATATTTTTCTTAATTTTCTCTCGGAAGATAGACAGACGTACCACATACGTCAAAGTTTGGACCGTGCAATATGGTGTGAAATCAACATTAAAATATTAATGGGAAAACTTTTTTTTTTTTTCTGGCAGGAAGATATCAAGTTTGGTGCAAGTGCTGTCAAAATAAAATCTGTCAGAGGTTCAATGCAGAGAAGTGTGCACCGAGCGGAAAGAGCCGGAGCTCCGAGATGTTACGAATCGGCGGAGATCTCCGAGATTCTCCGGAGAAAACGGACCGTTTCTGTTGCATATGGATGAGTTTTGTTGAAATGCACCACATCAGGTCCAATATGAACTCATGAGGACTTTTTACTGACGCACCAGATACATCCTATTTTCTTCATATGACCTCATTTCTAGAGTATCTAGGAAGACATTAACTTGAAATAGCAGTATAAAAGTCGTCCTGTATTGGGAGTTGGGTATCTCCGACTCTCTCTGGATATCGTCATATCTGGATCACATCCTGGAGTATTCAGGCAGCGATGTCTCTGGATTCTTAGGGCGCAGAAACAACTTTAAACAACAATTCCAGCCACTTAGTTTAGCAGTTTTTGCATTTACACATTTAATGGAAGTCATTCATTTGGACACCAAAACATTGGAGAACAAAATGACTGAGAAACTTGTTGCTTTACAAAAAAAGCTGGTTGGTTTCAGTCGTGGTTCAGAGAGTCTTTTTTGTAATATTCTATGTAATATTTAAACATTTGTCTTACTGAAGCAAGAACACAGCTGGTAACTTATCCTAAAAACTACATTGACCGGCCCTCGCAAAAAACCTCTGACTGCCTCTGACTTTTATTTGAAGACGTGTCCTCAGTTCGCACACATTTCCTCCGGCTCTCCTTCTTTGAGTTTCGCTGCTAACCGTTATCTTGCTTCTTCTTTTTTTTTTTTTTTTTAAATCTCCCCGTCCCATTCTGCTAGCTAACTCTCTTTACAGCGACATCAATTTTGGCTCTTTTACTACCTCGGCTGTCGACTCAGAGGTGGAGCAACAATAACTCCGCCATCCATTCCATCTTCGTGCCATTTATACAGGACGGCGAGGCAGAATAAAGGCACGACGTCCTGCCTGTGTAAAAAGAGGCTTAAATGGCACCAGCCCACAAATGGCACCACATAAATACTGAAGTAAAAACCGTCTGGTTCGATGCACATGCCATATATCTGTATCTGCTCTGTTAAGTCTTGGATGTCTCTTCAGATTTCCCTCTTTCTGAAAAAGCCTTCTTCCATGTATGTTCCCGTCACAGGCTTTTATTCCTCTCTCTAAATATATACCTGGTCCCATTGTGGCAGAGCCAAATTCTTCTGGGTGCTGCACCAGTGATATCTCTGAAAGGAGAATGACTCACACTCCCAACCCTGAGATTGAGAGCAGGAACCCCCGGGGGAGGCAGTCTGTCATGAAGCAAGGCTGTTCAAGGCAGCTGATAGGCTCACCTTAGAGGTGTGATGCTATCCTCAGACATGTCACCTCACCCCCCCCACCAAAAAAAAGCAACCTTTTCGCTGTCTGGAAGTGCCTCCTCCGATCGAAAAAACAAGTGAGAAAAAACCCGGGGTTATTTCGGAGCTGTTTGTTCTCTGCCGCTCCTTTGATCACACGTCTCTTTCTTGTGTAAATTACAAACCGACAGGAGTCCTCGTGGAATAGAATAACAGTGGCAACGGTGATGGAGGGAGAGTGAAGGGGAGGGGAGGTTGTGCGTTCGCCATGACCTCGCGGGCCGGCACGTCTTATATAATATGATACCGAAGACAGCGGTGTAGAAGTTGTCTTTTTTGATTCAGGTGCGAATCGCATTTGCAGGGAAGGGTCGACGTCGGGACTCAGGAATCACGCGGAGACATTCACGTTTGAGGCAACTGGATGTTACCTTCCAGCCAACATGCACTCAGCTCATCACATCAGGCGCTAAAGACCGTTAAAGGATGCAGAGTGACCCAAACTCCGAGCGCACAGGTGCATGCTGGGTGAAGCTGGAGTCTGAGGCGTCTGTTTCCTGCCTCAGCCGTGACTGCAAGCTCCAGATCGTCGAGTCCCGGTTGATGAGCGCAGTGGGACACTCGGAGGTCGAGTGGATCCAAGTGTTAATATGAGACGAAAATGAGCAAAGTAAGAGGTTGAACCGAGGGGGAAAAACCTTACAGACGGGCAAGGACACACCGAGAAACACCCGAGTGCAGATGAGATCGTCGACATCCACGTGGCAGAGGCGGTGTTGTTGATGACCCTCCAAAAAGTGATCATCTACGTGTTTTATGTGACCAAATATTGGTCATCTTTGGTCAAATCTATTATGCCGATACAGGACAGTTGTATATTACAGCCTCTCAGAGCAGTCAGCAGTCAGTGGAGGTATAAAACACAGCAGTCAATAGAATAACCATGAGAGCCTACAGACATAAATGAGCTCGTTGATGACACACACACACACACACACACACACACACACACTTATGCACACACACGACCAAAACACACACAGTCCTCTCCAGGCTTTCCCCCCGGCGGAGATAAATATTCATGCGTGACGTGTTCTGTGTTACCGATCAGCTACACATTTGACAAAGTGAAGTTTTGTTGCTAACCCCTGCGCCTCAGAGTTGTGCTGGGAGAGGATTCCTCTAACAGCAGAGCGATGTCCTCAGACATGCTTCAAAGAAACGCCAGGACTGTTTGAAGTCCAAGAAAACCGAGAGCGGCGCTGCCTCGGAGGCTTTCCCCCACCAGACGCCCTCTCCCCCTCTCTCCCTCTCTCTCGTATACCGCGGCGTGTCAACTTAAAAGATCACTGAACGAGAGTCTGAAAATATGGCCGAGATTCATGATTCACTGATGTCATCTAGTTTGCAGATTCTCTAGGAACCTGCGGTAGATCAGTGCGGGGAGATATTTACATCTCCCTCGCTGTGAAAGTCGGGTGTGACGCCAAGAGTCTCGCTCTGACTCGCTCATCAACAGGATGGTCGCTACTTGAACTCCTTCACTCGGGACCGCCTCATGTGGGAGGAGTCCGACAGCTGTTTTTCCACTGATGCCGACGCTCATCCCAACTGCTTCACACGCGGCAAACTCCTAGAAAAGCACCCCGGAGGTCGCAGCCCGATGAGGCCCGCGGATCATCCGGGAGTCAACAGTCGAGCTCCGCTGTCCACGAGGGGCAAAAACACAGCTGGCGCCGTGGAAGAAGTTGCAGACGTGTTCAGTAACTTGATTTTTCTTTTTTTTTTTACACGCCGGTTTCAGCAACTCATTAGGGCGGTCGATTAAGAGAAAGCTGACCGATCAATTTGCGAGTGGCTGCGCCCCTCTGTAAATCATGTGCAGTGAATTAAAATCAATTAGCCGCAGATGAACTCACACGCGTCCCGTTTCCCGCAACCTAATTGGAGTTCAACGTGTGATGAATTGATTTTAATTTACCGAACGTGGATTAGAAAACAGGTCCACAGCTGTCAGTAATCGCTCGCGCCGATCTCACTGCATTTAACACTTTCATGCACGAGTTATCAAATCCCAGAGTAACTTCTTAAATGCATGTTTTTACTCTTAAACAAGTTAAAAATTCATGCCGATAACTTTTATTCCCCCCAGAGGAGTTACCTAGTCATGCATCGACGGTATAAAAAGCGATTCAGGGATAACGATTTAATACTTTCATCCAGATTTTAACAATTATTTTCCTGTTTTTCTGAGACTGAAACCACATCTGTCCACTCCAGCGTACGCATATATTCTGTTTATTAGTCCTTTACTTTTAAATCTGATGACCATTGAGTATTGCTGCTTAAAGCAACATTATGCAGAAACTGGCATCTTGTGCGATTTGGCGCCCCCCACAGTTTCTGAGTGCAACAACACTGTAACTATAAACAAAACTCATGACATCATCACAGCGTTAAAAACTTCGCTCTCTACATGCAGAAACAAGCGATAGAGGCACCGTTCACCCTGTTACAAGACGCTGAAGCATTTTACATAATGTTGCTTTAATCAAACTATTCAAGTGAAAGTTTTATCATAACTTTAAGTAAAACACAACATCAAGAGGATTCTAAATAGGCAGAATTTACCCGTAAGCGTCCACTTCAGTGGATTTTGGATCGAAGAAAAAAAAAGTACAAGAAAAATGTTATTAAAATCAGGATAAAAGTATTCTCTCTCTCTGTCCACACACACACACACACACCTTTATCCACAGCGTTCAATGCTTTCAACAGATTTTCTAATAATTGCCTCTCTACACAAAAACTGCAGTTTTACCAGCTCCCTCAGGAAAAAAAGGAAAAGAAAAACCTGCTCCTGCAAGAAACACAGCACAGAACACACCGTGGGCGAGATCAGAGTTTACGTGGCTCACCTCTCACACATGGTGCAGAAAATGATTTCTAATCCGTCCACCTTTTCATGTCCCGATGGCGTTTGTGGTTGACCTGTGGGGCAAGATTGCTGCGACACTGACGATCGATGTGTCTTGTGTTAGGCACCTAAAAAACGCTATAAAACGCCAAGAGAGGAGCGCAGGGCAGATCGCTCTGTACGTATCTCCAGCGAGGCGTCTCTGTGGGATCAACTGCCTTGTTTGAAACAATTTTAGTTTTGTTTGGCATCTTAAGTTTTCTTAAGGAACACAGCTCAAGGCTTTATTTCTGCCGTCTGTCTGGCGTCGGCTACAGGACTTGTTGCACCATCGCTTGTTTTGATTTATTAACCTGGCCCAGGTACGTCTGCTTCTCCTTCATCATCTCCAACTTACACTGACTGCAGTCCAGACAAAGAAGTCCAGGGCTGGTGCTGAAGTATTTGGCTTTTGAATTTTAACTATTGTTTTTTCTGAGTAAACAGCCTGGCACCTGGCAGAAAAAAAGCCTCAAAACTTTATTTAATTATTTACACTAACTTTATAAACTATATATAATAGTTAAAAAGCAACAACAAAAAAAACAAGTGCTTAGCTTGAAAAACATCGTACTCGAAGATCAAAATAAGTAAAACTACATAAAATTGCATCATTTTCAAGTTTATGACTTAAAAAAAACCTGTAATAAACTATATATCACTGGATTTTAACTCTTATTCTTGACATGATGCTTCAATCAGCCGGAGGCTGGCATGTAAGTGGCTCAGGAGAGACGACAAAGAAGAGAAAGTGGGTCAATCGTCTACATGATCTGTTCATTTCTGCTCATATGAGCTGTCAATCAAACGGCAGCCGTCTCAGGATCTCCGGTGTAGAGGTCTAATGGTGTCTGCTGTGAGACGAGGAGTTATTGGACGGATGAAAGCATGAAAAACCATCACTGATTGCAGTTTTTTGCCATTTTATTAACTATTATTAACTGTGTTTTGGAATAAGTGTGATCCTGAAATGGGTCTTGTGGACACTCAGGAATAAGAAGCTGGTAAAACCTGGTTCATACTAGTTTTTTTAGCTTGTTTGTTTGGCTGTTTCTTGATTGCGATGTGGTTTGATTTTGAAACGCTTGGATCTAAGCTTTCTAACGACGCGCGGTATGACTGTGCAGTGAAATGAAGGTGTCTGCCTCGTGCTCGGCTGCCTGCAGGCAGACTGCCGGCTTCTAAC
The DNA here is from genome assembly GCF_900880675.1 of Sparus aurata. Classification (NCBI taxonomy): domain Eukaryota; kingdom Metazoa; phylum Chordata; class Actinopteri; order Spariformes; family Sparidae; genus Sparus; species Sparus aurata. Next base: position 24,101,853 of record NC_044198.1, on the reverse strand, counting down.
ATTGAGTCGTCTTGGCAACATCTTGTAGGTCACACAGTATTAGGTAAGTTAATACGCTGTTAATTCAATTATTTATTTGGCACATTTCCCACCAGACAGTATGGCCGTCGATATTTTCATCTGCAGGACAGCCGCACGTGATACTGAGAGATGTGCCTCGTCATGTTTTCTTGCTCCACCTGCTTTGTGTCTACCTGAGAGTCCTGTCACAAAATTGTACATACGTCGCTCGAGGTGCAGCACCATGCTTCATTCATTACACCACTGGTCTAAAATGAAGCATGCAAATTCAAGGATGTCTCTCCTGAACCTCCCTGAACAGTATTTTGTTCTACTGAATGAATGCAAGTAGGGATATTCTTCTGAGTTTCGGCTGTACTGTTCTGTATGTGGGTTGTGGTGCCGACCATCTGGTCAAATCCAAGACGAGAAAGGCTTATTCAGGGAAGTGGAAACTCAGCTGTCACTCAAACAGAGAGTCTCCCTGCTGCAAAGCAATCTCTGCAGCGTTTCTGCTGTGATTCAGGTCTTCATAGTGAAAGTCGGACGTACAGAAGATATGAGAGTTTGTCAAATGCCAATCCAAGAGTTTGAAAGTTCGAAAGAAGAAAAAAAAAAAAAATCCATTCAGATGTCAGAAAATGTTCTGTAGCTCTTCTTCATTTGTTGAAAAAGCAGAAACGGTCCAATCACTACAAAGACGGGACGGTTCAGGTCGCAGCGGGGACGAGTCCACCTCTCCGCAGCGGGGACGAGAGGACCGGTAGTGATGGAGGGAACAATGAACCAGGGCCAAATTCACAGGCGCATTTGAAGACCTGTTCCAGAGCACGGAAGCCCAGACAATGCTGGACAGGCTTCCGAGAACAAATCCCTCAAAGTCCTTGAGTGGTCCGGCCAAAGCTTGGACTTAAATCTGTGATCCGAGCGAAGATCACAGTGAACCTCGTCCAATCTGCGAGGGACGAAAAGGGACTAAGTGTCCCGAATCAGGTGAGCAAACCTGGGAAGAGGCGAAGGAGAGGAATTGCATATCTCTGCTACTGGTGCTACTGCAAATAACTGAATTTAAAACAATAAAAAAGGCCATATTAAAGTGAATGTAATTGATTTTCATATTAACAACGTATGAAACGGTTCCAAAAATCTCAAATCTGGCCTCGATATCTTTATTTTGAAGCAGTGCACGCCTGTTTACTTGTGCTGTACCAGACGTTAGCTCGGCTTTTAGCTTCGCAGGCTTGCAAACCGTTTGTGTCTGTCACCGCCTTTGGTGAGTTACAGGCACGGTGGCGGGGAAAGTGTGGAAGCCGAGACATGCTCTGAATTCAAAGAGTGACAGATCAGCAAATCCCAGACCCACTTACTGACTTGAATCAGACACGTTGCCTATACAGTCGTGTTCAGACAAGGTGCTCTGCTTTGATACCTGTCACAGCTCTGCATGTCACAGGGAAGCAAGGAAGTACGTAGGAACTACAGCAGGGAGGAGAAAAAAGTGAGGACCACAACAAAAAAAGAAGACGAGTATTTATAGCAGCTGCAGCTTCTTGGATTACTTCATTGTCGTCGCTCCAGCTAACGGGAGCTAACTGGCTAAACCTGTTAGCAGCTGCTTTGCTTAAGCGCGACAGGAGGCAGGTGACCGTCTGAAATCACAAATGTCTTATTTATTTAAGATTGAAAACTTTGAGGAGACGCGGCCCCGAACGTTAACGGCGCCTGTTTGATTAACTCACTTTACGACAACTAAAACTGTGTCATCTTCATGTTTGAGCTGCCGTCTGGATGAGAGAAGCTCCGAGTTGTTCAAAATGTTAAAATGCTCGTCGGGCTCCTGAGTTATTAATGTGCGCTCGCAGCATTTAACCTTTACAGTAGAAGCAGCAGCAAGTGAGGAGAACTGAGGACGTTCCTCCAGGCTGGGAGAAGCTCCCACAGAGCTGAGGCACTTTTGGGTGATATTTAAAAAAATCAAGCTGTTCATTTTTATAGTAATTTCTCCTTGAAATAAGCGACAATCAATCAAAGACAGGGATTATTCGTGGTTCGGATATAGATCGTAAAGGTTCATTGTCAACATTGAAGAAGGAAGACTTTTTTTTTGTTTCATTTTTGGGTGATGTTGAGTGTTTTCATGTTTTTATGCATTGTTTGTATATGTATGTATGTTTTATGCAATTCTTACATATTGCACATTTTAAAAGAGCAATGTGTAGTTCTGGAGAAGAAATTCAACCTCAGAACTTTAATATCTACATTATTAATAAAGTCATAATACACAATATTTATTTTTTCCATAACGGAATAAACAAGCTGCTCTCAGAGGAAAATACGGCCCCCAGGACACTGTTTGAAACTAGAAAGGTGGCAGGGTCCGCCACATAAAAACAAAATTGTTTTAATTCATGGCATTCAGTCATGAAAACGTTTATTTAGATTGTTTAGGCATAAAAGATCTTTCTCTTTTGTTTAAAATATCTTCCCCAAAACTACGTACTGCACCTTTAAGCAGATATACCACGTATGTCACACTACGTTGTGGAAGTGGAGGATTGATTTGCCAGATAAATGACATTCCTGATAACGTACCAGAAAACGAAAATGCTTCCTTTTTCGTATTCGTCTCTGAAACCCATCCTGTGCTCATGTTGTCTATACAGCACTGTACGTGTTGTAAATCACATTCAGAGACATTCATCCAGGATCCACTGCAGATAAAAGGTAAACCGGACAGGAGTGTATTTGAAATCGCGTGTCCTTTTTTTGGCTTCTATAAAGTTTTTGCAGAGGATAATAAAATATGAAAGATTTTGTGGCCACAGCACGCACGCAAACCCCGAGTAAAAAATGATGTTTCTGACGTCGTCGAAGCTACTTCTATTCCGCCCTGCAGCAGCAGCAGCAGCAGCCGCGCTCGATGAATTTTTCATAAGTCCCGACTTAAAAAAGAAGAGATAAAGCAAATAAATATATAACCGAGAAAATGTGTACAAATCGGTTTTCACTTCAGGCCGGGGCCGATAATTTCAGTGGATCCTGCAACAGCGTCTTTGATGTTAGAACAGACTTATCAGGGCGGGATTGTTTATTTCGGGGGGCGTCTGTTTGTAGCCAGACTGCGGGGACGGTGCTGAATAGTAAGCGGTCGGGTAGGGAGGTTGAGTCGTTGAGCCGACGTGGAAAATTGAGCGTTGTCGGTTCACGGCCTCGTGAACGCGTGTCGACGCTGTGAAGCCCGACTTGCTTAGTCTTTTCCACGCCGGCTGATAAGGAAGTTTGGATGGCGGCGCTTAAATTTCTGTCACCGCTCAGACTGAGAGCTGAGCCACTGTGGAGACGTCTAATTGCATCACATTGACTGCTTTATATACCCGAGTCGATAATTTGTCCGCCTGTTTTGGTCCTCCTATATTCTATTTGTTTTAAATGACACATTTATAAGCTGTCGTTAAGACAGGGAGGGAAAGCAGGCTTGAACTTTTTTGGGGCTATTTCCTCTGAAGTGTTTTCTTTTAAATTCCACTCTTTAGATTTAATCAAGCACATTAGGCGAGCGCATTAGAAACCAAGGTGTTGGGAAATTTCATTACGCAGATTGGGATCAACCATTATGCCATCTCTTCTCTGTTAATGGAGGCTCATTTGCACCAAACGAGGCCTTCGTCAGAATGACACGAACGACACGTCCTCCGGGCACTTTCAGGCCTCCAAAGTAAAAGTTACGAGGATAAAGTTAATAAAGTTCCGACTTTATAAGAACTAATAATCATTATAGTCTGATTTTAAAGACTGTGTGAGTGAAATGAATAATACAAGATGGTTTCTTTGTCAATTATAGCCCGTCTTGTAAAGAGTCTTTAATTATCTTGTGTTATAAATAAGTTATTTTACTCTGTGGTATAAGGATAAACACCAGAACTCTCTCAGAGTAGACATTTTTTTGATTGGCCAAAGCAGGAAAAGCAGATGAATACTTCATTAAAGCGTACCACTAAGCCATACCAGTGAGACCGCTCATACAACCCTGAGACAGTTAATGAAGTTGTCAATTTACAAGTCGCGGTTCTCACGACATGTAAAAGCGTCTGCTGTGTAAAGAGTGGGGTTAACCTGTAAGTCTAACCCTGTTCTCGGAGTGTTTTTTTTCCTTCCGTGTTATTCTGCCACTCGAGAGACCCGTGAAGCTGTTCCGCTATGACAACTGCGGCGGATCGAATGGAGGCACAAATCAAAGAAGGCAGGTTGAAACCGCGACTCACACGCTCGACATGCAGCCAGTGATACATGAGAGGACGAAGCGCAAACACAGATACCAGACTGAAGAGGATCGCGGTGTCAAACCTCGCTGCAGAGCGCCGAGGTAAAAGGTGACAACGCCGAGTATCAAGTGATGCTGACTGATGGAAGACACTGCAAAGAGGCAGAGAACACGGCTCACCTGCGCTCCCCTGGGAGGACACGCTGCTCGGTTTGAAAACATTTGCTCTACACACACTTGAAGATTAAAATGTTGAAGCTCTGATGCTGCAGCTCCCTTCCGTAGAGGATGATAGTCTGCATCAAGAGCTGAAATTAATCTTTTTTGGCCAGTGTGATTTTACCCTCTACTGCTGCAATTGAGATTGAATTTGTTGTCAATATGTTTATGGATCGCTTGTCTAGTTTACAACATTTTAAACAAACAAAAACAAAGCAACTTTAATTGACAGGATGAAATAACTGACTGTGCTTTCTGGGTCACGCCTCATATTTAAGAATTATTAAATGAATTTGAACCATTTCTTCCATAACCTTAAATGTGCAACTGATTTTTTTGGCCACTTCTGGGCAGCAGAAACAACAAGTGATGCACGATATAGATCAATGAATGAATGGCCCTTTATTGGGATATTATCTGCTAGTTACGTCTTTACGTATCTGTAAAATTATAGCTAATAAAGGCAATGATACAAAGCAGAATTGCTTACATCGACTAAACAAGCTGATATACTTAAAGCGAAACTGTCGCCAGAACGCAACCTAGGCTTTTTTTGTGAGTGTACAAACCTTCGTGTAAAACCATAATTCGACGAAAGTGCCAATTATTTATTTTTTTTTACCATATTTTCGTTTTCGGGTCAAAGTCATTTTCAATGGGAGTGCTACGGGCACTTTTACGATTGTATCAAAATCTCTATTTTTAAAACTCTAAGAAGACTCGACACAACATGAAACTTTGCTCGTAGTATCACCAGGGTCTCTACACATGAACACGGGTATTGAGAACATTGTTTGTGTACACAGAGTTTACTAAAAAGAAGGTTTTTGAACAACTCACGTTAGCAGTAGCTTGTTCCGCTAGCCGCCGTCATGGCACTCAAGAAGTTCCCATCTCCGAATGCAATGTAACATGGAGGTGAGTTAAGGTGGTTTAAACCTTAATTGTTAAGTGTTAAAATCTTAAAAGAGCCACTTTCGTCGTAATTATGCTTTTACATTAAGGTTTGACTCATGTACATTCACAAAAATAGCCCAGGTTGCATTTTGGCGAGAGTTTCGCTTTAACATCAACACATCGAGTGCAACATAACCATTCAATTAGAGTTGTGTTTCTGTAAATCCAATACTCACTCTCTTTAAGCTCTGCTTTGGTCTCCACCAACTCCTGAGGTAGAGTTTATATCTGGCTCTAGCTGCTAACGTTAGCAAACAGTTCACAACTTTGTTCACCAGCTAGTCACTAACTGTATCTATCTGCTGTTAACTAGGTTTGTCAGTGCACCAGTACAATTAAGTTGCTGGACACAGTTTTCATCATTCATCATGCCATTGTGATTACAGAATCTTTAACCAGGTGCTAAACATAATGTTTATCACTCTTTAGGTGCAGAAATTGCATTTACAAGAGCGAATGGTGAAGGAAGGACGACTGAAATTTGTTCTCCTGCTAAAAGTTTCATAATTAAAAAGACAGAAAATTAAACCCAGGTTGAATTTTTTTTTAGCGCTTTAAATACGTTTTTGCTTTTCTAAACTTGCAGAAAATGTCATCATTAGGCTATTAAAGTGATGATTTTGAGTTATACTACAGCAAATCCAGAACCATAACCTTGCTTTAGATGTTGGGAATGATAAAATAAATGTTATTCTAGTTGGAGCATGAAAGATCTTCTAATTGGTCTATTTAATTACTGCGAAATAAACATGTTGTCGTAGCACGTAGTTATTATTACGTGCATAAATTACCAGTATAATTACTGTAATATGTTTACTGCCGCAGATGATTTTACAGGACTTCATCAATCACAATTAAAACATGAATTATTTATAGGTTACCTGATTGAATGTGAAAAGAGTGAACGCATGCACGGCTGTACAAAAGGGAAACTAATAATACATGTTCACGGCTGCAGTTTCTTGGAAAAAGAAGCCAAATATTTTAGACTCACTTCTAATTGCTGCTCTCGCTGTCTTTGTTGTCTGAGATGTGTCACTGATTTCCACCCGCTGAGCGGCAGATTCTCAAACACAATCACAACATTCAGTTTGTAGAGGCAGAAAGTGCTGAAAGAGACAAATATTTGCCATGTAAGGTGCTGAAACATGGATGGTATTTGTCTTTCTTCTCCCCTGTCACTTGAATTGATGCACACTGGACTGCTGGTGTGATTTTCAATTACATGGTGCTCTGTGGTGTTGGGGTTTGCTTTCACATTATACAGAAGTCCCTGCTGTCATAACAAGAAAGAAACTCCATGCAGGAGGAATAACCAGCAGTCCATACAGTCCTGTTCTTTATTCAGTAACATTAATTATTAGCTCAACTGTCACACATCTTCCACAACTCTACATGTACACAATGATGAATGAATTAAAAGCATAATGTTGTTTAATGGATCGCCACTTACAACGTGATATTAAACATTAAATATGCCAGGGACAAATCTGCACAATACAGCGTCCAGTCATATATTCATGTGATTGGGTTTCTTCAGGAGTGAGTTTATTTAGGGGTCTATTTCTGGTTCTCCAGATTGCTGCAGGATGTGTTAGCCTCGTGCGGAGGAGTGGGGAGGTGGTAACTCAAAAGTTGTCTTATTTTCTAATTGTGTCCTCTTCTCTCTAGGGTTGGGTTTTACTGGGGTTCTAGGTTCCCAGGGTCCCGTGCTACCCATATTTACTTGAAGCTTAATTGGCGAAGTTTCAGGAGCAGGACCACACCTCAACAGCGCCTACTTCCGCATTTCTATAAATAACCACCTGACCCTCTCCTCTGCTTCGCTCTCGTATTCTGCGCCCCTCCCCCCCACCCCATTCATCTCTCCCTGTTTCTTCTTTCTCTCCTCTCCTTCGTAGATCCATGAGGGGGTCCGTCGCTGCCCGGGAGCGGCGGCGGATTCTTTACAAGAATCCCCACAACGCACTCGAAGAACTCAAAAGAACCAAGATCTTCGACACTTCGTTTTCCTTTGTCACTAATAAATCCTTAAACGCATCTCGTTGACGGTGTGGTCCTTGCTAGTGAAATCTATGTGGTCCTATGTCCTGAAGTTCCAATGTCTCAAGGGTCGTATGTTCCTATGGTTCTAGGTTCCCAGGCTCCTGTGTTACCCAGATGTACAAGGCACATATGTCCCCTATGTCCCTAGGGTCCAACATTTCCATGTTTCTACATTCTTAGGGTCCAATGTTCCTAGGATCATATGTCCTGAAGTTCCAATGTTCCTAGGATCATATATCCTGAAGTTCCAATGTCTCTAGGGTCTTATGTTCCTATGGTTCTAGGTTCCCAGGCTCCTGTGTTACCCAGATCTACATGACACATAATATGTCCCCTATGTCCCTAGGTTCAAAAGTTCCCATGTTTCTTTGTTCTTAGGGTCCCATGTCCTGAAGGTGCAATGTTTCGAGGATCGTATGTTCCTATGGTTCTAGGTTCCCAGGCTCCTGTGTTACCCAGATCGACATGGCACATATGTCCCCTATGTTCTTATGTCCTTAGGGTCCAATGTTCACATGTTCCTATGTATCTCGTATCCAATGTTCCAATGTTCACATGTTCCTAGGGTCCTATGTCCCAAGGTTCCAATGTTCCTAGGGTTGTATGTTTTTGGGTTTCTAGGTTACCATGGTCCTATGTTAAGCGCTTGGATAAATGTTAGGGTGTGTTAACAACATATTGCTGAATACGGACTGTGCCAACAAAAGACGATGGGACGTTAAGACTCTGTGGCATAGCTGTTGAGGAGAGAGCTTTTCTGGAGGGATGCATGCATCACAGACTTTACTACTTGTTTAATCACACTATTTTAAAATATCAAACCATAATCGCATCCTAATGGAATCGTGTCATATCAGTCTTGAATTACAGTGTATTGCATTTGGGATTGTGGATTGTATGTCATATCTCTCCCTCACAGATGATTTGATCTGCACCCCCGTAACGAGTTTCTGAAGGGAGTCCAACAAAATGAACATCTTCAAAAGATTGAAGGAGTTTGATTGACGATCACAAAGCTTCGATAACTTTTCGAGGCCGATGCCCTTTAAGGTGTTTGTTTTTATCACATTGTTTTCTTCATGTATCACGAAGTACAATAATGTCAGAGCCCCGGTGGATTTGGTTCAGCAGCAAATCCAACTCACCTCAAGAAAAACACAAAAATCTCTTACCCTCTGTTTGCTCTTTTTCTTTTCTTCCTCGTCTCCTCTGCAGTGACTCATCCATCTATAGACACATATTTTCACAACTCGGGGTGAAACTCACATTTTTACACACCTCTTCCAGTCACAGCTAACAGCCGAGGTGTCAGATTCCGCTTTATTTTCCCTCACTGAAGTTGCATCTTTTTCAAGTGTGAGAGTTGGCCTTGGTGTAAGTTCCCACTACTGTGCAGGAAGAAAGGGGAGAATAAAAACTTGCGTGTTTCTAGAAAAGACTCGCTCACGTTGCCCCGTTAATGATGAAAACGACAGCACACGACGCACATGAATAGGGAAGCAGTCTTATTTATTTATGACTCTATAGTGTATTTCTTATTCATTTAGTTTCAGGATGTGACTGTAGGTTCAAAGAGCCCTCATTTGAAATGCTCCTTTGGAAGTGTTTACTCCCTTTTTAAGCTCGGCTTCTGAACAGTTCCTATCTCTGGCAGTCAGACAGTGGTGCTTTTTAGTTTGCTCATTTGTGCCTTTATCAAGAGGAACGCCAACAGTGCTGATGACATGAAATCGATAAGGAAACTTTTGAAAGAACGCGCTTCATTGACCAGAGACGAAACATAAACTGCGGGGCAATCACAAGAAATAGGTCTGCTTTGTGATTTAAGATAAAATGTAAGATTTTTGGTGCGTTTATATGGAGATTTCTAATGAATAGTCTATTTTTGATGGGAAGAGGATATAATTGGATTTGTGCATGTAAGAAAAATAAGTAAGAGGACGCACAGTGTGTAATTTCTGCTGGTAGGGGACTCTGAGGCAAAAAAGACATTTGCTGAGGTGAGTGGGGAGGGCCAAGCCGTGGGGTGGAGGGGAGAATCGTGCAGACCTTCCGGAGGAATAAACACCTGGATCTGAGAGCATTCACCGAAGGCGGGAGCGCTCAGAGATTACTCTCTAACTTTCGGGATTTAAAAAGTGGATTCATCTTCACTCCTGTTTATCACCCTGACTGCAGCAGTGATCGGTGGAGGTGACATCCGTTGTCGGGTATTTACTTTCAGTAACTGTTGACTGTTTACCGGAGCTGGTTTTAATGGAAGATTTACATTTTGAAGACAGATCTTATAAAGGTATTTTTGTTTTTTAATTCTATAAACTTTCTATGTCCTACATTACTTCGTCTGCTTGTAAATCAAACTTACTTTCTGCCCTTTTTTTAATTTTTTTGAGCTTGTGGATCTTTTACACATCACCTGCTGTAGATGTTGGTTGTAACTCACTCACATCTGCTCCAACCAGACTATTTTACTACTAAATGTATGTGAAAGCGTAGATGTGTGTCAGAGCTTACATATAGTATACACTCAGCAATGTTCAGATGGCAACTTTGACAGGACACATGTTGCGGTGCCTCTGTAATTAGCAAAACAGAGCTAATTAGAAGGGGATAAAAATAACTGTGGAATAGCGCCTCCCCTTTTCTGTTTCCCATGTGCAAAGCCAACGTGGTAATCATCTCAAGTCTTGTGTTCTCAGCTGCAAAAACAAATGGGCGTAAGTGTTTTAGCCACCTATCTGTGTAACGTCACGCTTCAGATATTTAATTGCACACATCTTGGCTGATTTTCTCCATCAGCACTGAAAATAAGAGGTTGATCATGCTGGTATGGAGAGCTATAAGGTAGAGTTCAGAGGCAAACTGGCCATCTGGACCACTGGGACTTTCACAGCAGGCTGTAAGATGTGCTGGCTGGCAGCGAGTCCAGCAACATTGATGCAAGAAGATGAAAAAGCTGCAGGCTCTTTGGTATTCCTGCTGAGGAATGAAGAATTCCAGCAAATAAATCCAAATAAATAAGATGAAATCGACGAAGGAAGAATGACATCAGTCCTCCCCGGACACATTTTCCCCCACTAAATTTTTTCTAGCGCTTTAAAGATTTTTGTGGAGAGTTGGGAACCCTTATCTCAAGATTTGCATGTACTGTTATCTGCAAATGTGAATTCAGATTAGCAGGTGGACTGAGATTTGTGAAGGTGCACAAAAATCGACCAAACAAAGATGCCTTTCTTTCAGCATGGCATCCAAGGTTGAAAGACGTGTGCGTTTCCACATCACCTGCAACATCAATCTGTCAGTTTCAGAGTTGTTACTGCTATTTTATTAAATACGCTGAGGTGCACATAAAGGTAAATGAAGTGTGACAGTGCACAATAAATGTCTACTACAGAGGTCACATTCAGTTGTGAACAGTCCAACACTGTGCCCTTCATCCAATATTATTTAAATTTTTCAATAAAGTCCAAATATGCAGCCAAATTGTCTGTAACTTGTCCTTTTTCCTGAATATTTAAAGGGCAACTCCACCAGTTTAACACATCAAAGAGTATTTGCAGCTCTTGGCGAGTAAATCTACATATTAAAAAAAAAGAAAAAGAAAAAAAGAAGGATAAAGCATTTTGTGGCTCCAGAGGAAGCTGCATGTAATCTTACAAACTCCTCCATTGATGTCACTCAGAGGCAGAGTTGCATCATGGGTAAATGTAGGTGCCTGGTTTTTGAAAAGCACTGTTGGACTCGTCATTGTCAGCTTAAAAACAAATCACCAAAATCGACACAACAGAACCAAAGATATCCCCTTTTTTTTCTCCACATGTTCATCTTCCTTTTTCAAAACCTGGCGCCTACATTACCCACAATGCAACTAAGCAGTACATGCAGCTTCCTCTGGAGCCACATTTGCAGAAGTGCTCCGAAAGACCTGTCACCACACTTTAATGTTTAAAATTGGCGGAGTTACCCTTTAAAAGTCAATATGCACATTTCTTTGGGGTCGCGGTGTCAAGTGTGATCTAAAAAATCGTTGAATACGAATCATTGGCGCCGCTGCCAGGTTTGTTTAGAGTTTCCCAGCCACCACAGCTCTGTCCTCGCCTGCACCCATCAACCTTGACGGCTTTCCACCAAATCATTTATACTTTGTGACTTCCATCAGCGCTCTTTCTTTCACTTTTTTACTTGAACTTCTACTCGAATACGGGTTTTTTTATGTACATCACAGCCACCTCTGATCACTAGGGAGTCCGTCAGGAGAGTCAAGTACAACCGGTACACTTGTTCAGGGCACTTAGTCGGGTGCTCAACTTTGTAGCGGTTTGGAAGAACAGTACAGTGTGCATATTTAATAAAGGGACTGCAAGGATGGTGAACCGGTGGGTGGTGTTGGGCTGACTGAACATCAGGGGCCGAGTTTTTGTCCCAGTCCACACAACAGTGAACCATCGCTGACCTGACATGACTCCGGGTAAATCCATTACAACACACGACTGTATAGGATTACTTAGAGAGCGTGTGTGCGTATATGTGTGTGTGTGTGTGGACTGTCCTCTCCTTCACCACACTGTGATAAAAGCTGGAATTGGGTGTTGTGGTGTGTCGAGGGCCGTGTGTGTGTGTGTGTGTGTCTCTTGTGGGGGAGCTTATGGGTTTACTGAGAGTTGTACATGAGTGAATCTGTATCTTGTCCGGCCTTGGCTGGTCTCTGCACCTACAGCCACCGAGGACGACCTTCAGCGTATCTCTGTGAGACAGCAGCCTCCCTGGCGCGATGACAGGGTCTCTCGTGAATCTACAGGGTTGCACCGCTGTGGGAAAAACACAACGCGAGGGAGAGAAAACGGACAGGGAGATTGAGGGACAGCAAAACATCGAGAGGGAGACGGATATTCACTTCTAGGTGGAGCTCTGTCTTTTAAAGCCAACATTTTGTGAATTTGTTTGCTTGAGTGAGAGTGAGGTGAGTGCCACTCGTACATCTGCACGCTCAGTATTCTGCTAAACTGACTTGTTTAGCGTTAAGCAAGGATGCAGGGAGCCTGGTTCTGTATGAAAGTTAAAAACAAAAATTGATAAATGCACCTACCAGCACCTGTAAAGCTCTCTAATCACACATTATATCTTTGGACAGAGACACGCTATATTGCTTCCTCTGCTTGCAGTCGTTATGCTAATATATCACATGGCTCCTAAAATACTTGGTAGAGTTGTCATACGCAAAATTACTCAAATTCAGAAGATACCAGACTCAAACAGGAAGCAGAATGCAATATTTCAAAGGGACAACACCCGTTAAATCTCTGTTTTGCTCGTCTGAAATGTGTCACTAGCTCCCATTTTAAATCAGATGCACTACTAATGACTCTTATTGTATAAAAAATTCTTATTTTTCCTTATGCTTATGATGTTGCCTCGACATATAAGAATGAAGGAGCTTCATCTGTTAAGGTTTGGCAAAAAAGTCAGAGGGATGACGACCCAAATGACAACACAGAGACAGGCAGGTTGAAAAACAAAAGCATTATTAACAGAGCCGGAATCCAAAAGTTGAAATGCAGGCAAAAGAGAATTCCAGTTAGGGGAGATGCAAGGAAGCAACACCAGGAAACAAGCAAAGCGACTAACTAACGGATGAAACGCAGGTGAAAAGGAAAAAAGGCAGGACAGGAAGTGTAAAGCAAGACATGACCGACGAGGGGAGAACCTTCAAAATAAAATGGGAAACAACTGAATGTAAAAGAAAAAGCAAATTAAGTAAAGATCAACATTTTAAATTATCACAACCACAGTTTTACTAAAGCTTTTTAATTTCAGCTTTCGGCACGGCATCATCACTGCTAGCATAGTTGTGAGCGCTCCCACTCACTGACTCACTTGGCCGTCATAGTGCACAAAAACAACAAAAACAGTATTTGCAAACAGGTAATAGATATGGGGATTGAATCGCCCTGTAACCATTCAGCTCGTAGTTTTTTTCAGCATAGCAACGAAATCCATTTGGACCACGAGTCAGTCACTCCGCTGCCCTTCATTGATTCTCTGATGGAGAGCCGTGCGGTCCACGAGATGAGCTATCATGTTGCTCGCCTTCTAATGAAATGGGGTCAGATGAGTGATGACAGACACATCGAGGCAGTAGGTGTGTGACAGCCTCCGGTAACATAGTCGCTACTGAACAATCAGCCTGCGATCTGAACCGCCAGTGTGTGTGTGTGTGTGTGTGTGTGTCAATGCATACATCCAGGATCATTAGAGCTAGTCATTTGATGTACCTTCCTTGAGAAAAAAGGCACTGCCTCCACTTTCATAAAGGCCACTGAGGTCGACTCAATTCTGGTTTGTTCTTACTTTGTACTCCGTGCTCACCAAGGTTATTAATTATATCCGAGAACATCACTGAAAAAGAAAGCTAATGGAGCATCAAAACAAAGTAGTCAGATGATTATAAAGGTTTTGAACGGGCCCCAACTCAGAAGAGAACAAAAAGGTACCATCCAAGCTGTGTTGCAGACATCCGTCACAGCTTTTGCAAATAGTTTCCCTGTGAATTGAGTATTAAGTGACGTATCTGGTGCTCTAGCTCTCAGTTTTACCTCAAAATAAAAGATAATCCGGTTTAAATCTGTGGCTCTTTCACACCCTCAGCATCTGTTTTTTTTTTTTCAGATGGGCACAGACTGAATGATTTTGTTAATCTTGTAAGTCGCATTAACCCACACTTCAAGCTTTAATTGTCTTTACTGCAAATGCCAAAACGTACATTTTCGTACGACCAGTAAGCGATCATCATGGGTGCTCACGCTGCTCTTCTCCTCCAAAACAAGACAAAGGCATTATCGCTTTGTACAAATCTGCTTTGAACAGAAATCAAGAGGGGGGGAAGAGGAACAAGGACCTGCAGATGGTTGGGAAGATGCAGAACAAATGGTCTCTTCTGAGTTTGGTTTGATTTCCATCCCAGCACAGTCTTAGTCAAGACTACACTGAGGCACCCCATGGATGTGAAATGTTTCTTAAAAAATGGCTCACAACAGATTATGGCAGATCTTCTGACGACAGGATTTGGAAGCTGCTAAAACTGCAAAACAGCCACAAAATATTGATGTTCCAGAAATCAAGTGATGGCAGTCGTCTTTTTGATATTTTGGAACCAGAAGTGACCATATTTGGATGGGTTTCATGAAATATCTTTTGCTAAAAGACGTATGAACCACACTATATGTTAGCTAGCATGCTGCCAATGTTAGCTAAGCATGTCGTCTTAAGTTCTCACTTAAAAAACTGTATAGATAGAGCTGTATTAACATCCGTGAAGTCATTCATTTATGCAAATCTTCTGCACTGCAAAAGTTAAGGTTTATCAACGTACATCCTACAGACCAGAAAAGGAAGGAGGGGTTTCATGAACACATCTGGGATTGCAGAGGTTTCCCCTGGAATGAATGGACGGTGGGTATCTGGTGATGCAGCGGATTGGGAGCTGTAGTTGCTCCAGTAAACACACCAACATCTTTGGTGCCTGTTTGCTCTACCCGACGAGCCCAGAGACACTCCTGCAGCCACGAGTGGCACGAGTGGCGCAGCAGAAGACCAATATGGAGGCCAAAGACGTCGGCGTTGCCAGCTGAGCTAAAGCTCATAAAATAGACTTCAAGAAAAATATACATTACTAGAGCTACAGTGTGAGTTAACTGTCAGAGAAAGCACAGAGATGGTACTCAATGAGGTCAACCAATCACTGCCGTGGATGGGTGGTTCTTGCAAGAACTGCTGGGGGGATCAACACTATGGAATCAGGGCGCAATTTGCTTAATTTGCACAGCATCTACCCGGCATGTAGGATTATTGCCTTTTTCCCAGAAGGCAGTGCTTATTTTAGTGAGTGAGATATTGTTATGACTGACAGAAATGATGTCCAGAACTACGAAAATAAGACCCAAGTTGCAAGAAACCACAAGAGGTCTAGGAAACCTAGCATTAGTACTTGTAGCCATGAGCTAATGTTATTACACTGTAACTTATGTATTTTCCCTGCAAGGCAATAGATGGCTGAACACATTTCTTTGCCTTGAGCTAATGAGGTCCCACCAGAGTCAGCGTGATCAACATTAAGACATAAGGCAGCTGCATTGAAATGCTCTCCGAGGAGGTGCGAGCTCTCTTTTCTGTCTTCACTTCCTTCTTCTTCTCACCACAGACACTCCCTCCCTTCTTTTGTTTTTCTGGTGTCCTCCTTTTTTATTGTTGGGCTCTTAATCAGCAAGCCTTGTTTGGCTCCTTGTGTCACCGTTACTCTGTCTTTGTCGAGAGATCCATTTGATGTAGTCGGGCACAATGAGATTCCACTATATCTGGGTCAATTTTCTGTCTGAAGATTAATTTTGCATGAACCTATTTCTAGGGCTTTCCGACACACTCGCACACACAAAACCAGCTGTACACACACACCTATTCATCACCAAACCAATCCGACCGTTCCCCCTATCGAGAAAAAGACGAGTTTGCGGGGACACACATACACACAAAGAGGACACCCTTATTCTGCTGTTTTACCACGCAGACAAGGAAAGAGGCGAGAGGCATCATGGTTATTATCCTTCAGGAGCAGAATAATCTGCTGAGAAGGGGGAAGCGGGCGATTTGGATGTGTAGATAATTAAATCCTGGCCTGTGAGAGGACTAATGATGAGATTTTCTCAAAGCTGCTCTACCTTATCGTTTTCATCTGAGCCATGAAAACAGCACTGACTGCGAATCACACTCGCGCTTTTATTCATCACTCAGCAGTTCATACCCAGAGAGGAACTCTTCTGAGACCAGAGAAAAGTCTGGATGTAACCCGGTATGAACCTGATGCTCTGTCCCGGAGCCAAGGATAAAGATGGACCAGCCAGCACGGCCCCAGACTCCACGTCTAATTATGAGCGCATATGGCTTGTAGGCACATTTGACAGATTCCTTAAGAATATGATTGAGTAGGGACGCCGCAAAATTTTGAGTCGGCCCCCGTCATCTGCATATAGTTTGCATTCAGGCACGGGGAAAACAGGAATCTGCATTCTCAAAGTGTGTGCAATCATTATGCCTTTTGCATTTCCCTCTTACCTTTGTTACAGCGGTTGCATTTTGCTCAACTCTCTCTTCTCATCTGTTATTCATACAAATGAGATGCAACGGAGTTACTGCTTTTGCAGAAGACTCACATCTAATGAGAGGAATCCTCTTTGAGCTTTAAAGGCATTTCTGTTCGAGGTTTTTTTTTCCTGCTACCACAAAGCAGCTTATGTTTTGTTTTAAATGAGTGACTTATGGATCATGTCATTTAAGGAAAAAAATACAAAAAACACTATTTTACTTGAGCCTCATTAGTAGATTAAATTAAACATGATGGATCTACTTAACGCTGACATTTCCTTTAGAACAAGATCCAATGCCTCGGAGATGGACTGCTCCGAATCGGTTTTTCTCTTTGTGGCTCAGCAGAGGATTAGGTTTCCTTTTCCTTTCTTTCAGCCACAGGGAATGCCCAGTTGCTATTTCCTCATAGCGTTTTTTAGATTGTGCTCAGTACGGCAATGTGATAGTTCGGGCTATCTTTATCAAGTTCCTCAGTGCTATTGATCTGCAGCTTTGCGAGGGTAGAGGCACGGCGATGTGGTAATCTCGGACTGCCTGATCGATACCACAGTGTTACATGAGTCTTGGGGAAATTGTTTGTGGAAATGTCTTCTGCTGCCCCTATTTTTCCAACTCTAATGGATAGAAGTAATGTTTTTCACAGATTTTCTTATGTGGCTGATGTTTTCTGATGTCTGCAGCCTTACCAGCAGCTCCATGGCTTTACCAAGACCCATAGGTGCGGTTCGAACTTTGAGGTTAAGGGTTCACAAAACAAAATCTAGAGGATGGTTAATGTGTAAAACAGAAGCTCTGTTTGCTGAGGGACCATTGATAGAGACACACCACAATTAGACCACAGCAGCCCAACAAGGAACTTTGTGCTTGTGTCATGCCCCGCCCCTTTTTGGGAGAAACCAAATCCTCTAATGTGACCAGCAGAAAAAAACAAATTCTGATGTCTTTGCCAATTAACCGGCACAAAATAAGAACACTGTGCTTTTTAGCTTTTTTAGGAGCCCAGAATCCCGGGCCAGTCAGGCAAACAATTACGTTATGTTATTGTCAATCTACAATCTGCATCATTATATAGAAAACATTGAAGCGATCGTGGCTGATGAGTGTCTTTCCAGTCCACCTCCTCATTAAAGTGGACTAACAACCTGACACACATAACGTCTCATTAAAAGTCCAGGTAATGTATTTCTGCTGTTTTGTCTTTCCAGTGTGACGTTCCTGCAGAATAATTACAAAGCGAAGCGGAACCGCTAACTCATTTGCTTAAATTATTACAATTATATCTGGCTTACTAAGAGCCAAGAGAAGTAGAAAAACAGGTCGGTTTTAGCCCCACTTCCTGCATTCCATTATGCTGTTTATGTTATTAAATTGATGTGAATTATTAACATTAAAATGCCCTCCAGCAGTCTTATGCGTGGACAGACTGTTAAACCAAACGGCCATCTCTTTTTCCAGTAAAACCTGTATTTACACCATCGCATGTGTTTTCGGCACATGTTATTTACTTATAAACATCAGTAACCAACCTCTGATGGAGTTTATGCCACAGGCGGACATGTATGGACTGGCAGGATGCCACAGTTTACCATATAAATCTTCTCTGCAGATGGCCTAATGCCACAGATCTCTTCTTTTGCTGTCCTTCGTTCTGTAGGGTGATAAATAAAACCCTGATGTTTTATATTGTTCGATGTGCAGAATGCAACACAGCGTCTTTCAGGCGTGCTGCTACAGGCCTTCTCAATCTGGCCGACGCACTTTCCCAGAGCTTGTTTTTGTTGTGGTCGGTCTGGCGACGGGAAGGCGACACATGCCAGCTCTCATCTACTGCATGCGGCCAAAGAAATAATAAATAAAATGCACTGATTCGAGTTCAAACTCCAAGAATATCCAAATCGAATCAGTCTTCACCTCATTTCAAGGACCAACACCGATGAGGCTTGTGTCAATAAATCAAATTGGATGAGTGATGGAGCTCATAAACGAGAAAAACACTCGATAGCTGTAATATGAGAGAGAATAATTGCCCAACAGATACGATAAATGAGCAAAATGAAGTTCATTAACCCCAAATCTGCGACATCTGTGGTTCTGAGAAATGAACGAATCCAGCTTGATGAGACAAGACGTCCAACTACTTCCATTCAGGTATCACAGCGCTCCATCTGTCGTGCTTTGACGGTTGACTAAATAACGTCACCTTGCGGTTGACCTATGAAATGATGTTCAGGATGAAGCTAATGGGATGTAAACCACTTTGAAAAAGGCGTCATCATGCATTATTTGCTGATTGCTTTACTATCGATTTATCGGTCACAAATCCTGGATAACTGCGCCGAGGTTGGGCTCTTCAATAGCGACAAGCCTTCGGAGCCTGTATGGAAAACAGCCTCTTCTCTTGAAACAGAGGCTAAGTATGCAAAGTGGCCTGATATAAACTCCCCAGCTCTTTTGCTCTATCACATAGAGAACTCTCTGCTCTTGTCCGCATGACTATAATTTAAGCCATTTATCAGGGCTCGGCTCCTCCGCTGTGAAAGATGAGTCCTCTGCTGTCTGCTGGAATAAGCACACCGGGTACAGAGTTAAACCTGGCGACAATCGGCCTTTCAGACATTAACTGAGAGAGACACTGCTCGAACTAATGGCAGTGAGTCCTGCACGTCTCCTAATGCGAAATAATCACCCGCTACTCACCGCTGATTAACTTAAAAGCAATGGGGGTCTTGATTTTTTTCAGAGGTGTTATTTATGCAGTGTGGCTGAGGCGGCGGCTGTAGCGGCATTTAGATTTTGTCACATCAGTTTCATAATAGGAGCATCGACAGCGGTGGAAAAAGGATTGTAGTGTAGAATCCGTCCCGGCGTTGACGTGATTAAAACCTCCACCTGAGCTCCATTCTTCAGCGGACAACAAATAACACAAACACAACCACCAGAAAACAGACAGGAAAATACACGACGTTATGCGAACGGACTAATCTCATTATTATCCATCAGGCCTCTAATGACTTCAGATGGATTTGTACTTGGCAACGCAGCTGCATGACTCAGCCTTACATCCGTCTTGAAAATGAGAGTTAATTCGCAAACAGTATGTTATATCTTCTTTCATTTGTGTTGTTTTGATTCACAGATGGTTGAAACTGAATGCATAGCTTGAGTTTTTGGAAATAATCACTAAACTGTCCACACTGTTAGTTTATGTGAACAGTTAGCATACATGTTAAACATTATGTAGATACATTAGCATTTCTTGTACAATGCCACAAAAGTTTAAAGTTCAACACTTTGGTTAACAGACTTGTTTGCTGTCTTGGTATCTTGTTGAAACCACTCACATATCTTCACACTTGCTTCAAACCTACAGCAGTCATAAGATGAGCGTAGCATAGCATAAAAATTAACATAAAAACAAATCTACTACCTGTCAACTTTACATTCCTGTTTCTATACTGATAACCTAAATATATAACATGCCAGTTAGCGCAGCATAAGAGAAGAACTTTGCTCAGAGCAAGGCTAGTGGTTTTGCAGACTTTATGCTAAGCTAGCAGGCTAATCCATCTCCATCTCTTTATTTAGCATAAAGACCTGTCCGTGATGTCACTCTCTGGTTGTTGGACAACTGCTTTGTAGCGGTAAGTTTGGCGCCATCTTGGTTTTTGAAGCCACGGGTGAGTAGCTGCTCGATCTGACGAGCACCTCCGCCATCTTGGCTGTCGTTTAGGGTTATGGTAACATTTGCCGGTGAATATTTTGTCCGACATCTATTTTTCTTCTTCTCTGTCTCTTCCTTTTCTGTGATTTTGCCTGTTTTATTGTTTTACTGTTTTATTCCTTTTACCGGTAATGACTCATATTGACTTTTTCTGTTTTTACATTTTCTCTCCAGCCCTTTTGATTTAACTCACCTTGGACCTTGTTTATTCTCCAATATTGTCTTCCTGAGTTTTCTGCTTTTACTTGATTGTCAAAGCACTTTATTAACCGTTTTTAAAGTTGCCATATAAATAAAGTTTACTCTCATATTATTACATTAAGTGGAGCTACAAAATAAGGATATTGTTAAAACAAAAAAGCACAATTCATCCAAATATTTGCATAGAACAAAATAGCCGCATTTCTGTCTGAGCAAATCATTAGCAAATACGATCATACCGCGCTGTCCAGACGGCTGCGTGTGCAACTGATATCAAGCAGGAATTCAGATTGTGAAGTGACAGTGACCATATTTGCTCGAGAAGGTGGAATTTAGGGTAAAACCTGTTGTAGGAAGGTGTCAATCACAAGGTAGCCACGTCTAAAAGCACACTCTGGTTTTATTGTCTATTTTACTCTAAATGGGATCATAATTTACTAAATGAGCTTCATACTGTGTTGAAGAAGACTTGAAATGAGAGATTGAAACCTTAAACCTTTTAGGAAACTGATTATTGATGTGATAAATCAATCATCAATTTTAGTGGATCCATCTGAAACCTGTGGAGTCGCCCCCTGCTGGCCAATAGAAATAAAGCACATTAAGGCACTTCGGCATTGACTTCAGACCGGTTAGCTTCGTCCATATATCCTACCTTTGAACAAAAGTGAGCTTTATGTATTTATTTATTTATTTATTTTTTACGTATTTCCACCCACTGCAATTTAATTTAATTAAATTGGTTGCAAAAAAAAAAAAAACTGCTTAGCAATTATACTGACTAAATCAGTTTTCAACTTTGTGGATTTGGAAGATTTCTAGGAAAAACAAGTTTTTCTGAAAAACAGCAGAAAAAATAATTAACTTGCCCGGCCTATCTGCAGAAATAATCTACATAACGTAATGAAGAGAGGGGAGGCTAGACCAAACAATTCTATTTTCACCCTCAAACTTGTAAAATGTGACCTCTAAAATGTGTTTTTTTCCTGGCTGGTATTCACCGAGGAATCAATTGGAAAGAAAAAAAAGGTTGTTTCTTGGCTGTGAAGAAAAACAGAAGTGCCGGCTAATTCTGATTACTTTACAAATTGGCAGGTTGACATGAGGTTGAGACAGAGGAAAGGGTTTTCTGATTTCATAACACATATCTCTTTCAGAAATAACCTTCACAGAGGGTGAGGCTACACTATTACACTAATTACTGCCCAGACGCTGTCAATCGGGATATTCATTATGTCTTCTGCAGAGAAAAGGGGGTCGGGATGCGAGGGGGGCGCAGGGGAGACGGGAGATAAACAGAGGTACTGAGTTGGCGGCAGCATGTGTAATGAGAAATCTCACAACTCAATATTTGTAGAAGTGTCATGAAGGGAAGGGAACCGAAAAGGGCCGACAAATGTCTCATATGCTCTGGTCATCTTGCGACAGCTGAGGTTTGCTCTGTGGCTCGAGCCGGGACATCCGTCAATGACTCCATTAGCATGGAAGAGGGTGATTGTGGCTAATGTCACCAGTGCCGGCCCTATTTGAGTGCGATACTGCATATTATTACAGTTACTTTATCGGAGAGGTCTTGTCCTAGATTCCACCCTCATGTATATTTCTCCTTAATCTATCTTATTGAAATGGAATGAGAATTCATTTGCAGCAAAGGAAGGGAAGCGCGATAATGCGTACGGCGGCTAGGCGAGGCGGGCCGAGGGAGCAGGTGAATACTGTGTGCGAGACGACGGAAGGAAGACCGGGTTTAACAAGAGGAAGGACACAGTTTTGGGGACGAATGACAAAAGGAGAGAGAGAGAGAGAGAAAAGACGAGCGAGGGAGTTGAAAGGGGGAGAATGTATGCGGCGAGAAGAGGGTGTGAAGGAGAAAGAGAAAAGGATTAGAGACGGGTCGGCTGGATGATTTGTTACAGCTGCACTTGATCGATCCGTTCCAATAGCCGGGTGTCTGTGTGCAATCAGGCATGTTTAACTGCTGTGTAGGGGCCTCTCGCCCGCTGTCTCCACAAGCCCCTTAAGAAGTGGAAATGTCCAATCAGTGCTGCTTTGTGTCTCTGCCCTCACACATGTACAAGTTGCAGCTCTGCCCTCAGGAATCGGATATAGTCACTTTGAACCACCTTTATACCAAAGTATTCATCGTTCCTTCAGAAGGTCGGGGCGCAAGTCTTTGTTCCTGCGAGATGCAGCTCAGCACATATATTAGGATGAAGCATAAATTCCCACAGAATGGCCTGGTACTCGTAGCGGGAACATGGCCAATCTATTTTCCCATACATGAGTGAAGTCTATGTGTGGGAAACACTGTAAACAAGTGTCAACAACACTGGCCGAGAGTTTCAAAGAGAAACTGCGATGGCATCATTGGGTCAGTCCCAATACCTGCGATTCAGATAATTTGTCTTTGATAACTGTTTTCTTGTGTGACTGACGTTTCCAGTAAATGCAGGAAGTAACTGTTTGATATATAATAAGTATAAATTATGCATTACATGTCTAAAAACAACTTGGTATATATTTTGTTGAGGCCCTTAATGTTTCCACGTGGTCCAAACCCAGAGAAACTCACAAGTTTGCTCAAAAGGAAAAGATGTGTTTAGAACAGATAGAGTCTTTGTCTTTAAACATTTGTTCCCGAGTCACATCAGATTTGTTTTTTTTTAATATTCTTTTTATTGCCAAATGCACATTGGATATAATATGTCTCTCACAAAGCAATCATAGTTTTATATGTTTTTTGTGATATACAAAAAAAGAAAAAAATGTAAAATGCAAGAAAAAACCCCAAAAAAAACAACAAAACAAAACAAACAATAACACAGCAGCATCATCAAACATAAATAGATTAGATTTGACAATATGGCGGATTACTACACAGCTTGTGTACTATGGCAAAAACAACAGCACCAGAAAAAAATTCCATACCATATGGCAGAGAAAAGGACCTGCTTACAGTCAGTATCATCACAGAGCTGGAATCATTCATATTGTAACATTAACCTCTCTCAAGTCCTTCACGTATTTTAATACAGGCTCCCATACTTTATCAAAAATTGCCTGTCTGCCTGCATTTTTATATCTAAGTTTCTCCATACATAAGGCCTCACTGAGCTCCCTCATCCACATTTCAATTGAAGGTACATTATCTGACTTCCAGTGTCTTAGGATAAGTCTTTTAGCCAAAATGGCACCAAAACATAGAGACTGTTGCACAGACTTTGTACTATTAGAGTACTGAGTCAAGTCACCCGCTGATCCCAGAATGGCCACCAAGGGCCAGGGTTCACACAACAAATGCCTTTGAGTAAAAATCAAATATTGAAGACCAGAATGAGTGAAGACTGGGACACGTCCAAAGTTGATGAGTAAATGTTCCAACCTGATTCTTGCATTTGTTACACAATGCTGATACAGTTGGATACATTTTGTTAACTTTTAGCTTTGAGTCACATCAGATTTGTTTAATTATGTGTTCACCACCAGGGACGTGAAACTGACCACCGGATCATTTGCATTACTTGTTTTTTTCCAGCCTTATTACTTACATCCGTACATTCGACGTACATCGGCAAATTCAGGTCAACTCTCACTAACTTCAGCACTCACCAGAGAAGCCGGTTCTCTCTCTACTTTTTCTTGTCTACTTTGTGTAGCAGGAGGTCGCTAGGACCCAAAGAGCAGAGACCAATCAAGTGACAGGAATTGGAGGAGGGACTGATTGGCAGCAGGTGTGAGTGCAGCAGTCACTCTTCAAATCCTTTGTGCACGCCAGGGCTGTGACTGTTTGATACCCTGTGGCTCTGGTAGGACTTTTAACATTGTTTTATACTCATGTTAGCATTTTAATTGTTAGGGTATAGTAGGGGTGCTTGCACCCCGAGGTATTTGTATTTTGATGATTTTAATTGTGGGTCAGCCAAACTTGCTTTTAGGACTGACATGACTGCGAGCACAGAGGTGTGTAAAACATACAGCTTTTAAACCTCTTGTGTTCTAAAATAAACTAACAGTGCTTTTGTTTGTTTTTAGGCAAAGCACTGACTGCCGTTTATTTTAGTTTAGTATTATATATATTTTAGCTTTATTGATTTTATTGTTTTTTATTGGTTAATATATGTTTTAGAGTTTGTTTTAGAGTTTTAACATTCTGTCTCCTTTTGTCTCTAGTGCTGCGGCTGGCGAGGTCCTCCATTTACCGGTGTGGTTGATGCTGGGAGTTCACTTCAGATGGTGATATGGTTTGTGGTTGCACATTGTAATGTGGTGTTTTATTTGAAGTGTGTTGGGTTTATATTTCTTTTGAATACTTGGTATACTCCCAGTGTCCTAGCAGTGAGTGGTTGGTGTCCCAGCCGTAGTATGACTGTCTGTCCTCTTGTCTTTTCTTGCGTGTGTTCTTAAAGTTTTAGTTGTAATAAAATAAATGGCATGTATGACCCACACTGGCTGTTGCGGCCTCTTCATTGAAGCCCCTGTGTACTCGGTACCTTCTTAAAGGTTACATTTCATTAATGTTGTTCATGTTGTAAAGTACATTTCTCCTCCAGCTCCAGTAAACAGTCAACATTAGAGATTGTAAACACCTGAGAATGGAAGGTCACCTCCACGGATCACTGCTGCAGTCAGGTTGATAAACTGGAGTGAAGATGCACTTTTTAATCCCAAAAGTCAAAAAGTAATCCCTGACTTCTCCTCTCGATGCAAAGCGGCTCCAGATCGCAGCAGAATCCGATGTAACAGGTGTAGAGCCAATCCTTCTGGAGGAATAAACGCCTGACTCTCTCCTCTAGAGCCAGCAAGCTTGTCATATATTTGTATTCTGCTCAGAGTTCATCATGGGTCTGAATTTGCACTCAAAGCAAGCAGACCATTAATAGACAGAAAACAGCAGCGCGACTAACTATTGTTCAACAAGCAACAAGCAGCTGCAGTCAAAGGGAGCAGCAGCATGATAATCAGAACAGACTGAAAGTCAGAGAAAGTTTAGCCTTCTTTAATTAATTGAATAATTTAAAGTTCAGTTTTCTGCTGCATCATAAACATTCTGTAATCGAGTGGGAGATTAAGTAGATGGAAGACCGTTTTCTGAACAATTTATAATCATAACCAAACGCAGAACTCAACAGGTTTGATTCTTACCACTCATCAAGAGGAATATATACGTTGATGTTAAGTAATAACTATCTATGGAGGTGTTTTGACACCAATAATAATGATAATAATATTGATACTATTCACAAAGAAGCAGTGGCGGTTCTAGACCGGTTTTAATAGGGGGGCCAGGTTGGGGCCGGCTTTTTTGTTAGGGGGCACATACAACCCGGGAAAAGACAAATCCCTCATTCAGATAAGGGACTTCAAACAATGTTTATAATTTCAACAACTTTGATTGGGTAGTAAACTGCTGAGACACTTTATTTCCACCTTTCCCTTCCGTAAAAAATCAGTGCAAGAAATCTGTCATTGTATTATTGATGCAGACTCCCTGTCGGGGGGGCCACAGGGGGGTCCAGACTCAGAGTTACGGGGGCACTGGCCCCTGTTGGCCCCCCCTAGAACCGCCCCTGCAAAGAAGCGATTAATACATGGAAATTGCTGCAAATCGTCGAGGAGTCCCTTTAAAAGTACTGAGTTCTGAACCAAACCCTGTGGACAAAGTGTTTCTGAGATGCGCTCCAGCTCCTGATTATTATCGTGATCGCTCCATTTAACGAGTCTACTGTCTCCCTGTGTCCATTCCAGCAAACATGGACGCCCACGCACCACACAAGGTGTTCTGCGACACGATTTGGTGCCACTATTGACCACTTTAACGGTTTCTTTTTCACTCCTCTTATTATTAAGATTTCAAGTGTGATTTTTTTGTTTTCTCCTCCAGACGTTGGCTCCATAATCGCTCTCTGGAGCAGTTTGACTTCCATGTATTGTAATCGACCTTACAGTAGGTCCCAGTTGCAATAAGCACTTAGATTGTGGCTTTGTACACTTTCTTGCCAGCTATTGTAAACACATTACTAGAGATTTCACCCAGGAGCCAGCTCTGCAGAAATGGTTTTTATTTTTATTTTTTTGCTGTCTTGGAGAAGAAAATGGAGATGAGAGTATTGTACGTCCTGTCAGTCTCTGAAAATATGCCATAGATGCAATGCGGCTTTCTTACAATGAAATATATGGTAACTCAGCTGTTGAGTCATCGGATTTATAACATGGATTTTGTTTTTGGACAGGTAATATAAATGAAAAGCAGTTTTCCTCCACCTCATACCGCGGTTGCCATATTGCACCGGGTTTATTATCAGCTTTTTCATGTCTGCAGCGGCTATTTGCCGAATTAAAACATGCCCAAAACACTCTATTTCAATATGTAATTAAGGCCAACTCATTCATCAGCTGCATAAACAAGCAGGTATTTTCAGATTGGAGATTTATCATAATTACAGTGAAGTCATGTGGCTGTGGCTGTTTTCAGGCTGATACCTCATCAGTTCTCAGCGGTACAGAATATTTTTAGCTAGCAGCAACACACATTAACAAAAAGGTGGCGAAAACACTCATTCCTCACTCAAGAAGAAGTACAGACGCTTATGTAAAAAAAGACTCTGGAAACTTAACTTAAGGAAGAAAGTACAGGCTCTGAAAACCCCTGTAATCAGAGTATTAAAGTAAGAAGTATCCCTCCTGAA
This sequence comes from Sparus aurata, assembly GCF_900880675.1. Lineage (NCBI taxonomy): Eukaryota > Metazoa > Chordata > Actinopteri > Spariformes > Sparidae > Sparus > Sparus aurata. The sequence goes on along the minus strand of NC_044198.1, from coordinate 24,074,624 downwards.
GGATAATCTACTAGCCATGTTGGTGCGAAGCTCCAGTCAAATTAAATAATTCAAATCTTATGAAACTGAAAGTGAATTAAAAAAATAACAAATCATAAGTTCCCGTCATTATCATTAAAACTTAAAGCTGCATTATGTAGTTCTAGAAAAGCAACTCAGACAGGGAACTCCAAAAAATATATTTATTTCCATAACTGAATAATAAAAAAAAAAGACTGACTCCGAGGAAAATAAAGGTCAAGAGAACACTGTTTGTTTGTATTTGGCAAGAAAGAATGGATTTAACTTCTTAACTCAAGTAAAAGTAAGAAAGTATATGCTCTGAAATGTAATCAGAGCATTAAAGTAAGAATATCGTGAAGGTTATTCTACCAGCCATGTTGGTGCGACGCTGACTGAACCTCTTGTCATATTAATATAATTCAAATGCTATGAAACTGAAAGTGAGAATCAGGGGGCTCAAAATGAAAAAATAATCATTAATTCTCCTCATTATCATTAAAACTTAAAGCTGCACTATGTAGTTCTGAAAAAGCAACTCAGAAAGGGAACTCAAAAAAATATATTTATTCCCATAACTGAAAAAAAAAAGACTAAAAAAAATAAAGGTCAAGAAAACATTGTTTGTTTGTATTTGGCAAGAAAGGTTGCAGCGAATACAAACAGAGCATAAACACTATGAATTTGTGTTTATTCAGTCATGAAAACAAAGAAATTGATTATTTAGCTTGTTTAAAGATGAAAATCAATCAGTGATTTGTCCTCCAGTAAAAGCACAGATGCCTGAAAACTCTACTTGAGTACAGGAACGACGTATTTGCAGCATACTTGCACATCAGGCCTGTAAAACGTTGGTGTATGTGCAGATAACAGTGGGTCCATGTCGCCGGCGCAGAGCTCAGATAAACCGAAGCGGTGATTTTCTCTACACCTACACGTCGGGAGACTTTTGGGGGAGTCGCAGCGAAGCAGCTGACGCACGACGTCTGCTCTTTATCTCAAAAATGAGGATATCCAGTCAGTCAGAACCAAAGTTCCACATGTTCCATTTTTGATTCCCCACCGACGACAGCAACACATCTCTCATGTACCGTAGCGACGAGGAGAAGAAGAAGGGAAAAAAAAAACAGTAATACACAGGATTTACAGTCTGTTGAGGTTTTGCTGTGAGCAGATTTTGTCGGATCAGCTTTTTTTTCCCTCCCCCACCAATAAGAGTGAAGGAAAAAAATACAGTCGCACACATACAGTCGCCCCCCCCTGAGCCTGGGCGTTATGATATAAGCAAGAAGTGATTTTTACATAACAGCGTCTCTTGACTTCAAAATCCTCGCTAGATTTATGGATAACAGCCCTTCTTAACCTCCTGACCCATCCAACACACAGTCCTCGGAGCGGGAGAGGGTGCAGGGAGCTGGATGGAGGAGTGGGGGCTGAGGAGGAGATACAGCTGGATCATTACATTGCCCACGGCGCTCCGCATCGATCAGAGAGCAGCCATAATAACCTTTCAAAAGCATGCTCCCGGCAAGGCAGCGCGTGGAAAATAAAAACACCTGCCTGAGTCCGTCAATAGGCGCCTTAATTATGTTGTAGCAGCCATCAATGGGCGCGCTCTTCGGGAAGGTAAGTGCGGCGAGAGCAGATGAATCTCCGACAGGCACGTATGAGACATTCACTGCGGAGCGAGTCAAAGAAACTAACCAGCAAGGAAACAAATGTGAGAAAAAAATGGAAAAAATTTGATTGAGATGAATTATCCCCGAAAAAGTGTATGACACCAGAGCACATGGTGGGGAAATTGTACAACAGCAACAACAAGATGCGTGAAACCGACAAGGGCGATAGATTCAAAAACACGGGGTCCCCATGCAGCGGCTGATTTATAAGTTCATTACGAGGGGCTATGTTTCACATCCATCTTTGTTGCTTGGATATGCATGAACTGTTGCTCGCCCCGCTCTCAATCAAGACTCGGCTTGCTGCTCCCCCGTTTGGGATGTTTACAGATGGTGTCAAAGCGGGAAAAGAGAGAGCGGCGGAGGGAACAAGAAGAGGGATGATGAGAGGGATGTAAAACACAGAGATGATGATGGAGGAACAAAGAGGATTTAAACCACAACACGGACGCATCAAAGCGGCTTGTTGCAAAAAAAAAAAAAGAAACGGCACAAAAGCGCGATGCACAAAATGGTAAAGCAGTCGTCTGTGGGCCTGAACAGATCGTAACTGTATAATTTGAACTGTCGGGATTAAGTGTGAATTATTAAACAATAGAGAAACGACTTTAATCTCTTATTTGAGTGTCATGCAGTTAAACCAGAGGAGGAGTCACAGCTGGTAGCTTGATGTCGAACGGCGTTGGGGTTTGTTTTTTAAAGACACAGTTCTGCATTAAAACGTCTAAAATTGACTAGACCAGTGTTTAGCTGTGTATTTACAGTATCCCACATGTTTCCAACAATGTTCAAACCCAGAGAAATCTACTTGTTACTCAAGCTATCGGTGATTTTCATGTGGTCATCTGTCAGCGAGCCAGACTAAATTCAACATGAATGAAACTTGAAGTCTTACAGTCACAGCAGATACATTTCCATCAGCAGTGGTGGTTATTTAATGGTGTGTGCATCATCAGCGAGGCGGGTTTTAACGGCAGGATCATTCGTTTTTATCTGCACCAGACCGTAACTAGCTATAAGCTAATAGCCGTACCAGAGACTCTGATACTCTCTGTAACGTTACGCTCATGAAGCAAAGTACATTTTCCCTCCGGCTGCAGCCTGCAATCAAACATTAAAGTACATTAACACCCCGAAAAACGGAAATCAGCTCTACGGATCGCTGCTGCAGTCAGGTTGATGAATCAGATGAATCCACTTTTTAATACCAAAAGTTTTAAACTCTAAACTCTCCTACTGTTGTTAAATCTGAGGTGACTCCAGGTGTTTATTCCTCCAGAGGGTCCGGCTCCGATCCAGACACAAACACAAAACATCTCATTTTGATGGGGAAGTTATTGTACGTTTCAGGTTTAAAATAATCAGGCCGTGACAATAAAGACATTCAAGTAAGTCCAAAGAGAGTGCCTTGAATTTTTCCTGCGATTTTTATGTTTACGTGTATCCTAATAGGTCCTCTTAAAATCTCAATATGAGTCCTGAAGGTGCTCCTACACTCAGATTTTGTGCTTTAATCACTTCTTTAATTGTCCTGCAGTTAATCTGAAGAGCAAAGAAAAGAGTAGACGGAGCAAAAACAAAAGGAAAAAACAAATGTAAATGGAGCGTGAAGCACTGGGCAGAAAATGGTCGAAGTCTTGGGTGGATTCCAGGAAGAACCATTATTTTCCATTTGGAGGATACTAATGGTCAACTGCTCATTTACTAATGGACCCTGCCAACACAAACACAGGGGAGGGAGTGGGGGAAACACATTCTCACATGTTTCAGTGCTCTTCCACCGGCCAATCAGCCCCGTTTGAAGTCATCTGGCAGATCCGAGCTCCCACTAGAAGAGAACTACCTCAGTATGTTGCATGTGCAGTTTTTTGATATCCAGGCCCATAAAGGAAAAAAGCTTCTTCTGGGTGGATATAAATATCACAGTGTGGAGAGAAGGCAGCGTGAGCATCGTGAGGCTTCACACGGCTCCTGGCCAAAGCTCACACGAGACATAATGCACATGAGAAAAAACGGGAGATAAAACAGGCAGTAAAGTGCATGAGAGGGAATCAGTTTCTCTTACGTCAGCCGCTCTTTCTTTCCATTCCTCCCTCTTGCTCACGCGGTGTCAAAACAGCCAATTTTCTAATCAAAGCAGTTTGCTGTGTGATTAAACATGAAATGTGATTAAGACGCTGCTGAGAAAATGATGTGTTTGTGAATGCATGCCTACACACTCGCACAGCGTGTGCTAGTTTTTCAGCGGCAGTAGCTCGCTGCTCGTTGGGAAGACAATCTGGACGAGATCAATATCCAACCGAAGCTCTGTTCGTGGCAAAGGGTCACGGCTGAGAGACCAATCCACTTACTTTCCGTCATGGTTCTTCATGAAGTCCCGCAGATCCATCGAGTCCCTCCAGTACATCACCTTTGAATGTTTCCAATGACAGTAATGAGAAACAGAAGGTGAAGTACAGTCAATAAATCGAGCTGCTTCATGTGGCAGTGATTGGTAAGTTACTTGAAAGGCGCAATCGATTAATCCTGACATATTACACTGAAAAGGCAATTACAGCAAAAGTATTGTTAGATGACTTTTTAGTACAATATTCTCAGCCCAGGTCCATCGAAAGGCGGCTTGAAATAATTCCAAATCCTCCTCGCCCGAATGCATCTTTTATATCGAGCGAGTGTTGCAATAGAAACAAGACATTGTGCTTCACCAGGCAACCGTACAATTTGGAGGGATTTATTGATCATCCAGCAGCAGCTTGCTTAGTCACGACGACTGCACACAGAACAAAGTCCTGACTCCAGGTGTGTGATTCTTACACCCGAGCGATACTTTGGGTTTTGGCCAGCTACCAACTTTGAAGCGTCAGGGTGATGTTGTCAGAGTCCAGGCTGGAAACAGGTGGGAGAAGTGCTGGCTGAAGAATGTCGTCCCCGAGGGTGAAAACACAACAACAGATCCGGGCAGAGTGCACGGTTTGTGCTTCCTGAAATGTTGCTTAGTTTTGTGGAAGGATGTGCTGCCTGAAATGGGTTTTCTGAGGTGTTGCATTTAGTCAAATGTCATGTTGTGTTTTCTGAAATGACACTGAACAGCGAGATTTAAAAGACACCCGGAAATGGAGGTCGGCTCCGTTGATCGCTGCCGCAGTCAGGTTGATAAATAGGAGTGAAGATGAATCCACTTATTAATCCCAAAAGTTAAAAGTAATCTCTGAGCTCTCCTCCCGAAAAAAAATCAAACATTTGAAGTGACAAAGGGTGTTTATTCCTCCAGATGATCTGGCTCTAAGTGAAATGTCGTGTTTCCCAAAGTGCTGCGTTTTCTCGAATGTTGTTTAGTTTGGCGAAATAGCATGTTTTCTGTAATGTTATTCTGTTCTGATCCACAGGGCCACCGTACTAATGTTAGCGAGCCGGCTACAAACACAACTCCCGAATAAGAAAATGTAAAAATAACTGGCCCGAACCACTTTGACAAACTAGCATGTCCCATCTTTTTATCCACAGAACACATTAAGTGGGTTCATATCAGTATTCTAAGTACTGAGACAGAGAGCAAACCGCCCCTGAATGTAAAAAGTTAAACGTAATTTCAAATTGTAATATCGCACACAACTCAAAAAATGTTACGACTAAGGACTGCATTAGTGCCCGACAGCGCTGATGACTGAATAATTCATTTTCAGGACGGACTGAATACAGAAAAAATTCATTAGTTTGCCTCGGCACCGAAGATAAAAGAGACACTTTCCACTTCTTAATTTTGAATGAAGGCTAAGTGCCGTCTGCTCCGTCTTTGTGCATGTCGACAGTTCCACGTCAGCGAGACAACATTTTAATCGGTTTTCAAAGACACAGTCATAGAAGCCCTGGCTGTGTTCTCTGTCTCCTCTAAACATGAGTTGTGTTGTTGGCCAGCAGGTGGTCTGCTGGTATGGCGAGGTCCGCTGAGGACTAATGATCGCTGACAGACCGGCTCCTCCAGATGGAAGTGGCATCTAACAGTCCTCGCTTGATGTGCTCTTGTCTCCGGAGCGCGTCCATGTTTCTCAGCCCAGCCTCTCCCTGGCTTCAGTGGTTTCTACAATGGCTGAACAATATGGAGAGAAGAGAGAAAATTATCCTTTTTTTAAAAAAATATTTGGATTGTGATGAATCACAACATGGCAATGGTGTTTTTTTTCATGTCACCGGCACTGAATCATTTTTAAACCATTCGTGAGGTCGCGGCATCGCTGCAGCAACACGATCCCTCGTTTATAATGGGATGTTGTGACACCATTTTTCCTCAGATTTGTAAATTGCCCTTGGCCTATTTTTGCAATTTCAATAACACTTCGATTCATTTTTCAGCCCTAGTTTCCAACACATCCTTTTTTCTAAAACTACTGAATAAGGTCGATTGCCCCAAGACTCCCAAAAATGACCTCTACCTTTTCCAAAACAACATGACTGTTGCAACGTATCATCAACAAAGCGTATCGGACCTTCACTGTATGCTTTCAGTTTGGTTTTGTTTTCAGCAACAATATTAAGCATACGTTAAGCACTTAGTGTTTCCCACACATATGCTTTACTTGGGCATTCCACCAAAGTATATTTGATGACCTGTCTTTTTTTATCCGTCCGAGAGATCAAGGCGGTCCGTGGTTAATCCGTGGTCGATTAACTAGTCAACAATCTCGGTTTTCCCCTCCTGTCTTCTGTAAAACACATCCTCTGCAGAGATAGAGGGACGCTCCCTGGTATTACATCCCCACCTGTAAATTGTTAGACAATTTCTTCTACTTGTAAGTGCACCTGGTTGTTTGCGATGTTCTTCAGTGCACGTCGGTTTTGATCGGCTTCATAATTAAGAACAAGCCTCCTCCACACTCATCTCACCATAGTTAAAGTCGATGCATATTACATATTGTGGCTAACTTGACCTCGGAGCCTTTCATGTGCAAAACAGATGCTTGAGGGGGAAGTAAAGTGTCATAGCTTGAAGTAATACTTAAGAATTGACCTTCATCATGTCGAATTCTTAGGCCACTTGGGGGCCGAGCAACAAACTGAAAGCACGGCATTAACACAATGTATATTACTTCTAAGATATTGCCCACTGCTAGCAAACAGTATCCTGATCAACATCCAGCAGACATGGAGCAAACTTAGCCTTCATTTGGATTCAGAGCTCCTTTATTGCACTGGGGCTAGCCTGAATAAATAACGACTAAATACAAATCTGGGAAAGATGTTAACTCTCCTTTTTGCTTCTGTTTTTGGCGCCCGCCAACTCTTCACGGAACTATCCAGCTGTTTAGTAACCAAAGGCTGCATGTTAATCAGCTAGCTTTGCTCAAATCAGCGCCCTGACTGGCAGCGAGTGGAGTGAAGCAAACTGTAAAGTTATGAGTTGTAAAAAAAAAAAAGTAAAAAATGTGAGTGGAAAGATGCTGAAACTGCAGAGTTGCTATTCTTGATTTGAAAATATTGATTACAGCGATTTTAAAGTTCTTGTCTTTACTTTTTTACTTACACAGTGAACAGAACAGTTATCCAAGAATAACCTCACCTAAGGCAGGAATCAGACCCAGACTGCTTTTGCTTTAAAGCGACAGTGCAACAACCTGAGGCGAGGCAACCTGAAGAAGATGACATCACCTTCCTCGCCATTCAAACAGCCACCGTTAGCTATAATCCTGCAGCATTCCTTCACATCTTCATCCCCTTCTTTATTCAGTATTCTCTCTCCTCTTCTTCCTCCTTCCTCCCGCCTCCTCTCCCTCTCTGTTTCCTCCCCCCCCCCTCCTCAAAAAAAAAAAAAATCAGTATTTTTATTCCCCTCCGGTGGCATTACTGCACTCTCCACTCTTGGGATGGCATATTAAACCTCGCCTCACGATCGATCTCAGATAAACACATTATGTTCCATCTCGAGCACAGAATGCAATTCTGATCCCGCCATAATGACACAGTACGCAGGGACAAAGCAAAATAACCACAGCGAAAAGGAACACCCCCCCACCCTCCCGCTCCACAAAAAGGTTTAACATTCGAGGCACAGCCGTTAACATAGTTGGTGTTTTGCTCGGAGCGCCGAAAAAAAAAAAACACACTGAAATAATGATGCTCACGTCGATTGCCTGTCCAAAATTCGTCTATTTCTTTAAAAAATGTCCCCACACATCTAAGGTGACGTGATGCAAAAGGTGCTTCATGTTAATTACCGAGCATGTGGCTTTAAAGGTTGGCCAAGAAGAGGGAGACCTCTATCCTCAAAGCCAGCTGGAACCTTGGAGTCAGATCAAACGCCGACTGGTTGCAGACGGTGGAAACATGGCCTCAGCTTGCCAGCTTTAAGTCATTCCCAAATACGTGAACGCATGCAGAAATGTGATAGTGTGTATTATGCGCATTCCATATTTTGTGTACTCCCCCTCAGCAGGAATGTGAGCGCTCGGCGGCTCGGTGAATATCCTAGAGTGATCTCGGAGATATAAAATTCACTTTCATCAGAGAGATTGAGTGTTGTGCTTGCGATCTTGGAGACGTCGGTGTGTTTGCAGACACATGTGTAATGTTGTTTTGGTGGGTTTGTGAGCTGGAGGGCTGCAGCCTTGTTTCCACAGTCTGCAGCTTTTGATCTAGATCCAAGGTTGTGTGTGTGTGTGTGTGTGTGTGCCTCACTGTTGGCCATGAGGATGAAGGTCTCTTATGGCCCCGAACCCTTTAATTCATGGACACACACACACACACACACACTTGCTTGCTAACAGATTCTACACAGAGCCGTTGATTGAAACTTTTAGATTTTAGCTTTGGCATACAGTACGTGACTAGTGCGAGCTGGATGATAGCAGCCAAGTCAGACAGAGAATAAATCATGCGGGTTCAGCAGCAAGTTGTATCTGAATACTTTTGCATTAAGTTCCATTTCCTCAGAAACCTTCATGACAATCAATATTTCTCGCCCTTGCTGAAGGAGCAAAAGTAGAAATGGGAAAAGCGATACGGGGGGAGTTGTGTAGCGTCAGGGGACGGACTTAGAAAAGACAAAGAGATCCTGAAATCTGAAGAGGACTGAGCTGGGGGGGAAAAAAACACTTCTGGATTGCTGCAAATGCTTCATTCAGCTGTACTTGGAACTCAGAAAAAGGACCTCGGAAGAGGAAAAGTTCAGTAACAGTCATCCAAGTCGGGAACTTGGGATAGATCCAACCAAGTTTACAACTAATGTTGTGATTAGGGGTGTCAACGTCTACACGTGTAAACGGGTACACGCATAACAAATTATAACCGTTTAGAAAAATCAATAACCATTTACACGTCTTTTTTTTCCTCCTCCTCGTTCATTTCAGGGTTTCCCCTACATGTAATTGACTGTAGCGCACCGCCACGGCAAAAAATAAAAGCCGCCACACCTTAAAAATTCAGGCATAAATAAATCCAGTGGAAATATTTTACCGTCGTCTTCCACCGCAGTCTCTGACGTTAACTAGCATGTTGGATATTTAGCTTGATAATTGGCTAGAGGATTAAAATGTTCACTTAGACCAGAGTCCTGCACGGGTCACCGCATCTGACCCGTTTTCCGACAGTAGCACAGATTATATTCCGTAACAGAGCCGACCCGCTATAAATTGATACCGATGCCTGAAGGAAAATTGGACGGACGCAATTTTTAAAAGTGAAAGTAAGATAATGTTACCTGAAAGCTTCAGATAATAACATTAACTAACTGTACACTTAAATGTTCCCACTAGTGCAGTTATCCGCATACATAATAGATGAATGGGGCACAATGTTACGGTGATATACAAAAAATAAATAAATAAATAAAACCCGCAGCCACAGCCAGTGTCGCGTCACGTCACTTATAGTTGACCGGTGGACGCGATGGCGGCGGTCAACAAGCGGAGCACTGTGTGTTTTTTGAACAAACTGTCAGTGGAAATCAAGTTGAGTGAAGGCTATGTCAGGCAAAGTTGGCTTACAACAACAGCACGGGATCCATGCTAAACCACCTGCGATGGAAACACCCGAACAAGTTGGAGGGAGAGACTGCTGCTGGCATCGGTGCTACCACAACTGCGATAGAAAGAGATCATAAATCTCCGACGTGTAACCGTGTACACGTCGGTTAGAAGCCCCGTTTACACGTGTAGAAAAAAATGTAAACGTTGACACCCCTAGTTGTGATATTTGGTGACCAGAATTCGATGTCAGGACGAGGCCTGACGTCAAAATACCGTTGACATCTGATTTTGTAGTTTGACATCATGGTGGTAAGCAACCAAAATTCAACATCTCTCCAACATTGGAGGTTTATGTCAACTCAACAATGGGTTTTCATGGATGTCTGATTCAGAATTCCAACCAGCCGATGTTCAGTTTTGACATCAAGCCGACTAAACGGTGAATGAACGCTGAGCGTCATTATAGTCGTCTTTACGTATCTAATCCATGTTTGTTCCCGTCACTATCTTTCAGTTCCTCTCTTTTGCGTCTCATGTCTCGTTGTTCCCTCTGGTTCTGTTGTCATACCTGTTTGTACTCTTTGCTTTTTAGTTCTTGATTTTATTGCCGACCTTTTCCGTTTTTGAAGCTTGCTTTTTGTTACTTGTTCCATTTGCCTCCTTTTTGCCAACCAGAAGAGCTAATCTGTTAAATCAGCTGCTGCTTGTGAGGTTCACAGACTTTGCCTCGCATGCATCCGTTTGCTGCGGGCGTCCATGTTTTCTCCAACAGATGCACTGAAAGTGAAAGTCAGGAATACCGACTCGAAACTATCGACCTCCGTTTCGCAGTGGATTGCAGCGTTAGTCTCCTCCTCCTCCTCCTCCTCCTCCTCCTCGCGGTGAACCGGACGGAGTCGATGTGCACACGATGATGATGAAGTACGTCCACGTACAACATACCCATAATCTGTTTACACCACAGGCGTTCATGGATTACAGCTTCAATAATACAACACTGGGTTCCAGTACACTCACTCCCATAGTAATGATGGTATCACAACAAAAACACAAAGTATTACAAGGAAGCATTGAATAATACATGACATTTTCCTTCTGAAGAAAATACGACCCGGAACGACGAGACGACAAGAATCCTCGGCGAGAGCTGATTAAAGATTACAGACGTTGAAGTTCAAAAATAAGAATGGGCACGCTCTGAGTTTTATGTGTTATTTCTACACAAATCTCAAGAAAAGGTCAAAACTAGAGTGGAATCAATTCTTCCACGTACAAGTACATGCCCGTGTTACCAAAGCCGGATAAATCCTCTGTTGTTTTCCCAGAGCACATCAGCGCGGCTCAAAGGGCGACGTGTTCTTTTGTAACAGGGAACATTAAATTACAAGAACACTTGATTTTGAGTCGATCCTACACACATCGTCCGCCGCTGCGGTAAAAACACTGAGGTAAAAGATTTAAAACTGCTTTGAGCACAGACAAGAATTATGTCTGTCTGATTTTGAGCATGCCGAGGTACAACGAGACGCCGGTTAAACAGCGTGATTATCGCACCTCAGTCCACATTACTCCAAACCTGCCGGTGCTGAAGGGGCAGCGCAGGATGTGAAGTCAACTACACCCTCGGCTTTTGGACGAGGCTGCAACTCTGCCAGTCGAAGTTCACCAATGTTGAGCTCCGCACGAAGCCAAGATACGAATTCTCTTTGCCACAGCGCGCAACTGTTTTATTTGCCCCTTCGCTCGCTCGAAATGGAGGTTGGCTGGCTCTCTAAAAAGTCCTTAGCTTCTGGCATCAGAGCCCCGGCTGCTTCTCCAAACTTGGGGAACTGTGGGTAATACACTGACGATGGACAAGTACCTCAAACAACCCTTCTACAAAAAGCACGACTTGAGAAGCAGCGGTCCTGAACCTTTTTTGCATCGTGGACCATCATTTGAAGACGTTTGTTTTCCACTAATTTCAGCTAGCTTGACCTTATTTTTTTGGGCAGGACGTGACTGAAACAGGTACGTGTCAGGCGCGCCAAGAGGAACCAGCGGATGTTAATAAAAGAGAATCTGTTTTTCAAAATAAAACAGCTTTCAGAGTGTCATCGTCAATATAACGGAAAAAAAACCAACCTTATTTATTCTTTCTCCGCGGCCCGGTGGTTGGGGACCGCTGCCTTAAAGGACAATTTTTCATGCAGGATGAAATACATTGCTGCTTCTAAGAAAAGAACTGAACATTTCTTTCAACCCAATCACCAGAATAAATACCAATGTGTGCTCCTGCAAACCACAGATGTTGTAACATTTCATTTCTTCTAGTTACTAGTTTCTTTTTGGTTAGGTGTCGGCACAAAAATCAAACTGGTTAGTGTTAGGAAAAGATCATGTTCTGGTTGCAACAACAGGTCTCGTCTAAAACACATATTTTTGACAATATGAAAGTCAGGTAATAAACATGTGACATTAATATGATATGAAGCATTTTGCCGATACGGTTAGTAGCCTACGACGTGCACAGAATTGAACGTATTCGTGGTTGCTGCCAACGTTTCCTCCTGGCGGCTTCCTCTTCCACCAGTGCCAGCCCTCTAATTGCTACCTGGACTCTTCGCACTGTAACACAGCTTGTTTATCAGCGGCTGACGCGGAGCGGACAACAAGGTGACCCTGCCGAGACAGCTCTTTATCTCTCTGTCTTCGGGGGACTTGGTTGGTCGTAATGCCACGGAGCAGGCTTGATGTGACGACCTGAGAGAGAGAGATGGTGTTACCTCACAAATTTCCAGCAGCTCTTATTTGTTGCGAATTGAACCGAGGCCAGCTGCGAGAGGGACGAGGTAATTTAAGCACCTGTGGTGGATTGAAGACCTCTTGTTTCTCCTCCATCACCCTCTCGTCTTATTGCTCTCTTTCTCTCTGCGTTCCACTTTTCCCCTGCAGCGGTTATTCCTGCCTGCCTCTCCTGCAACAATCCCCCCCACAGTCTCATGAGCTGAAATGATATGTACCCTCATATACAGTGGAGCACAAGTAAATAGAAACTCGGTCACGATGTGGGGAAGCGCCGGAGCGTGCGCCAGACAAATCTTCTGCCGTCGTCGTCCGCGGGGAGGAAGGGGAATAGGAAATGTTTGAGATAACATCCTTAGCCTTTCGCTGACTGGGTTTAATCTGGAGCCCAAAACTTTGCTTTCTGCCTTCACCGTCTGCGTGTCAGACGCGAGAGAGGAGGAGGAGGAAAGTGCGAGCGGCTGTGAGAGGCTTAAGTGACTGACACAGGGAGAGTGCTGCAGAGTGCTCACACTCTGAGGGTGATATTGAGAATGTGGGAGTATGAAAGCTAGATTAAGAAAAAGGCGACGGGAGTACGAGAGCGGGAGTCTGACCGAGGAAGAAAGAGCAAGAAATAATTAGGCCGAGTCTTTTTGTGTGTGAGCCCTCCTCGTCGTTTCCACGCCGTGTGCATGCACGTGCGTGCTCGAGCATGCAGCGGCGTACATTTGAGCGCTTCGGGTCTGCATCTGTGTGTAAATGTCCCCGCATGCCTAAGTGAGCCTGCGCATGATTAATGATGAAAGCAATCTGCATTTACGGAGCATCTTCTTTTAGAATATAATATCCCGGAAGACAGAGGAGGTGTTCTCTCTCTCCCGCTGTGCATGAATCCTGTTAAAGGAAAAAAAAAGGAGCCTTAAAACATGGATTACGCCTTTAAACGGCTTTATGGGCCCGTACACAAAAGAAAAAGGGAGGTAATGGAGATTATATTGCGCCGACACGCGCCAGAAAATAAGAGTTTTATTGCATTTCATAAGCATGTGCTCTAAAAAAGCCCCCCCCCCCCCCTTTTGTGCATGCATTATTCAGATTTGTCCATGAGTTAGAGAAATAAATGATTAGGTCCATGCGTCATCTCATGCCAGACAGCACCCATCTGTGCCTCGACGGGTAACGCTAGCGAGTGTAGGCCGGAGTGTCTGTGCTGTATTTGTGCAGGAGGGGAAGAAAGGAAGAGCAAAAAAGAAAAAAGGGGAAGGCAACAGGGAGCATACTGCCAGCGAGCGTGCACAGCTTGAGTGTATTTTTACAGGCTTCCCGTAACAGCGAAGACAGTCTGGATGCTGCTGGGTGCAAGGCGTGTCATTAAAAGTTTCGCAGCCGCAGTGGATGGCTGTCAGAGCCCATGCCAATTAGTGCCACTTTAGGTGTCAGTCTGGTAGGCAGGAGAGACGAGGAGGCGAGGAAGGCTGAGAGGAGCACCAGGAGCACCCTGCTGACTGAGGCTTCCTGCTCAGCTGAGCGTCCTACAAAACATCGGCTCGGCTTGATACAAACAGAAGCAGGAGGCTCGGTCTCGTCCGTGATTTTATGAATAAAGGCTGCATCTATACATCCGAGCCGGGGTGGGGGGAGAGCACCCCGTGACGTCACCCCTAAACAAATCCATTGCCCTGCAGCGATGAATGGCTGCCGCTTTCCCTCCTTCTAAGCGTTCAGTAAAAAGCACTACTAACAACAACAACAACAACATCGAGAGTCAAGACAAACACACAAGCGCTGCGCTTCTGATCTACTGGCCCATATTACTGCGGCTTTGACAGCCTTTTTCAATTTCCTTGCTCCGTTAAAGGCACCCTGTGGAGTTTTTGACCTCTAGTTGTGCTGCACAGTGATGTTCAGATGAGCCAGCGCCGTTATTGTCTGCAGTGCGCACAAGGACGCACACACACACACACACACACAAACGCGTCACGAGAGCGGTGGTGATGCGCTGTAAAAACCCACTTCTGCAGTAAACTGTTGTTGGTTATGTGCCGTAAAAAAAAAAAAAGGCAGCAGTACACCCATAAAAGCGGAGAGGGGGAGCACACAGCGTGGGTTTTAAAATATTCAGGAGAAGGCTCTGGTAATGTTTTATTACACCTTCAGGGTGATGTAAATGTGTTTTAACTGAGAAACAAGTGTAATCAAAACTTTCTTTGTTTACAATAAAACTCCACTCCCGCACGGTGCATTTGAATCTGTCTTAACCCGTTAAAAGGATGGATGAGTGTCACACACCGGATTATACCAGTAATAAAAGCAAAAGGGTAATAACTCAGCTTTTTACTATGTCGTATACTTAGCTACCAGTGTGGACCCAGCCGAGGAAAGTGTGCCAAGAAATCATCGATCCAAAAACCAACACGTCTGCTTTTTATCCAAAACTCAACAACACACCAAGCGAGTGACTCATATGCAACCAAACCGACCCGTCACAGTTAACCCTCCTCGTCCCAACATGTTAAAATATGTGGACTACTGACTATTGACCTGTAAAAACAGGCCGTTATAATTATTCTATGCATGCAAGTTATAGTATATATGCATGGTTTTGTAAAATATCCCACATTTAGAAGGATTTCGGTGTTGCATCCCTCCTCTGATGACGTATGACGGCCAAATCAAACCAAAGTCAAAAGTAGTTCCTCTAATATCAGTGCAGCCTTGCAGGTTAGGAGCACCAACGTTAGCCACAGACCTCGACTGACGTCAGCCGTCGAGCTCAGCTAACGTTAGCCACAGACCTCGACTGACGTCAGCCGCCGAGCTCAGCTAACGTTAGCCACAGACCTCGACTGACGTCAGCCGCCGAGCTCAGCTAACGTTAGCCACAGACCTCGACTGACGTCAGCCGCCGAGCTCAGCTAAAGTTAGCCACCGACCTCGACTGACGTTAGCCGCTGAGCTCAGCTGACGTTAGCTACCGACCTCGACTGATGTTAGCCGCCGAGCTCAGCTGACGTTAGCCGCCGAGCTCAACTAACGTTAGCAGCGTTCTTTATTATTTCGTGTCCCGACTGATAGGCCGAAGTTGTGGACGATCTTGCTTCTCCATCTCAATCAGATATAGCAAATGGCATTGTGTAAGTAAGGCAAAGAGACATCACCACAGCTGAGGACACCATGTTGGAAATGGGTCGTAACAAACGCCACCGACGTCATGTGATAAGGTACGAGGGTTGAAGGTCCCAATTCACTCCCTTGTAACTCTGTTCTGAGAGGCAAGTGGAGTCAGGGGTAAAACTTGGAAATGGAATTGGGCCAAAAGTTTATTTACTGCCATTTCATTGCCTCATTCTGGTAGTTTTCAGTAGGTTTGAGGTTGATGGTGAGTTTATATCAATTATTCTCATATTGGGGTCATTCAACACTTTTTAATTTGGTCTTTCATTACAAAAAAAGAAGACAGAGACCCTGTTCTCAGTGTGATCCCCTGAATATGTGTAACTGAAATTTGTACATAATTTAAAATGAATGGTGTTTACATAGAGATGTGAACGCCACGCGCCTCAGAGTTAAATAATATAACTTGGCTCACACTGGGCTTAATGGCATGTGACAGGAGGAGCAAAACTGTGTTTCCTGTCTGTGTTTCGTGGGCGAAGGACATATTTTTCCAAGTCGATTTTCCAGCATTGGCCAGTTTTCCTCACTCCCATGATGCTCGTTGCTGCTCGCTGCAAGACACGCGAGCAGTTAGGGTCACTGAGAGAGCAGATAAGGAAATCTGTGTCTGTCTTCCTCAAATTGACTGACAGGGTACCCCAGGAGCTCGATACACTGCTGTTTTAAAAAAAAAAGGAAAAGAAAGCACGGATCAGAAAAAATGATGTGAAGTTATTAAGAACAAATCGATTGTCAGAGGCAGAAAATATTGGATGATAGAATAAAACACTTGTGAGATATGACAATAGTTTGCCTCAGAGGTCCAAAAACGCAATTTGTTAAGATGTTAAAAAGCAAAACAACAAAGTATTACACAGAACATGATAAAAAAAAAAGGGCAAGTTCATACTGCGGTTCAGCATAATGCTACATCAGTATGTGTTGTCGACCGCTAAAGTGCCAAGTAGCGTAGTAAACTCGGGTTTCATGGTGTTTTTTTTTCCTCCTTGTGGAAACTGTGCAGAACTAAAGTTTGACCGGGTTCAGAGAGATTTGAGGGGCAAACAGTGTCGAACAGTGCAGGCAGACAACAGAACGAGCTGGAGGGCATTTCAGAGTCAAGCCGCAATATTGACACTAGTCGAGAGCTAACTGTGTGCAGACATCCATTATGTATGCCTTACCTATTCATATTCTGGGGGTTTTGGGGGGGAAGGGGTGGCACTTATTCCACTCTGCACTGAGCTAAAGGAAAGAAAACACCACACAGTTTTGACAGTTTTCTTAATCTTTCAAGGGGCTGAAACTGATAATATGTTTTGTTTCTGTATTCCTGAAACATTAACAAGAACAGCTAAAGACTTTGTTATACTCGAAAGTATTCATACGGCATCTCAAGCTTCTGTCCAAATAGTAAAATCAATACGTTTTAATCAGCAGCCAAGGGTCAAAACCCCGTTAATCAGCCAATAAAGGCGAGCTCAACCAGGCGGGGTGCGAGCCAGAGCAGCGAACACAGCAGTCGACAGAATGAATATTAAAGAACTGCCCGAGGTCGTGACACGCTGTGCCACAGAGCCGCGAGTGTGGCTGTAAACATGTACTGATTGGTTTTGTTTTGTTATGTCAGAGATGTATGATTTCAGACAATGGGAATGATTTTAAACAAACTACATATTTAAAGTCTCACTACATACAAGAAGGAGAAGGCAGTGGGGGTATTTGTTGCAGCAGCACAACAACAAGCCTGTGAGAAAATCTTTAAAAAGGTGTAGCTAGTATGTGTTTGTGTTTTTTTTTTTGGATCTACTGTATTGATAATCTTGGTTGCAGTATTTTAGAGAAGTGTTCGGGAAAAACAAATTCGCTGAAACTCACAAAGATCACGCATCCACAGACGCCATCACAGAACAATGAATCAATTATAACCAGGTTTCTCTGGGGCTATTGGCGGAGGACTGATGAAAGGTTGCAAAACCCAAAGACACTACTGGAATCAATGCGGCGTTGTTTTTGTTCCAATTATGCCGAGCCTTCTGGAGATGTCACACAGATTTGTCCACAGGCTGTGATAGTTAATTTGTCCTGTACACTTTGTGATATGAGAAGAGACAAACTGAAACTGTGAGTGGTCCCATTAATTAAACTGCTTTCCAGCTGTCGTCTTGCCTGAGAAAAGTTTATTTCTTCAATATTCGGTGAGAGTGGAGCAAAGCTGAAAACGGAACGGTGCCCTTCTGTTACTTTGTGTTTCATCTTTTTGTCAATTATCTCATTCGTACCTCCAAACTTTTTGATTTGTAATGTGGTTTTCATACATTTCCTCAGTGAGACATCTGCTTTCAAAGTCAGTATGATTCATCCTCTGGGGAGCATGACGTTTACTACAAATCTTCATAGCAATCCATCATATAACTTTTGAGATATTCCAGGCTGGATCGAAGTGGTAGACAGGCTGACAGAGCAGCGTTCTCATGCGAGGCTAAAGGAATCGTGGTCCCCAGAGGACGAACCATACAGATCCTCGGATGTGTGCTCCAGCGCCACCATGAGGTTCACATTTGTGTTTTAAAGTGTAGGATGTGCCGGCTCTGATGACCTCCTGAGTTTTCCTCTAGCAACATCCAGAAGATGCACTGATGCAAAATTATGTATTCATGGTTCCCAGATGATAAATCCTACAGACAGGTGAGTCTGTAAATTTTTATCTGGTGCCCGCACAAGATTCACATGTATTGTTCTGAGTGAAGTATCTCAACAATGATTAAATAGATTGCCATGAACTGTTGTGCTACACATCATGGTCCCCAGAGGATCAACCAAACTGGCTTATGTGAAACTCTACCAGCAGGTGCCACCCTGAGGTTCACATTTACTGTTTCAACTATGAGATTTTAACATAAACTCACATCCCTGTCAGATGTAATGAATTGTAATAACTTTATTTATGAACAAATGTCTGTAAAACTGACAGCATTCTTGCCAAAATCAGTTAATAAACCGTCAGATGTTTTTTTCTAACCATGGCTCCTAAAATGACAATGTTGGTCCATCTGTCCATCCACCACGTCGGTCCAGGTTTTAAATATCTCTATGCAAAATGATGAACTGAACAATGCTTCATATTCTCCAGATAATGAATAATACAGACAAGTCAGTAGGACAGCCTCAGCTTTTATCGTGCTAATTAGCTAAATTTAACACGCAGAAGGTGAATGTTGTTAATAGTTTACCTGCTTAACAACAGCACGCTAGCATCATAGTTATGAGTTAAAGTGCAGCCTCACAGAGCCGTAGTGTGGCTGCAGACCCTCAGTGCTGCTCATTCATTCTGAAAACCTTATAAAAACTTCTGCAGCTACTCAAAGTTTAGCTGTGAGAACAGTTTTGAACTTTTCAAGATTTAAGGTCAAGATGCCTGAGGAACATTACCTCACTGTTAGTTTCACCTGTTTTTTTTTTTTTTGGACAAATAATAAAAAGTTGAACAACTACTTCTGCCTGTGCAGCAGCAGCAGTCCTGCCAAACTGCAGCATGTAAGCAGACGGTGTATTGATTTCAAACATTAACACTTGTGATGACTTACAGTCAAGAGAAAACATCTTGTACAATTTCAGCGCGTCTGATTTTCACGATCTGTCCTCATTCTGCATTAATACTGGTTACACTTCAGAAACGAAATTACATATTTGTATATAGATAACAACCTTGTGATGAATAATAAATATATCTACCGAGCAATCATCATTAGAAGCTCTTTTCTCGTTTAATAAAGCAATTACTTTATGTCAGCAGAGTCACTCAGGGAAACCCTTGGACCTCTATTTAAAAACTAAACGACACTGAATTATACATTACCACAAGTTCATTACCATAAATATTGCCGAAAGTAATTATCTCCCGGCTGCTCAAGATGGAATTTAGTTTTTCAAAATGTTTTTTTTTTTTTTTTCCCATATAAGCCCCGTTCATTATTTGTAAATTTGAAAATTACCGGGGTGTAAACATGGAGTGGAAATTGACAACATCTTTCATCCGACCACATTGAACCAGCCGCTTATATCCATCTTGGTGAATCCGACATCAGAACACGAGCTCTGATGTATGTATCCCCTGTGAGTGCTCGTGTAGAAGACTTGTAGATGCCAAATGAAATCAGCTATGCAGAGTTTAGAGAGAATACAATATATCGGACGCGCTGTAGACGCTGTGCATGAAATGTGCTTGCAGATGACACTGACTTACTGAGCGTTGTGCATAAATCAGTGAGATCGCCCCCTCATTTGCTTTAAAGGCGATAAAGTTCAAGTGTTGAATATGCAAGAATGATTTAGTGACTATGAAATCATTTTTAATGACGATGAAAAGGGAAAAAATTTTGTTAGCTTTGTTAGCTTGTTGGCTACATGGCCTCCATTAGGAAAAGACTGAATCACTTCCAGATGTTGTGCAAAGCTAATATGCAGAAAAATGACTGGATTAAGTGGTTTATTATATTATTCACTTTGTTTCCAGGAGTTAGATTAGAGGATCACCTCCGCTCGAATATCTGTAACAACCGTAAAACCCTCTGTGACGTCACCAGTTGGGTTTTGGCATTGCGTCCTTCACCATCTTGGATTTTCAAGGCTGAAGAGATTATATTTGGACAAAAACAGTGGAGCCAGGGTAGATATCCTGATTGTATCTGCTTGAGAACACGAAGGCACACTGTGGTTGCAATTTGTCAGTCACAAGGAAGCTTGTGTCTGTTTTATCGTCTATTTTACTTTAACTGTGTGACTATAATTTACAAATAAACATCAGGCTGCGTTGTAAAAGACTTGATACTATAAAATGAGTCCATAAACTCATTAGGAAACTGATTACTGAGGTTATAAATCCAATGGAAAGTGGTGTAATATTCTCATAAGCTTACATACAATTAGATTGATTGTAGATTAGATTGTAAAAAAGGATACAGGCACTTTTACGTGGCTACACTCCGTCCGTATGTTATACACTCAATGGTCTGTATGGTAAATAGCAAGTAGGATGTTAGCTTAGCTTAGCATACATATGCAGAAATAGCTATCTCACCCTGCAGCATGTCTTCAACCTATATTCCCACTTGTTTAATCAACAAAGAAACAAATGGAAGTTATGTGTTGGATTCTTCCTGGAGGTCTCGTGGTGACGGCAGGAGTCCAGCAGATCCCTGCTAACCTACACTAGCTAGGACAAGCTAAGCCGAGGTAACCGTCCTCTGGCTCCAACTTCACATTTAACTCACAGACACAAGAGTGATATTGATTTCTCTATGCAACCCTCAGCAAGAAACCTAATTTATAAAACATATTTCACAAAAGACGTGAGACAGAAAGGGAGAAGAAAAAGAACAAGACACTTTTAAAGTTAGCAGGAGTCTTGAGATTGTGTAGTGCCATTCAGACATATTGGCACTGGAGACATGAAAACCAATTATATCAAAACTAGTTCACAGTGTTATTGAGGCAGTTTGCTGAAGGCTATGATAGGCGAGGGTGCCACTTCTGTTGGAGTGAACTTTATTACAGGGCAAGAATATCTGCAGCTGGAGGGGACGACGATGAAACAAGAGCTGAGAGGGCGTCGGGGTCAAGCTTGACATTTTCCACTTAAAAACCAAATGTTTTCTGGACGATTTTCAAACTCATCGGGGATTGACGAACATATTTATTTTTGCATATATTACGGCGGAGCAGATTGTAATGAGTGCCATTTGTACGCACAGTAATTTCCCCTCTGTCAATGTCACAGCGATGAATAACACCTGTTAATGCAGAAGAACGTGGCATCTGCTTCGATGGAAAATACATTTCGGGGGTTGATGTTTAAACTCTGCAGAAGTAGTTTATTTACTGATTTTATTGTTGCGGCTGACTTTGCAGACATGGGAGGCAAACTCGGCTTGCGCCATCTATTGTCAGATAAAGAAATGAAATGATTACAACACAATAAAAAAAAATATATAATGCATTTGATTCACTGTGACGGAATGAAATGCGCACCAGGAGGAGGGATTAAGCTGATCCCCACCAACAAGAAAATGTAATGATCACAGGCATGAAAATCAAATACAGATCAGAAAATCCCTGCTTTTTCCCTGAGGCAGATCACACACACACACACACACACACACACACACACACACACACACACACACACACACACACACACACACACACACACACACACTACAGGCTGCAACTACTACGGCCCCCAATGCACCTGAAGCGAGATGTGCTGCACTGTAAGAGGAACAGCGCCCTGTCAAAAGAGGCCATTTTGCTGCTGCCTTCTGGTCGTCTTTGCAGTTTCAGCTCATCCTCCCCCAGACACGGTAGCCTTAATAACCTCTTAGATGCTATGTAACAGCTCCTCCCCTGAGAAATGGCTGCCAGTCCGACAGGCCGTGTGTGTGTGTGTGTGTGTGTGTGTGTGTGTGTGTGTGTGTGTGTGAGGGGAAAGGCCAGGGAATGTGTTTAGAGCAGAGATGCACATAACAGTACAGTCTCTTTTTTTCCACTGGATTTACTTTATTAATGTATACATTCCACGGCATCCATCCAAGGTATCCGTCTGTCTTTCTCTTTGCGCCACACTCACACTCACGCTATCCAATTCCCTGCAACATGCAAAAAAATCTAATTACCAAATGATAGTTATTGTAAGTCGTTCCCCCGTCTTTAGATAGACATTGATCATGATGATACAGAGATGCCGTACTCCAACTAATGCGTGTACTTCACCACCACTTCAAAGAGAGGCGCTTCACACCCCCTGCAGCCTCTCAATAATGGACCAGGGCCCCTTAAGTGATCTCTAATGGAAGCTCTTATGGGAGGAGGCACTCATTCATATTCCATATTTCATCCTGCAATACCACCACTGCTGCAAATGGGTCAAAAGGAAAATGCCATTGCACACGGGCTTTTTGACTCTCCAGGGAATTGCCGTGGCCCAGAGGGGATGAGGCTGCTGGTAATCCAGATTATATTGGGTCCCCTTCCAACTCTCCCCCCCCCTTCTTTTTTTCCTCCCCTAATCTGTATTAATCCAAAACAAGCGGCGTGTGGCGTAAAGAACATTCCAGGGCATATGTGACAGTGTTGACAAATATAGTTTTACGCATCATGCCCAGACAGGCTGAGGGAGATGAAAAAATCTGAATAGTTTGACATTTGGAAATATGTTTCAATCGTACCTCATGTTCATTCATAGCCGGTCGCTCTGCCAACTCGAATCCATTCATCTGGGTGACTCAAAAAGCGCTCTACAATTTGTGTATTATGCAAATGCCTTTCCGCGCAACCTCCACTGTAATTTCTGATGAAATTAATCAACACTGTTAGGGTGTAGTTAGGAAAAAAGGGGAGCTCATTGAGAATTATGACACGCTGGAATGAGGGATCGGGCGGCGGAGGAGGAGGAGGAAAAAAAATAAGAGAGAGAGAGAGAGCATGCCTTGCTAATTAGCCACCTGCAAACAGGCGCACAACCCGCGAAACGCTTGCACAATGTTGTGACTTGTTTTCTCCATTAGCCGGCGAGCGGAACACGGCTCAAACCTAATGCTTCATAATAGACGAAACCACAGTGGCTGTTAGGCCAACATGAACGCCGTCGCCGATGTCACCGGAATACAAAATATCAGAAAAGGGGAGACAGAGAGCGCATCAAATATTGATGCGCTTTACAACAACATCTGCTGTGCGCCATTTATGAAATATTGAGGGATACACGCAGAGATAGGGGGGACACACGGTGCTTTGTCATGATCCGGCAGCTCCGTGTTTTACAGTATATGTGCTGAGCTGTGGAGCCCGAGCATGAACGCAGAGCCACTGGAGTCGGAGGAAGCGAAGAAAAAAAGGTGGAGGGAGGTGGGAGGAAAAAAAAAATCCTCTTCTAAATGTCTGGTGTGAGAGAGGAGCAGCCACAGACGCATTAACAGTGAACTCTCAGGGGTAATTTAGGCCAAGAGTGGTGGCATTTCATCTGCACTTTTTATGTGGACTTGGCTAATGACAGCGCGATAACAGCGAAGGCCAGTACACGGAACAATCCCCAGATATTTCTGTTGTTTTACAGTCTGCCAAAAAAGCCTGCTAAATGGTGGTGCTACAAGAGAGAAGAGAGGATCATGGGATAGCACTTCCACTGAAAGCTTTTCTCACCCACCCACCCACCCCCCCAACGAGAACAACAGCTCCTCATCTGATTCAAATGAGCATTTATTGGCACAAGTGTTTCAGCTAAGATAATGCCAAAAGCTAAATTACATATTATTGAATGATGAGATTTTAAAATCCACCCGTCCTGCCTGTCTTCAGTGGGGGAAAAAAGGTGCAGCTGACGTTCATTTCAGGGTTTAAATGTCTCTGCAGTGGTCGCGGCTGTTTACCGACTCTGGTGCCGACTGGCAGCGGTACAAACATGATCCCCAGATGCCAACTGGACATTGGCGCGTGAATACTTCTTCCGTCCGTCTCAGGGGAGTGGCACTCAAATATCATTCAGTCAGCATCAAGTGTGATGAGAGACTGAAGCCAAAGATACTTTTTTTTATATCTTTCACTCCCTGTAACTTTGTCACCGATCTGTACCGCCTCCTCGATCGATGCAGTGTGTCTAATGCAGAAGACTTTTTAAAGCAAATTTAATGTTTCTACTGTTCCCAGTTATCCGGCCAGTCGTGGCATCAAACATGAAAAATCTGTCCTCAAGTTAGAGTGAAAACTATCATCTGAGAAACCTGCTCAAGTAATTAGAAATTAAAAACGACCTGGTTTAAAATGTATTGAAAGTACAAAAAAACCCCCAAAACTTTACGTTTCAGTAGTTTTTAATTCTTGATTTATTTCAGTTACTTGCTTATTTAACTTCTATGTAAAGCACACCAGTTTAAAAGCCCTACAGACTACTAGCTCATGTCGTTAGCTAACATAGCTAACGTTATCTGACTGAAAAAGGGTGCCCGGATTTGGCCAAGGGCGGTCGCAGGAAGCTGCCTTTTATTCTGGGTCATTATCGCATATTGTGGTCAGAAGATAGTTGTAAGGAAGGTATTAATGGCAAATGTAGCGAGGTATAAAAATGATTGATAAGACTGAAGATTTGGCCGCGGATGGCTGCTGGGAAGCTGCCTAATGTTGTGGGTTTTGCTCGGTCATCGTTGCAACGTTGAATAGAGACAGCTGGTGGAGGTTCTCCTCCCAGCCTACGCTCAGTCGGTACATTCAGAGCAGGACGGTTGTAATGAAGGTATGATTACTATCCCCAGACTCCACCCTTCTGTTTCTATTCACCTGTTTTCCTCCGTTCATGCCTTCCGCTCCCATCGTTCTATCCTTCTCCTCCGACCCGCTAATTCAAAAGACCAAGCGGCACCTCATATCTGCGATCAGTCGGGTTTAACCAAACTCCCTTAGCCCTGTCGACACATCCCAAGTTCAAAGAAGACAAAAGGAAGAGTGGCTGTGGGAAGAGTCGGGCCCCCCCTCCCCCTCAACTCCCATAAATCTTTTAATCACGACACTGACAGATTTTTTTTTTCTCTTCTATCTCCCTTGATATGCCAGTATTTTCTGTTCTCCTTCTCTTTCTTCTCATGTATTTAACATCCCCCCCCTCCTCTCCCTCGCTCTCTCTTCCTCCCCTCTCCTCACGGCAGTCTCACCAAATAGCCGATTCTTCTTCTCCTCTCCCTCTCTGTTTGACAGCACTCTCCCTTCCCCTCCCTCTCCCTCTCCCTCCGCCTCCCCCCCACCTCGTTGTCTGCCTACTGTAGAGCTTTAATGAGTACACTGGCAAGGTCTGTAAATTATTCAATAACTGGGAGAAGAATCTCTGATTCTCCCCACCCTCCCCTCCCCCCCCTGTTATTCCAAAAATAGACTCTTATGTTGGGAGTGAATCATTCACAGCTATTAGAAATAGAGATGCTCATTGTTCCACCCTGATCCAGAGGTGCGCAGCAGATTTGACACAGCAATGTGAAATATTGGGATAATTATGATCCCATTACTTTCCATTTGCTGACACTCCTGTGCAATGTGACAATGCGCTGTGCCAATAAACCCCGAAAATACTGTCACACAGGAAACCATGAAATGACGACTGTATATGTCTTCAGTACCAAAATCTTAACATCGGGATTGCCTGATCAGTGTTGAAAGTCAGTTTTCACGTCCCTCAACACAATTTACGTGGCTCAAAAGCGCCCCACAACTAATGATTTACACAAAACGCTTTCCAGTCCGACCTTCTGCGGTACTTTTAATGCAGTTCTTGTCCTCTGGCAGCATCGATCCGGATCATATTTTCAGCTTCTGGCACGGCAGTGTCAGTCAAAGCCGTCATTCCGGACTCATATCTCAACAATCATTAAACGGATTGTAATCACATTTTTCACGGACGTTCATGGTCCCCAGAGGATGAATCCCATTAACTTTGGTAGTCACCTTACTCCTTCCTGTAGCACGGCCAGCACACTGACATTTTGTTTTTCATTGAAATGTCTCAACAACTATCACAACACCTGGTGCAGATGGTGTCCAGAGGAAGACGCATAATGACTCTGGTGATCCCCTGACGGAGTATTGAAAGAACAAAAAAACACTTTAGCTAATTAGCCAAATTAATCATCAAATGTAAGCCTAACAGCACTGAAGGCTGAAGGTCCCCCATCACTTCGCCCTGCCCCTCTGTTTTGGGTAATACAATTAGTTTTAGGGCCCTTTTAAATGGAGGGATTTTAGAGGCACGCAAGGAAAAGTTGTTTTTAAGTCGTATTCCCAACTCGTCAAGAACTGATGCTTTGGGGTGGCGGCCGACCCGTCCTTTACTCCCAAAGCGTCAGAATCAATCAACTTTTCTTTGTAGATGACGCTGCTTTTTGAATATCAGTGCAGGCCAGCAGGGTATAGGAGCCTGGACTGCTAACGTTAGCCTAAAAAGCACCACTAGTTACCAGGTAATGAACTAGAGCACCGGCTTGATGACTTGATTGACTGAAATTGTGTGAAATTGACTAAAATGTCTTTGTTATAATATGGGATTTGCCAGTAACGCAAGACAAATCCACACAACTGAGGACAAAATATTGGAAATGCCTGGTTGTTTTTGACTGTTTTGTTTTGTTTTGTTTTTCACTGCTAACCCTCGTCGCTCTGTTGTGAAGGGGGCACCTGAGACCAGGGTGGAGGGTTTAAAATTGGATATTGGGCCTTAGACTTTTAAAGTTTAATGTCCTATAATGAGAGGTTATTTGTGGTACAGCAACAGCACGCATTAAAAGCACATCAAATAAACAACGTTCCAAGCTCTTACATAGCAGCTGTAATAAAAGTCAGGCAGGCAGTTCAAGGTGCATCAATAACTGTATACTTGTGTAATTGTCACAAAATCAATAGGATGTATACGGCATATCCTTAATGTGCCCATGTTTGCTTAAGTAGAGGCTCACAGAGCTGCTAGCAGGACTGTAGACTCTTTAAGTCTTGTTTAAAACAGAAAGCCAGCCCGGCAAGAAGATTCTGGTGCAAGACGGTGTCGAGTTGCATCATGGGAAATGTAAGACATCAAGGGTTTTGGCGTTCGACTCAAGGAAAACAGTGTCAGGACATTTTGTCCTCCGCCACATCGATTTAAACCAAACCCTCTATTTTTGGAAATGAGGAAAGTACAGACAGAAAGACAATGTGAAAGTGCCTTAAACCTGCATTCGCTCAAATGGCCAGCAGGGGTGTGGGGGGGGGGCTACTTTACTGGTTTCAAACAGGAGTCTGATTGTATGTAAGCTTATGAAAAAATGACCCTACTTCCCACTTGATTTGCAACCTCATTTAACAGTTTCCCAATGAGTTTATGGTCTCAAATGCTAGTTTGATATCTTCTTTAATACAATATGATGTCCAATATGATGTCCATGGGTCCAGTAATGGTCCCATTTAGAGTGAAATAGCCGAGGAAACAGTGTACGCATTAGGATGTAGCTTACTTGCAATTTACAAGTCGTTACCACCTCGGGTTCTTAATTAAATCAGGATGCGTTTCCCCAGATTCACTTGATTGTGCCTTATTGCAATATGATTCTTTAATTCAACTTAACAACAAGAAATAAACCTGTCTTAACTGGTTTAATAGTCATATTTCAAAATGTATTTTTTCCCTGGATCATCATTGTTTGACATGTTGGTGCAGGATACATATTTCCTGGAGATGCAAGATGTATGTCTCCCTACATAATGAGTTACAAGCTCTCTTAAAAGCTCTGTAATATAAGCCGGGCTGAATCTATTTATTACTCTGAAGGTAATCAATAAAAACGCTTTAAACCCGATGGGAAGCCAGAGTGAGGCAGAGAAACGTGGGAGAGATCCGATCCCTTCATTTAGTTATAGATAAAAGCCGCTGCTGCTGCAGAAAGTTGCGACGAGCCTCGCCGTCTAATCATGGAGGCAAAAATAATCACCAGAGGATGCAACAAACATGTGACAGACTTTTCCACCCTCTAATGTGCATGTTCCATGTCGATAATTGCGTGTTTTAATATTAAAAATACACCGTTTATAGTAAGAACCCTGCAGCAATAAACACCTGGACTTTATTTATGCACCATCGCATCGGCTAATTAACTGTTGCTCAATTTAAAAACGTTCAAAGATGCATGAAACTGTATCAGACCATCGTGCAAAACTACACTTGAACGCCTCTTGAGGAGGAAAGAAGGACGGAGAGTAGTTTATTTTGATTTTAAAGACTTTTGGCTGAAGAAAATGACGCATAGCTCTTGAAAAAACATTGTTTCCAACTCATGACACTTATCCGTGAACTCGATTCACTGACAGCTTTCAGCAGATAAAACAGATTTAAACAAACAGGGTGAATTACATTTACATGTAAACACTGCAGCCGCTGTCCGGTGAAGGTAATAAAGGTGAAACCCGAAGGCCTAATCCTCAACGGTGCGGCATAGTCCACCAGTCCAGGTCCACTCGCAATTTGGGCACGGATAATTGGACTCTTTGGAGGGTTCCCGTCTCGTTGTGCTTTAAATTGCATTCACATAACAAAGTCTGAATTATTTTGTGGCTGTCCAGGTCTGCTAATTGGGATTCTACCTGAAGCTTGTCTTGTTTCCATCTATATTCATCCATCACTCCACTCCGGACCGGCAAATCCTATTATCTTTTCGTTTCTCTACACAATTCCACGGCCACAACATATTTGATCATATTTTTATTTTCAATTTCATGCTCAGTTAGACAGTAGTGGGTTCACGTTCATAGCTCAAATTATACGTAATTCATCGTAAAGCCATAAATTGGAGATGTGACGTTTCTCAGTGAGTTTAAAATGATTCTGATAATACTATAAGTCTCCTGTGTTTGCTTCAGTGAATACTTCTGTTGGTTTCAGGTGGTCATTTACTTAATGGCTGCATTTTAAAACCACAGGTATTAAAAACTGATAATCCTTAAGATTTGATTTGGGAGAACTATAGCGGCTCTAACAGTGCGTTCATGTGGTGTCGGAATAATCCGAAAAACACGTTTCCAACTGGGAAAATTTGACGTGAACGTGCCCTCAAGTCGGAGAGACAGCTCAGAAAGTTGGAGAAAGTTTTGGTACGGGAGTTGTGAGTTGACATAATATGAAGCTGAAGCATGGCGGATGAGAGTAAACGCTGGATGGAGGGTAACATGCATATTTGTTAAATATATTTCATGACTTGCATCATCTGTTTCCTTCATTTAAAAGCTCCAAGTGATAATATGCAAAGCAACATTTTGGCATCCATGTTGGAACCACATTTCGACCTGATGAACTTGAACGCACCAAAAGTCGGAAGAACAACTTCCAAACGTGGGAAGTGGGATCATCCGAGGAGCACTTGAATGCCGCATGATGTCACTGACGAACACGCAACATTCCTGTCACCATCTCAGAATAACAGTCAACTAAATGTGAAGCTGCAGCAGCCAGAAATGTTTGGTTTGCGTGAGCAGTAACTTAAAGATGGAGATTTAAGAAGAAAAAAAAAGGTGCTATTTGTAAGAAAGGTTCATTTTTCAGTCTCATTCTCAACTCGTCACAAAGTGCTGCGTCTGGGGTGTCGACCGACCCGTCCTACAAGCCCAAAGTGTCACTTTTTGATGAGTTTGGAATGAGACTCAAATATCAACTTTTTCTAACAAATAGGTGCAGAAATTGATTTTTTATTGGTGTATAAATCACCTCAAACCAAGAACTGTTGTTTTCTACACTTAAGAAGAAGCCGTATATATCCACAGAGGGATCAGGACTTCCTACATGGAGTGTTTCAGCGCCACATTTCGACAGTAACCCAAACCCGACACATCAAAACACAGGCTCTAGAGAGGGCCTTATATGTTTGTAGTCACCACTATAGGAGAGGGTGGGACAAGTCAGCAGTGAGGCTGGTAGTACAGTTTATTGTAATCCATAATGCTGGATTACGTACGTATATGAATCCCCTCAAAAGGCTTATTTTGTGCAGAGGCTCCGCCCACTCCCAATTACAATACATTGTTTATTGTTAAAGTGGCATTAGCAAACAAAATGCTGATTAAATTATGTCAGAACAGTGTTTGAATTCATGAAATTATCATAAATCTGAGTTAGAATAACGTTGAGATTATAACCGAATGAATACCCGTTCCCTCACCACCACCACCATGTAGGAGTAACACAATAACGCAAATGCTTCTTTCTTGAGCAGGTGTTTGGTTAATTGTCTCTTCTGGGCTACTGTAGAAACATGGTGCTGCAACATGGCGGACTGCACAGAAGAGGTCTCAACACCTCTGAAAACAAGAGACTCATTGTAAGACAACAAAATACACGACAATTCTTAGACAAATAAAAACAAGTTAATATTGCACACCGCTCCCTTTACCTGTAACTTTTATTTTGTTTTATTGTAACGTAGTCTTGTCTATTAGAAAATCTTGTGATATGAAAAAAAAATAAAAAAAAAAATAAATAGAATCACCGCTCTGCTGTGAGACAGAAATGCCTGCCGGAAACCACGGTATTAAAGAATCACCAGGGGAATTGACATTTGTATGGGCTCAGCATTATCATCTCAAGCATCCACCGTGAATGTACACACACACACACACACACACACACACACACACACACACACACACACACACACACACAGATATATCTACACACACAGATATATCTACACACACACCTCCCCCGGATCCAACACTCCATCATATGAGGTGTCAGAAGAGGATCAAGAGATGATGAAACAGCTTCATGTGCTGTATAAGACACCGTGCTTTTGATCAGATTCCCTTCCCCCACCTCGTCTCCCTCCCTCCCGCTGCTTCTCTCCTATTTCCCAGCTGATGTGGGGAGGAAATGTGCCTCCTTGAAAAATGAAACAGAACAAACAAATGAGATTGGGTGTGTTGACCTCACTTTGTAATACCCCATAAAACACGACTACCGATGCGGGGCACGGCGCGTTCAAGTAGATACACTCACACAGAATAGTGTGTCTGCTGCTGGTGTGTTTGGTTTGTTGGGGGGGGGGGGGGCAGGAAGAAAAAAAAGGGGGCATGTTTTGTTTCGAGAGAGAGAGAGAGAGGAAGGAAAAGAACTTCATAATTCATTTTTTTTCCTGGGATGAAAATGTACGACCTGATTAATTAGTGGATATGGCGAGAGCACAGAGGGGAGGAGACGAAGACGGAGAGGTGGGAGGGAGGGAGCCGACGAAGACGACAGATGATCTGTGGATGTGTGCAGAAGGCGAAAGGATTGTCGGTGCAATCCCTTCGTTTTGCATGTACATCAGTGTCGGATCAGAGTGTTGTGCATCGATGTTCGCCCCAGAAACGTCCCACAACCTCATTCAAGAAACATAAAACACTATGATAATAAAGGTTTTGCTGGTTTCTGTAAATCACTGTGCAATAGCTTCACTGTTAGCAGTATTAGTTTCAGAGATACGTCCTCCTGCATTTTTTTTTGTCATGCATCTATGTCACAGCTTCTGCATTAAATTATATATTTTAAGCAAGAAAAGTGTGTATTTCATGATCCTTGCTCAAGTCGATGTGTATGATCTGCGGCTCGTTATCGTCAGCTTAAGACGTATCCAGTTTTTGCCAGAAATAATCGTTAAGATGCATCATTTTCTTTTGTTGCTATGGCGGTTGCTATGGACTCCGTCGCTGAAACCACGTAGCTCACGTGTTTGAATCAACGTCTCTGCGTTGCGCGGTGATCTGAGCCGATGACGCAGCTCTCGTTTGGTTTTCCAACAGGCTGGCACGTTGCTACAGTGCACTGATATCTTCAGCAATAAAATCACCATGTTAAGTCTGCAATACTATAGGTTGAGAATGGGAAGACGACTCAGAAACTAACTCTTAATAGATTGTGTTGATATCTGGGTTAATAAATCTTTTAAAAGTATCTTGAAAATCCATTTTTGGATCAGTTTCTTACTATAAATGTGACGCAAGCCTACATAAAAACACTATTTTGTTGCAAAGATTTTGGTATTTGTCCTTCAAGAAGTCTGTTTTCCTTTTCTTTTCTTCTTTTTTTTTATTTATCTGTACTGTTCTCACCGTTTCGACGACGGCGGGTCTCTTGAGGGAAAAAGTCAATCTTCCGTGCACGGATTACAATTTGGTAAAACTCTCGAGAGTTGTGGAGTTGTTGGCGCATGTTTCCATGACCACTGTTAATTTTTTCACTCTTAATAATACCAAAAGGATTTCTTTCCCCCAAAAACATTGTTGCATATTTATTGCGTATTAACTTCAAAATGAATTTTCAGTTAGATTTAATAAATTAAACTTCAAGATGTTTTTTTTCTTTTAACCTTAATTGCTTATTTAACACATTGTATATTTAATAGATTGTATTAAATTCTTTAGATGTGAAGCCAAGTTTTTCAGGGGCTTTAAGTCCAGACAACAGGGACTGAATGAGATCAGCGGCGGGTTTCCTACGGAGATAAAAGTCGTTCAGGTTGTTGCTTTATGGATTCACAATCTGTTTCAGTGGGGATTTGTGCTTCGCCGTGACCACCCACTTTGATCCGCTTCACCCTTCTAACTGCAACAAATCTGACATTTATTACCCCCACCCCCCATCTTTGATTAATATCACAGTAAAATAGAGTGCACAGCGCCGCTCTGCTCCGAGCCGCGGTCTCCCAGATGAGACAGACAATCAGTACAACCCGAAACCATTTCCAGGATTGGGTTTTTTTCTCTCTCTGTGCAAAGAGACAGAGATGTCCTATTTCCGGACAGAAAACATGACCTTGTCTCGCCATCGCTCTTTGTTTGTCAGCTGCTTTGTGTATACATCATCATGTCGTTCCAGGCCCCTGATTCAGAGATCCACATACTCCCGGTTGCCGCAGCTGACAGCGATATCACTCCGCAGAGAGTCAAAAATACCAGAGAGGCTTGATTTCTGTCTGTCTGAAGATCATTTGTTGCTGAAAAAGAAACACTTGCTTTAATAAGAAGGGCAGACACGGCCCGGAAAATTAAACTTTTTTTTTTTTTTTTTGCATCTGCTGCTCTGCTTCACAACTGGAACATTTCATCCCATTGCTATCGTGTGAGAAATCTCATAATAAATGGGCAATTTAGATTATCCAAAGCTCTTTGTTGTGGATTTGCATACTATAGAAGCGCTGGCGTCTATTAATGGGAAGATGAAATGTAGAATCCAGGATTTCCTTGTTGCTGATAAAAAGGGAGGACGAAATGAACAAGAAATGAGGCAAAAAGAAGAATTTATGATCGTTCTGCTTTGCATAAGCCCGATTGTAGTGGGAAAAAAAAAAAACAGCTTTCGTGCTCATTCTGCTTTGTTAGCCTTTGACTGGAGCCAAGAGGAAAAACAGATACTACAAGAATAATGCATGAGGGTCTGAGGAGCCAACAAAGTCGCACAGCGAGCACCTGTGTTTAGTAAAAGTTGTCTTTTTTAAAACAGTTTCTGCAGGTAAAGTGGACGTGAGTTGCTTTATCTTGACTTGTGGAAGAAACCTGTTTCAATTAAACGCGGCGGCTGCTTTCTGACGTGCTGTTGAGACTCCTCTGAGTGTGTTGCATTTGGATTAGAGCCTGATCTAGATGAGGCCATAAAAAGGTGCTGCCAATTTCCTGCCCAGGGTCGTCTGAGGTTTCGGTGGAAACACTGCCTTCAAGCTATGTTGCACATTAATGTGCTTTTTTTCTTTGAGATAAGGCCAGTTCCCCGGGTCTCGAATAGAGCGTAAAAGGAAGGGAAAATGTACTGTAGATCACTGATTCCAGGTGCTGGGATGAAAGAAGGGAAAATACAGAGCTAAAAAAAAAAATAAAAAATCTACCCGCGGTCTGATGCCCATGAAAATCTAAACCCATCGCTCTTCTGGAATTAAATTTGCAGCATAGCATTTGTGGAAAGTGGGAGCTAATCGAGAAGCAGCCAAACGTTCGAGCACATCCCAGTCAGCTCATTTCCTGTGCGAGTCCTCCTGTGAGTTGTCTCGGTTTTCACACCTCAGTCTGCAGATCTTCACGCTCACTCGTGCTCATCTTTCGACTGTTGTGGAGAAGGATTTGGAAATAAAAAAAAAGGGCAAAAATCTGATCTTCAAAATAATCGCACAGTTTGAATTTGAGGCTTCTGTACAGCTGAATCCTTAGATTTTATATTCTGAGGAACTATGTTGTTTTGACTGACATCTGTAGAAGAGGATACAAAACGTACTTGTACATAAAACTGTTGATATTTCATTCATCATTACATGCATGAATGTATGGGAGTGTTGTTGATTTGGTTAGATTAGGGGGGGTTCCCAACACGGAGCAGATACGTGCCTACATTTTCCTGACGGGCCGCGTTGGAGCATTTGCATCCCCAGTTACCATGAAAATGTTTTTTTGTTTTGTCGCTTTCGTCACATTTTAAAGTTCACTTTAGCTTCTATCTTCACTGTCTGTGGGCCTTTTTCCCCACAGTCCCACTACAAAAAAGACCAAAAGACAACAAAAAAACCCAAAACAACTTGTCTTTGACCCTCACATGGCGTAACAGATAAAAAGTATTCATTCTCATACTTAGACATTTACAGAAATGGGCTCAGTTTCCAGAACATTTTACTGTTTAATGGAAATAACTTGCCTTCTAATATGTAATAAATCAGCTGGCATTTCCAGGAAAGTAAATAAGACACAATTACATCAGCCCCTCTAGTTCCTGTTGGGCTTTCCTGGCCCGAGACCCTGTACCACGGCTCGGTGGTTAGGAACCTCTGTGCTAGATAATCCGATTCCTTTTAAGCACTGCAGGTTGTGAGTTTTCAGTATTTCCACCACAGTACCTGTGAGTATCTGTGCATCATCTTCAGTGGCACCAAACTGTACCTAAAGGGCGCTTGGTGTTTTCTTAATGTCACAACATTCCTCCGCTGTACAACATACTGTATGTGACTGCCCGAAGAAGCAAACAAAACAAGTGCGGTGGGGGGGAACCTCGCTGCCCCTTGTTCAGAAAGGCCCATTAATCCAATTGGACTGAAAGGCCATTTGTCCGACAGCCTGTTATCCCCAAAACAAAAGCCGACTGCTGAGAGGGCCAAAAATACTGTTTCTCACTGGATTTCTTTTTCTGATCTTCATCTCATGTGTCAAGTTGGGTTAGGGTATGTTTTCTGGTGTAACGGCAAGATTCAGCACCATGGACAGAGCCAGCAGTCGCTGAAGGGGAAAGAAAAGGCAAATGCACTCTGGTTCCAATGGAACATTTTTTGGACTATACTGGGGTTTGGGACAGAATAGTGGGTAAATATGTGCCTCACTGATCCAATCACTGACACATGTGGCGGTACTGGAAGGATAATACCACAAAAACAGCCCCAAGCCACAAAAATATAAACAAGAAATACATATATTTAGAGGAATGCCAGTGTCGTAATACTTCAAAAATAGTGAGAAAATGCATCTTTAGGAAATAACAAAACTGAAATATACTTATTTGACCACCTCTCAACTCCCCAATGAAATGAAATAGGAAGAGCTGAAGGTATAAACAACAGAAGCAAACCTGCAGGCGCCAGGCTATTCAACACTGCAACCAGCACTGCCCTGCTGCAGGTGACCCAGTAGAATGGTGACTTTTGATGCTCAGAACTCCCCTCAACTAAAAATAACAAGGAGAGAAATCTCAACAGGGCCTGAACGGAGCAGAGTTCCTGGCTGACAGTCCGTGTGGATGAGGGCTGCAGAGTGCCGAGGACGGAATCAGAATGAGGATCAGTCCGACCTGGGGTGCCGTCCCCCCCACCTCTCTTAAGCCTTTCACAAAAGGGCGTCGTCACACCCTGATTGGCTGGGAGGGGAATGTCCCGAGCTGCTGTCACTCATTAATTAGGGAGCCGGTCTCCACACAGGTGATCTGAATCCACTGCAATCAATCCGGAGGGATTCTCAAGTTCTCCCCCCCCTCTGAACCCTGTTCGGGGGGGGGGGGGGAAGAGCGCTGCCTCACAGCTGAGAAAATCCCAGATTTGAACCCAAATCCACAGAGTTCACATGTTCTTTCATGCTCCTGTTTCCTCCCACCATTAAAGATGTCTGTGTGTGCTTCTGTCTCGGAAATGTTCCTCCCGCTCTGTGAAAGGGAACCACAGGGTAATGATGAAGCCTTGCCTTCTTCAAGATCTGCTCCCCACCCTGCGTCTCAGTTCCACTCAACCCCCTTTCAAAACCCCCTCAAACACGACCCTCATCCTCTTTATCTCAAATCTTAAAGCCATTCCAAATAAATGTGCTCAAGTAAAAGTAAAAAAAAAAAAAAACTATTCATCTGTACAGTGGTCTCTTAACTTTCTTCAGTTAACCTTGTGTTCTATTAACCATGACTGTGACTGCTCCACGATTTGAAACAAGTCATTCTTGTAAACCTCAACAGTAGCTGTGCGAGATCAGAAAATGGTTTTATTTTTGCAGCAAAGCTCTGTAACGGCTTTGAAAGGCATATTTTGAAATGTGACTCTATCCTGCTGACACAGACGGGAGATCTGAAAAGTCTTCTACGTGGCGTAAACAATGCATCTTTTATTTTATCTGAAGGACTTGTTGTCCTGCGTGACGCGAGCGTGGCACAAAGGATTTAGTCCAGCGCGAAGGAGGTGGAGTCGGTGTGCTCTTCATCGGCCTTCTTCTCAAGGCCACGGAGTCGAACACATTTTTTCTCAGCCTCGGACAAAGAGGAATTTATTTCAACATCAAAAAACAACTTTGGAGATATCACTGAATCGTCTGATTCAAACTTAATAATGACTTCTATTGGCCAGAAAAACCCAGAAAACCTGATGCTTGCACAAATAAACTTTTGTTGACCAAGTGTTGAATTAAGACAGTTATTTTCAACTGCTCATAGAAAAAAACAAAGTAAAATTCATCCCTGCAACGCATTTCCATGATAAATTGATCGAGACATTTATCATGGTACACTTGGCAATGAAAGAATTGAGTGGAGAGGAATATTTGTCAACCGCGGGTGTTTTTATATGGATGTGGATCCTTCAGACCAATTTTAGGAGCACCTGAGGTCAGTGGCGGTTCTAGACCAGTTTTAATAGGGGGGCCAGGTTGGGGCCGGCTTTTTTGTTAGGGGGCACAAACAACCCGGAAAAAAAGGATAAATCCCTCATTCAGACAAAGCAGTGTTTACAATTTCAACAATTTTGATTGGGTAATAAACTGCTGAGACACTTTATTTCTGCCTTTCCCTTCAGAACAAAATCATTGCAAGAAATCTGTCATTGTATTATTAATGCAGACTCCCTGTCAGGGGGGCCACAGGGGGGTCCAGACTCAGAGTTACGGGGGCACTGGCCCCTGTTGGCCCCCCCTCTAGAACCGCCCCTGCCTGAGGTTGGTCTGGACTTTGGTCATAAAACCCTGAAAGTCTTGGTCTTGCCTCAGCCGCTGATGCGACACACCTGGTAGATGGCAGGAGAGCCACCATGGAATTGTGCTGTTCAGGACTCTGTGACAAGTTGAAACTGTGCCACCAACTGTCTTTATCCAAAGAGGAGTGGACTGAACAAAGACAAGAAGACGTCTACGAGCCAATGGCCATCACCACTAGCATGCAGAGTTAGAATTGCATGGGTGATACGGTCTTGTTTCCTCTCCGAGACTAGGAAAAGAGAATGCACTCACCGGGGACAAACATGGAGGACATCAAGTCAAACAAGTAGCAAGTTTTATGGTTGCTTTGAGGTGCATGTCTGTCCTTTTTTTTCTTTTTGAAATTACAAACACGTCTGTGGATCCGGCTTGTTCGCCACGGCACCGCAGTTGGTGGCACTAGCTGCTTCGCTTCACTTAACATTGTCGCTTTCAAAGAAGAGCCCCAGGTACAGAAAGACAGAGGGGCTTCAACCTTGAGTTTTTTTGTTTTTTTTTCGGCAGAAAAATAATTGATTCTCCGTGCCACCCAGCTAATTAAAAGCATCCCACCACCCTGTTGCTGTCCTTCCCCTCCTTTTCATACAGGGAGGTCGAGAGCGGTGGCAGCGAGCAGCGGGGGGTGTCCCTTAACTCGCCTTAATTAAACAAGGATAAAAGTGCACCAACAGAGAGGGAGGGAGGAAAAAGCAGCTCGGATGTGTCTTCATTTGAGGGTGAATGGAAAGAAAAGGTCTGTTTTTTTGGTTTTGTTTTGTTTTCTTCGAGCTGTGTAAGGTTCCTAACAAAAAGCACAATGTCGTTACGGAGTCGACATATTGGATGTAATTGGAGGCCCCTCTGTGACGTAGCGTTTGTTTAGCTGGTGGCGTCTGCGTCGCTTCATCCCATAAAGACCGTAAGCAATCAGATGGCGAGGGAGCTGGAAATCCTCCCCTCATAATCTCAAGCCAAAAACCACAAGCTGAAAATCATTTCAGACCAATGGGACGTTTGGGATTAACTGAACACAAAGGACTGTTTTTTTCTTCTGCTGTCTTCCAGCCATATTCTGGCTTTGTACGAGCCAGCCATCGAGGAGCCCGACTGCCAGATCGGTCGGCGCAGGCCAACCGAGCCACAGCTCAGTCGCTCGCCCCAGTGAATTGTGGGGCAACGCGAGTCCCTCCTGGTGATTTCTGGGATTTCTGCCTGACAAACGGCGGGTTCCCAGTGGGTCACGGGGTGGCGTTCACGGCTCCGCGGCGGCAATAAAGAGACGCTCCGTCTTTTACAGCCGGCCACATCTGCAGCAATGTCGCACATTTACATCCGCCGACACTCTGCTGTGAACGTTTATATCCTGTTTACCGCTTTAACAACTGATCACTTGTGTTACTTACCTCATCGGGAGCTTGTCACCTCGATGCATCTCCTCTTTTTATGTAGTGGTGTTTACAAAACGCTCACAGAAGCGATAGAGTCAAGGTTAATTCGCAGGACGGTTTTTATAGAAATGGCCTTTCGCTTCCGTTCGGCTGCTTTAATCGTTATCGCCACTGGACAGCTCGGAAATGACTATTAAACTGCGCTCAGTCGTTCAGGAAATTAATTAAAGGCAAAGCCTCGTCTCTGAGGGAGTGTACCTGGCACTCAGAAGACCAGCACGCCGGAGCTGCTGTTCAGAAATACAAAGGAACAGCTTTGCCGTGTGTAGTGCTCACTCAAACGCGGCTGCGAGCCCATTCATTTGTTGTAAGTCACACGCCGAATTACGCAGGCTTTTTCTGTAATGGCTCAGATGAAATGCAAGCGCGGACAATCGGGTTTGAGATAAAAAAAAAATCCTCCTTCAACATTTCTCAAAAGGCAAACAAGCATCAACCAGGGAATCAGTCCAAACAGATCCGGGTAACGGTTCAGGCGCAGAATCATTAATCTGTGGAACAAGCAAAGGTCAGGTAGGTAGAAAACAAACGCTGGAAGCTAAGCACAAACAAAGGCGATCCAGCAGTGAGTGTGGAGATGGGCGGTATATTATTTATACACTGCTGGGCTGATTAAAAGAATGCAAAGCAGGTGAGCATGTGGGCGAGGGAGTTTTGGGCCTGACCGAACATACGGGGGTATTTGTCAAAACAAGTCTTTTTCTGTGTATTTTGACCTCTTTTACACAAGCCAACAGTGATTCCAGTCACTGAAATCAGTTGCAACTTTGGAAAACTACTTCTAGGCAGAAAATAATCACAAATATAGACAAATTAAAACATGTCAAAGGCTGAATCTTAGAAGGTAATCAACAGGTAACACATAACCTATTAACCGGATCCCTCCACAACTTCTCCAGTCTTGTTGTTTCCTCTGCTGCTGGTTTCAGAATCAGAACGAGCAGATATTTAGAAAAAATCAATAAAGTTGATGAGGCGAAACATTAAATATATTGTCTGTGTACCATATTTTAATTGCGCGTCCGCTTTATTTATGATTGTTGCGTCATCTAGTTTCGGGACTAATGAACGATGATCGCGCAGACGCCTCTATTTTTTTATCACCTCTCAATAGAACAAATTAGACATCTTCATCATCGACTGCATAAATTACAGACCAAATTTGGAGGCCAAACTTCAAATCCTAAAGAAAAGTTAACCGTTCAACAGCCTGTGCCGACCATTTACCGTGAACGCTTGTCTTCCCTTTTTTTGGCAAATGAGCCACGCTGACACTGACTTGAGCGTCGCAGGCTGACATGACATGAGGAAACATCCTAACAGGATAACAAAATGTTTTCCGTGAAGCTGCTACGAGGGAGATAACAGCGCTGTTGTTGTTGTTGTTTCCAGCACCGCGGTACATCCGTTCCTGGGTCATGAAAGAAAAGAGAGCAGAAGAAGAAAACATTTCCTGGATAATGGCATAAAAATAACTTTCTGATAGAATTTCGCAATCCGTTTTACCGCCGAAATGGGATTTGGGTTAAACCACAATGCAGAGAGGGATCATTAAAGTGTAAATTAATAGGATGTATGGAAAACAGCAATTTCATTCCGAAGGAGCGGAGGGCTGAGGTCGTTATGCTTCCATTAAAAGTTGCTTGTTTTGTTGTCTCAGCCGAGATGCGCTGAAGAAAATGTTTCGCCAGAAAGCAAATGTGATCGGACTTGCACACCGGACAATTACGTCACTTTTATCGCGACAGTTCCTGTGGAAATGTCCGCTTCTTCGACGAGAATTTATATCCGCCGCTCGCAGACTTTCCCAGACCTTAAACACATACGAGCAGATCCATCTTTCTGTCAGTGCCGACGCAGTTTTATTGTTGCATCTACTGTCGCACAGGTTTTCCCTTCACGAGTGAGAAACGTTGAGGCGGAGACGGAGCTGCATCTGAACGCAGTTTTATTTCAACTTCAAAATAAAAGGCTTGGCAATTTACATGCATTTACATTTAACTGCCTACAAGACGGATCGCTGTTGTTCAGCCTGGCCCGAGTCTCCCCCTCTCTTTATTCACAAGCCAGAAACATATTTTTCATAAAGTAAAATTAAATTTACACCTGTTCTGCAGCAGGATGAAAGCGAAGCCTTTTCCTGAGCATGCTGACTCGCTGAGCCTTTTGCTGCAGAAGTGCAGTGCACCCTCCTGTAGCTGGCAGAGGTCCGCCTGCAGCCCCGGGGCTAATGAAGCCTTTACTTGCCTCCCCACATTTTGCATATCTTTCAATTTGGGGCGAGTGATCATTCCAACCGGTCTGATACCTCCGGCCAACCCTAATTCTCTTTTTCTTATTTGTATGCATATGTTCCTTTCCTAAGTGGTCTTCTATCTCTTGCTTTCTTGGATGAATAGAGGCTTAACAAATTTAGGCACCTCCTTGCGGCACGACGCCTTGTGTAACAAAGTCAGAGCTAGAAATGAAATCTTGAGCCAAAAAAAGGGGGATTTATCACCTTCCGAAGGATGAACATGAGTGTTTATCGTGGGCTTCTACCTGACAATAAAAAAAAAACACTCACCAGCATCTCTTGCTAAGAGAACACTCAAGGCTTTAATTAGAACGCTCCCGCTGCTGTATGTTCACAGCACAAGACAAAGTGATGAAATACGACTGAGGAAAATAAATCAATACCAATAAAAAATCATGTCAATCTCACATTAATAACACACTTTACATTGCTGGTCAAAATGATCACAATGATGATGAAACACTTTATTGAATTTATACCAAAGGGGGATGATCAAATGATGCTTTCCAGACGGTTGTGGGCCTCACTCAGCATTTCAGAGACAATATTGAATTAAATAGAATTGAGAGAAATGACATTTGATGCTTTATTTTCTGGAGCATGGCCTTGACAGTCCGGTCACACTCCAGCGAGCTGACCGAGACTCCACAGTTTTTTTTTCTTCTACCGTGTGCAGCCGACTTTAGTGGAAAACCCTCCATTCACAGCGTGAGGACGAGCCGCGATTTGAGGTTTGGCAACACATAATAAACTGACCGCTCACTGTGCCCTCTGCAGCCTTTCATTACTGCTGCTTTGCTCGACAGCTTTCAGGTTTTCTCTCTGCGTTCATATGAGGTTCACAATTATAACAGTGGCAGATTTACCAATCAAAACTGTTGAGCCAGGCCATGCAATAGCTTCTGTGCAGCACTAAATATGGACATATAACTGCTGTTCAAAGCTTACTATATTTTTACAATTTAAGTCCATTTACATGCAAGAGTGGGTCTGAGCTTCACCACAACCTCGGATTACGGGAAGCCATATCTCACAAACTGCCGTCTTAACGCAATTTATGAAGCTGATGGAACTCTATTACAGACCGAGGATGATTGAAGCAGGTTTGTCACTTCTAGGTCCAAGTTGTTGATTGTGCTGACAGATTTGATCAGCTGCAACTAACGAGAAAATGTGGCTAACATTAGCTCACTGAATTTCTTGAAACCACTGCTAAGATAAAATACTCGCTGCTACTGCTATCCATACTTGTGCTCCTTTGCCTTTTAAATAACACTCTAACTACTGTAGGTAGTGAGCTAGTTAGCTGAACATGCTAATTATTGTAGTTGACATTACAGTAGGTTAACTGTTCAATCGATCCTTAAGACTGCTTGTATTGTTTGGTTTTGAAAACTTAAGAAACAGAGACACCGCCCTCCGAACTCGTGAAGGGTTGACACTTGCATGCTCTCTGCTGGGATTCTGGTATTGATTGTTACATCCTTGTTTGGTTGGTCAGAGTAGGCTTTTGAGTTAACAGTTAGAATCAGGCTTACAGGCTGGATTATGTGTTGTTTATTTGTGTATTTGTGGTGCTGCTACAGGGGATTGTGACCTGTAGTTTCCCCAGTAAACACACCAACTTCTTCGGCCGTTGCTGTAGTTTTAGCGGACAAATTCTGAGCTTTTATGCTTAAAGTCTCTTAAAGACACATTTGTGCGTGCAAAACCAACAAGATGTAATTTTCTGGAGAGAAATGTACAAGTCTCATCCCCTGGGTCATCAAATACTGCTGATTTGTGTCAGTTTTTGACAACGTGGGGATGAAACTCAACGATATGTTTCCCCGGAAAGCTCCATGTCGTTGCATTAAAGCTATGGGATGCACATGCCCAGCTATGAGCTTGATAGAGGCTCCCAAATGGAAGGGATGGATGACTTTGGAGGGTTTGTGGGAGCTGAAGGCAAGTCAAGCCGGCAGTTATGGATGATATACAGGGGGCTAAATAGAATGCCAAGCCAGAGAGGAGTTATAGACTCGCAGGCAGCTGCTCCAGACACAGTAGCTGCATATAAGTCTGAGGTCGGACAGCATCTGATGCAAATGTAATATGCAAATCTGCCCAGTCACTGAGGGCTGGTAGTAGCAGTGTAATTGCTTAATATCCAAAGCTGTAAAACAGAAACAGCAGAATTAAGAAAAGGGTGTTGGAGGATAAAAAGGTAACCGATGCAGTCAGACCTTTGTAAGTCCTGTGTAAAAAAAAAAATAGTTTTCCTAAACCAGGTGTCCTTTAGATTAAATAATTGGAGCACTTTTACATCCTCTCTAATAAGCTATCCAGTTACTATAAATCATAAAAGTAGATGTCCTTTAAAGGGCAACAGGTCGCCTTATTAGCTGCCTGGGAATTGTACCGCTGAATAAGAATGAGGGATACCATGACTAGCCTGTCAGAGGGGCCACTGAGGAGTGGTGGTGGTGGTGGTGGTGGTGGTGGTGCGCCGGGGGGGCAGTACAGGGCACAGAGATGTAAATGGAGAAAAAGACTAGATGATGAGAGAAAAAGCGAGACGGCGGCTGTGTAGTGGTAATATGTGTGGGAAAAAAAGTAGGAAAGGGAGGGCGAGAGAACAGGTGAGCGAGGAGGGAGAGAAAGTGAGAGACAGTGTGTGGGACAGAGAGAGAGAGAGAGAGAGAGAGAGAGAGAGAGAGAGAGACATCCTGGAGTAAACGATTGGAGCTGTGCTCCCCTGTTGTATGCACCAGATGGTGTTCATTGATTATTCATTGCATGCGATGGATGTCACTGTCACCGCACACGGCTCTGCTCCATTCTGCTCTCTGCCTCAGTGCACCTGGGGGCAGAGATGGGGGAGGGGAGAGCTGCTCTATAGGGCTGCGTTAAGCAGCATGTGGATGTTCGGAGGTTCGGAGAGTGCATGGCAGCACGCACACACACAAACACACACACACACACACACACACACACACTCACGCACACATGTACACAGACATAAGTACATGTGGACGTCCCAATTTATGCATGTGCATTTGCACAGATGTATGCATGGGGATCAGTGGGATTTAGTCTGGAATGTGAAATTGGTTTAGGATTAATCCATCGGTCAATGCCGATTGGTGTGCAGGCATCAGTAGATAAGTATCGGCCTCGACTGATCTATGTAATTTCAGCTTGATGTATGGTGCATTGTGGGTTGTCGTGTCGGAATAAGGATTGATTCTTGCCGTGATTCGGAGGCTAATCTCAGATTTATTCCCTGACTTTTTAGTGATTTATAGATGACAGCCGTCATGAAACATGCACACAAACGAATGCCAGAGAGTTCACTCGCTCGCACCCGGCCGACTCCCTCCCATAGATCTTGGCCGAGCCGCCTCGCTCTGTCTCTCGGTGATGGAATTCACGATTGCTCTGTCACTCCCAATTTGCATTCTTGATGACTGAGGCTGAGGCGGCGGGAGATAAAAAATGCGGCGGGGAGTCGGCGACGGAGGCGAGCAGCGCGATTAAGATCCAACTGGGGGATGAGAAAGTGCAACGTGAGGTGTTTGTGTGCGTGGTGCAACCTTTAGACTGTACATGTGATTGAGGTGGAGAGG
Source organism: Sparus aurata (assembly GCF_900880675.1). Classification (NCBI taxonomy): domain Eukaryota; kingdom Metazoa; phylum Chordata; class Actinopteri; order Spariformes; family Sparidae; genus Sparus; species Sparus aurata. The sequence continues at coordinate 24,029,729 of NC_044198.1, read as the reverse complement.
TTGAGCACATAATTATCCATTGATGGTGCAGAAGGGGAAAATTGCCTGGAGGTATTGATCCGGTTACATCTAATGCAGTTCTCACTGCTCCTGCTGAGACTTGAGGTGTCAGGTGTAACAGAGTAATCAGGCTGCACTGACAGGACTCCTGCACAACGGCGGCTGAGTGAAATGGACGGACACGGCGTTGAATTAGTTTCCAAATTGCTGGTGTTTCACAATAGCTAGGCACTCCTTGTGAGCGGGGCCCTAACGGTATTAAAGTAATTGTGATATTGACATCTTGTGTCGCAGGACAGTCACAAATCAGACCCGAAACACTGCGCTGCTAACGGGTCTCCCCGCAGGTGAGGAGTCTCCATTCCAGGTCTTCCATCAGAGGCAGGTGGTGATTTAAAAAAATATGTTGTCCTCTGCAACAAGCGAGGATTGGAGATTGTTCTTTGTCAACGCTCGCTCTTTAATTTCAGTCACCCACATCATTTTGATTTCGTCCCTTGGTTCGGTTCCAGGTGAACAGCCGACGCTGAATAATTCATCGCTCCGTCGCAGCCTGTCCTCAAATCATCTGGAAGCAGGGATTAGAAATGCCTATACTGAATCAGAGCCCATGAGTCACCACTCGCAGGCTACTCCACCGGATCACACCTCGCCGGAGACTAATTTAAAGTCACTGAAGATCCTAATCTCAAACTTTCAGTCACTGCTCACAGATTTTGTCATAGAGGAGCTCGCCTGAACGACTCACCTTATCTACTTAGACGAGACGCTGACACTTGCACGACAGTTCCTCAGAAGAAAGAAGAAAAAACACCTTTTGTTAAGCCGATACAACATCTCCAGGCTGGATGTAAAAAAATCTAACCACAACAAGCACTTAGCACAAACAACACTTCTCCCCATGTGGGGGACCATATATTATTCAAAATCAGTGTGGGACATGTGACTGGCTAACAGGCTGGAGCTTGTTGCTCTTTGCTTCCCTGTGATGATTGGCCAGTGTCCCTGATGAGAATACTGGCACGACTCAAACACGAACAAGAGTGTGAAATCTCCCGTGTGCACAGATGGCATCCATTTTGTCACCACAGCTTGTTAGAAATACGTACCCACACGCTAATAGACACGCATGTGCAAGCACACACGATCACGCGCGCGCGCAAATAAGGTTCTGACCCTTGGCAAAAGACCTCCCGTATTGTCCGAGGCTGCGAAAGCTCTATGCGGCACAACTGTCGTCGCTGCGTGCGGCCACTTAAGTGTGAAAGTAAGTGTACTGTACGCTTGACGGAGCACAGTTATGGCTACTTGCACAGCAGAATACATGAGCACAACACATCGTATACACAAATTATGCACCCGTAAACACACGAACGCACAGGCTTTCTGACCGCGGTATGGTAAAAGGTGGAAAATATGAACAGGGGCTTTGCTCATTAGTCCTCAGTAAGCCCACAGGCAGTTGGAGGTTTAAAGGTTCAAAGCAAACTCTGTTCCACGTCTGGAGGTATTAGATCCATAAAGCCGGATGTGTAAATGTGGAGCGTCTGTTCATGTGTCGAGTTTTATTGGCAGAGTGTAATTTTACACAGGTCAGACCTTAGAGCTTGGCGAGTGCACTTTTTGACTAGTTGCGCTTGAAAAAGAACTTTTCCGAAGTGAGCGCTGTCAACATCGCCTTCCTGGAAAATGATGAAAAGTTCAATTCACTAACCAGCATCAGCAGATCTGTTTGGCTGCGTTGCTTATTATTATTTTACAGACGTAATGAGGAAAATATTCTCAACATATTTGTAAAAAAGTTCACATTTTTGGCTCCTGGCAACTATGGCAGGATTAGCATTTTCATGGCTATCAAAAGGTAAAAAGAAAACACTGCTAGGATTAATATTTCATAATAACAGGGGAACAAATGATGAACAAATTTTCGCACTTGGCTCTGCAGTTCCCCTCGGCTCAATTGTAGTTTTCAGCTCATTATTTTGGTTTTTCTGCAACCTTTTCTGTTTTGGTTTAGTCTCGCCGCGCTCGTCTGTCATTTTCAGTTGCAGCAGGCATCTGTTTTAGCGATTATAACAAAAAAAAGCATACCCATGACTCATTTGTACACTACCTGCCCTGCATCAAACAGCAAACAAATGTTAGCAACTAGCTAGTTTTGTATCTCCACAGCAGACTTTTCTTTAAACCAATCACAATCGCCTTGGGCAGCGCTAAAGCAACAACACAGCGATGGTGTCGGTGCAAAATAGTGTCGGGTTTTTGCAGGTAGGAAGGAAGAACTGGCATTACAATCTATTAAATTAAATCCTAGCGAAAGAACAAATTATAGCTGCAAGCTTGTGTCTGTTTGTACCGGATTAGTATTAGAGTAACTTGTCTTTGGATATAATGACACGCAGATAGTGGAGGGAAGAGAATGCTTCCTGATAGACAGCCAATGACGGGTGAGTCACATCAACATTTAGCAGCCAAAGATCCAGAAATCTCCCTCAGGAGGTGGTGGAGACCAAAACAGAGCTAAAAGCAGACTGAATACTGAATTTATATCTGTCATGTGGCCCAAAACACTGCTCCAAATTAACATTAAAGGTTGAATTCGTCTTGAATTTTGAGTCTCGTTTCCCAACTCGTCAAATACTGACGCTTCGGGATGACGTCCGACCTGACCTACGATCCCAAAGTGTCTGTATTTGATAACAGTTTGTCTGAACTGTGTCTGCATGTGGACAAAAAGTCAGTTAATGGCTTGTTTGATATTCAAAAGGTTGTTAACACTGACTTTAAAGATAAGATGCTGACATTTCTAATCTTTAACCAAACCACAATCTCTTTCCCTGTATCCTCACCAAGAGCTCTAGTGGTCTAAACTTAACAATATAAGTGTAGACCAACTGTGAAGTTACCCATCGGTTTGTTGACTGAAGTGTTAAAGCCTCGACTTTAGTTTCATGGCCGTTGCCGTCTTTGGTTTCGGAGCCAGAGACCATATTTGGAAGGCCGAGCTTGCTGACAGGTTACTGTGGCAGGAAGGTGTCAATCACAGCGTAGCCACGCCCCCAAGTGCACCAGGAACATAATTTACATAATGAACATCACGCTGAGTTGAAGAAGACTTGAAACTAGAGTTTGAGAACATAAACTCATTAGGAAACTGTTTACTGATGTATGAATATCAAGTGAGAAATTGGGTCATTTTCTCATAGCCTTCTATAGAATCCAACTTTTTTTCTTTTTTTAAACCATTGGAGTCGCCTCTAACCTGCCCGACCACGTGTAAAATAAGATGCTTAATAAAGTAATCTTCCTCCTTCTTCTTCTTCTTCTGCCAAAACAAACTAGTACATTTATAATGCAGGAAACCAAAACTGTGATTTATTCCGTGCACAATAAGATTGAGCTTGGATCCGGAGCAATGTCTGCAAGTGGTACACACAGCTGTGTGTGTTTTCTTGCCGGCACTCTTGTGAGATCAGCATATAAAAAAAAATAAAAAAAAATGCTAATTGCGGAGACATTTTGTTACGGAGCAGGTGTTTGAATTGCTGACAAGGACACAATTGTAAATGAAGCCAGTGCACTGAGGATCACAAAGGGGACGTCTGACTTCTTTTTACTTCGCCTTTTTATTGCAGCATAATTAAAATGAATTGTCCTTATTGCTGTTGTTTTTCTCTCTCGGTCCTATTCTTTATGATTCTATTGATTTATTATTGGCTGTTATTCCAACCCACACTGGGCTTGTAACGGTTTTAGCACAGCGATGGCTCTGAGCTACAATGAAACCTCGAACCTCGGGCTGTATTTCTGTTTTGCCTTCCCTCCTCTCCTTCGCCAGCGTGATGAATCTGAATGGAACATTTTCGTAAAAGGAACAGAATAAAAAACCGGGAGAGCGGTGGAGAAACTGTCGGTATGTGTCATCTTGCATTAAATTTGAAAGCGCTCACAGTAATTGCTCGAGTGTGGGGCAGGTCCTAGGCTGTGGAAATGTTATTACTGCTTTGGTTCTCTTGACAGTTAGGGATTAATCAGGTTTTTATATCTCCAATGAAACTTTAACCATTTGGTGGATTGCAAGGAATCAAAAGAGGAACCTAAACAGAGCGCGACTGAAACTTCTGGTTCCAAACGACAGAAAAGAAACAGAACTGTACTTTTCTTCAGAATAATCGAAACCCAAAAGCTGTGGAACGTTTTGAAGTCGCAGGAGAATCACTGAAATTAAACTGCACCTCGGTTTCCATTGAGCACTTGAAAAACTACATTTAAATTCAAATCACAGACACCTGGTTTAAAGTCTGAGTCTTCATGAAAACATGCTGCTGTTTGCACACACGTGTGTGTCTCTCATTAGAGTGAAGAAGTAACCAATCAGATCGGAATAATTAATTAAACGCAGCGGTCACTTTTTGGGCATTGAGACAGATTCAACAAGACAGACTCTGAGAATTAGTGGAAGCAATTACCCCTTAACGAACATAAACACAGATAAATACATGCAAATCTACAAAACTATATATGTGTGTTTATATCGGAAGGTGTTGCAACCGTCAGGTTAAGGGGCCGTCCAGACGAGAATGCTCTTTTGCGAAAACGAACATGTATTGCGTCGTTTTGGCCGACCGTCCACACGGATCCTGAAAACGCACTTTTTTGAAAACGGGTCTAACTGGGCGCTCACACAAAAGGCGATAAAATCGCCTGTGGTCGCTCTGGTCGCTCACATCGCGTCGCTGCAGTCGTCTGTGTGGCAGCAACTGAAGCGACCAAAGCGACCGAAGGACGGGTCTTTCAAGCAGCAGGCATTTCCGCCTTTTTCCGCCTTCGGAATCCAGATCAGCCCCCAATTGGCTGTTGCCGCGGTCGCGCCGCTGCTCATTTGCATAAAGTTGAGCGTCTGTCAACTTTTGTCGCTCGCATCGCGTCGCTCGCGTCGCTGAAATCGCGTCGCTCACGCCGCCGGTCGCTCCGGTCGCTCCTCGTCGCCAGCGTACATTGAAAATGAATGGCAGTTGGTTGCCTCGGTCGCTCAAGTCGCTTTTGGTGTGAGCGCCCGGTAAGAGTGTAAAAATCCGAAAACGCAGCCGTCCCGTTCTCGTTTGGACAGCGAATCCGCATACTTTCCAAAACGATGACGCCATCGCCCCACCCCTCGACCTCTTGCCTCTGACCTCTGAACCCAGCGACGTCTCATAACAACAACAACAACAATGGCGGACTACATGCTCGTGTTCGTGCCGCAGAACATATTGAGCCTTTCTTGCAACTTACTCGCCTTGTAGTTGAGTGTGAGTCGCAGCAGCAGTTCGACCTCATTAACGGCCCACACAAACGATTCTGGTTTCCTTGCACTCGCCATTTTCATCTTCGACTTGTTGTGTTCGGTTTCTCCGTCTACTGTCTGTTTGTTTACAGCGTGCGAGCTTAATGCGCATGCTCCGTCTCTTCTTCTCCGTTTTTGGTGAATGTAAAGCGCCACCTATAGGCCTGGAATATGAACTACAGCGTTTTCGGTCGTTTTCAGTGGATCAGTATGGACGCAAATATTCTTGAAACGATGCCGAGGAAGACGAAGGAAAAAAAGATCGTTTTCGTCCGTGTGGACAGCCCCTAAGTCAACCAGTCTGGTAGTCAAGCAGCTGACGAACAAGCCACTAATTGTGAAGCATGAATGAAGCAGCTGATAATGATCGGCCGGTTAAAGGTCCAGTGTGAAGGATTGCAGATTGCAACCAACTGAATACTCCTCATCTCATCCTTCCCTATTGTGGCCATGAAAAATGTGCAGAATGCAAAAGGGCACCCTCGAGAGTCAGTGTTTGGTTCGTCCATTCTCGTATACTATATCATGAAGAACCAAACACTGACTCTGACGCAAACACAGTTCACTACATGGGACCTTATTTCATAAAAAATATGTATGTTGGTGAACGGAGAGAGACAAACAATTGCTTGATCCCGCTTAAATTTGCGTCATGAATCACACATTTGCTGTTTGTCAATTTAAAACATAATTTTTCCAAGTCAATAAAGTCACAGTTTGTCATAAAACTAATTAAATCTAACACTGTGAAAATGCATAATTATAAAGACTATTGCTGTATTAAAGGTCCAGTGCGAAGAATTGAGCGGTTAGACTGCAACATGCAACCAATTGAACACCCCCTTTTCTCACCCTCCTCTACTACAGTAGGCCACTAACATCCCAGAAAGTCCCTCTCTGGATCCAGTGTTTGTTTTGTCCACTCTGAGCCACTGTAGAAACATGGCAGACTTTGTGGAAGATATATTTGTAGAAAGAAAGTCTTGTTCCAAACCTTTCTTGGTTTGAGGAGATTACACGCCTGTTAAAAGATAATTATGAATAATAAAATAATGAATATCACATTTCATTTCTGCTCCTACACACTGGACCTTTAAAGCAACTTCAGCGCTCTGCTTCATGTCGCCAGGCAAACATCCTATTGGGTTTATTTCTGATCGCTCTCGCTGTTTTCGAGTGTATGTAGTTGTGATTTTTGCGACGCTTCCCCCTGACACATTACATAACTTTTCATGGATTTGTAGGCAACTTCTCTCACTTCTTAGGCGCCAAGACAGCCACACAAATGAGTCACATCGACTTGAATATCAATTAGGTGGTTTGTGTCAGTTTTAATAGTGTGGCAGTGACAGTTTTCAAGGCTACGTAACGTACAAAGAGGCCGTAGAGAGGCAGCCTGATTGCCAGTTGCAAGAGGTAAATTATGCAATGTAGCGCGAGGGGGGTGGAAAAATTGACAATCCTGACTTTGTGGCATCAAATTTTGTGCAGCAATGCAAACTGCAGTGCGGTGCAACATTTCTGCAAGCCTCTCGTTGGCACATACGCACTAGCTTTCTATCACTGATAAGTGGTTCCGTCCTTGGGGGGGAATGATGCACCTTACAGCTGGCCGGAGCAAGGTCAAACCTCTCCCCGCGTCCGTCCTCTACTCCCAGAAGTGCTGCTGCAGTAGCCGTGGCATTTAGAGGGCAAGGTATGCACAAGGCAATTAGCCTCCAGCACCTATTTTAGTCTGGAGTAAACAAGACATCGGCGCAGATATGAAAAGGAAGGGAGCCGACTTGCAAAATGATGAAATGAAATGCAACTGTCAGGTTCACGGACGCGTGAGTGTTGGTGTGTGTTGGGGGGTTGGTGGTGGTGGTGGTTTGGGGGGGAACCGGGGACCAGAGGGAGCGCTGCTCTGTCTCTCGATGCGCCAATCGCTGCTTAAAGATGCAAATATATTCAGCCGCTGACTGACAGCTCACCGCGTCGTACGCAGCGAGACCTTCCGCCAAACATGTTTCTCTCTCTGTGTTTTTTTTTTTTTTTTATATCTGTCTGTCTCGAACTCTTTCTGGGGAGCAAAGCAGCTTGTGTTGGCCAAGCACTCGGAGTGAAAATAGAAGCAATCATTTATTCATCGATTGAAACATCAGAAGACTAAGAGGCAGTGAGGGAGCGGCAGCAACAAAGAGCGGGAAAGATAGACTTGCTGGGGGGATAAGGGAGGGAGGAGAGGGAGGGAGAGGGGGGGGAGAAGAGTGGCGGTGGTGGAGGGAATGGGAGTGAAATTGAGTGCGGAACAAAGACGGGGAGACGACTGTTGAGCGAACAAAAAGGGGACAGTTTGCCTTCATAAGACGACATCACAACAGACAAATAAGAGACAGCCGAGCGATGGGGAAGGAGCAGAGAGGGGTTATTCCAGTTCTAACGCCGTCAGACGGCGACGGGTGTAATTTGAAAAGAAATGCCTCGCAACCGATGAAAACCTTTTGATCGAGTCATCATCTAGTCACAGCGGCAGAAGCCGGCGAGTCAGAAGTTTTATTTACTTCTTAAAAAGCTCAAAGGGAGCCGGTGTAGCTTTCTAAATATAGCCACTATAACACGGGTCACAGCGGGCTGGAGCAGCAAACCTCCCGAGGGTAGTTAGCTGAGCAACAGTGCATTTTATTGCTTATGAAGAGGGTTCCCACACTTTCTTCAAACATAAACATAAACTCCAAGGACTGATAAAGGACTTTCCAGGCCAAACTGTCCCAAATTCACGCACCTAAATAGTTTGAGACACGGACAACAGTTGATAAATATTAAAAGAATTTCTTGACTTGTGGGTTGAACTGTTTTCAGCGCCGTGGTTTCGTTACCAATTAGGTGTTTCTGTTCTCACTCTCTGGTCAGGTTCATTATGCAAAGCTATTGTTCAATAAGCATCTGTTAAACAGTGAGGGAAGTTACCGGCACAACGGGCAGACTGCAGGCAGAATAAACAAACCTGGTGCATCAGCTCAAAATGCAAAGATCAGGTAGGAGAGATTTACACAACAAGTTCAGCGCGAGTTCAACCAGAAACACTGTCGTCATCGTTCATTCACAATTCTCTCTCTCTCTCCCCCACTTCTCAATCAGCTGACTGCGGGCGTTTACTCCTTCAGCTCAGCCGAACCAACCAGATTCTGCCAATCAACCAATCATGCCGTCAAAACTTTAAATCTGCTCCCCTCCCTGCTGCTGCAACCCACCTTTCTCATCTGATGTGCACACTTCAGTAAAGATATTTATTCGTTCCGGTCGATGTCTCTTCTGATTGAAATGCCGTCACGAGAGCAGCTCCCCTCAACTGTGACGGGCTACATGAGCTAAACAATGGCAGAGGGACCTGAGCTTTGTTTCCAGCAAAAGACAAAGCCTTTAGTCATCGATATGGGAGGATTTTGGACACAAGAAGATCAAAAATTGCTTTTAAAAGGTCCAACACTTTGAATTTACTCTTATTCTATTTATTATTTTGTATTATTTCTGTTTTGAAAGACAATAAACACCAATAAAGTCATTATTTTGGGGATTAAATACAATAAAACCTCTATCTAAATGTGATTTTATACATTCACAGTGTTGCGAAATAAATCACGAAACTGGGATTTTCCCTTGGATTACAATCAGAATCTATAATTCTCGCATCCCTACCCATGGGAACCCCCGCATGAGTTTAACTTTTCATCCGTAAGATAATTTTCCTCATTAAAAAAGGTACACAGCCTCGCTTTAAGCCGAGAGGCGACAGGGTCTGTGCATGCTAAATACTCTCCCACAACTCTGCACAAGAACAGAGTGTCCCCTCCGCGCAATCTTAATAAAGGATGACCCAAAAGGCAGGAAATAAGAGCATTAGTTCCAACAGCGGCGCGCTAAAGTGTGCCGTCGCACGGCAGCTCGCAGCTTTTGTTTCAAGGCAACAATCCGAAGCCTCAGATTTCTCTGTTTTATTGACACGAATCATTAACTATCTCATCTCAGATACAACACATGTCCAGCAAAGCGCAAAAAGAGTGAAAAGCTTTTGTCCTCGGCGAGGGTATACATTTAAACAGCATTATCCTTCACTAGCAGTGGGGGGAAACATGAGACAGGATTATCCTCTAAAAGAAAACTCTCCCTACTACAGGCGCATGATGTGAATCGCAGATAAGAGGACCAGGTTCCCAGGATACAATACTCGGTACATTCTGTTATTATTAATTTTTTTTTTTCTTTTTCTTCAGAGAGAGATGTGAGCTCGATAGATTCCTCCCACACAGTCCAAATAAACAAATACAGATAGGCAAAACCGGTGCCAACGAGTTACAGTGATACAAGAACATTTTGAAAAAAAAAAGAAAAATGATCGCAAAGAAGTACAAATAAAACAAAAACGAAGAAAACTAAATACGAAGAAGCAGGAAAGAAAGTAGAATTTGTAAATCCTCGAATCCCAAATTTTCCACCATACACCCTCCTCCCTCCCTCCCTCCCTCCATTCTATTTTTTTTTTTTTTAATAGTATCATACAGCAAAAAGACATTCAGAAGAGCAGACCGGAGTGATAGAAAACACTCATGCAAAGAAAGCCTTTTTCACACATAGTCACTAACACAGGAAAATCATCTCAAACAACAGCGCTGTCAACAGTCAGTGCCTTCAGGTCTTTTAGTGGATGTTCTTATTGTTGTTTGCTGTTTCTCTACAGACTTTTGATTTGCTACTGTACTTGATAAAAATGACAGACTTTCACTGCAACCCCATTAGGCTATCAAGTCTTCCGACCAGACTGACCTCCCACCTTCCTGTCTGTCCATGGGACCTGGGGGTCCCGGCAGTTTATTACCAACAGTCTTTTTCGTTTTTTGTTTTTTTTTATTTCCCAGGACCCCCATCGACCAAAAGAAAAGTTCAGCTGGGAGGATTTCTGCAGAAGAACCAGGAGCCACGGGGATGAGCTTAGGTTGATATTCCATTATATAAAAAAAAAAAAGGCGTGACTTTTTCTTTTTCTTTTTTTTTTTTTTTTGGCATCTGTTCTTATTCTTTTAAATCTTATATATTAGTCTACTTTTACAATCATTTTTCTATGCGGCAAACAATTAAAGAGTTTCATTCCAAAATAAAATACCCTCGAACAAAAAAACCCAACAAAAAACGATGGCAGCTATCAAAATAAAGTCTACTATGGGTAACTATTAAAGTCAGAAGTCTTGGTTAGACTTTTTATTTACAAAACAGTTCAGATCGTCTAACAATCATCTGTGATTTTTTGATATGAACTTTTTAAATAAAGCTTTTTTTTTTTCCTGTAACAAATACATCACATTTTGGAATGAAACCCTTCAATTTTGGTATATTTTTTTTTCTCAGTCTCATGTTTATGCACATTCAATCCACTTTGCATTCGCGGTTGATGCAGTCAGTCTCTCCGTAGAAGTTATTTCATATTATAAATAGAATGGTCTTTTTCTTTCGCAGATATATTTTTGTATATAGGGAGATCTCTACACAGACAATATGTATTTATGTATGTAATCCATTTTCCAGCAGTTACAGTTCTTCGGAGCGGATCACGTGGAACAGCGTGACATTGTAGAGGACCTGGTGGCCATTGTTCCAGGCATACAGAGCTCGGTCACGCGGGTTGTAGTCCAGCATGGAGATATGCGAGTACTTATTCTGGAAGGCAATGTCGATGTACTCGTAAGTAGAGGAGTTGGTGGAGTAGGCGTAGTAGACCTTGGTGCCTCCTGAGTAGCCGTTGGTGACGTAGAGCGTGCCGCAGATCATAAAAGACTCGCCGGCACTCCTTTTAGGGTGGTTGGTGGTCCAGCTCTTGATGATCTGCAGCGTGTTGGGGTTCAGCTTGCTGAGGACAATATTCCCGGCGTTCTGGTTGGTGGCGTAGACGGCCCACAGGCCTCCCTCGTCCACCATCAGGTCAATGTCGGAGTGGCCGCCCCAGGCGTAGTGATACGCGTTGTTGAAGCCGGCGTAGTCGAGCTGCCGGGACTTGCTGATTGAAGAGGTGCGGAAGTCGAACTTGATGATGACGTGGCTCTGGAACTTGTTGAAGTAGATCGAGCCGTTGTAGACAACCTGACCAGTTCCTGACCATGGGTGGGGCAGCCGGTGGGACGTGAAGTTGTCCGACGTCATGAAGTCCTGCATCGACCTGTACTCCCGCACGAAGCGATTGTTGTGGTAGCCATCCATGTACCAAACCTGAAGACCATGACAAGAGGGAGAAAGAAGAATTAGGATCAAACACCGCAGCAGGACGAGAAGTACTGCCTCTAGGTTGTCCGTCTCTGCTCACAGGTTAAAAAAAGTTTTTCAATATGGACGCCAAATCAAAGCAACAGTGATCCGAGGACTAGTTGTGTTTGGATGCCGACGTAGGCAAGCAAAGCCAGGAGCAACACTCAATGATTTCCACCATAGCTGTTTCTAGTAACAACGGGATATTAGAGACATAGACCGTGACTGAATGATGTGACTCTGCGTTGGCCCTCATGCCCCTGGAAAAACAAATCAGGCCTTAAAGGCACTTGGGGGATAAAACGGGAAAGTGACCTTGACCGTTGACCGCCAAATTCTAATCAGTCCAACCTTGAGTTTAAGTGGACGTTTGTGCCAATTTTGAAAATAATCCCTCAAGACGAAAATGGGATGACATGAAGTCACAGTGACCTTAACCTTTGACCACCAAAATCTAGTCAGTTTGTCCTGATGTTTAGTGGATATTTGTGCCCAATTTAAAAAAACGTTAAAGATATCGCGTTTACAAGAAAGGGACAGACGGACGGAAAACTCGAAAACATAACGACTCTATACCCAGAAAAAAAAAACCCCCAATCATTATCATTTGTCAGTAGACTGAAGTAACAGAATATTCTATGCAGATCACACACAGAATAAATCACATCACAACATCAACAGGCATCCCAATTAAGTTCGCACTGAGACTTCCTCCAGGACCAGACGAAGCCGAGATCCGGCAGCTTCTGAATACAAACAGTCAGGATGACAGCCGCGGGGTGGCATGAGCCGGGCCCCGCGGGGATGATGCCCATCATTCCAGATAAAAGCCTCGTCTCCGCTACTTCAGCCCTGCTTCCTGCTGGCCCCTGAGGAGCCGGACAGAGAGCTCTTATTCCGGATCTGCGAGAGGCTCAAACACTCCCTTATTCTCGATGGGGCCGAGACACCTGAAGCCCTTCCCCTACCTGCTTCCATGCGCTGCTGTGATTGACTTAAGAAGTGATTCGGATCAAGGAAGCATGTCTCCGGGACTTCAGAAAAAACCACAACGTAAGGAAACCGAAAGATGAAAAGCATCGGAGCGGTGCTGTCTGCTCCTGTCAATTACACTCATTCTCCTTTTCTGCCCTTTGATAACGCAGCACATCTTTCATGTGTTCTGCTCAAAATGTATTAGTTTCTACCAAAAAAGTGGCCTTAGTCAGCAGTACGCTTCACCTTTGCTGCTGAGGATCTTTTAAAATACACACATTAAACCGCCCGTGTTGTCAGGACAATTAGCCTTCAGGAGGCAAACTGCAAGTTTGCACAGCGACTGCTTCCTCTCAAGTTTTCATCCCTTTTCCTCCTGACATTGAAAGTTCTGCCTCTTGTAAAAAGTGTCTTCTAAATCCGGCCTACACAGACGATCTTCATGCTTAGCAGACAAATAAAGTTTCTTCATTTCCAGCCTCCCCGTCTCACTCATCCGCCGGGCAGCTTCCCTCTTTTCAAACCGTATAGATTTATCTCCGTCCTTTCATTTTAATGTGTTTTAGTAATGAAAGCAGACCCATTTATTGAGCCAACAGAAGCCCCTCTCCGCAAAAGGGAAAGCCGATGCAATCATCTGATAAAAGGACGGACCAATTAACACAGACGGTTATTAAATTTCACGGCGGGAGTTGACCTCCACCTATGATCAAGGACGATTATTGCTTCAGAGTTGCGTTGTATATCTTCCATCAGAAGTTTACAGCCAGCGCGCTTGTCTTCGTTTTTCATCGCCCAATGTGTGCATATCAAATACTGTCGGGCTGCAGCTGACAATTATTTTCATTAAGGATTAATCTACCAATCATCACCATGACGATGGCGGTTGATCGAAAATTGCTCCTGTTGCTTGATCAACAGTTTAAAAATCAATCATATTCAGTTTGTTACGAAACTGTAGAAGAGAATCAGAGAAGATTAAGAAAGGAGAAGGTGAAACTGGGGCATTTTCGCTCCAACTTTTCCTTTAATCAATTATTCATTCATTTGTAAGAATTTTGAATGTATTATTTCGCAAACAGAACAATGATCAAAGTGTGTAAAGCAACACTCTGACACTTCATTCGCGCGTGCACCAGCAGAGTCAAACTAGGAGACTGAAAGCGGCGGCAAACATGGAGGATGATTGACGGTACAACAGATTCTGACGCTGCCTGCTGCTGATTTGGATTTTCAAATACAAATTTGATTAAAAGCCTGAAATAAGCTCCGTGGAAACAAACCGTATAAATAACATAACTGAACACTGACTGTTCTTTGGCCTAATTTACAGAAAGGATTCAGAAATCACCCCAAAAATGCAATATTTGCTATCCAAACCTAAATCAGTGGATATCTTTTGGCCACTTGGTGCAACACTGACATGGAAGGTAGCTACTATAACATTTTCGACTGCTATGTGCTTTATTTCCCTACAAAACCTTTAATTTGTTCAGCAAAGGAAACCAAACCTAAACGGGTAAATGCTGCCTGTCTCCGAGCCCATCACCTGACAACGATTTAGCCTGAACGGGTCGATTGTGATTGACTCCAAAAACAACATATCTGACCGATCACAACACCGATCTGTGCTTGTCGAAGCCAACCATCCATCCCCGACCTCCTCACTGTGCAGACCTTGATACTCTTTATACTACTTCATCTGCCTTGCTGCCACAACAATTACTCCAGCCCCTGGAGGTCGCCGCCAATGTGGGTCGTAATAAGCTGCTTTCACAGTTGAATTATATGATTGTTTTTTCTGATGAGGACCGGCTGGCCCAACGGATATCCGCATAATGGATATCTCGGGGAAAGGCTTCCTCTTTTGCTCTCCGCACGGACCACATGAAGGTAATGTGATGATCAATCTGCCTCTCGCCTACAGATTCTGCATTCATATGCAGGTATATGTTTATAAAGAACATCCAAACAAAAGCAGGAATAAACCAAGAAGAGTTCATACATCAGCTACGACCCACCGCCCCCCTTTTGTACCCACTCAGATATCAGCCATCTAAATACGTCTGTGCTTCTAGAATCGTCCCTTTATCCTGATACACAACAACAAAAGTTAATGTGGTCTAACCCATCCTCTACCCAAGTCTTGTTAAAATCTGTTCTGTAGTTTTTGTGTATTCCATCTCATAAACCAACCAACCAAAAACAGGCGTGCATGAAGATATAAACCCCCTTGCAAAGGTAAAGGTAAAAAAACCCAACAACACATTGACTGTGTGTACATACCCTTGTATCTCCTTCAGGCGCCAGAGGGTCAGTCATCCAGGAGCCGAACCTGGATCCGGACGTCTTGATGGTGATGGGGTCGCTGATGCCCGTCAGTTTGCCGCATGCTGGAAGGAAAGGAGCGAGATTGGGGAACATCTAGAACAACGCCCAGCAAGCTAACTCAAAACCTATTACTTCCATTTTAACTTCACATCCAAAACGCCTGAAGGACGATGGGAGTTGATGGCCAGCTTTCTGTTGCTCCACCTCTCCCTTTTCTCTTCGCAGGATGTTCTGTGCAGGAGGCGCTTATTATTCCGTTCACACATGCTAATGCCTGTTTTTACTCCGTGTGAAGAAGTGTGTGAGAAAGTGAGAGGGCGATGGGAAATAGGAGAGCGAGAGCGACAGCCTCTGTGTATTCTGCTCTTGTGTGCGCCGCTTGTAAGCTGCTGCAGTGTTAATTAGTGTTGATTGAGGTGTTGCTGCGGATTTGACAAAAGTATCGCCGGGCTCCGCGGCCCTCGTGACTGAGTGCCGGTCGGAGTAATGTATCCTTTCTAATGAGCACGAGGCAGAGATGAGAGATGCGATTTCACCCAGTAACGATACTTACTCAACATCACATCCATTTGTTGGGACAGTGGCCGTTTTTCAGCGGGGATGTTTTCGGCGACACAAAGGTTAGTTAGATGATTTTGATGAGTTAATTTTATCCCCGAGAATCTAATGAGTCGTTCTGAGACGCTAATTTAAAGTGTGTGACTGTGACGATGGCTCATTTTAAGTTTTCATTAGCATCTTTCTCTGTGAATTGTTGCATCCATTAAGCCCCTCACTATAACACTCAGCATCCCTCTTTATTCATAAAGGAGACCTCTAATGCTTTATTGGGTTTTTTTTTCCTTTCCGTAAAGGGTCACTCCACCATTTTCTTTAAGTGTGTTTACAAGTCTTGGGGAGCACTACTGCCAAATGTGAAAAAGGTAGTATAAAGCCTTTTTTGGCTCAGGAGGAGGCTGCATGTAATCTGATGAATTGCGTCCAATGATGTCACTCACTTGCAGGTTGCACTCCAGCAACACTGTTGGACAGCAGAACCAGATATATCACCTTATTTAATCTATTCATTCTTCCTCCATTGCCTACATTACCCACAATGCTACTAAATCACTCAGTCTCGAGACCTTGAAACACACTTTAAGGTGTTAAATTGGTGGAGTTACCCTTTAAGTGTTTTAACGTAAAAGATATAGAACCGCAGAAAACGCTGCTCCTTAAACGCCTCGTCAGTCGTCCTGCATTGAATTCCGTGACTTTGTGACATCACATTACGTCACAAAGTCACACATTCACATATTTTACGCCTAAATTTACCACATCTGCTCTGTTGTTGTTAACGTTGCTGGCTCAGGCATGTGTGAGCTGACCAATCAGAGGTGACTGTGTATTCAGGAGGCGTGGCCTTAAAGAGACATGAGCGCCTCAGACAGAGAGGGAATACAGAGCTGCAGCGGTGGACAGAATGAGAAACGAATGTGTTTCTTGAGCATTCAAGCATTTTCAACCTTCTCTAGCAGTAAACGAAAATAAAATTATGAACCTGAAAACGAGCATAATGTTTCCATTAACCCCTCTTGCCCTTCATTATGTGAAATACATATTTCTTTGTAGTCTCCGTCTTCTCATCTGGCAGAATCTCCTCCACTTACATAATAAGAACTGCGGCTTTGCGTTTGTGTTTATGCGCGACATATGTCGCGTCCTGTGAGTGTGTGTGGGCATCACACCTCAGCGGCGGCTGAGAGACAAACACATGGTCACATGAGCAGCTTCTACTATCGCCAGTGGGGGTTGAGTCCCTTATGTAACCCACAGTGGGATTAAAGAGCACAGTAATACACTGGCCATTCAGTTATTTATTTCTTTTCTCTAATCACGCCTCTATCTTTAGATGACACTACTCCTGCAGGCTGCTGGGGAGCCCGCTGATGGGTCTGCGTTCTGGAGATGCACACGGGGTCTAATCCCCTTCTGGCCTGAATTTTTTTGCCCAGGCCGAAGCAGAGGGCAAAGCAAATGGAAAAACCTAATGGGAACTGGAGCTGATATAACAAAAAAAAATACCATCAGCCTTTGCCCTGGGATGGGAGGATTTGGATGTAGAATGAACATTAAAAATAAATATTCCTCCTCGTCTTCCTCGGGAACTCAAGTGATTTCATCATGGATCTTGTTTTGGTAGTTTTGGCTGTGAGTTTTTATTGGTTTACTTAAGTAATTAGTGAGATCCAGGGTTGCTGCAATAATGTTGTCACGGCCCGTAAATTGGATTATTATTACTTGCACATCTGATCTATTGATTGTAGGACTCTAAGTAACTTTTTTCCGATTGATTTACAAGTGGAGCTATTAATTGTTTTCTGGATTGATAGATTTATGACATCTTCAAATGTCTAATTGTCTCCAAACATATTCAGCTTACTCTGAAGAGTTTGCTATTAAAGGATAAATTCACCCAAAACGGAAAATACAGTCATTATCGTCGCTAATAGATGACCCAGACATCCCAAATTCATTTAAAAAGACATTATTTACATCCTTTTTTCAGGTTGATATCGTCACTTTACCAAACTTAAGTGTGTCGAGGGCGTAGATGACCTCACCCGGCCTTTTTTATCGGCATTGGGGTGAGTAGAAAATGACTGCATTTTCTTCTTTCATAACGATGGGAGCGAGGGAGCAACAGAGATCTGTTTAGGTTGTTTGTATAGAGGGAAATATTGGCCCTGCGGTATGTGAACCTCACTATAACGTCATGCCTTGTAACTCTACTCTACAGACGAAATGCAAGGTGAGAGCGACGTGT
Source organism: Sparus aurata (assembly GCF_900880675.1). NCBI lineage: Eukaryota > Metazoa > Chordata > Actinopteri > Spariformes > Sparidae > Sparus > Sparus aurata. Next base: position 24,012,018 of record NC_044198.1, on the reverse strand, counting down.
GCAGAGCGGGCGGCAGAGGAGGGTTTTTATGTGCTGGTATGACTTTCCTGCTCCATTCATCAGTGTAGAGGCGTGTAGAGGCCGGATTTGCCTGCAGCTCCTTGTGCCTGCACATTGCTGGGGCACGACACAGGGTGATTTATTTATTTGATTATTGCCCAGCAAGCTGGCATGTCCCCTTGATCGATGGCCATTGTGTCCCAGCAGCCGCCGGGCTGTTAGTCTCCCCGGCACAAAACAGCTTGAAGGACAGCTCTGCGGGGACCCTAGTTACTCTCTTTCACTTTCCCTGCCCGCCTTCACTTTATCACTCCTTCTCCTTCCCTCTCGCCGCCTTCTATCAATTCCCCTCGTCGCTCCGTCTATTACTCAATACTCACATTTCTCCTGCCCTCTCTATTTTTCTCTCTTCTCTCCACCCCCCCTCCCCCCTTCCTCCTCCTCCCGTTGTTGATCTGCCGATGCAAATTTGGCAAGTGACCTTCGCGAGTTTAATCTCAATATCGGGAGTGTTTTCTGGAGTGTGTTGGTGTGTGCACCGCGCATGAGTGCCTCGGCGATCGTGTGAAGATGAAAGGAGTCGCCACCCTCTGTTCCGCCCGAGCCAGTCCCTCGCTGGGTGACCTCGGGCTTTATCTCGTCTGATCTCACACACACACACACACACACACACACACACTGGAGTGCCTCCCACAGTTCCCCCTGCTCTCCTATCAGACGGCGGATGTGAGGAGCGGCCGTGTGCGCTGAGCTGAGAGTGAAAACACAAGGCAGGCCTCCTCCCCGCTCCGGTCCGGTCGGTGGCGACAAGCAGAGGTGTCCGGTAAACAAATGAACCGTGTGCGCGCAAACAAAGAGGAATAATGACGGGAGAGGGAACTGAGGGGGAGCTGAGATGAAGCTGTGTGCGCATCTTGATCTTTTTCTTTTTTTTAGCAATTTAAACCCCGATCTCTGTGTCTCTCGGACGACTTTTTCCAAAAAGAACAGTGGCCATTGTGACCGAAAAGCCTTTTTTTTCCCCCCCTCTTGTCATCTTGCACTGTGAATAATTTCAAACAGGGACACAATATACCCGTGATGCCTGTAAGTGTCTCTTGCTCTTGCATCTTAGTCACTGTGGTGTGGGTGTGCATCTATTAGCGCTGTGGGCTGTGACAGAGGTGTGAAGAGACGGAGGCATAACGCAAAGATAAGGCTGTGGTGGGAACTTATCTGTGAGCTCTCTCTCTCTCTCTCTCTCTCTCTCTCTGTATGCCATCCATCAGTGTGAGTTTAAACCTTGTTAATCACCTCATTATGTACGTAAACATCCCAGTCATTACATCACAGGAAGCTACCGTAGACTCATTCAGAATTCCATATTAGAAAAACAAATTTGTGTCATCGCCGGGGCCTTCAGGACTGCTGCCAAGGATTATTTTTAGTATCTATTAATCTCTTGGTAGTTTTTTGTACATTAAAATCTCATAAAACACTGAAAAGGGTCATTAAATTGTTCCGTTTTGTGTGATAAACACCCCAAAATATTCATTTGAGACGGATATAAAATAGAGAAAAGCACCAGATCCTCAAATTTGAGGGGCTGGAACACAGAAAACGTTCGTCTTGTTGATCAGTAAATGACTTTTTCTGTCAGTCGTCCAACAGTTTCAGCATTAGTCCCCTGCTATACGGTATCATTATCAACTCATAGTTTGATTAATGATTCATTCTGTGAAATGATCTTGATCTCGATGAACCCTTTTAAAATCACATCCTTTAAATTTGATTGTGCTTGAACCCAGAAAATGTTCGGCTTCTGGATTGATGGATGACTGTTTCTCGTCCGTTTAACAGCCCAAACTCAAGAGGTATTCAATAGATGCTGATGCAAAACTGGGAAGAAAAGTAGCAAATCTTTAAATTTGAGAGGCTGGAACTCAGAAATTGATTTACAAAATCTATTCAAGTGATTTATCAGCCAAAACGCAAACTGACTTTCTGTCCAACACCAACAGTTTGGGTGTTAGTGCCTTGGTTAGATGATGGGCCGTGTAGGACTGCCACTAATGATTACTTTCATGATCAATTCGTGTTTTGAGCGGAGATTTATCAGATAAAATCTCTTGGTTTTTGTTTAAAAAAAAAAATCCTTCTTTTCGTTAAAACCTTTGTTTTGTCTGATAGACGGTCCAAACCCCCAAATTATTAAGTTCAACAGAGAGAAGCAGCAAATTCTCAAATTTGACGGGCTGGGACCCACAAAGTGTTTGGTTTTTAGGCAGACAAATGACTTTAATTGATTGCTAAAATTGATTTTCTGTCGCTAGATCAATGTTTTCAGCACTTGTGCTGAAAAGGTGGTATCGAAGGACTGCCATTAATGACTAATTCCATCATTGATTTATCTTGAAAAAAGTCCCCAAATTGTTTTTTCCAATAAACCTCGACTCTACTCAACTTTCAAGCGGCGCATCCTCAAATTCGAGGGCGTGGGAACCAGAAAATTGTTCAGCTTTGACTGATAAATTACGCTTTTTCTGTCTATCAACTTAAAAGTTTTTGGACTTGCGCCTCACTTTTTTTGCAGGGAAAAGGTGCAGAAGATATAGAAATCACCAGGATGCATGCACAGAACCTCGATGTCAGTTAACAACATAATACAGATGACTGTCAGAAGGCGAGCATGTTTAAAATAGAAACCATGGGGTGTGTTATCAGACGTGTGTGACGTGCTCTGGACTGGTCGAGCGTCGCAGCCGCACATGATGTTCCTGTGATGTTCTGAGTCATGTGAATATGCCTGAACGTCTCTCCTCTGGTCAGTCACAAACATACTTGGGTGTTTGGTGCATGCAACGTGTTTGCAGTAAAAGAAAAAAGTGTGTGCCAACAACTTTCTGTGCCTACCTAATTTTTGCATGCATGCTCGGAGTCTCTCCTCAAGATTTGACACTCTGTTGTGGAGCTCCTCGTAGTCATAGGCCCCCATCTCCTCCTGAAGTTCGCTTAGAACTGACGTCAGATTCTGGACCTCCTCCTTAAACTGCAATACCAATTTGGCATCGGCCTTGTACTCCTCCAACACTGGTATCAACGGTCTAAGCTCCTCCATTTTCGCTTTTATGGCCTGAAAGGATTAGAATAAGCTCGGTTGAGTGTCATGCGCGACAAAAAAAGGAGACTGTCCATAAAAGAAAAAGAAATAAAAATAAAAATAAAACACCTGTCTGAACCTGGCTACTCTGACTCTAGCCTGCCTCTTCACTGACACGAAGACCCCCCCTGCTTGTGTCCATGTTCAGTGTTTTGTGTGTGAACAGCTGTGTGGTTTTTTTTTTTGGTTTTTTTTTTTTCTTTTTGTCCGTGCAGGTGTGTGTCTGAGCAAACAAACCCGGAGCAATACTCTCCACCCCGCCGGACGAGCAGAGCAGGTGGCTCCGTCCACCCGGCAGTGACCAGCCGTTTAAAAAGCAAGCCCTCGGTACACCGACAACAATTGGGAAAGCTCTTTATTGGTCATCATCGTTTAAAATGCAACATCGTATTAAGGGTTACATGCTTTTACATGTCACACACAACAAAGTGTCTCGAATTTTTACGTCTATAGTTTTACGTATAGATTTGTTGAGTAACCAAATATGCATAGACAAAAGCCAAAGGAAAATAAAATGAATAACAGCAATTAATATAATAATAATAAAGGTAATAATAATAAAGATAATAATAGTAATAATAATAATAATAATAATAATAAATGTATTTACGTCTGAAAAAAGCTTTTAGATGGAAAACTTTGACAGCAGTAACATGCAGGAAGAGATCAGTGGTGGGTTGGTCTGGGAGAGGGGTGGGGTTTCTTAGTCTTAATGGTGCTAAAAGGTAAAAATTAACTGTTTGACGCCCAAATGCTCTCAGTACTGTGGCCCAGCTCAGGGGAATCTGGAATTGACCTGCCTCTTCTTCCCTGTGGCTCTCTTTACATGTCTTAAAGTTAGCCCTGCAAGCAAGAAAACGACAGACTGTTGACAGGGGCTGGAGCTTGCTAGCCTATCTAACAGACACACAAACAAACGCACGCACACACTTAGTATAGATATATATATATATGCACTTGAGACATGACAAGACCAGAAGATTTGCACACATGCACTGGATGCAGCGGTGGATGCATGGGGGGGTTTTTGGCGAGCATGCACAGGAGACAGTATCACACAGATGTGTTGCGAGAGTGAGGTGATGCTAACACTGAAGCTGCTGCAGGTAAGAATGCAGGTGAACGCAAGAACTGGATCTGTGTGAGTGACTGTAAAACAGGGCAGAGCAACAAACCTAAATACTTTTTTGGTCCTATTCGATCTGTGTCAGTAGCACAGAGCTACATCAGCTACTAAAAGGGGGCATCAAATGCTTGGTGGTGATGTGGTTGTGTTGGTGTGGTCCTGGAACATCATGATAAATGTTGCAGCATCATTTCATGTTACGAAACAGCGACAAGAGCTGCTTCTGGAGCGGGCTGTCATGAGTGGGCTAGGTGTAGGACTCCTACTCATCACCTATTATTTCCTGTTTATTTTCAGATTCTGTTGCTGTTCAGCTAGGTTTAGGGAACTAAAAAACTTAGATTTAGGGAACTAAAAGACTTGGGTTCAGAGAACAAAAAGACTTGATTAGGTTTAGGAAAATGGTTTGGGTTAAAATGAGATCTCTTCTTATTTCTCTTTTATTGTGGGTTTTCTGTTGCTGTTGGGTTAGGTTTAGGGAACAAAATACTAAGTTTTAGGGAACTAAAATATGAAGGTTAAAGGACTTATAATACTTAGGTTAAGCAACAAATACTGTTTGGTATAGAACACTGAAATACAAAGGTTTAGGGAACAAATTACAAAGTTTTAGGGAACTATAATATGACGGTTTAAGCAACAAAAACACAAATGTAGGGAACTGAAATACTCGGGTTTAGGGAACTAAAACACTTCAGTTAAGGGAACTAAATACTTAGGTTAAAGCAACAAAAACACATGCGGGGGACTAAAATTCTTCGGTTTAGGGAACTATAATACTTGAATAGGTTTTGGGAAACATGGTGTGGATTAAAATAGATCCTTTCACAACTTTATATGTTTTTTATGGTCTTTTACTATTTACTGAGACATTAACCTGCATATTAACTGGTTAATTTGTTATTTACAGGCCTTGTTAGATGGGGAAAAAAAGATGTATAGAGTAAGAAAGTAGAGAAAGTAGTTGGGAAATCTGGTATATTAGCACTTTTTTCTGAACATTTCAAATGCTACCCTCCTCTACCTGCAAAGTTTTGATTTCAAAAGAGCTTTTATCATTCTCTGTCTCTTCCATCAGGATGGATCAAAGATGTGGGTCCCCTGTGCAAATATATTAGTGTGTGACTAAACAGAAACATTTCATCATAACGTGTTTATTCTGATGAACAACAGCGTTTTATTAAATCTCGTAAAGTTGATTTAGGAGACCATCAAAGGTTTATTAGAACTGAGTTGGTGTGAAATAAGGATATGAATTCTTGCAGTTTATGGATCCAATCATTTAAACGCTCTGATTCTGCATGCATTATGGGTTTCTGGCTACGTGGCATGGTTTTTAGGCGAACACATCTCAACTGTGGGAACACACAAACACAAAATGGGCAAGGCTGCACGGGATGGGCTACAGAGCAGCTGTGACAGAATGGCGGTCGAGTCGGTGGCTCCATACCTTGTATTGCTTGGCGATGTTCTGCTTGTGGTTCTCCTCCACCTGCCTGAACTTGGTCTCCAGGCCACGGAGCTGCACCTCCATCTTCTCCACGTACTGCAGGTCCCTCTGGGTTCGCTGGTCCAGCACCTGGATGGACTGGGTCATGTTCTGGACCTGAACACGTGGGGGGACACATGGGGACAACACTGTGATTTGAGGGAACGAACCACATCTCGTATCTCTAACGGTCTAAATGGAGCGACGAGTGTGAGATGGAAAAAAAAAACGCAACAGATTTTCAATATGTTGCTTTGGCTTACTTCTCGCAGTGACTCACTAACTCTGACATCAGGCCAACTAGTCAGGGGCCTGAGACACATGGTGGAAGTGTAGAATGCATACTGTTAAGACATTTGTTTTCTACGAGACCGTTGTGCTCTGTAACGCCACAAACCTGGCACGTTTTCTACGTATTCATTAGAGCTCTCTTGATGTCTGTGTTGTCTTTTCCCGTATTCGTGAATCAGCGAGCTACTTTCTCCGTCTTTAGATTACAAATATTACAACACACAATTGTTTTAATAATCCTTTCGGGGCCAGTCTCTGGTTATTGAGCCGGGTTGCATCATTAAATGTGTTTCTCTGTGTATGCTGCTGTACAACACAAGCAGAGAGGGAGTGTACAGCGGCCTCCCAGGATGCCTTTTTTTCGGTTTCCAGGGAGCTCATTAGAGCATGATTCCTATTCTTGTCCAACAGGCAAAGAGGTGATTGGACGACCACAAATGTGGGCGAGCCTACATGTGTGCCCTCGCCTTTCTAAGTGAAAGGAGCGAGGGAGGCTGTGACACGGCAATCGATTGGCCGAGCTAAGCAGCGTTTACCTTCTCTAACAGCTGCCTCAGTTGTTTGGTGCGGGCGTCCCGTGAACACATGGACTGCTGGGGCGCCACCACGGTGCAGACACACCTCCCCTCACTATCCTGGGCTGAACTGTACACCTGCCACGATTCCTCTGGGTTTGCTGGCAACACCTGAGGACGAAAAAGGGGGAGTGGAGAGGGGGAGAGAGAAAACAAGGGAGGGGGGGGGGGGGGGAGAGGCAGGTGAGCAGGCGATGCTGGAGGAGGAGGAGGAGGAGGAAAAACAGCCCAGACAGAAAAAAAAAAAAAAACAGGAGGACGCTGATGACGTGTGCTTGTGCATGTTCTACCGCTACACACCGCCAAGCTCCACCCGTTTTGCACCATCACACAGAGTACTTCACGGCCGCACAAAGAGAGGAAGCAGCCAATGAGGGCAGCTGGAGCTACTCCCATTATTCAGCGGGTTGGGCGTGTAGAGCGGTGACGTGTGTGACGTAAGACAGACGTGGAGGAGAGAGAGAGAGAGGGATATAAGGGAGAGAGAGAACTCCAGTTTTCTAAAAAGAAATAAAAAAATAAATCACCGCTGATTTATTCAATTAGCGAGGAGTGACTTTCCCAAAACGCCCTGACGAAAAAAAAAGGTGAAATCACAGCTCCTGTCAGTCAGCTGCTCTCCACCAAAAGGATGTGCTGACAGCGGGACAAAGAGAAATCACTATTGAGCACCAGCCTTGACACCTCAGCGTTTCCTCCGCGCCTTTTCCTCATTACCGCCACACATCACTGACAGGAACGATCAGATAGAACCTCAGAGGACCTGCAGAAACAACGCCTGCACACTCCCCCCCACAATCAAGGAATAAGCACAGTCAATCCTTTTTCCCTTTTTCTTTTTTACTATTCTGCCTTCAACATCCATCGTTCTAAAATTCCAGAGCAAACATCCACTTGACAAGGGCGCCTCGCAATGTGATCCTGGCACCGAGACAGCTCCTGAATGTGCCAGCAGCCTGCCGGGGGAAACAAAGAAACGCTTCATCTTGACTCTATAACAGCATCTTGGCTTTGAGCGCCTCTTGCTCATTCACACACACACACACACACACACACACACAGGTGAAAAGAAGAATGAGGGAGTCCCGCTGATTCAGAGAAGTGGGGGGAAATTAAAAAACAACACTGCCTTGATATTTGTTGGTGTCGATCGGCTAATTTTTTTGGCACCACGGATCTCTCGTGCATGTCGATACCAGGAGAAAAGAGGCGACCAATAACTTTCCACTTAGTGCAGGAGACTGGTATCGACAGAGCCAGCAGCCCCAGTGGCAGCTGGAGCGACATCAAAACGCAGAGAGGGGGGGTGGAAAGATGGGGGAAGATGCCTACGAAGCCTCTCCAAGTCTTTTTTCCCTCACTTTTTCACGCGCCCTGCAAAGCGCATCGCGGGATTTCTCCTCTAATTCACCAACTCAAAAAGCGCGCACACTGCCTGTGATGGACTGTCATCTAATTGCAGCGGTTGATTCATTCACTCATTCGGGATGGAGGGATGGAGGGAGGGGAGAGGAAGAAAAAAGGCGCAGGATTTTTTTTTTTTTGCGAAACTTGCGCACTTACTCCGGTGCTCCGATCTGGATACCCTCCCTGTGCCGCCGTGAGCTTGGTGGTATTGAGCCCGACCAGAGAGGGGAGGGTCTGCGACATCCAGTTGGTGATCATCGCCATGGTGCTGAGCACGACGCCGATCTTCAGCAAAGGCACCGACATCTTTTCAAGCGCTTTGCTTTTTTAGGGGAGGGGGGGACTCTTTCACTCAAAAAGCCGTCTTCATTCTACAGACTCCGGGGAGAAACAAGGCAGGCGAGTCGTGGTGCCCAGCGCGGCTGCTTGCTGCTTCACCCGGGACTCCGGATCGGATGCTCTTTTTTTGGACATCTCCAAATCGAAGTGTGCGGCGGCAGGCGAACGAGTCGGACGCGAGAAGAAAAGCAGGAGAGAGACGACCGAGGAGGTAAAAAAGACAACAACAACTGCAACACTTGATCCGGTTTCTTTTTAAAAAAAGGATGGGAGCGACGACCGAGAGCGGCTGCTGGATGCGTCCTCTGGATAGCTCCTTGTCCCGCACACTGCTGCCTCTCCGGTTCACCGTTACTATTTCGTTCACGCCCGACGGTCCGCCTCCTGCCTTGGTGCGCTCTGTGATTAAGTGCCACTGACTGCACACACACACACACGCGCACGCACGCACACGCACGCACATAAAGGCTGCTCCAAATGGATGAGAGGAGGGAAGGAGGAGGTACTACGGATCTATCTATATCGCCAGACGCAATGATGTCAGCCAGGTTTGGGTCCGTTCATGGTGAGATCTGGGATCGCGCCTGATTCGCCCAAAGCTGCCCCGACACGGGCTGCGTCCCCCCCGGGGGGGAATGACAATGAGCAGTGCGGCTGAGGTCGGCCGACACTGACGCTGCTGAGGGATTATTTATAGAGGACAGTGACAATTCTGATTATTCCTCCGGAAGACTCTCAGTCAGAGGGGATCCCGCATGGTAAAACTGGCCTTTCATTGCTTTTTTTTTGTTTGTTTTGGTTTTGTTTTAAACTTTACCAAACCGGTGTGATGTGCGACCGCACAGCCCCACAACATGTCACGGTGAACGAACACACTCCTGCAGGAAAGAATGTCGCATTTCAGTGGGGAGAGCAGGGCTCCGGGACTCGGGGAGGTTGGAGAGGTTGCCGGATCGCTGTGCGCGCTCGCAGTGAGGAGGAGCGCGTTTGATTCGCGTGACTCTGGCGCCATCGTGTAGCCGATGTCGGCGTTGCTACAATCAGAGATGGGAAGGGCTGTAAACAGGCAAAAGATGCACCAGAAAGCATCCCAAAACATTTATATAACGAATGCACAGAAAACTTAACGTATCTTAGAAAAATAAAACTGATTTTCATTGGCTCTACATTGCAAAGTCTCATCTTTACGCACAGAAAATGCGGCTGCTGAGGCTCAAAACACTGCGTGCACATTAGATAAGTGCAGTTAAATGGTGCATATTGTTGTTTAGAGCCTCTGCAGAGCTCAGGACGGATGAATTATTTGTCGTTTCCCGGTCGTCAGCGGGCTTGTGTAGGCTAATGCTGCAGCCTACGGGCTGAATGGCAGCACTGCATCATACATGAGGGCCCCCAGAATAGCACGAGTGTCCACAGCTATTCCTGTGTGCTCCATAATGCATTTTTCTGGTAAACTGAAAGATGGGAGGGGAGGGAGGCCTGCACTTACTCACCCTCCACATGTCTCCCCTCCCCTCCTGCTATACAGCTCTTCTCTTGTCTCTCTCCATCTCTTCCCTGTGACCTTTGAGGTGAGAGCTCGCAGGAGTGATGGCTCCACAGATTGCTGCCAAAGCATCTGCAGGGGGTCGGCCGCCCCCCTGCTGTGCACTGCGGCCCGGAGTCCGGCCCGCGGTCTCGTGTGATGTGATGTGGTGCGGCTCGGCGTTCGACACAGCGGTCTCTTATGGCTTTCTAATGGCCGCGGTTAGTTTTTCCAAGCTGCCTCAGGTGGGTTTCGATCCAATTTAGTGTCAAGAGAGGTGAAACAGGTGACTTGAAGTCGGTCTGATATAAAAGAGGCCGGCATCAGGAGGAAATCCACAGGTGTGTTGATCCTAACTGAGAAATCAGTCTTGTGAGACTTCTTATAGGGTGCTTCAGACTGTCCACGGTCAAATTTAACCACTTTCAAGCATTTCAAGGTGTATTTTCAAGCTTTTCCAGCACCTTAGGACACAAAACAATGCATTTTTAAGGACAAAGTAAAGTATCCTGTATCTGAAATAGACATCTGGCTCAGTTCTGATCAGTTCTCTATCACTAGCCGTTACAGGAATGGAGGGCAGCGTGAGGTCGGGTCCGTCTGCTGGTTGCTTTTACCTGCGTTTTTTACGCCTTCACCTGAAAATGTAACTATTCTGTCAGGCAGTGATTCTCAATTATAGTCATGCAGTCACAACTTCGAGCAGTTTAAAACATCACATTGCAATTCATCACTTTCTTAAGGATCCATTTGTGAATTAAAAGCACAGGACTCTGTCGCGGAGAGATTGACGAGCGCTCAAATCTGCAAATACAACAAGTGCAGCAGTTGTATAATGATCCGTTATCCAGTCTGATGTAATAACTGTGTATAAATGAGACTGTGTGAGAGAGGTTTTGATCAGATTACGTGGCGGTTGCCTGCGGTGATGTGTTTTAAACTGTGGGGTGTGATTGAAGTTATTATATAGGACACAAATGATGATTTAGGGAAGTTGAAAGGTGTAAATTTGCCTGCAGGGGACACAACAGAGTAACGGCAATAACAATAACGATGATAATAACAGAAGAGCCACCTTAGAGCTGCGATGTGTAGTTATGGGGAAGAAATTGTGTCTTGTAGACCTTCGTTGGCTTATTTTTTAGGCCTAAACAAACTAAATAAACAAGCACAGCCTCGTACTGTTTTACTTTGTTTACATGTGGCGGACCCTGCCACCTTTCTAGCTACAAAACAGTGTTCTGGGACCTTTTTTTCCTCTGAGAGCAGCTTGTTTATTAGTTGTGGAAAAGATAAATATCTCCGAGTTTGTACCATGACTTCATTTATATTGTAAATATTACAATTCTCAGTTTGGACTTCCTCTCCTGTAACGACAGCGTGACAAATGGCCGGAAAAATGACCGAAATACCAACAAAATGTAGCATTTTTACGCTCCGTGAAAGTCGTATTTCTGACTGGGCTGTTGCTGTACACTGCATTAAAGCAAACAGGTGTTCATAGCGTAGCAGAACCACGCTGACACCCTCAGTATCCAGTGTAGTAACTGCTCATAAAGTGGCAAAAAAAAAAAAAAAAAAAGAGAGAGAAGAAAATCACATTTCCAACATGCGGGTGAACTACATAATGCTCCGTATCTCCACCTACTCCTCTTCTGCTCACTTTCTCTCTCTCTCTCTCCTCTTGCTTCGTCACTCAACCAGCCATACTGAATAATAAATAGCCTCAACCCGCGGCTGCCAATCACACCACGCATATTGCAATTCAGCTCCACTCCGTCCTCAGTTTCTCACATGAAACCGAATTGATTTTTTTTTTTTTTCTCTTCTTTTCGGGGACAAAAGACCTAAAAACAGTTAGGTAAAAGAAAAAAAAAACCTAAGTGTTTCACAATGTTCCCCTGCTGAAGCCTCTGCGGAGGGAGATTGTAGTTGCTGCATGTGAATTAGATGATTTAAATGTAAAACTCTACGTTCTTAGAACTGAAAACACCGACCCACGTGCAGGTGTTTTACAGTAATTATTGAGCTTTGGTATGTAGGTTGCCTGGTGTCAAAGGGGGGAGGCGAATAGCGGCGCCATCTGCTCTGTCAGGTGTCTGGGATGCTTGAGGATGTGGGCCTGGAGCCATGGGGGAGCCGCTAGGTGAGGACCAGATGCTGCCTCAGCCGCCTGCTTTGCTATTCTTCTCCGTGTTAACGCCAGGCAGGAGCCAAATCCTTCAGCGGAGAGGGAGGTGGTGGTGGTGGTGGTGGTGGTGGGGGAGGAGGGACAGGGGTGAAGGAACGCGGGCGGAATTGAAGAGGAGAGCGCGCCACTAATCAGGTGTCGCCCCGCTCCCTCGGCCAGATGTTAAGAAAAGCTGCCCCGCGCCGTCTGGGGGCCGCGCGACACTTCAGAAGCAAGGTGCTTAATGCGGTCATTAAGAGAGCAACTCGTTTTGTGGAGCATCAGAGATCAAGGCCGGCCGCGCTGCGCGGATGGCTTTTTCCCTTTTTTTTTCCCCAACTCTCTCGCGAGTTATCTGGCAATAAGAAGCACCTTTAGATAGATACACCTCTCACTTTTTTTTATTTTTTTTATACCTGGCTTCAAACAAGACGAGCTGCGCAGAGGCCTTCTACCATCCTACGTCGGCATGTAGGTTTCTGTTAGCAGGGGCCGAATAAAACGGAGGCTTGTCAGTGAGTCTTCTGCTTCTGTTCTCCAGGAAGGGCGCAGACAGGCAGCGCCGCGCGTGGACTAATATCGACTTACCTTCAAACCGATGACACACGCACTCTCGGGGCATCAGAGAGAGAGACACACACAGACTGTCACTGTAACACCGGGCCCTGACCCCGCCACCACGCCAGGACCTGAACCCGCTGTCATGAGCACCCAAAACGAAACACACGCTCCCCTTTTTTTTTTTCCCCCCCCTCCTCTCTGACTGATGGCTTCCATCAATCAGCAGCAAACAGCGACAGCGTCAGCATTTCTCTCCGTCTCTCATTCATTCATTAGATCAGCATCGTAATAACTTTGCGTCCAAAAAAATAATCAAATTCCGACGTGAACGTCCAAACCGAGCTGTTGCTCCATGAATAAAAAGCGTTCCCCCTCCCCGCTCGCTGACGTTCCTCGTAAATTTTTGCGGAAATCAATCGCCGGCACATTTCTGCCAAAGCAATATTACATCAATATTGTTCTAACACGTTGGTTATCAGGGCCAGCAGCAGCAGCAGCAGCAGCAACCTACTTCCAGCACGTTTTATTGGGTTTGTCACTCGGAGTGGTGGAGTGTATTGCAGATACACTGTGAGCAGAGATTAATTTATTGATGGTGCCTCGGTGGCATGTTTGATTTTTTTTTTCTCCTTCTCTTTTCAGTCTCCAATTATCAACCACAATTGGATTCACACGACGAAATATGACTCAAGGACGGCCAATTAAATCACCAGATTCTTCATTCCAGTGGTGGCGGCGGGGAGGGAGAGGGAGGGAGGGAGGGCCTGGGAAATAAATACACTCTCCCCTTCCTTTCACTTCCTCTCTCTCTCTCTCTCCCTCTTTCTCTCCGTCTCTCTTCAGTGTTGGTGGGAATTTATAATGTCAACAGTTTAATGCAACAGTAACTATTATACGTATTGCTGCAAACGGCCCCCTCGGAGAGCAGGGAAGTAATTACTAGTTCCAGTAAAAAAGAATCACACACAAGCATTTTATTGACCGGGGATTTTTTTTGTTTTTTTGTTTTTTTTTTGTTTACCACTCGTGAGGCTGGATGGCTTTGGCACTGTTGGACTGAATGTTCTTTACCCCCCCCCAACAACACCACCACCACCCTCTCCTCTCTCTCTCACACACACACACACACACACACACACACGCGGGAGGCAACAAGCAAGTCACACTGTGGTCATTGAGCATGCTCAAAACAACCCCCCTTTTTTTTTCTTTTTTTTCCTTGACACACTGCGTTTTGATGGTGGGAGAGCCGTGATTTAAAAGCAGAATTCATCAATGGCCTTTTTTTTTTTTCTCCCTACAGAGAGCTGCAGGGCATCACAGTGCATTAAGACAAGAAACACACACACACACACACACACAGCAGCGCGTCTGATTAATCTGACCATTTGCTAATGAGGAAATTGACAGATCATGCAATACATCCCCTCCCTCCCTCCTCTCCATCACCTCCATCACCACCAGCACCAGCACCACCTCTATATATCTGGCCCGGTCTGTTCTCTCTGCTGGATCTATCCGCGCCCGTCCAAAGCAGCACAATGTATTCACATCATGTAATCCCACCCGGTAATCTGTTTAAGCAGGGGTAGAGGGGGCTAATTCACCGGGGCTCTTTAATGCGAGGTAACCGAGGTAATCTCTCAGCGACATCTCTCAAGCCAATTATATTATTCCTATTAATAATAATAATAGTTGTAGTATTAATAATAACACAGGAGGAGGAGGTGGTGGTGGAAAATGGCGTTTAAAATAGGAGACCTACTTGGGTGAGTTCTGTGCCCATGAAGATGAGGAGAATCAGAGTGAGGAGCTTGCTCGCAGGCTGCATCTCTTGCCTCCGGTGTGTGTGGACCAGCGGTCTCACATGCAGATCGAGTCCCCCTGGTGTGTTTTTTGTTTTTTTTTGTTGCGTTTCCCCCCGCACAGCAGTCCTTTTCCTTTTTCCTCCCGGGTTCTCTCTTTTTGTCAGCGTTGCAACTCGATTTCACCTCTTGGCTTTTGTTTTAAAAAATTAAAAAATAAGAGGGGAAAAAAAAAAAAAAAAAAAAGAATACTACTACGATGTGATCCCCTCTCAGTAACCCAGCGGCAGCGAGCTCTGCTTCACCACGGTCTCGTCTCTGAGCATTATTCAGTTCATATCGGGGAGCCTTATCTTCGGTGCCTCTCCCCGTCGGTCTGCCTCCGTGGCCGCACTTTGTTTTTTTATTTCTCGCTGCGACGGACTGAGCCGAACATCGAGGCTGATGGAGACACACCGTCGTTATAACGCGGGCTATAAGCCTTCACTCCGATATTGCCAAAAGTTTACCTCCCCGCCTCAAGCTGCCGTATAAGCTCTCGATGAAAAAATGAGAGTGACGGCGCTGTACATGGTGCTGAAAGCGGAAGTTGCATCGCCAGGAGAGGGAGATTTAAACGGGCAGGCGTACAGGGGAGGGAGGATTGTCCTCTCCGACGCGAGAGAGGAACTGGTGCCCCATCAACGTAATCTTTCTGGCTGCTTAAAAAAACATTTCAATGAAATAATTTCATCATAAACAGGATTGTTTTTGCCGCATGAGTTGGCGGGAACGTTTAAAGACGTTTGTTTACATTAACTTCCGGTAAGAGCAGATTAGCTTACTGCAAATTGTTTTTATTTATTTCCCACAATGTTATTTCAAACTATACACATCTAATTCATGTTAAATACATGTTAGATGCATGTATATGTCATTAATGAGGACACTTTGACCGAATAGGGAGGTTAGGTCTCCAAACTAACGTCAATTAACCGACAGGTTTCTAACCGGAAGTCGGTGTTGTTGCTAGGCTAACCCGGAAGTTAGCATCGCCCTGTGCCGTGTTCCAATATCCATACTTTTCGTACTTACTATACTTAGTTTGAGTACGTAGGGTGTTCCGATATCTATCGCGGTGAAAAGAAGTGTACTTAAAGGACCCGGATGTTGCACTCATAACGGCAAAATCGTTGAGTGTGCAACGATGTACACTTTGCGCACTCAACGGCCGCCATCTTGTCTACGTAGCGGAAGAAGCGGAGCCATGCAGAGGCGCTCCGCTCGGATTTTTTTTTTTTAAATAGCTTCTGAGATAACAGTGCCTGCAGCGGAGCCATATTGCAGGATTGTAGGATTGTAATTGTTAAAAAGTAAAGCCGTAGATGTCTTATGTTCACCGTTCAAAGCGGGATGTTTTTGCCGCCACGGCGGCTGTCGCGATCGTAATTTCCGGTAAGTGCACCACGGAGTATTAGATTTGGAACAATACTCACCTGCTGAAATCTGCGTACTTAGTAAGTGTGGATAGTGTACTACGTTTAAGTGTACTCATGGAAGTATGGATATCGGAACACAGCACAGGTTACCTCAACAAAAGGCCTTTGAGATTTTTAAAGTGGATTTTGTATAAAAAAATAATCTCTTTGGCAGTTTATGATAGTTCCACGTTATTTTCAGCAAGACGAACTTTACACTACTTGTATGAGTTTTGAAGCATATATTAAATTGCTAGCAGTAAAAAGCTATTGTTATGCAATGATCAGACGACATTACAGTCGCATGATTTAGATGTCGCCACAACTTAGCATCTTACTGCACAGTTACTATATACTTTCTGAGAATTGATTCATAGAGTAAAGACTGTTAAGATGGACTAGTGAGTAGGTGAGTCCCCGTGTTCGGTGTGATGATGTTTAATGTCTGTATCAATGTAGTCTCATTTAGCCCCTTGTTAGCAACCACCATTTTTTAGCCAAATAAGCACTTTAAAATTGGCATTTTATTATGTATTTTATGAGGAAGGGGAAAACGTGTAAATATCTATGCCTGTGGTAACCACAGATCTTATTTCAGATATTTAACCAAACACCAAAGCAAAACAAGCCTCATAGACTTCTATTGGAGACACTTTCTGGGATTTAGGACTACAAAATACACCAAGAGCTGTCAGGTCCAATAACATCTGGAAAGTCTAAAAGAGCTGCAGGATTAAATCATTTTATCTATATTCAATTTAGCCAGGCGCTCAACTGGATGTTAGCTGGCTCGGTCGGCGTAAGACTCTCTGAAGTTGGAAGCTGAACCATTTTGGCTTCATGGGCCACTGAGCAGCTTTCATATGAATGAACCATGGTCCGTCTTCAAGGCTGTGTCCAGGTTTTAATGGAATGTCCTTGAGCTAATTGTATTTTTTAAAGTGAATTTTGTTTTATTGCCAAAAATAAGCTCTGTGGCAAACACAAGTTGATGATAGCCAACTTCAAAATGTCTTAGCCTGGGGCTAACAGCTCCCCGAGGCTGGGGCTAAGTGCAGTGTGAAAGGCACTTTAGAATATTTATTTGCAACTGAAGTCCCCCTTTAAAGACGGATAGTGAGTAGATGATGTCTGATGTCCCAGACAAGTTCTGTCGTCTCATATAGCCACTTGTCAGCAACCACCTATTTTTAGGATACTTAAACACCTTTTCAATCAAACATGGGGTTTTTACTGATTTCCACTTTTACTACTTTATGTGCTAGAACAAAACCTGAAAATCTCTTAAGCTTGTGGTAACCACAGACCTAATTTGTGGCATTTAGGTTTAAGGGAAACTATTCAAAAAACCCATTGATTTCAAGAGAAGGGAACAGGAAGTGCGAAAATACTGACTTGTTACCTGGTTTTAGCGCACACTCTTGTGGCACTTAATGGCGACCTTAAGCCGGGAGTGCCCAAATGTTTTCCATCAGAGGGCCAAAAGCAAACTCGCATTGTTTGTATGTATTGTTAAGATGCAAAATGACTCTAGGATCCGAAGTTACCATAACTGACCACCATCCTGCCATGCTCAGGTTATGAAAATAAGTAGCCTAACAATATCACTAACCTTATGTCCTCATTAACCCACAGGCCCCACCTGGAGCAATCCTGCCCTACATGCGCTCAATGCCTTCACTGCAATTTAAGAATACACGTGAAAATACACAAGACAATTAAGAAAACATCTTCACTAGTTGGGCAACAGATGTTCAATTTTCAAAGTGCAAAGTGAGAGAACACAATCAACTGCAAGGTGTACAGAGGAAAAAGGAAATTGTTTCCAGTCACATGCTCAATCTTCACATGCTGGCTCATGAATTACCGCATGTAAAAAAAGCTGCCACAGTTCACCATCAATACGTTCTTTTTTTATCTTACTACAGATGCTCTACACGCCTAAAGAATGATTTCATCCGTCTGATAAGTGTCTGTAAAAACATGTATCTAAAAGAAAACCTTCAATCCTACCATCATTCATTGCAGAGTGATTATCAGGGGTGTTCTCAAGAAAAAGAAAGAATAGGGTACCACCTGCTGAAAATAAATGTGTTTTCTTATGTGATTCAGATATATACATATATATATATATATATATATACATATAAACATAACAACAACACCTCTGTACTAAACACACCGGGGGAGCTGTTTAAACATTTAGAGGCACACAGAAGGCATGCAGGGCGCCCATTAGTGCACTGCTGCTCACTTTTACTTTTTGCATGTCGGACCACCTTAGACGGCAGTTTCATCGACCATAAGTGCATCCAAGAGGGCACTTTCACAGTGTCAATAGACAAGTCTTTAGCTTTAACTTATCGTTATGACATAAATGTTGATTGCACAATATAATGGCTACACAATAATTACGTCGCATCAGGTTTTAGATTGCCTTGCTGCCGCTGCAATATTGTCTGCCACTGTGCATGAAGTCTCCTGGGAAAATGAGGTCTGGCTGGTGATCCAGTCAGGCTGACCACCTGGCACCATCTCTATCAGCTATCACATCTTCATTATAGAATAAATGAATGAATAAGCTCCCATTTTTAATCCTCTGTCGCTGGTAGTCACAACTCTCAGGACTGATGTGGTTGTCTTTACAAACACAGAGTCTTGCATTCATAATTTTACGTACAGGAGTAAAAAAGTACTTGCAGCAAAATGTACTTCAATGTAGTTTCATTATTCAATCAGTTAGCCATGTGTTTGTGATTGTTAAAGTAACTTTATGTGGCAAACAAATATTACGCAGTGAAAATAACGATATAAATAATAAGTAGAAGTAAAAAAGTGGCAAAATATGAAAATACTCGCCATGTCACCTTTAATTCAGGCGTCAGAACTGGGTCCAGCGATGAGGATTCTGACTTTGAGTGATTACACCTTTTCAGAGCCATGTGCAGAGTTTGATTGACATCTCCCTGACCCACCTGCGAGGGCGGGATGAATCGCATCTCCGTCTCTCTCACTGAGGAATCCGGTGGCCTCATGTCTTTCCGTTTTTTAGCGCGCCTTCCACGGCTTCGACACAAGCAAAAGGTCTCATCAGCCATAAGTGAAAACGCCTGTGGGCGTGTTTGGAGCTTTTCATTTAAGTTTCGGGGTTAAGCGGAAAGAAGTGAATATACATTTCTTGTCCCCTCAGTGTAGGTGTCGGTTTATCAGCGCGCTTTACGCCTCTGGCTATGTAGAATCCTACTTTTGTACTTGGGCGCTCTGTTTCTGTGTGGGCAGTGCTGTACTTATGCCATTGTGAATGTCAACAATAGGCTCTTAATTGGGTAGTCATGTGGTTCTGAAGCTGTTCTCCTCCTGCCTGCCTGTGACCGCCTGAACTGCATTATGCACTAATGGCTCGGCGGCCTTTAAACAGACAGCTGGAATAGATTCTCTTTCGGTGGCGCTCAGACACATGCAGCACCTCGGTAATGGCATCAGGGTGAGTTCATATCTCCATCTCATTTGTCTGTTTCGCAGATTTTGGCTGCTCCGTGCACCTGAACGAAGCGTTACAAGGTCAGACCGAGAGGAGGTTTAAGTTCTAACAGAAGGATAATGATGTTCGGTACTGCGAGTTAAAGGGCAAGGCACCTGCTTCCTGTGCCTATGATTGAAGTTAAAGCTTCAGATTGTCACTTTGTCACACAGATGGAACAGCCTCCAGTCTGCACATTTTCAACCACTTACTCCTATTTTATTATATTCTTACAATAAAGAATACTGAAGATAATGTTGTTGTGTTATTTGCTGACACTTTTAACTATCTTGAGCACCTTAAGTCACCTGTAAGGGTGCACGATGTAAGAATTTGGTTGAAAACATTGTTAACTTTACTAAAATTATCAACAGTTTTGACGTGATGACATCTATGTTTCATGTTGCAAAGCATGTTTAGCATGCTAACCAGTTAGCCCCAGCCCATCGGGTCCAGATCTTCTGTGCTAGCCGTGTAAACCAACGCCATTACATTAACACCTGGATACAGCTTTGGCGGCAGAGTCCAATTCATACATATGAAAGCTGCTCAGAGGTGCATGAAGCCAGAAAAAGCTTCCTGCGTATAAAATTAGCTCGATCTTCCATGTTGTGGGGCCCCCAGAGCATTCGCACTCGAGCCTTCCACCAACAGAGCTGGCTAACTTCCAATTTAACGCCGGCCTCAGTCGAACAGAGATTAATTAATTTAATCTTGAGTCATTTTGCGGGGAGTTGTGATGCTCCAAAAATGTATCCACAGTTTTACAGCTGCTTCTTCCACAATGTAAAACATTGTTTGGGCCCAAATGCATCACATCATGATTACAAGATGCAATGCTCATTTTACTCATCACCTGCGTCTGGGTTCAGGAAACTGCGTGTCTCGCCGTCCTGGCTTCTTGCTGTGCGGGTGTGTCTTGTGCTGCCATCTTGAAAGCCTTTTGCACGTCTTCTTTCGGCTTGGACATACAGTATAAGACGAGGGCTTATGTCCTCCATAACTGACTCACATACGATACATTTATCTTAACATAATTCTATTAAAATGTACTGTATTTTTAACCTTGTTACACCCGCTACAGGGACGTGCATGCACGCGCGCAAGCATGTGTTTTTTTGTGTGCTACCAGCCGTGCTACTGGCAGCGCCGCTAACTGAGTTTCAGCTCGCTCTATGAGGATTTGATTAAGGGGGCACTGGGATGAGATCGGCGAGTAATGAAAGCGGAACGCTTCGGACAGAAAGAGGAACATTTGCTTGGCGGCAGGAGCCCGTCCCCGCGAGGTGGTACACAACCCACACACTGGGCAGCGGGGGACACATCTCACCAGCCAATATTAAAGTTTGTCCTGGAATCGTTCAGCGGATACCACTAAGCACAGCAAATCCTTTAATCACGGCTGATGAAATGTGTTCTGTTATTAAGAGTTTCAAAAGGAGAACGGGGGAAAGGGCGCCGTGCACGTGTTTGTTTGGATGTTTACTCCTGGTCTTGTGTTGCGAGAAAAGACACCCAGCCCCCGTTAGATTAATTAATAGCGGTTTCTTGGCATATTTTCACCTCGCAGCACTTGCGAAAAAAACAAAAACAAAACTCCAATAACGATGACAGGTTTGATTGTTCCGCGTGCACCACTAGTTAGTGTGAAGCGAGGACAAGATAATGTGTTTCCTCCCTTTCTAGTTGACTGCTGAGAGAGGACTGTGATGAGGGCAGCGGTGAACAAGTGATGAATGGAGAAACAATCAAAGAATCCGAATGTCAGCGCAGGAAATGGGAGATGATGGAGCACCACTGTGATTTGGAAGAATTCAATGAGAGAGCTTTTTTTTCCGAACGGAGCGCGGCATGACGGGGATGTTGATTTAATGCGGCTGCTAGTATGGATATTCCTCCTCAAGATTTATTTCCTGCCCATTGAGCTCCGAAATGCAAATCGCCGGATTGTCTTGTTTGCATGCAGATGTATGTAAAATGTCTTCATTGCAGGTGCATTGGAGGGGATGAGGAAAATGCCAGTGCAGCATTAACGCCCGCACACACACACACACACACACAAACACAAACACACACTTTCACTGTCTCCCACTGCTTTTTTGGATTGCAGAATTAACAGGAAAAAAAAGGCAGGATTTGGCAGAAAAATTGATTAGCCCTTCCAAAATGTGTAGTCATCTGAGCCCAGTTCTTTCACCAGTTGAGCTCCTTTCTTCTTCCCAGTTAGGGTTCTGCGAGTATGAGAGTGTGTGGAAGCGAGTGGGAGCGAGAGACGGAGGGAGAGTGAGTTAAAGAGCCTCAGTTTAAATTTAGGTCCAAATAGAATTTGTGTCTTTCCTCTCCGGCACGCTGCCATTACTTCCCCCTTTCATCACTTTCCGTGCTCTCTGCAGGGTAGATGCTACAGATAGCTATTAAAGCTATGTTTCACGTGTCTATTAGGTCTCAGTTACGCTCCGTTCATTTAGTTTGCTGCAGAGCGGCTCCGGATGGGTCCAGGACCTTGATCGGTTCGGCGCTTATGGAGGGAGAGAGCCATAAAAATATGATTTAACATCCTTTTTATGTGTTGATCTTGAGTCAGTATTAATGCCTTTGATAATCACTCTGTCTGCATTCAGCCTGCAGACCTTGGGAGGATAAAGGAGAGAGAGCTGACGGAGAAAGGAAAGAGGAGTGGACGAAGGACAGATAAGAAATCTTTACAGACGAATGAGAAACAGCGGTGGTTGTCAGTTTTCGAAGAGATTTGATGATTATCTATGTAAAAGATTAACCCTGAACTGAAACAATACGTCGAGTTTCACGAAGCTGCCATTTACGGCACAGCTGCCTTTAAGAGACTGGAAATCTGAGGCTACTGGAGGGAAGATAAATAATCTGGCATAAAGAGAATACATTCCAGATTCCTGCATTCGAAATAGTGAGGTCTGATGAATCATTTTCCACTCATTTATCTGCATCCGGACAGATTTGTGTGAAATAAAGAAAAAAAAAAAAACTAAAAAGGCCTTTGACTGTCAGATACCAGATGTTAAACATGGAGTGATGCAGCCGTCTCATCTCAATCTCATGATTGCGATCTTTGCTTATCTGCAGTAAACGTTACCACACTTTTTAAAAGGTTCTAGATATCATTTACCCCCAGCTGGATATCAAGCACCAAGACCAAAACCAATGTGCACAATGTTCACTGAATAAAGTTGCGATAAAAAGAAAGTCACATCTGAACTTCTTTCTGAAGTATTTTTTCGCCTGAAATGACCGGGTGGCCGCCACATTGTGTCCTGATTATAAACTGAGGCCTTGTTCATTGAATAAAGTTGGAACTAGAATAGCACACACTTCTGCCAAGGTCCAAAAGTCTCCTTTTATTCAACCAAGCTGAATCACAGATTGAACCTTTCTGAATCCCAATTAACTCGGCTGCACAGTGATTCCCCGAGAATAGTCGTGTAAAAATGTCGAAAATCGCCCTGACTGGCAATGTTAAAGCAAGTCCTCCTGAAACATGGCGGACGAACGTAAACATTGGGTTGATGGTAACATGCGTGTTTGTGAAATGTATTTCATGGCTTACGTGATCCGTTTACTCTGTTCTTCCTCGTCACTCACACACTGGAAAACAGCTGTCAATGTGTCATTTAAACGCTCTGAGCGATAAAACACAAACTGTCTGGCGTGTTGTTCCCACTCGACGAACGTGAACACACAGAAGTCGGAAGACCGATTTCTGAACTTGAGAAGTGGGATCATCCGAGGAGTCTCACTCCCAGACTGTCAAACGCTGACGCTTTGGTGTCAGTATTTGACAGCCCGCGAACGAGACCAAACATATTGAACTTTCCAGAGGACTAACTGGTAAAGTAAATAACACTGATAGATCCTGTTGCAATGCGGATGTCTCGTGGATGTCTCTTGCTGCAGACGAAGTACAACCACCATGGCAACGGCACTTGTCAATGGTAGTGGTCTCCCCGACAAAACCTCCTCAGGAATGGCCCGAGGCACATGACAAAGAGCTCGTGTGACAAAGGATGACCTCAATGGATTGGACTTGTTTAAGACTTCTCACTGATCCTCAATCCGATGGGGATCTGGGGAATTTGGAGGCCAGGTTGTCATCTTCCCAAAATTCGTGACTCCCAAGGAACGTGACAGTTTTAAGTTTGGTGTCGTCGGGTTCAGGTGCCCATATGAGGATCTGTTAAGTGCACAGACTGATGTTGTATCTGACGCAGACATTCAGGGTCATAGACCAAACAGGCCAGGTCACTAGACTGAAGGCATGGACACTGACCCTCACGTCAGCACACAAGGATAAAAATCAACGTTTCCAGTTCCAACCAACCTAAAATAAGCATTGACTTTTGCCTGATCTAGCTTTTCATCCACTGAGGGATACTAGGCTGTGTTAACAGTATCAGGTCCACACAATGAGGCAGACACCTTTCCCTCATGGTGCTCCCATACTGCAGGAGGGTAATGTCACCAGACACTGCTACAGCAATTTAAGAGTAATTTCATCGATGTCGGGATGAAGTCAAACACATTATACAGTCTCTCCAATCACCACATCCAAAAATCAATAAAGTTTTATGGCAAGTTTCGGAATCACCGAGATGAATTAGACCGTTAACATCTCACCTCCGCGACCTAACGTCATTCATCAAATAATTGGAGGCGCTCTTCCTCCTTGGACTAATATGCCCCCTCAATATAGCTGAAGAGTTATGCAGAGCGCTGACACTATTTTTTAAATCTCTGCACTAGATGTTTTAGCTAAAGCCCTCCACTGTGAAGAAAGGGTACAACGATGACTAATGTAAGCCACAAACGTTTGCATGCAACCCAGCTTGTAACTCAAGGGTTTGTTAGCAGATTTTATAATTTTTAAGGGGTTACAACAGAAAAAGCTTCAGGACAGAAACAGTCACAGCACAGAAGATGATCATATTGTAGATGCTACTACACCATTTTCCTTTTGGTGGGACCCAACAGGCAAGACGGTCTCCGAACTAATGTTAGTGAACATGGCCACCTGCTGAGTTCCTATTGTAGCTTGCTAGCTCAGTTAGCCGTGCAGTTAGTTGGATTTGTGGTGCTCAACATGCACATTAAGTCTCCAAACTTCAACATTATTGAAAATGCTGTCATTAAAAAAGGTGCAATATGTAATAACTGGCCACATAACTGTATTCTGTATTTACATACATGACTGTAGCTTGTTAGCTCAGTTAGCCGTGCAGCTAGTTGGACTACTGGGGGAGCGTAGGCATTTAGCGCTAACAGAGGAGCTCTAGGAGAAAGAGGTTTCCAAGGGGCTAGCTGATTAGCATGCTAACTTCAGTACACAATACATAGAAGTCTGAATATAACATCAAAACTATTTATTCGCCAATTCTGTTAATAATTTTACGTAATGCAACTTTTAGTGCGTGATTGCAAGTGTTTTCTGCAAACTAACATTGTGATCGGCTAAAATGTTCCCTCATCATACAGTTCAAGATGTAATACTGTGGCTAATTGACCTACAAATGAAATGAATCTCCTTTATCTCCATGCTTTCTACATATATTATCAGTTGGTAAACGGTGCTGGCGTTTTTTAGCATTAGCTCGATATCGTAGCAGTAGCTATAGAGGGCAGATTTAAAATCCAGTTTCAAACAGGCTTCTGCATAAAGTTTTCATCAAGGTAATGATCGTCCCTCATAGAATCCTGCTCGTTACTATGATGAAATATGTCAGAGGCGGTTGCAATCAAAGCTTGCAAAAATTGGCAGTTGCAGACCAGAAATAGAAAAACTGCCTCTCTTTGAAATCAAGGATCTAAGTTTAGATTTCAATTTCATTTCAAGTGGTAAATCACTCCACTTTATAACTACAATGCACACTTTGCTGTGTGAGGGCAGAAAACCTGATAATGAGTAACTCAGAAGGGGCGGGACGTCGATCTCTACACACAGTTGTCCTCGTTTTAACCTATGAGCTGATTGTTCTGTAGGTGGTGTAGGTTGCTGTGAGTGTTTCTGAGCTCACACAGTTTGCTACGGCAAACACGGGCAACTCCAACTCCGGGCCCCCGGGGGCGGAGAAGCCTACAGGCCAGCCTCCGGGCCCTGCCTTTGATTCACTGACTAAGCACTGTGATTTGACTAATGCAGACATTTACAGCGGGAGCACAAAAAAATCCTAAATTGAAAAATATTATGCATCCCACGCGTACACCTTCACCCATCAACGCTGCCGTTCCAAAAAAGATCCAGACACGCTCACAGCGCCGCACGCTAACTGTAGATGCTCTTTTATTTAGCACTCTGAGGCTGATACACTGACGGTATGCGGCTGCTCACAACCGCACTGTCAAAACACATTTACAGCTGAATGACTGTATTAGTTGAGAAGGTTTCAGTGTGTCTGTATCACCCCATTTGTCTGCCACTGTATCCATTCAGTTAGCTCTGTTAACACTATGGGGTTTGTGCACTTCCTCCTTCATCTCTTAATTATCCGTTCCATTTATTTCTTTGTTCACTGCATCCAGCGTCTGTGCAGAAAATATTATCGTCGCCGCTCAGACCGCGCTGTCTTTCTCCATGTTTGTCTGCCTCTGAATAGACCGCGGTGCTGCTCTTGCGTGTTGTTGCTGGGGGGCTTATGTCAGTGCAACAACTGCCACGGCTCTGATTTATGCTTTGCGTGCGAGTGTGTGTGTGTGTGTGTGTGTGTGTGTGTGTGTGCGTGCATGTGTGTTTTGAGTGACACAGCCCCTGAAGGGACCTCTCCGCCATAGATATCCATGCATCATAGTGCATCAGCCATATACAAAATTGATGACCAGGGGGTTATGTAGGTCAGGCCGGGAATGATGCAGCAGACACGCACAGAGGGACATTGACAGACAATGGGAGACAGGAGAGGAGAGGCTGAGAAAGACAGGATGAAATAAAGAGTAGCCAGGAGAAATGCAGCAGCCATCCTTTTGTCTGCTCATCACACACACACACACACACACACATAGCATCTCTGTGTGGTTCTTGTATTCGTGTCAGAGCTAATTACAGGACGATGCCGCCAGTTGCCAGATCAGTAGTTAGAGGACGGAGCCGCAGTCTCAGCAACGTGCTTTTCCACCCTACTGGGTTGCCAGATTCGTGGACGTCTTAATTACGCCGTGTAAGCTCGCAGCAATGCCTCACCTTCTGCGTGTCCTCACATCATGATAATAATAATAGCAGCAGCGTCGCCGGGCTCCACATTTCTTCACAGTCTTTGCCTTGAAGGTCAACGCAGTGTGTTTTAGCATTCATTTATATGCTTCTGACTCGAGCCGACTGTTGAACGCAGCTCTTAAAGTGAAGCAAGGGGGGAAATTAAACCAATTTTCTGTCATTAATTTCCGTCTGTAATTGGCTGTTGCTTTGAATGTCGTTGCTAGTTTTTACTTAACATTTCAAATGACTGTTGTTGGACATGCAGTGGATGAAATTATTACATAAAGATGTGAAAGGTGTTGCTGGGAGAGACAAAACACACTGGAACAAGAATGATATGAAATGGTCTGATGGCAACTGCCGTCTGGAGATCATCATCAGTGAGTTTATAGACAGCATCTTTATTATTATTACATTCTGCAAACCACTTTGTAACAATGGCAAGATATGTACAAAACATGTAATATCACTTTCATATCAGGAGTCAGCTGGGATCGGCGTGCAGGGGAGCGCGACCCTGCAAAGGATACGATAACCACTTATCCATTGTCTGCCATCGATTGTCTGCAACAGGAGGCTTCAGGACAATTTTTCTAGCTGTGTTTGTAGCGACAATTACTGGATTTTCAATGAGACCTTACATCATGTGTAGCCATCTTTCACAGCATCCAAAATTGGGTGTTTTTAGCCAAAACATGATCTTTTCCTAAACCTAACCAGACAAAGCACCGTGTGGTCAACAGATGAACAAGAAAACTGAACCTGAAGATACCGAAAATTGCATATATGCGGTACATTGCCAATATTCACTCTGGCGACTGGGTTGGGACACAACAACTGATCATTTCATCCAGTGTAGCGTATCATTATGGATGAAAACGAACACCATATCTGGATCTCATGACGTCCTGAATGTTCCAGGGAAAAGTCGTCGTACAGCCTACTTCGGACGCCATTGTTGTTTACGTTATTGTTCCAGGAAGTTGGTCACAAGACCATCCCTCCTGATGACGCTCACAAGGCCAATGATTGCCACAGGGACCATTTTAGCCCCCCAAATAATATATCTTGTAGTCTGAGACCAACATTAATGATTAGCTGGTTAACATGGAGAAAAATTTAGCAGATAAATGGTCAGATATTTTGGTGTAGAGAAAAAAAACGGGTAAAAGGAGTCTGAATATCAAATTTTAATTCATTTTATTCTATGCTTATTTGTGTGGAGACAAGTGTGTAGAACAAACCAATGACAAAGATTATTTACAGAGCCTGTCCCTAGATGGGAACTGAAATAGAAATGCAAAAAACTCAACAAATACACAAGAGACGTTACAAAACACAAACCCAACAATAAATACAAATATCAAGAAGAAACTCAACCAGAAAACAGAAAGAGACAAGACACAAAAAAAGACAATAAAAAAGCTAACACGCTAACATAAAAGATGGTTACAAATGGTAACTTTTTTTTTCCACAGCTCCCAATTGGCCCGTTAACTAACCTTGTTAACTCTGCGTTAATTCATGAGAGTCACTATATTTGCTCACCACTACAGGATGCATGAGGTGTGTGTCTCTTTTTTGGGCTCTCAATCAGGGCGCCAGATGTGGTTGATCTCTCTCGGCAAATTATATCTCTCTAGTTATTATTGTCTGCAAATTGGATTTGCAAAGTCTGACACTGTGCAACTGTTTCATAAATAAAATTGTTCAATTATACATCACGAGTGAAATTGAACGGCGCGCGAGACAATGAACGCCGAGATGAGCAGACAAGAAAAAAAAAGAGCGAGTTAGTATTCAAAGTTGGTCCGAGGGAAAAAACCTTTCCTGGAGCAGCTCGCGATGATTTATGAGGGGCGAATATGCGTGATTTGTTCTCGTGAGCAAAAATCTGCCCTCTCGCTTTAAAAGCGATTTGAATGCGGTTCAGGATTTTTTTTTTTTTTTTTTCCTTACGCGAGCGCCGAACGCACCAGCGCGGCGGAGTTCAGTTAAACACCATTTCAAAGCCCATCAAAGGGTGCATTCGGATTACAGCGATGTATTTGCTACTCTGAGACATCACACTGCGAGTGTTACAACTTCAAAGTGGCGGCAGCAAGTTCCATTGGCTTGAACGCTGGGGTGCCATAGAAACCAAAAAGAAAAAGGCAAAAAAAATAAAAAAAAACCCTCTGTGCAGAAACGAAGCCAGCCCATAATTCACACAGAGTTGAACATCCGCGCTGTGTTGTACGAGGATGATCTTTCAAACACCCGTAAGAAGTCTGGCTCTTCATCTGAACGCCTGTTTCGTATTCGCGGGGTGTTTTTGACAGTTGCATCTGCGGGAGGTTGCTGCCAAACACCTGTACATCCTAAAATGCACCTCTGCGGAGCTTCTAATGTGTGGCGCTTTTTTTTGTTGTTGTTGTTGAGAGAATGTGTCGGAAGATGTTTTATGGGACTGTTGTCATTTCTGAGGCTTTTTGTGGGCGTCATAATGAATCGCGGTGGATTATAAACCGCAGCTGATGTGTCGTCCACCTCTCCCGACAGTGCATCTTTAATCACGTTCACGCATTGTGCAGAAAGGCCCTTTACATCTACGTCCGCCCTCTCCTCCCTCTTTTATTCTCAGTGTGTGACATAGTTCTCATCTTTTCTGCGCTGTGTCTGGAGGGCGCCCGAGCATGGGAATTCATCATCCTAACACACCGTGTATAAGCACTTGTTAAAAACCCCACGCTGCATTTTTTCGATATTCATCATGGTTGTAATATTTCTGCTTCGGATGCCTCAGGCAAACTTTCTGCAGCCGGTCAAAGAGCATCAGTGAAAAGAGTGAAAAATCAAGCAGCATCTCAAGGAAACTCCCAGATATGAAAACAGACGGCTATTCAGGAAAACCGTGGTGGCTGCGGGAGAGAGTCGGGAAGTCCTACTATCACTACGACTGTGTGAAGATTTGGATTCTCTCTCTCTCTCTTTTTTTTTTAATCATTTTGCAAGACTATAAAACATTAATGCATGCAAATTACGACTAAATCATAGAGCAGTAGAATGAATCCAGTATTGTGTTATGTAGTGTTGAGCTTACATGAGTTTTAGCACAAGCATGTACAGTCAGAAATACAGTTCAGCCATATAATGTCAGAAAACACACACTGTATACAGCTCATTTCTAATGTCCAGGGAGGTAAAAACACTTATTACACATAATTCAAAACAAAAGACATGCATTTTGATAACCAATGAGACACAAACTGTAATGGTATAAGCGCAGCTGTGGATCAGGGGTAGAGCCAGCGTCTTGTTATTGGAAGGTCGCTGGTTTGATTCCCCTGGTCTGCATGTGTCCTCGGGCAAAATACTGAATCCCAAACTTCTCCTGACCTCGCATGGCAGCCACCGCCATCAGCGTATGAATCACTTTGGACCAAAACGTCTGCTTAATGCCCTAAAATAAAAAAAATGGAGGGTGTGGCAGCATTCACTGTTACAGAGTGTTTGGTCAGTAAGCCGTATATCTCCTCCTGCTGCTCATGCAGTAAAAGAGAAAAAGACACTTTCTGGTTTTCCCTGCCAACCGTCTCCATAAAGAAGAGTTCCTCCGAGTAAAAAACATCGAGGATTGCTGACTGCAAAACAGGAAAATCCGTAACTCTTCGGTGCTAAATTTGATTGAAACCACTGGTGCAATTTTTGATAAAGAATTATGATAAAATTAAAGTCACACATCAAATCTCGGTTGTATATACTATTTTGGAAAATAACTGTACATATCAAGATATAAAGGCAAAATCGAAATATTAAGAAGACTTGAATATAAATCAGAGGAGAGTTGGAAGGAAATGAATCAGAATGTTCACACAACGACTGTATCGCCGTATTGGAGGGAATATGCATGGAAAATACAATCACGATATTTTATAACACCGGTGCAACAAGCTAAATATAATAATAAAATGGCATCAAGCTGCTGGAGGGAATGTGGCGAACCATACGCTAATGTTCAACATATATTCTGGTCATGTCCTGTTTTGCAAATATTCTGGGAAAAGGTACAGAAAGAAATCAGTTATATTTCAAGATGTGCTGTTCAACTAAATACAGACTATATGCTACTGGGAAGGACCATAGACACACCCCATGAGGAAAATGATAACTATTTGCTCAGGGTGCTGCGTATAACTGCTCTAAAACCAATCACCAGAAACTGGTTTCAGAAAACCCCGCCCACAGTAGAAAAATGGACGGACACCACTCAGCAGGTACATCAAATGGAGTATATAACGTATAAAATGAGGGGCAACCTCAGACTGTATGAGATAAGATGGGCCAAGTGGTCAACCTACTACAATTAATTTAATTTTAAGGTGGTTGTCATAGTTGTGATTATCCTACTGTTTGTTGTAGTTCTTATTTATTTATTTATTTATTATATGTTTGTTTATGTCGCTGTTATGTTTTTCTTGTGGTTTTTTTTTTTTCTTCTTCTTTTCCCTTCTATGTGTATGATGTTGTTACTGTTATGTTGTTATGAAATCTTTTTTTTCATGTGTACATGCAAATGTATAAACACGTGGTGACTTAAAAAATAAAGTGCTAAAAAAAATAAATTTGATTGAAACCAAATGTACATTCAGCTACGTTTCACAAGTTTGTAACGTTTCTCACAGTTGTCCTCCCAGAGGGTGTAACAGTGACAGTATACCATGATAATCCTGCACTTCTCTTGTCTTTAACAAAAAGACTTTTTTCTACATGACTATGTAATGCTGATGTCTCTCTTTATCGCAGGATTAGTCATTAAATCGCAAAGCAAAGTTAATTTAATCGCAATCAGCCACATAAAATAAATTAGCTCCCTCAGCAACATGTTATTTATGTGTGTTCAAAGCCCCGTCCTCGAGGGACCCGACCCCCTACGTCAATGATTCATTCAGCTCATTCGCACCGGGTGAGCAAAGCCTGTATTTCAATCAGATTTACTAACAGCCACATCAGTTTGGAGCTGTTGTACAAACTTCCTGCATCGGTTAGAAGCATAAATATACCGTACATTTGCATCTGACGTAGCTCCAGTAACAGATGTACTTGAATATGTGACGACCTTTTCGTTTGCTCCTCACCTTCTCTGTCATCACTCGTTTTGAAAACGTCAGTAAATACAGTATGTTGACTGCTGTTCAGCACATTATGAGTCACGATCTGTTTTTGTTTTTGTTCAGTTGTCTGTGATTTGGGGTCGTGTTTTGTTTCACGCCTGTTTTCTGTTGTCAGAGATGCTGACTCACACGGAGCGCTGAGAGAAATACTATCACATGACTTCTGTGTTCGGAGAGTACAGTAAGTTACTGACGTGTCAGATTTGCACAGGATTTAGATCAGAGACATCTTCTGTGATTATTACAGTACTACTAACAGTCAAAGCAGTATACTCACCCCGTGCATAAAGTTGTTAAGACATGGTTTAGCTCCATTTTTTGCTCAGTTGCTCATTCTTAAAACTAGAAAAGCAATCAAATACAATAAATTGAATTAAATTACTTAATAATCTGTAACCCATTACATTTAAAAAATGACCTTTCCATTGCTGACCACATACGCTCAGACAAGGTCACATAGATCTGAGTTTAGAAGTGAGTTCGCCCCGTCTCTATGGGCGATAATGACGCTGTTTAACTGTTTGCTTTGCCGATGCCCCTCCAGGCACAGCAGTCCCTATGGGGGTTTGTGGGAATGCCATCAAAGCCCAGTAAATGTCATCCGGAGGGGGGTCAGGGTGAACCCGCCTTGGTTTCAAATAGCTGCCTGGCCATGTATTTTTATTTAATACATATATACATTAGAAATATGATCATGGAACAGATGTTAAAATGTGCGTTCCAGTCATTGGGACCAGTCGTTTGCATCATTTTGTTGCTGGACAAAATGTAGATATACATTATTGTATGCGACATAGAGTTCGACTATTGGTGTAATAAATAACAAATCATCACACTGCATGATATAAGAGAGAAACAGTGTTTTCTGGACATGTGTAGTAGATGAATTTTACTTTTACTTTGTCTTAGTATTTCCATTTTACCCAAGTTTTTCTTCCACTGACCTCCGACCAATGACAGAGGCATCCCGGAGCAGCTGATGCTGCTGCCAAGCAACAATAAACCTTGAAGCTAACATTAGCTAGCATACTATAATCTCACCTCCAGTTCTCTTTAAAGAATGAAAAAATCATTCAAGTCTCGCCACTCATCCAAATTCCTTTAACCTTCTGCTTTAGTTTTCTTCTCAGTGCTTATGTTTAGGTCTGCTTCCCCGTGAGAGGGATCACTTAAGGTGCTGCGTTGCTCCCTCTGGTTCAGTAACCTCATCTGTAGTGTGATGTGCCGCCATTTCAGCGTGAAGTTCGTGCATGTCGAGGATTAGAGAGAAGAAAATGTTAGTTTCACAGCCTGATCTCAAAATCAGTTTGGATTTTAGAAGTCCTGCGGTTGGAGCACAGCTTCAGTCTCGCTGCTGCACAGAGCGGAGTTTGCTGTTGATTCAAGTAGATTGGATGAACGGCTCTCGAGACGTAAAGGACAGACAGAAAGACGGGTGGAGAGTCGGTGCTGGCCAGGCCGAACTGTATTTTTTTGCCACACTGGCACAGAGTCAGCAATCAAGTGATGGAGAGTGACATTTGGAATGGGTGGCGTTGTAATAATGAATGTGATGTAAATGGACTGTGGTTTGGTGGTTCTCAAAATGAGCCTCTACAAACTCCTTTCAATAGGTCAACCCCAGAAAGAAGAAAATTACTTTATAATTCATTCAATTTAGAGGCATTCATCAAGTACAAACCCCGGCATAATCCCCGTCTCATGTCAATACATCGCTCCACTGATGAGGAAAAATGTCAACATACGATTTAATCGATCGTACGAGAGACGGAGCAGCTTAACCGCGGTCATCAGCGCCTCGTTTCAGGCTGCGGCTCCACTGATGTGTGACTTATTAAAGAGAAAATGGCCGAGCCGCCGATAGCCCGTCCATCGTGCAGCGCCGCACATTAATGTTGATCACATGTGTCCGAAGACTCATGATCAGTTTGAGGGTTAAAAAAAAGATAAATCAATAGCAGCTGAGTCTCCAAAGCTCCCGCAACTTAAATATTGGGGCCCGCGGGGAAGGAGATCGATGACCACACCAGCAGCAGGTGCATGATCCAATTACACCTGTCTACCAGGAAGCATCCATCTTGCTAGTTGGCATGCACACAGGAGAATTAACCCCCAACACACACACATGATCTCCCACCAACACTGTGGCCTATGTGTGTATACAGATAGATATATAAATAAATATATATATATATATATAGAGAGAGAGAGAGAGACCTCAGTGCTCCACCACAGCTGAGACACAGTCAGTCTCATCCACCCCTCCCCCGTTCCTGTAGGCTAACTCAGACATTCGGCTGCCCTCTTTACTGATTCACAAAGATGCTATAAGCTACATAACGAGCGTTCGCTGTGCGGTGTTCGTGCATTAAATCCAGCCCGCAGTTCAAGAATCTATGAATTCGTCTTACATGCCGGCAAGAGCATTCATTAGCATCAGTGTGCTTGTAAATAATTTATTTTTTTCATCATGTCATTTCACACCGTTTCTGCTCCGCGCAGGCAAGCTCGTGCAATTTTCAGTCATTCATGTTGAAAGTAGTCATTTGAAATAAAGTGATCGAAGCAGCAGTGGAAATTTAGAGCAATCATTTTCATGTAATTTTTTTTTAAATAAGAAGGAGCTCTTAAATAGCAGCATGCTGAGAGGATGATGGCCATTTTTTTAAGGCTAACCTGTAAGGTAATCTTGATCATTGATTTTTGAAGGATAAATGCAATCACTAGAAGTAAAAAGCTAAATTTGTCTTTGAATGAACTACCACTAAGCTTCCTACTACACTTTACCTTGAATAGATCAAAATACAAGTTGTAATGTTAGAGTTAGAATAGCTTGCAGCTAGTAAAGACGGACTCGTGAGCAGATACGCCTTCGTGATGATATGATATGATGATGATGATATTTCATGTCCCCGACAATTTCTCTAATCTCTTAGCCACTTGCTAGCAGTGGTGTGCACAAGGGCAGTTGCCCCCCCTCATGGCCCAATTGTTGAATTGTTGAGCCACAATGTGTGCTAGAGTGCCCTCTTATGAGCCAAAACGTGTGCTAAAGTGCCCTCTTGTGAGCCAAAACGTGCGCTAAAGTGCCCTCTTGAGAACCAAAACGTGTGCTAAAGTGCCTTCTTGTGAGCAAAAACGTGTGCTTAAGTGCCCTCCTGGAAGCCAAAACATGTGCTAAAGTGCCCTCCTGGGAGCCAAAACATGTGCTAAAGTGCCCTCCTGGGAGCCAAAACATGTGCTAAAGTGCCCTCTTGTGAGCAAAAACGTGTGCTAAAGTGCCCTCCTGGGAGCCAAAACGTGCGCTAAAGTGCCCTCATGGGAGCCAAAACATGTGCTAAAGTGCCCTCTTGTGAGCCAAAACGTGTGCTAAAGTGCCCTCTTGTGAGCCAAAACGTGTGCTAAAGTGCCCTTATTTTCGCCCATGCCCTTCAAAAAGTCTGTGCACGCCACTGCTTGCTAGCAAAACATTTTAAGGGTATTTACCAACATACCTTATGTTTTAGGACAGAAGATGAAGATGACAATCTCTTAAGCTTTTGTAAACCAGACTTTTTTTTCCGAAACCCTGCTCAAAAAACCCATCGACTTCAAGACGAGGGCACAGAAAGTGCAAAAATATTAACCTATTTCCAGGGTTTTGGACCGATTCCTGCAGGAGTCCTATTAAACCTTTGCAAACAATTATTATTAGTATTCAGCATCAATACGGCGCGCCAACATTTATTCTCTGATCCAGCGTGAGGTGTCAAACTGTTGTGATTACTCCATGAAGTCACTGCTCCTCTATTTCTTCAGGAGGCAGCGGGGTGAACAGAGTAAATCAGCACAACCCCGCAGAGCTGCCTTTTGACAAGACCTTTCTTCTTTTCCTTTCTTCATTTTACAGCAGGAAGTTGTGGGCCTCTTCCTGACATCTTCATACATCAGCCGTGTCTGTGAACAGAGTGCCTGCCTGAGTCAGATTTGTGTTGACAGATCCACCATCGTCTACGAGGGTGCTTATGTGCAGCTGGCAGCGAGCAGATAGATGTTTTTTAATATCTATTCCACCAACTGGACCCTGAATAAATGAATCCGCCTTTATCTTGCCAAGAAACATCTCGCCATTCTCTTTTGTGTGCGATTGTTTATTTGATGTGTGTGAGAGAAGAAGACCGCGCAGAATTGATTTTGATAGCACAGTTTTCGATTGTGGCGTACAAAAGCCCAGCCCTAAACTCGCTGCCCGAAAAGATGTAATATTAAACTGCGCCAACAGCTCTCTGAATGAATCTGACACCGCGCGCTCAGCTGCTTCAGCTCCTTCAAAAAAAAAAGAAAAAAAAAAGAAAGGCAGTGGAGGTAAATTGTCAGGGTGATGATGAGCACGCCAGGCGCTGCAGACTGCTCATTTCGAAATAGAATTTCTAATGTAATTTGAACAAGCATCTGCAGGCCTCAACGGGATTCCTTTGTGTGTTTGATTTAGTTGCAATGGCATAAAAAAAAAGATATTGTGTTTGCAAATGAATTTGAGCCCTAATGCAGAACTGAGATTCCATCCAAACATCATTAGGTCTGAGTCCCCCGCCCCACACACACCCCGCCGTCTATTCTCGGCGAAGCCAGGCAGCAGCTCTGAATGAGTAATTTGCATCACATTGGGCATCATTAGCAGCTTTTACGAATCTTTAGACAGTGAGAGTATCGCTCCCTTTTTTTCTAATGAGACAAGTGTCGTTCCCCTATAAGTCGTTCTGCAGGCAGAGGAAAATGTACGGAAGCCCTGAGGGGGCAAGTGGGAAATTTTGTGGGAATTTTTTTTCTCTCATTGATCCATTTTCAAAGTCGGATCTAAATCTTTTTCTCTCCTGTGTTTATGACTTGCCATCGAAAAAAAGTTTGCCAGGATAATCTCTCTACATGTACGATCCTCTTTTTAAGAGAAAATAATAAACACATCAGGTGTAACTGACTGAAAAACATATTTCACAAGAAAACTTTTTCTCCCCGTGTGTAGAGCCGAGGGATTTTTTTGTTTTTCCCTGGGTGAATTTTTTTTTTTTTTGTGTGTGTGGAACGCAGTGAAAAAACTATTTTGTCTCAAGGGCGCCAAAGTTGACACATCCCTCTCCAAAAGACAGACATGACAGTCGTGTTACATAAGCACATCAATGACGCATCTTGTGTTTAGAGTGCAGAGAGGAATTAAAACACACCTGGGAGAACACGGATGCCCTTTGTCCTATTTAGGCCACAGTGGGAGTCATGAACTTCAGCCTCTTGTGGTCAAAATGGAGAACGACAAAAACAAAGACTTGAGCCTGACAAAGAAAAAGAGGGGGAAAAAAATGTCTTTTCCACATTTTCTGTGTCTAATAAAATACCTTCACACATTTTTTTTTTTGTTGGTAAAAGTGTGTTTCTGTTTGCATATTACATTGACAAATGCCAGATGTTTAAGTCCCACGTACAGTATTGGTTGCGAGTCGTTGGTTCAGAATAGCCTGTAACTTCATAAGAAATGTCGTTGGAGTAGCTTTCCAAGTAGCTCTTGACATAATCAGCTCTGTCTGTACTCCAATTTTGTTTTGGTGATATGTAAAATCAGTCTACCGTCCCCCCGGTATATTTTCTGAAACTTGTAACCACACAGCCGGCTTTGGTTTCCTCTGTTGTCACCAGAATAAATGGCTGCTTGGAGCCAGAAATACCAGTCTGAGGCTCGTTCATCTCATCGTACAAGAGAAAGTACACGCCTGCTGAATAAATGCACCTGTTCCTCCTCCACTACTGATCCTACCTGACTATTGTATTCTAATATTTTGGGCTTTTGGAAAAGCTAAAGAATTCTGAGTGCAGATAAAACACTCTCCTTTTAATGGGCATCTTAAAAAAAACCCAGCAAATTACATCAGAGTCTTCTTGACGGTGTCCCTTCTTCCCCCTGTAGTTTACAGCATCTTTACTATCACTCACAATGAAGGAGACTTGAACAAGAGAGATGTTCAACAACGTCAACATTTGTCTTTTTACCAGACAATTGGGCGTCTGGTGGGTAACTTGAGATTTCCCTGTGCTGTGGAGGAGAAGCTACGTTTTGCCCACAGGAGGATACGCTGCCTTCATTAAGATGTACTGCCTGCTAATGCTGCTCTCATCCGGCTAATGCAGGCGCGTTACTTTTCTCTGGCAAAGAGTTCACACAGGAAGCTGCCTGCGAGACGTATAACAGAAAACACTCCACTGATACCTTCACATCACGATCACGATCACACACTAAAAGTAGCTCCTAACAGGCGAATTTAGAAATAACTCCTAAAAGTAATGGGCGTGTCAGTCGTAACTTTAGGACTCCTAATTTTTGAAAATACGAGTTATTCGCAAAACAGTTTAGGCCTAAAAGTAGCACCTAAGCCTGGGAGACCTTAGAAGTAGTCCAGAGGACTCAAAGACCTGGTCACAGCCGAATGTTTTGGAGACGCTAAATGACAGGGAATTATTAAAACGATATCTGATGGACCGCGAAGGGATTGAAGTTGTGGTTGAGTTGGTGAGGGACGCAATAACGTCCCCAACCAACCGAAACAATCCAATAATGCCGGAGTTAAAATGTTTGGCAACACTCCGGTATTTGGCTACGGGGAAAATGCAGCTCTGCAACGCGGATAATTTAGGGATATCACGGCCATCAGTAAGCAGCTCTGTCTACCAAACCATCAACGCGCCCTGTAGACCCCATATAATCTGTCAGTTTATCTAGTTTCCTTTAGACAATCGGCAACAACAAAGAATCAAAGCCAAATTCATGGAAATTGCAGGTATGCCCGGTGTGATCGGTGCCATTGATGGGACGCATGTAAAAATAATTGCACCTTCTCAGGATGAAGACGCCTTTGTCAATCAGAAAAAGTTGCATTCCATCAATATACAACTTGTCTTTGACACACGTTACAATATACTGGACATTGTTGCGAAATGGCCCGGATCAACACACGATTCCCGAATTTTAATGGAGAGTGGTTTGACGCAGCTTTTATTGACACGTTTTTCTTCGCAATCTTCAAATTTTTATTTGGCCAAAGCGTTTTTGATTGGGTGGGGGGTGCACTTAATTCTCCTCATAAATACATTTCTTTATCCAATATCTTTTCATAGGCATTGTCATGGGCTTGTAGGCAACTTCCTTATTCTGACTTCATGCATTGCGTAGCCTAAATGACTTATCAATGGGCTGCCCTGTCACTCAACAACCAATCACCGTTGTCACCACTTCTAAGTGCGTCCTTTTAAATCGAAGTCATCCATAGCAACAGAGAGTTACTTCTAGTTTAGGAGTTCACTGTTTTCATAAGTAAAAGTAGGTCTCAGTACTCCTAACTTTAAGATAAAAGTCTTTGTGAATACGAGCCCAGGCGTTTAAGGGGACTTCAGGACATCTCAAGCCGCATTCGTGGCGACTAAACAGGGTGTTTTTGACCTCGGGACGTCACTTCCGGTTGTGTTTGTAGCGACCAAAGTGTGGATGTAAAAGCCACAGCATGACTTTTTTTCCTAACCCTAACCTCTTTCGTTTAATCAGATCACACGCACAGTTTCAGTACGTCTGTGGTTTGCGGTACATTGCCAACATTTACTCTGCGGTTGGGTTTCGTCTGTGCAGTCGTATCAGTCGGGGATGACCGGTCTGACATCACCGCCCTCTGGGCACGTCTGGCTTTCTCACTCCACTCCATTCAACAGCAAGAAGTAATAAACAAATACTGAGTTTGTCAAAGAGTTTGTGTGTGTGTTGTGACAGCCAAGAAGTGGAAAAAAGGATAAACAGCGATGATACAAAAATACCAATTTTGGTTTATTGGCTGCAGCCCTGAGAGCACCTCCTCCTCCTCCTCCTCCTCCTCCTCCTCTTCCTCCTCGCCTGCCACACTGTTACCTTTTGACATCTCCGAGCTGCGTTTCCCATTACTGTCCGCGAGTTATAAAAGTCACCGGGAGTGCTTTTACTGCGAAGCACGCCGAGCCAATTAGGGATCACTCCTTTCATAGCTCTCTAAAACTTTTATAACGCTTGACACTGGGCGTCAGCCAGGGTTTGAGACGGATTAGTCCAAGTAATGTTCGAGTAAATGGGCTTCAATTCGTCCCCTTGGAGAAAGAGAGAGAGAGAGAGGAAGGACAGTCTGGGGACGGAAGATGGTGATGGTGAAGATTCAGTCTCTTCTCCGGCGCTCAGCAAAGCATCTTCACAGCGTCAGCAGCAGCTAAGTTGTGCAACATTTTGAAATGCAGCTGCCATGTTTCCCCCCCAAAAATATCAATTTATTGTGAGTCGGCCGTTTTTTCTATTTATGTAAAGTCCACAATTTGTCCCCCGGCTGCGTTCATGTGCCCGTTTGAATGCCAATTAAATCTCAAATCTTCAGATAAACCGGATTTAACTTTGTTTTTCCCCCCCCCGTGAAATGCCTCTTCCTCTTGTCTCTTTCACTTTAACCTTGTGTAGTAAGGACTTATTATAGCATCATTAAACATCATGGACCCCCCGAGACGTTAAAAAAACAAAACAAAAGAAAAAACCCGCCACAGCTCGACTCGGCTTGTATAAACAGAGAGGAAAAGGACGTCGGTGGCGTCCAACCACACACGCGGGAGGGAGGATGAGAAGCAGCAGACAATCGCAGCGAGCGATGGAATAT
Organism: Sparus aurata; assembly: GCF_900880675.1. Lineage (NCBI taxonomy): Eukaryota > Metazoa > Chordata > Actinopteri > Spariformes > Sparidae > Sparus > Sparus aurata. The sequence continues at coordinate 23,971,564 of NC_044198.1, read as the reverse complement.
AAAAGAGGAGTGAGAGACAATTGGTGGCTGGTGTGAAATAAAAAAATAAACACAACAGATAGTAAACAGAGTCGGAAGAGAAGTTGAGAATATGCGGCGCGAGGGAGGAGAGAGGGGAGTTTAAATCCAGCCGAGCAATAAATCTTCACTGAAAGAACAAAATGGGAAAGTCGGAGAAAGTGGAGGAGGAGGTGGAGGAAGAGGAGGAGGAGGAGGAGGAGGAGGAGGGAGTGACTGTGCAAAGATAACGGGGGAGGAGAGGTGAGTGACGGGAGTAGATGGTGTCGCCGACGGGGGAGCAGCTTTCTACCTTTTCCCTTCTTCTTCCTTCCTTCTTCCTCAAAAAAAAAAAAAAAAAAGTGACACACAAAGACGATGCCACCTTCACAACCAGGTCGATACACAGTCAGCGGTGAGAGTCAAAAAACAAAACCAGAATCTTCCTCTCATTACAAATAATGATCAAAAAGGTGACAGGTGGAAAGTAAAACTGAAGGAAGGCGATGAGAGAAGCTGACGTCTTCTCCCAGACTGAGCTGCACCGAAGTCTACGGGATGAGATGCATGGAGGGAAAACATCCGACGTAGACATGTTGGGTTTCAACGACTTCTGATGGGAAGAATCGCCTTGAGTAAATGAAAGAACACCTCAGAGAGTTTGTTAATGACTGATGATTGACGGGGCTGATAATATCGTCACAAAACGGGGCAGCGTCTGATCAGATATCACGGATGAGACGAAACCGAGGGGCGAACAACGTGTCGATAACGAAAATCAGTCATTAACCTGAAATCTGATGAGTTCTTTCATTTTCTGGGGGGCATTTTTTCCCACCAGAAGTCATAAGGGTTTAAATCCAGCTAGTATACTGTCAAATATCACCAGAGAAGAAGAAGAAGAAGAAGAAGAAGAAGAAGAAGGTCTTGCAACGTTTGCGCACGGCAGCTTCGGTATGGTTTAAAAAGTGTAATTTGTAGAATATGGCCAGAATTCAAGGGCAGCTCCAAAAAAGAAGCATATTTCCCACTAAGCAGTGAATAGACGGCTGGTAATTTCCAGGAAACTTCCAACTGTTTCCTGCTTAACTTCTGCTAATCGCTCCATTTTAATTTCCATCTTTTAATCAACTTTCATTCTCGTTCAATTAATCTGCCACAAACTGACTTCAAAGTTTAGTGGCCCTGCCGAGTGGAAGCTGGACACTAAACCTCAAAAGTATTGGGAGGTTCATTTTGGCCAATTTAGGGATACTTACCGTGAAATTTCTGGACCGAGTCTGGCAAAAGAGTCCCGGCCGAGAAATACGGCCGCAGGGTGCTGCCACCGGTGGCTCCGGTCCAGAAGCTCACGACTAAGTGCCATATGTCCTGTCGCTTCTGGCTTCAGTCTCTCATTTCTGGACGTGTGCCACATAAGTCACACCCAGCGTGGCCTCGAGGTTCGGTTGTCCACACCTGCATGTGGCCCTGATTGTACAACGCTAGCAGGGAAATCATGTAAAAGTGCAGCTTTAAACAAATATCCTACTGTTTAGGATGTCACGGCTCCTGAGTGATTTTTCAGAGCAGTCCCAAAAAGGATTAAAAATCTAAAGTACACCGTGATGGATTAGCCTTTACGAGATAATTTTAATTCCATCTGTAGGTTTAATGAAGTTTCCGCGAAAGTACTGAAACAAAAAACCCCAATGCCTGGAAACCAACGTGCTGCCTGGAAATCAATCTGAAAACTTCTGGTACCATTTGGTAAACGAATGGTGATGTCAAGCCTGCGATGTGTGTTTTAATGGTCTTAAAAGATACAAATCCGCCAGTATGGACCTTTATTTGAATAGTAAAGTCGATATCTGTGTGTCTGGTGTTGTCTTTTCATTTCTCCGCGTTTCGTTGTTTTCTCTTGGTCTAAGTCGGCATCTCTAATTAGAGAGGGGATTAGATGGCGAGGATAATGTGTTATCGCCGGCTTCTGTCTGCCCAGGCCTTTATTATTAGCTCTTCTCATCATCTCGGATCATTGAGGAGTGGGGAAACAGATCAGCGCTGTCGGATTAACACCGGCCCTGAGAAACCAAGGGAGCTTAAAAAGGCAGGGTACAGTTAATACCAGCACATGAATTTTAGGCGTGATGTGAAAGCTGTTATGATCCTCCAAACTACAGTAACTGGCTTCCGGGACGCCGTCGGCACAGGAAAGCGCTACAACTCAAGAGGTCTCTGACGTTTGGGGCGGAGGAGGAGGATTTTTGCAACATGGTGGGCTAAGCGTGACGCTCGCCGCATTGCCAAAAAAAAACCCTTTCACATCGTCATGTCGTGGCGAAGCGAGCGGGCCTGTGGACAGAGCGTGACTCACCGCCGGCGCCGTGACTCGCCCCCCCCGACAGCTGTTTTGGCCGTGTTTCGTGATCCGACGTCTCGTGTTCAGTCACAGGTTTCATACAGAGACTTTAATCCTTGTGAAACATTGAGTTTGTTGGCCACGCGCCTAAGGGAACACAGACACGGCCGTGTGTGTGTGTGTGTGTGTGTGTGTGTGTGTTGTTCCGCCTCTCCCTCTTCCGTCTTGGTGCATGTTTGTGCCATCGTGCTGCAATTCTGCCATCTGTCCTAGCTGAGAATCAGGTGCTGAATGCTTTGTGATTTGGCTTCCAGCTAATTCCTCGTTCCCCAGCCTCGTTCTTCTCTCTCTCTCTCTCTCTCTCTGAGGCCAGTTCACGCCTAAATGAGCCCAACTGAAAATTACAAGGATACCGGCGCCGAGCTGCACAGGTCCAACATTTTTTTTTTTGCGATTGCTGAACACTAACGGAGCGCGTCGGAATGATCATGCTGCGAAACTTTCCGCCAACCGCCATGTTTCGTACGCCATTCCCTCGCATTTTTCTCACTTTCCAGAAACAAAGTGAAGCGCTAGAAAACGATCGCGAGGTGCCATCCGAACAGAAAACAGCTGTTCGGATGTTAAATAACGAACACAATAATGCAAACCGCTATCATACAGCCTGCTCGCCTGAGCATCTCCGTGTGGTTCTTTTTTTTTTCCCCCCCTTTTCGTGCCCCAGCCCATCCTGCGCTGGACACTCGCAGTGTTATCGCAGCACAACACCATTAATAATGCATTGGCTGAGGGAGCCATGTGAGCCAGAGCACAAAAGCTATTTTTGTGTCCAAAGCAAATACACTGATTTGTCTTTTATTTACAGCAAAAGTGGAGACGGCCGCTCTGTAGGGTGGGTGGAGGGGGCGTGGACGCACTTGAGATGATAAATAATCTGAAATATGAGGCAAAAATGCAGAACTAACACAGACGCTGACAACATATGAAGACTGTCTTGCATTTTTATAAGCGCATCTTCAATGCAGATTTGCAGCGCTGGCAGTGGATCACGCCCACACAGAACGCTGCTCAGCTAGTTTACAACCACCTACATATAAAAAAAAAAAAAAGACCCTGCTGGAGTTTTTTAACGGCTCCTGCTGCCGGCTGTTGTGTTGCACAGCGGCTCTGATGTGTTCACTGCTCCCTGTAATGAGTGATACGCCACCTCCTCTCCCCCACCGATGGATTGTAATATATGACATCACACAGCCTACTCTCATTCCCTCCAGATCCAATTTCCTTCCTATGTAACCCCAGGGCATCTGCACCGCCGCGCAACTAGCCGTCCGCAGTCCTGTGCAAATCATTCCGCCCCCTTCGTCTTCCCATTAACTTTGGCATTAATGTGCGGATGCTGGTACATTGCGTCAGGCGCTGTGGACATCGCCGAGGAGAAAATGGTGAATTAGAAGAAGAGGGAGGAAAGACAGAAGTGGGTATAAAAAAAGAAAGAAAGAAGGGAGACGTGAAATGACTCGAGCAAGACAGATGGCTGAACGACATGCCTCTTTCCAGGGTCATGCGTAAATTGCGGAGCAGACTTCTTCTGCTGTTATTATTCTTATTTCTGTGTACTCCCGCGTGCAGCAGTGAATGAATCACCTATGACCCGCCCTCTTCCGCCCCGCACGTTTGTTTACCCGGCGAGACAGATTGCACATGAGCTACTTAACCAGGCATGCGTGTTGTTATGCACATCTGTCCACTTTCAAAAACTATTTAAAAAAAACAAAATAAAGTGGTCGTCACTCTGACAAAAATGTAATTACGGATGTATATATTGTGGGCACTGTAAAAACTCACTGTGTATTGATTTTTTTTTTATGCATTCGTAACGACCTTGTTTTAAAGCAACAGTTCGACATTTTTGGGGGGGGAAAATTGGCTTATTGCTTTCTTGCCAAGATTGCAATGAGAAGATCGATACCACTCTTATGTCCGTCCATTTTAATATCACACTAAAGCCAGGAGATGATTGGCTTAGCCTAAAAACTCAAAGGGGAGAGGAGGGGGCGAGACCGCAGTAAAAGATCGACCTTTAAAGATTTTTAATGAACATGATATATCTTGTTCCTTTAATCCATACAAAGATTGGCGCATAAATGACAAGATGTGGTTTTTACAGAAGGACCTCGCATGTGCAGGACTTATAGGAGCCATTCCTCTTCCTATTAAAGCTTCTTTTATTCTTAATTATTATTCCCAATGTCAGATTTCTTGAGGAAGCGCTATGGCTGAATTTGTCGCCTTTGACAGCCGGACCTTTTGGGTAACCTGGAAGAAGGAACTTGCACCCACAGAAAAGTGCACGTTGTTAGGAGAACTTTAGTAAACCTGAGAAAGTTTCTCAATAGGCTCAGTTAGACTGCCCACTGTAGCTGTAGTGGTACCGGAGCGGATAATAGATTCTTCACAGCTCGCATCATGTGGCTGAAAAATCATTCATTCTCAGCGCTTGAAGATCCAATCATCACTGACGTGTCCGTCATGCAAGCGAGCCGAACAAAAACATCAAATGGATTGGATAAAGATGTCGTTTTGACATGTGAGGTGTGAAGATGATGATGATGATGATTCACGTCGACTCCTGCTTTGAGTTACATGCAAGAACATTTCACAATAAAAGACGCTGACAGGTAGTTCTGAACTGGGGGAAAGGAAATCAAATCAATTCACAAATGAAGACCAACATGAACGAGTAACAATGAAAAAGACATCAGAAAATCCTCTCGGCTGAAAAAGGTCAAAGTTATCACGTAAAAAGTGAATGTAATCATTCAAAAAACTGCTGCATCATATTCTCAACGCAATGAAGTCAGTCGAACATTTAATCATTCTGTGAACTTACCACTAGGAACAGTTGTTACTTAAAGGGGCACCATGTAGTCTGAGAAGAAATTCAAACTTAGATCAATCAGGATATACAAAATCAGAAATATACATCTTTCTTCCTGTAACTGGATAAACAATCTGATCTGAGAGGAAAATAAGATCCCCAGAACAACGTTTGGAAATGGCGGACCCTGCCACCTGTCAACCTTCAAAGTAACAGTATGAAATTGCGTTTTCCTTCAAGGTCAGTCTGTTTTATTCAGTCTATTTACTCATGAAAACAAAGTTTGTTTAGTCATACAGAAACACAGTCTCCCCAAAACTACACAGTGCACCTTTAACCTTCAGAAAAGGAGCATTAACATAAATGTGTTCGTTGCGTTGTCCACCTGCATTGAGCAGCAGCAGAGTCCGTCCAGTCCATGAAAAAAAAAAAGGTGATTACGCGTGCTATGTGCTGAAAGGTTGAGAATATTTCGAGCTGCGCCTTGGAAAAACAACATTTCTCCTGCCAGACGTGTTGTTGAGCAGCAGCAGCAACAACAACTACACATGTATTTATTATGAAATGGATCAGGACCAAGTTTTTTTTTGTAACCCAAAGTTGCTACCAATGCCTGGACTATTATCAGGCAACCAGCAGTGACTCAAAACGTGTGTGTAGTGTAATGAATTCATAAGTTACATTTAGCAACAAAAAAGTCCCTCCAAACCAAAATGTCCCCACAAGACAGGCTGTCGTATCAGTCCTCGCACGGACGGCTAAACCTGCCCACGCACACGCCAAAAGGCAACGCGTATTCTGGATAATTGAGCACATTTTTTACACTGGATGTTCTGCACTTCCCTCCCAATTCTCACAGCTCTCACACTCCTTTGGTAGCTGATGCCATGCGGGACGCTTTCGCCGAGGACAGGCCGGCGTGGTGTGTCTGCGAAGGCCGCCGTAAAAAATTCCCATGGTCACGGCCTTCACTCCCAGAGCTCAAACTGGGTTTAATTCCATCCTGTCAGCGGTTGCACCACAACGCGGGCTGTAGCTACCAGCGACTGCAGGAGACGTGGCTCCCATAATGATCCCCCTCGACTGCTGCAGGCTTCTTTTTTTCCTTTTTTTTTTTGCTCTCATCAAAGCTAATACAGAATCCCCCTGCTGAAGATGGACGCAGGCTGCAGAGGAAGGCCTGACAGCTGTGAACGAGCAGGATGCCAACCACACATCCAGACTATTTTGTGAACCCCAAACTGCAAAATCTCAAGACAGGTGGGTTCCTTGCGAATCGGAATAAAAAGAGAGCTGGTATAATGAAGCGGATAGTTGTCATTCATTTCCAGGCATCTGGGTGTGGACTCACAATTTGTGTCCCCAAGTTTTCCTGCAAACTGGGCCACGCTGTAATTAGTATTCACAGCGGACGATCTGCTTTGTTTTCGGTCCTCGGAGGCCGTGAATCACATCTCACTTGTTCCAGATTTGACACCGTGGCCTCAATAAAAATGCCCTGCCCCTGCGCGGCTCACATTCCCTACTTCATATTGCATTGCTATTAAAAAAGGCAGCGGACTGATGTTTGTGTTTTTAAAGTGGTGAGTGAGATATCACAGAGTTTTCAGCTGTCAGATCAGTTTCTGTATGAGAGAGTGTAGCTGCCAGCTGCACACCTGTGCTGGCATTCAGTAGCGTCTCCACGTCAGACAGGCTCGGCTGCTTCTCTGAACAGTTAGCGACGACAAACGGTTGGACACAAAGAGCGTCTGGGTTTTTGGTGACAATCTGCCACTTTGTTGACAAATGTGTGGCCGACTGGATTTCTAATTTAAGGTTCAGCGCTTTAATTAGTTAAGGAGAAGCTCACGCTCCTGAGACTTTTATTTCACAAAAGATGTTACGATCCTGAAAAGTTGAACTGAAGTGAATATTTGTGAGTGTGTGTGTGTCTGCAAAAGAAAAAAAAAGGGGGGGAGGAGGGGAGGAATCTATCTTCTTGATTTATCATTCATGGAATACATTCATCACTACGGCTGGAAAGTGTGGATTTCGTGTGTGCGAGCTGGAGAGTCGGACAAAAAAAAGAAAAAGGAGAAGAAAAAAGAAAGGCAATTATTTTTAAACTAGACGTACATTGATAAAGCTGGATTAAGCGGGTTGTATATTCAGGTAAGATTTACAGTAAAAAGGCAGGAGACGGAGCTGAAAGAAGAATGAAAATGGAGCCAAATCAATTTAGTGCAAAAGAAGTGCATTAAAGATTCTGAACCCGACAGTCTCAGAGAGCTTTTATCCAATTTCCCCGCCAAACTCAGTATATTGATATCCAAGTCATCTCGCATCTTCCCCTAAATCACCTCAGACAATATCGCGGCTGTATTTTCTTCTCACTATTGATACCTATGAAAATTTAAACTCATAAAATATTCACCACAGAAACAGACAACTGTCTGTTGCAGGTGTGCTGTACAAGCTGGAAGTCGTAGTCTTCACATTGTTTTATCAAAACTACATTAAACAGCTTGTCGCAACATACCGTCGCCTTGATGAACCTAATAAATCACGTTTAACAGCATGTGCGCTTCCATTTTTGCCATATTGTCCAGCTGTTGACTATGTGCTTTGCATATCGGGGTCCATATTGTTGCTTGACGCTAGACTTCTCTCTTCTCTTATTCACACTGAATGTACACAAACTTAAGCACACCATGAAACTTCCTGAACATCACGTACCTGCTGGACGACCACGGGGGTAAAACAAAATAAGATGCTGATGGTTTCCTGCTCCTTCTGCTTTCTGTGTAGCAGGTACATGCTGGAATCCTACCTGGCTCCAGATTTTCTGATTGGTAATTTGATTCACAGCGTGTATTCGGTGCAAAACTGAAACGACCTTCAAGGGGGGAAAAAAAGGTCCCGATTGTTCACATCACAACAATAATCAGCAGTTCTGTCTGAACGCTCAATCACGTTGTCAGCAGGGCCCCACGCATCGTCACGTATTCCGTTTGTAATCTTTATTGACGGGAATCTCACAGCAAAAAGGAAGGGTGAAGGGTGAAGAACGTCCAGTATGTGGACCTGAGAAGACTGAGAGGCGGACAGATCGCTGTGAAGCGTCTCAGTCAAGGCAAACACTACAAAGGCAACCGGGCTCGCTTGAGTTTCTTGAAGACGTTTCACCCCTCATCCCAGAGGCTTCTTCAGTTCTGACTGACCGGTGGGGTTTGCTAGCTTTCAACCTTTGTGGGGTCGATAAAACCCTTTCAGTGTCGTTGGGATCACCTGAGTCGAAGTGTGAATCAGTGTTGGAGATTGTGGCTCTTCTGGCTTCCATCGACCTGCGATCAAAAATGCCTTGGGAGAGTTCGCGAAGCGTTTGGGATGCGAGTCAACGCCGACATGTCTCTGGTCGTAGCACTCTGCTGGAAAACTGAGCTGCCAACTCCAGTTCTATGATGGGAGATGGACTTTATATAGTGCTCTACAACACAAGTCAGCATTCACACACACAAACACACACAGATTGAACAGTCACCGGGAGCAATTCGAGTTTCAGTATCTTGCCCGAGGCCACTTCGACATGTGGACATCAGGGGCCGGGGATCAAACCACCGACCTCCCAGTTCTGGACGATGGCTCTACCCTCCCCGAGCCACACTTGTGATTTCACCAGATGCACCACAGCTTGTTTTTCGAAAAACGTATCCCAGAAGGGGGTCTCCACGCTCTTGAAATATGCATCTAGTCTATTTTGGGTGGAAGCCGCAGCAAGTTGCAAGGAGCAGATTGAGCAAGGGAGGAAGTCTGACACACAGAAAAATGGCAATGAGCCTCTTCCCAGTCGGAGAAACAGCAGAGAGAGAAATCATTTGACTTTGCAGAGAGTTTAAGGACAAATCTGAGCATGTCAACAAGCTTCTGGTAGAGTATGGAGGCAAGAACGTAGAGCCATGCCCGGTGGAAAACAACATGTAGGTTTCGGTAGCAGCAATGCAGGCGTGGTAGCCTCACCGATTCTCGCGTTTGTTTAGCAGGCCGTCTCACTTCGAGATAGAACAGTGTGAAGCTCAGGCAACCTCTGTTCTTCTCATCAAAAAGAGCACTGGAGTTGGTTCTGGGATCTTGGACGTCTTCCTTCAGAGGTTTCCCAGATACTTCCAACTGGGACGAATCCCTGGGGCATCTGGCTCGGGAACATCTTGGCGTCCCCCTGCGAATTTCAGGACATAGCGAGGGAGAGAGAGAGACTATGCTGCTATGATAGTTTTGAACTGGGAAAGGCATTTGAAAATGGATGGTTGGAAGGCTATAATACAACAACGAGAAATATGTTTCTTCCGGCACAGTCCAGTAGACTGGGGTGAAAAAAGTACCTGTGCAAGGCACCCCTGTGTTTTCCATAAAGGGCATGAAAACTTGTTATATTTATATGCTCTTATTCCCTCCTTTGGATATACGCTTCATCTTCTGAGGTCTCTGAGTGAATGAGAAATCACAAACCGGAAAAGAAGTCTTTGGTTGTTGGGGTAAAGTCGATGCACCATGGTGGCACCAAACACTCGTCACAAGAGCGTCACATATTGATGATGACTAACAGTGCAAGAATACCTGAGGGTGGATTATTCCTTAAAAAGTTAATGCTTCCTGATGCCTGTCTGGGCGCCATTAAAGATGCATCATGCAAAGTTTATTTGATCCAGCTGGGTTTTGATGATGAAACGTCTTTGTTGTACTTCTATCGGCGCGAGCGCCGCATTTCCTAATCCAGCTGTCATTTTTGGTTAACGGTTAATGACACGTTGCGCAGACAAAAAGTGATGTGAAGTCAGCCCTTAAAGAGAATCAGTTTGACTGGATCAAGCGCGCTCAGAGTCGTGCTGGTGAGGCGCAGCGGGTAGAGACAACATCGCAAGATATGTGGGTAGCGTAGGTCGGAGTGAAGGAGGGTGTGAGGACGTGGAAAACCAACTGGGAGTTGAGAGGGTCGGTACAGTTTCTCCTCCAGGACTTTGTGGGAAAAAAATCATGTGTCCTTGTTTGAATGGAGGTTTTGACTCTGTGTGTGTCTGTAAATACGGGGAAAGCCAGCAGCCTGCGCTTCTGCTGGTACCAGGGGAGAAGAGTGATGACAGCAGTGAGCTGTGTCAACTTAATGCCATTAGATGAATTATTCTGCCCATCAGTCAGTCTGGCTCTGGGCAGCATGTAGCACAAGCTTGACAAGCAGTAGTCCAGCCGGTCTCGTCCCAACAATCCTCTCAGTGGCTCACTGATATCGCGCCAATACACGGAGCGCTGTTTAGCTCTGGTACGTCGCGGGAACATGAGCCGAGCTAATCTTTTCCCTACTTGTCATTCACACCGTGTAACCAAATGCATGTGTGCTAACGGCAAATGCATTTTGTGAGGCGTGTTGATACTGAAAACTGACTTCAACTTTTATTAATTTGTCTTAAAATAAGAGTTTTGTGATATTATACACTGAACTCAATTTGGGTGTTATGGGAATAGGCCTGGAATTGACACATAATAATATTACAACAACCTTACGCAATCCAATATGATGGCTGTGATAAGTATTAGCTTTGCAAAGTATAATGATTGAATTTTGTTGAGACACACTCGAGGGCGCTCCTTCAATCGACTTTAATTACAAAAAGGCCACAGTCGGCGGCGTTTTTTTCTATCGGACTGCATCGTAGGAAAAGTTTCCACAGACTGCAGGTTAATAAGAAAAGAGGAAAAACAAAATCATTCACAAAGAATTATTCGTCTATTTTTGGAGCAAACAAAGCACTCAGAGAAATGATGTTAAACTGCCGTGAGCGATGTAACCTCATTATAATTAAAGCGGTTTCTCACAGGGACCGGTTGGAGATCTGTTTTTGCTTCGCAGACTGCAGCGAGCGTCTCCCTCCAGGCCAAAAGATGCTTCACTGGTTTGATTCTCCTTGGCATCACTGTCTCCGCTTGATGTTTAATCAGAGGAAGCTTTCTGACCTGCTGGAAAGGTGTTGATGTTGAAATGACAGTGATGAATTACCTCAATGCGCTGTGACCTCAGGTGGTACATCCGCACTCTCATAATTTAATCTTCACTTTTCTTTTTTTCCCTCTTCAACGTGTATCTTTTTTGGCAGGATGCAGCAGAGGTGGCTGATTCCAGGTGACTCTAATCAATACAAAATCAACTTTGGGCAGGTTGGTTCAAAAAAGGTAAAGTTGTCATATTCAACTCGCAGGAACAGAGAAGAAGAAACTGGAGCATTAATAAACGAACACAGTGTGACTTGCTGTAGAAACAGGGTGACAAATCATTTAAACGGCCATTTGTACGAGACAGACTGAAATATCTCAGGGGCCGACTGTGGTCAAGGCTGGTCCAAGGAGCTGACAAGATGCTATTTTAGTGCCTATTAGGGTCAGTGCCTCGGTCTGCAGAGAGCCACAGAGAGGGGCCTTGGGCTGAATCCCATTTCTGATTTTTACCCCTACCCCTCATTCTCAAGTGCCCCTTCAGACCAGAGTTACAGGGAGTGGTTGAAATCTCCCTCTGAGAGACAGGACGACCCTTCTAGACCCTCATATGTCATCAGTAGTCATTAATGCCGTGGATGTAAACCGACATTTCCAACATGTCATCTCCATCTCCAGCTGACTTCTCTTGCGTTACTGTGGCAATCCTGTCAGTGCCTTTTATCTGATGCAGGAAGAAGTGCTAAAAAACGTGCAATTCATTCAAAAATTCAAATTAAAAAGAACACCACTTCATTACCTGGCTACTTGCGGCGCTTTATAGGCTAACATTTTCAACTCCTGCTGCTACGCTGCCAGTGTTCACGGATGTTAGAGGAGCCGAAGTGCAGCAACTTCACTGCTGGACGGTCATGTTCAAATCAGCTATCAACCATGTTTTGCTAACTAACCTCAACCCAATCTCCAGAAGTTTAGCTAAGAACCTCTCTGTTTTGGTTGAATATTATTTCTCTCGTCACAAAATTGTGCCTGTAGTCTGCTTAGCCATGAAAACCACTTGGTTAGTGTTTGAGGGCGAGCCTCTGTAAAAAGATTGCTGGTTGAGCTACTGAGCTAACACAAACACACACACACACACACACACACACACACACACACACACAACATATTTCAATGTAAAATAACCAAACTGCAATAGTGAACACATTACCTATAACTACAAACAGAAACTACTTAACTATCCTCAAGAACACACACATAATAAGGGAAGTTAACAGAAAGTCCATGCAGCTTGGTCTGCTCACTGATTTGTCTAATGCTCCTCAGCGTAACTATATAACGTAACTATATACGTTACGTATACTGCTTGTTGTCTTAGTTGGCACCAGTAGAGGGTGCTGTTGGGCTTTGACCTGTAGGGCTTTCTTACAGTTAGAATAAGAAAAACATCAAGATTTGGCACAAAGATATCAAATTTGGTCGCCTCAATCTCTGACTAGTCGCCACAAAAATGGTCAAAACCAGCTGGAAATATCCCAAGGACTCCTTAAAAATATCCACTGGTGTGACTCGAATGGTCTGCTTGGCTGTAACACCACCACCACCACTCCCCAATGTGCAAATCAGATAATAAGACTACAATGTGATTGTGAGAACTTGATGCACCGTTAACTGCTAACATGATATCCTGCTGGCAAACTAGTAACTGTTTTTTTCCTTTTTAACGGGCATAAAACAAGGACCATAATACAGCAGAGAGGATAAGAAGGAACCTCTGAAAAACCTTGTGAAATAATGTATGTCAACTTCCGTTTCTGTCTTTCTACAGGGATATTCATTCAACAAGTTGTTTCAACATTGGGAACATGGTAAGTTTTAGCTAAGTTATCTACACATTATTAACCCTTGCTTTTCCATTGCTAACAGTAATATGACTTGTTGATGACTGCATAAAATATAAATGTGTTTTTAACATTCATTATTCATGTGACTGTAATAGAACGACAATTTCAAAAAGCTGCTGCCCCCCCAGTAGCGCCTGTACCCGGCCGCTTCCGCGCCACCACCAGTGGACACTGGTGCCAGCACCAGCTTCCCACCCATCCCACCCTTACCACCCCCGCGTCCCGCCTTGGCACTGGACATGAGCTGGCTTGCCTTGTTGGACCAGGAGGCGATCATTGTCACGCAACGCAGGGTAAGTATTTTTATGGGTGATAGTTTGCTATATAAAAACAACTCAGTGATATTAATGGTGGAATTTTTTATTTTTTTCACAAATGGAATAGAGACAAGTCACTGGACGACTTCCCCCTGGTCCCAAGGACGCGCCACCGCCAGCCGGAGCCAGACAGCGCCGCCCTGGAGCCATCTGCAGCAGGGGATATAGAGTCGGACGTGGAGTTATTCTCGGAGGCATCGCCACCTTCCTGTCCAACTCCGGCTCCATCTCCTGAGTCAGCTGCTCCTCTCTCGCCAGCCACCTCGCTGAAGATGTCTCCGGGGCATAATTCAGAGACAGACGAGGAGGTAATGGCTTAATTTCTGCCCCTCATATGAGGACTGAGCGCCAATTGTTTTTTCTATTTTTGTTCTGGTTGGCAATAAAGCCTGTAATGCAGCATTGTGGTTTCTGTCTTCATTTAGCCTTTTTTAGAGTTAACGTTATAGGATATAAGGATGAAAACTACTTTCCGTAGGGTACCAGACTGGAGTCTGCCTTGAGGGGGCGTGTGTGCCTCAGTGGTCCTAGGGATTCTCCAGAGTGGCTGTACCCAATTTGACAATTTGTGCATAAAGAAGTGACGTATCTCCGGAACCGGAAGTAGTAGAGACTCATGGATGGTATATTTGGAAAGCCAGCCCAATGGCCTTCCGTTCCTGACATATATGCATGTTAGTTTGTGGTTTTAATCCTTAACCCTTAATATAATTACATCTAAACTTCATATTAAAAGGCAAATTCTCACATAAGTTAGTTTAGACACTACATTTCTCCTCAGACGCGTTTGGACACCGTAGCGCAAACACTCACGCCCTCATTGGCCCCTATGAGGACCACTTTCAATTCAAAGACTTCATACATGACACAGAAATCAAAGTGCCAATCTTAAGCTCTTGCTATGAATTGGGCGAGGGATTGTTGAAGACCACGTATCACATTGACGGTCTCTTTATTGAGCTTGAGAGCTTGGAGTCAATAAAGGACCGGATTTCATACCTCAGACTCCCACATGTGAACCATGTCTCAATAAAGACACATTTTCAACATGTTCAAAAAGCATGTGGCAATGGCTGGACGCAGGCCAACCGAACGCCTTCAATGGAGCAACACATTCGGCCATTGTATTGCACAGACCACAGGTGGTTATTTTTCCTCAACCTCTCTGTGGTCCCACAATACAACCAATCACGTACCAAAATTGCGTGTACGGACTTCACAGCCCGCTACCAAGCTGTGAACTTCATAAACAAGGTCAGGGCTTGTTTCACTATGGAGCTACGGGACCTAGACATGGAGGACGTTAGCAGGGACTCAGTCCAGACTTTAATGTGTTGGCCCAGGACCAACAGTTTGTCTTGAAGGTCTTGGACAAGGCCATAACAAAAGGCAACATTGGACCTGAATTATGACTCTGCATTCTCTGTGGTCCTCTCCTTGACAATGCTTTGCCAAAAAAGCCCTGGACACCTGGACTTGGCTGCCTTGGTGGACACATCAGGGATTCAGCATGTGTCTGTCCATGCCACATGCTCCCTGGTGCCCAGCATAAGCAGCATTGACAGACGGATGCATATTCTATGGTCCAGGGTGGGACTGGAGGAGGTAGTTGATGGACGGGGGTGTCTTTACCTATGCCTCAGTTTTGATCAGTGTGCCAACTACCAGAGCAATCTGGATGGCAGGCCACTGGATGTGGTGTGTTGTGGGGAAGAGTCCCGCGGAAGCCTGAACTTCATTCAGGTGTACGGAGATTCCCCCACACACCCACATGAGCCACCACTACAAACATTCAGTGAGTGGGGTGATCACCGTGTGTGGCCTGATGCACAGGAATGTCAACACTGCCATGAACAACTGTGCACAGAAATACACGGCACACATGGTTGACATGGAGAATAAAATGTCAAAGCCCCTGACCTGCCGTCTAGAACAGGTCCGGGTCTTCAAAGGAGGGGATTGTCCGAGCCTAATCAGACCCGAGGCATTGTTCAGTGAGCAGAGCCTCTTGGACATGCTGGCAGAGAAACCCATGCTCGTTCTATGTTTTGCATCAGAGGACAGGCTGGGAGTCATGGCAGTAGTTCAGGAGACAATGCAGTACTTGAACAATGCCATCAAGTCTGGATATGGGGGCAAGCGCGGCGGGTATGATTCCTCCTGTACAACGTACCAGGCTGAGCTGGCGCTAGAGGAATTGCTCTACGGTCACATCCTGTCCCCAGAGGACCATCAACTGACTGTCAGTCTGGGAACCTCTGCATCACATAGGGACAGTGTCACTTGGATGAGGGGGTTCCTAGGCTTGGCACCGCATACATCCTACAGACATCCTACACCTCAACACACAAAAAAGGTAAATCAAAGCTCAAGTTGACGAGGGGCGTATTGAGATTGGGCCCCATCTTCTGTTGTATTATACGGAACATGTTATATTTGGTGTTGCGATGTATAAAGCCAATCTTTGTAATCAGTGTATTCATGCAGGGGTGTGTGTGTGTGTGTGTGTGCACGTCTCTCTACGCCAATCCATACATATGTTATGGCGTCTGAATTTGCATCTGTAAATGACTGAGCCTGGATCCTAGTTTACCATTTCCTGAATGATTTAGTAGCAAATAAAAAAAAGGGAAAAAAAAGCACAGGGGAGGACAGTGAGATGATTTTTGCTGCCGATAGCTTTTTTCCCCCCCCTGCATCATTTCGTATTCAGTCAAGTGCCTGAAACGGAAATGATTTTTATCACCTGATTAATTTAAAATCTGTAGGACATATGTGGAAGGAGAGCCAGGATATCTGGTCTCCCAACCTGAGAAATTAGGGAAGAGCTGATGACTGACTCAAACCGACACATTCCTAATTATACCTAATTATACATCTTTCCTCGCATTCGTGAAAATGGCTTATGGTGTTGCAATAGGTGCTATTTTTACATCTGTTCATGCAAAGTACGTCTTAATAGATCTTTGAGCCAAAAATAGACGTACCCACATCATTTCTTTTCATACTTAGCTAAATAATAAACCCATAAAAAGGAAATAATGATTGCAAAATATTTGTTCATCGTGTGTCTACAACCCTGAGCTACTGCTGCAACAGTGCAGCGTGAGCTGCCTGCATGTTAATCATCTGCACACTGTCGACACGGTCTGTCCACGGCTGCTTTTTCACCTCTCCCAAATCCATTAACAGCCCAGTTTCTTTCCCACCTGTGATTAACCACTTAACCAACACACATGTGACAGACAAAGATGGACGCCATCTGTGAGAAGAGGAGGAGTAAAAGACGACACACCGGTCGAAGAAATAATATGAGAAATTGTTTGCCGACAGCTTACAGAGCAAGGTATAAAGAAAAAGGACAATCTCCCAATTGAATCTGAGAGCAAACAATATTGGTTTCTGTGTTTATCGACCTAGTGAGCCCTCTTCAGTATATGAAGTCTATTTTTTTTTGCCTCCAAATGTCAAGCCATGAAAAGACCTCCATCTCGTCCCACCACACCGTTCTCTCTCTGCACACTGTATCTCAGGAAAGAAGAATCTGCCATAAATAAACCAATACATACAGGATCATTTCCGTTGCAGCCGCGCATTGTCTCGGCTTCTGTCTGGATTGTCAGCTGAGGAAACAACTGTTTGTGGTATTGAGACGGACCTTCAACCCGTATTGAGCCCAACCGCTTGAGCAATGGTGTGCACGGCCGTCACAAGATGCTGGAGCAGATCTAACTGGACAGGGAGTTTTGATGGCATCTATGCACTCTGAACAAAAATCTCTAACGTCTGCAGTCAAACCTCTACTCGCCTTCTCCACCAGAATTCAGAGGGGTGATTCCCGTCACAACCGTTCTCAGGAAGTCGGATTACCAACCAAGAGTCAATGGGCCTCATTCACCAATATCTTCTCAAGAATCTTCTTAGATTCTTTCTTAAGAGTTTCCTTAAGAAAACCCTACGTCAGATTCATCAACGCGTTCGTAAGCCTCAGAATTGCAGCAATATATATGCCATTGTTTTGCAGGCCTTCGATTGAGAAATGCCACGTATAAATAGGGCGGGGGGGGGGGTTACTAATTGATGGCATGGTTCCAATTTACTTGATGTTAAATCATTGGCACATTTAATTTTAAAATTCTTTGTAAATTGTAAAACGAAAACTTAAATGACACAATTATCACTGTAAGATTGTATTTTATTGAACTGCACAAGAGAAAACACAACCATGCCAACATGTCGGCACTGAAATGTGCGTAAGAGTACTCCTGAGTGTTCGTAGGATTTGTTCTTACCTAAGTATAATATAAGTGGGACTTAAGAACAAATTTGTTCCTAAGAACGGTTCATAAATGAGGGCCATTGCTCCTGGTAGAGGCACGGTTAAAAACACCCGTCATGAGGTCTGCATCTGTCCTCCTGTTGTTCACCCTGACAGTATATTAAAAATTCACGACAATCTGAAAGTCTGGAGAGAACATCGTGCTCGGGTCCTCTCTCCACGCTGCATGTATTATAGAGATCTTACTCATCACACCGAGTGTGAGATTCTTCAGAGAGTGAGCAACAACTCAGACTTCAACAAGACGAATTTCCCGTACACACTGAAGTTTCATGGAATTTACACCATCATCAAAAATGGCTTATTCGAACGTGTCGGACTGCTCCTGGGTGGGAAAAAAAAAGCTACAAAAACTAAAGGTGGAAGTGTTGATGCTTCTAGAGAGGCGTGTATTGACAGGATCCATCCATCCATCCATCCATCCAGTAATAATCCTCTTCCCCAGTCAGGACGTGCACCTCCTGCACAACTACAGGCACCACCAAGGTTACAGTTACTATAGTGAAGGCTCATATTCTAATTCAGTGTGTGAAGGTTCGAATGCATAGCGTCTTAGTCTTCCAAACACATGATCAGTCAGTAGTGATGGCTCTTTATTGGCAGGATTTATGTTTAGCAGACAGTTACGTGACAGTACTTGCAGGAAAATGCCTCCAAACTACATCAAAATATAAAACAAGAATGTGTTTATATCTACGTGGAATGCGAACATCCCTTATACTTGAATAATCAAAGAAATCTTACGGAATAATTAAACTGAGATATACTTTTTGAGTCCCCGATGAAATGAAATTTAAAACAAAAAAACTGAGAGGTTCAACAAAGGAAACCTGCAACACTCTTACTCAATCAAGCTCAGCCCTGATGCCCAGTCGAGTGGTGAACTTTTGATGATCACTTGATCGGAAAATGCTCACAAGTTCCCCTCAACCAGAAAGAACAAGGGCAGCAAAGAAACCTCAGCATGGCACGAACAGAGCAGAGATTCTGGCTGACAATCAGTTTGGATCAGGTGCTGCAGTGTGTCAAGGACAGAATCAGAATGAGACTCCGAGTCTCACCTGCGAACCGTTCCCCAATCTCTCTTCAGCCTTTACAAAAAAAAGAGGGCGTCATGAGGCCCTGATTGTCTGAGAGGGGAACACCCCGAGCTGCTGTCACTCAGTAATTAACAGCCGGTCTCCACACAAAAAAAATACTTGTAAACGTTACTAAAGTCTCTCCTGCAGTCAGAAGTCAGGAGGTTTAATGTCAATTTCAAAGCTCAAAGCTGTTAAATTGAGAGTTGAAGAGAAGACTGCGACAGCGTATAACAATCCAACAGCTGAGCTAACAAATGAATCACTTAAGTTGAATAATTTACTGTGTCCTTGTTTGGCCCTTGAATGACATGAAGGGAACGCTCACACTGCGTCGAGGAGAAAGTAATTAATGCCGTTAACTCGGGCCCGTCCTTGGCGGCTGTTTGAGTCCTGCGCACCACACCGGCTCTCTTTGACCCTGCCTCGCTACAGGGGAGCGCCAAAGTGTGGAGGAGCGGCCCGCGGCTTCAAAGCCGATACTCCGGGATGCTGTAAATAGAACAGAGCTACTGTATGCGAGTGAAGGTGGGTGGTGGGGGGGAGAGAGGGAAAAAAAAAAAGTGCAGGACCATATGCTCTTCCTTCTGGCCGTGAAACGAGATGATCTAATTAAATCAAGTGCTAAGTTTTACATGAGTGGGACAAAGCTTCTCCTGCTGAGAGAAGGTTCAAAGTCATATTGTTAGATATTTTCTCTCTGGCACAGAATCAGCTTCAGTTGCCGAGATTTATTCCTTAAAGCGACCTCGCGTCTTGAGCTCTCATCCAACCTACGCTGACAAACTGTAATATAAAACGTGCTGTTCGCGCTAACGCGGCACTGCTTTAATCTTTCTTAATTTCTCTGATTTGCCGGAGACATCTGAGCTTTATGTTCCCCCCCCCCTACCCGTGAGAATCAAACCTCTCCCGAGGAAGCGAATTCAGCGACAGGCCAGATGTTTCGCGTCTCTCGTGACAATAGCTGAGAGGAACAAAGAAGACGCGCGGGACGATGAGGCTGATTCCTTCCCTGCATGCTAATGCTACCTGCAGACACTTATTTGAATATTATAATAATGTGTTATTTACCTGCTATTCTGCAGGGAGAACATCGCCGGCTGTGTGCGGTGTATTTACACATCAAACATCTCCCTCGCTTCCCCCATTACTGCTCTCCTTTAATTTATTTATTCATTTTTTTGTCTTCAAGTTCTCCTCCGGTCCTCTCTCCCGTCTTCATCTTATCTCCGGGTTGATTTTTAAAACGTCCTCTCAAAGGTCTTATCTCGTGTTCGTTATCTGATTAATCTTAAAATTAAAATAAAAAAATAGACCAGACCAGGGTATGTGATTCATTACATTTGTTCCACATGCTCCGCGGATTAAAAAAATGGATAAATGCGAGGTTGTAGGATTGGATAACTTTCGCAGCGTTCACAAAAAGATAGATACAAAAATTTTTTGAAGGCTCGTGTGAAGCCGCTGCACGCCCACACAGGCGTTGTCACTTTGCCGATTAGACCTCTCAGCTCGGCGTGGGAGTGTGCAGACTGACATCTGCCCGACTCTCCTGGCAGCTTTGTTGCACCTTTTTTATTCGATCGACATCTTGAATAACTGTACAAAAAAAGAAGAAGACGTGTCCTGAAGGTTCGTGTCCTCAGCGAGCACCACGCACGACGGGTTCGCTCCCTAATCAGCCCGGACCAACTGAAACACTCTTGACTGAAAAAAAACTTACCACACTTTTGAAGACGTGTTCGTATTAATCAAAGCTTTCCTCTAATCCGGCCGCTGCAAAAAGCAATTTTCTTGTACGCCTCTGACTTTTAAATCCTAGCACAAGTTTGCTATTTACCTCAATTTTCATGGCCTCAGTCTGATGTATGCAGCAACATTCTGTACCTTCTTTTTTTTTTATATATATATATAATTGGCTCCTCTTGGATTTTTTTTTTCTGTCTGCAACTCGGTTGAAGTCGAGTTCTGGCACAATTCACCAGCTTGCAAGGTGGAGAAGGACAGCGGGCTTTTAAGTGTCAAAGCTCTAAAAAGGTCAAAAAACACTTAATAGTATCTTCTGAAGCGACTGCGGGGCTGTCAGGAGGAGGGAGGGGAGCTTATATTCAACAATAAAGGGAATTCCTCTTGGTAGATGTGTGACGGGATGATTTAAATACGCTTTAGTCCTCGTAGCTTCAGGAATGGTGAGGACAGCCGGTCAGTCGCTGCTGCGCTCCATGATCGAAACATGTCAAACAGTGACTGGATTACTGTGAAAATGTGTAGACGGTAATGGATGACTCGTCCTGACTCTGATGTGCTGACTCTTCCCGTAGCGCCACCGGCAGGTTGACACTTCTGGCTTTCAGTGACACGTCTCCAGAACTTTTGGATGGATTCCTATTAAATGTGTCACAGAGATCCACGGTGCAGAGGATGAGTTCAACGTTGGTTGTTCTCCCCCGTTCTCCGTGACAGCTCTTTGCCTGTGCTGTGGTTATGTTTAGGCACAAGAAACACTTCGTTAAGGTTTGGATAAGATTGTGTTTTGGTCCCAACAAACACGGAAAGACATCCGTTGTTTGTTGCTATAGGTCTCGAGGTCTCCTTTTTAAAAATCAGCAGGGAAATAACCAGTGATGTCACATTTGCAAATGTTGTGCCGTAGTCCGTCATCAGAAATATCCAGAGGTTTATCATTTAAAAATTTGAAACGCAGTCTTGAACTGTGGTCACTGGCTTGGCGGCATTCACACTAGAGCAGGGCATCATCAGGTACCTCGCGATACGATGCTATCACGATATTTTGCCCACGATAACGATAATATCACGATACAGCAATTCGGCGATAATCGATATATTGCAAGAAATTTCATCCACGATACATCACGATATCTGTGTCACTGAAGACATTTTAGAATTTATTGACTGCACTGAATCCATTTCACAGGAATTACAAAACATTGTCAATCAATTTCACATGAATGACAGCCAAGTAAAACAAAGTGTATACTGCATAGTGGCTCTTCTTAACACACACACTGACCGCAATTTAAATATTATTGAATATCGATATTTGGCGCCAGTGTATTGATAACATACCTCAAGACGAAATATCGCGATATATCGTAGTATCGATATTTTGGTACACCCCTAATTCACACCCTGTACTTCACCAACATCACCTCCACCTCCTACATAGCATCAAAAGAGCTAAAATGCTAAACCAAGACGGCAAACCTGGAACACATAAAACCAACTAACATTGTTATTGTGAGCATGTTAGCATGCTGACATTAGCATTTAGCTTAAAAGCGGCCTGGCAGAGTGGCTGGTGCGGCTGTAGATGAAGAGTAGCATGGTGACGTTAGCATTTAGCTGAAAGAGCTACGAGCATGAACGTGTGTAGACTTGATCTTTTCACATTTGATTCGTTTTGTTACATAAAAACACGCATGATTCAGCACTTTGCTACCATAACTTAACAATGTGGAGAAAACTCAGAAACAACATCGGCCTTTGTGTGGAGGAATGAAATTAGCAGGCGATGTTTTGTTTGAAAATATTATACATGATTTTATTTCAGCTATCTGGACGTGATGGTGTTGACTCCGACTTGTTACTTTAATATTTCTACAATCCTGCAGTACTGCTAAATGTGTTCACTGTTTTTTTCTCCACACTTAAAATCTTGTAATTAAACAGTTTGCCTCACTGATGAAGGAGCAAACCGCCTCTTGTTCAACGCTCGCGACGTCTCAGTCGGAGCTTGATTTCTTACTGATCTTTATGCCTTTTGTGCCATCAAGTCACATCAGCTGATGACTGAGGGTCTGCAGCTGTGAGACGGTGGGTGGAGTCGGTCATAAATATACGCAGACTGCTGAGACGTTACAGCGTCCCGAAGATGACTGGAGGCTGAAATGCTTTCGCTGCTTTTATTCTGTCTCTACTGATATAAAGAAATGTCAAAAGGAAACGCAGCTTTTATGAGCTCAGACTGTGTTTTTTTGACACCTAATAACATTCAGATAGCGTGTTTGTTTAAGTCAGGGGATGTGTTGGATGCCATCTTTGATCTTCAGTGGGAAAGAGGCTCCAGATAAAGTTTAATATTGGAGCGATGCAGCCACGCGTGACGCCTGGGTGGCCGGGCCTTAATCACATTAGAAAACCAACATGTTGAACCACGGCCACTCCCCAAACTCGAAGTCTATTAGAGCGGAAAAGCCTGTTATTAATATCCCAATATGACAGTCCCTGTGTTGTAACACTATCTCTCCCTCCGTTATCTGATTTGTATGTAAGTAGGTCAGCGGTGCCGGGGCCCCGGCTATGAATGGGCTCAGTTAGCCGGAGATCCACAGGCTCAAAGCAATTACACATGAACACGGGGCTCCGTCCCAAATTTCCCTTCTAACTGCTGCCGCTTGACCCCTCGGCTCTTCCCAACGACCAGTCACACATTCACAACATCCAATAATTAGACTTTCTCGCTCTCCAGAAGGCGTGAATTGAAACATAATGCTTCATAAAAAGTTTTCCAGCAATTTCAGGATGGGGGGGAAAGCCGGAGCAGCTGTCAGATAACAAAACGTTACAGCAGCTGGAAACAGTCGGCTGCCACCGCGCTGACATCCAGACAGACGTTTACAGCGTATCTGGATCTCGACTGCTGTATTATTCTCCTTTCATCCACGTCCTCCTGTCATATTCTCCATTCATTATTCCTTTAAACAGTCACAGAGCTCAGCAAAGTTTACTGCTGAATGAATCCGCAGCTTAAATTAAGTGCTCAGAGTCTGTCAATTAGCTGCTCCAGCTGCATTTCGTTATTTTTTTTTATGTACAATCTGTAGTAAAGTGAGTCGTCATGTGAAGCTGATGTTCTGTGTGAAAGATAAAACTTTAGTGTGGTACAGCCACCTTTTCTTCAAGCCGACAAGTGGTGGAAGGTGATACTAATAAAAAAAATTCAATAATACACATCTAAAAGTATTTCTTCTCCTTAAAATGTTATTCTGATTCTGAATTTCATCGTTTTTAAATGTTTGTCGGCTCCAGAAATGATTTTGTTTATGGCTTTGCAAGATTCCAGCTTCTTCCAGCCAATAGTTTGACAGCGTTGGTATCATGTCGCACCCGTGTTTCGTCATCATCGACACTCTTTAGAGGCGGTTGCCAGTTTGGTTTGCAGAAATGTATCCAATGACGTCTCAGCTTCTGCTATAGTTCATCCGATACTTTTGTTGCTTCAGCCGCAAGTTTGGACACTAGCATCAAAAGAGCTAAAATGCTAAACCAAGACGGCAAACCTGGAACACATAAAACCAGCTAACATTGTTATTGTGAGCATGTTAGCACGCTGACGTTAGCATTTAGCTTAAAAGCGGCTTCGCAGAGTGGCCGGCGCGGCTGTAGATGGAGAGTAGCATGGTGACGTTAGCATCTAGCTGAAAGAGCTACGAGCATGAACGTGTGTAGACGTGATCTTTTCACATTTGACCCGTTTCGTTAACAAAAACCTCGCAAGATTCAGCACTTTGTCACCATAATTCAATAATGTGGAGAAAACTCTGAAGCAACATTTAGGCCTCAGGCGATGAAAACTCATGACTTTAATATTTCTACAATCCTTGCAGCCTGCAACAGTCTTTGGCGGCGGTTGCCAGTTTGTAGGGGAATAAAAGTAAAGACTGGCTGCATTTTTTCATACGTGCCCAGCATGCTGTGCTATCCTCATGTTAGCTAGCTTAGCATTAGCGACATTATTGGTGGAGGTAATTAAGAGTCAACACTTACATTTAGGAGACTCTTTTATCACACATACATTAAAACATGCCACTCAAGAAGCCGACCAGAACATCAGGGGCAGTTTGGAGTTCAGCATCTTGCCCAAGGACACAACGACATACAGACCAGGGGAATCGAACCAGCAACCTTCCGATAACAAGATGCTGGCTCTGCCCCTGAACCACAGCTCTACCAGTTAAAGAGAGACGCTTGAAACATCCGACCGCTTGTTAAAGATTAAACCGGTCTTTAATCAGTTATCAGTTGTGTCTCTGGCTCTCGGGAGGCCCCGCAGAAAAAGAAGCGATGTGTTTTGATTTTTTTTTTTTTTTACGAGCTGTTAGCGGTTCCACCAAAGAGTGATTTCTCCTTTTTCTAAGCCTCTCCGATGGTTTTCGTTTAATGAACTGTTTGAGGCGCTGAGAGGTCAAATTAACCAATATATTAAAAAAAAAAAAGATTCAAGGTCCAACTGAGAATACAAACGTGTGAAGCAGCGAGACTTATTTTTCATCTTTCCTCTCCCAGCTAATAAATAATAAACCCCCTCAGGGCAATTATTTCTCAAATAAATTGATCGGAAACCTGAAAAGTGTGGAAACACAAAAAATAGCCGATCTTCCCTGACCCGCAGCGCGACACCTGTAACGACAGAACACGAGCTCGCAGCTAATCGACGCGATCTACCATCCTGTTCACTTCCTGTTGTTCATTGTGCGGCGTCCTCCACCGACGACACGTCATTAATCACAACGGTTCCTCGCGCTGGCGGAGACTTTGGGCTCATCTGATAGAAAAAGCAGCAAAGGTTCTCCAGAATCCTGAATGGAAGTGGTTCAGGAACCAGAGCTAATTTGCTGGAGACGAGCTACAAACAACCTGCAGGGTAAAACGGTGAATAATACATCCATCACAGAACGACGACTTTTTTTTTACTTTTAGACACTTGTGCTGATACGACTCCTGTGATTTTTTCTTTCTTTTTTTTCTTAAAGTGGGATTTGAATGCAGAATGTTCCCTCGGATTAAATATTTCATATTATCGCTGGAGGAAAAAGATCTGAGTTTTCCTCTTCTTGCGTTTTTGTCCTTGAGCGGCTCTTACCTGGCACGCTGCAGCGATTTGGTGATACATCTCCTCCAATGTACCTTTTTTTTTTTTTTTTTTCTTTCCCTAGAATAACGCCTCGCTGCGAGCGCATTAGCACGTCCCGGAGTGACCTCTTCACACTTCCTGAATCTGCTGCTCCGAAATGTTTCACAAGCTTTTTTTTTTACACTCGGGTGCCGCTGTGATCTTTTGACACGTCACCTGTTGCCATGATTGGAGGCAGCTGAATCCCAACCTGCTGTGTTTTCCCTCCACCACCACCTCCACCCTCCTCATCCTCAACCCACTTTGATGCCCCACTTATCACCCCTGCATTGTAAGTAGTTCTGTGCTTAGACGAGCAATTTCCCTTATTTCTGCTTAACTCTCCGCTCGGCTCGCCCAGTGATGCTGCTGCCTCAGTAGAATCCGACGCGTTCTGATCGTCCCGAATCCATCCTGTAAACACCGCATTAAATATTGATCACCGTATCACGCACAACTTTTTATTTATTTATTTTTTGTGTGTGTGTGTTTTGCTGTGCTAGGCTTAACGTGCACCGTGCAAGGGTTTTTTTTTTTTCCTGCTAATGAGACACTTGAAGTGCTGCGAGTCGTCTCCACCACCAGCAATTTGATCAAAGCCTCCAGATTACAGATTACTGAAATTAGTGGTGCATGGGAGGAGATTTTTTTATTTTAATGATCTCTGAGGAGGGTGGTGCAGGAGATGCTTACAGTGGAGGAGCTACACTTCATATTACAGGTCTGTAAATGTCACGGGACGTAGATGAAAAGAAAAATACTCAGAATTTCTTTAAAATTACACCCAAATTACCTCAACATGTCTTGAAAATCATCCCAACATGATTAGATAATGATATTCTGCTATTTTCCAACAAGCAGTTAATAAATAGCAGATCATTTCTTTAATTGATTTCCAGGATACTTCCTACTTTCTTCTTCTTCTTCTTCTTCCGCTGATCAGGCCTTTTTTAAGTTTCTGTCCGACTGCTGCGGGTCAGGAAATTTTTGAACCATTTAAATTCTCAACAATCCATCAATCAATAATCAGTCTCTATCCCTCTCTCTCACTCACACACACACACACACACACACAGTTATTTTATGCATGTACATGATTGTAAAGTGCAAGAAACATCCAAAAAATTTGCCACAATTATCAACAATGTGTGAAAAAATTACATTTTTGAAGTCAAAAATAGTCTTCGTCCCGTGATGCAGCGATATCTATTGAAGTTAGCGTGCTAATCCGTTAGCCTCCCTAGCCATTTTGCACCTTAAGAGGGCAGAGTCAGCTAGCACATCACATTTTCAGCCTGATAGCCATGCGCGAACAGGAAAACAACATAAGTGATGTTATTTAGTCGTTTTTTTCTTTTTATTATAAAGTTGCACCGCCCCCTGCTGGCCTGGAGTGCATACGACAGTGTTTCCAATCACAGTTGCCAAGTCCGCTTATTATAAGCGACTTTGGGCTCGTTTTCTGTAAAGTTGCTTATGAATATTGGTGGTTGCAGGCTGCAGGTTTTTGAGCTTGTTGTTAAAGTGTTCCTCTCTATTGTATTGCATGTCATATCGTTTTGAAGTCCTGGAACTAAAACAAAAAAGGAACATAACATATAAAAACAATAGTAAATACAATGATATTTCTGGATTCAGGGTGATATTTGTGTGTGTGTGCAAAGTATAATCTCTATCTTTTTTTTTCTTTTAACCACGGACGGAGAAGTCGCTTGTTTTGGGCTTGTTTTCATAGGCCCACTTGCTTGTTTCTCTCGCGATATCTGGCAACACTGTTTCCAATCATTTTATTTTTGCGGGGCACTGTGCACGAGCTGCCGAGCTAGCTCAGGAGTCGCTGGTATTCGGATGCTAATTCATTTGCGGTGGCTAACTGTGATAAAAAAAACTAACATTGAGGGAAATTGTTCCACAGTTCGCTGATCTGATGGAGCAATTCAGCGACATCTTTTAATTTACTGACCTGCGGATGTCACTTAGAAGCTAGTTGGGAATTAAACTGCAGGAAAGCACTTCAGTTTAGTGGTCTTTCATTTTTGATTTACACAAGCTGCTTTTTCATTTTCCCTAAAAGAGGTGCTGCAGATTATCACAGTCACGTCGCTGATGGATGATTCACCTGGCAGAGGATCAACGAGGCCCGACAAAGACCTCAAACACCGGCTGGAGAGAGACACCGGACTCCACCTGAACTCAAGTGAAAGTTTGTTCAGCTTTTGGAGGAAATGACAAAAAGCACTTCAGCGAGAGGTTAAATGCTGCTCTGACCCGACGCCGCTGCTGATAGAAGAATCCAACAAAGACGGAGAGGCAATTTATAAAATCCAACTCTTTCATTTTCTTGATTTAGACGGAAGCCGGTTGGAAAAAAAATCCCAAGTCGAGCAGAAATTACCAGCATTTTTATTGACTGCTTGTCAGAAAAACAGCAGTGCATTATGGGTAATATCTAAGGAAATAACGAAGACGTTACCAGGCGATCACGACCTGCTTACCATGACGCCTCCAGACCTGTGAAAATGAAGTGATACCAAGTTACCGCACACATGACACACATAGTTTCTGGCTGTTTCGAACGCCCTGAAGTATAGAAAAAGCTCGGAGTACATACATCAGCTGCCCAAAAATGCCCTTAAACCAGAAAAGATTCTTTAAGCGGTCTCTGTCGGAGGAACAATCAGCGGGACGACTTGGGAGCTTCTTCCTCGCGGCGCATCTGCAGAGCGAGAGCTGCTCGAGACTATTAAAACATTGTAGAGCAATAAACAGCAGGCCTTACCTTCTCTGAGGCTGAAAACAGACATCCAGTCAGTCATTCCTCTCTCTCACACACACTCTCACACACTCACACACACCTCAGGAGTTGTAAACATGAGGACAGGACGATCTATCTGAATGGCCATCCTCAAAGACTCCACTGAAAGCGACTCATCTCCAGCTCACAATAACTCTCCTGTGTGCGTGTAAAGAGGGGGCCTGTTACACTTACACTATGGTATCATTTAACATTTATTTTTTTATTTTAAATAATACAATAAATATACTACAAACGAACATTGGCTTTGGTAGAGTTACAAGTTCATCATTTTTCTCTCCACTTCACAATTTTTCTTTTTTTTTTTCTTTTTTTTTTTTTTTGACCACTGGAAAAAAAAAACTGGATGTATCCTGATGAATGGAGACGTGGACGTGGAGAAGATCATGTCACTCTACAGATATCATAACAACAAGAGAAAGAACTTTACAATTTCATGCATACAGATAGGTTTTAATGCTTCAAAAGACATACAAGAGTGGATGGCCACAGTAAACTTGAATTTATTGACATAAAAACCAATATAACTTCTATCCTCTTATCCTTACACAGGTTTGACAAAAAGACTGCGACAAAAAAAAATAAAAATAAAAACAAAGACAGACAAAATGGAAATCTACAAAATAAAAACAAAAAAAAAAAACAATGGCAGCATCACTGCTGGTTTCTGGAAATTTACAAAAATGTGTTTGTCCTTTTCTTATCGAGAGAGAGAGCGAAAAAAAAAAGTTAAAGTTAAATTTGGGCGTACTGCATCACAATGGAAAAAAAATAATAATAATAAAGCCGAAGATCTACAAGCATACTGATATATCTTAACAGAAATGGTTCAAGTCACATATTTTGAAGATTTAAAAAAAAAAAAAAAAAAAAGGAAACAAAACAAACCTATGTATGAAGGGCTGTAAAAAAAAAAAAAAAAGATTCTGTGGTAGATACTAGTGGTCATAAGCAAAGAGAGTGCATAGTTTGAACAAAGAGCATAATTACAATAAGGGCAAAAATAAAAAATAAAAAATAGCATTTTTCTGACACTGCACGAGCAAAAATCTTTCATCTGGCTGATTTTGGTGACCTGCCTTCTACCCGCCGGTAAAATCAAGAAGAAAATACTTTTCAAGTTGTTTCCCATGTAAGAAGAATTAATTTCAAGCCACTTAAAGCTAAAATATAATCATGAAATCCTTTTTCGGTGGAAGGGTTTCATACACCGGGCGACACTTTTTCTTTCTTTTACTTTTTTATTCCTTTGGACGCTCTCTGGCCCAAAAATATCACACGACATGTCCCACGTCTGATCTCCCGTCAGTTTTTTTCCGATGTGGCGACAACAGATGATCCAACAGGAAAAGAGAGCCCATAATGCAGCATCTTAAGAGCAATGATATGCAAAAGCAAAAAAAAAAAAACAGCACCATCTTAGCTTTCTGTTTCCTCTTCCAACAATTTTGGTACAAGTTTTTTTTTTTCTTCTCTTATCTGTCGCGGTCCGCTGAAGCAGGAGATAACATAACGCCGCCATGCTGCACTGATCTGTCGGGAGGATATGTAAGAGAAACGGCACGCAAGACGCCACCGCCGAACATCATCGAGAGAAAAAAAAAAAAACAGAAACCAATAACAGGATTTGCAGCAAAGATCCACCCGCGTCAGGACGTGGCGGTTAAGAGAGTCAGGGGGAGGCGGGGTGGAAGTGTGGGAGGGCGAGGGGCTGCTGGTGATGGAATAATTCTCACCGAGTTTCCTTTCATTCGAACAACAACAACTAGAAAAAAAAAATACACATAGCACCACAGAAGAGAGGAAATAGCACCTAGGTTTTTCGATTTCTTTGTGTTTTTCGTTAAAATGTGACATCATCTCCCATTGCATAGTCAGATAGATGAGTATTTGAGGAAACGAAAAGAAAAAAAACAAGAAGCCGTTTATTAAGTTAATGATATTGCCACCAAAGGGTCGGTGTTTTCTGTTCAGAGGGCACAAACAAAAAAAAAAAAAAGGAGGAATGTATTATTATTATTTTATGCAAATCAAAAGTGTCACATAATATCACAGAGCTTGTTTTCGTCTTTTATTTCCATTCCGTTTTTTTCTTTTTAAATTACAACAAGGTGTGCTCCACAAACTGCAACAAGACAGGACTTCCCAATTTTCTTTTTTTTTTTCTTTTTCTTTTTTCAATTTACAAGTTCAGATTTCCTCGCTTTTTTCTACAATTTTATTTATTTTAGATGTTATCCCCGTATCCGTCATCTCCTACCTCAAAATAAATCAATAAAGTCACATGCATGTTTTGAAGCCAGAAGCAATAAACATTACCAGGAAGAGAAAAAAATATACAGAATGTACTTACAAACATAAAAATTATTTATATATATTTATATATATAAAGATCCATTCCAAAGAGAATGGGGAGACAATTATGCACAAACAAAGCTCCCGTAGTGAATGAGCAAATAAACCAACAAAAGAGGTGGAAAAAAAAAAAAAACAAAAGGAAAAAAAAAAAAAAAAAGCCAGGGAGAGATGAAGGAAAACATGAAAAAGAAAAAAGAGCCAAATCTGATGGAGTCCATGGCATAAACGCTGCGAGCGTCTGGACACGGCTGCAGCTCTCAGGGTCGCCTTCGATGTTCGGGTCGTAAACAACAACAACAAAAAAAAAAAACAGGCTAAATCAAGTGTGGGCTGGAGTTGTGTGTGCGTGCGAGTGTGTTGTAGGAGGCAGGATGTGACATCCAGTTTCAAAACTTGCATGTGATGGAGAAGGCACACTGAGGTTTCAAGGTTATTTGTTTTCCTCTATTCCTAAAGAATTTCACCGTATTCTCAACTTGATTTTCGTTTTTGTTTTGTTTTTTAACTCATACTTGTTGCTTTATGGAAAAAAAAAGATACTTTTTTTTTTTTTTACAAATAGAATTGTCCTATGTTTCTTTTTCAATTGTTTTTTTTTTTCTGAGAAAACAAATATATGCTTTTTTTTTTTTCCTTTCTCCGTTTTGCTCAGTTAAACAGTCTTTAGCCGATGAAACAGACGGGGCCCACTTCGAACCCGAACTTCTGCGTGGAGCCGCCAAAGTCGTTGAACATGATGTCCACAAATGGCACCTGTTCCACCTTTGGCGTGTTGATCTCAAGTATTGTCTTTTCATAGCCCTTTTTCAACTGTCAAAGAGAAGAGGCACAGCAGGAGGACGAGTTAGTTTTACAAAGCTGCTACGGAAACAACAGGAACACTTTTCCGGTGCCGTTAAAGGGATATTCCGGTGTAAATTTAATCCATGGTCTAAATCACCGTGAAACTGTGTTAGTCTCCCTCTCGAGAGATCAAGTTAGCAGACCGCTAATTTACGGAGTTTTATCAACCTCAGAAACGACCGCACGACAACAATACACTGCAGTAAATGGATCCAAATATAAACCGCCACCAAAAAGCCACAAATAATGCTCAGAACAGCACCAAACTTCAGCAACAGTACAAATAGGGTCTCAGCACATAGTCCGGGGCATCTAACCTCCGCTTGCTTAGCTGGATTTCTACTGAAAAGCTGACTAAATTTACCACTCTTCTGCAGCAGCTTCCCGTTGACGGGAAGTCCCGACGAGTCGATTACCGAGTGCAGTAGAGTTCTGCGGCTCATGGAGGAAAATGTCTGATTATGACTCCATGGAAAAGCAATCAAAGTTCATATGTGTCTTACCTGCCAGTTTATAACAGTTATTATCGAGAGCGGACAGGGAAAAGAACAGAATTGAGCATTTCTAACCGCACTCGGTAATCGTCGCGTCGGGACTTCCCCGACCCGGAACCTGATGGAGGAGAGTTGAAGTCTGTTTTTAGCTTCACAATAGAAATCCAGCTAAGCTAGCGGAGGTTAGATGCCCCGGACTATGTGCTGAGACCCTATTTGTACTGTTGCTGAAGTTTGGTGCTGTTCTGAGCATTATTTGTGGCTTTTTGGTAGCGGTTTTTGTTTTGTTTTGTTAGGTTTTTGTTGTCGTGCGGTCGTTTCTGAGGTTGATAAAACTCCGTAATTTAGCGGTCTGCTAACTTGATCTATTGAGAGGGAGTCTAACACAGTTTCACTCTGATTTAGACCATGGATTAAATTACACCGGAATACCCCTTTAATCAAAGGAACCCCACCGACACTTTAGCCGCTCTGACTTACCGCACAGCCGTCGACCACGGCGCGGATGTAGGGGTTGTTATCGTAAGACATCTCCTCATCGTTGGAGCCCAGGAAGCGGATGGCCCTGTCGTAGCTGTCCTGCTCCTGGTCGTGCCAGGCCACCGACTGGTAGCAGTTGTACGTCATGTTCTGCCGGGCCGCCGCGCTCAGCAGCCGCAAGAAGGTCATCTGGACCACGCCGATGGGGTTGCCCTCCGCGTCCACGTAGGACAGCTGCAAAGAGGCGAACAGACGGAGTTGAGCATCAAAACGTTAACGCCAGGAGGGGGAGGGATTAACTGAACACGCTGTCACGACTTTTACTCTGCTGTGTTTTTTTTTGCCTCTCGGGAGCCATTTTGATTCAATTTATGTCCAGTAATTTGCATTCCTCTTTTTACCGCTGTGTTTGGCTTCCCAGGACGTGTTTCTTATCAGAAATAAAGTCGGTGTCATCCAAGGATATAGAGTTAATGCACTACCATGCTCCGTGAGAGCACAGACTAAAACTTCAGAGAACTTCATTTACCAAGGACGCTGACGTTCGACATCTTTCTTACCGCCGATGAATCCCACGAAAGAAAACAAAACCAAGAAACGTGTCTCTGAATACTCACCGCCTTACCTGCTCTATTTCCTCCCCCGGATGAATAAACACTTTTTAATTGCAATCTCGTTTCAGGCGTGTTGGACCTCCTTTGCGCGACTTTCTGGTACACATTTCTGCGTGCACACACAGAAATCTGTGTCTGTTTATAGAGGTGAGTGCACTGCTGAGTATTTGGAGAATGGCGCACGTGGGATTGACTCAGAATAAACAACAGTGCCCATGTTCATCATAATGAACATGTCAGCCAGTAAAACTGTGACTCACTGATGCGTTTTTTAATAGTTTTTTTGGACAACGGCGTGGCTCTAAATCCGGAGCTGGCCGACACAAACAACTGTCGATTGTTAGCGCCGGTTCTGGTGGTGAGTTTTTTCGGCGGTAAGAAAGAAACATCGACGCCCTTCAAAGTCCACATTTAATATCTGGGTGAAGCGATGGTGCGATATAAACGAGGGAGGGAGGCTGCAGAGTGTTTCCCAAGGCCTCGCACCTCCGAGCTGTTCTGATGTTCAAGGCTTAATGTGGAAAAAAGTAAAAAAAAAAATAAATAAATAAAATAAGCATAACTAAATACCTCATTTAAATCATGATTATGTAATTATGTAAAATATATATCCAATACGAGCAAATTATGGTAAGTACATGAGAACGTAATTATCGTAATAGGAAATATGTTGCAGTAGGGATATGTTAATTGCCTGGTAATTAACCTATAATTAACCTCAGATTTTTGCTTTTCAGGCTCATGTCAGAAAACAGAGATACATCCCATTAAGCTGATTACAACGCCGTGTAATCCTGACTGATAAGATAGCGGTTTGGAACCAGTCACGGTCCGGTTTTTAGTGTCCGTGCTAATTGGCTATCTGCATACCAACCATCAGGAATCCATTAGATCCGCATGGACGCCTTTCAGACAAACAGGACTTATACTGAGAGCAGAGCGCATGCAGCAGGCCGCGCCATGCAGGCCGGAGCGGCGAACCGTCCGCGAGCACGGACGCGTTCCTTCCTCGACTTGTTGTCACACACACACACACACACACACACACACAGCTCGGCACGCATGCATATACAAACCCAGAGTGCCGACACTCAAGCTCGACATTAACAGAGCGGGCTGTCGTCTGTTGCGACAATTCCGTGCCAATGATTGCTTTAATTAGCTAATTAATCACAAGATGTAAACAATGGAGACTTTGTTCTTGCGTTGTGTCTGTGAGTGTCGGCGCCGTGGCTCAGAGCGAGAACCCGTTCTGATGTTTTTCACCCCCCTCGGAGTGGCTCCGTAGTCCCATGCTCCCCCCACCGACCGCCACACCTTCCTCCCCGCTGCCCCCCCCGCTCAGCGTGTGGATCCAGCCCGACATCGCCAGAGAAACATTACCTCTTCATCATCACAGCCGCAAGTCAACAGTGACTGAGTACCCAGAAACCCCTGGGTGGTGACTGAGTGCCTGACCCGTCTGACTCAGAGCTACTCGGCCGGGGCTAAGTAGAGTTTAAGGAAGACGGTGGGAATGTGAGCGCCGCCGAATGGCTTATTTTTATTTTTTTTTTACCCCCCTTGTGAGGGATGAATGACCTGCTGAGGCGGGGAAAATGTCAAGATCCACAACTAAAACAAATCTAATGTGCGTGGAGGAAAAGTGCGACGTGATGTATTCACTGTGAGGTGTTTTTGTCCACACTATTAAATCAGCCGTGTGTGGATAATGCTGTAGCTTCCTGAGTCATCGGAGTGTCGAGGCACGCAGTCACTCTTAGGAGATGCTCCCTTAATGTAGCAGAGGAGGATATACAGCCAAGATTTAAACAGTGGGGTTGTTTTTAAAACCCCATCAGGTGACGTACGTTTTTTTTTTTTTTTTTGCAAATCTTGCCTGCACGGTCCACAAACCTCTCCTCCATTCTCCCTGTTAGAGCATCACCTGTGTTTTCCGGACTGAAGGTGAGTGCAGCTCAGTGCTCGATCATGCACCCCCCACAAAACCAACAAGCAAAGGTGCCAGTGCAGGTACATACTTGAGAGAAACCAGAACCATGCAGAGCCTTCAGACGCGCAGAGTCCAGGCCGGAGCCGGGACGCTGGCGCCCGCAGGCGGGGCCACTTACCAGGGAACCTCTCTTGTAGTGACTATACCATGTGCCTGGCGAGTCTTTGGGCCATTTTGCCATTTTGCTCTGTAAAATATAAGAGGCATTCAGGGAAGGGAAAAGGACTCGAGGAAAGTCGGGCTTACCAGTTTACCACGTTTGAATTCACTGAACCAGGAGCCGGGATTCTCCTTTACCCAGGATGTGAGCCTAGCCTGGGGGGCATGGATCGAGGAGGAGGAGGAGGAGGAGAAAACAGTGTTAAAGAAAGGACACAAATCGGACAAACACACCCCCTCCCCGTCTTTCTCCTTCTGTTCGTCCTCTGAGGAGTCCTCCCGACCTGAAACGGCATTCAGCGAGATCAACCAGACCCAACCGGGTCCAGGGCAGAAGTTTTTAGCGAGCCATTATGCCATTTTGTACAGTACAAACCGTAGCTGGCAGCTAATTGCTGCTGAAAAATTCATGAGTACACAGTGATTAATTAAGAAATGATCGCCTGCGAGGAGCTCTTATACGGCGGCCTCTATCCCTGCTGTTCGGTGTTAGTGCTGCGCAGCCATGGAGCACTGACTTTGTTATGCCATTAAAAGCCGCGAATCGGCCAACAGGGCACAGCTCTAATGGTCTCAGCTATGACAATGATGAATTTCCCCATAATTAGAGAGCAGGGTTTGATACGGAACTGTCATCAATAGCCTAATGCGTTAATGAATGATGAGCCGGAGATCGCTCATCGCTGGGAGACGGCATACATCAGACCCACGCTGCCTTGAAGGTGACCTCCGGTTTGTTTGCACAAGAGTGGACGGCGCGGAGGAGGAAGCGCGTACCCTCGCTGTGACTTTCTGACTCGGCGACGGCGTGTCTGGTGGAGACGGGGCCGATCGACAAGACAAGATCAGTGTCAGATATATCCGATTCTGTGTCGGTCAGATTTAAACACGCGCCACCCGCCTCGACTGAAAGAAGGAAACTTTATATTTAATGGTGTTTATCTAAGTTATGTTCGCTCGTGAGTCTTTATTTTTGGGAAACCAAAACATTGTACATCCCTCCGTTTCTACCCGCCACAATAAGAGTCCTGGATATACATTCTTATCAGGGGGGAACTAAAATGATCGCAGGCCATTTCAGGTTACTGAACAACATGTTAGATCAAATCAACATCAAACATCAAGTACATTTACTCAAGTGCAATTTTGAGGTACTTGTACTTTATTGCATCATAGGAAATTTACTCAAGTACTCTTCATGTGAGTGTCTTTCACTTTTACCAAATTCATATTTTAACACTTTTACTCTGGAGTGATCATTTGTGCAAAAAGCAGACCTTTATTTTGAAAGTTGCACGTTAGGCGTAAAGTTTTATTATGAAAATACAAATGTTTGTATATCTTGTAAATTCAAGTTCTTAGAAAGAAAACCGGCCGAACTTCTGACCTTACAGTTCAGACTTAAATAAAAATAAAACCAGAAATCCGAATCGTCCGAGACGATTTCAGCCGGCGCCTCTCTGAAGTCCGGCTCGTGGTTCTGCGGACTCTCCTCCTGTAATAACTGTGCCAATCCAAAACGCACGTGGGAGTGTTTGGAGTCGTTATTGCACAGACTGACAGCGCAGGCTTTTCTTCTCACCATCTCCACGACACAAACCCGCCACCAGCACGCTATAAAAAGTCTGCTTCATTATTCCAAGCTTAGGCAAACTCCTGCTCCTCTGAGGCTCGCTGAGTGGGATCATTAAAATGGCTGTAGCTCCGCGCTGTTACACAACCTCCCTCCACTTGTCACAGCGTTCCCGGCGTTTCAGCGGCTCTCCTCGCCTCTTCATACTCGTGCATAATGAGCCAAATAATCTGTCCGACGTGCCCGTCACCTGCCAAAAAGGCTTTACAGGTGATAAAAGTCTTTAATGGCATCACGCCTTTAAACAAGGCGGGCGCGTGAGGACGACGCGCGATATCGACGCTCAGAACTGCGCTCAGATTTAGCATGTTTGTAAAGCAGCGTCGCCCCTCGTGGGATAAGGAGTCCCGTTGAGTCGCCTTCATCTGGGTAACAACACACCAAGTAAATCTCACGGAGGCTAATTATACGTCTACACGTGTAGGTACAACAGAGCATCGGCTGCAGCTAAGTCTTGAGACGTTGGGGTTATTTATACAGCACGCGTGGCTGTTAGTCCCAGACGTGAGGGAGAAAAGAGGAATTTACATGCAGCTTACTTTGCTGTCAATCACAACACAAACACAGAGGCTGAAAATAGTTCCTCTTCATCTTTTCTAGGCCCCACCCCCTTTTTTCCCGCCTCCCGTTCCCCCCCTCCAACCTAAACTGTCCGACACGGAGTGAGTTTGTGCAAGTGTGTGTCTAAACGCTGCCAGGCTTACCCCTTCAGACTTCTTATCTGGGAAGATGCAGCTCTCGCCGCCCGCTGTGAAGTTGCAGTAGACCTTGAAGGAGTCTCGGGAGCAGCCCTGGTTTGGATCAATCCAGTATTCACCTGGAGGAATGGAGAGAGAGGGAGAGAGGGAAAGAGAGAGAGAGAGGGCAATTACAGAGTGGCATACGTGTGATTTAAAGCCTACACCGCCTCCCTCGGGTAATGGTGATGTCTGACAGGATACGGCCTTGCTGGGCTAAAGCTGTCCTGCATGTCTCCATCTACAACGATTTTCAGAAACGTGTGGACGCCGTGGAAAGACATAAATGCAAACATCACAGGTCTGACAGAGTGTTGAATCTCGCCCCGTAATTTTTTTGTGAACGTCTGAGCTTTCCACATCTCAGGGTCAAATTCAAGGTCAAATTCAAGCACTTTTCAAGCACTTTTAAGGGTCATTTTCAAACTTTTCCAGTTCCTTATCGCTGGGGTAAAATAGATATCTACAGGAATACATTTTTTCCACTTTTTATCACAATTATGTACATTGTATTATGCTCTAAACATCTGAAATGATGTTTCATGATAGCAACAACTTTAGAAATTAAAGGAGAACACAGGCACACTTGCACCGGGACAAAGAGAGACCTGAGAGCACCCTGTAATTTTCTTTTTTGACATAAACTTTTTTAAGCTTTTCGCTTATTCATCAATGTTTATTAATACTGAACATGTCATCAGTCCAAATTGCATCAAATTCACCTTCTCCTCAGCCATCCTTCTCTATTGCTTATGATTTTATTTCTCCCTGTACTAACAGGGTTCGTACACATTTTTCAAGGTCAAATTCAAGCACTTTTCAAGCACTTTTAAGGGTCATTTTTAAGATTTTCCAGCACCTTACTGCTAGGGTAAAATACGTATCTAAAGGAATATATATACTTGTGATTTTTTTCTTCACTTTTTATCACAATTATGTACATTGTATTATGCTGTAAACATCTAAAATTATATTCTATAATAGCAAAAACTTCAGAAATTAATTATCCAGTCTGATCCCAATTTTGTAAAAGACAGATTTATAATGTCAAGCACTTTCAAGCACTTAAACTAAAATCCAAGCACTTTTCAGACCTTGAAAACACAACGTTGAAATTCAAGCACATTCAAGGATTTCAAGCACCCGTACGAACCCTGTACTAAGCAAAACTATCCAGTCTGATCCCAATTTTGTAAAAGACAGATTTATAATGTCAAGCACTTTCAAGCACTTCAACTAAAATCCAAGCACTTTTCAGACCTTGAAAACACAACGTTGAAATTCAAGCACATTCAAGGATTTCAAGCACCCGTACGAACCCTGCATCTGCTTTCACGATAGCAGACCGGGCCTATTACAGGTTACCAAAACAGAATTTATATTATCTAACACTTGATTTTAATTGTTCCTGTTTTTCCAGTTAGATCAGCATCACCAGTCACACACTCGCCCATTTCACATAATTCAACAGATACCCTTCTCGTGACTCTTGCTGTTTCCTCACCAAGTGTTTGAACCGAGACATGCAAATAGTGAATTTGTCAATACGTAAACGATTGCAAATGTCGTATCGCAGCTGTGACGGATTAGCCGCGGAAACATCCGAAATGCAGCGTGTAAAATGATGATTTACGGCGGAAGCACATCAACATCATCAGCATCGTCCCGGAACGAACATTTCTGAGGACGCGACGGGCCGATGAGTTGATGCGTTAATTAAGCGTTAAACGTTTTGTTTTCGCCCGGTGAATGTGTACATTTTTAAACACCCATCTGCCAGCGGGTCATCATGTTGGACGCGTAATGACATGTTATTTCCACCAAAGAGGAGACAAAATATTTGTACATTTATATCGACATCCGCCAAAAATTCAATATCACTAATTCTGGAGCTGCTGTTGATCATCTTCTCAAGTGGCTGATTATTCTTTTCGTCTAAAAAAAAATGCCAGAAACGTTGACGGAAAGCCCAAAAAAGATGTAATCAAATCGCTCGTTTTGTTCTACTTTCACATTATAATCTCAAATATATTTAATCTACTGTCACACACACGAGTGAAAAGCGAGCTGCTGGAATCGTGGGGCATGTTTGACATTTTTGATTGAAAAATGACCCCGAAGATTGTCTGCTGATGGACAAGCAGCACGACAGGGCCCATTAAGAACATGAATGCTTATTTAATTCCGCTAAGCCGCCTTGCGATGATTTCCATTTCCGTGCGGACATTAAAAACTGCAGAGAGGAAGGGACGAGACAAAAGGCCTCGCGCCTCGTTTCAGATCGACTGCGGTACGAACCGTCGGGGAAATCGGGGTGGCAGAGCTGCAGGTCCTTGCAGGTGCGGGCGGGGTTGCCCTGCGTGCCCAGCGGGTGCTTCATCTGCTCGATCTCCAGCTTGAGGGAGTTGAGGGAGCCGAAGATCTCCTCCATGCCGTCGTCGTAGTCCTTGTAGTTGGCGTCCATGGCGGCGTCGTCCATCATCTGGCTGGCGTCGATGTTCCTGCGAGTCCTGCCCTTCATGGAGGACTGGATGGGGAGCGGGTGGATGACATCGCCGGGAGGTCCCTGGTATGGAGAGATGAAAGATGGAGAGATCAATGCCAGTCAGAGGATAAGAACGGAGATTATAACATTTTTGATTGTAGTCTAGTGCGTTGACTTACAGGAGGTCCAGGAGGTCCGGTCGTTCCAGTCTCTCCCTTTGGTCCAGTTTGACCCTGAGGAGGAAGAATTACAGAAATGCTTCATCTGAAACCACAAGAGGACACTTGTTGCTGTTTCCAAAAGAACGCAGCGTTCAACGAAACACTTACCGATGATCCTTTAGCTCCTTTGGGACCAGGAGGACCCTGAAGACACAGAGACGATCAACAGATCAATACTGGCTCGGACACAACAGGCTTTTTAGTTACACACACAACACATGTGATGAGAGGAGGCTTACAGGTAATCCAGGAGGACCGAGCGGACCGAGAGGACCTGATGGACCGGCAATACCCTGGAGGGAAAGAAGAGAGAGTGCGATCCATACTCATGAGACAGCGTCGACTAGCATGAAGGTAATTGGCGCTGGTGACATTTTTTTGCATCGTGTCTGTGCTGAATTAAAAAAAAAAAGGTTATCAATAACATCTAAGTGGTGTCGCGGGCTTTAAAACACGACTCCGGCGTGAGAATCTTCACTTACAGTGTCTCCTTTGGGACCGTGTGATCCTGAGGGACCAGGAAGACCTCGGTCACCCTTTTCTCCCTGCTCGCCTGGGGGTCCGATAAGACCGATGAGACCAGGATGGCCCTGAAGGTAGAGAACAACACAAATATATTATCCATACAGCAATCAATAATACACCATTACATACATTAGCCATATGCGCCTCTGACCATTAATGATCTGACGTCTGGCGGCTAACAGCGGAGCTAATCAATCTGCTGGTAAAGAGCTCCATTCGTTTTACGCTCTGAGAAGTTCTGGAGCGGCTCACCTTTTCTCCTTTGACACCAGAGTCTCCTTTCAGGCCGGGTAAACCGGGAGGACCCTGTGAGCAGGAGGACACATCGAAAGACCGTGAGTAAGGACTCAGATCGCACATTATGTTGCGACACGTAGCTCAGGAGTCACTTCTACTCACCATAGGTCCGGGAGGTCCGTCTGGACCTGGAGCACCGGGAAGGCCTTGCTCTCCCTGATGAGAAACGCAAAGACACACAATTTATCTCAGCCCTTTAAGAAAACTGCTTCTGTATGTTCAGAAAACTGTTTACCTGCTCTGTGTGCCGTCTCATTAACGCTACCAAACATCCAGACACGACTGTGATAAATTGGTGGAAAGATAAGAAAACACTCCACTTACAACTGGGCCAGGGATACCCCTGAGGCCTTCAGAACCGGGCTTGCCAGGTGATCCTTGAGGACCAACGGGGCCCGTCTTTCCTTGGGGACCTTCCAACCCAGACTCTCCCTTTTACAGAAAAAACAACACACCATTTAATTCCCGCTCGTATGTTTGTTCTCTGACACGACTGGAGTACTAAGTGACTGTATCCGTGTGTGCGTTGGGAGGCGTTACCTTGGCTCCCTTCTCTCCTTGTCTTCCCTCGGGTCCTGCGGCTCCAGGGGGGCCCTGTATGAAAAAAAAAGAAAAGACGACAAGGATTCACATTGTGGAATACAAAGCGGGGAACATTTTAGCATTCTGACATTGATAACTTTTGCAAAAGACGAGGACAAGCGAGCACAAGGCGATACTCACTCTCTTTCCCGGTGGTCCGGAGGGACCGGACTCTCCAGTGGGTCCAGGGGAACCCTAGACAGAATTTAAATGATTTGAATTTCAAACAGTACTCATTATGTGTGCTTTAAATGGCTTTTTTTTTCAAGACACACAGAGTGGTGGTAGAGTAAAAAAAAAAAAAAGACACTCACGGCCTGACCAGCCTCTCCGTCATCTCCCTTGTCACCAGGTGGACCGTCTAACCCCTGTGTGAGAATCGAACAGAACCTCAGTCGTGCTGCGCGGCACAGAAAACAAACTGTAACGACAAGCTAATGACGACTTGGCCATACGTACAGCTGGACCGGGCTCTCCAGGGGGACCGGGGTCACCGGGGAATCCACTTGGACCCTGAAAGTCAATAAAAGTTGCAGATTTTTTTAGTTTAAGGTCACATCGTTCGTCCTTTCTGTGAGGTCAGAGC
Source organism: Sparus aurata (assembly GCF_900880675.1). Taxonomy (NCBI): domain Eukaryota; kingdom Metazoa; phylum Chordata; class Actinopteri; order Spariformes; family Sparidae; genus Sparus; species Sparus aurata. Next base: position 23,929,007 of record NC_044198.1, on the reverse strand, counting down.
AGCGGGGAGAGTACACGGATTTATAAAGGTGGGGAAAATCTTACAGGGCTGCCTTTGGGACCATCATCTCCAGGGGGACCTTTAGGGCCGGGAGGTCCGGCTGCACCGGCGGGACCGGACTCTCCCTTTTCTCCTCGCTCTCCTCTTGGACCCTGGAATGATGCGCAGTGTGTTTAGTAATTCTGACTCACAGATGGTAGTAGACAACTTAAAATAAAGTTTGTTGTTGAAATGATGGTTGGTCCGTTGATTCTTTGTAGAAACTCGATGAAAGGGAGTAAAATAACTCACATGTGGGCCGACTTCTCCCTGAAGACCGGGCTCTCCGGTTTCACCAGCGTCTCCCTGATAAGAGAGAGAGAGAAGGGGGAGGGGGGTTACTGGAGGTTAAGAGAGGCACACATCATCAGAGAGGGTGATTTGTCGATCCAACATTGTTCTGAAATTCCCATCAGTTACAGCAGCCCCTCGCTGTCCCGGTGCCCTTGTCACCCAAACGGCGAGAGAAAGAGATGACACAAGAGATTTCAATCCATCAAGCGGCGGCAGATTGTGCGGCCGGAGCGGCAGGAGGGCGCTGACCTCACTGTTCTCCCCGGACCCCGCACATATATCTTGTCTCCTTCCTCCTGGCTTATTGGATAGCTGCCCTGTTGACTCACCTATAACGCCGCGCGCCATCGTTACTCACTGTCACATAACCCTAACGTCCTCCCTGCTGAGGTTTTACTGCAGACGCGGCCTGCCACACCTGTTTCAGGTGAGGGGGAGGGGGGACGTTAGCCCGTGTCGTGTTCGGGTAGACCGGGAAGCCGATCGAATCGCACACAGTTCCGCGGTCGCCGACGACACGCTGTGAGCTGATGTGTTGTGATAAGCATATCCAGATTTGCTCTCGCAGGAACAAAAGGCCCTGCATTGTGAGCATCAAATCTAAATTAGTGTCTGGCTGCCTTCCACAAGCCGCTCTTGTTGCTGTCAAGAAATCCACTTTAAGCAGTCGGCACGCCTGTTTAAAAGCATGACTGATCCTCCCTGTATTAGCAGCTCGCACTCGGCTCCTTACGCAACGCGGAGCCCTGCAGAGGTCTCGCCTGCATCCTCGCGACAACCTGCTCGCGTTCCGTGTTCAGATCTGCTGAGCTCAGGGGGGGGGAAAACGGAGAGCATGAGAGACAGCCGCTCATTGCAGATATATGAGGGATGTGTTTACAGGAGAAAAAAAAGGCCTGAGCTCGGTCGCACGCCAGCTCCCCCCCCCCCCCCCGGCCCGGCTGCTAAAAAAGTGCCAGATCAGCTAAAGAGCTATTAGGCCAAAAGAGCGCCCGTGTTTGTTTGCACAGCGGAAGGACAGGCGATCCTCCGGGAGATCGTGAAGGAGCAAAAAGGTGATTCTATTGACTGAGCCAGATGAAACAAATCACACTATCGCTACGGACAGAAAGTGATGAGACGGCGCGCGGCACTGCGGCCAGCCGGCTGCAAGCGCTGCCAAAGCGGGAGGGGGGGGAGGAGAGGCCTTTCATAATGAAAGAGCAGCAACAAATAAGAGCAGGAGCTGATTTTTTTTTTTTTTTTTGTACGAGAGCCGTCTTTAATAATGCATTTATCATCTTAGAATTGCAAGAGCAGTGCCTTTGAGTATTTATTCATACTGTCTCCACCCTGCAACAGCACTGCTGGGGATGGCAGCCTGTCCGGTAGATTTGCCGTGCATCTGTCACTCTGCGGCAGATAAAAAAACGATCGTGTTCCCCCCCCCCCCCGTTTAAAAAGGGTATAATAGAAATAGGCACGGGGAATATTAACGGCGGGGGAAGAGGCTTTTAAAGGGTATCATACGCGGGCTTCGCCACAAAGCACTCAAGCAAACTGCCAGCGCGGTTGATCTGTTACAAAAACCAGCGAACGCGATAAAAAAAAACACCTTTTCCTGCAGAAACTGTGCTCATAATCAGGTGTCTCGTAACATTTAGCCCACGCGGGGACTTCTGTCGTGTCGTCTAGCGTCTCTGGAACAACCGCCTCATTATATACTTTAAAAAAATTAACATGAGAGGCGACGCAGTGGTTTTTTTTTTTTTTGGAAGGGAGCCAGGAGGTGCCATCTGGAACAAAGAGGCTATAGGATGATGAATTCATTATCAGCTGAATGAACGTTTTCATAATAGCCGATCAGAACAGCTCCTCCCATCCACTTGATTACAAAGCAGTCCAAATACAGTATTTACACAAGTGGGCGATGCCGCTTTTTACCACTCGAGATAATGTTCCAGGAGACAATTATATTTCTGCGCGCACCAAATTGATTCGGTTCGAAGCGGTGCGGTTGAATTGCAGCACGAAAATAAAAAAAAAATGTCCGTGTTTACTCTTTGTTAGCTAAAGTGATTTGTGTGTTCTATTAATTGCCTGCAGGATAGACACAAGTCGTATTAAATGAAAAGAGAAAGAAAATAATGTGACTGGAGGGAGTTCATGTGACTTTGAGGACGTCTGTGTTTACATTCACACCTGCTGCAACGTCCTTCAGCACAAGGCTTCACGACGACACAGTAAAAAAGGCAAGCGAAAAACAGCCACGGAGGAGAAGTTTACCTTTTCTCCGACAGCACCGGGGTTTCCAATACCACCAGGAGGTCCCTGAGGGCCATCTGCTCCTGGAGGTCCTGAGGGGCCTCTGGGACCAGGTGGACCGGGCGGACCCTAACACAGAAGAGGAGACAACAGTCCGGTGAGTGAAGATGTTTCACCTGCAGACTTTCGAAATGCAGCGTGTTGAAAAATAACAAGCTCTTACCATTTGACCAACGTCTCCGGTTTCACCTTTCTCACCGGGTGGACCAGGCAAGCCCTGAGGAGAGCGCAGAGGAGTTAATCATTCTGTTTCTCTACAGTAACATTTGACCACGGCGTGTAGCTGTTGCTGCGGCCCGTACCTGCAGCCCGACTGGGCCCGGAGGTCCAGGGAATCCTCTTGATCCTTCATCTCCCTTCTGACCAAACAGACCCTGCTGACCTCTGGGACCGGGCTCACCATCTGCACCCTGGGGAACAATCGGGAGATAAAAAGTGTTAGTGGTACTGTCGGGATACAGATGAAGCAGATGAGGCACCGACTGACGTGCAAGGTGGACACTTACAGCGGGACCGGGTGCTCCTACAGGTCCTTGAGGGCCAGTGGGACCAGGTGGACCCTGCGGAGAAGAAGAGACACGTCAATTAAAACCCGTGAATTCCGCAGTAAGAATGGATCAACCTCGCAATTAACGCTGGAAATGAACAACAACTCACATGTTCTCCTTTGTCACCTTTGCTTCCTTTCTGGCCAGGCTCTCCGATCTCTCCCTGCGGAACGAAAACGACAACAGTGTGAAAACGGAGACGGACGAAACCCTCGATTCAAAGAACTACTCGGCTGAGAGGGGAGATAAAATGTGACAACGAAGCGACGTTTAAATCATTATCAAACACTCCCCGAGAACAGAGGGCTGACGTATCGGCCGCGCAAACATCTCGACGATATCCCACCTCTGAAAGGACGGTTTCATTTTCAATATTTCAATTTACAATCCCTCCAAAACGGCGACAAATATAGTCCGCCTGCCTCTGACGGGGGGGCTTATTGTGATGAGTCACTGGCGCTACTAGCAGCCTGAACAGAACAGAAAACCGGTCCCATCCAAAACCGTTTGCACCACAATTCCCCGAGCGGACAACCTTGCGCCGTTTATTTCAAAGCCTCCACGCGCTGTGGGTGTTTGGAGGAATAATGTTAATAACTGCCAAATCCGAAGGCATTCACTTTTTGTGTTTTTGATTCAGACAACGCTCTTCGCGAGGCAGCGCTAGTGTCTTAAAATAAAAGGCCTCGGAGCTGTTCGTTCCCCGGCGGACGAAGCATCTGAATGTGTGTAAACATTAGCGAGTGAGATCCCTTTTTTTTTTTCTTTTTTTAAAAAAAATCTGCCTGGTAAATACCCCCCTCGTGTTCTCCGTGTCCCCGCTCACCACGGGGACCGTCGAGAGGCCAGTTAAGAACTGAAGCATCCTTCAAAGGATGAGGGATTATCCTCTGAGCATCTCCGCGGATGATCTTCCCCCAAATGTTTTGAGAAGGGATGAGGAGTTATTCCTGCTTCGGGATGCTACAGAGGGTCACTTTCACACATTCTGTCAGTGCCAAACAACCAAAAAAAAATCCTCCCGCTCCTCTTTCTGTTTGTACAGCGGGGTACAAAGCCCGAAACAAGGCAGGTTCACCTTTTAAAGATCTGTTAATCGATGCAAACTCTGTCAGACAAATTCCCCTCAGAGCGTTTAAGGTCACGGGGAAAGAGGTGAGAGCGTATCTGGCTTAGATCTCGTCTGTAAAGTTTAGTGTCTCTGTGAGGCGGCAGGTGTGCGTGTACTGTAGATTAGCGCGCGTGTGTGCTCAAAGATTTCAAGCTTCAATACGGCTTTACTGAATTCCATTATAGTTCTCTCTACTCGGAAAAAGGAAAAACAAGTAACTCACCTTGTCTCCGTCCTCTCCGGGTGGTCCGGGAGGTCCTCCAGGTCCTGGCAGACCCACAGGTCCTTGGATACCGTCTCTTCCGGCTGGGCCTTGAGGACCTTTCTCTCCCTAAAAAAGACGCATTTTTTGTGTTTCATGTCAGACACGCTCAATCTGTCAAACGTTTCTGCATGTGGCAGCAGCCTTTTTGTTCTTACCGGTCCACCTTTCTCTCCAGCAGGGCCTGGTGGTCCTTGAGGGCCAGGACGTCCAGGAAGACCTGTAGGTCCGGCTGGGCCTGCAGGACCACGCTCACCAGGAGAACCCTACATCCACACCACGGAGCAAATGTTAGATATCAAGACAGCAAAGCGATAACTGTAAAAAAAATAATAATATCAGGCACATCTACGCGACCAAATAGGTCAGACCTCGTCTTATGTAAGGAGCGAACTGTGCATATCATTATATTATGTAAGAGCCCGGAACAACTGAGGGTGGGAACTTTGCTATGAAGACAATTCCCAGAGACGGAGGCAGAATACTGAAGGCGAGAGAGCGAGGAGTGACAAACTGAGGATGCGGATGCGGTAAGTTGTACTCACAGCGGGACCAGGTGGGCCGTGAGGACCCTCATTCCCTTTCAGGCCGTGAGCCCCCTGCAGAAACAGAATAAAAGAGACGGCTTCAGAAAACAAACACATCTGTTGGGGAAGCACACTTCCTGCCTCGCACTGGACTGCCTCTCTTCAAACAGCGCTCAGCGTGAGACGGAAAACCTCCTACGGTCCCCTAAAGTGGAGGCTGAAGGCAGACGGGGGGGGAGAGGAGTTATTTACCAAAAAAACGTCGGCAAGCATCCTTTACATTACAAAGGGAAAGAGGGGCGTCGCGTCATCTCTGCATCCTGGAGCGAAACAAAAAAGCTGTCGCTGCCGTCGATTTCCCCGGCTAACAAGTTTGCAGCGAGAAAACAGTGCGGATTGCGTAACTGCCGGGACATAACTTTTGTGCAGTCAGAATGAAAATTAAAGAAATAAACAGCCCGGAGCACGCTGTTCCTCTTCTGTAGCCCACTCAGGGATCTGATATCACGTCTGATTCTTGAAGTTCACCACAGTCATACAGCTTACGGATTTAATAGCCCAGAACTATTATGCAATAACCAAGCTGTGAGAGATATTGAATTTGTGCGATGCCATTGTGCCCGAGCAGAAGGCGATGCTCACCACAGGGCCGGGCAGACCTCTCTCTCCGGGGAAACCTCTAGGACCGGGAGGACCGTCTTTACCTGCTGGGCCCGCGGGTCCGGGGTCACCCTGTGGATCAAAACGCAACGCTATTAATCCTGTAAAACCCCCAGCGTGAACAAACATCATTAAATATTAAAACAGAGCTTCGGGATTCACCTTGGCTCCTTCCTTCCCTGCAGCTCCGGGTAGACCTTGCTCGCCAGGTGGGCCCGGGGGTCCGGGGTGGCCTCGATCTCCCATTGGTCCGGTCTCACCTGTTGGACCCTACGATTGGAAAAACAAATAAATAAGTAAATCAATAAATAAAACATGCACACTACAGCACAAAACCCCTTTTTTGCAGAGGAGGTGTGAAGACGAGACATTAGGAGGAACACGCGGAGAGGATCAGCAATCTGATGCAAAAAAATACAAAAAAAAACACAAACCGCTACAATTTCTCCATTTATTACAAAACGTGGCGCGAGGAGAAGCTGAGCATTTGCTGCGTGGGAGGCTTACTAGTCGTTAAGGCCACATACAGCTCCGTTATCGTCAATGTTCTCAGCTGGCATTAGCAGAGCGGCTGGGAGGGAAAAGTCTGTTAAACGTTTATGCATAATGGATGAAGATCCCTTTCGCTAATATGAAGGAGGACAAACACTTAAGTCGCGGCTCGGACGGGTTCAAAGATTAATCCGAGTCTTTGGACCGGGGAAACAAAAGCCCGAGTGTTTTGCTAACTCGGGTGAATACTTAGTACAAAATGCAGATTCCTTATTTTTCTGCACGGAGGAACAGAATCAATACGAGTTACGCAACCAAAACAACAGCCGGTGAGTCAGCTGATGATATTATATGAGACCCGGAACGGGAAGATGGTCCGGGGACCGTGACTCACCTGAGGTCCGACCACGCCTGGAGGACCAGGGGGGCCGGTCTTGCCTTGGAATCCCTGAAATAAAGAGTAAAAAAAACAGAGCTGTCATTCAAACGGACTCTGGAGAGTTCAGATGAAGAGCTGAGTATTCAGAGCAGCTTCTACTCACAGTCTCTCCTCTCTGTCCGGGATGTCCGGGCAGCCCGTCTTTTCCAGCAGGTCCCTGAGAAAAAACATACAAAATATGAATGAGGTACACAGAAAGGCATTATGGGTAGGAGCGAACGAATAGTGCAACGAATAATCGATTAGTTGTCAACTATTAAACTGATTGCCAGTTAATCGGTTTAAGTGCATTTTTTATGTTTTCCTCTGTGAAAGAGAGATGAATATCTTTGGGTTGTGAACAAGAATCAAACATTTGAGGACATAATTCTGGGCTTTGGATCACGACACCATACTCTCACATTTTATATACCAAACAACTGATCGATTAAGACAAATAATCGTTTATTTACCGCGAGTCACCTAAACATCAGATAGTATGGCTTTGCTTGCACGCCTGTGATAAAAAATAGTTCACTCTTCACATAATAGAAATGGTTACTTGGCTCAATTACACGTTTTTGTGCATTAAAACTTCAAACTATCGAGACAAAAGCTGCTCTAGAAGGTCAAAAAGCTGCCAAATGAAGTACTCTGTGGTGTCGGTGTCACTTTAAACGAACAGTGTGAAACGTCTCTCGATCGAAACAACGGGAGCCGTCTTCATCGTCGAGCGAACTCCGCTGCAGACTGAAATGTTCACAGGCTGGGTTGTTTTTTCTAAAGCTTTATTCACGTTGTGTTCAGCCTCGCTCGCCGACTTCCTCCCTCAATGTCCTCGACTCTCTCAGGCGACCACATGAGATGCAGCATCGACCTTGACGACTCTTTGAACATCGTTGGGAACATTTGGTATAATGCAAGGACACTACAACAAAATGTGTCGCAAAGATTTAGGCGGTTTTATATTTTTAAAGGGCGCTGGTATCGTTATCGTTGGGTTTGTATACAGTGTTGTGTGTTTGTCTGAGTCTGGACTTACAGGAGGGCCCTTTGGTCCGGGGAAACCAGTTGGTCCCTGAGGGCCTGGCAGACCCTGAAACAAACACATGACTCCTGGTCAATAATAAGTTCTCTCCTACAGAAAAAGATTCTGATGTTACGAAACCAAAATGTGCCTCGTTGACGGCGTGATGGCACGTACCCTCTCTCCCGGAGGTCCTGGTGGGCCGTCGTTCCCTGAGTTGCCCTGATGAGACAAAAGGGTAAATAGTGAACTTGCACGAAATAAAAATATGCGAGGAAGTGGGAGTGAAATGCTCTGTGCACCTTTGGTCCAGCTTTTCCTGTCGGTCCTCTCGGTCCTCTCTCTCCCCGAGGGCCCTTTCGGAGAAAGACAAAGCGGTTAAAAAAATCACAGAAAGGGTCCTCGGAGGATTTTTGTGACCTGAAAATGCTTCTCAGCTGAAATCGTGTGGGCTCCCCCCCCTCAAGCATCGGTCAGGCTGAACCTCCGCGTTCACACGGCTGCCAAGCCGGCCATCTGCACATAAGCAGGAGTCTGCTGAGTAAGACTCACCGTCGGTCCTCGCTGTCCGCGTGGGCCAGACTTTCCTGCCGTTCCCTGTGGACACGAAGAACACACACCATGATCAAAGGAGGGGCGCTCGCATCATTAAGAGGCTGCATCCTCTCGGAAGTGCCGCTCTAATGCCAGCAGACAGTCACATTTGCAAACACGCTTCGGCAGAACCGAGCCATTTAGGAGCTCGGAGATCTCTTATCATTAATTACTCATTTCCAAAGCGCCGTCCATGTTTATCATCGCTTACATTAAATTCATTACGACCACAGAACGGGGCATTTTAATCAACAGCAGCGCACGATTTAATGGTTTAAAAGCAACATTATCGCCGCGGCGGCTGCATACAACTTTAATGAGAGAACAATTATATCTTTTTTGTGTGGCTTTCAAGTTCCCTGTGAGGAAGTGTTAATGGGCACGGCTATCCCTTTCGGCCCGGGAGCTCGCTCTCGTAAACTTCACAAATGTTTCGTGAAGATGAAAAGCTTTGTGCGCTCTCGCCCCATTCGTGGCGAAAAAACACCATTACTCTTTTGCGGGGCGAGCTAATGGCCCGTCCCTTTAAACAAAGAAGATGAAACATTGCTCAGCCGCCGCTACGTGATAAACAATGCTTTTTTTCGGCGCTTTCGAAATGAGTTGTGTGGGTAGTAATGAAGAAGAAACTGCAATTGTCTTTCTGTCCTTGGTGAAAATCTTTATTTTGGAGGCACGCAGCTACCTCTACGTTGATAAACCCGGCGCGGCGGCGACAGCAGCCTGTCTCCAGCGCTACGCCTGCATCGATCCGACCCTTGTAGGGATGAGAAGAATAATAAGGAGTCTATCTGACATACCCGAGTTCCTTTCTCTCCGTTGGCGCCAGGGAAACCTTGGAAACCCTGAGATCCCTGCATGTGCGGAGAGAAAAAAGCAATTAATCATTCAAGAGACAAACCCTAAATATTACATCCCCTTGTTTATTCCCCCGAGATATCCGTCATGTATTAAATGCAACAGGAGATTAAGTGCACCGTAAATACAAGCAGATGTCACATCAGGGGCAGAGCGCTGACACCAAAAGGCATATTCAAACCCCCGCGTCTTTGATCAGGGAGCTTCAAGCACGTCCAGTTGTCAGACTGCAGTTTTGGCTCGGAGAGGCTAAATGATGAGCCATCACAAGTGCAGCCCTCACACGCACACGCATTCATCTCTCATTCCCTTTCAAATCCACACAGGGACGTGGACGGATGCGGTGTCTATTATGAGGCTCCTCTACACGGAAATGTGTGGCAATGATGTTTAGAAATGCATGCGCGCACTTACCTTTGGTCCTTGTCTTCCTGGGTATCCTGGCAATCCGGGGACTCCGAGTTTACCCTGCGAACGAGAGAAGGAAAATATGTTTATAGTCGAACTGATAATTCTGACTCTTCGGTCCTTGAGTTGGAACGTTGCAACACACAACAGCTTATAAATGGTTCATTAAGTGTGTTGCTGTTTGTTCACAGTGAATAGAATATCAACTAAAGTCCAAAAATGCTGGATCATACAATTCCCATAATGCAACTCCTCTTAAATGTATTACATCATCAGGGTTATTTGTGAGCAGTGTTGTGAAAAGTACCCAAAGTCGTACTTGCATGAAAGTAAAGATATTGTGTGATATGTGACTTTGGTTAAAGTGTGAATAGTACTGGAGTAAAAGTCTTTGAGTATCTGATCTTAAATGTACATACTTACTTATACACTAGTCATACATGTATGTGTCTTTGTACATCAGATATCTAGTATTTTTCTGGGTTCTTTCATAGAAATTATGTGTCATTTTTACCTCCTGATGAATATTTTGTCAAACTAAAATGTGAGACAAGCAGACTGCATCCTGCCTCCACACTACATTTGTCCAGCTGGGGATGTAAACAGATTTCAACAGTAGTCTTACTGGTAGTAGAACTGCGTTAAAATATGAACGAGCACCTGCTGAACGCAGCGCGTTTATTCGAACCGGCTCAGCGTTTGAACGTGGAAATGTTGGCTGCCGTGCAGGCGCTAATTAAATATGAAAATGACTCAGCTGTTGCCTCATGTGGGATCCAGATCAGACTGGTGTCTGCATCCATAATGCAGTCCAACCGCCATAATGCAAATATGTGTACAGTTCACAGTCAACACATGTGCCTCATTACACGAGGGAAGCTTTAAGGGTAATGAACACATCACCCCTCGGCTCACGACTCTCCAAAGCAGATCCCGCGCGAGTCTCGATGATACTCGACGTCAGCTCAAGCCAATTTCCGAGCCTTTAGAGAAAGAAGCTGCATCCTCTCCATGAGAGAAGAGTTGTTTCTAAGTATTTTCAACAACAGCTGACTCCGTGTTCGGTTTAATAAAGAATCTTAAGAACTGAATCCATCTGATGCTCCACGCTGGCAAGAAAAAAAAAAAAAAATCGTTCGCCGTTCAAAAGAGAACGATCGCAAAAACTATTTTCCTCGTTAAGCCCTGCTGAGCTATAATCCGAGATCACACGCGCGACTGATGATACAAAATATAAAGTTTCTTTATTCCGTTTCATCTGACGGATAAACTGATACATCCAATTTAGGCAGATGGGATATCCTGCCTGTGGGACGCCAGTGTTGTGGTTGTAGCAGCCAGACTGGCAAAAATGGAGCTCACCTTCTCCCCGTTTGGTCCAAGAGGACCAGCATCTCCTGGGAGACCCGAGCGACCCTTTGGTCCTTCGGGACCGTCCTCTCCTCTGGGTCCGGCTGGTCCGAGCTCTCCCTGGAAGCACAGGAAGTCACATAGTCACATGCTTATCCAACAGCTGAGGTTCAGAGTGTAGAGTCATGGTGCTGGAAGGCTGTTTTTTTTTACATTCAGTGCTGAAAGTGTACATTTTGCTCACTGAAGCATCCACCAGCATCATGTGTGACATCACTTCCTCGTTCAATATTCAGCGTTATACTTTCAGATTTTAAACATTCAGCAACCGCGGAGAGTTTAGCTAGAAACATACTTTGCCCTTGTGTAGCCTAACAGACATGTTAAATGTATTCCATCATCCTGAACCATGAAATGAAATAAATTAAAAAAACATAAACATAAAGCCGCATGAAATATAAATTATCTTTGCACTGCATGTTTTATCCCCTCAATTATTTAAGGTTTGCCTAAAGTGGGGGCCCGCCATCAGGCTCGATTTCGTTTTTTAATTTGAATAAATCACAATAGTAATCGTTGTTCGTGCTGTTTTGTTATTCGGGAGGTACAAAACACTCACAGGGGGACACCTTGCACCGGAATTCAGTCGAGTACAGAACTTGGTATTCTAGTTCCATCTTGCATTTTAACAATACAAAAGGTGTTTCTTACTTTTGGCCTGTGGCGTTCTGTTAAGTTTGAGTTTTTTTGGCTCTCGTGAGGAAAAAGTTTGAGCGCCCTGGTTCTAACGGTGCAGGCACCAGCTAGCTAACTAACTCTTCTTCTTCTCTGCCTATTGCTGCTGCATTCTGAGGGCTTTACTGCCGCCAACTGTGTAAAGACGACTTTACACATTTGCGTTACTGCCCTCTACAGACAATCACCGATACTAGTGGTAAGATTGTTTAAACTCCGCCTCTTTACTCAATCAGCTTCTTACTACAAGCGATGTGGTCCTTCATGAGTGCGACATTGAATGCTAAAGTTACAACAGTTTGAATTATTTCACATGGAGGGAGCTGAATTTAAGTTTTTTTCTGTGCTCTTCTCACTCAGTTGGAAAAAAAGTGCAGTCAAGTTTCTCCAACCACCAATTGGGATTTGCCAATATTTCAACAAACATCTTGTGAGTTTAAGTTTTGTTAATTTAACTCCATAACCAATGTCGTTTTTTTTCTTTTCGAACGTTGGGGGACGTGTGAAGCCATCGATTTTGTCGTAGTGATCGTTCCTTTGCGACACCGTCACGTTCTCAAACATTCACATCCGTCGCAAGAGTACAGCTTAAAAAAAACACATTTTTCTTCTCAAGCCAACAAGGTGTTCAGGTCGCCCCGTTGCGAGCTGTGAAGTTGCTCAAAGCCTATTTTCCCTCGCTGCATGCCCCTCAAAGCAGTTAGCGACCCTATTATTGCCTCTCTCCGTACGTGCGCTCCACTTCTAGCGGGACACGCGCTAAATGACAGAGTACAAACTCGCTCTGACAACCAGTCGCTGCTGCGGAGGCCCAGCGGTGTGTGAAAGGTATCTAGTTAAAGGCTTTTTGCAGAGTTGCACAAGCGAGCGGAGAGGGGGGAAAAAAAACGCACACACCCACACTTGGAGTATACACATAAAACGGCATCAAGCAAACTGTACTTGACTCACACTTGCAAGCTCATCAAAGGGAACACTTTAAATTGAGCACTCACACACACACACACACTTTCGAAAGGGATGCTTAAAAATGAGTCATTTAGATTCTGGTCCATGTGTGTCTCCTCCAGAGCAAAGGGCCTCCTCAGCCCCTTGCTTTCATGTGGATTTGCTGCATCTCCAGAGAAAAACAGGCTGCAGCCCCCATGCCTCTCTCTCCAGTTTGATGGGGTTTAAAGTGCCATTGATTTCTCCTTCCTCTCTGTGCTCGGCTAGCCCGGTCAGGGGACCGGCGGTTTTGATGTTTGAAGTACGAGCCGGGGCGAAGAATGTTTCTCACTGTGAAAGACTGTTTTCTTGCTGCTTGACTTTGTAAATCCCTAATGCAGTTTGGGAAGCTGTTCCCGGGTACGCCTGTCAAACTTGAGCTTTCCTCCTGAAGTTGTCGAGGCTCAGACGGACGGGGGAAGTGGCCGAGAGCGGGAAAAGAATCGGAAACTGCTCGCGTGAATACACAAGCGCACACACTAACAGCCTAACAACATTCACAGTCCTTTTCAACATATTATGTGTACTCATTACCCACAATTCAACAGTACTCGCAGAGGCTTTACACGTCAGAGGTGTTTCGTACTTTCCCCGAGTTCAAGTAAAGGTCACCCTCAACTAGAAAACTACGCAGCACTGTCTCTGTCTGAAAAGCTCTGTTTTTCGCGCCTGTCTCTTTAAGGGTTCCTCCCTCCCGATCACCCAGTCTGCCCTGATTGGTCAGCTCACACATGCCCGACTCCTACAGCCTACAACAACACAGCAGCTGTTCTAAATCAGTTCTTTTGTGCCGATCTAGCCCGCGAGGCACAAATAATGCAACTGTGCGACACGGTGGCGTAGTGTGATGTCACAAAGTCACGTGATTAAAGGCGGGTCTACTGACGAGGCGTTTGAGGGGCGGTGTTTTCTGTGGGAGAGAGGAGCTTCTGTTGGACTAAAAACTACACAAAACACTGACAGAAAGGGAAAAAAAAGGCCTCCCTTAATATTTTTCTCTTCATGAGAACGTCATGATATTAATGTTAATTAACATTGTCATCAACCATTGACTAATATTAATTGGTACCTTAATTAACATGTGTATGAATGCATGAATACCTTATTATTATTAATAAATTATTACTAGATCATTAGTTAACTGTTAACTAACTGTTAGTTAATGCTTATTACTGCATTTATTAACGCTCATGAACGTATCCTTATTGTACATTCTCCTTAATACTACAATAATCCAAAATAACATATTAATAAATAATAGTGATAATAAACCAAACCGCAGCACTCAGGATGTGACTGACACACACTTACCCTGTCACCCTTGATACCCATGTCTCCCTTGAAGCCGGGGAAGCCGTCTTCTCCCTGGCAGGAGAATAAAGGAGACAGAAGGAGGTGAGGATGTAACGAAGGTGAACGAATGGCATAATACAGATGCTGAAACCATTTGAGAGGCATTCACACACACACACACACTCTCAAAGACGAGCACACACAGATGTTGAGTCTTGGCAAGATCCCCTGTTGCCATAGAAACTCTTGATCGTCTTTTTTTTTTTCTTTTTTTTTTTTTTGCTTCCGTGCCAGCAAAAGTCAGAATACAGGATTTCATTGAGATAATCATTAGCATCATGGATCAAGTGTCTCCGCCATAATCCCTACAAGCACTACAGTTCCTCTGAAGTCTCTTCCTTTCACACAGTCACTTTTTTCTCCCCCAACAGTCGGCGCTCTCTTACCTTTTCACCCTTTCCTCCTTTAAGGCCGCGAACACCGTCGGCTCCCTGTGATGCAAGAAGAGACAGACGTTACGTACAAACATGGCGCAAGTCAGACGAGCGGGAGCAGCTAGATTCTCTAAAAATAAGTCAGAAAAGTTGTCGGATGTAATTCATGGATGCGTTCAGGTGCTATGTTTGTCTGTGAACTACTTTTTTTCTTGACCTTTCACTTCGTCTTCCCAGAAAAGAGTACACACAGTCAAGCCGCCTGTGTGATCTCCTCTCTCGGCGGAAGCTTTAACGATCGGATCAATCGCAGCTTCTTGCTGAGATTCTATTTGATGGGATTTCTTTTGTCTTGGTTTTATCAGCTGCTGATGACAGCGGATGAGAGAAGGTCTGCGCGCCGCGAGCCGTTTTCAACCCCTGTGACTAAGCTCGGCGCCACCTGATGTGAGCGAGGTGATGCAGAGTCTGACAGGGGGGACGCTCGGTGCTTAATCTCTGCATCCAGGATCATTTTTACGCCTCTGTGACGAGGCCGTTTTAGCACTCCACGCTTTTCTTCCTTTAATTTCAGCAGAAAATTAGGTCTTTAAGTTTGTTGAACAGCTTCTTTTTTACAAACTCACACCCGTTCGCTGACAAACCTTGAAAATAATGACGCAGATTTTCTTTCCAGAGGCATTTCAGCTAAAGATAATGGGCAACTATTAGCCCATAACAGTTATTAATTACGGGGCAGCACCAGCTGATGAGCTCACAAATGAATTTATTAGTGGTTGATAATCATCTCACCTTCACGCCTCGGGGCCCAGGATAACCGATGGGTCCTTGAGGGCCAGCGGGGCCCTGGGGAGATAAATGTTCGGTTAGAGTTTTGCAGCACACAAGCCATTACTGTACACACACACACACACACACATGCACCCGCAGCGCTACTGTTATCTCCATTAATGCAAAAGGTTTTATGCAAATGTGTCTGAAGTAGGACAAAGACGTAGCGGAGCCGAGATACATTCGAAATGCGAAGCTCCAAAAACTGGAGAGAAGTGAAGAGAGCGAGAGAGAGATAAAAAAACTTACCATGTGTCCTTTCTCTCCGTTAGGCCCTTCCTTTCCAGGGTGACCCTGTGAATTATTAAGAGAAATGTTATTGCATCTCATTCCAGGATAATTACTGCCATAAATACTACAACACCCCCTTTAACTGAGGGATTAAGTTGTAAAACTACGGGAGGACGAATCAAACTGAAAAAATTGGAATGAGGGCCTTCGGAGTTCAATCTCATTTGGGATTTTCATCCTTAATGCGCAGAATTAGAAAACAGCGCTACCGGCTATTACTGCGCTCTAAAAGCCGAGACTGCCGTTTTGGGACATACTGTACATGCATGTGCACACACACACACACACAATATGCAGAAATCTAATATGGATGTCTGGTGAAAGGGAGACGGAGGAATGGAAGGAAAATCGATAGTATTCTCGTGAGACAAAAGAAGCTCTGCAATCCCTCCGGTGGTCTTTTAGCGATGAAGAGGGGATGAAGAGGGAAATAAATACAGAGGAGAGGACCGACATGAGGGGCATGAAGGGGGCACTGACACTGGAAGAGAGAATACTGCAGTTGATGGAAGATGCAACAAATGGGTTCATCTGAGAAAAAAGGAGGGTGTATAAACGGCAGACTGCAAAAAGACTCTGACAGCCATTAGAGGCGCAGAGGTCCTCGTGTGGTTTCCCTTTTAACATTTCTCTATACACTCTCTCTTTCCGCTCTTCCTCCACATCCCTCCTCTTTTTTCACACCATCTATCTCCATTCATATTTCACAGCCTCCCTCGTCTCTGTCTCCTTTAGGTGCCACCTGGTGCCTTTACCGTTAGCGCAGGTGTCTCCTGTGCAGTCTGTGTTAGCATGTATGCGCCTGTGCGTGGGCGGGCTGTTCCACTGTTACACAGCTGGAGCGATGTGTTGTCTCAGACATATGTTTCAGCCGAACAATTAACTCAGTGTGTTTGTAATGTGTGAAGAGGTTCTGAGATGCTGAGGCGGAGAGAGGCTGTGATTAGTGCCTTTTTCTTTTTTCTTATATGCAACTTAAATGTACACTTCTTTTCCTTTACGTTTCACTTTTTGCTATTTGCACAGTTTGACAGAGTTGTTGCAGCTCACTGAATCTTGGACGTTTGGTACATGAACTCACCGGAGGACCATCAGCTCCTGGCATTCCTGGCAAACCGGGCTTTCCAGTTGGTCCCTAGATCAGAACACAAGACAAGATGTTACGGCAAATAAGACATCACAAAGTTGGCTAACAGGTAGCATTCGAAGGTTAAAGGTATCGTAAAGGTCTGTATGTACAAAACTAAGAGTTTATAGCAATCTACTGGGGCAATACTGTACTGAGCTAAATGCTAACACCAGCATGCTAACATCGGATCGGAACTATTTTGGTAATCAATAAATAGTTTCAGTCATTTTCTGGTAAAGAAAAAGTCAGACACTGGTCGGTTTTAGCTTGATTTTTTGTCATGTGTGATAGTAAATGAAGAGTCTTCTGGTTTTTGACTGGTGGTTGAACAAAAGAAGCAATTTGAGGATTTCACTTTCACATTTTCTTGGACCAAATAACATCTAGTTGTTTAAACAAACTGGTAGATTAGTGATTGATTGAAACAAACAGTCAGCAAACATGCCCGCAAGAACAATGCTAACATGCTAACACGCTAACTCAGGTATGACGTTTACAATGTTCACTCTTTTAGTCTGCAGCAAACAATGTTGGGTTGCAGCCCTCTCGCTAACATGCTAGCTAACATGCTCACAACAACAATGCTAACATGCTAACTCAGGTATGATGTTTACAATGTTCAATCTTTTAGTCTGCAGCAAACAATGGTGGGTTGCAGCCCTCTCGCTAACATGCTAGCTAACATGCTCACAACAACAATGCTAACATGCTAATGTTTAGCAGGTATAATACTTACAATGCCTCACATGTTCACCATTGTAGCTTATGTGTTAGCATGCTTACATTTGCTAATTGGTACAGATGAGGTTGGCATTTACGTTTTACTATATTTGGTAATTAAGTATTCAACAAATTAAAGTGTTGTGCTGATGCTGCAGCTAAACAAGAAGTCAGGGAATCCGTGCGACTGCTTACAGCGGCCATTTTCATTATTAAATCATCCGGCGTGAGTGAGTCTGTGTTTCTATGATTTATGATCAACCTGGGCTATTGTTTACTTTCTGAACCAACACCCTCAAACAAATGGTCTTGTATCTCGTCTCCACTCTGTTCTGCTTCTTATTTTTTCTTGCTTCTCAAGGCCACAAGCTCTCTGGTTATTTCATTTAACAATCACGAGAAGCAAAAATACCCTGCATAATTCATCCTTAAAATCCAACTGTTTAATAACAAAACTCAATAACCTCGGCATAAGCTTGCAGATATGATTTAGCCGAGATTGGATTAAAATGTATCAGGGTTTAAATCTATCTGTAGCGTCTACCAGGCAGTATTCGGGGGGGGGGGCTGCGTTGGAGACGGGGATGCGTTTTGCATAATAGTGTGATAAGCATTTGGAGCTGAATAAAGATAGCAACTTGGCTTTCAGCTCATGCAAATGAATGAGACAATTTCCCTGCAATTTTTTTTAAAGATTTGGGGTTTGTGTTTATTAACATTTTATCACGCTGGCAGTTTTTTTTTTCTTTCTTCCCGGGGGAAGTTATAGTAAAGTTTCTCATAGAGCGGCTCATGTGATATCGTACCTTCTCTCCTGGAGGTCCGATGGCTCCTTGGGGGCCAGGGAGTCCCTGTGGACGGAATACACAATGCTCAAAACATTTTATTTGATGGATTGGGGGGAGAAATCGAAAGTCGGGCAACCTGTTCATCACTCACCTGAGCACCTGGGTTGCCTTGCTGTCCGGGAGGTCCTGGCTCTCCTTGAGGTCCCTGGAAAGAAAAGAAGCCATTTTTAGAAATCTCATTATAAATACAGAGATTGATTGTGTTATTTACTTGAGTTAAAAGCCCCGTGAGAAGCTGAGACTGATTTGTTTCTCCATATGGTCGATTAAAAGCGAAATGCAAGAACTGAGCAGATATAAATAAGCATCTGTCCGGCAGCACATCACTGCATTATTACCTTCTTAAACCTTAAACAGGCCGTAACTTTCAGACGAAT
This sequence comes from Sparus aurata, assembly GCF_900880675.1. Lineage (NCBI taxonomy): Eukaryota > Metazoa > Chordata > Actinopteri > Spariformes > Sparidae > Sparus > Sparus aurata. Next base: position 23,910,470 of record NC_044198.1, on the reverse strand, counting down.
AGCAACAATTTCTCGCTCTGGATCGAGCCAGACGACACACACAACTGCTTTTTCCAAATGAAAGAGAAACTGCTGAACCACAAACACACGACACCTTCCCTCTCAGATAACTGGCAATCAATTACGTTGCTCCCCCCCTCCCCTCGCGCAAGAGTCTGGGAAAAGCTGTTGATCTTCCATCTCTACCTAGTTGGACCGTTTCCCGAGCTGCTCTCAGCCAGGTATTCTCTCATTACAGTCAGCCGCTACCGAGAAATTGACCTGGAATGATTCGACTGGCCGTGGCGGACTGCTCAAATGGATCCAAACACAGTCGGCCTATTCGTCATTATCTGCTAAATATCCTCTGATTGTACTGCTGTGTGTGTGTCTGTGTGTGTGGAGCTCCGGAAGCGACGCAGTGGATACAATAAAGAGGAAGAGATGAGTTTGTTGTATGTTTTTAGATTCAGTTGTATGTGTTTGTGTGTGTGTGTGTTGGGTTTGTAATCTGGCAAAAGGAGAATGTCGGATACAGAACATTAGCATTCTAATCAATTCCAGCTTCACTTACGATGTTTCCTTTGGGTCCGGGGTGGCCGTCCATTCCAGTAACGCCCTGCAGCAGAGGAGACGAACACAGCGTTTAGTGCACGTGTATACGAGCAGGTCAGCAAATCTGTAATTCACTTAAAGAGTTATTATTATTTTGGGCTTGTACTTCTAGCCGTTAAATGCACAGTATGTATTTTTCTGCCGCTTGGGTTTCTCTCAATCGAACCAATTAAACCAACAGATGCAATCTGAGGAGTTTGTGTAATAGTGTGAGATCATGGTGGTTGCCGTCTTCGTTATCAAACAACCTGATGATCGATAAAAATCCATCCGATGTGGCTCAGGCGGAAACGCTCGCAGATAAAGTGGCGTTTCAAAGTTTGTTTCACATGAAGTTTGGCCGCTAAAGCCGACTTCCCTCCTCACCCTCTGATGTTTCCCTGGAAGTTCGAGTGACAAGCCGCCAAATGTAGCACTACTTTGGAGAAAAACTGCAGATTTCTCTGAGTTTGTACACAGTATGTCCTACATCCTGCAGTCCAACATGAGACAGCACCACCCAGATGAGCCGCTCACTGGAGCAGAGGCGGCAGAAGCAAACAGGAATCCTACAACTTGTCCCTGTTTTCTTTAAGGAAGCCTCTCGATGTGAAGGCAGACAGGGGCGCTTCTGACCCGTATTAACTTAACCCCTAACCCTGCATAAAAACAGGTCCGGTGTTAGGCCCAATCCCAACACAACACCCTAAAACTGGGGTTAGAGTGTCCCAAGTCTTGTTGGGACAGAAGGCTCGGCTCTCATGGGCAAACTTCAAACTGAGGGTTAAAAGAACTCAACAAGCAAACATCAATAGACGCTAGCTTGCTGATGCGTTGGTGGCTAACTAGCTTGTATTTCAATGTTGCATTGATGGACATGAGGCCCGAGTTGTTGGTACCGCTCCTCTAATATCAGATCAGACTGGCAGGGTAGGAGCACGGGGTGCTAACTTTAGCCTATAAAGCATCTGCTAGTGGTCAGGTAATGAAGCAGTGTTCATTCTTAATTGATGACTTGACTGATAGCGTGAAGTTGTGAATGATTTGTGAGCGTTTCTGCTTTTTATCTCCACAAGATAAATGGCAAAATGGCATTATAATGAGATCAGGATCGCTGCTGACGACTGCTGTGGGATAAGTTAAACAAACATCTAAACGTGGAAACGTTACAACATCTTTATATCTGTCTGTAGACAAGTTTATAAAGCTGATTGTAAGCCACACTTTGTTTTTTTTGCATCTGCGCCGTCTGAGTTCGAGCGTATGACTTATTGTATTTGAGATCTCCACGTTCCCGCACAGAGACACCGCTTCAAAATGAGCCACCTGATCGATGCGCACCGCCCGTGTTAAAATTAAATCCGTTGAAACGATATGAGCGTTTGGATTTGGCTTCGCTGTAGACACTTGTCTGAAGTGCCGAAGTCAAATTCAATAACATATGCTACTCTTTTATGTATGCCGCCTGAAATATATTGAGTTTTCGATTTCCCTGCGGATGTTGTTTGCATTGTCTTCTGTGCTTGTTCGCCTGCGAGATGGCACAATATGTACTCTGCTCTCCGAGCAGTAAATCTATTGTAACAGAGTAGATATGAATAGGCGAGAGGAGGGGGACTCACGGGGGGTCCGGGAGGTCCCTGAGGTCCTTTTGGTCCCAGCAAACCGCGGGGCCCCTAGGAAACAAGAAAAGAAATGAGACTGAGAACGACATCACACCTGCGAGAGGACTGCTGAATTATTAAACACGTGCCGCTAAATCAAGTTTTCAAAATTACACTTCTGGAAACAACCTGACTTCCCGAATGTCCTTGAGGATATTCGACAGAGTCGGTGAGGGGAAGCTGAACCCGCTTCCTTTTTCCTTTTCCTTTTTTTCTTCTTTACTACACATTTCCCACAGCTACGCCTCCTGAACAATGCTTTGAATCTCTGCGGTTTGCCTCACAGCCACAGTTACCTAACAAGACGTACTGTCCTGGCAGTGTGGATTCACACCGATGTAGCACACCCTGGTGGACAAATTAAGTCATGGCGGCAGCTATCAGGGTTTCTCCTTGCTTGTCTTTCTTCCCCCTCTGTGGGGAATAACCCGCCAGAGAGAGTGGGAGGCTATTATAACAAGCTTGATGTGAGCTGCCTGCGTTTCTCACCTCCAAAAAAAAAAAACAAAAGGCACTAGAACACCTGATCACCGCACACATTTACGGCTATATCGCGCTAAATCTCCTCTCGGATGTGGCCGGAGTCTGCAGGATGATGTACGGCGTCATCAGACCATATGATTGCTCGCTAACACAATGACATGATGAGAGCGGACACTCGGCTCTCGGCTCTATGCTGCAATTTCTCAGCGTTGTAAAGGCTGGATGGTGAAGACATGTGATCACTCACTGGTTCACCAGGAAGTCCCCTGGGTCCAATCTCTCCATCATCTCCCTGGGAAAGAGAAGGAGAGAGAGAGAGAGACACAGAACGGGTCAGAACGCGGAACAGACGGCGAATGATAATGGAGGAGAAAGTGGGGATGTGTGCGTGTTAGGAGGGTGAGGAGATAATAGGGAGGCATGGAGGAAAAAAAGCAGGGGAGGAGGGGATCGGGTGGCATCGGCTGTGGGTAATGAGGGTGGTTGGGGGAGATCAGAAGCAGATAGAGGTGTGCAGAGATGAGGTGTATTAGGAGAAGGAGAGCAAAGCGGAGAGAGGAAATGTGGGCGCTGACGAGAAAGGTGAGTTCGGCGAGAGGAGGAAGTTCAGCTCGGAGTAATTTGTGTCTCTTCCGCAGGATGAAGATAACAGATGAGATGGATCAGATACGAGCTTTAGTTCCACCGCGCCTCTTGAAGTAACGAAAAAGAAAATGCAGGAAAAAGAAACTGATAGGAGAGAAAGATGTTTTTTTTCTGCATTACCCTCTCTCCATCCTCTCCAGGAGAGCCAGGAGGTCCGGAGGGTCCGGGTTCGCCCTGCAACAACAAAACGTCAAGGTGTTTTTTTAACAGTGGCACACATCAACAACAAACACACACACCTTTCACACACACCACAAAACAACTCACTCTGTGTCCTTTTTCACCAGGAAGTCCGGCCAGACCATCAAACCCTCGGTCTCCCTGCGGAGCAAAGAAAGAAAAGTTGCACACCTTTTTCGTACGGAAACACACTTTTAAAAAAAACAGCACTATGAAATGTGGCGCAGCGAAGTGTGTTATGAATGTGGCAGACGAGGTACCTTGGGTCCAGACTGTCCCGGCATGCCCCTGGCGCCGTCAGATCCAGGACGACCCTGTAAAAATAACAACAGTTACGTAACGCGTCTGCTGACAGATCACTGCAAACATGCGATGAAGGCGAGAATACGCCCTGCTTTTTAATCCAGCACGCTGAAATGTACGTGAACGACTCCGTGTGAGTAGCAGAAAATATGTTGCGTGCTTTGCCGTCCCAACTCGGCTTACCCTTCTGCCAGGCTTTCCAGGTGGGCCTTGGGATCCCAGAGGACCGCGTGGTCCCTGAAACACAAACACTTCTATGAAACTCAAAGGCGTTTCTTCACGTTTAGGTCTCCATCTTGGAAAATTGTACCAAAACATGAAAAGCTGCACATAACTCAATTTGCTACAACAAATAAAATGCGACAATAGTTTAACAACAGAAGTTTAAATGTTTTAGATGAAGGATTGTTTTCAACACACTTGTTTCTTCTCCTCATAAATTAATCTTCAAAACTGAATTCCACATTTTTTCTCGTACCTGAGGACCTGATTCTCCAGACTCTCCCTTCAGTCCTGGTACACCAGGAGGACCCTGAGGAGAAAAATACGTTAGAAATATGTAATCGACACTAAACTAATAAAAGTGTTCAACTCAGCTGCGGTATTCATGGCGTGTACAGCGCGCTACGACATCTGCTGATCAAATTGTTGACGCAGAGACTTTGAGTCGGTGCCGTGAGGTGATACGTACCAGAGGGCCGGACCTGCCAGTCAAACCCATCGGACCTGTGGGGCCGCGCATGGCGAGCTGAACACAGGGAGGGAAAAGATTAGCAAATACAAAATGAGATAAAAACACATAAAGGATCGAAGTCTGAAACATTTAACCGATATATGATTAAATCTAACGTGCATTTAGTTTGTGTGTGTGTGTGTTCATGTGTTTTTCTTTTCGAGTTTGATAATAATATGAAACTATCAAAATAAAAATGATAAAACAGGTTGTAGAAAAATGTAGAAATACAACAAACAAACATCTTTGCACAATTTCTCAGATTTAGAGACGGTGGAAAATAACAAAACAATAAGAAAATGTAAGAGGAGGTGCAGAAGAAGCGTAGTGTGTCAAAACAAGGACGCCGTCTGCTGCAAGTGTGATGTGTCTGCGTGTGAACTGTTACCCTGGCCTGCTGCATGATGGCTTGCATCTGGGCCTCCTGCGCTGATACAGCAGGTCCCTTCTGTCCGGAGTCACCTCCAGCGCTCATTCTGAACTGTGGAGGGAATCACAGATCCAGTAAAGATGTGACCAGCGCACGTTAATCACCGGCGACGCGCATCGCGACAATAGCCGAGACTAATGTGGAATGAGAAAAAAGTCACTCCGGGTAAACAAAAATCAGCTCCCAACAATATTTTCTTTAGCGCAGAGGACTCATGTTGAAACTATGCAACAGATGTTGAACTACAGTAAGCGTCGGAACTCCAGCTGCCAAACCAGGAATATCAAAAGCAGCCTCTGCAGGACGCCAGCTGCAAATTCTACTGGCATCTGGTGGCGATAAGCGGGAATTGCAGCGCGGGTGAATATCCAGGCTTCGCGGCGCAACACAGGTTTGTTTGGGCCAGGCGTCTCTGGTTGGGTGAGCCTCCTCGCTTCACAGATGCAGAGCAGCAGCGACGGTGAGCGACGGAGCCGGATTTCACCACCGCAGAAGCATTTGTCACCAAGAGGCGAAAATACAAACAGCTGATCGAGAACATCAGGGCTGAGTCAGATCTACTGCTGCTCCACATTTCTTTTTCGTTGACAATTATTTTTTTGCACATCCCGCAGTGCCGCCGCCTTCTTCATCTTCTTCTGACGAGATGTCTGCTGAGTTTCATTAAATACCGGCCCATCTTGTCCTCACTATCTTTGCGACGATCAAATATATGCAGCTATTTCTTTTTTTCTGCCTGCCAGTCTGCGAGCGTCTCGGTCTGTCTTTGATTTTCTCTCTCTCTCTCTTCATATTTAAGGCTTTTTTGTCATTCCTTTTCCAATAGTCACTTCTTCACTGACATTCCAACTGCTTCATCAAGCCTTGTACAAACTGTTCCAATACATTAATCTGTTGACAAGCGGGGCCGCAGACGGAGAGGAACATCGGGAACGACGGGCGCTACGTCATGTTTTCACGCAACACCGACTCATGTTAGAGCCGACCGTCGACAGAAAGATGCGTCGCTAACAAGCCCTTTAAGCGGGCGTCGCTGTCATGTTTATCCCACTTTTTTCAGCGCCCAACCCGAACAATCCTTCTGGTGAGAGAGGGGGCGAAACAACAATGCATGTTTCTCATTAGGCCCGGAGCTCGGGCATCAGATTTCAAGCCGCTGGATACACCGGAGCGACTCGAGTTTCTGTCCAGACGGAGCTCGCCACATGGCTCGCCCAGACGGCTCTGCGGACCCCCCCGAAAAAAAAGCACCACATCTGCACACCTCGTCAAGCCAGACAGCGGCAGCTTCAGACGTCTTCCGAGTACGAGGGAAATAAAATAAAAAAGGTAGACGGAGGAGGAAGTCGTTAGCGGCGCCGCGTGGAATCATCGGACGCAGCTGAAGCTACAGAGAGGAACCGACGGCGTTGCCCTGCTTCCTGTCTGACGCCAGAGGACTTCTTGGAAAGACACACGATAGGTCAACTTAAAATCTGACTGAAGAATGTCGAGCACGTTGAAAATATGTCGGCGGGGTGCGTTTAGTCAAAACAACCGGGCGTGAGCGCTACGGATGACACTAAAGGGGGGGTATCGCACTTACTAAACATACCACAAGGGGATGCTCAAGCTCAGATTCACGTGCCAAAATATTTACAAGAGACAGGTCCATTAAAACATTTTTTAAAGGAAACCCCCTTCATCCCAACACTGTGTAAACCACATGTCAGAGTTACGGATGAAACAGAGCGATACGTCATACTTGGCTTTCAGCGCGGCTAAAGAAGGACACGAAGCCGCACGGAAAATGTTTTAGCACTTTAAGTGGAGTAAACACGAAAACAGGCGGCGCATTCTGCCATTTTTAACAGTTTTTCTTTTAATAGCTGTTTTAATATACTTACAGGCAGCATCAGGACAGTTCCTGGGGGTCCTGGCAGACCATCAGCACCAGGAAGACCACTACGACCCGGAGGACCCTTTAAAGGGGAAAACAACAAAAACGTGAGCACGGGAACGCTGACAGAAATGTGGTTTATTCTCTGTGAGTTTTTACAAAGCTTGTGACGGGCTCACCCTCTCTCCAGGATCTCCAGGGCTGCCTGGTGGGCCAGAAGCGCCCGGGGGTCCGGGGAGACCCTATTTCAGGCGAAAGTTCTCACGTTACACACATCATACATACATGCATGCATACATAACGCAACACAAAGAAACACGCTCCGCTACAATTCTCGCCTTTTCTCTCGCAAAGTGGTCACACATGGGAGAAAGGAATGCATGAGGCAATACGGGACAGCTTGTCGAGCCGTAAATCCTCTGCGAGGCGCTCTTTATTTGTCTATTGCTCAACGCCTGAATGGCGGGACTCCGTGGGACTCCATCTGCAGGGTGTCAAGAGCAACTGAGTCTGAAAAAACCTTCCCCGGGTAAATAATTTAGTTCCTCAACATCTGGGCAGGTCCATATATCTTCGGGGGGGGGGAAGCTGTAGGTGGCCACTCCCTTTGCATTGGCAATAAGAGAATAGAACTAAAGCTGGCTTTTTCTATCCAAGTGACATACACTTCTATTAGCTCTTTTATTTATAAACAGAGATCATGGGAGAGTAATGCCACAGATCAAGAGGGAACAGAGAGAGCACAGCGGGAAGTTAAAGGAGGAGTGACAAGATTGACTTACTGTCGGCCCCTCAGGCCCAGGCGGACCCTCCACCAGCATTCCCTGAAACACACGAGCACAGAAGAAAAAATCAGATACCACAAGAATCCTCACTACTGTTTCATGACCTCATTCGCGACGTCCGGCGTCCGCTGATACGAGGCCGTGAGTCTACGTGACTGCATGTCCCGACACACCTGCCCATCCATCAACCTTTCATCTCGCGGTCTTCGCTAAATCCAGCGCACATTCCTGCCTGTCATTTCGGTTATGCCCGCAATTAATCCGCAGAGAGGCAGGACGGCGAAAGGGGGGCTGCAAAAGACGCCCCGGGGTGCTCAACGACCTGCGGAGGGGGCCGAAGGAAGCGCTCATCGAAACTGAAGCGATGATTAATTTGTTCGCACCGTGCGGACCGGCGCTCTGATCGCGCATGCATTAAACCGGTTGACACGCACGCGCCCGTGCTTTTGAAATAGATCAAATTGAGATCTCTTCTGGAAAACCTGAGCTCGGCGTGGACTCCATCCGACTTACAGATGCTTTTGCTGCAGCTCAGCGGCTACACGGATATTGTGTTTTTTTGTTTGTTTGCTCTTGCGGTAACATTTTTGGCTTCCCGCTTTGTTGTGAGGACAGAAACTCACACTTTATCCAAACTTGTTAAAAAAAAAAAAACAAGTTCTTTTTTTGCGTCAGCCCCCTGAGCTCTACCCAAGGAGCCTTTTCATTATTAACTTACCTGCACTGATCTCCGACGCTCCCCAGGTTTGTGCCTTGTGTTTCGCCTACAGTGTGTGTGATGGGAAACTGGCGAGGCCTCGGGGGGGGGGGGTGTGTGCATTTGCGTTGCAGTAACGTTTGTTTACGAGAGATGAGACGCACCGGGTGGGGATGTATCCTCGGACGTACTCGCACACACACACACACACATACATACGGTCATCTAGGAAGAGGACACACACACACACACACTCTTTTCCGCTCTCACGTATAAACACGGAGACACTCAGTCAGAGCGTCGTGTATACTCCGCGGAGTTCGCTGACGTTTGTTTGAAGTGAAGCAGCTGTAGCTCTATCACAAATATAAATTCCTGGTGTGTCAGATGTGCAATTGCAAACACACACAGGAGGAGTCGCCCTCATTTCCACGTTACCTGTATATACACACACGAGTGTCTGAATCACAGCCGGATGTGCTCCACCTGTTTTGGCAAACGTCTCTCTTACTTCTCTCCCCCTTTTGTTCTCTTTGTGCTCCTTCCCCTCCATCTCCATCTCCCCCCTCGTGTTTACACAGTACCCACTCTGTGTTTACAGATTTATTGACAATCCCTTGCGTGGCCATTCTCCAAATTGTTTATGCTGCAGTCCCGATGACCGGCAAGGCGCGAGAACTCGTCCGGGGATACGATGAGAACGTTTTTTTTTTTTTGGGGCCTTGTGATTTTTTTCTTTCTTTCAGGAGCGAGAGGGGCGGCGTACGTGTTTGGACGCGGATCAGTCGTACGCAATCGCGAATACAAACATCCACGCGTACATCCATGTGCAGGCCAGCAGCCTACATCTGCTGCTCGAGTGTGTTGTTTAAATAGTGGTACTCACAGGCTCAATAACAGCCGGCTCTCCCTTCTGTCCCTTCTCGCCGCGAGCGCCGTCGACCTACACGCCAAACACACAGAAACACAGAAAGTTAACCTCAACCCCCCGTCAAGCCATCCTCCCGTTCTTTCAAAATCATACCTTTGCCGTTTATTCCTCACCTGTCCGTAGTAATCCTGCTTCTCAGCGGGGAGCAATTTGCCCTCTTGGTCGTCGTAATCTGTGTAGGAGCCGTAGATGTCCAGGTCGCCGTAGTCGTCGATGTTCTCCTCCTTGAATAAATCTTTGTAGTCGCCCTCGCCTTCGACGCCCAGGTCGGTTCCGGTGGCGATGGATCCGCCTGCTCCGGCGCCGGCACTGGCCGATCCGCCTCCAGCGGCGGAAGATCCTCCCGCAGAGACAGAGCCGCCTCCAGCAGAGACAGAACCGCCTCCCGCGGAGGCAGAACCACCTCCGGCAGACCCGCCACCGATGGTGATGGTAGAACTGCTGCTGCTGCCTCCTCCTCCACCACCACCTGCACCACCACTGACATGGACGGTGCTGCTGCTGCTTCCTCCACCGCCGCCCCCGATATGACCTGTACCTGTGCTACTGCCACCGCCTCCGGCACCGGTGTAATGGTAATCGTATCCATCGCTGTAGTCATCGTACGTTGTAGCTCCAACCTACAAAAACACAGATATGGTGTAAATATATATTCAGATGTCCTGTTATTACGTGACCCCAACACAGGGGACATTAGATTGTGGCTATAAGCAAGACACTGTTGTTTTAGACAGATGTAACTGACAAGGAAGAGTGTACGTCCTCCCATACAGCATACCAGAGCTACAATTTATGATTATTTCCATGACAGATAACCCTGCAGATTATTGTGCCAGATTAGAAGGTAGAAAATATCTCATGTTCCGCAGCTGAAGTCTTAAAACATCTTTTTATCTGCCTGACGAACTTTCCAAAACCCCCAAATATTGAGTTTACTGTCATCATTTTTGAAGATGGAACTTGGAAAAATGAGAAACTCCGGTCAAATTCCTTGAACCTTGTCGCATTTGGCCAATACATCCATATTGGCTCTGCTTCCCCCAAGTGGATTGGCGGGTTATAACAGACAGACTGTGGTTGTGCACAACACTCACACAGTTTGCGACACCTACAGAGATAAAGCGAGGACGTCCGCGAGACTGGCGTCAACCTACTGATGTCTTATTGCCGATCATGGTTATCGAACTTCCTCCTCCGCTGGTGATGATCTTTCCTCCGGTGCCTGCGTCCAGCTCAATCGCTCCCCCTGCTCCCAGATCCAGATCTCCGTCGGTGCCGGTGCCGGTGATGGTGACGCGGCGAGAGGTGTCCCCGTCCGGCGACGCCGTGGACTCGTCGTAGTACGTCTCGTAGTTGCCGTAGCCGTCGTAGCCGTCGTACGGGCTGGCCTCCTCTCCGTAGGTGTCTCCTCCGGCGGCTGAGCTGGGCGTAGCGTGGCCGACTCCGCCAGAGGATGAGCTGGATGAGCTGGATGAGCCGGATGAGCTGGAGGTCACCACTTTGTCAGTATCGGCGCCCACAGCCTTCTCCACTGTGGTAATCACATCTACGTCTTCTTCCGGCACCTAGCAAAGCACAGAGAGGATAACTGTTAGCGCCCTGATTTCATTCAGATTAATATGTGAAGTCACACTCGCGCTAGATTACCGTGGGTTCTTCTTTTGTGGTTGCATCGGCGTCAGGCGACTGATACGGCTTGCCATCAGGGTCCTCATAGTAAGGGTATTCATAATAGTAGCTGTCCTCCTCCGTGTTCTAAAGGAGAAAAAAAAACCACATGACACTGACGCTGAGGGAGTGTGACCGAGAGAAGAGAAAAGAAAAACGATCAATTATTGAAAACATGATTCTTTAAATATGAGCCCCGGCTCTGTTTGCTCCTGGCTCCGGGCTGATGTATGCGCGACAAGACCGGCCCATCGATCAGACGAGCTGCAGGAATGCCTCCTACTCCCCACCGCATCTCCCTGTTGCAACTCGTTACGACTGAGTGACAAATGACTTTTTCTGCAGCCTTTTTTTCTTAATGAAATCTTTAGAGAGAGAGAGGGGAAAAAACCGGGTCAGGTTCACACGCTCGCTTTCAGGCATACCAACAGGGCCGGGGAGAAGGTCAGGAGGAAGAGCTTCCTGTCCGTCTCTTAACACCTCGCTGACACACCTTTACGCAGCGCCGGTATTCAGTGCGGTAGACGGAGCGGTGCAGGGGATGCAGGCTTAGGCAGGCACCGCATCGCTCCTGAACATTAGTAACTAACTGCCTGATAACCCCGTTCCCCCGAGTCAGCACTTTTCCTCTGGCAGAGCGCGGCTCCCCCTCGCATTAAGGCCAAGAGGCTCTTTTCAGCACACGATCCGACCGAGATCCGATGTGAGCATTAGAGACAATTATGGATTAAGGGAAATGAACTTCCGAGAGTTAAGGTCAAGCCATGGGAACGCGCGGCGGTTCTCTTGTCTCTTGTAACGGCCTCGGGTTTACACAGCTGCACCGTGAAACATATTAAAACTATGAAAAGCTATAATGGGGGAGGCAGGATATTGGATTTTTGCTGATATTCATTTGTTTTTCAACACTTTCTGGCTGTTTGCCGCTGATAACAAGACTCTCCTGCTGTGGAGTTAGACATCAGTATTCCTACTGTAATAAAGGCTGTCAGGAGTATTGATACTTTGCCCCTGAGACACGACGACTCGAATGACTCCTTCTTTCTTTATTGTTACTTTATTATCAGTTTAGTAGTTTTGGTCCAGTGTGAGTATTTCACTCTGAGGAGAATTAAATAAAGTCACAGGCTGTGCAACTCAATGGAGTCACGTGTCCGGTAAACGTTCGGTGACTTCTTTGGTACCAGCACAGTCTGGAGGTTGTTTCTAGGACTTTTTCTTTTTGCTTTGTCATCGAAAGAGGTATCGAGTATCGTCTATTTCATACTAGTTCTGTAATGAAGTTTAACATTCTGGTATTTTGTCAACCTGAGCTCTTATCATGATGGGCTACTGGCAGATGTAGACACACCATGATGCCAAAACATCCAAATTTGCTGGGTAAAATGAGAAAAGTAGTTAGTCAACACTCGATTATGCCTGCAAATAATCAAGGCGTCATCTTATCAGCCTGTCAAAAGGTCTCGTTACTCACGTATTCATCAGTGTTGGGGTCCTGGTTCTGAGGCTGGTCGGGCGCCGGCACTTCACAATCGGGGCTGTAGTGCTCACAGTAGTCATAGGCAGCGCGATGGTCTGCTACAATCATTAGCTGCTGGATGTCTCCCTGGAAATCGAGAAACAGGAAGTCACGTGACTGGAGTGGACACAGACACTCATCCGTCCATGCAAAACAAACGAGCAAAACAATCGCCAGCGACAAAAGACTCGCCGCTCTCACACTCGGTGACCTAAGGAGGGAAAAATGAAGGCACATAAACAAACAAAGACGAGGGGGAACATCTGCGTGCTGCGGCGTTAAGCACATGCAGAAAAACCAGGCGGCGCTGAAACTAGGTCAAGCCAGGGGGAATCTGAGGGTGACTAAATGATGAAGAACTTTGTCCCGCGTCCAAGAGTGTCGTCTCGCATCAGAGTCGAGCACCAGAGTGTGAGACAAAAAGGTTACAGCAAACAGAGCGGAGCCGCGAGAGAACATGGAACAAGTGACTTCATGTAGCCGCGGACGATGACAGACACAAACGCAACCAGTGTGTGTTTCCAAACGAGAGCCGAAAGATCTGAGCGGGACTTGAGGGGATTTTTTTTCGCCTTTGAGCCGATCAAGACGAACACACGGGCGACATGTCGAACATGAGCAGACGTGCAGTTACAGAGTGTGTGTGTGTGTTGAGTGGAGGTGAAGTGGGGGGGGGGGGGGGGGGGGGGGGGGGTGGTGGAACGGTAGCAGAAGTGTGAGATTTAAAGAAAACTCCAAAAAAAAAGAGGGAGACAGAACAGAGGAGATAGATAGGAGAGAACAAGAGGGAAGAAAGACGAGGCTCAGAAGGATCCCCAGGCTACATAGGGAGCTGGGTGTGTGTGTGTGTGTGTGTGTGTGTTTGCCACATGTTTCTCAACAGAATGCATATGGCACGGAGAAAAAAAAGGCTGCGTTGTATCTCTCCAAACATGTCCTAATCATACATTCAAACCCGCTGATGTCATTCCACATCGATCAAACACAATGTCAACTGTAGCTGAAACTAATATATTTCCGGGGGGGGGGGGGGGGGGGGGTATGAGAATCACGAAGCAGCCCAAGTATGGGAACAAAACCACCACAGAGGGTGAAGTGGTTTTAATTATGTCTCATTGCCGAAAAAGTCTGAAATCCCAAAACATCTCTTTCCAGCTTCGAAACTCTGCGGATCGCTCTGATTCCCTGACAGACATAAATGCATCACGATTTGAGGTCTAACCAGCGACAGTTCACTGCTGCTACACTTGGACATACCACACACAGCTCCCCATCTTGGGTCCTTTAATAATGCCTTGCAAAACACCCCACAAGATGATGTTTCCTGCTCAGTCCTTGGCTTATGTTATCAGCAGAGGGGGGGGAGAGGGGGGTTTATGATGGATGCGGGCGAACAAATCCCAGTACTTCCTCCAAGACAGAAAGACTGCCATTACAAAGCACTCCCCAGCTATGAACTCGGAGCTCCCAGGAAACTTTCAAATGGCTACCTCTGAGCTATTTGTCTAAAGCCGGGATCCGTGAGGGAGCCTCGACTTGCTATCATTTTTGACAGTCTGTCTCTTATCCTGGCATGACTGCGTGTCACAGCTGCGCTGAGCGGGGATGATGGGAATTCAATGTTTGAAATGAGGTCACATTCAATAAGGAATCAGCCCTCAGTACGACAAAACAGCCCTGCCGTCTGGAGCGCTGCGACTGCTTTCCTATTCACATGCCATTCTTTTTCGGCTTTCCTTTTTCTCGGTTTCCGAACGCTCCTTTTCTCCATCACCCGGAGCAGCCAGAGGAATGTCAGGGTAGAGTAGAGCCTGACACTGAAGTGGTGCGATCCTAATTGTACCGAGACGAGATAATTAATCATACACCTTTGGATTAATGAGAACATCCTCGCAGCGGTGAGAGCAGCGTGGCAGAATGTGTTTAATTACGTGCGACATGTACGCGGAGAAAGAAAAGAGGCATGTGCATATACCTAGAAAGAAAAAGTTTGCCGCTATAAGGAGCTTACTGAGGGTGGAAAAGCTGATGGCTGCATTTGATTGTACTAACTGTACAGCCAGAGGCATGAGAGAGAGAGAGGGAAAAAAAAAGAAGAGGATGGGAGGAAGAAGAAGCTAGATGGGAAACGTGGACGTGAGCTGAGCTGAGCTCCGTTGCGTTGGAGTGTTCAGCACAAAGAGTTCCAGCCGTCTGAAGTTTTATTCTGTGTTAAAGAAAGTTCTGGACTATAAAAAGGGAAGCCAGGCACTGAGCACAGGGATGAAACCAAATACAGATGGACAGGCGAGGAGACGTTAGAAACAAATGATTTCTTTTTTTGAATTGCACTTAGATTTTGAGGTTGGGGAGAGAAAAAGACTGAGTAACACTTCCAAACAGTCTGACCCAACCCTGACTTCTAGCCCTTTAGTATGGGTGCAGCTCCAAAAAACACTGGATCCTACATTTCCCAAAATGCAACTTCATAGCGCCACTTCCTTAGACTTCCTACCTTCACCCCAGATTGTAACGCAACCTGTATTTGTGCATTTGTAAATGCTAACCCAGTCCAGGATCGAGAGGCATCCTGACGTGCTGCAGCGCTGACCTTATGTTAACGTTAGCATGCTAACCAGCTAGCCCTGCATCATCTTGTCTCGTAATACCTGCTTTGCATATCCAGAGGTGAAAGTTTGATTGTAAAGCTCAGGCGGAGTCAGCTTATATGGCTGCTAGCTGCACTGCTAACTGAGCTAACTAGCTGACGGAAGCCAGAGTTAGCAACAATTAGCGGTTACTCTGGTTATATGCTGCCCCCTATTTGCTTGAGGAGCGGCTACTTCTTACACTTTGCACCTTTAATTCTCATCATCACATCATAATAACAATAATAATGAACACATGAAATCATTTGATCCCCTTTTTCTTTCAGATATAAACAATGACTGGAAAACAAACTGTAGCTCTGCACAAGAGTGTCTTCACTTGACACATCACAACAAAGCCGCTTTCTCACTTCCTTTTCATCCTCCATCGTCGCCCATGAATTATTTCTGCCTCCATATAAATGGCGTGCAGCGTATGGGTTCCCATGAAAACTGTACACCTCCACAGTGAAACTATTGTCAAAGTCTTGATCCACCGTGACAACCGCTAAAGCTGGTTCTGATTTCCTTTTCTCTTTGAGCCGGCGCTGCTCTTTTCACCGCACGTCGCTGACAGACTGCGCTGCCAAATGTTACATAAGCTGCTGTTTTACAGATGTAGGGAAGCAGTAAATATTCCTATACTGTACTCCAGCTGTATGCTAATGCCAAATTCTTCATTTAGTATTCTGGCGCTGGATGGTCGACTTCATCCAGCAGCACCATTAAAGCGTGAGGTATTTTCCCCATTACTATATACGCCGGCTACCTGCTCTGTGTTTGAAGACAGGAAACTGCACTGCCTCTGCCGTATGTGCAGAGTCAGGGATTCAGCATTTGATGAGGCTGATTGGTCAACCAAAACACTTTAAAAGAACAGGAAATTATAGCTTATTTTTTCCCCTCAAAGGTCACACAAAACGGACGCTTCTACACGACACACAGGCTTAAATAAAATGATTGATATGCGGCGACACAACGCAGACGCAGACGCACACGCACCGCCGATCCCGCACCCAAACACAGCACGCCGAAGGAGGCGAAAAAAGAAAAACCCGAAATTATACAATCACACCCAAACCCCTGAGGGAGCCGTGAAAGACATGCAATCATCTTTCCTATTTGAGAGAGGACAGTGACATTTGTCACCGTGGAGCGTCATGTGGCACATCAGAGTGGTGCTTAAGGCAGAGTTTTCAGACAATAACAGGGCCGCCGCTGTCACCGTCTCCCTGGGCTCGGCTGAAATATGACTCTTCTCCCGGCCAATGCACTCCGCATGTCAAGTCTGTGGCGGAAAATAAAAAAAAAGGCCATCGACTGCGGCTGTGAGCGATGGCCGCGCTCACTTCACGCACTTCATGTTAAGGACGCTGCTGAGGATGCGACAGGGTGAGGGTTACATCAGGGTCACAGCTGGATCACTGAGGAACGACTCCAGACTGATTAATAACACAAAAAAAAAAAAAAAGCCACTCATATCCTTTTTATTGTGTCTTGCCCCCCCCCCCACACAAACACACTTTCATCCCCTGCTGGATGTTCTGGCTGTGTCCAGGTGGGGGCAGGAGAGTGCTCTAATGAGCAAGCAGCCAAAAACATTTGTCTCCATCTGAACCTGACCCAAAAACCATGCAGGGTGGACCGAGTTCATTGTGTTCCCTCTTTTCTGAATAAAAATATATGATGCGTGAGGATGGAAAGCAGCACTGGCGTCGTTTCAGAGTCGCCACATCGCGGCGGACAGCTAATGACCGGGGGGGGGGGGTAAGTCGCTGCAACTCGATATATATGCTCTGCTCTTAAACACACACGTACTTCAAGCATAAGGCTGAAGGAGCCCAACAGAGGCTTATTTTGATTATAGTAAGGTCTGGAGGTGATGTCAGGCGAGCCCCTGCTAATCATTTGAGGAGGGGGGGGGGCTGGGTTCAGCGTCCCATGACATTTTTTGCACTTTCTTGGCTTAGAGCAGCAAAGCACGGAATAAACAGCGCAAACCAACGCTCATTAATTCCCCACATCCCCACAGGGACACCTGGTAATGGCTCTGTTTACCGTTTAACACGACGGCTTCTTCGAGAAGCAAAACCTTGAGTCTTGTTTCTCATCGTTTTACTGCTCGTGTGTCAGGCCGAAGGAAAGACGGGTAGGAGGGCCCCACAGAGCAGGATGAGACTCTGGGAGGTCCGAGATCTGGCAGCGTTTTGAAGGCGAGCTACTTTCACAAACGTATTTACACAGTCGCCCCTGAGCTCTGAGCCAGGCCTTGGGTTCCCACTGCCAGCCCACACCGGCATGCTGACAGTCCCAGCGCCTGGGCAAACTCCAACCTGACCGCAAAAACCAAACAACACATTGAGGAGGTCAGCCTGCCGCGCAGAGGACATAAATCAGCGTGGACACGCGCACAAAAATGCACAAGGACACGCTACATACGCACGCACACCTATGTACCTCTAGAGAAACAGGGTGAAACCTCTACCAGACATCAAGTAAATCCTCACTCACATGCACTTTCCCCTCCAGACTGTAGCTCAATCCCAACGCTCAGAGCAGCTGCCAAGAGCAACAGGTCCGTCTGCCACCCCACTTATCCAATACACAGCACCTTAACCATTCCCTCACCTCGTTGGAGCCCATCTTCCCAGCCCCCATCACACTCCCTTTTCCGTGTGACGTCTTAATTCCACCTCCCTAAGGACCGCAGGCGGCCATATTCCCATTTCCCCTTCACTCGGGGGTGGTGGTGGAAACCAGAGCGGCTCGCCTCACCTAACAGACTCTGTAGATTCTGAGTGTTTGGCTTGGCCATTTGCTGAAATCTACATAAAAAAAAAAGTGCTGAGGGCACACTTCAGCGCTTGCTGACACAGTGAAGGAATAACAGAGGGAATAAGTGGGCGAAAGACAAACATCTGACATGAGTTAGAGAAATTCTCTTAATTATCCGTGGTGGAAAAACCATCTTCCCCGGGGCTACTGGAGTCCCCACGTCCTGTTCCTCCTTGGAATTGTATAGAAGTAGTGTGCTATGACAGTCGAGCATGGCATTTACCTTGGATGTGATTATACAGACACATGTGAATACAGCAATCCACGCGTCTGAGGAGCTACTGTACATTACAATTCAACACTGTGTGATTTGGAAGCACTTTTTAGGTGTTTTAAGGGACAATACGTCATCTAAAAGTGACATAATGCTAATGTTGTTACACAGTGAGTTACACAGCAGTAGGATCTTTACTTGAAGCTGTAATCACCTATTATCAGTGATGACTGGTGCTTCAAAAATGTATCCAGATACAACTGCATTACTTATTTATTTTTAAATCCAGTTCCTCCGAGTCAAATCTCAAGTGCATCATTTCCTCCTTCACTTGGCTTGTCTATGGGAAAACTGCAGCTAGACAGTTTGTCTAGCATTGTTTATACCACTGACAGCAGGCTGAATAACAGAAACATCTTTATTTGAGATTTATACACTTAGTAAACTGAGCGTTCTCTGTCTGTTTCAAATTGCTTTTTTTCCCGGAACCGACAGTCCAAAACCCCAAAACTCATGAATGACAAAGACAAGCTGCGAATCCTGACATTTAAGAAGCAGGAAACAGCAAATATCTGACATCATCGTCAGCATATAAATGACATCATTTTAAAATAGTTGCCGATTAACTTTCTTTTGTGGCCTAGGGTTAGTAAATTGCAGTTACACCACTAATCAGAGCCGTCCACTTGGGATCAAATCTACTTTACTAAGATACATTATTTTCGTGGAAACGGGGCCTCGTGTTTTCTAGGACCAGACCAATCATAAAGACCCAACCAGGGCATCAAATGTCCAAGTCTCCTCTGCTGAGGCTCCACGAGAGAAGTCATTATCCACCATTTATCCACCCGAGGTAGACCTGTTAGTGTTCGTTTGACACCCTCACAGTTTTTTTTGCCTCCTCTGAGGTTGTGTTTTTGCTTTTGTCCATTGGTTGGTTGGTTTCTTGACTGATTTGTCAGCAGTTTTACACAAATACCAAACAGATTTCTGCAGAACTTGGATGGATGATGGGACTCAGCCCAGAACGGACTCCATTAAAAATGTTCATTATTTCATTTTTATTTAACAGTAGTACAATTCAGTGTAGATTCAAATAAAAATCTGGATCCAGCAGATATGTCGTAAATACAAAACAATCACATAGACGAACAAAGGATTTATTTGATATTGGACGAGGCTTGGTTGATTTAAAGCTTGCGGTTGTGCCTTGGCAGAGGTATGCACTCTACTGATTGCCGTTCTAGTTTACAACAGAAACCAGAAATGTTGGACTGTGGAGCCGCTGATTTAAATTAAAAGCTTTACTTGAGCTTAGGTGCAGCTAATAACAAATAATAAGACAGGAGCACAGTCGAGGCCAGGCAGCGTCAGCTAAACCGATTTTACTACTACCTCGGAAACCGGGCCAACGTGGGCTTAGATCGGATTCTGACTCCGAAAAAAAAACCTGCTACAAATATGGAAAGAGATGATGCAGTACATCCTCCTCGGTCGTAAATTACAACAACCTCGACAGGTGAGCGCATCTTTACCTCGGATGACTGAGGAATGTGAACTGTAAATAAGGGGGGGTGCTGAGCGAACGGCGGGGAAAAACTGAGGAAAAGTCCTGAGGTGAAGATGAGGAAACAGGATGTGTTAAACTCGTCATGCCATCACATAATATTAAGGCTCTTAACGAGCATCAAGCGCATGTGTTGCGTGTTTTTACTACTTTTTCCTGGCTCCGGCTGCACTATGGGAGCCCCACAACTCAGCTCCATCCATCCCAGCCCTATTAAAGGCCTCCCGATCCTTCGCGCTGCTCCTCTTCCTCTAACTCTCCCACTCATTCCATCCCTAATCCTTTATTTCAACATATGTTAACCTCAGTCCTCTTCATCTCAAGTCCATTGTGCGTTTCTTACCTGTCCTTCCCCAACTTATCACCGCCCACCCACACACAGCCACCCACCACCACCACCACCACCCTCCCCTTCCCCTTGTTCAGGACAGCCTATCAGCGGATACCAAGGAAACCTCTGGATGATGTCATGCGGTGAGGCTGCCGTTCCAACACTGACATCAGTAGAGAGAGAGAGAGAGAGCTCCTCATTCTTTCCAGAGTATGACCCAAAGGTTTTGGCTCCACGGGCCGAACCTACCGCTCCAGCTCCCCCTCCGCTCCTCCATCCCGAACATCTTGCTTCTCACAACAACCAAAATCTCGAATGCGCCAAGTTTTAGCTCACATTCATACTGGATGAGGACGCTTTTGCCCTTTCGCTGCAACAATAACGGAGGCCAGACGAGAAGTGCTGTGTCTGTACGGCTCCACCTGGGCTGCTTCGTTTCGCTCAAAGGTTCCCTGGACCCGATGGATTTACTTCGGAGTGACGCCAAGTGGTCCGTCTGTCCCGGGCCAACCGCAGCAATTTATTTCACTGAGCGCTACGTGGAGCCAAGAGATGGGTATTCAATTATCTTCAGTTTTGCTTGGCACGCCGACTGGGAACTACAGTGATCGCAGAAAATCAGGGGACTCATTCTGCAGATGGACTACGTCGTGCAGGCTCCACCGTCTGAACAGAGATTAAAGTGCACTGGAAGTACACATCCGTAACCCTGCTGCGGTTAACGAAGAAAAACAACACCGCTAAAACCCATTAGCTAGCAAAAGATAGTCCCTTAATGACTGATTTTAAGACGTACATAACAATCCTTCAGAGGGAGTAATGACCGCTTCATCTGAAACAGATGGGCAGTGATTACCCGATAAAATACCTGTCCTCTTATATAATCAGCACCTAAATCACCTTCATGGTCTTTACTGGCGCACGCTACAGCGCTCATATGTGAGCTGCTCGGGGGGAAGAAAAAAAAAATAACATTATGGTACTTATAGAGTGCAGACGCTCTCCCTGCGACCGTAATAACCATGTCAGAAACCAAACCACAAACCAGCAGAGACTAAGTGCTACCCGCCTCCTGTCCTGACTGCTGTATGTAAAGAAAAAGGCCTCTGGAGAACTTTACAGGCAAAAGGAAACGCAAGATCAGCTGCGTTTACATCAGACGAGCAGCACAATCAGGATCAAAAACGCCTCTTGTAAACCAGCGGTGGAAAAGTAACTAAGTGCATTTACTCAAGGACTGTATGTAAGTTCAACTGAGGTGTACTTTACCTGTAATTTCTACTCAGCAATTGGATCAAATATCAGATTCATAATCAGAAAAGAAATATTCATATTCAGCTCGATTATCATGCCACTAATCATACCATAGCATCAATGACTGACCATGTGAGTGTGTCCAGAAAGGCCCAGAGAGTAAAAAGAAAGGTTGGTAAATCATAACAGAGGAAATTCAAGCAAACGTGACCGTTGTCAGATGAATATATCATCCACCGAACGAGAACAACAAAAAGTAGCTTGGCTGCAATCACTGCACAACGGCCCAGAGGAACAAAACTGCGTGGGTGTCCGTGGCGAGTCAACGCTGCAGAACACGATGGTGTTATCGCGTTCAACACGGAGCGCCTGAGTGACAGAACAAGACGTGTTGGTGTGAGTTCACAAGAGTTAAAGAGACCTGAGAGTTGAGCCATTTTTCCAACTGATCATCTTTTATTTTTTGCAAGATATTCCATTTTATCAGTCTTCGTGTGATGCACTTAAATCTCCCGTGACCTTAAATGAAAACGTGGGAGAAAAAAAAAAACAGCCCTCGCCGACTGACAGCTCAAAAGTGCTGCTGCTCTTTTCTTGTTATTTCCCCTTTTACATGCTGTTTTTCTAAAGAGATTGACTGGAAATTGCAGCCTCTTGAGTCAACTGAATTAATCGGCCTGCCAGTGAAATCAAATACCTTTTTGGTTTTTTTTTTTTAACGTCTGTGTGTGTGTGTGTCTGAGTGTGTTTCCGTGCTCAACACCTCTTGGTGGTAACTGACTCTGGCAAAAGCCAACACAGGATCAGACTGAACTGCGGAGGGGAGAAGGGAGTACGAGGAGGGAAGGAGCGCGGCCCGAGCATAATTTGGAAACTATGTGGCATATTTTCCATTTTGTGCACGCACTGGAGCCTGTCCTGTCTCCCAACTGGCAGACGCACAGCAGGAGGGCTTTTTAACATCTCTCGCAAAATATCTGTCTGTTCCCACGGTAACCATTGGACTGTTAACGCGGGGCTCTGATAGCCGGGTAAAGAGTTTTTACATTGTATCACCTCCATCTCACTGACGAGAATACCTCAGCGAAAAACATTACAGCAGGATTATAAACCGTCGTGTGTGTGTGTGTGTGCAGTCGTCTTGCTGGCAACTGGAGGATTTTTTTTTTTACTAGCGGCCATTAGGCTGAGCGGGAAATAACAGCCAAGATAGAGCACGTATACACCAACATACACTCGAAACATCTGTATTTATGCCTCATTAGACTGTTCAAGTCAACAACTACATGAGACATGTGAACATAATCCATGTAATATGAAACAGAGCTGCATTCCCACATCCAACACTCTTGTGGAAAATGCATGCGTATACAGTTCAGTTCATACTATGTGTCTTTTCTTCGGTTGCCAGGCGGTGATTAACGATTTTGAACGAGTTC
This sequence comes from Sparus aurata, assembly GCF_900880675.1. Classification (NCBI taxonomy): domain Eukaryota; kingdom Metazoa; phylum Chordata; class Actinopteri; order Spariformes; family Sparidae; genus Sparus; species Sparus aurata. The sequence continues at coordinate 23,887,713 of NC_044198.1, read as the reverse complement.
AAGAAGTGAATTTTTAGCGTTATTTTTATATTCCATCATATATCCGGCTCCCCGATGGCTCGGCAGACCAACTAACTTTCATGGATTGTGTGTGTGTGTGTGTGGGGGGGGGGGGGAGTGATGTCATATTTCATTCTTTTTGTCAGCGGTGAGGTCAGAGGTCAGCTGGCTCAGCATCAGTCACATCAGTCAGCCTCTGTTACTAATTATTATTGAGGGCCTCAGCCTCACAGACTAATCCCCCTTTAAACAAGCACAACTCTGACAGGACAAAGACAACACTATTCCTTGTGCCTTTCTCTGTGTGTGTGTGTGCGTGTGTGTGTGTGTGTGTCAGTGTGTGTGTCCGTCACAGGGGTTATGTTTAACAGCCACAAATATCCGCACAAAAGTCTTGTTTTTAGGCCGCTCGCTGAACTGATTCGGATTCTTCACACGAGGTGAAAGCGACAAGCGTTTTGCTGCGATGCACATCAGGGATCTCTGGGCATCATAAAGCCCTCCTGACAGACTTCCTGTCACTGGTCAGATTAACATTAATCTTTCATCTCCAGCCACAGAAAAGACTTTGGAGACATACGAAAGAGGAGGAAGGAAGAAGGAAAGCCCTCATTGTAATCATGAAAACCTGTCAGCGCTTGTTAAAAAACCTTTGTAAACAATAACTTCTGCAGCCGACTACGGACACGAACCCACAAACAGAAACACAACACTTTATTAGGTCAACATTAACTTGTTGCACTTATTATTGACTAATGTGGCATGACAATATTTCACAAGTATTAGTTTTTCCCTCAATAACGTCCTAAATTATGTTCATCGATTGGAAGTAAGCTGAGTTGAATAACCAGCAAATGTTTGAAATATGGATAAATCGATCAACTAATTGTTGCAGGTCTAGTTTTGTCACATTATAACTGATCATATCTATAGAGAATGACTATTCTTGTAAAAAGTTTAACCAAATTAGAGATGAATCAACTTGCTTTACATAAATATACAAGTTTTACTTATTTCAAGTTGATTTAACTTAATCTCTATGTCTCTTTATCTATCTATGTTCAGACCACTTCAGAGTTGACAGGAGTTCTTCCAACATCAAGAGTTGTTTAAATCAAAATGACGAGTTGGATGGATCTGCTGTACTTCAATGACTTCAATCAACTCATCAAAAATAAGTTTAGTAGTGGACTTCCCAGCATGCACTGGCCGAGAGTTGAACTGAGACACTTCCTTATCATAGTTTGAAGAAGACATACGTGAAGATGCTGCGATTCGTTAGGAAAAAGGACGAACTGACTCTCAAACTGAGAAAATGTCTTCGTGAGGTTCATCAGTTGTTGATTCAACTTAATATCTTGTGCTTTATAATGACTAATAAAGAGCCACTATGCGATGGAAATGCTAATAACCAACCAATTAATTGTTAATTAACCCTCATCTAACGTGTTACACCATTTGATTTACAGCTTCTAACAGCTCGGCAGCCACAATGATGCAAAACTCAAAATAGCGACAACCGATGAAGCACAGAACAGAACTTGGAGACGTGTTTTCGTGCGGACGATGTGGAATATGCGGCACCTAAAATTAAAATTGATTTGCGATTGTGTGCATGTGCGAGGCTGGGTGGCAGAGGTCGGAGGATCAGATGTTTTGGGGGGTCCACGAGCTGAATCCACACATCTATAGAGGATGTGGCCGCGACCGCGCTCCCCATCCCATGTCCCACGCGGCGTTGGGGAACTGGGGATGACCATCGTTCGCACCACAGCCACATGTGTGTGAACTGCAGAATCTCATTTGCTTTTATCTAATTTGCTTGAGGACTTTAAATCACAGTGAAGTTGGCCTGGTGACCGCTGGTATGCAAACTTGTTTGGTACAAGCCTTGAAAATAGAGCATAATTGGAGATCAATCCCAAATTGGGCGCAATCAATTCACACAGAGTCATAAACCAAAGGGACACGGTTCAGAAAACTTGCATGCATCTGGTAAAAAAGAAGGACACAAACATACAAACAGTTCTAAATGTTGCAAAAACAAAACATGTATACGAGGAATTAAAGTTCATTTCCTACCTCAAAGACTTCTTCATCAAGTATTCTAGTTCCAAACACTACAATTCCCTTGGTATCGACGATGGGGCTGGCGCTTCGGAGCAGCCTCTGGGCGGTCTTCTTTTTACAGTCCAGAATGAGGGTGATGGTCTGCTTGTGCACACTGATGGCCACTCGATGCCATCTGAAAGGGGAGGTGAGGTTAATTCACACACGTACTGGGTTACATCCTGCCCTGCTACACACTGCTAACGCCCCGCTAAGAGCCTCTTTTGTGCTCAAATTCAAATGTAGCCTGTTTTGTTTGAGCGAAACTGAATCTCACTTTATTCTTTCTTTAAATCACTTTTTTTTTTTTTTTTTGTTGACGCAAATTGAATTCTACACTGTGCCTGCGAGCAGAAGACCCATATCTGAGGACACTTTAATCCACATTAAAGGATAAAGTCACCTTATAATGAAAATTCAGTCATTATTTATTTAATTTCATGCTGCAAGAACAAACATTTCTGGAGCTTTACAGCAAAACCGCATGGCAGGATTCTCCTATATCCACTGAAGTCGATGGGGACTTGTTTTCAAACTTGAAAATACAACTATAAAGAAACATTAAATGGCTCAAAACATTTCATCTGTTGTAATCCAAGTTTCCAAAAGACCCGAGATCCTAAACTTGATTTGGAAAAAGGTTATTTACAGTCATTTTGAAGCAGAAATCGTCGCTGTAGCCGCTAAGCTAACAGCATTAGCGCAACAGCTAAACCCTGCGTCAAAGGAATAAATCACATCCTTTCACACCACGACTTGAATTATGCAAGACAAGCTGTATGGAGCCATTTTCATGTTTTTTAAGTCCACATCTACTTCGGTGGATTTAGGAGAATGCTGCAAAGCTGTTTTGCTGCGACGCTCCACAAATGTTTTGTCGCACAACGAAAATTCATCTGACTTTCCAGCAGCATGAGCGCGAGTAGATATCGACTGAATTTTCGTGTTTGGGTGAAATTACCATATAAAGTGTGAGGCATTAAATCACAAACAAATCCACTGCAGATAAAAGACCACCTGGGCCGGCTGCTGCCAAACAAACTAAACCACCCTCAAAGCCCACATTCACCTGGACTTTAATTAGAGGGGAGGTTTGCATTAACTAAAAGCAGAGCGTATTGTACTGATGGATGTTCATCGGGCAAAACAACAACAAGCGCACGTACTTTCCGTCAGCTAGGTTGACTCCTCGGAAGAGGGGGTAGTCCTCGGGGCTGGGTTTGCCTGTGTGGTCCTCGTACAGGAAGACGGGAGAGCGGCCCACTTCCAGTCCGAGCTGCTGGATGCCCTGTTCGTTGTACACAGACAACAGGAAGGACTGGCTGCCCTTCTTCGGCTTCACTGTAGCCAAGATGGAAAAGTCCTCCGGGAACGAATCACCTGGCAGGTAGGACGACGGGTTGGACAGAGAGAGAGAGAGAAATGTTTTGGAAAGTTAAAAGTAGCAGCAACCATTCGTCATGACTATTCTTTTTTGTCTCCAGAATGTTGTAATCGTATTATTATTTTAGGACACCGCGCTCTTTAGGGCCGGGGAGGAGTGTCGGAGGTATTATCGCTGCTCCTAATGGGGGAAAAAGAAAAAAAAACGCTACAAAAACAGACAAAGATAGCTTAGATTGGAAGAATTGGGAAGACGAGTTGAAAGGAAACATCAGCGATTTGTGGAGTGCCCAAAATGTAACAGGATAGGATTAATGTGAGAGGGGACGGCTGGCAGACTTAGAGGCCAGCCAGAGGAAAAAAAATACAGAAGTTAGCAAAAGTGCATGGTGGAGCGTTTCCAGCGCAGCACAGGATGAGAAGCTTAATGACAAAAGCATGTGATCCTGGGAGACTTCTGTCGAACTTTCCCTCCTCCTCCCCCCCCCAACTTCTCTCTCTTCTCCCACAGCTGATCGATCTAACAGACGCTGCGAGGGTCCAGCGGGGGGAAGATGGAATAAGTCAAAGTGAAAACTTCTTCATGCAGGAGAAACAGTTAAAGAAGTGTGGAAATGGAAATACCAATCGTAATTTGGTATTTGAACGCATAAAATGTGCAGAAACAGACGTTTAAAAAAAAAAAGGGGGGGGTGTTTGCCTCCATCTGCATGCTTCGAGTGTACAGCCTCAACTATTTCCTCCATTTTGCTCAAGTGTGAGGCACATCTGCCGAGCAGATTCCCTTAGTGGGGTGTTCTCAGGACCCCAGAAAGAGGGCGGCCTCTCCAGCTGAGCTTACCAGCTGAGGAGACCGCTGCTCGCTAATGTGGAGGTCAGACGGAGAGAGTTTTTCAATCTTTTTCACTTTGGAGAGTCGATCTGATTATATCTTAAAACCACTATTGTTGTGAGAAAAACCAGCTCTCTGGATTTTTGTTTGAACAGAAGCAGAAGAAGCCATTATGATTCCATTAGCAGATCCTCTCTGTTCAGTCTGTGCAGATTTCCAGACGACCGGAAAAGAGAGAAGCATGGTCTGCGGCTGGAGCGGTTTCGTAGCACCTCGTGCAGGAATCAGACCCCCTCCCTCTGCCACCAGCTTTTTTTTTCTTTTTTTTTTTGGATGAACAGCAGACAGGCTGGAAAACACTAAAGCGGAGCGACTACGGTTCAGGTAGCCAATCAGAAGCCGTGGAGGAAAAAGAGACGCCTCACAGGGAATGCGGTGTGGAAACCTGAGGTCAGGAAGAGATAGTGGAAAAGGAAAAGAAGAAAAAAAGCGCCCGAACCGAACTTGCCACCAACGTTCAGCCGCTTTAATTCTTTATTTTCTACGTTTTTTTTATTTCTTTCAGCATCTGCGTGTCTGTCTGCCATCCTGTCTTCCTTTCCCCTTTTCTCTATGATTCCTTTATTAAATGCCAGGCATCAAATCGCATCATGCGGAGAGCACATGCCTTGGCAGAGTGCTCCCTGAGGAATTCAGCTTGGCATCATATGAGAAACATTTCTTTAATTGACGGATGCTTCGACAGGATGGTGTACGGCAGACAGCAGGAGAGAGAGAATATAAGAAAGACAAAGGAGAGACAGATAACTCTTTAGAAAAGGAGAGCGGAATATGAAAGGAAACATATTATTTTATCACTTTCAGGTTCATAATGTTTCATAAAGAATAGGTTTTCATGCTTTGATGCTCAACAAACACATCAGTTTTTCCCCGTCTGTCTGTTGTCTGTTAGCTCCTGCGCCCCCCTCCCAAATGCCCAGTCTGCTCTGATTGGTCAGCTCACACACGCCTGAGCCAGTGACGTAGTGATGTCACGAAACCACTGAATTAAAGGTGGAGCTACTGACGAGGCGTTTCAGGCGCTTCTGTGGGAGAGAGACTTTAAACTTTTTAACTTTTTAACTTTAAGATGTTTTACATGCACAACAACACCAACAGGGAAAAACTTAACAGGTCTCCTTTAAAATATCAAAGTTAGCATGCAAAGAAAAGGGAGGTGGGAAATAAAACAGATGAAGGCACGTCCGTCACCACATCCTGTCGCATGAGCCGTGTCTGTCGCAGAGACAATGAGTCAGCGCTGGCTCAGGACCAGCTGTTTGTGTGGAGGTCAAGGGTCAGCTGGGGTGTTAAAAGGGACGCCAGAAGAAGAGGAGGAGGGCGGAAAATGAGGATTTTCAAATTCAAGGTTCAGCTCTTTTTCGGAAGGCAGAATTAAAACCCGTCCCTGAATAGAACCGAAGTAGCATTTACACAGCCAGGTGTCTCATTTTGCGGATTCGTGTTTATGCAGCGTGTCCCGTCCTCCCTGCCATCACTGCGAGGTCAGAGACGGCCTGAGGGAAGGCTGACTGAGCACTCTCTCTTGCGTTGGCGTCCCACCTCACTCTCTCCTCAGGACCTCATGGCAAAGTGTATGTTGAGGAGGGGGGCTGGGCGTTCAGAAAAAGCTCGGGTGTCTCTGGAATGCGTCTTTCAAACCGCTACTTCAGGCCACCAGATGAGAGATACCTCATTCCTAAGTTGGTGTGCCGGGACACGGTGGGAATGGAAAAGGCTGTGGTGCCAGAGGTCCTGGGAGTTTACAGCGACAGCACCACCGTCAGTGTCTGGAATGACCCGAGACATCTTAACCGGCCAATCAGACACAACCCAGCAATTTCCCCCCCAGATTAAATAACCAATTAAAGTCGCCTTTTACCTCGACGGTGGGAGAGGTGCACCTCGGTTACTCCTCATGTGCCAAACTTACAGAATGCCTCAAACGCCGGGGAGGGGCAGGAGTGATGATCCTGTCTGCCATCTGTCAGTAGCGCATACAGGCAGGTAAATGGGTCTAGAAAGTCTTAGTGTCCTGTAATTGGTCATTCAGTCATCGCCGTGTCCAAATCCCTCCATCCCCCTACGAGACGCGCAGCATTCCAGTGGGATTGCACATTCGGCCGCGGAGACAACAAGCGTACCTGTCTGCTGGCGGGAAGACAGCGGAAAAAATAGGATGGATGGATGTGTGTCAAGTTCGAGGTCTGAATAACCACCGTGTGAGTTAAAGCTCTGAAGTTTAAGAGCAGTGAGAGACGGATCTGCGTATAATTACACGGCTTTTTGTTTGTTAACAGCTTTACTTGGATTAAGCGCGAAAAACAGCAATTGGAGGAGCGTCTTATTCTCTGTGATCCACCTCTCATTACTTGTGGCTTCTGGGCTAGAGCGGCGATCATCAACCTACAAGTCGATAAGTCCGTCACATAAAACAAACCACCGACTGTTTTGATAGTTGACTGATCTTTTCAGTAATTGTTTAAGCGAAATTACCTCTTAAATGTAATTTGTGACAATGACTGAAGAATCTTTAGGTGTTGGACTGTTAGCTGGACAAACGAAGCGAGCTGAAGACGTCATTTCGAGCTCTGGAAAATTAAGATGCTCGCTCTATTCAAGGATGCAAAGAACACGACCACATGCAACCTGTTGCTTTGAGAATTGATTCTAAGGTTCTATTGATTACTTAGAAAGCCATGAGGGGCCTCACTTCAAGTTATTTAGGAGATCTTTCATGTCCTCTTCATAAAATCCTCAGTTACGGCTCCAACGACTTTAAAATGAGCTGCCTGCGGAGACCGCAAACTCAGTCTCGTCTCTTAAAATCACTTTTATTCGCTTTGTGTTTCATTCGGCTTTGTGAAGCACTCGGCTACACTATCCCCTGCTGGAAAAATCAACTGGTATTGTGGCTATAATGATATAAAATGACATCTGATATCAGCAAATCTTCGCTAACTGTCATGCAGAATCACAACATTTTGGGTTTTCTGGATTTCCAGTCGCCTCTTTCTCATTTCACTGATGGTGTCGTGCATCTTCACCATCTTAATTGATTCTTAAATGAAGCCGCAAATGAAGGCATGATGCTCTACATGTGGGATGGTGCATACCACACATAATAACAAACACGGGCAATGTGTAACACTCTTGTATCGCCCGAGGCCTAATGAAGTTAGTACAAATTTGTCGATCCCGAGCCGTGTTTCCCAACAACAGGACCATCTTTGTAGTCTCAGCTCAGCTAGCTGAAGCTCACTGTACGTCTCAGCAGAGGGTCCAGTGCCATCCAGCCACAACAGTCCAGACCACAAGAATGAACGCCAAGTGACAGCTTACTCTGTTCAGACACAATGTAGGAGCCACTGCATCATTCTGTCCTTTCTGTCTGGACTATTGTTGGCTGTTGTCCATGATGGCAAGCAGCGTCGACTCGGGGGTGAAGAAAACTCCCCCCACAGCCAGAGATTTATGGGGATTTGAATGTGTATACGCACTCATTTTTTAATCTGGATGCATGAAGAGTTACTGGATGAGGTCAGACTTGAGACATGGGAAGTGTCGGGGTACTAAAGTTAAATAGGGCAGACGGGCTTCATCGGCCCTGTTTCTTCATTCCCGTCTCGTTCACATCATAAAGGTAAGAAGGGAACGCTTGTGTTTTCGGTGCCTCGGTAGTTTCAAAATGAATCATCCCTTCCACATGTTTGCCTAATGATTGCATGTCTGCACTCGCTCGTTTCCAACACATCATCACAGACTGTCTGTGGTTACCAGGTCACGGGCCTGCGCGCTCTCAACTGCGGTTTTTAATTATATCATTATTACATTATTATAGTCATAACAAAGCGAGTGTGTTTTGCATGCTTTTGTTATCTATACGTGGCATTATTTTTACTTTTTCAGGGCGGCACGGCGCTGTGCTGATGATTTAAAGCTAATTGTACCTCCAGGCTTCGAGCCAGAGTCATAACTCAGTAGCAAACTTAGTTAAAAGGGGGAGAGAAAAAAAAGGGATGGATAAAATGATCTCACAAGTTTGTAGCTGCCTTCTGGAACATATTAGCTGCACATTCTCCCAGTGTAGAGGTGAGAGAGGGACCACAGACAGCTAGTTATTCTGTTTGCACCTTAAAGACCGTGTGGTGCCGATTGTGAACTCCTCCAGAGTCGGTTTGTTTTAAGCGGACTGTTATTTCGGATGAATCCAGAGTAGCATGAGTATAATTATAGAATGTGTATCTAAACAGGGCTGCGCTGTCACAGAGGCTTCAAAGCGAGCAGTATTTGTTTGATTGGAGAGCATGATCAGGCATGCAGGCCATAGGAGCCCTGTGGCTCTACTTTAAGCCCCAAAAGAAGAGCCACGACGCGGATCAAAGGTCCTCTGAGGCCAACGCAACGTCTCAGAGAGGCGACCATGAATGGGGCTGTCATCCAATCTAAGCTTTGTGGGAGCTTTGCGAGCAGGAAGGGTTATTATTTCTCCCTCTTTCTGCATCAAAACCACATCATTTACTTCTTCTTTTATGCTTTTTATATCCCTAAGCTGCATGGAAACCAATCACAATAATTGCCGAAACTGGTCGTCTTGGTCGCAGGAATTATGGTTTTGAATTCCCGTACTGTAGAACCCAAAACAAAAAAAAGGAAGAGGGTAAGGAGAGCCTCGCAATGTCTCACCGGACAGACACAAAGAGGAGAAAACAGTGCGAGGCAGCAGCAGCAGCAGCAGCAGCAGTGTGGGAGAAATGATAGAGGGAAAAATTATGGCGCTTGAGGGAAAATAAAGAGAGGGAAGGAGGGAGGAAAGTGAGGAAAGATTACCGGAGAAGGAGGAGAGAGAGGAGAGCACTGCTGCAGCAGTAACCCAAAGCCACGTCAGCACAATAGAACAAGGCAAAAGTGGAACCCCAGACTTCCCCTCCCTGCTACCACCCCTGTTTTCACTGCTTTTCCATCGTCCGGCTCCTCCTACAACATCAAATATTACAGGGCTTGATCTCTCATGCATCTGGTGTGTGTTTTTCAAGGGAAGGGAACGAGCATTATCTAGACATTTCATTCCACATTTTTATGTGTGTGACTAAGCAACAGGCCCGAAAAGAAGTGTCCAGATGTGCTAAACACGTCTGATTTATCTATAAATAAAAAGCCTGTCGACTTCCTCCAGCGCGTGTTTTTTCGTGAGGGGTAAACAAGGTTACGGGGAGGGTGAGGAGGCGCTGCCAAAAAATCTCATAAACCGCAGATAGTGTCGACATAAATAATCAAGTTAAAGGGGCCAATAAAACTTTCTACCTGGAGGGGAGGGGATGAAAGGAGCGGGCCAGGTGGGAGCAAGATTTCCAGCTACGTTGAAAGTGTTATAATCCCACTTCGGTGTGATGTGAGGGGGTTAAAGGTCGTGACGCTGAGCAGATGGCAGAGCGGAGAGAAACTCGGAGGATGAGTCAAAGCTGTTGGAAAAAGCTCCGCTACAGCTGCGGCGCAAGCGTTGGAAAAATTAGCTGGTTTTGTTTGATGTTTCGGAGAGAGAGAGAGAGAGAAAAGAAATGAGAAACAAAGAGAGACGACGGGTTTTGTTGTTGTTTTGTTAATTCTCAGATGCGGAGGGTTGCTCACCTGGGTACAGCTGTTTGGTGGGGGCGCTGAGCTGGGCGTCTTTGGATACTCTGTAAGCGACATCGGCTCCTTGTGTTGACCTCCTATGTGAGCAGAAACCCGTTGTTTTCGTAACACCCTCGGGTAAATTGGGAAAATCTAAAATCTTCAAGAGGTCTGCTGGTTCGGCTGCGGAGAGGGAGAGAGAAAAAAAAAGAGAGACACAAAAATAAAGTTTTAATTGTCAAACTCAGCAGGACATATTCCTAAATATACAGCCGGAATATTTCATATTGACAAAGCATATAAAAATCCCAGAATTTCTACATTTTCAAATGAGCTTTCATTATGGCCATTTTTTTTTTTTTTTTTTTTTGACCGTCGCCTCTATTTTTTGCCGTCTGCTGACTCAGGAGCTGCAGTTACTCAGCAGGAGTTTGCACTGTTGTGGTCCAGAGAAGATTTCTGCTATCCATTTAGGCGCTAAACTGAGATGTGCCCGTTTATAGAATCACCATGATCATGGGTTGCGGATGCAGCAGAAACCCGTCCTTCCATCCATTTCCCCGCGACGCTAAACGTACCGCTGCCTCCCTCTCGGCCACAACCGTGCAATTAGCACACTCTCAGGCCGGTCGTCCCGGCTGTAACCGGGGCCACCGCAGAAGTACACTGGGTCAGAACAATGTGACATGGGGTTTGACCCTGCACCGCACCCTCCCGTGCCAAAACCACCCAGGACAAACAGCTGTTCCTGCAGCCAGATGCAAAGACAACAGGCTGCACAATGGCACCATGCAGCCTTATCCCAGCAGAGATAGGGACAGAAGAGGACTGGGACCTTGTACTTGCGTAAGGACAGGGGCTGTCAGGGCGTTTTTAAAGGAGGGCAAACACCAACAAAAGGAATTTATGGCACAGGGGTTTAAGGAATAACACCAAGACAAAAGCAAGCATGCTGTTTTTATTCTACTGCACGTGAGAGTCTGAGGCGACCCGCACTCAGGTACAGCAGTCCCAGTGTCAGGCTACAAAGACCACACACACCGTTCAGGGAAAAAAAAAAAGAAAGAAAAAAAAATTCAATAGCCCCGTCCATCCATCCCAGAGTGAAAGGGACGCTGGGAGAGAAGGTGGAGAGGGGAGGCGGGCAGAGCGAGAGTGTTTGTACATTCTGCGTTACCACTGCAACGACCTCCAGCTGGATGTCATTACTTATGACTCACACGCAGCGCAGATCAATTCACAGGAACAAAACGAGGGAAAAAAGCTGGACATTCATAAACAGAGGTCTCCATTTAAGAGCGATGCGGCCGCATGTGTTCGTCCGCAGCTGTACAGCGGCGGCGGAAAAAAAAACAAAAAAAAAAACAGACTTCCTCCTCATCAGCTAAAGTGTGATTGCACGTTGCCTTCATCGTCCAATGATCAACGAGATAAAGACTCAGTTTACAGAAAGCTCACCGAGACTCACTCAGGACCAAATGTTCGCCTGAAGACATTTGATTTACACGCCGACTGCCTGACAACAAATACGAAAACACGACGAGAAAACATCCTTTGCAGCGCACACTTCGGTCGCGGTGCAATCACTTTCCATCGGCCAACAAATCAAACGCACTTTAAATATCCGTTTATACACCAAAAAAACACACACACAGCAGTCTAAACAAGACTGTGAAGACTACTTCAAGGAGTAAATGGATTATTACCTGCTTCTCATGGCAAATACCGATAACAAGAAGTTGATAACCTGTAGTTTATGCACACCTGAGGGTAAAAACGGACAAGACTTAATGAGCAAAGATGGATGATGTCGTACTTCTATCTTCTGCTTCTTCTCTGTGTTAATTAGTGGTCTGAAAACCAACTCTCTACAGTGCAAACAGCCACTAGCTGTATCAGTAAAGGCTGGACGGATACCGTTAAGTAGCTGATAACATAAATATCCCGATATCTGCGCCTGAACACACTGCAAAGACTGCAGCCGACATCAACTAGCGCGAACGCTCTGCGCCTGCGTCAGAGGAAATAACACTCCACACCACCAGGTGGCGATATACAAACCGCTGTTATCAGTTTCAGACACACGGAGAATCTGTCTCGTCTAAAATATTGGCAAGGCTTGGAGGCAAAAAGGAAGGATAAGCTCAATGGGTTAAATGAGGAATATTTTAACATTTATCTTCTCATGCGTTGAATCAATCAGCCAATCAGAACGATTTCACCATCGGGTACCGCCGCCGATTCTACAGCTAGGGGCCGTGAACGAAACAACGAGGGCCAAAGGATGCTCCAGGTGTTCTGGAGTCTTTAAAACCAGGTAAAGACGACACTTAAGCTGTATTTGCACAGCGCTGTCTCCTAATCAGTATGTTCTCGTCTCATCTCACTTTCTATCTCCCCCTCTCTGAAGTCAGCCCACTTTCGCTTGCTTGCAGGAAGTCTATCATCCAACCCAAACTCTGTAATTGCAGTTTCTACACATTGTGAACGCAGAACTAAACACTGCTTCAGGGGACATTTGAGGGCAAAGACACGTACCGGCAGCTCATCTGTAGAGCACTACACGAATCCGAGCACCACACCCATCTGTGTTTTTTGTTTTTTTTTCCTTTTTAAACCCACCTAGGCCGGGATTTACACATAGCACATACCAGGAAAGAGAGAGTCTCTAAGTAGGTGAAGGGTCTAAACAAAAAGACAGCTTTGTCTGTCATCAGCTCATAATGAAGAGACAGACAGAAACTCGCCCACCGGCCAGGAGATGTCTATCATTCACCCTGATGACAGAGGTTCATTTAATGAGCTTGTCTCTGAGCGCTCTGCAGCCGGGTAATCATATGTCAGAATGTCAGAGCGATGGGAAACGCAGCTCTGGAACAAACTGCTCGGACTGATCCGACATTAATCAGACGCTTTGTTCTTCATTTTCTGTCGCTTATAAGCGGGGAGATTGCGAGGGCTGGCTGACAAACGTGACGCGTATGATGCAGAATCTCTGGATGTGGAGAGTTTGTTCCACTGGTGGCTTCACAAATGAGGCGTTCAAGGACCTGACTGCTTGTAATAAACTTCTAAAAAGTCGTTAGAGGACACGGCATTAAAAGTAGAACTAACGAATGCCCCCAGGAAAGTATGATGATTTACACCTGCGTCATTAAGGTGTGAAATTTTTGATTTTACATATTTTGATTATATTTAAGCGCTAAAAATGTTTAATGCATTCGTTAAACGAGGGCTCCGTACTAACTTTTTCACACTGGTTGCACTGGTGCACCCAGTCTAATTTAATTCATAAAGCATGAATTAAGTTGCAAACACAGTGTTGTTTTTCTTCACAAAAAGGCGTGCATCAAGATATTTCGCGTTAACGTCGATTGTTTTAAAAAATAAACACCAGTGCGACCCATTAAAATGTTTATTTGCGCTTGACAGATTTTTGGGCATGTGCGACCGGAATAATCGCCCCTCTGGAGCCCAGCGTTAAACATGGACACCAAAAAGTAAACCGCTTGAATAAATAGTTTATAATTGTCAGAATAAACGTATCACGCAATAGACTTGTTAACCTTTACGAGACTTAGCTGATTTTTAGTTTATATCTCCGCATTTTATCGGGTGTGGCGCAAAAAAACTGTTTAGAATTTGAGATGAGAGATCCAGGACAGTTAATATTAAACAATCCCTGCATGTTTTAAGAATAACCCTTAAAATCTTGTATTTTTTACTACACTCCTGCGGTCCAGAACTTGCATTGATTCAGCATCTATCACAAAAAACGTCACACAGGATTTTAACAATCCCAAAATCCTTCTTGCCAGCTAATCTGGCGCCCTTTGATTCCAAATCGGCTTCGGTGACCCGCACACAGGGAGCTACTGTTTCTCAGCCGCTAATATAAGAGAAGTAAATGACACATAAACTGGCACATATGGTGTTTTTCATTTAATTATTTTAACAAGGGCGCCGGTTTACCGAAAAGGCACGGCTGAAAGCTTCTTGCGCTTTTTCCCTCACGCAGCCCCCGACAAATGTTCCCTGTAAAAGCCCCGACAGTCTGTTCTGACACTACAGTAATCCCCTCTAACCTGCCAACATCCAGCAGCACATTATTCCCTGGAAAGATGGATGAATCGATCACCGGCGGTCCGAGCAGACGGAGGGCCCATACAAGGCATGGAAATGTAGGCCAGCTGGGTTCGTACGCAGCCACCGCTGGTTATAGGTGGTGGCACTTACATTTACAGCTCAGATTAAACCCCCAGTTGATGTCTGTGATTCTCAGACTGTTACAACCAACCAGCCATGGCCTCGCTTTTCCGTCTTTTGATTCATCTTCATGTGGTCTCTCTCTTCTACCACTCTAGTCTCCCCTCCTTATATGGACACAACCCCTCGCACATGAGACTCTGGAGCTGACAGGTACAAAACCTCACTTCATATCTCGCCTCACGTAATCAATACACAAACTTGCGTTCCCCCCAGTAGCGCTCATATTAAGAGTACTTTGAGATCACCCTCTCGATGGATTAACTCTGATTTCGGCGCCACTTTGTGCTAAAATTGTTGTTCTCGCGCTTCTAACGCGGACAAATACGCGCCGGCAGCGGCTGAAAGCGAACTCCCTCCATTTATCAGATGTTTTCCCCAACAAGCCACGGCCGTTTTATTAGTTTACAGGTGACAGCGACACACGCTGCAGTGATGAATGGTTCAAAGAGAGTTCCTCCAGGCAGCAGCAGCAGCAGCCCACACTCGCGGTGCATCATGACAATATGGCTGTCATAATAACTACATCAGTTCAGCTTTACAGGGAAAAGTAGTGGGAAGTCTGTGAGGAGCATCCAGGCGATGCCAACTGTGTCACGACCCCTGCCGCTGCTGCTGCTGCTGCTAATCCACCCTGACACAAAGTAATCATGGAGATCAGCAGCTTTTAGGGGAAGGAAACCATTCATCACCAGGATGCCCCCTGAATCCACACCTGCGAACCGCTCTTCCATCAATCAGTTTCATCAAACTGTTCCACTTTCTCATTTCCCGTCTCCAATTTCCTCTTTCTCCGCCTCGTATTAGTTTTTGTTTCCGATGGATCTAAAAGCGGCCGCCGGGCCTCTGGTGGGTCGCCTGGAGGTGAGCCAGGTGGGCCGGGCCAATTAGCAGCTAACAGGAAAAGAGGAGGACGGCGGAGGGATGGCATAATATATCTCTGTCCAGACACCGGCGACAACACAACAGAGCTATTGAAAAAATAACACGAGAGGAACAACAAATGTCTTTTCCAATAAGGCAATGACTCACCTGATAGCAGGTAGGTGCAAACAGAGGTGGGGGGAGTTAAATCCACACAGCACGGTGATGCAGTATCACGCGTGACAATAATGTATTATGTTGAACGCGGGCGGCAAGTGTCGATGTTTGTTATGGAATTAATTAATATTGCAAATTCTAATTAAGGCTTTTTGGTACAAGAATGAAAAAAAAATCAATTGCTTTTCCCTCTCAGAATTCCCCAGCTCCTCACAGCGCTGCAAGACTTTTCTGTACAAGTTGCATTTTGTTCAAAATCGAATGATATTAAAACAGTTACAGTCCACACACGTTTACATTCAACTAAGTCAGACCATATAGCCTCTAATAAAAAACTACAGTTCATATCTGCAGTTTCATCGATTGATCGTATTAGTCGTATATTTTAAGCAACATTAGCAAACGAAACAATTTTAAGACGCCATTTTCGACTTGCAATGAGTATTTTTTCAAAATGTGTTGCCATTTAGTAAAGTAATTACTAACAGTTGCAGGCCTCGTCCAGCTTGTCAAGTGGATTAATGACTATTCCAGTCAGTCTGTCAGTTAAAAAAGGTAACATATTGCTTCATACAGGGTTACTTAATACTCATCATGTAGACAATTTATTTCAAATCACAATAATATCATATTTTGACTTATGTACTGTCATATCATGACTTAATCGACACGTTTCATAGTCGACAAAATATTTCCGGAGCTTCATATCCAAACAGAATTGCAGCGTTCTCCTAACGTAGATGGGGACTTATATACATATATCCAAAAAAACTAAATCTAAATCCACCTGAGGTCCTAAATTGATGTAAAAAGACGTCATGTTCAAAGCCTTTAGCCTGGAATGTTAGCTGTAGCGGCTAAGCTAAAGTGTTAGCGTACACTAACACTGAATTCACTGAATTTTGGGTGAACTTGTCCTTTAAAGAATCTCGATCACGTCATGCGGGCTTCTGGTGATTCCCACCTCTGGTCAGAAAGACCCGACCCTCTCTATCTCCCTGCCTCCTCCACGCGTTCTCACACACCTTCATTCATGGATTCCTGTCACCTGCGGTCGACCCCTCCGGCGGAAGCTCTCCTGACCACATCCTAAGCCGCAGGTATGAGCTTCAGTCTCACCTTGTTAGGCTGAGATGTTTACCCACTTAGCACGGCGGATCCCTCGAGAGACCGACACCTCTGGCGCTAGATGCTAAAAATACATCTCCCTCTGACCACAGCCCCTCACATCCAAGAGGCCGGTTCCCCCGCACATACACAGAAACTGTTTACACGACACGGTCATGTGTACCTTCGCTCCCCGCCGCTCTGCTCACCTTTCTCTGCCGCTTTAATGCAGCGAGCCTCGTAAATGACAGAGCATCCTTTAAGCCTTCATGCTCCTTGGACGCTTTTTTTTTTCACGTGTAAGCAAAAACAGAGTCTTTTCCTTTTTCCTACATCGACACACCGGGGCACTATTCCAGATGTCTGTAAGGCTCCAACGCCTCTGCTGCGCACAAGTAAAATGCATTTACAACGTAATTACAAGGGGCGAGGACACGACATGTTAAGAGGAGGACTGAAAATAGCAAACGTCGGGCCTTTTTCTGGAGCGCAAATGGACTCGAGGAAACTCTGCGCAACTCCAACTTGTTGCTTCCTCATGTTCGGCGTTTTACAAACTCTTTTCCTGGATGATGGATGGAGTGTGAAGTACCCACTCCCACAGTTCCAGGCTACATGCACCCCAAAAAAACATTGTTAAGTGTTAATGTACAAATTTGTAAAGCAAAGTGCTGCAAAAAAGTGGAGCAGTTAACTCTGATTTCAGCCTTTTATAGGTGTGTTTGTCAGACACGGGGTTGGACGAGGCTGCAGCACAGTAAAAGATAATGAATTCATAAAAGCGCATGTGCTACATTACTACCGAGGAAAATTGTGCACGATGTGTGTTTCTTTGCAGACGTCTTCTCCTCCCTGCCTCGCTGCACTTGCTTCCTACCTTCCCTTCCCTTCCTCGTCTGAACAGTAGCCTTGAGTGCCACATTCATAATCCCGCTCTCGGCTCGGCGCCAAGACTGTGGTGGATCCCGTTCCCCCCAACCTATCCATCTATCCTCCATCTCCACAAATGCACACATACATGTCCACACACACACACACATACACTCACATTCTGTAACAACACTTAGCGACTCCAGACGGCACCATTTCATCTGACAGGAGGAGGGGTGCCGGACCGGTGAATTAGGACTTTTTTCATGGAGGGAGGGGAGGTGGGGGGGGGGGATTAACATTCTTCCGTCTTTCCCTGCCCCCCTATCCTCCTCCTCCAGCCCGTCCTGAAGTGAGGCCTGACTCTCCAGGCACATGCTTGACCTGGCGCTGAGGACAAGGAGTAATTAGCAGCCATAAAGAGGACCCTGCCTCTCTTGGAAACCAGCACCAGCCCCGAAAACAAGAATGCCAAATGAGAGACTTCCCCCTCCTAGAGCGCATCACACACAGCGAGGGTGTAAGAGCCTCTCTCTCTCTTCTCTTTCTTCTTTTTTCTATTTCACCTGATTCTGTTATAAAACCTTAACCGAAGCCAACTGTTGTGAGGACGGAGCCTCACTGTGAATCCAGCAGGTTACAATTAAGGCCCCTGACTTTAATTACTTAAAACAAGACTGTAACTTTTTTAAAAGGAAGACATTCTTCCTCTTACAGATTAAAAGTGGAAGTCATCAGCATTAAAGCACACTTGGCTCACTCCAATTGACTCAGAGGGGGGTATTTTAGCTGATGTTTGCAAACTTTAGACTGCGTTACTGTCTACCTGACGCTCCTCTACGTCAACTTTATTACACTTATTTTTTCATTATCCCATATTTGCCAATTGTGGCCACAGTAGCCGCTGTTGAGCCTAAAACACAAGCCTGACACGAGGCCAGCTCAATCCTAACACTCATTAAATATGTAGAAATGCAGTGTGACATAGTGACTCTCATCTTTTCCCCTTAAAGCACCATTTTCCCTACCACTATAAGGGCTAAGTGCAGCACCTACGCCATTTTTTGCTCATCACTTTCGCCAAATTCATGTATAGAATCAAAGTTTTTGTTCACCGATATAATAACGGTCCAAAAAATGTGAAAATTGCACAAAAAACGTTACACTTCCGTCCACAAACCTTGCAGGCACGCTGCTTTAAAAGTTTTTTTTATCACACAAGTCCGTCAGAGTACAAAAGCATCACGACAAAACGACAACCTGAAGACGCACTTCCGTCAACACGGAGCTAAAGCTGTCGCTTCTGGCTGTCACGTGACCAACAGAGCTGCGAATCACCCTGCAGACATTCTGCTTGCTGGATTGAACGCATTACATACACTGCACGGACATCCTGTGAGAGAACACACACACACACACACACACACTCCCGTAGACGTGAGTCACATGAGTAAACCAGGTAGCAGGACGGTAAACAATCACACATGCACAAACACCTTCGCTTAACGACGCTTCCGAACACTGAGAGAGAGTTTACAGGGAGACTTCTTGGCGATCATCGCTCTACTGTATGTCGGCTTTTCACTTCAGATTAAATAAATCCTCAATTTAAGTTTCAGGTTGCACCAACATGTACAACATACGGCACAGATGATTATTTCATACTTGTCTTGACACGCTGCTGCTTGTTTTTAAACAGATAAACAGACAATAGATCAAAAAAACAGATATTTGTATTCATATTAGAAGCAATCAGTGCGCATCACTATGCATCAATGAGAGGAGATGGTGAAAAGTCAGATTATGTAACTTAAAACAGCAGAAATAGCACATTCTTTCGTGTAAAAACAGAACTTAGGAGCAATAAAATGGCACTGAGTAGAGTGCATACCTCCACCAAGGCCCAAAAGTCTGCTTCAATCCAATCAAGCCTATATTTAAATCTTATCGATGCAGATTTTTATTAAGATTTGCATCAAATTGTACTCGATCATAGATACTAGCCAACTTTATAAACGTACCTAATTCATAAAGATCCATGCACTTCCCCTAGAAGTTAAAGTTAAATGTTAAAACGTTTTGGATTTGTTAAACATGCCAGATCAACACCAAAAGTTAAAGGGATCTATTCTGGGCCGAGACCCGTCCTCCATCCAGATTTCTTCAAAAAGTGTTCAGTAGTTTTTGTGTAATCCCACTAACAAACCAACCAACACACAAACAAGCAGGCTAGTTTACAACAGCTAATGTTAGCTTATGTTAGCTAACTTAGATACTGTCAAATGACAAGACTTTGGCTTGTCTATTACCACGTGTAGCCACAGTGGGTGAAGCTCACCAGAAGTTAGAACTTGAATGCTACAGTGTTAGCATTAGCAGCCATCACGTTGTCAGCTGCTTTGTTTTGAATAAGGAGCGAGTGTGACTGAGAGGAAGTAGACGACGTGACAAGTCTCAAAGGCAGCTGAGGACAGTGTTTAAACTGGCAGGAGTACAATCAAACCTGTCAGAGTATCAGTGAAGATTCATTTTTATCACCCGGCTTTAATCCAGACTCTTTCAGGACACTGACCCAGTGACCTGAGCTGAGAGCTGCACGTGAACGCAGCAGCAGGAGGAGGAAGGAGCACGGGAGGAAATGAGACGAGGGAGATTTTTTTTTTGCGTGTTTATGCACCTCGAGCAACTTTCATTCCAACAGTCTGGATCGATTCTGGCCTCCATCATGAGATACCTGAACGTTAACCGCAGCCTCGAACTTCAAAATGTCAGGAAGCGCCAGGCAGAAGCACGTCTGCGGACGGACTCAGACAAAAAATCTGCAGACACGGACTCGCATATTCACCCAGACATGCACACACACAAACACAAGCACACAGTCTCGAAAGATGATCCAGAGAACAGACAGTCTTTCTGACCGGAGCTCCTCTTGTGTACTCTCAGTCTCAGCCGCTGCAGCCGGACTCTTATTGCTTTAACAGGGGGAATACCAGATGGTTTACTTCACTGTCTCAGCGCTGCGAGCTCGCAGCAGCGCAGATAAATCACTGTCTGCCGGCCACCACAAACTAAGATGGAAAAACTGAGTCAAGATTCCACGGTGCACCTCTGAACGCTCATTTTACGGCGAGGTGGTTCAGAAAACGGCACTTCAGACGCACATGTGTGATGTGCGTCATCTCCGTCTTCCACCCCCCGGAGTTTTGTCTCCTCTTGCACCAGCTTCATTTAGTTTTATTCTCCAAAACCTTCATTAGCAGCGTTATATCCCTGTGTTAATTTTATCCTTTACTGGGTTGTAGCCTTTTTTTTCCTCATTCTGTCTCTCCTGCAGCAGATAAGTTTTTTTTTTTTGTTTTTTATGGCTGACTGCTCAGGAAAAGTCATGATAAAAGAGGGCCCTGCAGCACTGACATTTCAGAGCCAGGTAACCATTATTCCTGCAGCAAACACACTGACAGAATACAATGAAACTGAATGCAATAAATATGAAATCCTGCACAAAAAATGACGCTTTTTCCCTTCGTTAAGGACGCTTCAGACACCTAAGTAGCACATGAGGGGCTGTGCAGTGTTTTCTCCCAAAGGAGGAGTTTCGTCATCATCGGTGAACTCAACGACCCATGACCCAGTCGGCATAATCAGTGGACGTGCAGCAAAAAAAAAACGACGAAATTCCCGATTATAATCAAATACGGCACGTTACAGTAGAAGGGAGCAGCACCGAGCGCTGACAATGTGAGAAGAAAAAGCAAGTAAAAGTAGGTAATATATCAAAAGCAGCCATTTTATGATGTCTTGAGGGAAAGAAAATAGCGGAGGGAGGATGGGTAAAAAAAAAAAGGGAAAAGCGATGGCACGGTTTCAGCGACGTGTGGAAACAGTGATGAAACGGGAAAATGGAAAATCAAAAGCAGCACTTTGGTTATCAATCATTGTTCTCGTGATAGCAATAACAAACAGTGCAAGCGCAGCCCGGGGACGGGAAAACTTCGCCATCTGAAGCGCCAAATAATCACTGCCGGCGTCGCACTGACAGCCAAGTCGACCATCAATTCCCAAAAACTGATAAAACACGTTTAAACCGGCGTGTTATCTGAGCAGCAACAGAGAGTGAGCGAGCTACCTGCCTGCCTGCCTGACTGACGGCAGGGTTACCTCACCCTGAGTCATTAACCATGACTCATCGAAAATCGGCTTCCGACATCGTGTCTGAGATTAGGTGGGATCTTCTGCTGAAATGAAACATAAAGCCTCCTGAATGCAGGAGAAGTTAAAGAGTTGACAAACCAAACCCTGTCTCCTAGAAATGACTGCTAATTTACGGTAATTACTATATTTACTACAAACTATAAACTACTTACTTTGTTTGGACAATTACGCTTCATGGGGAATCATAATGACTGCTTGGATCATGTTCCCCTGCAATATTTTTCTTCTTCATATAATCTCTTTGTGCATCAAAAAAATGTGTGTGCGCGGTCGGGTTTGTGCAGCGAAAGTATTTTTGGCTGACGTCGAGGAAACATTGTGGTTTCGGTTAGACGCTAATACATGTAAACATACTGTGCTCTCTCGACTTTGTCAACATGTGACCAGCGCCGCAGTCTTTTCCTGAACTTAACAGAGTTCCTTGACTATGTGATCTTGTAGAGACAACGTACACACAGACCGAACTGCATTTTCCCATCATCAGATTAAAGTAGCATACTGACCTTTGTACAAAACCTGTCACATAACGTTGAAATTACATCTTCATGACCTGACTTTCATATTGAGGGTCGGAGGGGACGGTGGTAGAATTATAGGAGGGTTTCAATATTTGTAACAGTGATATCACTTCATATTTTTGAGGAGAACGGAGAGCATTTCTCACCATGTTTGTGGCGACAACACCTACTTTTTTGGCGTAACCAAAACAGGCATTTTAAGCGTATATGTTATCATTTCCTTTCCCAACTGGAGTGTTTTTTGTGCCTAAACCTAACCAGACCGTGAGCACAGTGTGGTCACAAGATCATAGTAAGAATGTCTTTTAAATGCAAAGTTTTGACATATCTGTGGCTTGCAGAAATGTACAGTCCCAATAATCCATCCGAGGCTAACAGAGTAGTCCACACATCACCCTCCCTCCCCCCAGCGATGTCTCCAGCTCCTCCTGGGGGATCCCGAGGCTTCCCTGAGCCAGATAAGATGTATAATCCCTCCACCTTGTTCTGGGGTCTACCACAGAGTCTCCTACCGACTAGATGTGCCCAAAAATCTTCCGATGGGAGGCAGCCAGGAGGCATCAAGAACTGGCTCCTTCCTCCTTTCTGAGCTCCCTCCAGATGTCTGAGCTCCTCACTCCTTATCTCATGACATTTTTTTGGACTAAATGAATTTACTGTTGCACAGCGGTACCACAAATGTAATTTCTAGGAGACAGTGTTGCTCAAACACGTACGTCTGCTGCTACTGAGTGCGTTTCCTCACGTGTCTAACACATCTCCTCCAGTCTGCCTCGGCACATGCGAGTGTTTGCGGTCGTACCCTCGCTCCCGGTCTCGGTCCCTTTGCTGCAAACAAACCCAGATTAATTAAGACCGAGCCCTTAATTGCCAAAGAGACTGCTGAGCGAGCGAAAACATAATGCTTTCCATTCCTGCTCTCGCTAATTTCATCACCTAATAAAGTATAAATAGAAGACATCTGACGACAGAGAAGCTTCTGGAGTGACCAGAAACCGTTGCATTCCCCCCAGAGTAGGAAGAGAAATGCTTACACTCAGTATTTCGACTGCCCAGGCTGCGGCTAAGCTCGGGCCAGGGAAGGGGGAATGGGGTTGGAAAGGATGAGTCATACATTGCTTTCCATGCTCAATGATTATAATACCCCATTACAGAGAAAAGCACTGTTTCCCAGCTGAAGTGAATACTCGGCTTGTGAGCCCGGACCAGACTTGACTTTTTTCAACACACTGCTGCGACAAAAAAGCGCCCTCTTAAAAAATCAAACGCAGGGAGTGGGAGCTGCATCACGAGGCGGCGCGTCCGAACTTTCACATCACTCGCGCGTTTCGTGTTGACATTTTAAACGCCGTCGCCGTCGCCTCCATTTTGTTCCCTTTCGTCTGTCAGGCGGGCGGGGAACACGCTGTCCCTTTCAATCGTAACGCGAACTGTGGCGATCCTGCTTTCGTGCGCGAGTCACAACACCTTTTAGAGGAGAAAAACCATCTGTATCTGGCTTCAAATCAAGCACGCCGTGTCATTAGCACAGAGCGCCATTGAGTAGCAACAATCATTTGCCCCTTGATTAGTCTGGAAGGGAATAGAGACAGTATCAGTCCCCGAATATGGCAAATAATGCGCTATTTGTGCTGCACAAAGGATCTCCTAAACTCTGTCCCGAGGTCGAAATGACCTGTCCCTGCGCATTTTGTTTTATCTCCCATGTTATCGGGCATTAGGGGCTGATTTACAGCGTCCTTTTTTTTTTCCCACAAAGCCTGCATTTACAGGCTGAAGTGGCACATGCAATTGCAGGGTCACTGCTTCTCTCCACAGTCCAACTAACTCAGATTCCTTCGCCCCCCCTCCCTCCCGCCTGCGCCACGGCAATAGGCACACACAAGAAGCCGTTTTTTTGCTTTTTTTTCCTCACCGCCACTTATCTGATTGAAGTTGGACGCGACCTCACGATTTGCCACTTAAAGGTGAGTCAGAAAACAAGCCACGGAAAAAAAAAACTACAGTTGCATGATGTCACCGTCTCTGGATGCTGAAAGCCCGTCGGCTGCCATGTAGCCGGGTGATAACACACACACGGCACATCTGCGTCTGGCTCTCACCTTCGACAAGCTGTGTCAGTCTGATTCGGACCGATCTGGACAGAACCGACTGTTCTAAACGCAAAAAAAATAAATAAATAAATAAAGAGAACAATTGCATCTTTGTCCTTTTATTTAGTCATAAAAAAGGGCTTGACTTTAACAATATAAAAAAGAACCGTAGTTCTAGCATCCTCCAGGGCAACCAGCTGTCAGCGTCCTGTAAAGTCTGCAGGCAAAGCACTCCGGATCTTATGCAATTTATTCGATTCTGCACGGATTCAAGTCGCTTCTCTGTGCTTTTCTAATCATCCTCGCGGAGAACTTTTACGCACAGCGAACGCAAGGAAAAACGGAATTATCCATAAATTCCTTCCGAGGACGAGTTGTCCAGATATAAAGAGACTGTAAATGAAAAACAGCTGCGGACCAGCTGTACCCGACCTTTAACCCTGTCATAAAGTTGGCTCGCTTAAACAAAAAGAACCTTTTAATGACCCGGGATGTGTTTGTGCAGAACCTGGCCGAGACGCGAGGCGCACTGCTATTATTTTCATAAACCCGGGCTATAAGGCTGCAGATGTTATTCGATTAGGAATTTTCGCTTGAAACCAGAACAGAATGGTGTATTTTCTTTAGAAAAATGCAACAGTGTTTTTTTTCTCTCTCTCTCTCTCTCTCTCTCTTTCTCTCTTCATGGTCCCTTGTTCCACCGCGAATGGGAAGAAAACATCTGGAAGACATTTTTTCAGGGCTTTTTGGAGAGCTTAGCAGACAGCACAATGGAACTTATCGATTCCAGATGTGAAGGCACTCAGTGAAACAGTGAGGCCTTCTTCTGTTTATCCCTTTTTAAATGGACATAAGGATAAAACAAATATCAGCGCCTAATGTGTAGCCTAATTCTCGAATCGTGATCGTATTTCCTGATTCCTTGGCGTATCTGCTGGCCCCCTTTCAAGACTCTTTTACCATCGGCGGCTTTGGCCAAAATCCATCCTTGTTTTCATTTGGCAAAAGGTATTCAAAGAATGTTATTTCAGTATTTTTGATGACTGAAGTGCTCCGCACATGTCAGTTCTGGTCCTGTGTGAATGTTTGTTACCGACGTCGACCATCCAAAGGAACTTTTTTAGTTAATTAACGATAACAAACCGCAGTGAAAAGAGTCTAAACAGATTTTTTTCTTCCGAGACGTGTGAAAAGAGTCTATTGATAGAGGAAACCAGGCAGAAAAAAAAGGCCAACTCAGCAGAAACACAAAGGAAACCATTTGGTCCGTAGCAGGTATGCTAATCATAAAACTACAAAACAACTGAGCTGTCACGCTAGGAGGCCGGGGCATTCTGTTACATTTCAATGGATGTTATTCAATCGGACGTCTGTGAGTATTTGGGGCACAAAAAAGTAAACTATTGCAGACTATATTCATAAAGAAAAAAAGCATCAAACGACGACCTAAAATAAATCACTTCACACTCTTTTCTCTTTGACCTCCACGAGCCGGAGGACAATTCGCTGAAACAAGAAGCAGCGAAGCTTCAACAGCAAGAATTCCTTTCTTCAGGCAGTGAAACTGTAAACCTGACAGCAGCGGCAATCCCAAAATCCCGACCTTCACCTCCGAACTCTGACCCCTCCTCTCATTCTTAACCTCCGCGTCTTATAGGCCTTCTGTTATTACCACTTTTCACATGAGTTTAAAGCGAGGTTTTCCTCATTAATGCCAGGGCGAAATGACCTCCTTTAAGAAGTGGGCAGCATGACTTCACTCGCTCCCTCTAATAAAGCTTGTCTTACATTCGGCGCGCTGATCCTCTGTGACCTCAGGTCGACATTCACTTCAAACAAATTGGTGGCGTGCCAAAATAAAAAAATAAATCAATTGATACAGTATGAGAGTTTAGGCTAACCTTTAAGCTAGCATTGCCCTGATTCCCTCAACAGAAAGTCTGAAGGATCTTTCAATTTGGATTGTGGATTTATGCACAGAAAATAAGCTCTGGAGCAAACACAAGTTTGTGATACTTAAATGTTTTGTTCAGCAAGATAATCTTTACAAATAAAGGCCACTAGACAGATTTATGAAGCGTTAATGTAATCACCAGAAGTAAAAAGCTAATGCTTTGCTAATGCTAATGATAAAAAAAACTACATTGCGGTCGCTTGACTTCAAATCCTACTGTACAATTGGCCACTTGTTAGCAACAACTTAGCTTAGCTTAGCTTAGGCTACTGACTTATTTTATGTTGGAGCTGTGAACATTTCTTAAGTGTGTATTAACCACACACCTTATTGAAAACCCCTTCCTTCGGCACGCTATATGTGGCAATGCATGAAGCATAGCTCAATATTTTCTGTCTTCATTTATCAGTTTGTCGTAGCTAAAGGCTAACACGCCTACAAGCTAAGCTACATTTGACTGAAGTCTTTTGGAGGTTCAGTACACCAGTAAAACCTTAAAGCTACACTAGGGAGCACTTAGCATCTATCCGCTAACTGTTTAACAGCCTTTAACTTTATTGTTTTAGTTCACCTTTACTTTTCTTACCAACCATGTTTCAGAGGTAGCAGACAAAGTTAGCAACTAGCAGGTTAGCCCTGTGTTCCTTCAGGAGGTAGTGGAGACCAAAACCGACCTAAAGTAATTTAAAAAAACACTTTAAACTTACTTTTACCACGGGGATAAAAACACAACTCCAAGTGAATGCTAATGCTGCCTTGTGTCTGCTGGGTGTCTACAGGCTAGGTAGGCTAACTGTTTGTTAGCACAGTGTTGTGTGGTGTTTTTAGCTTGTTCTGCTGCCTCCAGGTGGTGAAAAAACAGATGCATCTTTAAAAACTCAGACTTTTACATCTGAATAATGAAAGAAAGCTTGTGCTTACATTATGCCAGATGAGATAAATGACTACAGTCAAACAAAAAAAGTAGTTTTATTAAAGATTTTACACCCTGAGCTTGGCAGATTTGGGAAAATCAATGAAAGTGTCACCAAATGATTGGTCTACATTAGTTGTCAATCATTAAAATAACACAAATGGGTAACATAAAATCAAGAAACTGTTGTGGAAATCTAAGTTTTTGATATTCAATTGTTTACCCATATGAATATTTCTGTTATACCTGCATTTTTAAGCAAGTATACAGTGTATAGAACTGACAAGTGATGGTGTGTGCAGGCTTTCAGATGAATGCACATCCTGGTCTCTGGAGGCTAAAAGGTCATCTGGTGTGGGATCAAGATTTATCTCTTTACTGCTGACAAACCGGCTAATTGTCTGTAGTTACCATTTACTATTATCTATTCTACCATCATCCAGCGCTAGTGTGAATACTGACACAAAAAACTGATGTAAACTGAGCTCAAATCTGTAAGAATGTGAATAGAAGGTGATATGTTTAAGCCGAAGATGGAGATGATTAGTTCACACAGATCTGCATGTAGTTGGCTTGCTGCTGGCGCTCGTCAGACTGAGCAGCTCACAGCGTCACATCAGCACAAACCTCGGGCACTTTCTTAACCGTCCCGTTACAGATTGGGAAGGAGCCACCTGTTCGCCTCACAGCCCCGCGTCAGAGACAAGCAGCGGGACCACCAACCATGCCAGGCAGGCCTTAAGGTGCTAATAATACATGTAGGCCGGACCCCAGCCCCACTGCCCCACAGCGCTGCGTGACCTCTGAGCACCCATGGGACACAATAATGCCACATGAGACCGTGTCAAGATGACATGTATCACCTCTCTCCCTCACGTCTGTTCGTGCTTTAACATCTAATATAAAGACTTTAGGTGAGATAAGTGTTGGTGACAGGCAGGAGGAGACTGCAGTTAGAAAGTGGGGGGTCAGAAAGCTGCGCCTCCTGATGTTGGAGTCCTTAAGGCGACTCCACCCTACCACTTCAGACAGGCTGCAGCCCCTCCCCTCCTGTGGAAATCATGCTCATCCTTCTCATCACTTATTTAAAAAAAGAAAGAAAGAAAGAGGGAGGAAAGAAGTAAAGAAAAAAACCTCTCTGTAAAGTTTCTGGACTTCACGACTGCACTTTTTTTTACAAAGTTTGCACAATGCAAAACATACCTGAACACCTGGAAAACACTGTTTTTGATGTATTTATATGGTTTTACTTAACTGTACAGTGTATTATTTCTATTTTACACATGCAACATCTTTAAGATCACACATTCAGGCCTGCATGTGTCAGTTATTGGATGTTTTTGGGGGGGTTTTTTTGCAGATCAGCTTTCCAAGAAGAAGAAAAATCAAAGTGTCCAAAAAAAAAAAAACTCGCAGACACTTTTTGACACTTTGACAAGAGTTTCCCATAGTTTCGGGAACACCAAGCTGAATATATTAAGGGCACCAATAAAAAAAAAAAGGCACAAAGATGAGTTTTAGGAGGAGGAGGAGAAAACTTTTCTCAGCTCCAAGCACACACAACACAATCTCTCATCTTTTTTCTTTCTTTTTTCTTCTTTCTTGCACTCTTACCTGAACTTGCTTGCGTTGTGACAAAAAGCAGAATCACCGCTAAAGTGACTTGGACGTCCCTTATCCTCCGTTTAACTTTCCATCTTATATGGGTATCCATGACCGCCAGAGACGTCCACGGCAAAGTGGAAGGGATTCACTTTTTTTTTTTTTTTTACACTCAGCCACCTGGAGCGACTTGTTCTTAAGACTTGTGCACAGGCAACTTGTGGTCAGGAGCCCCCAATATTTAAAATAAAAAAAAAAAACAAGCCAAAAAAAAAAAAAAAAAAAAACAAGTCCCAGAGAAAGAGAGAAAAAAGGGGGAGGGGGGGTGTATCGTTATTTCTCAAGCAGCCATAAGGGGGTTTTGTTGGTGCGCGTTTCCTCCAGCTAGCAGACGGATGGGACACCCGTCTCTTCCCGCACGGCTCCTCTTCCTCTCTGCTTCTTCTGAGCTGTCCTGCACCGCTGCTCCTCCGTTCAGAAGTGTCGCCCCCCTCTCTCCGTCTCCGAGTCGTCACGTCAAGGCCCCCCTTCAAAAGTCCAGCACACGCAGGAGGGGAGGAAGGAGAGGAGGGAAAGAAAAAAAAAAAAAAAAAAAAAAAAAGGTCTTTCCCCCCTCCAAGGGCTGTCAGTCACTCTCACGGACAGCAGGCTCGGACAAATCACAAGCCGCGCACACATCCAGAGCCAGCCCCCCTGTTATTGGGAGGTGGGAGGAGAGAGGAGGAGGAGGAGGAGGAGGAGAGGGAAAAGAGAGAAAGAAAAAAAAAGTTGAGGGGAAAGTTTCACGCCTCCCTGATTCTCTGCGCGCTCTTGAATTCTTCTTTGACATGGAGGCTGTGTGGAGAGGAGAGAGGGACGGAGCGGGAAAAGCAAACTCAGACTCAGACATTTAACGTGCGCGACTGTGATGTAGATACATGTGATGACGGTGACCAACAGGTGGACGTCACTTCTGTCCACGCGCAACTTTAAAGGTGCACTTTGTAGTTTTTTTGGGGGGGGAAAGAGGAGAAACATCATCGACTGAAGAAACTAAATAACCAATTTCTCTTTGTTTTCATGACAAAATAAAGTGAATGCACAAACTTTGAATCAACAGGTGGACGTCGCTTCTGTCCATGCATCCATCTATTATGTTTGAGACAATAACCCGCTTTACATTAATCAAATCATGACTGAATAAAGTGAATATACAAACTTTGTTTATATGTGGCGGACCCTGCCACCTTTCTGGCCTCAAACAGATGTTGAATCAACAGGTGAACGTCACTTCTATCCATGCACCCACATATTAGGTACATTTATTTGATGATCTATACTGAAGAGTTATTTATATCAGAGCTATTAACTATTTGTTCATTGACTTTTTTTTATGCCTGAACAAACTAAATAAACAGTTTCTCTTCGTTTCCATGACTGAATAAAGTAAATAACCACACTTTCTTTATACGTGGCGGACCCTGCCACCTTTCTGGCTTCAAACAGATGTTGAATCAACAGGTGGACGTCGCTTCGGTCCATGTGTTGAGATATTAACCAGCTTAACATCAATCAAATCAACTTCTAAAGGCGCACTTTGTAGATTTTGTGGAAGACAATAAATATCTTCACTGACTGATTTGTTTTCATTTTTTATGCTTGAATAACTGAATAAACAATGTGACTTTAAAGACCGACACAATTTCTGCCTAACTTTGTTTATGTGTGGCGGACCCTGCCACCTCTCTGGCTTCAAACTGTGTTAAATCATTAGG
This sequence comes from Sparus aurata, assembly GCF_900880675.1. Lineage (NCBI taxonomy): Eukaryota > Metazoa > Chordata > Actinopteri > Spariformes > Sparidae > Sparus > Sparus aurata. The sequence goes on along the minus strand of NC_044198.1, from coordinate 23,857,407 downwards.
TTTGAGACATTAACCTACTTTACATTAATCAAATCAACTTTTAAAAAGGTACACTTCATTGGCTGAAGAAACTAAATAAACACTTTCTCTCCGTTTTCTAACTAAATAAACAAGCTCACCTTAAAAGACGACACGTTTTCTGTCTAACTTTGTTTTTGTGTGGCGGACCCTGCCACCTTTCTAGCTTCAAACAGTGGTGAATCATCAGGTTTCATTAATATTCAAGATTATTTGTTTGAAAAAAAATGCCAAATGGGTAATTGGACGACCCAAAGACCGCGATATCAGTTTGTTTTTTGTGTTAATTGTTAATTGGACGTACTTGAAAATGTGCACTATTAGTGAAAAAAAAAAAAGACACGTCTCTGTGTCGATGTTACTTAATACTGTGCTCACACGGTGGTATTTAATCCGTTGAGTGTGTTGGGCTAGAGGGGTCTTATAAAACGCTTTGAAGCTAATTTGTGATTTAAATCTGTGTGGTTCCATTAATAAATCTGACTTAACCACATCAAATCATCAATCAGTCCGACTCCGGGGCCGACGGTAATGATTCCACTGTGTGTCATCTGTTGTGGTGCATTATTCTAATTCAGTGTGCTCAAACAACTGACCGCAAATCAGCTAAAACAAAACCCAGCGTAAGGTTTAGTTTTTCTTTTTATTATTTGATTTAATAGGGGATGATGCAGTTTAACAGAGTGCCAGTACAGAGTCTCTAGTTGGACTTTGACATGGAAGACATAAAACATACAGCTTTTAATGGTCCGCATCATAAAATCACAATACCATACAACACAAACACCAGAATATATCAACACACGTGTAACCTACGTAGAAGTACAGTACACTAAAAAACAGGTTTGGTTTGCTTTTACATCTGATATTAGTGTGTTTTCAGTTAGTAATATGTTCCAGATTTCACAGCCTGATTGTCCAAATTTAGATTTGCAATGTGGTATTTTACAGCTGCTGTTCACCATGTGCTGTTCTGGACTTAATGTAATAAACCTGAAGAAATAGTGAACCAAAAAATCCATTACTAATGTATATTTTGGCTCATGTGGAAGAACAGGTCCACTAATGATCAATATGTAGAATAGAAAAGTGAGATATAACTGCAGTCCATTTAACAATTCAGTCCTCCGCAGACTTGCCATAATATGAAATGCGCCCATAAAAAATCATGTTTTATGTTTTATAACATCAGAGAAAGTAATGTTTCAATCACAGTTTGGCTCTTTTGTACTCAACGAACATCCAGTTTGGACTTGAAACATACTTTCTCTCTAAAAAAGGGAACTCTTGACAGTTTTCTAACCAACGAATACTTAAAGAAAACATTTCTTTGAAGCCATGTAAATGCAATCTGAGATGTCACTGTTGTATTTTAAAATAAAGTAGTGAGGAAGCAAAGATAACGTAGTGCTACAGTTGTAATTCTAACTACATTAAAGAACAATACGTCTATTTTTAAAACCTTCTTTCGGGCCAAACACGACCTCTCGCTGCTAAAAATGGCAGCTGTCTTTTATAAGCTTGTCATATGGCAGCTCCAGCGGGGGGGCAAACTTCCATTAACTGCCCAGTAAAAAGCCGTCTTCAAGCTCAGTAAACAAACAGAACGGTGGCTATGGACACGTCTGAGTTTAGACGCGGATGGAGTTGCCATCGCAAAGTTGGACCGTCTCTAAAATATGCATTACAATAGCAATGTATACATTTAAAGAAGAAGGTGAGCATCTTTAACCTGACTGCTTCGTATCCACATCTAGATTTCCTAACATTTACATTCCCTGACAGAAACATTTATCCGTTCAGCATATCAACCTTTGCAGCAGTTTTACCTCAGATAACCCGTCTCACCATCTTCTGATTTCTACCAGCTTGTCCTCAACAGACGAGAGGATATTTACATCAGGAGTGCACCAGCCTTTCCTAACTGACCACTTAGCCATATAATGGTTACGTGGTCAGATATATGGTTCAAATTACGGCCTGAGCCCTGTATTTAGGGTGGCTCTGCACCTACACCGCACTAATTTTAAAATGCTCTCAAACTGCTCCTGTACAAGGCCTACGCTCGCTCCCGTAAAGTGTCCTCTAACCGAGAACATGGTGATTTATGTGCACGCTGGACCGTGAGGCGGTTGCGCTTCATTTGACGACTCTCAGACAGAATAATTCCTCACAAAATAAATCCCAGAGAGATAAAAGAAAAAAGATGGGATGTACAGTGGAGAGGAGAGAAGTCGCCTAAATTGTGATTTAGTGCTTGAGTTTCTCTGTTCAGAGAGTTTTTCTCCTTCTTTCTCTTTGTCCTGTTTTCCACATTCGCCATGTGTCAGGCTGGATATCAAAGCCTTAATCAGTCCAACCTTTTTTATTGTCCTCCTCTGTTAAAGTAACACTTACAGATGGTTTGACTCTTACTGGAGCTAGATGAGAAAGTTTCAAAACTCTAGCTTTTTAGTTTAGCCTAGCTTACTGGCCTATAATGTTTAGCGTGTTAGTGGAGATTTAAAAATCACTGAATTACAAAACATTTGTACCAAACAAACTAGTTCATATGTGGAGATTAGTGTTGATGAGAATTTACACCCAGTAACGCCACGTGACACTGTTAGCTAACGGAATCAACTGACAACGCAAACATTAGCTTGCTAAGCTACAACGAATCTACAGTGAAGAGAAAAAGGAGCAGGTTGACACTTGACACTAGATTAAACATGTAATTATGACAATTTGGACATTTTCAACTGAAAGGGACATGAAAACGACTTAGTTTGGCTATTGTGTCAATGGCAGCCGCCGCAGTGGCTGTGGAAGAAGCTAGCATACTTAAATTCACACTTTTAGCTGACGGAATCAACTGACAACACAAATGTTAGCTTGCTAGGCTACAATAAATTTAGAGTGAAGAGAAAAAGAAGAAGGTTTACATGTGAAACTAGATAAAAAATGTAATTATGAAAATTTGGAAGTTTTCAACTGAAAGGGACAAGAAAATGTCGGTTAGTTTGGCAGTTGTGTCAGCTGTAGCCGCCGCAGTGGTTGTCGAAGTAGCTAGCTTCTTTAAATCAACTGCTAGATTAGCACAATGTACGTCACAATCTGTAGTGATTTTCAGGGTCATAACTCAGTCAAACTTGAACATACATACATAATACACACATTTATAGATTCTGTAAATGTTACCTTTCAAAGATACCACACCTCCATTGTGAATAAACGTCCATTAATCTGTGTAGAAATCAAAGTAAAAAGGCGCTCATTGGAACTGCAGAACTTGCCTGAGAATTATCACGTTTTTAAGTTGTCTTCAGTGTCAAAGTAATTCACTGACAGTTTCTTGAATATCTATGGGTAAAATGCAAGCAGGAACTGGAAATAGCTAATTCGGCATACTTTTAATTGGTTTCAGTTTGACGGATTCTATATGATTATTGGCTAAACAAACTGAACTTGTGTTGTAGCCAACAGCTAGCTCAATGGCAAAGTTGGACTTCCATTTGTATATCCTCCAAAACACTCAAATTATGGGAGCTGTAGTTCCAAAACAAAGTTATCAGTATTATTATTTAAAAAATGTTCATGTTGCTCTTTCAATATATCTCTATTTGAGACTTCTATAGCTCAGAATGTCCCAAAAAACCATGTTAACAGAGACACTGGGGGTCAGACTGGTGCCCCAGTCATTTCAGTAACTGATTACTCACTGAGACATTCCTGGAGTGTTACTGTTGGATTCTGATTCAGCAAACCATTCATTTGAAAATAGTTACTTAGACCTAAGAACAGACTTTATATAAATTGGTGGAAAAAAATAGTGAAACCCTGCAGTCCAGACGCCACCGTAGAAGGAAAGACACCATCATACAGGACACATTCTTGGAATACTTCAAACTTGGCTTATGTCGTCATAACTTTTTTTCTGTTTAGGGTGTTCAACTTGAAAAAATACACAAGGTTTTATTGTGACAGAAGCATCTTTAAATACAAGGCAGGGATTTTAGAGGGACATTTTTATGGGCTGTGAAGGAGCTCGCGTCTGCACGTCTTCTTCCTCCTCAGGTCCCCCCCCCTGTAAACCAAAGCATTTCAGTTCTCATAAACTTTGTACAAGTTGAATTACGTGTGTTTAAACCTGCCTTTTTTTTTTTTTTTTTAGATCTTCTCAATCATTTCTCAGACACCCAGTAATCATCCACAGACCGTACATCAAAACATCGCTCTGCAAGTGTTGTGATGAGGATGAATTACAGAACGGAGTTGATTCAGTGGTTTCACTTTAATGATAGATCCTTAAAGAGCCAGAAGCAGGAAACTCGAATACAGCACACACACAAAAAAAAGAAAAGAAAAAAGACAAGATAAATCGTGGATCCTGGCACCGAGCGGCTCCTGGCAGCTCCGAACGGCAGATTAGATTTCTACGCAATGTTGTGCTGCAGAGCAAAAAAAAGAAAAGTTTGAAATTGAAGTTTCGCAGAGGGAGATTCGCATGTGTCGTCCACTGTTTTGTGAGGCTTTTCTGGCACTGAGGCGAATCCTGGAAACAAAGGAGGCACGTGCACTATCGGAGAAGAGGGGAAACCCAGGAGCTGACTAACACAAATTTGAACAAACACAGCGTACACAGTCATAGTTTTTCAGATGGCAATCAAATCTGAAACACAAATCGATTTGTGGCGTTGCATTCTTTATTAGATGTTCACCATTTTGCAGAAGGAGCCGTTCTCAAAATATCGTTTAAGTAGTGCTGGTAATCTTAACGAAGGGAGCAGAACCTTTTGACAATTACTGAACCCAGTGCCTTGTCTTTCAGCTGCACACTGGTGTTGTTCTGCATTGTTATAGCCTGTTTGGCATGACGCACCGTGGCAGGACACCATATTTTCCATTCCACAATGTGTGACTCCGTCCCGTGCCAGATTTTATCCTGGCAAACCTCCCCCTTTAAACGCACTGTGGGGAAACTGTGAAGCATTAAGAGACCTGACTGTTCAGAGAAAAATCTCAAGAGCACACATATACACACACACCGGTCGGGATGATGACAAGAGATGGAAAACACACGTTTAATGCGTTTAATGACTCACCTGCCTGCTCATGCTCCCACTTGCAGCTCATCATTTTCTTCGACATGCTGTGTTGGATTTGCAAGCGCAGGGCCAAAAGAATATAAATGCCAGGCACGAATCAATCAATGTAGGTATTAACTTAACTCAACACGATACGACAGCCATGCATTGTGCTGGACGTCCTGCAAAAAGAGTGCAGCAAAAGGAATGAGAGTGTCGGTGAGATGATTATCCAACTTGAGTTTGTTGGAGAGCAACGGGGATATAAGTTGATGAAGCATCTGTGTTCAAACTGTTGTGTCCTCCACGATGTTTGAGTTCATTGAGCTGAGACCTTCTTCCTGTTTTAACAACACAGAACTTAATCCAACTTGTGCTATTCAAGAAATGCAGAACATGTGCTCAGAGTCCTCGAAAGTGTCGGTCGGTTGTTTCTCACCGTTAATACAGGTGCTGTCACATATTTCATTATTGAAACATTTAGAATATCTTTGGAACATTGAGAAGAATTGTATTTATTTCTTTTTCCGTTCACTGGAAATGTTAGCAGTTGCATCAACAGTTCATGCTCAGTGATGCAACGTAACTAAGCACATTTTAATCTCCGTACTATTCATTTTGGCTGTCAATATTACATTTTTTTTCTCAACTACATTCATTAGACACCTGCTGTTACTGATTACTTAGTAACTAGTCATTTATTTAATCTTCAACTGGTTAAAAAACGATCAGAATAAGTTCGTTATCTCATAATATTCAATACAGTATTTACATATACACTACCGTTCAAACGTTTGGGGTCACCCAGAAAATTTTGTGTTTTCCATGAAAAGTCACACTTTTATTTACCACCATGAGTTGTAAAATGAATAGAAAATATAGTCAAGACATTGACAAGGTTAGAAATAACGATTTTTATTTGAAATAATATTTTTTTTCCTATAAACTTTGCTTTAGTCAAAGAATCCTCAATTTGCAGCAATTACAGCATTGCAGACCTTGGGCATTCCAGCTGTTAATTTGTTGAGGTAATCAGGAGAAATTTCACCCCACGCTTCTAGAAGCCCCTCCCACAAGTTGGATTGGCTGGATGGGCACTTCTTGCGTACCATACGGTCAAGCTGCTCCCACAACAGCTCAATGGGGTTTAGATCTGGTGACTGCGCTGGCCACTCCATTACAGATAGAATACCAGCTGCCTGCTTCTTCTCTAAATAGTTCTTGCACAACTTGGAGGTGTGCTTTGGGTCATTGTCCTGTTGTAGGATGAAATTGGCTCCAATCAAGCGCTGTCCACAGGGTATGGCATGGCGTTGCAAAATGGAGTGATAGCCTTCCTTATTCAGAATCCCTTTAACCCTGAACAAATCTCCCACCTTACCAGCACCAAAGCAACCCCAGACCATCACGTTACCCCCACCATGCTTGACAGATGGCGTCAGGCACTCTTCCAGCATCTTTTCAGTTGTTCTGCGTCTCACAAATGTTCTTCTGTGTGATCCAAACACCTCAAACTTCGATTTGTCCGTCCATAACACTTTTTTCCAATCTTCCTCTGTCCGATGTCTGTGTTCCTTTGCCCATATTAATCTTTTTCTTTTATTGGCCAGTCTCAGATATGGCTTTTTCTTTGCCACTCTGCCCTGAAGACCAGCATCCCGGAGTCGCCTCTTCACTGTAGATGTTGACACTGGCGTTTTGCGGGTACTATTTAATGAAGCTGCCAGTTGAGGACCTGTGAGGCGTCTATTTCTCAAACTAGAGACTCTAATGTACTTATCTTCTTGCTCAGTTGTGCAGCGGGGCCTCCCACTTCTCTTTCTACTCTGGTTAGAGCCTGTTTGTGCTGTTCTCTGAAGGGAGTAGTACACACCGTTGTAGGAAATCTTCAGTTTCTTGGCAATTTCTCGCATGGAATAGCCTTCATTTCTAAGAACAAGAATAGACTGTCGAGTTTCACATGAAAGTTCTCTTTTTCTGGCCATTTTGAGCGTTTAATCGTCCCCACAAATGTGATGCTCCAGATACTCAACCTGCTCAAAGGAAGGTCAGTTTTATAGCTTCTCTAACCAGCTAAACTGTTTTCAGCTGTGCTAACATAATTGCACAAGGGTTTTCTAATCATCCATTAGCCTTCTGACCCAATGAGCAAACACATTGTACCATTAGAACACTGGAGTGATAGTTGCTGGAAATGGGCCTCTATACACCTATGTAGATATTGCACCAAAAAACAGACATTTGCAGCTAGAATAGTCATTTACCACATTAGCAATGTATAGATTAGTTTAAACTTAGATTAGTTTAAAGCACTGTTTTTTTAAACAGTGCTTTTCTTTCAAAAATAAGGACATTTCTAAGTGACCCCAAACTTTTGGCCGGTAGTGTACATGTAAATATATGTACAAAGAACTTTTACGTGTACTTTTGATACTTAAAGACATTTTATCGGACACTTTAAGACTTTTATATGTGAACTATTTGTGTGGGTAACTTTTACCAAAATCATAGTTTATCACAGTATCGTTTATATAACTTTAACTTTAACTTAATATAACTAACTTGTACTTTTGGGAGGATTTAGCAGATTTTACATAATACATAACCTAATATAATCTGTAATAACAAAGTTCTTTCAGTTTCACCACCCTGCAATTGACGTGTTTTAACTCATGATCTATACGATCTATATGTTAATTAATAATTAACTACTTTTGGCTATTAAAAGAGCATCTGACACCTTCGACGTGTTGACATTCTGACCCGTGACGACTCAGTAATCATAACTACATTATCACATTAGTACTCAGGCTTATGTAATAATGTGGAGGAGGGTCTGTCGCTCAGGAGGCAGAACGGGTCATCCACTAATCGGAAGGTTGTTGGTTTGAACCCTGTATCTCCTGGCTGCATGGTTCAGTATCCTCAGGCAAGATTCTGAACCCCAAAAAAGCATTGAAGAGCGCTTTGAGTGGTCAGGAGAATCAAAAACATAAGTTATTTTACCAATCTCTGTCTTCATTTTGATCCAAGCTACATCCTGATGAAGTTTTGCGACTGTTTTGTGAACATATTGACATATAAACTCCCGCCAAAGTACTCAAAACCACTTCTGTGTCAGTTCCTGCTTCAGTAGAGACATTTCCCCATGATGAAACACACCGGTAGTAAAGACATGCAGTATATACAGGTGGCAAGTGTAAGTCCCTATAAAATATAACTGCCTCCAGTTAATTTTATATTTTTCCCACAATCACGTCGAACGTATGACCCCCAGAAGTCTCAGGTAACTTCCTGCTTCCTGGGCGGCAAGCAGCAGGTTTCGTTTAATGTTTATTTAGCAGTAAAAGTAAAAAAAAAAAATCAAGCAGTGTTTAAGTACATGGATTAAAAAGCCTCGAGGTGACATATGGAGTTCATAAAGACGAACAAGAAGCAAGAGTGTTGCCAAAACACTGACGAAGACGATGAGAAACGAAGAGCGAGCCTTTACATGTTTCCCTCTGAAGAGCGAAGAGGGGACCGCTCGAACAAATTACACTCGGAGTCATTACGCCGGCTTTGATGTCGATGTTAATTAGTTTTCGGGCTGTCTAGCATCTTAAATGTGCCGCTCTGACGTCCATCATGTCTCGGCTGACTGAATTATACAATGTAAAGAGGACAAATCTCACATATAATTGTCGAGGTTTCCCTCCCCGAAAGGAAAACATTAGCATAAACCATCCATTGTTGCGCATCTCGAAGGTGAGATAAGGCCTGTTCAAATTTGGGTTTCGTTCCGCAGTCCTCCTCTCTCTCAGTGAAGAGAACAAACGCTCCTTTTAAATTAATTCTGTCGACCAAAGCGGTGAGAATTAAAGCGCCGAAGTTGTCGCCTAAGAAATTAACTAACCATGTCTCCTTCCTCCACCCCTGCGAGCCCAGCTCCGCCCTGTCGGCTGTTTGTAGTGGTGACTGTAATTATGGAAGGCACTTGGAGCCCATGTGTTTTAACAAGACCCGTTCGTTATGTTCCTCTCTCACTGCCGAAGGGTGGCTCGTCCATAATTGCGACGGTCCGAGGAGTGACGCTGCGCAAACAAGTGGCTCATCTGTGTCCACTGAGGTTTGAACTGGAGTTTGCTCTATTACCAGTGCAATACACTTCTTTCAAGGCAGAGCGAGTGTTTCTGATGTGGGACTGGGCCTGTTTTTCCCATGTTTACCTGGAGGAATACATTTGACTTCAGTCAGACTTCTGCTGTTTATGAAACGAAGATCTTCCCGGCTGGAGAATCTGAAAAATGTAGATGAGTTTTGATTACACTCGTTTCTTCGGGATCCTTTTTTTTCTCCATTTTATTCCACTCAAATAAAAAAAAAGAAAAGGTTTTTACGGCCTGGCAGCTCACCTGATGTATTTTCGCTGTCTTTGACATCCTGTGATCTCGACACCAGAGCTCAGAGCTGCCCTGAAAAATCCTCAAATCAAAGCAACACTTTGCTACCAGTATGATGAATGAAACATCAGACATCTTCCCATTTGATTAAATTACCATCCAGAGTCAGTATTCTTTTCTGGGCCGTGCTTGTGACATGGCACATGGGATGGTCCATCATTTTGGTCCAGGCTTAAATATGTCAACAACGTGAAATGTTTTACAGACACTCACAGTCTCCAGAGGATGAATCCTAATTATTTTGATGATATGTTGGGTTTTTTCCTGCTGCGTCACCATGTAGTTGCACTTTTGGTCGTCATTTAAAGTTCCCATGAGGTCAAAATCAAAATGTGGAAGAGTTTTCCTGCTTCCTCTCATACGTGTATCAACAGAAGGAAGCTGCGAGGACAGTGTGTTTCCTGTGGACTGAGCCTCATTAGCTTTTGTTCAAAAACACAAATTTATATTTCCAGATTTGGGCGACACTGGGTCATATTTTATGGAGAACGTTTTTCCTTTTTCCCTGTGGCTGCTCACGTCTTCATCGTGGGATAGTTAGAAATGTAATTTCGATTCCTTTGTATGTCTGGTACATGTGAAGAATTGACAATAAAGCCGACTTTGACTTTGACTTTGAGAAAAAAGGAGTGAACTATTTAAATGAATATATTGATGACACACAACTTCTTAAACAAAACCATGTCTGTTTTAAAATTCAAATAACCGATGGCATTAACTTTCTTCATCCTTGAAAATGCAATAAACAAACAAAAACATTTTTCTTTATGCTTTTTTGTATTAATCTCATTGCCACAAATACAAAAAGCATAAATTAACATTAGTCTTTGACAATGACTTTAAAGCATCGCCACCATATTTTAATATATTTCAACGATACATCACTGGATGACACAATAAGCTGCTAATAAATAAAAAAGAGCCTATGAGTTCTGCGGGCCTCTCTCTCCAGCAGCTCCCCATAAAAACGCATGTGTTGATTACAATGTACCGCTCGCCACTCGTCGGGCCTTACATAACAACATGGCATCCCGATATATCATTAGTTCACAAGCCTCCCACATTCTCTGCTTGCGGGATGCAGAAATGGTCCCTGCATTCAAAAGAAACAGCTTCGGGTCAGGGTCATCTTTTATGGGGCCTGCTGCCTCTTCCAGCGAGCCACCAGCCATTGTGTGGAGCGGCACACACAGTTTTTCAGTCCCACGGTGAGAGTCGAGCTCTTTATTTAATCAAAAGGACAACTTGGCCACAGAGAACTGACTCACTGAATTAAACATACTCAAGTTTTTTTGTTTTTTTTTTTGCGTAGAACATCACAGACTCTTGACCCGAATGGAGCCTCATGGTTTCACGGTTCAGTCTACTCAACCGTGATGCGGGCCGCTCTTGTGTTTGGAAATTTGGCTGCTGATTCTGGGAAGTCAAACAAAAAGCTAAACCACAATAAAACATGAAGAAATATTTGAGTTGTCCACAACATTATACAGCATTCATCGTGCATTTCCTCCATGAATGGAAACCTATTACGCTGGAAACTGGAACATTTTACAACACAATGAGTCTGCAAATTATATCAGCGAGCACTAACAAGTACTAATGTAAGAGTACTTCACTACTATGACTACTTTTTTACATGTACTCAGTTACATTTATCTGACAACTTTATATAACTGTTACTATACAAATTTAGATTTTGGTTACACTTTATTATGACCATCATTAAACAATGCATTAAAATGAATAATAATCCATATATTCAGTAATTGTAAATATTTATTAACATCAGTTGCAACTTTGTAATGACCGTTCAAATAATGTTACATAATCACTGGCTTAACAAACGGTTTATAAAACATCTCATTGTTTGTTGACAGTGAAATAACTCATTTTGAATTAACTAACAATGTACAATGTATCGATGATGTTTATCATAAAGTGTTACCAGGATTTTTTTTAGCAAACAAAACATAAAAAGAGCTCGAACAATATGATGTTTTATTAAGAATTAAACCACCCAACAATGAAAGAATCATGTTAATACTCATAATGAAGACATCATGGCTCCCGCTTTACAAATGTGAAGATTTGCTGCTTTTCCCTTTAACTATTTCAATTTACCTTTAATGTTACGTAAGAATGTGTGTTTGAGTTAAAACATACATAATTAAAAATACATATGTCAGTTTTTGACTTATTGTCAGAGACGGGGGCTGCTGAGCTGAGTTTTTTTGTGAGTAGTGTAACGCCAAGTTTCCCCCGTTGCTCCAACCTCCCCGTCTGTGGAGACTGCACTGCTAACTGAGCTAACTGGCTAACAGCAGCTAGAAGCTACAGCTAAAGATAGCTACAGAAAAGAGTATAGTGAGCAGCAGTTAGAGGCTCATCTGGTGGTATGCTGCTCCCTATTAGCTTCGAGTTGGGTGGCCCAATTCCTACATATTGCACCTTTGATGACAATAAATGAGCTCCACTGACCTGAACTTTTACTTTTAATCCTTTTAAAAAACATTTTATTGATTACATTAAACTTATTCACTTTTACTTGAGTATCATTTCTACTAGTAATGTATTTTTACAGTGTTGTGTTCACAATTCTACATGAGGAAATCATCTGAACACTTTCTCCAACGCTGGTGTCTTATCTCAGCTTCAGCTTCCCCTCAAAGATTTACTTTTCAAACAGTCACTGTGTGTGTGTGTGTGTGTGTGGTGTGTGGTTTTGTGAGGACCCGCCTCCTGTCAATCAAAAACCAAGTCAACGGGCAAACCACACCTCGACAATTTTGTCAGTTATAATCAGTAAAACACAAAGAGAAGATAAAAGGAAAGCTGAATTTTGGAAGCTTCTTCTTTAACTTACTGTGTAATTAGGCAGTATTTACTGTATTTCCAAATATTTACTTTATGATTAAATACAGGGGAAAGAGGAATTAAAGATAAAACTGTTGTTTTTTTTCAGTTTCCATGCAGACAGACAGTTTTGTTAGCTGCGTATACGTTGTAGCACGTACACAGACTGAAATAAACTCTGACAGCGCGCCCCCTTCTTCTGCTGTTTGTTTTGATGATGTCGATGTGACTTCTCGGGACACAGAGAGTTTCCATTGGCCGTCGGTTGGAACTGAGCTCATATAAATATTATCATGAGTGCATAAAAACCTGCGCACATGTGAAAGTCTTCAGCAGCTGCCCGCGAGAGAGTAATACATCAGATTAGAGCACTGATGGTACGTGAAGACTCGCACTTAGCTGACGAACACAAACACGTCCCCCCCTCCTCGGATACACGCCGCACACTTGACACGTTGTCATGAACTCACCGGCTGCCAGTTATCAAATGGGTGCAAATCCCCTGTTGGCAGGAGTCCTGCTGCCTGCATGTTTGTGCTCCGGAGGAACAACCCTCCCTGGAGTCAGGAGAGCGACGAGGACTTTCACGGAAACCTTTAGAGAATAAGATGTTTCCTGATCGTTAAACTCTATGTGTGATTATCAATCAATCAAGACTTGGGAACTGAGAGGTGCCATCTTGAGTAAAATATATAATTATTAAAACCATCATTGATAAAATACAGAAAGGGACAACAAGTCTGAAACCACCAGTCAAAACACATCCACCTCCTTCTCTACTATTGACCACAACAGGCCCAACAATCTGAGCGAATTCCTAAAAACTGCCCGTGAATCTCAGAACATCCCAGCACCCAGCAGGTCCCCCTTCAAACCCAACCACAGCACGAATTCATGTAAAGCCAACACGCAACAGCACCCCAGCACAAGCCGACAGCGCCAGAACAAGCGCCCAACTTTGCCTGGGAGAAGAAAGCCCAATGCAGCAAACTCCCAGTCCCGAATTTATCCTGCAGCAGGACAAAGATCCCTCAACACATCCCAAACACCCGCAAGACAACCCAATCGCCAGAAGATCATGTTTTAGCTTAAAATACCTGTTTTGGTCACTATGAACGTGGATGGCGATGGTCCGACATCCTCAGAAAAGTGGTTGCCACAAAAACAGCTGATTTCCCCCGGTATTCTTGAAAATATCTGGCGGCATGACTCGCACTCTGGACAACCATTCTGCAGCCATGTTGGATTGTGTTAACACCACCACACTGTCCTCCTCCTCATGTGAAAGGTGGCTAATAAACATACAATGCAAATGTGAAATGCCACATTTGGTACAACTGTTAACTAGAAGTTTCCTGCCATTGTCGCGGACATTGAATCATAATTTATAGGCCCTTATGCTTTTATTTTGGTGAATAAATGAATAATATGTACAAAAAGTTGTGGAATCAGTCAAGTAGATCGTTCTCGCTGGCGGCCAAATGTAAAGGCTACAAAGTAACCCTTGTTTTTGACACGACAGGCTACGATTGTAATGTGTCTGATTACATTATGGAAAGGGTCCCTTCAGCGATAGATATTTTCCTTTGGGTAAAAACTATTTTTTTTTGTTTAACCAGCAGCAGCCTCCGTGTCGCTCTCGCCAAATCGACCAGACATCATTTACAGAAACAGTCATTTTACTACAGTCAAACACTCTCGACAAGAAACCAAATTAATCTAACCAAAACCACCTTGTTTAATCTTTCAAGTGTTCCAAAAATCACCACTCTGGTATTTTTTTTGGGGTGGAAATTAACCCTTAATTCACGTCTACGTGGGGAAACAAAGGTAGGTACGTAGGGAAGGTAGTCGCAGGCTTGGAACGTAAACTGTCCCTTAAAATGCATTCAGGGTTTTTCCTGCAGTTCACTCTTCTTTTTCAGTTTTGTAAAAGTTTTTGCTTTTTGGCAGCTGGACTCTTGGATACACCAACGCCGAGCAGCTGAAAGCACTCATTACCAGTCTCTAACAACTTTAAGTCTCTGCAGCTGTAGTTAAGGAATTTTACGATTCTGTTTAGGCCTTTTCTTTTTTTTTTTTTGTTTGTGTGAAACTCGGTATAAATGTATTTTCATCTTGTTATGTTACGTGGCTGCGTATGCATTAAAACGTGTTGTTCCCTGCTGCAGGAAAGGCACTGTACAGTGTTTACAGCTCACAGAGCGACGGCCTCTTGTGATGACAAGTCACCAAATGTTTTCAATCTAAAGGGAGGAGAACAATTGGGGGAAGATACAAATCAGATGATGATTTATTTGGTAAAAACAGAAAAAACGCATAATTGGCTAAACCAAAGCGGGATGTGTGCTCCATTTATTCGCTGATCAGATTTTATCCCATTAATTCCTGATTTAGAAAAATGAAAACCCAAAAGATTTTGAGCCGTAGTTAGATCAATAAACGGCTTCCAGATTTGTGGCGACCAAAGCAGGTAGTTTAGGCCAAAACACGATCGTTTCCAACTACTAACCAAGTGGTTTTCGTGCCAAAACTGAAACCAGACCATGAACGCAATGTCGTCACAACATAAAATCGAAAAAAAGAAGCTGGAGAATGTACAGTTACAGCCTACAGAGGTGCAAAGTTCGAACGTATCCACGGCTTGAAGAAACTGTGCATCACCAACATTCATTCTGGCAATTGGGTCGGGTAAAAAAAAGAGTAGATTGCATGTGTTTTGTGACCGACTGTACCTTGGAGGTGCGGTGTTTTGCATCATTTGTATGCAATTCACTGACCCCGGTGACTCTGTCAGCAGCTGAGCAACAGCTTGGCTTGGTTCTCGCCCCTGGCCTGACTGTAAACTCCACTCTGCAGGCAACCGACCACTCAAACACACTACCTTGGTCTCACATGTGGCACGCAGCCTGTGCTCTTGGCTCAGGTTGGTCCTGCTGTTCTCTGTCCCACACTCCTGTTATTTTTTATCTAGTGCTCTTAAAGCCTGATGTCATAAATTAAACATCGCATACAGGCTGTAATAATTAAGAGCCAGCAGGATATGCTAATCAGAGACTCCAAGATAGAAAGTATCGGGGTCGGAGCGCAACGCCAGATGGAGTCTCCGCGGGTGTGGACCGGTTCCAAGCAAAACGGCCACATTACGTGTCTGAAGTGGTGCAGATGAAGAATTAGCCATGTCACTGGAAATAGGAAGGTTGTTTTTTTGTATCATATCTCACACTCTGTTGGTTTGTTGTCCTTTTGAGGATCCTCTGGACGTTCAGAGAGCTCCTCTACCCCTGATGGCCTCCCGGATGATAGTGGAATCCCTCGTAAATGCTAAACTAGAAGGAAAAAGTCTGCGGTCAAAGCCTCTTTGACTTAAAGAAACCGAATCTTCCTTTTGTTGGTGGTTGTGGTTTCAGCCATGGAAACCTGTGAGTCATGAGTCCGTCAGTTTCTGTCCAAACTGAAATATCTCAGCGGCAATGGGATGGATTATGATGAAATTGTGTACAGACATCGATATCAGCGGTGTGCCACGTCGCCTAATCACTCCAGAGTGTTGTGGTTGCAGTGTATTCCTGAGGGAGAGCGCTGGGCGTGGGTGGATGGTTTGAGTTGCGTTAATTTTGATCAGACAGAGGAGCATGTGATTCATCTGTGACACATGTGCAACACGGCCCATAACAAGCCTCCATCATAACGTTTTCCCTCAGATTAATAGAAAGAAGACTTTTTTTTTTTTTTTCAAGATAAACACAATGCATGCTGGGAGATGTGCTAACGAGGCAACAATGCAATCCCGGAACATTCTTGATTTGTTGAGTTTCGGAAGAACAATCAGTCGGACATTTGGTCCACACATGCATCGCAGTAAAACAGAACCTAATAGAACATTTTCACTCTAATGAATCATGGCTGAAGATTGTAAAATGCCACTTCTGCTGAGGCAAAAAACAAGCAGCAGTTTGGTTTGCTGCCTCAAATGAAACTTTTAGGTCATACATTTGCAATTTATGGTTCTATGCGTCATCCCCTGAGGATGAACCCCTGACTTTTCACTTAGCAACACCAGCGAGAAGACATTTTGTGACTGAAATGTATTCACAGCTATTGGATGGATTTCAATTAAATAATAAAAAACAGTAATGCATTGTCCCCAGAGGATGACTCCTAACTTAAGCAATCATTGAGAGCTAAATTATCCAGTCAAATATCTCAATATGTGCTGAATGTATCGACATAAAAGTTTGCACAGACAGTCACGGTTCCTTGAGGATGTACCCTGTTGACTCTGGTGATCTCCTGACTTTTTCCCGGACACCAACATGAGGTCGACGCTGCTGTTTTGAGTGAAACGTCTCTGCAGCAATGGATTGGCCTGAAATTCGGCAACAGCCAGATGTCCATCCAAATGCAACAGATTTGGGAGAAAATAACCATTTGCTTCCGTTCAATCCCAACATGTCATTATAAGACAAGCAGTTGATGGTGCCAACTCCTCTGTTGGAAAAACGAAAAAACACCACTGCAGAATGAAACTACATCAACACATCATGTTTAAAAGAGAGCTGATTGAACCAAAAATGCTGGAAAACCGTGTAGAAAACTCGATGGAAACGTGACATTTCTAGTTGCTTCATGCATTAATGTGAGGAGGTTCCATCAGATCTTTTTGGATCGATGAGAAGATTATTTAAATCTGTTTATACTCTCCTCTTCAGCTCAGATGAAAAGCTGAGCTAAATGTTTGCAGTTTTGGAACGTATTCGTAAAAGTTGTTTCCAAAAAAAGGCAAAAAACACAACCTCAGGCAACAGTTTAAATACGATAATGGAGTCACGACTTATGACATCGTCATCAGAATGATTTGAAATAGTTTTGATAGTCCTTTAATGTTTTATCCAACGCTATTGACACAGTAGAAATAGATTTCGATGGAATGTATTTACACTTGGCTGACATCTGAAAGCAATGAGTCTGATCATCTACAAATGTCGATCTCAGTGTCTATTCGCATGTTTACACCTGGTGTGTTTTTACTTAGCCATACCTGCCGACACTCCCGATCTAATCAGTATTTCTCAGTTTCTTGTGGGATGAATGTCGTTGTACCTGGCAACCCAACCCTGAGGCAAAAATGACCCTGTCTGATGCACACCACTCGACCTGCAGTCCCTGGCAGGTTGATGGCAATAAAAAAAGAATGTAAAACCCACAACACATAAGCACAGACAAGTAAAATAACACACCCAGTACTCCAGACCATGACAGCAGTCCCTGGCAGGTTGATGGAATATGAAAACATAACTTAAGCCCTCCGCCTCGCCTGGTTTGCTGCTGAAAACGGATGAAACGAAAGAAGAAGTGGCAGCAGAAGAAATACGCTTCTGAATGTCACTCAACTTTGGTGCTCTTTATTGACATTTGCTTCCCCAAATAATGTCCTCAGATACAAAACAAGCATGGCTGTTTTTAGTCAGAGTTTAACCTTTTCCTTAGTTTCATCAGATCTCTTGCATGTGAAGCATTGTGAGATATTCAGGAAATGCTGGAAACAGTGAGATGTGCTGAGTCAAGCAGTCTGCGGTCACCTTTTCCTTTTTTTTTTCCCCCCTCAACCGGTCATGATGCCATTGGCTCAGTTACCTCTCTAACTAAAAAAAAAAAAAAAGGCCAATCTGAGGGTTTGGATTCGAACTCGTGCAGAAACAAAACAATCCCCTCTTAGAAAAGAGACACAGAGACATTAAGTCTGTTTTTTCACCAGAAGAAATTCTCCTTAAGAAACCGAGTCCAGCGTGTGGGACTCGGTTTCATTCTATCATGAGGTTCAACTTTAGAAACAAATCATCCCAAAGGTGCAGAGGTCACAGAGATCGAGAACTAGTGGACCCTCTCATCTTAATCCCATCATAGATCTGCCCGGCAGATGTTCTCACACACACACACACACGACCATGACCCACCCTTTGTATCCGAATATGTGCTGCTGAAGTTAATGGGCCCTTCTGAATTCCAGGAGCACCCGTCTCAGATATTTGAACTATTTCCCCGTGGCCCAAGGCATGAATCCTTCTCACCTCAGTCCTCCTATTCTGCTGGTTAAAGACAATCCTGTCATGTGTTTGATTATAAGCGGGGATGAGATGCAGTAACATACAGGTGGAAGCCGCGCAGAGACGAGACCTGAACTACACAGATTTGGTTCTAATCCACCAGTCGCCCCGTCCCATCTCCCCCCTCCTGCTTCACCTCTGAGGCCTCACACAGAAAGAGTTATGGATTTCTTGGGATAACACATGTTTATACAAGCGTCCCTGCTCCGCTGTGGATTGCAGCATGCACAGACACACAACCACACACGCTTAAAACCCATGCACACGTGCACACGACTGTTCCATCGCTCATCATTTTACTGGTAATCTCCCCGCTCGGCGCTCGTTTTAATACACTTTCCATCGAACGCGATTCATCACAAACATCTCATTGAGGTTTGGCAGCGCTCCTGTGGAAAATCTTAACGCCGCAGCTCATGCCAAAGTGCTCATTGGTCCTGATAAACACGACGTCTGGTAAACGGGGACGTGCAGCGCAGTCGTAACTTTTTGATGTGAATTTTAAGTAAATGTACATTTTGTTATCAAGGGCACAATTTGCCCCATTCACCGCCGGCATCACCGTCACAGTGATGCCGCTCCTCAGACGTCTGTCACTTTACGGCTGCTACTTGCCACTTCTCTCCGTAAGATCATAAAAGCGGGAGCTGTTACCATGTTATGGTCTGCAGTTGAAATCCAGATGTCTCCTGGTGAGCGAACAGTTGGAATAAAAAAAGAGTAGAGGGAGCGAAAGGGAGAGAGTTTGGGGGGTCGGGATGAGATACATTTGGCGAAGATGGGGCGATGTTCAGTGGGAAAGCCCATATGGTATGAAACTATTCAGCTGTCGGTTTAAAAGACAGATGGGCACAGAAAGTATGCAGACAGCCACAGGTCATGACGGTCTGATGAAAGAGTTGGTACCAGGGGGGCAAAAGCACGTCAGAAATCCCAGTGTTCTCGGCGTTTGATGTGGCCAATGACACACCAACACGCCCAGACTACAAAACTCTGAATGAACAAAAAGGATTTTCCTCTACTCCAGACTACTCTAGACAGACTCCAGTAATTTACTCCATAAACAAGACATAAACTGGAGATGTTGAAACACTGATGGACAAATAATGGAGACAAGAAAACCTTCCCACAGCATTTGTGTGGTGCTCGGTGGAAGATTGTTCCCCGACTGTCTGGTCAGTGTTTAACCTTGAATCAGTCCAGTGCTCCCATTCAGACCTTGTCCCTGAGGACTGGAACCACCGATTGGGGAGTGAGTGAGTGAGGAGGGGGAGGAGATGAAGGGAGGGACTTTCCGAAATACTCGCTGGGAGCTACTCATCTGCTCTGTGTACATTTGAATGCCCTTTCCTCCTCTATGCTGCCTTGTTCCTAATGTTTAAAGTTTAAAATTAGTGTTTAACGTGTTGGAGGACGGCGATGTTTGTCGGTTAGTCCAAAAGTTTGCTCCTAACTTAAATATCTCAACAACGATTGGATGCAACACATCGTCATACCTAAACGATCTAGTAGGTTGATGTATATATGGATATTGATGGTCCCCAGAGGATGAATCCTGTTGAGTTTTGGTGATCCTCTAACTCCAACCTGCAGATCAAACTTTCCACTTTACCTGTAAAACATCTCAAGATTTTCAGCGCCTTGTGATCTAGAACAGATTTTGGTACGAGACATTCGTGTTCCCCAGAGGATGAAGCAATGGAAGTTTGTGGGTTTTGAGTGAAAAACGTCCACAACGACTGGAAAAAACTGCCATGACATCTGGTACAGACATCTAGGATCCCCTCGAGATAGTTTTCAAATCATCCCACTCTTGTGTTTATGACCAGAAATATCTGCAAAACTAAAAGGCATTCCCATCATCTTCGGCTGTACTTTGTCTTAAGTGCTAATTAGCAAATATTAGCATACTAACACCCTAGGCTAAGATGGGGAGCAAGATTACCATTAAACCTACTTGTAATCTGCACTTTAGCATGCTGATGTTGGCATTTAGCTGTGCCTAAAGGGGGGAAGCCTCACAAGAGACGCTAGCTCGGCTCGCCAGTTG
This sequence comes from Sparus aurata, assembly GCF_900880675.1. Taxonomy (NCBI): domain Eukaryota; kingdom Metazoa; phylum Chordata; class Actinopteri; order Spariformes; family Sparidae; genus Sparus; species Sparus aurata. Next base: position 23,836,871 of record NC_044198.1, on the reverse strand, counting down.
TGGCGTGTGGGCACTGGGAAAAAAGCCCATAAATATAACATATAAGATCTATTAAAACGACTAAAAAAGCAGCAGCAGCAGCAGCTACAGTCCAAAGGGGGACACAAAGATGGAAAAAATAAACTAAGAGAGGTGGACCGGGGCCAAAATGAACAGAGGGGGACGGATGGTGTGATGGGAAGAGCGTGTCTAGACGGTTCCTGGCCTGCCTGAGCTCGGCGCTTTGATGTGTCGCCTGGTGATGCGTGCTGCACTCTCGGGGCATGTGTGCAGGGCTCTGATGAGGCTTACGCTAGATCTTCTGTTTTTAGGCCATCATCTCCGGGTTTATAGCCTCCCATGCCCGTCGCTCTGCGCCCCCTCTTCTTTTTTCTCCCCTCCTTCCATTCGTATTCCTTCCACTGATCTCTTTCCCCTTCGTGTTCACCCCTCCTCTCTTCTTCTTCTTCTTCTTCTTCTTCTTCTTCCTCCCTTGCCTTGCCTTCCCCTCACGCCATTTTCCATCCTCTGTGCAGCGCTGGCCTCCACCACATTCCAAGCAGATGTTAGATGTGTGTGTGTGTCTGTGTGAATGTCTGTCTCTGCATGAAAGACAGATTGTACTTTTTTTTTTTCCATCAGGTCTCATACCTGGATGCTCTAATTGACTTTCTCTCTGGTCTCCCTCGAGGCCGGTAACTCTGGAGTCAGCCACTTCCCCTCCCCAAAATAAAACATGACAGCGGTAATGAGTCTACCAAAGCGAAAGAAGAAGAATACTGTACTGTAGTCGGACAAATGAACAGGGTCTTAGCAGAGGTGGAAACATTTCGGCGAGTCACACATAAAGTATCGCCCAGTTTAAAGGGGGGGGAAGGTTTATAGAAAGGGTGAGGTAGCACTTTCCAGAATCTTCAGAAAATTACAAGAAGGGAGGGAGGCCAGAGGGAAGGGAAGGGAGGGAAGGGAATAGAGGGAAGGGAGCGTGGAGGTCTGTCCTCTCAACTGGGAGCTGCTGGCAGTTATTAAGCCATACAACCCACGGAGAAAAATGTACACCCAGAAACTTGTTAAAAAAGCCGTTCCAGGCTGTGCGTCTCTTCTCTTTTTCTGCGCGTTCAGAAAAAGAAAAAAAAAAGGGGGGGGGGAAGAAAATAATGAGCTAAGTGAATTAAACAAGATGACTTAACATTTTCTGTGGTCACTTTTTGTTGTAGCTTTGGCGCCTTTCGGGGCTTTTGTCCCGCAGATTGAGGGGATTTGATGCGATGTCAGAACACACTGGAGGGATGAGATTTTGGAGAGAGGATGAGGGAATTAATATACAATACTGTGTAGAATACGGTTTAAATGAAGAGCAGATGACCGAGAAGAGGAGCGTAAAAGAGAAATGTGAGACAGAAATAGTAGTTCTTTATTAGAAATACAATGGGGTAGCACTCGGATTTAGCGTATCGCTGATAGACAGATCCGCCCCAGCGGAATTATCCGGTAACTGAACGGGCTTCATTACACTGACAGCATGGCATGAAGAGACGAGGTCACTGAGTGTAATATGGCACGTAATTCTGCTGACATCCTTTTCCTCACCACTGCCTCCAGCGAGTCCAGGCCCGGCCCAGCGGAGGAACCTTCCTCACCGAACATTTTCATCAGCCTGGCAAATGCTCAGATTAAAGAAGCGCTTGGCAGTAGACTGAGCGCATCAGACGATTGAAGTCTCTTCATAAGGAAGGAGCTGATCTGATCTGTCATTTCATGTCAAAATCAGCCCAGGATTTAACATCCAGGGCCAACATTTAAGTACAAATACAGGAAGTTATGTTTCTTAAACAGAATGTGGATGACACAGTTTAGGTTTCTTCTACTGATACAAAGCTTTTTGAACCAGTTTTGGAGCTATACAAGAATAAAGTAACGGATAAGAGCGCTCAGGTCACTTTTTTGTTGTAACAAGTAACAAAGTGTGTTGGTTTTGCAATTCAAATAAAACATTATTTTGCTATTTTTTCCAAAGAAGTAATCTGTGTTGTAGGAATTTCTTATTTCACCGTGACATAAAAGCAAATCTCTTTCTGTCCTACCACAAAATCAGTCATACATAGTTTCAAGTATTTGTGCGAACCCTGTTTCTGCCCTTACTTGCTGCAGAAGGAGGCGACCTCCGCTGCTGCAGTCAGGATGATTAGTAGGAGTGAAGATCAGTACGCTGTTTGATCCTAAGAAAGGTATCTTTGAGTGGAGTTTTGGTGCGACACTGGGTGTTTATTCCTCCAGAAGATTGGGCTCTAGGCACAACTCTTTCCTCCAGAGAAGCTGAGACGTGGCTGTCCTCCCTGCTCTCCCAGCCTCCCTCCTCAAGCAAATATTTGCTGAAGTTCCATTATTTCAATGTGTGCAAAACATGCAAATTCTGTGTAACTGCATCATTTGCTACGCCCGGGTTGCATAGTTACAAATTTGCAAATAAGGGCGTTGGTATTAAATGTTCTGGATGATTTGACATCACGGTTCCTTGTCATGCAGGTGGGACTGTCGGCTGCAATGCTTGCAGACGATCCTTCCATCCCTGCAGAAGTAACGTGCATGGATGGAGAGCACGATTTTGTTTGTGCTGGATGAGGACCAAACAGCTTGAAATCAGTGTTTAGTTTTGTTTTCGTCCGAACTCTTTATTCTTTGTTCAACAAATCTAGGGCGTTCAATAAATCCTCAGGAACATTTGGATGATACGCGAACAATAACGGTTCGAATTAATTGGTTCATGTCGGACACGAGTTGTGTTAATGTGCCTCAATTAGATCTGACGACTGCCGCAACAATCCTGGTTTGCAGTGTTCGTACATTCTCATGTGGGTCACTGACTTCTTGCATCGACCGACACACGAATATAACCCATGAAATATTCCCTGTGAAGCGATCCGGAAATTTTCATATGGACCCAAGCGACGCGATGATGATGCAACGTTGAACTCGGCTTGAACACGATGACCCGTCTCCCTGCCATTTCTGTCTAAACACAAGCAGGTAGCCATCAAAAGGACACAGAGCCAGTGGAATGAAAAGTGTGCTAATCAGACTGTGAGCCTCCATGACTGCCAGAAACCTGCAGCACAGGCTGGCATTCATTGTGCGACCATCTGGAACCGCGGTGGAGGAATGCAACCCATTTTCTTCCACAGGATATGGCATCATTTGATGTTCCCTCGATGGGAACGCAAACTGCTGGGTCAATTGCCACTCCAATAGTGCTGATTTGAAGAGGTGTACAAAAGCTCTCAAATCGCCCTCAGCACTGTTTGTGGGAAAGCGAAAAAAAAACAAAACACAGCCAATCCAAAAGTCTTTAGCTGAGGCAGATGGGCGCAGCGGGAGATAGAGCGAGCGGAGCTGAAAATCGATAAAGGCATCAAGATATTGTCATCGAGCGCTGCAAGGAATTAAAAAGCAACAGCCAACTGGCTTATTCGTTTTCCCCCAATTCCAAGATTTTTATAGAGAAAAAACCATATGTTTGGCATCATGATCGTTAAACCACTCACTTCTGAGACTTTTTTTTTTGTATCTGACTGGTTTTCAGTGAGAAGGTTTCTGGACGTAAATCTGATTCTTGTATCACTAAATCAATGCGGGATCGAAATACTCCCAGTGCTTCGCTTAAAGCTCAAGGGGCTGGGTGTATTCTTCTAAAATAATCTGCATTCTTATTCCTCAAGAGTGGTGTTGTGTTTTTGTATGCCACCTGTGTCCTGAACACATCACGAGCCAAGAAGAAGAATGCAAGTGATGCAGAACATTGCTGGCAACAGCGGTGTAGCGAGCTACGACTGCATCCACCTGCGTCTACTGTCTTCCATTGTTCAGCATTTCACTTGAGCTGCTGCAAGCTGCAAGTGGTCCAACATGGCGAGCACAGAGCCAACAATGTGTTGGCTTTGAAAGATCGAAGAGTAGCTCAACGGTGGTTTTACACAGTGAAGCTTTGCTTTGGAAAAACTCCAATAAAAAGGGTCAGGGTCAGTTTTAAAGGCGCGTCAAAAGTTTAGTTGAAAACGTTCCACTTTAAATTGATAACTGAATGTGAATAACAGTCACTTCATGACGTCTGTGTATTGTGTTGCAAAGATATGCACTGGCGTTAGCATGCTAACTAAGATCAATTCTTACATATTGCACCTTTAAAGAATGGGTTTCTGGGAAGTTCTTTCCAACCTGGGAGAAACTGAAAAGACCTGCATCAGATTAGCTTTTTCTCACCAGGAAGATTGATATTACTCTCATAACTATACGCTAAATATGAAGCTGCTGCTGGCAGTGTATAAGCTTAGCTTAGCTTAGCACAGTGGATGTAAACAGAGGGAATCAACTCCCTTTGTCTACTTACCTTCTTACCTTCCTACTACCTACTTACTCTGTCGAAAGTTTACCGATTAACACGTATATATAAAAGTGGTATCTTCTCAATTAACTCTTGGTAAGAATGGTAGTAAGCGATTTTTCTAACTATTCCTTTAAAGACAAGTAGGTTTCATCAACTTGTTCCACAAGTAAGAGTAAAAATATAACTTCTTCAAGTTCCACTGAAAAAGGTCAATGAAATATATTCAATTCACGCACGTTATGAAAAGCAGCTGTTGTATCTTTGCAGCTGTGTTGCTGGCTGACTCACAGCGCTGTGGTCAGTCTGTCCTGTCTCCTTCTCCACCTCCACTGTGTCTACTAGCTTACTTATGACTGAACTTCTCTCAGTCTGAGGACTGGATGTACCTACAGGACTGGTGAGCCATGTGAACCCGGTGTGAACAGCTGACGGGATAGTGAGTAAACTATTGAATGTCAGCCAAGAACTTTGTTCAACAGTGAAATATTTTACTATAAGGTGCATTAATGGTTCCACAAGGATGATCCCCTGACGTTTTGGTTTGTGAAATAGGCTACCTTCAAAAATAGCGACATTCCCATCAGTCTATACTGTTAGCGCTAGCATGCTAACACTATAGACCAAGATACTTAACATGGTAAACATTGTAACTGCTCACCAACAAATGAAAAGGCAGTCATTATCTACTACATGCCGATGAAACTCAGGTGATGATTCTGTTTTCCATGAAACATTTCTGGAGCATCACAGTAAAACGCGCTGCAGTGTTCTCCTAAATAACTGAAGTAGCCAGAAAACATGTTTTGAAAGATAAAAACAGTAAATGTATAGCTAGCCATTTCGGTGCAACTCCCATCTCCAGAAGTGAGTTTAAAAGATGTTATTTACGTCATAATTAAAGCTGAAATCTTCCCTGTAGCTAAAGACGTTAGCACGCATCACGTTTGAAGTTGGTGCACAAGCTCAAGCTGATGATAGATAATGAATGTTTCACTTTCGGGTAAACTTACCATTAAATATCAGGATATAAACATTGCTTTTCGTCAGTTCAGTGATGTGCACAAGGGGGGGGGCAGCCAATTGTTGAAAAATGCGCGCTAAAGTGCCTTCTTAGGAGCCAAAAAAGCGCGCTAAAGTGCCTTCTTGGGAGCCAAAAAAGCGTGCCAGAGTGCCCTCTTGGTTGGCAAAACACACTAAACTGTCCTCTTGGGAGCCAAAACACGTGCTAAAGTGCCCTCTTGGGAGCCAAACACATGCTAAAGTGCTCTCTTGGGAGCCAAAACATGCGCTAAAGTGCCCTTCTTTTCGCCCCTGCCCTTCAAAAAGTCTGTGCACGCCACTGTGTCCGTTAGCATGTGGACTTTAGCGGTTTGTTCGGAGCACGGCTGTTCCTGTAGCCTCAGAGTGTTGCTGGCATGGCTGCAGATTTTTTTTAGCTTTCAACCCTGCTGTTCTCTCTGCCAACACAAATGATTCACCACTCAGCCGTAACATCCGCGGCAACAATCATAGATCAGACGAGCCTTGTTAGCTGTACGATAACAGTCGAGTGCCACCTGTGCATGCAGTGCTGGTTCTCTGATGGAGGACAGAGATAAATAAAGAGAGGAGTCACATTTATCCAGGATTGTCCGTCTATATATACAAGAACTAGCTAAATTTAACATCTGTTGACACGGGACACACATCACCTCGCACTCCTTTAAGTGTCCGTCTGTAACTTCACCCTCCCCCAAAACACACAGACAAACACACACACATATAGAAATGCTCGGTATGTTTAAAACCAATGTATGGATGTTCGAAGACAAGCGCTATTCTTGCTTATGCATGCACATAAATATGTACATTTGTGCACTTTTGCTAAAACGTGACAGTGTAAACTCATTAGCCGAGGAATTTCTTTGTTTCTCTCTCGTCGTTTACATTCAGACCCGCACACAGTTTGTTTGACAAGACTCATCAGCCACAAGTGGATGTAACAAAGTATTTCCCTTCCTATTGCCTCTGGGGTTTTTCAAAAAGAAACGTAAAGGGTGTCAAAGGATGTACATTCCCGGGTAGAAGATCTGCGGCTGCTAATGATTTTATATACCAGCCGCAAGATAAGATAAGAGAAGACAAAACATAACATAAAGGCAACAAAACCAAATGATCGAAAGGAGTCTTTTTTTTTTCAATTCTCCGCAGCGCTATGGTACAATTTAATGTCTTTCAGCTCAGTGTTTTGGTTTTATGGCTCACAACTTTACTTTTTTTGCTGTAGCAGCCAACTCAGTGAAGAAATATCTAAAAATCCTGCTTGTACACTTGTTGTCTACAACCAAACAACACACAGTAAATGTCAAACTTGTGTTCATCAAGCGACCGGAGACAGACTCTGTTAATTAAAGCTAATCCTGTTTGCCAACTGGTGGATGTGTAAATAAACCGTGTGCTAAGAAAATTGGCTTCTCTACTTAAAGGCACTGTGTAGCTTTGGAGAAGAAATTAAAACTCAGAAATTTGATATTTACAATATTAATGAGGTAATAATACCACATCAGAAATATTTACTTTTTCCATAACTGAATGAAGAAGCTGTTTTCAGAGGGATCATAACGTCCAGAGAACACTGTTTGAAGCTAGAAAGATGGCAGGGTCCGCCACATATAATCAAAGTCAAACAGTATGAAATCGTTCAGTTTAATCAGTCATGAACACAAAGTGATTGTGTGTATTTTGTTTGTTTTTACTTTGGTCTTTTAGGCATGAAAATGTATTAAAGAATATTTTCTTAAAAAAAAGTATTTCACTGTGGCGTTAACTCAATCAATAAGTTTTTCATTATAACTTATCAGGAACTGGCTTTCTTCTTTTTGCTTTAGCTGAGTTTCATGGTCTCTCTGGACTGATCGAGGTGAATTCAGATCACCTGTGTGGAGACCGGCTCCTAATTTCTGAGTGACAGCAGCTCGGGGCGTTTTCCTCTCAGCCAATCAGGGCCTGACGACGCCCTTCTGTAAAGTACTGATTCTCAGTCTGATTCTGTCCTCGACAAGCTGCATCCCAACTGATTGTGAGCCAGACAGTCTGAAATGTCTGCTGCTGCTGAGACTTCTTTCTCTTGAATATATTTCTTGTCTTCTGTCTTTATTTGAATTGAGGCTGGTGCTTTCATGTCTCCAGGATACTAAATGGATGAATCATCTCACACCTTTTCTCCAAATGTTCTCTTCTATTCTTCCCTCAATCCCGACGCCGACTGCTGTAGTAGTTACCGACTGTGTTTGCATGAAGCAATACTCAAACTGTGTTATCACTCCATCAGTTTCTGACAATTTCCTTTTCAGTGAGCATGATTAGTTCTTCTCCCTCATTTGCAACATGGTGTTAAAGCTTCTCTTTGTAAGAAAAAATTTTTTTTTTTTAGTCTCATCCCGAGCTCGTCAAAAGCCCAAAGCGTCTGACGTTTGGCGAGTTGGGAATTAAACTCAAAAACATTTCTTACAAATGTGAGCGCTCCTGGTGACTGCTTAGACTAGCGACCACGGCAAACGTAGAAAACAATCGGAGAGAAGACGGAAGCAAAGAGAGAGAGCTGTGGTGACGTAGAGAGGAGCGAGGGGAAGTTAGCTAAACGGAGAAAATGGAAAGCGATCTGGTTGTCTTTGTAACGGCAATAATACCGCTTTGAAACGGAGTAGGCTACAGAAACTAGATAATAGTTCTGCGCTAAAGAGCAGAAACAGCATTTTATTCCTCCCTCAAATGAAAGTGTCTTCCTTCAACACTCCCAGGAGCTAGATTTTGGTGGACAGTGTCAGCAAACTTGAGATACGTTACTGACTCTGTGACTCTTTTCTGCTCGTGCCGTAATTACCTTTTTTAAAGTGCCCGCTGTTCCATCATCTCGCTTAAACATAACCTAATGTTCCACAACATTACTCGCCAGTAAATGACGGGAGACGGGGGAAATAACATGCAACGAGGGGCGATTACAGCATATGTCACGCATGAGTTTCTTTAACCGCTGGTCCACCAGGAACCCCTCGATGACATGAGGTCATACATGACACCATGGGGTGACATCACAGCAGCCCCCCTTTTTACTTTCCGCTCTGCCAAACATCAGCAACATGTGGACGACACACATGGCATGACATCACCACGATGATGATGATGATGATGTGTGAGCGATGATGCTCGTGCAGGTTTGACATGTCATATCACCTCTGGAGCCACATTTTAGCTTCAACGCTCAAATCTCAAAACAGAGGATTATTCCTTTAAGTGAGTTCTTTTTTTTTTTTAATGTCTGGACAGGTGGAGAGCAGCTGTCAGGATCTAAAACAGAAAAGAGGAGTTAATACTTCTGATGGTGTTGGTTATACTGTCATTGTTCAGGGAGAGAGAGAAAGCAGGAGGGAGGAGGAGGAGGAGGAGGAGGAGGTGGGACGGGACGAGGCGGGGCTCCTGAGACAGAGCTGGAAAACTTCAGATACATTCGACGAAAAGGTGGAGCTCATTGTTGGAGAAGGCAGCTTTGTCGGCATTACTCCACCCCCTTTTTTTCCCTCCCTGCCCCCTCCCGAATGCACACACAGATACGGTTTTCCTATATTTTCTGCGCAGCCTATCATGTAATAGCAGAAACATATGCGCACTGGTGAGCTGACATGTGCGCAGGCCCCTGGGTCCACAGGGAGGGTGAGGGATACATGGTGCACTGAAAAAAAAATACTATTAATTCTCCTCCTCTCCTCTTTTTTTTCTTCCTGTTTTCCTTCTTAGTTTCCTCCTCTGCTGTGTTGTCCGCTTTCTTTTCCGCTCGGTGCACGATATTCCCCCTCGTATTCCCCTCCACAGCTGTTCCATACGAGACCAAACTCGACTTTTGGTTCTGTTTACTTGTCCTTGCTTTCCTTTTTGTTTTTTTTCCTCGCTCATTCTTTCTTTTTCCTCTCTGTCTTGCGTTTTGTCAACGGTAGAGACAAGTCGCACAAAGACCCCCGAAAAAGATGAACAACAGTCCTTGACAGCTGCGCGTTTTTTGCCTTGGCTCTTATTTTTGAGCAAATTCCATCCCACCCTTTTTTTTTTTTTTTTGTTTTTTTTTTTTGCATCATGCACCGCTCCTCACGTTCTCACAGCTCCCACGTTTTTCCTCTTTCCGTCACTTTTTCTTCCTCCCCCCCCCCTCAAAAGCTTCTCTTAACTCTCCCCTCTTTTCTTTTCCCCTACTTTATGACCCCGTCCTTCCAGATCCCTCCTCCCCACTTTTTCTCACCTCCCTTTTTTTTTTTTTTTCCCTTATTCTCCCTCCCTCCTCCCTCCTCGCGACCCATCCGGAAGGTTGGTTTCTGCTTCCATTTCTGTCTTGGATGACAGGATTGTCATTTCGCTGTGACCGTGATCCAATATCCTACTGTCAGCGTGATTTAAACTAATCAGGGTGAAGCTTGGGTGTGACTTTAAGGGGTAACGGGGAGGTAAAAGCTATCAACAATCGGGACAGAAAATTGGGACAGACGTACGAAAAAGACGCCGAGAGATCTTAAATCAATTTCGAGAAGTCGCCTGTCACAGCTGCAGCTGACACGACTTGATGGCAGCTCGTTTTCTTCCAGGTTCGTCTCATGAGTCTATACTTGGCTCGATGGGGTGTTCACTTAAAAAAAAAAAAAAAAAAAAAAAAAAAAAAGGGAGGATGACTCAAAGTCTCTGGGATAAGAAACAGACATGCCCTTCACTCGTTCCAGCGGGGAATGTAAACAGCGGCATTTTACAACAGTATGTCACTATATTTTCACAAGACTTCCTCTCAGTGACGTTAAGTGTGCCGGTACTGTAAAGAAGACATAATCAAACATTAAATGAAAAGTAGCGATATAAGTTATATGAATGGTAGACTGCAGAGGTGTAACGATACATCGATCCGGATCGATATATCGACTCAACGATCCACTGGCATCGATGCAAAATGAAAACATCGATTCATATCGCCGCCATCGTTAAGATACGCCTTTATTTTGAATATATTTAAGTTAATTTTGTGAGTTGATATAAATGTATTGTGTTAAACGGGCAGATGATATTGTCCCACATCGACCGAAGGCTCCTGTATCGTATCGTATCGTATCGTATCGTATCGAATCGTGGATGACTTTGTGATCTCGGCAATTATCGTATCGTATCGAATCGTGGATGACTTTGTGATCTCGGCAATTATCGTATCGCATCGCATCGAATCGTGGATGACTTTGTGATCTCGGCAATTATCGTATTGTATAACATTGCGATGAAACCTTCAATTTACATCCCTCGTAATCCTAAAATAAAGGGAAACAGAAAACATTATTAATATTCCTTTTCCTTGCAGCTGCTGCTGAGGCGTGTGTGACTGACAGCAGCTGGCAGGCTGAGCTACAGCAGGGGACTGACGAATGAAACAAAGTTAAGCTGTAATCTAATAACACACAATGCAATAACCACTCCTGCAAACTGATTTTAGCTTGACAAGTGATTTCAACAACTTGCATTTCTAGATTTTCTCCAACACAAAGGAGATTCATGATCTGTATTAACTGTCGCATGACTCATGTACAAATACACACAGTGAATAAAAGGGCTGTTAAATTAAGAATAATTTATAAATGGCTGAACACTTTGGGCTGATATGAACTTAGTGATGATGGTTTTGGTGCAGCAACCTACACAGTTTGGAAGTTGATCGGGAAGTTCTCCAAAACGACACCTCAGGCTCTTCCTGCAGGTTTATCTCTGGTACCATCACTCTCACCCGACGCTGCCTACCAGTCTAATATATCCACGACTGTCTCGTCCGCTTCTCTGCCTCTCCTGTTACGGACCACTTTGCATTTGAAAGATGTTTCGCAGCATCCGACTTGACATCAAACCATTTTCCCACTTTATTTTTTTTCTGCCGCAGCGCTGCTGTGATGCATCGTCGTTCACCGACGTATTAATAGTCTCCATCACAACTACTGACTCCACTGAACTTTGCAATCTTTTCATCTGCCCGATATCCACAAGCAAGGCTCGATTCTACACAGTGTGAAGTTTTTATGACGTGTGGATTACAGAGCAGGTATTTGTTATAGTGAAAACTATAAGACTGGGCTGGATAGATGTTACTAAACCCTGACACGGGTTGAACTTGAAGGGCTCTGAAATGTATATTTCTTTTTAATTATTGGGTTTTAAATGAACACACAATTATCTGCCAGAGTCGGGACGGTTTGGATTCCTTCACTTGAGAGATTTTCCTATTTGTGTTCCTCTGTGTGGTCTGAGATGGGTGTGAAGTCACGTCCTGGCGAAGGGTTTGGCAGTATTTAAGTCGTGACGGTTGTTTTGTTTATGTTGAAACCACTGTCAGTCGAATTCAATGAGGCCACACCCAGACGGTCCAGATCCAGCGAGCGACTCTGCTTCAGGTTGTTTTTTTTTCTGAAAATTTGATTTAATTTATATACGTGAATGTTGGAGAGAAGTATGGATTACATTTTAAAGGTGTTCAGGAGCTGCAAGTATTTATTTCTGATCAGCAAAAAACAACCACCCTCCATCTATTTAGGGACGGTTTCCAAATTTAGCAAATGACAGAGGGGAACCGTGTGAGGTTGAGGCCAAACGGGACTCTAAATCACGCGGGTGCTCATCCTCAACACTGTCCTGACACCGTGGTCACGGTGGATGGATGTGGCCGCGACGCTGCCTGTTTTGTTTTGAGCCACAGCTTTTGGTAGGTGACGCTCAATTTAGGTGTCAGGTGATACCCAATTAAAGTTGACTTATGGAAACACCGCGGGCTGCCAAGAACATTTTTTTGAAGGTGGGTCTGACCACGACATAAAAAAAAAAAAAAGAATCATGTGAAAGTGTCTTCGCTCTGTCGTGAGAGGATCGGAATTTTATCATGATGCGTCTTTGTCTGGATGTTTGGACTCCTGTCTTCTATCTGGTCCTGCCCCGGTAACAGCCTCGGGTCGGGACAGAGCACAGGAGGTCTGCAAGGGTCAGGTTTTTTTTTTTTTTTTTTAATACATCGGCCTTCCCCACTTTCCTCTGGTCCCTGAAGCCTATAGTGTAGTTTTCACCAGCTATAAGCGTTTAGGTATGGCATCGAAAGCCGCAGAAATGACCTCAGCGCAGGAAAAACCTTCCATTTCCTCTCTGACAGCGCGGAGAATAAAGTACACATCACTTTTAGGTTTTGAAGCTTTTCAAAACTGAGGTTTTCTCGGGAAACCATCCTGTACTTAGTGGAAAACTGTCTTGAAGTTGGGGGGGTTGCAATAAAAGTTTCTTCCATGATTCAGCCGGACCGGTTCTTTTTGTTCCACTTACAATCCCAGTTACAGCGATCTCTTGCAGCTTCTCGATAGAATAAACGAGTCAAGTGAAGGTTTTTTAATCAGTCGGTTATGATCGACGCAAAAAAAATAAATAAATGAAATCCTCTCGAATCTTTTCGTGCACTCTTTGTTTCTAATTTACCCCACCGGCTGCCTCTGACGTTCGCTGATAGGCATCTCGTGGCTCCGTCTCTGTAACGTGTGATGTGGGCTGATGGAGGCATGTTTTAAGCCCTCGCTCTGAAGTTTTCTCCCAGAGCTCCAGGACACGGTCTCCAGCACCGCTTAATGAGCCTCGACTCTCAGCTGCCTGTTTTTTACAGCGAGCCGTAAAGCCAAACAATACAACGTCGTTAGTGCCTTTTTTCTCATGAAATCGAGGGCTTACGATCTATTTATCATGCGATGAACGCTTCATGATAATGAGGATGAATTGAGGAAATCCTTTTCCGAGAGAGACTTCTCTCCGCGCTGATGGGTTTCGAGTGTTTTTTTTTGTTTAGAGTTTAATGTTGACAATAAAGTTCTAACAATAGCATGTCTTCTTGTTTCTCCTCCTCTTGCTGTTGGCAGACGACACGTTCCTCGATCTGCAGCATCATCTGGTTCAGGACAAATGGGACAGAGTGCTCAGCTCTCTGCAGGGTGACGCTCCTGTTTGTTGACGTCAACTCTTTGTTTTTTAATCGAGGTATTTAGTGACATATTTAGGCTTTTGTCGTCAAATGACTGCATGGATTTTTGTATAATTTGATTGTCATTGTGACATGTTGAGGCTGACGGTACGGCCTTCTACACGTGATCAACAGTTTGAGCTGCGCACACCGCAAGGAAGGATGCAGAGGTCAGTGTAAGCGGAGTGTACGTTTATCTTGCAGGGCTGCAAAATAAATAAATACATTTTTAAAGTCAACAAAGAGCCAAAACTAGACACGTGCAGTTTTTTTCTGATCATATTGTCCCGAACTTTAATGCATCTTAACATATCAGGTATGGAATCAATCTGCAGATCCTCCGGCTCAAGCTGAGACTAAACGTTTCTATGCATGTCAGATCGAGCCCCTGCACGTTTCTCAGAGGCGAATACGCACCAAGCGTATTTTTGACGTAAGCGGACATCAGATTGAGGTCGACACGTGACATAAAACACCCGGTGCCGACTCAAAAAAGACAAATAATGGCGATTCAACTGTTGAACCTACTGAATGACAGAAGCACAAAACATTTCCAAAGGAGAAATGATGGAATAGACATGAAGTGCGGCCTGCAGCCGATTAGTTAAGCTTTGTTTTTAGCCCAGCCGGCTGACAGAAATGCCATTTTCGCTACGTTGTCCCAGCAGATTCCAAACTTCAGCACTTTCTTCATGACTGAATCACAATTTCATACTTGTTAACCCTGTTTGTGGACCCTGCCACCCTTTTTTAGCATCAAACAGTGTTTTATTGGAACTTATTTCCCTCTGAGAACAGCTTGTTTAGTCAGATATTCCCCTTGTTGTGCTTTGGTGCCGGTCAATGCTGGTTTTTCCAGCAGGGCCCTGACTATGAATATATTGAGGTTAATCTCTTCTCCAAAACAACACAGCGCCGTTGGGAAATGATCACGTTTTGGCTTAAAATACAAAGTTCTGTCAGCACAAACACGGTAGGAGGTGTCCCAACTTCTCATTATAGATATCAGAATTTTGTGGCCACAAACGCGAATGGAAATTGTCCCAAGGTCCTCTTTTAAAATCTGTTGAAAAACAGTCTTACGCTGGTTTACTCCACCAACGTGCGCTCCCCCTTTTATAAAAGTCGGAACCATAAACATGTGATACGACGTGTAGAAACGTCAATGCAAATGTTGATGGAGCACCAGGTTGCAGAAATGTTACTGGCCTTAATGTTATAGACCTCAGTTTTCCTCTAACACCACAACATCATACCAGCCTTTTTAAATACATCCTCCTGAAGAGTGTTTTTTAAAACAAGCTGGCAACAGAAAGAAATGCAAATAGAGGTCAGAACTTGCATAGATTATGTGAAAAGGAGAAAGTAATGAGAGAGGGTCCAACAGGAGGACAGGAAGCTGGTAAGCGGGGGTGAAGGGGTGCAGGGGTGAGCCGGTCAGGGGGCTGAAAGGCCCTGTTTACAGAAACCACAGTCTGCTGAAGGCATCAGAGCCCTCTCCCCTCAGCTATCAACACTTCCAGGGAACGCTCATGCATAAGCTCCATCACACCGGCTCACATTAAAGCTCTCTCACACACACACACACACGCAAATTTAGGAATAAGTACACCTCCATGAATACGAAGGCGTATTTAAACATTACAAAGCATTATAAACGGAAGTGGAGGTTATGGATTGGATGAAATGATCCTGGCAGATAAGGAAAGTCGGTCCAGACTGTAATTAAAACACCCAGTGGGCTTGTGGGAGTCTGCTGACGTGGATGTTTTCTGCCTGGAGAGAGATGCTTTGCAGTTGAGTCATCCCGGGCAGAGGGAGCCGTATCCCGGGCAGGCTCGGACCCCCTCTGACCCCCCCCCCCCCACCATGTGGTCCTCCCCCAGACTCCCCCCTCCTCCCTGCCTCTGATTTACACCAGGGTTTCCAGAGGGGACAGATACGCTGGATGCCACCCCTCCTGGGAGGTCAATCCCGAGTCATGACGAGGCGCTGCCCCCCCCCCCCACCACAGTAGGAAGCTGGCTCCGCGTGCAACCTGAGACTGTTCCCCCCTCACTGGGACACGGAGGCTGACCACCGGCTGACAGGTGTGGGTCTGTTCCCCATAAACTGCCTCTAACAGGGCCGGGGACCCCCAGAGGAGGCCTGACACCTACACATGTGTGGAGCTACACACACACACACACACACACACACACACACACACACACACACACACACACACACACACACACACACACACACACACACACACACACAGGACACACCTCAGGCCGGCTGGGTGGGCCTGCTGTTTACTGAGACAACAGGAAACATCACGGCTGTCAACATTTCGGCATTCTGACTGTTTGTTTCCGTGTGTCCAGTTCAGTTTCTCTTCTTTTTTACGACGGCTTCTCTTTTTAAAGAGACGGCGCACCCAAAATACTTACCCGGTAGTGCCCTGATCATACAGATTGAATCAAGGTTGTCCTGCTCAAAAAAAACCCTGAAAAAATTGCATTCGACGTGTCTTTCCAGGAGCAGTGTCCCCGTTACTTGGAAGTGACCCTTGAAGGCCTCAGTGATCCTTTAAAGTACTGGCAGGCAGACGTTTTTCCATCGCCACGAGGCCTCTAAAGTTCTCCGTGCAGAGGGCTTCCTCCAGCCTCCGCCATTTCTCAGTTCGCAATAAAACTGCCTGTCACTTACAGTCGGATCAAATCTGGAAAAACTGCAGAACTCGCACACGGGTATTTTCAACATTTGAAGTCCCAAGATATTGTACATTTAATAGTCAGAAAAGTGATTTTGTATGTGTGAGTCAAAGTTATATATCCTATCAGTGGCATGCACAGACTTTTTGAAGGGCAGGGGCGAAAAGAAGGGCACTTTAGCATGCGTTTTGGCTCCCAAGAGGGCACTTTAGCGCACGTTTTTTGCCCCCCAGAGGCCACTTTAGCGCGTGTTTTGGCTCCCAAGAGGGCAGTTTATCATGTTTTAACCAGCCAAGGGGACAGTTTAGTGTGTTTTGCCAACCAAGAGGGCACTTTGACACGCTTTTTTGGCTCCCAAGAGGGCACTTTAGCACACCTTTTGGCTCCCAGGAGGGCACTTTAGCGCACATTTTTCAACAATTGAGCCACGAGGGGGGGCGACTGCCCCCCCTGCCCCCCCCTTGTGCACATCACTGTATCCTATACTTTATATTACAGCTCGGCATTTTGCAAAAGAGCCTTTTTATGTAGTTTAACACCCTCAGTGTTAAAATCGTTTGACAGACTCTTGGAATTTGAGACTTACCGACATTAAACCATGAGGATGCATCAGGTGCATCCCTCCACCGAGGCCCAACAGTCGCCTATCATTCAATAAAACCATCATCCGATATCAAATTAAACTTTTCTAGGTCACACACGGGACCCTGAACAAGACGACAAGGATTTGAGGGGTGTGAAATCAAACGTCAATGATGTTTTTCCTTTTTTATTTTCCCGCTCAAATGTAAAGTGCAACAGTGTTTGGTGGAAAAGCTTGAGGATTTGTTTGTGCCATTTGTACGAGACGCCAAGGAGCGACAACGAGCCTCTGTGGCGCATTTACGTCATTCGAGTTGATTCTTTTGGGAGTTCTCATGGTGTTGGGTTCGTCGACGCAATCAAATAAAGCCAGCCTCGTCATTTAAATGAAAGAAGTCAAATTTACAAAAACAAATCTTGTGTTTAAAACCAAAAGTGACATTGTGGGAAGTTTCCCTCATTGGCTTTCTCGTGAGCGGTCACCTCTGGTTGAGACTGAGGATTTACAGATTACACAAAGCGTTTATGACGAAGTTAGTATTGTGCGCTTCAGAGGCGCTGCTCTTAAGATTGTTTGACATTTGGACCGAGCCCTTTTTTTTCCCCCTCTGCTTCATCTTCATTCTGATCTGAGCTAAGTGCCTCCCGCTAGGCCGAGCTAACTTTCTCCTCGTGCAAAAAAAAAATATATAAAAGTGCTTTCCATCTGTTCACCAAACTCTTATTTATTTAGAAAAGATGACCTATTCCTCGTGTCCTGGCCTTCAGCAGAGAGCCGTCTCGGGCCCACCTGGCTGACACGCATCACTTCTTCCTTCATATTACCGCCTTGTTCTCAGAACCTGACGCCGCCGCCACACCTTTCATGTCTCTCCGAGTGTTTTCTGTCTAAAAAAATTCAGGTTAAAATGCATCTTTTGCATTTTTCCTTTCATTTTTTTTTCTGGCCACCCACTTTCTCCCCCCTCTTTTTCTTGCCATTCAATACCTTTTTCCATCTCTCTGCAGTTTTCATTCCCCTCCTCCCCATCCGCTTCATTCTCCCTCCTCCTCCTCCTCCACCTCCACCCTCCCTTCCTCCTTCCCTGCATGTGTAAACGGCGGGTGGAGGGGGTTCGGG
The DNA here is from genome assembly GCF_900880675.1 of Sparus aurata. Taxonomy (NCBI): domain Eukaryota; kingdom Metazoa; phylum Chordata; class Actinopteri; order Spariformes; family Sparidae; genus Sparus; species Sparus aurata. The sequence continues at coordinate 23,819,076 of NC_044198.1, read as the reverse complement.
ATGGTGGGAAAGCTTTTGCTTGTAGGAAGTTTTTTTCCCCCTCTGTGTTAACGTGTTCACCGGCTGGACAGCACATTCTTTCCACCTCTGTCGGCCTCGCGGGTCAAGCAGAACCATACCTCCTCTCCCCCCCTTCCTTCTCGCTCCCTCTCTCCTGGTTCATACACTGATCTGAGCTGCTGGAGTCGGGTGGTGGCGGCGGCGGCGGCGGGGGGGAAGCTGGGTAGACATTTTCAGTTGAATCACACTTTCCAGCGGTTTCCCCCTGCCTGTGTTTTTCAGGTGCTCTCTCTCTCCTTTCTGCGAAAGAGTTATAAGGAGGAAAAGGTTTTAAATATAAACATATGTGGCACACCAGTAACGTGAGTGTTTCCATTCCAGACACTTGATTTATGTCTGCCAGCTAAAACACAAGACACAGGATGGAGCAGGAGGGAGGGGGTGGAAGAGATAGATGTGGTCAGAGTGGAAAGAGTGAGGACAGGACGGAGGGAAAGGATGGCGAACATTGGATTTCGATAAATGCAGGCCCTCTCTGAAACATGTCTGCTTCTGTTTTTTTTTTTTTTTTTCTCCTGTCACACGTGTACAAACAGCGACACATGCCGCCAAAACGAGCATACAAATCCTTTTTCCGCAGCTGAGACAAGATCTGGAGAGTGTTGACCGTCTCTGTTGTTAACATCTGTGGAGTCTGCGCCGCCGGTTTGTTTACTTTTTGAGAAGTGGGATATCTCCTCCATCGTTCCCCCTCAGCACACACACAACCCGATAGAAACGGCAGAATTAAAGCCACCGTGAGACGGCGAATTGAGACATAATGTCCAGTATGTGCTACAGGGATGACTCATAGGGCGCTTGGGGAGACATTTCCCTCAATGTGGGTTTATCATCCCCAGTAATCACCAATAGCTATGGACCCGAGCACAGACACTGACTAATCCTGATGAGAGGCAATCCAACAGCTGCCATGTAGAACCAATCAGAAGAAATCCAGAGCCTAAAAACTGCGAGTGGAGAAAAAGCACAGCCTCTTGTTCTGCGGTCTCTTATTAGATTTGCGTGAATGGTTCGGATCAGAGCTTTTTGGACGGGGCGAGCCGGTCATGAATCTCTGATGTGGCAAAACTTTATTGTCCCCAGGGAGGCTTGTGAAGAGCAAACAAACTCAATCCCCCAATAAATGTTAGCTAAGGACGTTCTCTTCAAGTTCAATTTGACTTTTCATTTGTTTTAGTGCTTTTCTCATGCTCTGTTTAGGTTTCGGAATTAAAACCACTGGGTTAGGGTTTGGAAAACATTATGTTTTGGTTTTAAAATGCCTGTCTTGGTCACCACAAACACGACTGCAAATTAGCCCGGCATCACCACAAAGGTATCAGGTTTTTGTCACCACAAACAACTAGAAATGTGTGTGAGGTATCGTTAAAAACAATTGGTTCTACTGCCACAAACACACCTACAGATCTCGTTAAATCCCCCCAGATTTGTCTTCACAAACACGGCTGCAAATGGCCCCAAATCAAAGAAAAGAATCTGGTTTCTGTCTCCACAAAGAAGGCTGGATATTGCCTCATGGTCTCGAAAACAGTTGGTTCTATCGCCACAAACACACCTGGAAAGTGCCTGCAGATCTCGTTAAATCCCCCCAGATTTGTCTTCACAAGTGCAGCTGCAGATGGCCAAAATCAAAAAGAGAGAAATCTGGTTTCTGTCTCCACAAAGAAGGCTGGATATTGCCTCATGGTCTCAATGAAAACAGCTGGTGTTGTTGCCACAATCGCGGCTGAAGATGGCCCGAAATCGCAAAGAAAAAATTCTGGTTTCTGTCTCCACAAAGACGGCTGGATATTGACCCAACTCCTCATTAAATACATCTAGTTTTGTCGCCATATTCACAGCTGCAGCGAGCCCGACACCGCGCCAAAACTATCAGGTTTGTATCTCCACAATCACGACTGCAAATTGCCCTGAGATGTCTTTTCTTTCTTGCCACAAACACGACTGCAGTTAGCATGACATTACGGCAAAATCATTAGGCGATTGTCTCCACAAACACGGCTGGAAACTATCCCAAAGTCTCTAGTTTGACATTTACAAATGCAGAAACGCTGGGTCGTATTGCTGTCACCGTATTGGACGCCTTATAGCCTCTGACGTTGCTTCCTCCCTACATGAAAGTCAGGCAATAAATATGTACTCTGAACACGATATGACACGTTTCTGTATGGTACGTAGACTTGCCTAAATTTGAACGAGACTGTGGTTTTTGCAGAAACACTACCTGCTAACATTTTATCCTCGGGACTGGGCTGAGCAAACACACCCCAGTTGAGAACAACATGATCTGAGTGATCACAATAGGTTTTCCAGACTTTAAGGAGCCGTGAGGAAGAGCTGCAGGGCATGGATCACCAGAGGAGGAGGAGGGGTGGAGAAGATGGTCCTTATTGAGATGTAGCGTCGGTCAGATCGCCCTGACTGATATCTGAGGTTACTCAAACCTCTCTTTACACACAAACCTGAGAGAGGGGAGAAAAGGGTGTGCTCATTTGTTTTCGCCCGAGCTCCTGGAAGGCGAGGGGTCAGCAGGGAGAGGGGGGTGAATGACAAGCATTTACCAACAATCAGCAGGTAATGAGAAAGCACCCGGTTCCTCTCTCTGCCTTTCATCTCCGTCACAAGAAAGTGAGCATGCTTCATCTCTCCTGCTTTTTAAGCCCTTTATAATCCACGCTCAGACATAACACACTTCATCATGCGCTGTAATAACACACGCGAGTTGAGTGACACGCATCTAGCTGTTTGAAAGCTTGCGCGGGGTGAGCTGTGATTGTAGGACGACGAGGGAAAACTAAAACAGTAGTTCTCCTTTAAGAGTAGGTATACCGTGCTTTTTGTTTATTTTCAAAAGAAATCGAATCCAACAGAAAAGCCTCGACCAAAAGTGGCGCTTCAAGAGGCTCAAAACACGGGTTCGGATGTCTGCGAGCTGAGCCGAGAGGTCCCACGGATTTGCGGGGGGAGTAGGTATAGAAAAGAAAAACAAAAGTGGTTCAAACACAGGAGATGGGTAATTTTATAAAACTTTGGCTGCCTACGGGATTGTGTTCCCTCCACGTATGGTGACCGTTAATTGCTGCCATCTGTATTTCTATGGCGAAGAGGGCACTAAACAGAGGTGAAGGAAAAACGAAAAATGCAACCAAAAAGGTTCTGCACGGCTCGGAGTCCGTTTACTGCGCACAATCTTTTAACGGCCTTTTAATCGAGAATCTTAACCTCATCAGAGCAACGGCGTTCATATTTCTCGCACTCTGCTTGACGTAAGCACAACACCATCTGTTATCACCACTAAAAATCTACGGCTGACATAAACGGAGGAGTAAACGCTTTAATGATGGAATAATTCACATACCGCCTGCCAATTCCAACAAGATGATCTGTTGGGAAATCCCCTTACGTCTTCCTCTCTGGCGTCCTCATAAAGAGATACTGATTGAGGCGATAAGCTTGATTCTGAGATCCTGCGCAATCAAGCTTCCAATGTTTCCCCTTAAGTCCTGGAAAGAGATGCTATTAAACTGATGATGGTCTTATTGAACTGGGTACAGGTCTCGCCAAAGCATGACACTACATGTTTGTTGTAAAGGAATAGTTTCTTGTTCTGCATTCCAGTTGTTTTTCACTTTTGATCCAGCTTGATCTGAGTACAAATCTTTGAATTCCACTAAAATGTGAAGCACCTCTTTGTTAGACTCCCGTCTGTGTGGATGAATGAAGCATTTCACAGAATATTCACCTGAGAAAACTCCAGGTCCTCCATGGTGTTGTGCACCGTACGCCTAAGTTAACAATCAACCTACGTTCGACCTACGCTCCAGCCCTCACCTGTGGTCATTAGCTTTGGGTGTTGACCAAAAGAATGACATCGCTGATACAAGTGGCTAAAAAAAGGCTTAATTTTACACAAGGGCATTGGACACTTGACCAAAACAGGCGTCCACCTCCTACAGCCATGCAAACACTCAGTGGCTGCACCTGAATGGACAAACACCACTTTTGGGCCGCTGCTCCTGGATTCCAAACTGGACCAACCTGGAGGCTTGTTTGGAAACTTTGGTTTTGGTGAAAAATAAGCCATGCAGTTGTAGAATCTTTCTTCATTTCAACTTGAAAATGTTTCAATGCATGGCTTTCAAAATGGACAATAAATGGGGAGTTTGGAACGAAGGATCCTGTGGACACAGACCGTAAGATATCAACAGACCTGCATTCAAACCCTCACCTACAGTTTTGAGATTTGGGTCTTGACCAAAAGAATGAGATCGCCGATACAAGTGGGCCTTACTGCCAGATAACATCATAACGACACAATGCACATTTGCATATGCCTTAAAACGTAATGTTTCTTTATGTTGCTACTTCACGTTTGTTTGGGTTGTTTTCTATTTCTCTTTCGTCACAAAGCTGTGCTTATGGTCTGCTTAGACTTAGACAACTTTATTCATCCTTTTGGGAGGTTCCCTCAAGAAAATTGATGAGGTTTAGGCACGAAAACCAATTGGTCATTGTTGGGAACACATCACGGTTTGGCTTAAAATAGCCTACCTGTTTAGGCTGCCACAGAAACTTCTGGAAAACAAGCCAGCTAGGAAGTCAGAACCAAACCGGGTCGTAAACGTGAGATTACAGAGAAGTCTTTAGAGATGGAGCGAGGAGTAAAGCCACTGCTCCTTTCTCGACGAAACGAGCCAATTAAAGGTCCAAACATCTGATTAGGATGCCTCCCGGGTGTTGTCTTCGTCCATCTGTTAAACTAACGTCATTCAGTGTTGTCATTCAGATGGACAGAAGGTCTCCTATAAAAAATGGTCCTAACGGATTAATTTAGAGATGACGGGACATTAACGAAAGACTGACAACACCTGAGCAATATCTGGCGCCTGGTGAGCGTGAGGGAGCAGAGACACACACAGAGAACAGTGTTGATTTAAAAATGTTATGACAGCAAAGAATTAGGCTGTTTTCTGTCTTTTCACAGACTGCATCCCTGATGGGTATTTAAAAACATATTTTTCCATTGAAGCCTTAATAAATGACGGCTTGTCTCCAATTCTCACATCAATTTCTTGGACGAAAACTGAAACAATGAGGAGGGAGTGGCGAACCGATAATTGCTGCAGCTTGGACTGGTCAGCCTGCAAGAGGAAAAAATACTTTTTCAAAGTTGATTTCACAGTGTTTTCCAGTTTGTTATGCTGATTTTCTGTCCTTTGTGGATTCAGGGTGATGATTGAGGCAAAACATGATCTTTTTAGTGACTTTAAACATAAAGCAGCCTCTATGTTATGCTAATGCTATGCAGATGCTAATTCAAGTCCGACCTAATAAGACTGCCGTGACTCTGTGGCTTATATGTTGAATTTGAATTTAGTCTAGGTAGAAAGTTCCATGTCTGAAAGGGGCTTATCTACCTGCGACTACTGTAACTTCACTTCTACGCCGATGACACCCACATCTACATACACATTAACACTACTTGAGGTGTGTTTCTTTTAAGCCAAAAGTTAGAAGAATGTTTTATAATTTGTGACAGGATCTAGAGAGATTCATTTCAGTTGGAGAAGAACTACCCACACTTGTTCATAATTTCTATCCTCGCACTCGATTCTTCTCAGTGGAACCGACAACACTTTTCTATCCCTATAGATCCCTGACGTGATGCTTGTCAGGAAACCATTTGGCACTGTAGGAATTTTAGACCCTTTTGGTTTTACTGGTTAAAAAGGTCAGGCCGGAGTCCCTGTGGTCAATGACTGTTGATGCTGACTCAGTCTGTAGGAGGATATCTTACTTAATCAGTGGCAGCAAGTAAGAGCAAGGGAGTTGTTTCCTGAGAAAAGCCGTGTGAAAATGAATTAGATGGTTAGAGCGTTTAATAATTTATGTGGAAAAAGCAGAGTCAGTCAACAAGCTGGCCTTTTAACTTGTTCTGTTTTTTTTTTTCTCTTCAACCGACTTAAATGAACTTTTTGTCCATCAGTGATCCAGAGATGCTCGTCCTTTAAGAGATTCTTTAAAAGCCAACCTCACGTCATTTCTAGCCAATCTTGAAATGTAATGGAAGATATTGGCCTATCACAGATATATATCTGTATCGGTGGTTATGTTGTGAATAACGGCCTTTATGAAACTGTTTTTAAAGAACACAATGGCAGAAAACGATGCTTGGGGTGATTTTACAAGTATTCAATTTCGAGTGAAGTTTACTGTTTCATTTTATAGTTCATCATTGCAAAAAATGGGTGTATAGCTGCCATTATATTAACATTGGAACTTTTTACCCCCTAATATTCATATCAGCCCCAAAAATGCATATCGGTCAGGCTCAAAACGTACGTAATGTGACATGGGTTGCAGAATAATCAGTATCGTACATGTTGCAGTCTGACCGATGCAGTTTTTGGGGCCGATACAAATCTGGCTTTCATGTCAAGAGGTGGACCAAATGATGGTGGACTTGCAGCCATGCACGCAGGCTGCAGAGCCAAGATGGCGTCTCAACGTTTGTTTCGATGAGGGACCAAAATGTCTGACAGCACTGGACATTTTTAAGAAGACCTCAGAACAACAAGGTATTGTAACCAATGGGTTGTTGTATTGAAACCTAAGAAGACAACATCACCACACTGTCACAACACAACAGTGACATCTGAACTTAAAGTAAAGGTACATTTTCAACATATCAATGGTTTTGCAGACACATGTGTTGCCAACATTTATTCCGGTGACTGGGTTGAGAAATCCTCCTCTGTGATTCAGAGGTTCTGTTATTGATCCAAGCAGCAGAGATGGACCCGGGTTGCGTCACCTCTTGAGTCTTAGCAGACCCCCCAACCCCCCCTCTTCTTTCCGAGTGCTTCATCTGAGCATTACTCAACCTTCAACACCAGACAGTCTCTGCTCATTTTCTCCTGCCATCAACAAGAAAATGCCGATTTTACAACTCACAATCCCCCCCTCATATGAATGGAGGAGTGGAAAACAGCAGGAAATGGCAGAAAGTGTGGATTGTGTTGTTTGATTGAAAACAGCTTGTTGGTCTTCATTACTGTGATGTTTTGAGAAGAGATGAAGGCATGGCTGACTTAAGACTGCAGCTGGGACTTATTTTGCTCCACGGGCCCTTTGCTGATATTCTCAGAGATGATTTATAAACTAACAGCTGTGTGTATAACTCGCTCGCCATTGGACGGGTTTCTTTTTGGATGGATGGAGCGCTGTCATGTTCAAGACATTATTTGTTTAATCACTTAGAAAAAGGGGACACTCAAATGCTAGAAACTCTAACTCAACTCATATATTAGACAGTGGAGCTTTCAATAGCAGTCAGAAGTAGAAGTGTTACCTCGAGCCAAGCAACTCGAAGAACTTTGCCCGGGTCTATAGCATGACACGACTGCAGAGGCCAAACTCTGACACAAGTGTTTCAGAGCCTACGAGACGGACTGAACGGCAATAAATCAACAGGAGCAAACTCCAGCAACATGGAAAAAACAAGTCAGTGTTCAAATCTCAAACAGGAGATATTTAAGAAGGGGGGGGGGGGAAAAAAAGCAGGATTCGACATGTCGTCCTGCCAGATCAAACATCTTTGGGCACTAAAAGTACAAAGTTGAGTCAAACTCGAAAAGGTATTATTAGATGACATTTGCTGATTTCAGGAAAAGTGGTTTGAAAGCCAGGTTATTTACTTTTACTCATCAATTCTGGCAACTTGTGGCAACTCATGCTAGTAATGGTTTCCTTGGGGAATCCTTCAACATAGGAAAGGAATTTATCACCCGGTGAGTCAGAACCTTTTTCCACTTTTCCAGACTGAAGGAAGGATAACCCCACCGGGGGTGGAGGGAGGCCTTGTTCTGACTGTTAGCTGGGGGGTGGGAGTTGGCAAACAACCCCACCTCCAGACTACTTCAGCCTTTTTTCCTCCACTCTCCACCACCTCGGGGAGAGAGTCATAACCAAGTGGGGCAGATGCTGGTCACGGAAAAAACGTGAGCATTGTAGACGAGTTTGTCATGATGGTCAGTAGAGAAGTGATCTCATGGTACCCAGAACACGACAGGAAGGAGGAGGAGAAAGAGAAGAGGAGGAGGAGGAGGAAGAGGAGGAGGAGGAGGAGAGACAGACTGGTTATGTGGCATGGCAGTGGATCTGGTGGTAATGCATCCCAACTCAGCAGAGTTCAGGATCAGGGGTTCTGGAGGAGCCGCGCTGGGCTGCGGTCCGCTGTGCTCCACGGGCCCGGCTGGAGACATCACAGGCTCCTGTGGTTGGATTAGTGGGTCACGCTGCACTCAGCTGCAGAGACAAAACGCCTCCATCATCTCCTGAACTTACAGTACACGTGGGCTCTGGAGACTACTGTATATCCAACACACTCCCCCCCCCACCCTCACCCTCAATCTCACTCCCTCCCTCCCTCCCTCCCTCATTTTCTGACCTTCCATTTCATGTTCTCTTGCGTCATGTGTTTGGACTTCATCTTACTGTAAACTCCCCTCCTTCCATGTCGGAGGGGAAATAAAACCAGACTACGGCGGGGGGAAGAGGAATAAGAAATAACGGACGCGAGAGCATTCGGGTTTTTGAGTCGGTCTGGGTGTTGTAAATTAGAGGTTTCGGCCTCGGGTTTTGTTTGCCAGAGCATGTTGCAGCGTCGGAAAACAAACATCTGGCAAACAGCTTTCTCCACATCCTCTTTCGACAAGCTCTCCTCTTCCTCTCTTCTTTCTCACATCTCTGCATTTCTGTACGCACATGAAGTGGAAGTGGAGCTATTGTGTCGTCTTTTATCTGCCTTCATCCTACAGATTTAAATTTGAATGATCCAATAAATGTACGCGCCTGAATCCGGAAGTCCGATTAAGAGTGTCCTCCTCTTCTTTCATGAGGGCAATAAAAGGGTCCAGTTCTCATGATTTGACAGGCAGTCACTTACATGATTTTCAGATCTCACACTGGAACGCACAGTTGGTGAAGTGTCGCCCCCCGGTGGTGAGAACGAGAACAACGCCGCGACGGTGCCAAGTTCTCCTTTCGCTCCTTTTGCCTTATCGGAGAATTTCCAGGAGACGTAAAAAGCAAAAAAAAAAAAAAAAACCTACCTAAGAATGAGAGTGTGGTGTCACTCCGACATGAGCATGAATCTTTAAAACACTTGAATTAAAACTCCGAAGTATTTCCCCGAGGAAGAACATCATATGCTTTTTTTTCCTCCCCCCCCCAAACAAAATCATAATCAGAGTTTTTCTGATTCATTATCTCCCTCGTGGAAATCGATGTGTACACAAACGGCTCGTCCGTCTTATCTTTGTCGTACGTTCTCCAGATAAACTCTCCTTTTTTTTCCTCTTCTTTCTTTCTTTTCCCCCCTTTTTTTTCTCCTCCATTCTGCTGATGTGTCACCAGCCCCCCTATTCTCCTGCAGCTCCCCCCTTCCCACACACACACACACACACACACACACGCTCTAACGGTTCCAGATGTGTGTGGGGATGATGTCATGGCAGCAGACCGGAGGCACTGGACTCGGATCCATTCTCTCTCTCTCTCTCTTTCTCTCTCCAGAAAACATTCATCGCAGACGAGGGGGAGCGCGAGGGCGGAAGAGCGAAGCGTTGATAAGTTCCCAGACAGCATTGTGACTTTACAGCGTCCTTAAAGCTCTCAGCTATCTGCCTCTGATTAGTCAAAGCGCGGGGTCGGTTTTTCTGACTCACGGCCTCCCACCGCGCCGTCATCCACCATCTGACCCCACAGCAGCTGGAGAAGTGTGTCTACATCTTTTTTTTTTTTTTTTTTTTTTTGGTTTTGCTCACATCACACCCACCTGGACTACCGAGGGGTACCTGAACATCCTGAAACATGTGCGCATCCTGAGCAGATGTGTTTAAAAAAAAATGGGGGGTTAACGACGGATGACACACAGAAGGAGGAGGGGCCGCTGAGTGTTGTGGTGGTTGCTACGACGACTGCAGTGTAAATAAAGTGCAACAAAAAAAAAAGGGATGGCCATGTAAACGTCGATCCTCAGCGAGAGGCCCGTCTGGGATCTCCAGGGGGGGGGGGCGGTGAGAACGGGGATGACTGTCCCCCCGCCCGGTTACACTCCACAGCTGTGGACGGGGATCTGGGCCTCAGACGCCAGCTGTGGGAGGAAGGACCTCACCTTCCACCCTGTCAGAGACAAAAAAGTCAAGTCTTAAACAGGGCATCAAAGCAAAAACACTCAAGTTATCCTCTGTTGATCCCCACGAGGAAGAATTTCCCTCTCTGCGTTTGACCCGTCCTAACTATGAGGAGCAGCTCCACGAGGGCCCAAATCAATCTCCAAGCTGGTGACTCACTCGATTGGCACAAACAGGAAAATGAATTGAACATGCAGATCTTTGTGCAGGGGGGGTAAATGAGGAAAACATGCACCGACAGAGGGGTTGACTCAGGACTCCCACGAGGTAGCACTTGTTGTTTTAGCACTTTCTTGTAAGAATATAAAACAGGTCACGCGATGAAACCAACTCTCAGTGCTGCTGGATTAAGCATCTTGTTCAGGGAGGCGACGATCGGCTTGCATATTTATAACGTGCCGCCAAATCAATACTCCCTTTATTTCCTGCCACATTTTTTAAACCTAGGACTCTTGATTGGGAGATTCAAAGGCAACGAGGGCACAAAAATGTGCATGTTTGTTCTAAACGTGGGGCGGAAAAGTTAATATTCGAGCGGGCGTCTAAATTCATTGCGTGTCAATTTAAATGTGTTCAACCTGGACTGAAGTGTTCAACCCACGCTAACATGACACGTTGAGATGAAGGAGACGCTCACAGCTGCAGAGCATTAACAACAAACTGTGTTTGGTGCGACAGCTCTGGGAACACCTCCGAAAACCCCAAAAAATAACTATTAATCCCGTGGAAGAACATGTTGCTTTGTCTTTGTGAAGTTTAATTATCCGTAGCTGTTCGATGAGCACATATTTTTTCCACTTCCTGTTGAGTAAGCAGTTTGATTTTCTCCCGTATTCCAACTGCAGACACTTTTTTACACTGTGACAATGAGCGTATAATCGATAAAAGCCGCTCATGGTCTGAAACTGGGACAGACGTGTTGACCGGACCGCCACAGGTGCAACTAATAACATGAACAAAGGCTGTAAGTCTATTAGTGATGTCATTAGTTCCGCTCATTTCCTCCACATGGCCTCCACGCCGACTCCTCCGTCTCAATAACGGCGTCGAAGTCCTCGTCTCTGAGATTTTTCCGAGGGACGTGTTATCCCGTATCACTTCCCGGCCTTCGGTGTTGACGACGCGACGCAGCGCTGGCACATGACTCCCCCCTCCCCGCATTAGCCCGATGTGTTTAAAACAGCTGAGTGGATCAATTTAGCAGCTAATCGCACGACTTTAATCAGATTACTTCACTTAAGTCATGAAGCTTAGGTTCCCCCCCTCGGCCCACCCACACGTCTGAACCTCTCCTCGCTTTTTTTTTTTTCTCTCTTCTATTCCGAGGACACAAAACCTCGAAGCGAGCGATCCGACGAGCTCGCAGACGATTGCTTTTGATTCTCCGTTGTGATTTTAAAAAAGTAAGACCCCATCTTGGCTTTCTTCCCGTCTAAATCCAAATCCCCGCTCTTGTTTTTTTCCTCCGCTGGGTGGTTTCACTACAAAGGCGGTGTGACAGAATCTCCCAGCTGAGGCTAATCTCTCCTGATCCGCGTGGCACCTTTTTTTTTTTTTTTTTAGGTGCTCTTATTCTCATAATCAAATGGTGTTTTTGGTATTCAATTGATTTTAAGATGTCATCTCTGGATCCCCTCCCCCCCCTCTGACACGACGGCTTCTCCAGCGTCCAAAGAGGATCTCACACCTGGACTCCGAGGCCAGGATCCGTCTCAGAGTCTGGCTGGGAAAATCACAACTGCACCAGCGACTACATCACCACCATCACCATCACTAGCAGCAGCAGCGGGGCGCTTTCACCTTGCTTTTTCTTTTAAGCTTTCATACGAGCGATGGATTGAGAGGCAGTTTGAAATCCGTCCAAACGCTCTCAAGTAGCCGGTCGTGCTCCATTTAACAACACTCGGCTGTATTTTTAGAAGGAAGAAGGATTTGTACAAAAAAAAGAAAAAGAAGAAGAAATCAGAAGCCGGGCCATTTTCAGTCTGCCAGTTCCACGACACGTGCCAATATCAATAGTTCACATATTAACTTTTTCCAATGGAGCCCCCGACCTGCTGGAAGATTACTCACGTTTCACTCCTTTTCGATTACAATGTTGGTGAATTTCAGCTTGAATAAAGTTCACCGCACGTCGTAATTACAGAGTCACAATGGCAGCATTCATGGATGTAACACTCCCGAGCTGGGAATAGTTGTTTCTAACCAGTTCACGTCTTCCGCTGCGCTTTCAGATGATTTAAAAAAAATCATTTTACAGACCCAGAAGCAGTCTGTCAAATCAGATCCTCTGGCGACCAGCTTCAGTTGCTGTTTACATCCACGGCCGAGTCCCATTTCATTAGTTTTACCTCTCCCCCGTCACGGTAATGTACGTACTTTACGCTCACAGCAGAGTTACGAGTTCCCCTACGAAACGAGACAAACCCTCAACACCCCCCGTATGTCATCAGTTGTCATCGATGGTGTTTACGTTACGACCAGACAATTCCAATATGGCGTCAGCGGCTGTGTCGATTTCTCTTGTGTTACGGCTTTGGAGGACAGTTAAGGTGGAACGCTCCTAAAGCTTAGTTCCATATAAATGCGCAGATAATTCGTTGCTCTGTTGTTAGCGAAATACAGTTTTGACCTTGAAGTTGAAGAAGGAGCCTCATATAAGAAACAATACTAAAATCAAAAGCCGGGAAAGTCACGTGAGATATCGCGTGGATCGTTGTTGCCGGAAGACAGTAGTTCCACCTTAACTGTCCTCCAGGTTACGTCACATTCTGAGATCGACACTTCTCCACTGGCAGGACGGCGGCGAGCGGAACAAGCTACTGCTAACGTGAGATGTTCAAAAACCTTCTTTTTAGTAAACTCTGTGTACACAAACAATGTTCTCAATGCTCGTGTTCATGTGTAAAGACCCTGGTGATGCTACGAGCAAAGTTTCATGTTGTGTCGAGACTTCTTAGTGTTTTAAAAATAGAGATTTTGGTGCTAGCGCTAAAAGTGCCCGTAGCACTCCCATTGAAGATGAGTTTAACCAGAAAACAAAAATACAGTAAATCTTAAAAGTGCCTCTTTCATCCTAATTATGCTTTTACACGAAGGTTTGACTCATATACATTCACACAAAAAGCCGAGGTTGCATCTTGGTGAGAGTTTCACTTTAATATGAAGAAAAGGATCAAAATACTGTGGTAAGAACAATATATTATTTAAATAAACAAGCTGCACAGTTTTAGTTTGTCCCCATACTGTTTAAATAAAACAAAGAACACATCGACTGAGCTCCTGAGCTGAGAATAAATGTAATTTCTGGCTGAGTTAAAGACGCCTTGTGGAATTTTGTCCCGTTCTCACACACGAATGCTCGTTCAGACGGCTAACGTGACACAAATTCCTGCCAATGGTTTTTACGCTGTGCCGCTCATTGATAGTTAGCGGCGGTAGCATGCAAAGAAATACAGCATTGTGCCAGTGACAGGAAAGGAAAGGAAGAGGAAGAAGAAGAAGAAGAAGGGCCGCTAGCTAATAAACGTGGATGTAAACAACAACTCATTCAAAATATGTCCACAAAAAGGGCTCTGCAGATGTTTTACGAGGAAAGAAATGCATTCAGCGTGTCGTACAGACCTCAGGAATACAAACAATGTGTTTTGTTGGAGAGCAGTGGATGTAAATATAACTTAATGTGTTGTAGAAGCGTTCACAGGGCGCCTTTAAAGCTGCCATGGACGCAGTAAAAGAGATGTTTCTGTTTTCCCCGGGTCAGCACCGCTGTGTCCGACCACAGTGAATGAGAAAGAAGTTCCGAACTTCCACGAATTAAAGACGTCGTTACCATCATCATTTCTCATATTTGAAGTTTTATAAAGCCACAAAACAACAACACAAGAATCGCTGGGAAACGGAGGAAAAGGGGACGACGCAAGGAAATCATACCCTGGAAACTGAAAGACAAGGTGGATGTTTGTTGCTCATCCGCGGATGAAACGCTTCTCGAGGCTCAGACAGGAAAGAGACGCGTTCATGTTTTTCCTGCTCTGCTGAGTAATTTCACAACGCTGCTAAATCCTGACTAGATCTGACATTTCTGACACAGAGGAGGGCTAAGCCAGAGACGCTGCGCTGCTGGGAGATTCTGGAAGAAACGAGGAAAAAAAAAAAACATGAATCAGTTTTTCTGGGTCACTAAAGGAAGAGGAAGCATGTAATCCAGATGGAAAAAATGTGCTTGTTTTGGATTTTGCCTTCATGTTGTTGTCAAAGAAGAGAAGCCGAATTAAACCTGCAAAAGTCCAGAACACGAGAAGTCGAGTGTCGTCTGCATACGAGTATAAGAGAACACCTTCTTTCTGAATGATTCATGAGATGAACATTTCGGGGTTGAATATTTCAACCAACGCGGGACACAAGTCACATAAATATTTCCACAGGATACTTCTGTAACCGTTCTGTGACACTGCTGATGGATCTTGTCCATGTAGGAAATGATGCATAATTAATCACGCCGGTGCTTTTTTTTCTGTTGACAAGTCAAAACGTCTGCGGAGGCGACTGTCGACTGAACGATGAGCTCACCTTAAAGACGATGTGTTCATCTTGCTATACAATTGTATGATGCGATATATTTGACCCTTTTTGCTGCCGTATAAAGAGCAGCGGGGATGACACATTTTTGTCGGCTAACCCGGAAGTTAGCATCGCTCTGGTTCTATAAACAAAATGTTTGCCACAGACTCTAATTTCTGTAATTATCCCAAAAAACAGGTTTACGATACTTAAATGTTTAAGCAAGATAATCTTTAGTTCAAAATTAGCATGCTAACTAGCTAGGCCCCCAAACGCGCGCTTGGGGAGCTAGCTAGTTAGCATGCTAACTACCAAATAGGTGCTTTCTGAGATGACTAAGGGTTGCTGGGTTGCTAATCAGGCGGGATTAGCATGCTGACTAGCTAGCCCCCCAAACGCGGGAGAGCCACATTTGGGGGGCTAGCTAGTTAGCATGCTAATCCCACCTGAAAACCTCCTCATTCCGGTGGTCCAGAGCCCCTTTTGTTAAACACCAACACTCCCCTGGTGTTCCAAACTTCCACGCGTGAGCTTGAGTTAGCTAATAGCACCGCTACCTGCACTGCTAACTGAGCTAACTAGCTTAAAGCAGCTACAGTTAGCAGCAGTGAGCGGTTACTCTGGTGATATGCAGCCTCCCATTTTCTATAAGTTTAAAATCAACAGGTGGCCGGTATGAGTGATATTTAAAGTATTTTACTGTATAAAGTGTTTTTTATCTTAAAAAGTTCTTGGAAAAGGTCAACAAGGATAACGTTTGGACAGATTTTAAATCATACATCCAACCTTTTCTCCTCTTTGACTCTCAAAGGATGGCGAGTAATAAAAATGAAGTAATCCCTCATTTAAATGCATGTACCGATTCGCTTTCAGCCAGATTTTCATTAGCGGCACCGAGGGAATCTGCTCCGTGATTGGTAATCAGCTCAGAAATGAGACGAACCCCGCGGTAAAGAGTCGTCTCATGAATTAACTGGAGAAGAAATGAGATCTGCTGTCCTACAGGCACCCTGGGATTTCATTTGGTGACAGGGCCTCTTAATTAAAGCGTGTTTTTGGGTCATGCAGGGCGGAGGCCATCTCTCAGCAGCAGACAGAGACTCCCTCAGAAGCCGGACTGGCATCCAACTTTAAGTGCATGATTCATAACAGCAACCCTGAGTCATCTCAGAAAGCACCTATTTGGTCACGTTGACTTCGCCGGTGTTTCGTTACAACAGTGTAATTTCCCACAGGACTCCTGAATATAGGACACTGTCCACCCTAACGACTCGTCAAGCACTTTCTTGGGAAGAAAACGGAATATAATTGGAACGGTGTCGAGCAGAACAACATCAGAAAGAAGTTAAGAGAATGTTTTAAATTAGATGTCATTCAGTTTTCGGTTTACTACAGATGGACGCAATAGAATGAACACTTGTAGAAGCTAAAAACAACCCAGTGAAACTTTAGTTTAAGGTTTATTTTTAGCATTTCATGTAAGAGAAAAACTTTAAGACAATCCTCAGTCTGACTCACCTTAAACACGACCCACGTTAAGATTATTCCCGTAGACAATATCTTCGCAAACAACCTACAACACCAAAAATGCAAAGTATCCGGATATGAACAAGCTAGCAGCTACTTTCTTTTTACTTATCGCGTTTTCAGCTAGCCCAGCTGGCTAACAACATTTTAAAAAAGGCGCCGTCAAGTTTATGAGCGATGAGGTCACTGACAAGACGGCGTACGTCATCGCGCTAAGTTTTAATGTAATGGATTGGATTTGTATGGCGCTTTTCAAGACACCCAAAGCGCCTGACAGGGTTCCAGTTTTGGAAGATCCTCCGAGCACTGAGCGCTTGAACATTAGCTAATGGCGCTAACGGTTATCTAAGACAGAGAGCGGATTATCAAAATGTTGAAACACACTTTTAAACAACAAGGAAAGGTAAATACGATTATCAATGTGTGTGATCGCTAAGGTTAGAGGTGTGCGGAGCTGCATATCCGTGTGTTTGGTTTCAAAGGGTCGGGGGACGATTCATCCATAATCGCCCCCCGGGGTTCGTTGCAGGCTCCACGTGAGTGCGGTCGGACCGCCTCGGGCTGCGAGATGAGCTCCCTCTGGTCTCTTCGGTCTGCTCGGATTGAGTCAGAGGTGGTCAAACGGTCTGGACGTTTGCCACAGCTGCAGTCACACCGGGGCAGAAAAGAGACCTCATGAAATCGTCCAAAGATTACAAAGAACGGCTGGGAGCAACAGACGTCCCTTTGTGCTGCGGTGAAGGCATTCCTCACACTCACGCGCTGTGGTATTTACTGTGAATACGCTCTAACGTGTGTTTTCCAAACGTCATTTTCCATAGCGGTGTGTGTGTGTGTGTGTGGGTATATGTGTGTGTGTGTGATTTACCGTGGGATCTAAAAGAGGACGATGACAGCGAGGGAACAGCGTGCGAACTGTCCTCCTGGTAAAAATGTCACACTGCAATCCGACTCGTGTGGCTCGGAGCCACTGTTGAGACCAAATTACAACTCAAGGTGGAGAGGTCAGCGCAGGAATTTCATTGTCGGAACGGCCTTTTACGAGTGGTGGGGGTTCTTTAAAGGTGACAGCTAGATTATTGTCGCCTTTGTTTTCTCACAGGAGCTCTCAAGCACACTTTTTTTTTTTTCCAAAACCGCACAAAGTGAGAAATATTCTGAAACCCATCAGGGCCAGAAATGTGTTCTGCTTTCGATTGAAAACATACTTTCTGTCGCTTACAAAGAACAGGCCTCTGCTGATCGAGTGCATTCGGATCATTCTGCAGAAATACTTTTTTTTAAATTCGAAAACACAAACGCAGCCGTGCTGAGTTTGCCACTCCGGTACAGGGAGCTCAAGTTTTTTCCCCACTTAGTGGCAGCATATTTTCCACTATTGCGCCAAAGAGTAAATGGGATCCATCACCCAGTTTTTTGCTGATGCCTGAAAAGAACTCACAAAAAAAAGCGAGAGTGAGAGTGAGAGTGTGTCTACAGAGCGGATTGTGAGGTGTTTTACGGTCTCTGACCCGCGGTTGCACAGCGTCGTCTCTAATTAGCAGCAGCTAATTAAAGAGCGTAGTCGGGCGGCGGGCAGCAGCGGCAGGTCGCTGTGGGGAGAGCGAGAAGTATGTGGCGACACCCCTCCAGGCTCAGCGTAAACATATAGAGCACATTTGCGGTGCCGTCACCTCCCACAACGCCATGACCGACTGCTGAACCGAATACAAATCAAGAGCGCGTTCAAACAAACGTGCAGCTTATTTTCTCTTCATGGAACGAAATTGATCCTCTAAGCGTTTTTATATTGTTGGCAGTATTGAGGACTCATTGCCAGATGGAAGTCAACTGTGCTGTTGTGAGTTGGGAGCATAATGTGCAGAATAATATAGAAAACTGAAGTCCAGCTATTATCTCAGCTCAGCTCAGGGCCGCTGACGGCATATCTACTCCAGATGGAGGAGCCAGCGTCCCTCTGACCTCTTTTTCTTCATTTTTCTTGTTTTTCAGAGACCGTCTTTGTTTCAAAAAGCCTGTGCTGTCCATTTTAAGGAGTCGTCATCGCGGATGCCATCGTGTTTGTCTCGAACATGAAAGTCATCATGCGCTCTACCTCCGCGCCGATGAACGGTCGAGTTGAGTTTCGTTGTCCGCAAAAGAGCTTCACAGCGAAAACAGCGTCGCAGGATTCTCCTGAACGACTGAAGTAACTTAGAAAAATACAAATAAAATGGCTACAATGATTGATTGAAAACATTCAAAAATTAAATAAAAATGTCAACTTATTGTGCAAGAAACAGCAGATTTCAGGGTGTTGAAGGTATTGTCTCGGAGTTAGCATGCTAACTAGCTCCTGTGCTAGCAGACCCTTCCCTGATCTGTGAGCTCCCAGGAACTGAGCTGAGCTAACTGGCTAATGGCGGCCACAGTTAGTGGCGAGCGTGAGCAGATAATGCCTGAATTTTACATTTAGGGTGAACACTTCCTTTAAATCACGGCCTGTTAATGTTAAACGCCGCCTGTGACAACTTAAAATGCATCCAGGTAGTTCGAGGAGGCAAAGCGTCGGTGTCCCACTTCCAACACAGTTTGGCTCTGAACATGAAGTTGAGGATGTTCCAGTGACGGAGGCGACGCTCCAGCAGCTGTTCAGGGCCGAGAGATGTTTACCTGTTCCAGGTTTCTGATTTTACAAAGACTGTGACTAACAACCGTCCTCGGGCTGCGCACCTGTACTGTATCTAAGCTGTAACAGTAGACGGAACAGAAGAGGAGGTCCACGAGGCCCTCATGGTGTTTTGGCTGACGCTGAATATAAAGGACACGAACAGTATGGAATCATGCATCAAGATGTATTTTAAAAGAGATGCAGCAAGAGCAAATCTTTACCTCAGTACAAGAACAGAAACAATAAACTGGTTGTGTACGCTGTTTTACCATCACACACACACACACACACACACACACACACACGTACAGGGCACGAGGTGACGGCCTTGATGCGTTTCACAGGCGGACGCCGGCCCCCACCGGCCCCCTTAATGACGGGGCCGACCGGGCTGATCTCCAGAGGTGTGCTTTCCCCATCAAGGCCGCCTGCTCTCACACCAGGCCAGACAGGAACACAGCAGTAATGGAACAGACTGAACCAGCAGGTAGAACACACCGTGCTGACCGGCCAGAAAAGCTTTTACAACCTGAAGACAGAGGAGGAAGAGGAGGAGGAGGAGGAGGGGGGGGGGAACGCCGAGTCTCCAAGTTTTTTTTTATTTTTGATTTGATCGACGAGATTCCGCCTGAAGAAAAGTCAAAGATCAACAACGTCGCTCTGAGAGTCCATCCAAAATATATGTTCCTATCTCGATCGCATTGAGCGACGGCTGTCCATCTCAACACACTCCGCTGTGTTGTATGTAGAAAAATGAAGGTGTTGTCTCATGGTGGAGTAAAGTGTCCTCCACCCTCTGCAGGTTGTTCACGCTCCAACTCAAACCGTCGTCAGCAGTGTGACGTCTCGGCTCTAAATACTCGAGGCCGTTACCTGTGGTCTGGTTTGTACCTGCCTCCAGTAACAAATCATCTTTAATTAAAGCTGCACATCTGGAGCGTGCCTCTGCAGATCCAGTGCTTTAAAAGTTCCTCAACAAAGGTGTGAATGATTCATCGGCCGCTGAACGAGTCTGCAGAGATTGTTCTCTCCACTTATTTGGGGCTAAAGACGGATGGAGGATCCGTCTGAGGCGGCTTCCATCAATCCTCAGAATGAAGTTGGAAGCACTTTCCTCTGTGATAAAAGGCTCTGCTGCTGTGAGATCTGAAGCAGATATCAGAGTGCGACAGTAGCTCCCAGGTACAGCAGACGTGCCCTTGAGCAAGGCACTGACTAACTTCCAACCCTCTGATTACAGGGCAGCCCCCCTCGACTGACACCTCCTGTTTCTGCATATGTGTGTTAAAATTAACAACAGAGTGAAACACTTGTTTTTTTTTTTCAAGCAAAAGGATCTTTGTCCTTCTTTGTCCTCGTTGTTGTAGTCGTTTTCTCCTTCCTCCTCCTCCTCCTCGTCATCATCTTCCTCTTCCTCCTTGTGTTCTTCTTCTTCCTCGTCTTCTTCATCTTCTTCCTCTACTTCTTCTTCTTCGCCGACCTCCTCCTCGTCTTCTTCTTCTTCTTCCATGTCTTCTTCTTCTTCCTCCACCTCCTCGTCATCATCATCATCTTCTTCTTCCTCCTCCTCCTCCTCCTCCTCGTCTTCTTCTTCATCTTCTTCTTCCTCCTCCTCCTCCTCCTCCTCCTCGTCTTCTTCTTCATCTTCTTCTTCCTCCTCCTCCTCCTCCTCCTCGTCTTCTTCTTCATCTTCTTCTTCCTCCTCCTCCTCGTCGTCTTCTTCTTCATCTTCTTCTGCCTCTTATTTGTCGTCATCATCTTCCTCTTCCTCCTTGTGTTCTTCTTCCTCGTCTTCTTCATCTTCTTCCTCTACTTCTTCTTCTTCGCCCACCTCCTCCTCGTCTTCTTCTTCTTCTTCCATGTCTTCTTCTTCTTCCTCCACCTCCTCGTCATCATCATCATCTTCTTCTTCCTCCTCCTCCTCCTCCTCCTCCTCCTCCTCGTCTTCTTCTTCATCTTCTTCTGCCTCTTATTTGTCGTCATCATCTTCCTCTTCCTCCTTGTGTTCTTCTTCTTCCTCGTCTTCTTCATCTTCTTCCTCTACTTCTTCTTCTTCGCCCACCTCCTCCTCGTCTTCTTCTTCTTCTTCCTCCACCTCCGCGTCATCATCATCATCATAATTATCATCTTCTTCTTCCTCCTCCTCCTCATCATAGTCTTCTTTTTCTTCTTCTTCTTTGTTGTCATCGTCTTCTTCCTCCTCCTCGCCATTGTTGTCTTCTTCTTCTTCCTCCTCCTTCTTCCTCATCTTCTTCTTCCTCCACCTCCTCGTCATCATCTTCTTCCTCCTTCTTCTTCTTCCTCCTCCATCTCCTGCTCCTTGTCGTCGTCTTCTTCTTCTTCCATGTCTTCTTCTTCCTCCTCCATCTCCTGCTCCTCGTCTTCTTCTTCTTCTTCTTCCTCCTTCTTCCTCATCTTTTTCTTCTTCTTCTTCTTCCTCCACCTCCTCGTCATCATCTTCTTCCTCCTTCTTCTTCTTCTTCCTCCTCCATCTCCTGCTCCTCGTCTTCTTCTTCTTCTCCTCCTGCTCCTCTCCTTCTTCTTCTTCCTCCTCCATCTCCTGCTCCTCGTCTTCTTCTTCTTCTTCTTCCTCCTCCTGCTGCTCTCCTTCTTCTTCGTCTCATTTGGGTATTCAGGAGGACATTTCAACCATTTGAATCGTTGTCCAGCTTTCAAATACGGTTCAATTTTGTTATCAACCTGGCTGCAACAATATTAAGTTATACAACTGAGCGCTGACCGTCATGATGTTTTAAACCCATTCACATGGATCAACATTCAGTATCACAGCTCTCATGTGGGTTCGATGAGGCCTCATGTTGACCTGCTATCTCCCCCGAAACAGCTCCTGTCCTCCCTCTGAGACACACACAGAGGATCAGTGTACGGTGCGTTTCAATAGTTTTAAATATTAATTCCCCCGTCGCTATTTTTAACACCGGGCCAGATGAAAATACTCCATCCGCGGCTCTCTTCCTAAAATAATGTAAATTGATGAGTGAGACTCTCTTTGCCAAATAATCCAATTAGACGTGCAAAGTGAAAATATCTCCGAGTCGTGTCGGAGAGGAGATCTCACAGGATTCGCCCAGGACATTAATTTGTTTTAGCCATTTTTGAGCGGCGTATCGGCTGGTCCCAGGGAGCAAAAAGCCAATTAGACTGTTTGAAAGCTGCATCTGCCGCACAGCAGGCCGCCCACATGTTTCTGTGGGGCGACTGGGCGCGATCACAGCTGCAGCTCAGCGGGGCCGCCATCGATTTTAGGCCAATCCAGATCTGTCTGTGGGCCGGATCGATACGCGCGAGTCAAACGCAATCCACCGACGGCAGCAGAGCAGTTAGTGAGAGTAATGACAGTGTGTGAGAGAGAGCTGTCTCGGAGGAGACCGTTATTGAGTCTAAGAGACTAAAATAAAGGAGGATGGATCCAAACACAGAGCTCAGAGGCTTTTTCTGAGGTGCAGTTTGCATAATTCAACAGTCACCTCTGTGGTTTTTCTGTTTCTCCCCTGAAGAAGTGCCGCATTGTCAGTGAAAAACAGTGCAATAAAAAAAGAGAAAGAAAGGAAGGAAGGGAGGAAGGGAGGAGAAGCTCCTGGATGATTCTGTTGAGGTACCGGAGGTGGAGCGATTGGTGGAACATGAGCACCATCTGATGGACCACAGAGGGACTGCAAGCTGATGAGCAGCTTCACTCAAACAGCTGATCTTGTCAAAGTGAGGCCTTCAAAATAAAGTCCCCCAGGCTGCCTTTCATGACTGTTTAAACAATAAAATGTCATGCTGCCAAAGCCTTGTAGAGGAATATATTCCCACTACAGCTGATTGATACACTAGACAAGATCATTTGTGACTGTGACAGTGACTTCAGGTGTTTTAACTGGGTGAAACTACATATAACTAGACATTTTCTATATGTTTAGTACTTAGAAAAACTGTTTATTTAGGTCTCCCTTTAATTTACATACACAATTATTGAGTAAACGTATAAATTTGATGTGTTTTTGTACACAAGTGTGTATACAAGCTGTTTGTGCATCAGTTATTTTGACTTTACATTAATGCAAATATCAAAGTTTCATCAAATCTGTGAAATGTGTTCAATCTGT
This sequence comes from Sparus aurata, assembly GCF_900880675.1. Taxonomy (NCBI): domain Eukaryota; kingdom Metazoa; phylum Chordata; class Actinopteri; order Spariformes; family Sparidae; genus Sparus; species Sparus aurata. The sequence goes on along the minus strand of NC_044198.1, from coordinate 23,795,968 downwards.
GAAAAACTTGTGTTTTTAACAGGTAGGCCTGTGTATTGATACTGCTAGAGGTGAAATAATTAGCCAATTAATCAATGAGTTGTTAAAACAAACAACATAGGTAAAAATGTCAATATTTGCTGTTTGTTATTTCAAATTGAGAATGAGTTTTGTACAAAAAAAAAAACATTTGAAGACGCCACTTTGGGCTCTCAGGACTTAGACTGACACTGAAAACTAGAATGAGCACGCAGTAGAGTGCATACCTCCGCCAAGGCCCAACAGTCCCGCCTCTGCACTCACTCACAAGATGGCAGCCACATAAATACGCAATTTTTCATCAAGATCCATAAATAATTCTGAGAAATTAAGGAAATGTCCACAAATCTTGCAATTTTAAAGTTCTTTTTCTTCTTTAAACTTTTTGTATAACAATACCAACATCACCTCCTTGGCAGAGCAAAGACTAAATAACTTATTATCATTATTATTATTATTATTATTATTTGTGTTGTTAGGATCAAGAATTATGTCACTTCCTGGTTCCAGCCCTCTTACGTTTGAAGTTCTGCTTCTTCTTTGCGTTATTCTATTTAAGATGAATATCTTTAAGTTTTGGACAAAAGAAAAAGGAGTTACATGTACAGAACACTCCGTAAACACTTTCCTGAAACAGAACCGACAGATTAATGGATAATAAATTAATTTCGCTGTGAGATATACGGTTTGCAAGAGAGACAGAAAGTCTGGCGATTTGTGTCGAGCGTAATCTTCATTTAATTAAGCCGCTTATCTTTATCATCAGACTCCATCGGCCCACACACACACACACACACACACACACACACACACATCTACAGCGTGTTGCGATTAACCACAGAATTAATAATTAAAATGGATTATCATGCTTTCACGTTGCTGCTGGTTGCTTATTAGACACTGTGGGGATTGTGGCTCTTGATTTTTTGCATCTCAAAATCCCAGAGAGGAGGAAAAACAAAGACACAGTGACACATCAACTTTCCAGGCATATTTAATTGGCACAGTAAACACAATACAAAGTATTCAGTGCTCCAAAACCACAAGCAACGGGCTACCAAACGGAACACAAACGAAAAAGTGCAAAACACACCATTTGGTAGACCTCACAAAGGAAAAAGAAGTCTTACTTTGCAAAGCAGATAAAGTAATGGTAAGACTCTCAATAGTTAAAATAGATGTTTTTCCTTTTTAAACTTTTATTTATATATTCATATATATTCTCTCTAATTCCAACGTGCCATTTCCACTGTACAGGCGGGTTATTCTGGGGCTTCGACTAAAAAGGGTTGTGTTTTTTTTTTTTTGAGTGGTCTTGTTGCGGAGAGCTGGCAGGCGGAAGGCTGCAGTAAAGCCCTCGAAGCGGTGGATTTATCTTGTCGTGAAACAGTTGAACAAACAAAAAAGTGGCTTGTTGTCTGAGCTCCTGACGTACGGAGCGACGGGTGGCGACGAGCAAACATGATTTCACTTTCTTTTTTTCAAGGTTTTTGATTTGATCATTCCTTCCATCAGGAGTCCGAATGGGCGAAGACGAGTCAATTTGTATTCATAATCATCAGAAATCATTAATTATATTATATTTTTTACCTCATGGGGCTTTTTTTTTTTTTACAAATCTGTGCTGCATCACTCAGAACATGATGCAGTCAGATGAATATTTTAAAAATGGCTTCACCCCCCCCCAAAAAAACAATGTTATCTTCACTCATATTTGCAGTTAAGGGATTTTTTTTTTTTTTTTTCAGAATAACCTACAACAAAGATTTCCAGCTTTAAAAAAACAAAAACAGAAAAGAAAAGAAAGAAAAAGAATCTCAACATCATCAAATATAAAACAAAAAAAAATGTTAAAATCACGTACGTTATGTGCCGTTGAGCAGGAGTGAAGGGGAAATCAGTGGACATAATTCCTCTTGTCTGACAGTCTCTTGATTATAAAAAAAACTCTCCAATTTTGCCCCCCAAACTTCTTTTTTTCTTTTTGCGATCATCACATCTTAATCACTTAATCCTCTCGCCGTCATCTTTGCCTCTTTAAAAAAACAAAACAGTTAAGGCCCGCGACAGGTGATTCTGGGTCACATTTCAGTCACAAACTCACAGGAAAATGTGGCATCACAGTATATTTTCATATACAGAAGAACAGTTAAAGTGGACCATCCTAAAAAAAAAAAAAAAAGAAGAAAAAAAAAGGTGTAACTCTTCGTAGGTTTATTTGTTTTTCTCGGGTGAACTGTTGCTCGGACCGGTGATTCGACTGCAAACTAACAACAACTTTTTTTTGCGTTAGACACTCTGATCAAAAACATACAATACTAACATTTTTTACATACTGTACTGTGTCCTTACAGTAAAAACAAAAGCACGAGACATCCATGACCTACCTATGCATAAGATCATTTCAGAAAACGAGTCCCTATCGTCCTTTTTACTGACAGTTTAGAGATTAAACTGGGGAACACTGGGAGGAGGAGGAGGAGGAGGAGATCACTCACTCGCTGTTAAAACTCATGCTTTCTGAACCGACAGAAGAAAAGAGATATTATAAAATAAAATAAGATTAAAAAATAGAACCACAGGCACTGAACCCAAACAGTAGCATTCAGGTTAATTCAAACAGTACGACCAGGCAATGAGGGTTAACTGAACAGAGAAGGCTGGAGGCAAAGAGGAGAGAGGAGGGTAAGCTGACCGAACACCACCACCACCACCACCAACACCGCCGCCGCCGCCGCCACCTCCTTTGGATGGCGGCGGCAGGGGGGGGACGAGGCGTGGAGGAAGACAGGGCAAGCATGCAGCAACACCACAACGCTGAGAGGCCCCCGCCCCGAGCAAAAAAAAAAAAAAAAAAAGAGCGCGAAGGGGGGGGAAGTGCTCAAAGCAGCCGAGGGAGAGCCTGAGCCGCCTGAGGAGGGAGGGGCCGTGGGGTGGAGGTGATGGAGGAGGGGAGGTGGTGGTGGTGGTGGTGGGCGGGGTCGGGACAGGTGGAGGGGGGTGTGGTCAGAGAGAGGAACAGACAACCAGTGACAAGACAAGAAGTTGTAGGATGAGTGAAGGTGCAGCGAGCACCCATCATCCACCTCTTCTCCCCTCCAAGCTGGTCCTGGATGTGAGGAGGGGGGGGGGTGACATCACAACACACCTTCAAAATAAGACGCACCTACGAGCATTCAGATCACACACACACACACACATACACACACACGCACTCAAAACACCGACAATAAGTATTTTAATCACATGGGAATTTTCCATAAATTTTATTACCGCAGTTAAATGTCAAGAGTCTCATTTAATGCAAAGTTGAGTCGATGTGTAAAAATGTATTAACTGGATTTATTACAAGAGACTGAATACGTCTTACGTGAGATGCATCATTTTTTCTATAATACTTGAATAATAAAACACTTATAAGTCAAAGCCAGTCAGGTCTGGAGGAGAGATTCAGGTAGAGTTGGACCCACCGGAGGAATAAACACCCAAAGATCACATCAGAGAGATCAGAGATTGAAGATTTTTTACTTTTGGGAAAACAGATTTATCCTCACTCCTATTTATCAGCCTGACTGCAACAGGTTGGAAGCGAGGGAACCAGATTCTCTGTTTAGCGTTGAATTTAGTGGGAGTTAAAAAAACGACTATCTGATGTTACTTAGGCACAAATGCTCTGGAGTGGAAGTAATAATAAAAGCAACAAAATAAACTGTAACTACTCAAATTAGCGTTTAAGAATAATACTTTATACTTTTACTGAAGTATCACTTTAATACCAGCAGCTTTCCTTGTGAGAGAGATTTTCAGTTCTCTTTCCCACAACGCAAAAGTTCAAGGACGAGGTGACGAGTGAACAACTCAACAAAATATACGACAAAGGATTTTAAACATTTCAAAACAAATGATATTCTTACTTTTGTGCGTAATAATTGAATAAAACACAACGTTTATGTGTAAGTCTGCGATTTAATCACACCGACTCAACATGATGGAAAACTTCTGCATTAAATGTGAAACTTTACATTCAACTTCTGTATAAAATAAAATGGTAAATATACATGTTGACAATTTAAAATACTTTTTAGGCATGTTTTTTTTTTTTTTTGAGTGCACACAGCAGAAACCAGAAGCACCTGACATACAGAAAAATGATTAGCACCTTCACTTCTTCCACCTGCAGTTGGATGAAAACATGGAGTTTTAGTAGGAGGGGTGAGCGTGAGGTTTTTAAAGTCCCGCGTGTCGGATGAGTCCTGGATGATTCTCTTTTATAGCTGGATGTCGGCGGCCTTTTTGTCCGTAGGCTCCGGGCTGGTCTCCGTCCTGTTTCTGACCACACCCTCTGTCGTTTGTGTGTGTGTGTGTGCAAGATGGGGGGCAAAGAAAGGGGAAGGGGGTGGGGCGTTCAGAGCGAGGAAGCCAACAGCCACGTTCATGACCGCGCGCGTTGCAAGCGGAGTTAGTCACATTAAGAAAAGCAAAGCTAAAAAACAACAGAGAAGCAAATTGTATACTGTGGTTGTGACTGCTGTATGGGTGTTAAGAATGGAAAAAGGTTATGAGCGCTAAAATTTAGATGGATTTCACTTATCGCTTGCTTGACACCGTCTGCAGAGGAAGCGCAACACCGCTTTGTACGTTGTTTTTTTCTATCTTTTTCTTGCAATGGTTTTGGAAAAATTGAAATAATCGGCCGTCTTTCTCTCTCTCTTTTCTTTTAGATTCTGGTCGTCTTTCGCTTTCTCTCTCTGACTCTGCGAGCGCGGTGGTGGTTTTCATCCCCGAGGCTGCTTGCCCTGCCATTCCTCAGCCAGCCTCGCACTTTTAGGAATCTGCAATTCAAAAAAAAAAGGGGGAAATACAAACAAACAAAAAAAGAAAAAAGTGACAAAAAGAAAAGTTAGATAGCTTTTAAAGGAAGAAAAGACAGAAAACCCAAATATTCAGATATGGAGAGGAGGAAGAGAGAAGTCACAGCATATATCAAACCACTAGAGGTGTCACGATTTTTGATTTATATTGAAAATTGATTGGAATTCAATTTCACTAGACAGAGGATCAACTGATCGGCAGGTGCAGTAAGTGTTGAATCTTTTGGGTTAATTTTCCTTTGTCAGAGATCCTTTATTTAATTATTTGGGTAGAGGGATTACTCTGGACAGACTTGAGAAAACCAACATTCGTAAAGAACTGAATTTCTATCTTTTCTAATCTCCAAAGTTTGGGTGATACTTGACACCAAGAACGATGACAACAACAACAACTCTGAAGAAAGAATCCACACCACAACTATAACGACAGCGACAGTTGGGAACTTCCATATTCAATTAGCTTGATTTTGTGCTCATTATATTAGTTTCCCCTTGTAGCCGACCTCTTTTATGTGAGCAATCGATGGCATTTAGGAAACACTTAAGATGGTCTACTCAAATAACTCAGCCTTGGATGTTTATCCAACTAATTAAAGGTTTATATAACTTATATTAGGCTGCCAATTACACATATAAAAAACATTATTAGACATAATGCCAAACAGTCTGTTTGTTTTGATGTCCTTGAAAACGATCACCAGGATAAGTGATGTTGACGCAGCCAAAAATATGAATAACATTTGCCTTCAAAAGACGAAAACACTCCTAACAGAATGTTGGATTCTCTCTTTGTCTCCTCGTCTTTGGGAGAATTTCGTGAAACCAAATCCCTCTGGAGGTTTTTTCTTTTTTCCGTTTCACTTTGCAGAGCACGGCAGTAGCAGGTCATCAATATCCACGCCAACACAGCTGGAGCACGTAGCGTGTGCTTGGCGCCACCGTTTACAGATCATTATCGTTCATCAGTGTGGACGCTCACGTTGTTATTGTTGAAGTGATTGTTCTGGGCGTGGAGTGACTCAGTCCGTTGCTGAGAAAATAATACTGAAAATGGAATCCAATCATGACCTTAAAATCAAAATCTGATTGGTGCATTTGGAGAATCGTGACACCCCTAGAAACTGACAGACAACAACTGTGGCGTCGGCATGAATGTAATCTGCACTGTACGTGTGACAGACCTTCAGAAACCCAAAGATGTCTCTGTCAAACTAAGAACCTTTCAGTTTATTCCACTTTTCATCTGGCTTGAATGCACGTCAAAATGCAGCCACTTCACTTCGTCACAACATGCTGAAATCACGTCATGATCAAGACTTGAAATCCCGCAAACGCTGCCTCATGCACCACATTTCAACTCGCTCCTCAACAACAATCACAGGAGGCATGAAATGTGTATTTATAGAGACATCCTGCACATAAGAACCTCATGCCGTGCCAGTAACGAGCCATCGAAGCTGATTAAAAAGTGTGAAAGGAAGTTAAACAAAGGCTTATATAATGAGTTATGAAAGAGATGATTTCTGACTCGATGCCAATCTCGTAAAAAGTAGCACAGAATGTCTTATTGTAGCGGTGAAATGGCACAGAGGTCAAACACAGACCATGCTCTTCCAGTGAACAAAAAAAAAAAAAAAAAGCAACATTAGCAAGAAACCACACAGCTTTCAAAGTCACGTCCAGCTCCGTATCTCAGCCCAGTCTCACCATATCGCTTAGAACAGCTAATTCTCAGTCCTTTATTCCTTTTACCACTGGCCTGGAAAAAAGGACCAGAACCGCCCAACACTATCATTATCAAAAAGTTGATCATAAAAGAAAAGAAAACACATCTTAAGGGGGCTATTAGTTACTAATCTGATTAACAATTTTTATAAAATTACCCCAAACCAGGGCAGAGTAATAACTTCTTCGTGTTGTAACAGCACTATGATTAATCTACAGCATGCAACATTTTTAGAGGGGCAATTTTTATTTCCTTGTTTTTCAGGTTTAGCCTACAAAAATATCTTTTTCATATGTATTCATATTTTACAGCAGGTTTTAAATTACATTTGCATGATTGCACATGGAGCATGCTTTTTTTTTTTTTCTTTTGTTGGGGAACAACAAGTGACCAAAACACAATAAGTTGTCACTGTTGTTGGAGTTCATCGTCACTTTGGGTGGTGCGTATACATTCACTCGGCTGATTTATCACCATACTGACTCAAATATCGATTAAAAAGCGCGTTAATTTGAGTGGAATACAGCAATCTGACATTTTAAAATCATTAAAAAGAAATACTTAAAAAAGAATCGAGTACTGCGTGTATGAAATGTCCTGTACATGTGATCACTGTCAGTGGGGAGGATTTGTCCCGGCATGCTAAGCTTTGACTGAGGGTGTTTTAATTTGTACTTCCACTAGGTGGCACTGCAGTGAATGGGAGGTGAGGAACTACACGTCCGCGCAGCTCAGCTTGCATTCAGTGTCATTTCCTAAAACATTTTGCTCAGAGCTCAACAACAGTGTTCAGTGACTCACACTATCGGACACAAACCGTCACAAATGTCATGAGGCACGATGGACAAATCTGAGACAGGAAGTGTGTTGCAGTTTGTTTGTAGGGTGGATTTTTTTCTCTTATCTGAGCCTCCAGTAACAATCTTGTCTCCATAACTTGCCCCACTCTGACAGCAGTGAATGGGAACTTGTACACTCACAGCACGAGAAACACACTTGCTGAGTTAAATGTATGTCATAGCACCTTTGGCATTTGTTTCCAAAAAGACCTCGACGTAGGACGTGGGGACGTATCCCTCCTCGTCCTCGTTCCTGCGCACTCGCGTCCAGCCGTCTCCTTTGTCCTCCTCTATGACGTACAGCAGCTCGCCCTCTGCCACGGCGATGGTGCCCTCGTTATGACCTGCGAGGACAGGGAAAGAGAGGATGAAGCCTGGGGAAACTACCTTGAACTGATGTTATGAAGGTGAAGGCTGATTTGTATATCAAATTTCCTGAAAGTAAAGAGGAAGCAAACAAATAATACCACAGTAGTTTGGATATCAAATTTATCAACCCGCAAAATATGACTGTAGTCAGCTCTGACTGAAGGAAGTCGTAACTGTTTTTAAATATCCTATGACATGCTCACAATCAGTCTCAGTAGTTCATGACACATTTAATCTGTGGAACAACAAAATATTTGTTTACTTGAAGCCTAAAGGTATATTGCCCGCTCATGGAGCAATCAATAGATCGGTGGAATTTCTCAGTGGTTGAAGGTAATGTCCGTTAATGTTGCTCTTGAAAGCTAAGTTGTTTCACTAAAAATAAACTGGATAAGTTTTGGAAAATTTTGCATATTTTTTACAATCATTTGAAACAGAATGAAATCCAAATTGATGCTTGGATATTAAACTGAATTAAGTGCAAATGGCTGTTTTTTGTGTGTCTTTTCTTCTTTTCATTTTTCATTTATTTATATATTTGCTTTTTTTTTTTACTCCATTATGTTTGCCAATGTATTTGCCTTATCTTGAAATACAATGAATAGATGTTTTTATTTTTTTTAATCTGTGAAACAACAGAACAACTGCAGCTAAGCTAATTAATGTCCCTTTTTAAAAACAGAATTGGGTTAGGTTATCAAAGTATCAAGGAAAAAAAAACAGTTGAACAATTTTTTACAACATTTATTTCCTTGTTTTTCTCTTATTTATGCTTCACTGCTTCTTGTGAAATATTGGATGTTTTAACTATTCAGCCTCTTAAAATCCTTTGAATAGGCTGAGTTCAATACTCAATGCCTTTACCTCACACTGTCAAAGGTGTGCCATGTATTCAATCTCTGTCCAGCAACCAGTACAACTAAACGTTCATATGGCAAAACTGAAAACTTTAGTAGTGTCTTCACATGCAGCACTGATTAGTGTTGGATGTCATGACTGAATTCCAGGACTGATTGATCATCTACTCTCCTCCTCCACACATTTCCTGATCAAGGTGACAACACCCTCCTCCTTATTCAGAGTAATCAGGTTCCTACACCCTGCATCCACAGTCAGATCCCTGACAACTTACAGGCATGTGTTCTTTGATATATTCAAAATGTCTGTGCAGGGTTTGATTCTTGCTGTTTACAACACTGGATTTACCTTCAAATGGGTACAAGGCTTTGCAGGTGCCGATGGTGGGCAGGACCTCCTCGTCGTCGAACTCGTCGTCGAACTCCGGCGTGGTGGATGTGGGGTGGGCGGGAGCCTGGGCGGGGGCAGGGGCGATGTTGGCTTTGACCTGAGTCTCTGAATTCTGCTCCTCTGTGTAGCTGCCATCCGGGCTGCTCAAGGGCCAACACACACACAGTAAATATACTGTGAAAACATACATAGTTTTCTTCCGAATGAACGACGTGTGTAGCGGCTCTGTGGTCTAACGTTTGCTCGTTTGTCAGAGTATACCATACCTCTCTCTGTCCTGCGCGCAGTTGTTGCCCACTGTCGTGCTGTTCTGGGTCTCATAGAGTCCACTTCTCCGGTGTGTATCGCTCTTGGATGGCATCCTCTCCTCCACCTCCGCTAACCAGCCCTAAAACACACACATTTATTATGTATGTGTGTGCTGCAGCTCGTCTTTTTTTCTTTTTTACTGTGCGACGACTTGAAATGTATTTTAAGCGTTGAGGAATCAGATGACCTTCACAGGAAAAACTCTTCAGCCTTACACTCCTATTTATTTACGGGGTTAAACCGGGACATTGTTCTGGGACTCCTCACTCCCTGCACAGAGTGCGAATATGCCGCCAGCCGCTGCAGCTGCATCACGTCTTCTCCTAATATGGCCGAGCGGCAGGCCTCTTTGGAAACTACCCCAGCTGGAGACGTGTGTTTGAACTCCTCATTATTTACTGTCTTATATAAACCAAACAGCTTCGCCAACACTAACATTCACACAGACATGAGAGCTCAGACTGGCACCGCAACCAACCTCGAATTTCTGAACTTCAAACTGGAGCTTCTCGATGTTCTGGCCTATTTCTGATAGCCGGGGGTCGACGCTGTTCGGGTCGCCCATCTGAGGGTTCTTCACGTACACGTCTTTCATCTTAGTTAGAGCGTCCCTGTGAGAAAACAGAGCTGAAGTCAGTACAAGTCTTTTGAGTGCATATAAGGGGAAAATTCAGTCATCATCTTCACACGCCCATGTCGATGGAAAGCGCACAAAACATTTCTGGAGCTTCACAGAAAAAACAGGGTTGCAGCATTTTCCTTAACAACTGAAGTAGCTGGGGATGCGTGTTAAAACAGTAAAAAATAACCACAAAAACACAAAATAGCTCCACACAGAAGAATCCTGAAGCCCCGACAACCCAAACTGATTTGAAAAAGACGTTATTAACACCCTTATTTGAGCCAAAACCCTCACTGTAGCGTAATCCAACTCTTCAGAAACCCAAATTGATATCATAATAATATCATAATAAAGTCGTGTAAATTCATTGATTGAACATGTATTCAGTTTCACTGTCGACCAGAGTGATGTTGTGTGAGATCTGTGAAGTGTGGTCGTGTATGCACATATCTTATCACATATAACAGACTAGTATATCATTCTGAACACTTTTATCTCAGCAGCTACGGTGAAGATTTCGGGTTTAAAAAGAGTGTGAATGAATTAAAATCAATTAGCGATCTCGTGGCTCCCACAGACTTTGAATATGCCGGATGTTGTTTTGTTTTTTACGTTTGAAAACAGGCCTCCGGCCACTTCAGTTGTTGTTTTGCTTTTAAGGCTCCTGGAACATTTTGTGGACTACGACAACTATAACCGACTTTCTAACGAGTAAAATGAACCTCAAAAAGATACCTCTGGTCCATTTCTTTCTGAATGTCCTTGTTCAGCTCGTCCAGCTTGCCCTGCAGCTTCTTCCTCCTTTGTTCCGGCGGCAGGTGGCTGAAGTCTTCTGGTCCGGAGCCCTGAGATAGCACAAAGGGGAGAAGAGAGGTAGACAAAAGAAAAAAACGAAAATGAGAACGAGACTCGGAGAAGCCACAAGAAGAAGGGAAGCAACCTCAGTAATTAATTTGTTGTGTTGCTGTTTTAAGAGGGATGTTTTTCTAGGTAGGTGCAGTATCTCCCTGTGACTGAATGGATAACGGCTCCCACAGATGGAGCTCTTGTTTTGCTCTAATTCACCTGAAGGAGGAGATACTGCAGCTGCTCTCTAGCATACACTCAGTAAGAGCTGGGTTGCTTGTCTGCGCGTACACTTGAGGCCTTTTCACCTATTCAGTCTCTGCGGCTAATCTAGTGGTCTCTGTGAAGCCATCGGAAATGTAATAACATACTTGTTACATCCTATTTTTGCTCATATAGTGTTTCAGTGTGAGCTCTCTAATGGGTCTGAAGCAGTCTGACAGTTCTCTAACTGGACTGTGTGTTCTTTGAATTGAGGTTTTTGTGGCCTGCCAAGGGTCGTATTTCCTGATGAGGAAGTTTCCAGTCCGTAGCACTGAGCTGATGAGTCATGCTTCTCGGCAATCTCTCAAACTTTCTGAAGACGTAATGTATCAGCATTCTGAGGCTCGCTACCTGGTCTGCATGGAAGCCCAAAGAGTTCAAAATGACATGCATAATTATACATCTGCATGCCCTTGTGTCACTCCAAGTCCATCATTTTAATATTAAAAGAAAATAACATTTTTGTTTTTACTCAGTGTGCTTTTGCTATTTGGTTAAATTGTTTTATTCTATATTTCTTTAATTTATTTTGTGCACCAACAATGAACGTTTATATCGTATCATTTTCTATTTAATTTCACTTTCAGCCCTTTCAGACAATCACAGGCCCCGACATTCCCTGCAGACTCAACAACTGCTCCTGAATTTAGCCGATTTGCTTCTGTTACCTGGAGAATCAGCAATGACCAAGTTATTCTGAATAACTAACCTCGCTGTTTGATTTCAATGCTGCACATGCTATGAAGCTAACTAGCTGGCTTGCTTTGTGCGTTTAGATTATTTCTCAGCATCTAGATGAAGAACCAGGGTGTGAATGGCGAACCGAGCTATGTGGTTAATTCAGAGAAACAAACGTGTGATTCTAAAAATGTCTTTTCAGAGAAAGACACACAACTTCGTGCAGAGTAAAGAGCTGCAGTCTTTTTCTGTGGTCATCCCAGTCAACAACCTTCAGGCTAGCTGGTGGTCGATGAGGCTGCTAGAGGTTGAAGGGGGTGGAGGCATGTGATTGGCTGAAAGGTGAGGATGCAGGGATTGGTGACAACTGTCATTAAAAGTGTTATTGTATAATAAGACAAAGTCTGTGAGGTTGTACTGAAGCAACAAGGTGTCCTCATGCTAATGTAGAGCAGGTGTGATGTTTACCTTGTTCATCATCTTAGTTTAGCATGTTAGCAGCATGCTAACATTAGCTGATACAACCTACAGCTAAGTCTGATAAGAATGTCTTTAGTTTTATAAAATTTGACCTCAGGGTGGCTGATAAAATAATTTGCGAAGAAGTATTTATTAAATACATACATACATATAACTCATCAGTTCAATAATAAACTCTTTGGGCTCCATAGTGTCTGTCCTTGCCTTTTTAATGAACACAAAAGTTAATATGATTGTCTTATTTCACTGTTTAATTAGTCTTGTCAATTAGGACATAAGCCCTGCGTTGACTGAGTAGGTGAAGGCCTGATTGGATCTCATTGAGATGGGTCACAGCGGCACCATGGGATATGACTGCAGGAGCTACTGTAGGTCAGGATTCACTGCACATGGGCCAGGCCAAACACAGCAACTAGGTTACCATGGCAACCTTACCCTGTTCCCCTGTATCGGCACGCAACACTTACCGGGCATGCAACAAGCAAAAGGCGTATCAATCATCATGCATCATGCTTCATTCTCATTGATTAAGTTACAGTATATAGGTCATGTATTAGTGTTGACGTTCTCTATGTACCCCAAGACAAAAATCACAATTATAATACTATTACACACTAAAACTATGGGTTGCCATTAGGTCATTTGTTGTTTGTACTGTGGTACAATTAGAATAGATATGGATTTACAAATTCGTTGATATTTATATTAGCATTTACATAATAATTATAAAACCTAATAGAGGAGGGAAATACAAAAATCATGCAAAATTCTCATTTAAATGACAATATTCTGGGAAATATGCTTATTTGCTATCTTGCAGAGAACACATCTATGTGCTGAATATGAAGCTACCTGACAGACTGTTGTTAGCTTAGCATAAGACTGGAAGTAGGGGGAAACAGCTAGCCTGGCTCTGCCTGAAGGTAAATCAGAAGCCGCAACTTTCTACTCACTCTTTAAACATTTAGAAATATCACTGACACTTATCAATCATCATTTAGCATTGTTGCTAGCAGGTGTATAGTCTCAAAGCAGTCTTCTTGACATTTTTAAATGCTGATGCATTGCAATGTTGGATTGTTAGCAGAGGTACATGCCTTTAATGCTACATTTCTTTTATAATAGGTCTGTAACTAACAATAATTAGTTGCTTGCTCCATAAAATGTCAGAAAATTGTGAAAAATGTTGATCAGTATTCTACAAAAGCCCAAGATGATGTCATCTAATGTCTTGTATTGTTCACAACCTAAAAGTTGCTGACTTTAATGCTAAGCTAAGCCTCTCCTGGCTGTAGCTTCATATTTAGCACAAAGATTTGTAAGTGGTATCTACCTTCTCATTAAGTCTCCACAAGAAAATAAAGAAGTTTATATCCCAAAATATCACACTCATACTGGGTCGTATTCTGAGTAAATTATAATTCTATTGTTGATATTCATACACGACAGCATTCCATAAAAATAATCAAATCGGCATGCAGTGTGAGGACATGAGTGAGGAACTGCTACATAAGATCAGATTAGTATTTGTTACAAGGACGTAAAATTTGTTTCGAGACAAGGAGGACTACGAGACAAGACTACGAGACGACATACAAAACATAGAGTAAATCTGATCACCTCAATGAGATTCCGGACGTGGGAATTGAGTGTGATCTGCACCATAGAGACCACAGACACAGTTTGGGAGAGACATGACGTGAACACAACCACAACACAAACAACAAAATGACATGTAAATGAGACAACGACATGAGTCTGAGGTCCATCGTTGTGTCACAGCAAATTAAATTAGGAAAAAAAAATCAAATTACAAACTTAAACCCAAGAGCACAACAAAAACAAAAACGGCGTACAGATCGTTATTAACAATGTGTTACTGGGAGGACGTGACATGCGTGCTATGGTCATGCCGCTATGGTCGTGCGGTTATACGGTCATGCTTACCAGCTTGAGAGAAAGCTTCATGGGGGGGAGAGGAGAGAGAAATGGCGAGGAGCGGGAGAGAGAAAGAGACAACAGACAAAAGTCAACATCTGGAGAATATTGCGGCCATTCGTTTCATTTTTCCTTCAAACAGAAAAGGTTGACATGTGTTTTATGATGACGCTTTGCTTTGCCAAACTTCACCATTTAAGGAAAAGAGGGTAAAAACGTCTGAAGGATTTTGGATTTATATGCTGGTCGTGCCATAAAAAAGCTTTCAGCGACAGTTTCAGCTATAAACCCCTTCCGCTCTTTTCTCGCGTGGTGAAGTTTAACATCTCTAACATGATGGATTAATGAAAAAGGAGAAAACAAGTTGGCGTAGAAGGCCAACCTACTGCACAAGCATGGAGTAAAGAATGAGGAAAACATTGAAGGGGAGACAGATGAAAATAAATGTAAAGAGAGAAGTAGAGGGAGAGTGGGCCGCGACAGGGACGGATGTACCCTTTACTTCATGGTCCCTCTCTGCTGCCATTACAATGACACGCAAGTGACAGCAGAGGGCGCCCAAAGCATGTATCACATCAGCAGATCCATACGTTGACATGGAGGCAGATACTGTACACAAGACAAGCTGGAGACACGCGGTGAAAACCAAAACAAAACTCACTTGTTGCACAGAAAATTCAATACAAATTCATCTGAAAGTGGCTAAAGGAAAGTCCAAAACAAATAAGGGCAATCATGAGCTAAAAGGCAAGCGGAGTCAAAATATCAAAAGAAAATGATGCTCAAAAAGCTTATTTGGAAAAAATTAGATGATTGACTTTAGAGAGGACATGGGTATATCTTTAAAAACAAAGAACAGTAGAGAGCAGGTCAACGACCATTGGCTGGCTGGTAGAGCTGGAGCAGATGACTTGTAATCCTGTTAAAGGCTCAGAGGCCGGTGCACTGAGGAGCTCGACTCACTTTAGTCCACTAATCGAGTCATCCACCTGGAATGGCCCGTCAAAGTCCTCGCTATGATGCCTTGTGATCCTCCCTCTCACAAGTGCATAATTCTTACATCTTCTACGTGTGAAGCTTCACGAACAGAGCTCAAAAACACTCATTTAATTTACACTTTTACACTGATGCCACGTGAGAGCCGCACTTGATCTAATGTACCCAATTCAGATTTTATAAAGTTTTTGCTGATCACATCTATTATCTAATGAACAGTAACACTTCGGCACATGTTGTAGCTGTTATAATTTAGGTCCTGGGTTGAAAAGTTTGCCATTACTTCACTCGAGAATCAGCAGCAGCCATTTTCAGCAGGTGCTAGTGGAGAGAAAACGTGGTGGGGACATGTCATCAGTGTCTTAGTGTCCCCAGTGTAAGTGACACCCGGTCAACAGATCTACCTGAACCCTTTCCAACCACCCAGACAGACACAGATATACAGGTATATTACAGCCCTTGACGACAGATAACACTGCTGCAGTATGGCACACTAGCACAAAGAAAGCCCTGGAGGGGTGAATTCTGGGTACTGTAGTCTGAACCCACGCCCAAAGTGTGACAACACCTCATCCAATACTCCATCCAGTTGAGGGTGAGATTTAATTAGCGAGGAGGGTGGGGGTGATTGCTGGGATGAGAAGCATCCTCACGCTCATGATCCCCCACAGCCTCAGGTGCTTGTGACACTTTGTGAATTGACCCCCATTAGATGCTCGGTGGGGAAGCCCTGAATCAGCCGCGAGCAACAACAAAACTTCAAGCCGATAACATGTGATGTGGGATGAAGTCGTCATCCTCTCCGATCATTCGCTCCCGATTCTACACGCGTCAGAGCCATGTGATCAATACCGAGACAGGCACAGACACTAGCCTCCTCTGTGAGGACATTTAGCCTCGTTCGCTGTGACGAACCATTTTCTGTGAATGTGTCACATGGCTGATAATCATTAATGAGGCTACTGTATGTGCTGTACATGGCTTTTACCAATCACACATTCAATATTCATCCGCACCTCGTACCTGCTCACACACACACACACACCGCTGGTACTCACGCCCGTCACACACACACTTACAACATATTGCCTTGCTTCGAAAGCATATGTGGGTCGGCCCAGAGTCCTCTTCATAAGCTCTTTGTGACAACTGAGCGAGCGCGGGGATTGCTGCTGTGGTGGTTGTCAGAGAAAACACAGAAAACAGCACGGACGTCTTTAAGCTCTTATACTGTATACGGCCTTAATTTAACTCCCAAAACACAGACGCTTCCTCTATTTCAGCCCACAAAGAACACATACGCACATACACAGCCTCTGTGGATGGATCAGACAGCTAATGTGCAGCACACAAAGACTCTCCTGCAGGGACAGACATCCCGCCACTGTGCATAGAGACACAACACCCCACCTCCACAGTCACAACTAATCCCTAATGTGATTTTATGTTCTGCTTGCAGGAGGTGGGAGCGGATTAAAACAGTATTTTCTCGATTTAAAGGATAGGTTCACCCAAAAATTTAAGTTTCGGCATTACCAACTCACCTGCATGCCGATGGAAAGTCGGGTAAAGTTTTCATAGTCCACAAAACGTTTCCAACATCACACAGACAGAGTTACGGCGTTCTCCTAAACTACTGAAGTAGGATGGGAATCAAAGAAGAATCCTGAAGCCCAGAGTTCTTTACACTCCTCTAAAAGCTGAAATCTTGACAGTGGCTGCTAAGCTAAAGTGTTAGCTCACAACCTGTCAGCACAAACTGGGAGAAAAAAATATCAAATCAATTTGGAATCGCAAAATTTACAGATTCTTCTTGGGACCTGTTTGGAGCAATTTACTGTGTTTTGCTTGAAAGCTTTAGAAATGTTTTGTTGGCTACAAAACTTAACCTGACTTTCCATCAGCATGAGGTTGAGTAGACAATGACTGAATTTCCATTTTTGGATCACCCAGGTATTACTTACATACTTTAAGTAGGCTTTGCAACTTTTTATCCGATACATGTTAAATTTTGCTAACAGGGTTTCTGCAGGATTAACTGAAGTTGTATGACTTCTTAATACCAGGTAGAATTTAACTGAATACCTGTTTCATGATGAGTTAGATCTGTTGTGTAACTTTGTCCTTCATGAAAGTTTGAAATTTAGTTGACTTTAGTTCTTTCACTCGCCTCATCGTCAATATCTTTCATTTTAACCTGTTTTAATCATGCATTCTTCCTTAAATGCTTCCTCCAAGCATCTTTAATAATTTTAGCTGTATCTCCTTTATTGTATGCCTGCACCTTAGCAGCATGTCAATGAGTGTTGTACCTCGCTGTGTTCTCTGAGGATTTAAATAAATACATGGATGTATACCAGCCAAAATACAAAAGTATAATGGAGTGCACACACCTTTCACCTGTGCATTGACAGGTTTCTTGAAAAGTTTGACGATTCGGTCACAGTGTCCTTTCTCAGGACAAAATTAAGACGTTCTCAATAGAGAAAAATGCACTTCCAAAATGTACTACTGTTGGAAGCTCAGGGAAAGGTTTGAACAACCTACTACGTGAACGATCTGTTTTCGCACAATCTCACTTTTAATTCAATGTGTGCAGCATCTCCTGCAATCGGACACAAACACATTTAATAATGATGGATTTTGTCAATTAAAACCAAGACTCTTCAAGGGAATTAAAAGCTTTCCGTGCCCTGCAGATAACCCGTGAAAAATAAGCCTTTCTGCTCAAAACGATACTGTAGCTCTGGGGATAAAGTGTTGCTAGTTAGCTCTGTTTGAGCAGATGGATGGAGGCCTGTTTGTGCAAGAGCTGAGGAATTGGCCTGACCTTCTACCAGCAGCTGTTTACAGGCATTTGCCCAAACTGTCTGTGTGTCAGTGAGGCAGCGGGTGCTGGTGTCCCTAAAAGACTTGATGTTATTTTACTGGATTAACCATGCACCTTCTGTTTCCTCTGAGTCACCTATCATATATGTGAGACTTACTCCAAAAAGAAGGAAATATAATGAAAAACAACATCTATATACAAGAAAAACATAAACAGGTTACTGCCATGACAAATGAGGTGAAATATACTTAAATGTATTGTCATGAGATATGAGAATGAGTACAGTTTATGGTTTCTACTCTGACAAAGTTTCTAACTTCTCATACATCCAAAAAAACATCATTCTTGTTCTGCAAAATGTTACGGTAAGGTCAAACTTCAATCTTTTTAATCTGTGTAGACTCAAAGACAATGCAACTGATTTAACTCTTTATGTTATTTTTTTATCACTCTTCTCAAACGCTGTTTCAGCACTTCCGCTTTCAGAAACGTGCACTTCCTGCTAGATCTGTGTGGCGCTAGAGAAGACACGCACTTCCCCTTTTTTTCAGCCGACCTTCAGTCATTTCCTCTACGATACGCTCGCACACTGCGCTGCTACACCGCATTGTTATTTCTTCTTTTCAGACGTCATGTTAGCACCAATTCATTTTAATGTTTTTACTTTGAGAAACCGCTGCCCTTTCAAAATATGAGTATAAACAAAAGCTATATTTGCTGGGTCCGGAAGGAAAACGTGAGTTACCGCCCAGTCCTGAGGTCAGGGAGAGCTGGAGGCTGCGAGTGCATTACAGGAAGGCGTGCTATGACCTGCACCGGTCCAGCAACTCCATTACAACACACACACTGGATGCTAGAAAGGGAACTGGTGATGACACCCATCAGCATCCTGAGCTGGTGCTGATAAAACCACCCTCCAGGAAGCCTTTGAAAACATGGAGCGACTCAGTCAGCCTGCTGCCACATCCACGACCCATTACTTTGCTCATATTGTGAGGTTTAACCCTCCTCTTGTGCAAAAAGAAACAAAACAAAAACAATCTGCCTCCAGCAGAGGCTGCAGTGAAGTGCGCAGGGAGCGACTGCAGTCTCCATGCTGCTGCCAAGAGTGCTGTTCCTAATTTCTGTCAAAGTGGGGGAAGGTGGATGAGAGGGGACTGTGGTTGTTGTGAGCACAGAGTTAATATGGAGGATGAAAGTATGAGATGGAGAGACTGCTTGTGAGTCAGACAAGTATCATGGATTCATAGTTATGCGCTACATAAGCATGCTAGAGAAGCAAAAAGGCTGAACACTGTATGAGTGAAGGTTAGAAGCACGTTGTACTGCTGGAGGTGAAAATTTAGCAAATTTTAAATGGAGTTCTGAACAGGAAAATGTCCAAATTAATCAACTGAGTTGTTTTCTAACTGAGGTCACATTGCCTACATGTAAATACATTCAGTTACTGGTAACAGAGGTGTTATTAAATCACCTGCTATATTAGGATACCATGTAGGCATTGTGACCTTTGAGGCCTCTGTATCACTTCGCCCATACAGTGTTGCAGGTACACAGCTCAGACACAGGTGTCGAGACAAACACACACGTGCACAAAGCTTGCCGGGCAACCACACACTTACCCCTCGCCTCAGGCTCCGGAGGCAGTGCATTTTGGGTTTGGAGGTCATGAAGTCGTTGAGGCGGTGGGAGAGGGGCTCCTTGTGCTGCTTGGGAGACTGGGGGTCGTTGGGAACAGCAGAGGGTGAGGGCGGGGATGAGGCTGGGGGGGCAGGTGGGGGCTGGTGGGGGGACGTTAACAGGGACATAAGCTACCAGTAAGAGAAGGGAGCCGTGACGGAGAGGAGGAGGAGGAGGAGGAGGAGGAGGAGGAAGAGGAAAAACATGGAAGTAGAAGTAGAAGAAGGGGGCAAGAAGAATCCAACGAAAAAAGACAAAAGGAGGAAAAGGAGGAGGGAACACAAAACGAAATAAATAAGCCTCCTACAAATATTAAAAAATAAACACACAACAGAAAAACCAAACAGAACATAAAAGACAACCGAAGGAATGTCAAACCTAGTGTATCAGTTGTTATGTTGTAAATAAATAAAATACAAAACATATAAAACATGAGAAAAAACAGTTAAAAAGAAGAAAAAACCAGAGTGAGAAGAAAGCGTGTTATAAGCAAGCGGCTGCGACAAGGCGAACAGCGGAGAGTTTCAGTCAAAGCGCATGCAGGCGACCATTTTGGAAATCCTTTCTCTCTCTTGTCTTTCCCGGCCATGCCAGCTCGGACGAGAAATTCACCACATCCCCAAGGATAGCAGCAGCTGAATTTGAGGTCATCATCAGAGAAATCTAATTGCTTACCGCTGTCCTAAAACTTCTGACTGCATTATTCATCTACCAGTAGTGGAGGAGTTAGAGAGTGAAGCTGGAGTGATGATTCTTAGACATCAGACTGATGCGCATGCATGGCCAAGTGATTCAGAAACCCCTTTTTTTCAAGCGCAAACAGACAGAAATTCCTTAAAAACACCCTGGAACTGTGAGGCAATGATAGTGCTTTGTACTGAATTATAATGCTTTACTTTGGTATGTGTTTCTTTAATGCTCGCATGCTTGTGTGTGAGTGTGCATGTACAGTAGAAATACCTTTCTGTACGGCTGTCTGTGCTCCCAAACACTCACTATAGAAAATAAGCCCGATTACATCAAGCAAATATGATAGAAACATACTGTTCTACAGGCCTCAGCTTTGGGAGTTTGCACACTTCTCTCTCTCTCTCTCACACACACACCCTATTACTCAGTCATGCTCTCATCTAATGCAATATCAAAAGTGCCACCACAGGACAGTCAGAGATCCGTTTTGCCGTTCAGAAGCAGGAAACCCAAGGAGGCTACTCGAGGCTGATCGCCAGTGAATGGAAAACACGGTGAGGGGAGACTGTTATTTCAGATCGAGTTAATATCTGCCAGTTGAGTCCGTCCACAAGATGAAGGTAGAAATGCATTAGTGTGTGTTATGGAAGGAAGGCTCCCATAATCGGTGAGGGTGATCGCCGGGGGGAGGGGGGGGAACGGGTGGCGCATAATAATAACAACAAAAATGGCAAATAGTAACATGAACTAGCAACAAATTCCTTTAGCTTAAAAGAACAGAAAGTCAAAGAATCTACACGAAAATGAAACTAAATTAAACATATAGCCAGTGCTACAAATGAAACAGATACTACAAATGTGACATTGAACACATATGTGTCTGATAGCCACTGTATCACGCAGACAGAGCCGCCATAACAACAGATACCCCTCCAGCCCTCCAACCCACCCAACTAAAATCTCCCCGCAGTGAAAGGTGACCTCCACAAAAAGCAATTAACGCTTGCGTGTGACTGTAGCTCCGTGAGAGCATTCATGTGTTACCTTGTTCTTGTTCTTAATGAAAGGCCACAGTTTGCCCTTGGTCTTGGTAGTAGGCTTCTCTTTGCCCTCTCTGGTGTTGGACAAGCTGGTTTCAGATGCCGTCCTCTTCATGGCCTGGCCGTAGTCCTCAAACTCAACGTCTCCCGGTGGCTCGAACCCGGACTTATAGGACTCCACAACCTGCTGCGAGTCCTAGTGGGTGGGGGACAACATGTTGCAGCAATAAGTGACAGCCTTACCCTTAATACATCTTTTTTATTATTGTTCTTTGGCCATTTTATTAGAGAGGACAGCCTAGAGGGACGAAAAGAAATGGGATGTGAGAGCCAGGGGACGATATGCAACAAATAGCCACTGTTCAAATTCAAACAGCAGGCTGTTGCAACGAGGACACATCTTCTGTACATGAGAGCTATACAAGCTATCTGGGGGAAATACATACAATAGCAAAATATCATCTGTTTTTTCTAATATCATACAGCCCCGATTTAAAAAGTACAGTCTTGAGAAATGAGTAGAATGATTGTTTTTTCTAGCTAAGTTTTCTAATAAGTATAAAGGTTTATTCTCACTCTAATTTTTGTGGATGCTTAATGAGACACATAACTTTCATATCATACATTTTTACTTTTTCAAGCCACATTTCCAGACTTTACACTTTACTGGGAGAATCATAGAAAAGAAGATAGTGACTAAAAGGAAATGTTGTTGTCTGTTTCTTTAGATTGTCCAGCTAATCAGCAGGTCTGGAGATAAGATGCAACACAATAGAGGCCTGGTGACTCTCCTGTTTACAATCATTTTTTCCCTGATAACACCTCATGAAAAGAAAGAGGGAGAGCGACTGACGTTGTTCAGTTTGTGGGCCACAAAAGAAAAAGAGCAAAAGACCCAAATCTGTCAGGCAGGAGTTATGACAAAAACAATGAGGTCAGGGACACCGCCAGTCTCATCAGACACAGGAAGGAGCACATTAATCAAGTCAAGTGTGCATCAGGCTATCTGAACTGATAAGAGCAGAAGGGGTCTGGTTTGAGTTAAGATCAGGGGTCACAAATCTGCTGCTGTGCACTGTATATGCGAGGAAGACTATGAGAGGAAGAGGGAGGAAAGTGGCATGTGATCTGTTGTTTACTGAAGCAGCCAGTCACAGGCTGGAGGTTGGAGTCATCTCCCTGGAGCTGAGCCATACACACGGCTAGACATTCTCACACACACACACACACACACACATGCGATCCCTGGGGAAAGACTTGTTTTTTTGTCGTACGAGCAAACAGCCAACATGTGACATCTCCATATATCCCACTACTCATTTTCTCTTGAACGTAGGCGAAGGCTGCCTTCTATTTCAACATCCAAATAATAAATAAATATGAGCCATGGGACAGATTCTACGCCAGCGCCTGCAGCTTCATGGAAGCGTGTCAACTGAAAATAGAGAGGTTCTTTTCAACAGAAGTTCTAGACTATAGGAAGCACAGTGATTGAACTTCCTCCTATTTCCAGAACAGGTAGAGACGGTATAGAAACCGTTGAGCATTTTGGGGAATTTACCTTATTCACCTTCCCGTGTTACCACTCTTATATCTGTCCATGAAATATAAAGTTACAGCCATCAGTCATTAGCTTAAAGGTGCAATATGTAAGAACTGGCCACCTGTTGCTTTCAAACTCGTGTGCTAATAACTGTAGCCATGGTTAGCTAGTTAGCTAAACCCCTGCAAAAGAAAAGTTAACGGCTGTTGACGTTTTTACGTTCGTATCTATAGCGACCAGGTTAGTTTTAGGGGAACTCAGGGTAATTTTCAGCATGCACGTTGCTAGGTTGGAGGTTGATGTTGTTGTTGTTGTTGTTTCCTGTGGAGACGGGGATTTTGCTAACACTCAGATAACAACAGAGGAGGACAATGCCGCCTGAAAAGCTCTGCCAATTGCGGGCTTTATACCAACAGTCTACATCTGGTGAGTCAGACTATACAGTGAGTAATACATCAAGTCCTTTCATCCTCAGTTGCAACGGTTCCCCTCAGACTTTCAGCATCATAAGGCTGAAAATCAGGCTGTTGCAGCTCTTAGCTCATTTCTGGAACTGGAGGGGAAATCTTTCATGTGTTCATATGGAACTTATTTGTCACTGATTGCTGAGGGGTGACTATGTCCTGTATTTTTTAGGCGACACAAAGTCCTAGTCGCTTTACTACAAAGGGGAGGCCGACACATAAATTGAACTATTGTTGGTTTAGCTATTATTCTCCTCCCACAGCATTTTGTTGTTCACAGGTGGCCTGTTTTTATTTTCAAAAAGCCCCTCAAAGACTTCCAACCCAATGGCACACTTGTTGCTCAGATGAAAGCCTAATTGGTCGTCCGTGGGTTGTGACTGACACCCTGGCTGAGTGAGTAATATGTCCCATATGGTGTGTGTGTGTGTGTGTGTGTGTGTTTGTGTGTCCATATATATCTCAGTCTGCATACTCACAGTCTTGGGCTCGATGGACTCAGCGGCTTTCGTCATGCCGTCTAAACATTTCCCCACGATGGGCAGCACTTGGCGGTCCACGTCTGCGAACGTCTTCATGCACACACCTAGCCTCTCGATTCTTTTCTCCTCCATGTCTTGAAGTTTCTGCGAAAAAAGCAGGCATGTTCTCATTTTAATATGAGTTTTACTAGCTTATACTAAAGAATAAAAGTTGAGTTTTGTTTGATAAAGAGCATCAAAGACTTGTCGTAGCATCTGGGAAATCTCTTATGCAGTTTAAACTGTTTTAAATGTTTGACCTGAAAACTTTTATTTGTATTTCACACTGTAACACACCAAAGCGCTTATACAAAATAACCTCACTCCTCATAATGACGGCTCAGCGTTTCTCACATGTTTAGGATTTATTTTTAGCGGTGGACCCCGAGGGGAGTGGGGGTGGTGGGCTGCAAATTAACTCACTAATGATTGCACATGAATGCACCATTCTGGCATACTTTTCAATCAGTCTGCACTCTTAGCTGCACAGAGCTTTTAAAGGCAGAAAGGATAAACAAAAAACATAAAAATATATATATTTCTTAGTGGAGGAAAACTGGGTGTTGACCTAAATACATTGTAGAGTTGTTCTGATACCATCTTTTCCTTCCTGATACCAATTCTGATGCCTGGAGTAAAACAAATACATACATCATTATTATTTTTCAACAGCTGTATACTACTTACCCTGTATGAGGGATTGATATGATTGCTATAATTGCTACAAATTACAAATGTTAGTTCGCTCGTGCCGTATAAAAATCCTGTGTATAGACTTAGTTGCCGGATTCTGGATCCAGCATTTCATGTAGTACTTGAGGCATTCGCAATACGGGTATCAGTATCAGAGCACCCAAATTTGATGTATGGGAAACACTGGTTAATAATCGGTTTGTGTCACAACAATTATCTGCAACAACAACACAATCGAAATGCGCCATATGTTGTAATATTTACCTGGAATATGTTGGGGATAACTGTAAAGTAATGTTCATTCTGCTCCTGGTTGAACTTCTGCAGGTAGGAGGAGTAATCGCCCTTACTGTCAGCAGCCATCTGGTGCCTCATCTGAGCTTGCTGTCGTGCCTGAAGGGGAAAAAAAACATAAAGCAAATGGGCATATCAGAGACACACTCTCCTCACTAAACCTCAGTGTCTCCTGATTAACAGACATATGGGTTAAACACACACACACACACACACACACACACACACACACACACACACACACACACACACACACACACAGCCAGAGCATCAAAATCTACATGAGTTGACACATTTGTGCATACGAGTGTTCATGCATGCACACACATAAACATAAAGGTTGTGGGCGCGTGGCCACAGGTGCAAATCTAAGTCAGCCGGCAGCAACAGCCATTGGCATCTGACCGCAGAGTATGTGGGCCAGGACAAACACATATCAAGAGAAACAACAGCCTGCACTGATGGAAGGATTTGGATTTTGATTGCCCGCCCAGTCTGGACTATCTCTACAGTTGATAATGTTGATTATTTTAAGCTAGTTCAGTCTGAGGGGGTTAAGGCAGGCAGTCAGAAACGCAGCAGGAGCAGCCTATTACGGATCCAAGGCAAGCAGATGGAGATGAGATTATCTCAGCTAGACAGCATGTGGGGTGTGTGTGTATGTGTGTCTGTATAGCTAAGTACTCATATCTGCTTCCTCTGAAGCCTGTCCACATGTAAAAACTGTTTTAATTGGGTCATTTTTAACAAAGGGTCACCTTTCGAACTCCTGATTACATTTAATCAACTGGATGCAGATGCACAGGAAAAAAACTGAGCAGTAGAGGGAACATAACCCTGATGTTTCATAGTCCTGAGGGAAACATTTAAAGGGCCTCGTCCAGTTCTCACCCACACACCACTCTGAGTCTCTCATACTCACATATGGGTAAGCAATAGATGACATAGTAGAAGAAGAGGAGGACATCGGAGCGGAGACGCTCGTCAGACACAAAGGTACATTATTTCCAGCACAGGAGGAGTGACAGCTAATACTTTGGTGGAAAATGATCGTCACAGCCTTTTAAAAAAAATAAGGAATGTGAAATCCAGACAAAAGCTAAAAAGCACATGTGAAAGACCAGCTGTTTGGGATCTACGTGACGGCCTGTGAGCATGCATTTGTGGGTATGTGCTGCTGTGCTGGTGTAGCCGGTGCATGCACGGTGTTGGGTAATGATGATGGCACACATCATCTCCATGGTAACTTGGCAGATAACGAAACCTTGTAACAAGCTGCTCGGCCTGCAGCCACATCCAGCACATCCTGTTGTCAGTTTCTGGAAATTACCTGTGTTTTTTCTGTTAGTCATACCAATGTGTGACAACACATAAATCTGCATCTATTAGGGATCGACCACTATGTTTTTTTCCCCCCAGTAATGGAATGTAAATACTTTACACACAAGTACTGCACAATTTTGAGGTGTTTAACTTGATGACTTCCACTCTACTGTTTTCACAGGCAAATATTGATAATCTAAGTTAATATTTGCTTTGTAGTTTGCATGTTACATCAGAGTCTAAGTTGAACATTTCGAAAGTGATTTACTTTATTGGCAAAAAAAAAAAAGAAAATCTGATGATCAATAAATGAATCTACCTCATAGTAATTAGTATATACATACATGTAAATATATGTAAAATGTACTTTTACATGGACTTTTGATACTTAAATACATTTATTGCCAAACTTTTACTTTTGTAGTGCATTTAATATAAGATAGTTATATCTTCAGACTTTTACTGAAGTACTATTCATATGAGTGACTCACTTTTACTAAAGTAATATTTAAGCACAATATATTTACTTTTCTCCAAGTATGAACTATTAAAATGTGTACTTGTACTTGAGAACAAGTAATTCCACTACATTTTGGAGGCAACTATTGTACTTTTTACTCCACCACATTTATTCAGTTACTTTAGTTACTGGTTACTTTGCAGGTTCAGACTATGATCTGTTGTTAGGCTACTGCTCAGCACGTGTTACCAATGAGATAATGTTGTGGGCGGGATAATTAGTAAGGACAGACAGTGGGGAAGCAGCTGCATCAGAGCCAAAGTAGTGTCTTCTATCTATCTATCTATCTATCTATCTATCTATCTGTCTATCTGTCTATCTATCTATCTATCTATCTATCTATCTGTCTATCTGTCTATCTGTCTGTCTGTCTGTCTGTCTGTCTGTCTGTCTATATGTCTATATGTCTGTAGGACTGTGGAACAAAGAAGAAACTTGGAATGAAAGTTGGAATGTAAGCTGTCGTGTTACACAACATTTTCAGCATTTCCCTCATTTACATTTCGTTACATCACACATATAAACCTCAGGCTGAGGAAGTGTTCGGCTGCAGACAGCGAGACAAGAAGCCACTGTACGGGGGAGCAGATCACAGTCAGACAGGACAGGGCGTGTTAACAGGGACCCGGTCGAGGAACGTGTGTTAGACTGCACAGGAGAGCGTGTTTGTGTGTTTATCGAGACACGAGTCGAGACAGTGTGTGTTCCCACAGACGTAACGGACTCTCTGCTCGCCGGACCTACCTTGTGGGAACTTCGCTTCAAGGCATTGCATAAAAATAAATATACAAACACACACACACACAAAAAGAGGATTGTTAGCCGTTTCCAGCTAAACAAGAAGTTGCCATAGATGCAGTTCCTGGACCACCAGGCGTGTCGTCATTTAAAAAAGGGAAGTTGGTATCACAGTAAACAAACACAACCACCACTGAATTAAGGGCATTGTGAACCGCTGTAGAGGCGGAACAGAAGTGAGAGTGTGCATGTTATTTTCTAATGCTTTCTGACATCTTTACAAATCTGGGAGTGAGTGTGAGGGCCAGGGGTCCCTCAAAGAACTGTAACAGGCTTTGTGGATATCTGGGCTGTGAATCCCAAACCCCAAATTGAGGGATTTGTTTTCCAGAGGAGGAGAGGGAACACTTAGAGGTTTGCTCCAGCTGCAGAGAAAACCGCAATACCTCAGCCTGAACAAACAGCAGCTTTTCTGCATTACAGAGGGACATCTCATCACAGACAAAACCTCCTGGAGCTTGACAAAGTATCATAAATTATGGCCGATTCTTTTTTATCATTACTGACAGGCAACTTCACTGAGAAAGTTAATATATCATTTGTCACTTATCGAATCCTACAGCGGCCTTTAGCTGCTTAATACTAACACACAGACATATAAACTCCCTATTACTTTGTCCTTTACCATACATAAGTTCTGTCCAACCCAGACCTACTTATACGCAAAGGCTTTAACCAAACAAAGCTGTGTTTGTGACAAGTCGTTGCTTCCGGTGATGAAGCACAGTTGCCTCTGCAAAGACAAAAACATGTTGAGACACGTGTTCTTTTCTGGGGCTTCAATTCATGACCACATTTATTTCCTTACAAACCAAGCACTAAGAAAATGACCCTTTACCTCTTTTTCACTTTCAAAATGATGCAGCCACTGTGTGCCTTTACACTCGACATGCTACTGAGCTAAATAAGTCTTAACACCAAGCTTGTGGAAGAGTGATGTGGCATCGCAGCTCGAGCATCTAAAACCACAGACAGAATCAAGAAACTGACAGACGATATAAACACAGACACTCCCTTCTTTTGTCATACTTCCGCACAATTTATCAAGAATCTAGTTACAAAATCACAGCTGACAGACTTGACGCCACAGATAAAACATGGCAAAAACGTACTCCTGTTAGTAATGCACATGGAAAAGAATAGAAAAAAAAAAAAAACGGGTGGGACGAAAATCCTGTCATCTTCCTCAGTCACTGATCTTCAGGGAATCCAATCCTTTCTATTATAACTTATTCATTTCTGAATAATGGAAACGCGAATAGGTGAAAAAGAGAACTCTTCAGAAAACCCACACAGAAAGAAATAGCGAATGATAAAGTGATTATTTTTGGCGGTGATCTATACATCGGCAAGCAGGGTGAGAAACAAAAAGCCCACATATTCATAATGAATATAAATGTAGCAATGTTTGCCACAGCTTCTTATTGTATGGTCTGCTTAAAGTCCAAAAAGAGAGTGATTTATGAGTTTTAAAGCTGTGTAAAGTGTTTCTTAAATTAAAAAACAGTACAAATTTGTTTCAGCCCATAAACTACAATTCTAATGCTGCGTACCATTGTACCAACACGTAACAAAGGCGTTTGGATTTACTTCCTAATTTCATTGCAGCCACTGGCTTCCTCAAATTTCACTATAGCTTTGAAGTCAACCTGCAGTATTTTTCCTGTGATGATGTATTTAATACATCACTCTCAGGACAAAGTTAGACATTAAGATTAACCCTAAAGGAAAAATACAGTATTGTTAACCTGAGTCTAACTTCAGATTGCATACTGGAGGAAGCAGCATGAGTCTCAAAATAAACTTTGGTTTTACATAAATCATTTCAAACGTTTACATCAGAATACTCTGAGTCTGCTCTTTCCAAATCTCTACAACAATGATGGCAGTGCAAAGTTATTACTACCAATAGTGACAGTGGACACAGTGGTGAGAATAAGGTTGAAAAATATCACCTTTACTCTTCGAAGAACAGAGACAGAAAAAATAAATCAAATAAACATTGCCACAAGCATAATATAGCAGTTACATCTGGCATTTTCTTGCTTACTAGTCTGTATTTCATACAATGTCAGAGAATCTTTAAAGCTGCAACAGGGACCGATCTGAATTTGTTTTCCACTGGCATGAATGATCCATGGAATAACTGTCGGCAGAATGTAAATAAACACATAATGCAGGAAAAACCATCTGCATTTTTAAAAGATCTAACATACTAAGGAGCTGTTTACATTATCACAGATATACTAACTGAATGAGAGCAAGGAAATACAGCAGTGAATAATGTGTATGAGTCTTTCATGCTTGAATAAATGAAATAACTGTAATCAGACACAACACCACTCTTGTTCGGAGACTAGCTTCTTGAGCTGCTGTACCGGGTCTTTCCAGTTGAGTTTGGTGTTAGCCTAAGCCTATTGTAGCTCTTTGGCTGTATTTCCAGAGTGCAGAAAGGCTCTTTATTCCAGCCTATATTTGCATAATAATCGGGTCTGAACTGTGTCAACTCTGAGCCTGAGCTCTGCTCCAACAGCTGATGAAGCAGCAGGAGCACGCGCCGCTGACCCATGATGCCTTGCGGGCGTGGGAGCCGTGTGGGTTAAAGGCTGAGATTTTGAGGGTCTCTTCTAATTGGTTATGACAACAGGAAATGACATCATCTACAGGCCCAAGGGGGCTCTGGTCTGCAAGGCCTGAGAATCGCATGAACACTGCGTGTGATTCATTGGAGATGACGTATAATCACAGAAACACCAAACTGTATATTTAAAAAAGCCAACTGATGTGTATAATCCAGAACACACATAAACACACACACACAAGCACCACCATGAACACATAGTCCTGTCTGTTGCAAAGCCCATTCAGCACAGCAGAGCGTTTGGTGGCTGCTCTACAGTGATAATGAGGACTCAGTGCTGCTATCAGCTTTGTTTTCAGCAGATCACTGTGCTGCTGATACAATGCCAGCTTTTACACGCAGCCACTGGCAACAAACACATGGTCACTCAATCTTTGCTGGGCTCGGTGGCATGAGGAGTCAGGGCAAAGAGGGGGGGAACAAAATGTAAAAGAAAATGGCAAGGGAAAGAGGAGGGTGCATGGTGGGATGGTGAGGAAGTCCAGGCAGTAGTGTTAAGCATGGAGGGTATAGGACAAGCTCGTGTGATTGGTGGCTTCTGCACGGTGCTGAGATGACACATACCTTTTCCACGTCAGCCTTAGTCACGTTAATGTCAGCATCCATCTTCTCAAAGTATTGCTGCGCTCTGTCTGCCTCTTTACAGTCCCTCTCGAAC
Source organism: Sparus aurata (assembly GCF_900880675.1). Classification (NCBI taxonomy): domain Eukaryota; kingdom Metazoa; phylum Chordata; class Actinopteri; order Spariformes; family Sparidae; genus Sparus; species Sparus aurata. The sequence goes on along the minus strand of NC_044198.1, from coordinate 23,765,069 downwards.
TTTCTTTTACACTTAAAAAAAGAGAATCAAACCTGATCAGTCAATGAATCTGTCATTTTCAGACATGAGACAATATACAACTTGACCTTTAAATAAGCAAAGTAATGAACGTCATAACATGTACATATGCGTCATATGGATTTCAGAGACAGCATTGTGTGCGACAGAGGTCAGTCTGTCACTGACACAGCAGTGAGGCCTGTAGCTTGCAGATTAAACAAATGTTCATAGTGGTCATTTGTGTACAGAAAAACAAGCATTCATCCAACCCTCTTTCGACCCCTCTAGCTGAACAATCAGTGTTTGTTAGGCCAGCGTGCACTCTGAACTATGTCTATCTGCCCCACACACAATGGGATCATTGAACGCAGAGAAGTTTGAGGAGGACAAGGCAGTTATGCTTCTCTCTCACACTCTTTCTCTCCCCCGTCAAAGGGGCCAGGCGGAGATAAGAAGTGGTGTTCTGTGCAATCTCTCCTTTAGCTCCTTCATGAAAACACAACCACTCCTGGATCTCTAAAGTAATCTTAGTCTGGTCTACGTGTTTCATAGACGGTTAAAAGACTCCACAGCTGAAGTGCAAGTGAAACTTAGTTTTGTATTTCTGTTTCTACTTCTACTTATCAGATCCTTCAAATTTTTTGCATTCTTAGCCTTCCACTCAAGGCGAGGATAACGTAAATCATGCAAAAGATTTACTCATTATTTATCTTTCATAACTCCATCCAGACGTAAAAGGCTGTCCTCTATATTCTTCCTGTACTTAAAACACTGCCCTGTTTTCAGTTCGAGCAAAATAAATAGTACATTGTTTGTTTCTGGTAAGGATTGAACAGGAGGTCCCTCAGGGCTCTGTGACCGGCCCACTGTTGATGTTTTCCTCTCCAGTTAGAGGCGCATTGTTTGCCATCTCCTGTATGTGCTCTCACTGATGATATATTCTATAGTCACATGGCCCTTTCTTAAGTGTTGCAGCATGTGCTTTCATATAACGGGGTATTGATGCAGATGACTGATTGTAAAGCCTTGAGCACTTAAGGTCAAAAGACAATCACTGCACAGATTAACATGGATGTTTTTTCCTTTATTCTGCAACGGTAGACTTGGATGTGTGATTTAAGGTACACCAGCAGCAACTTGAAGACTACAGCTAAAATGTAGTTACTGTATTTTTGTGTGTACTGCATTTTATGTAATGACAAAGGTAAGGTTCGGATAAAATTATGAAAAAAAACAACAAAATACTGATATAAAAAAGCAATCAAGCAACGTTAGCAAGCTTCTCATCTTTAGCCGGCACTGACTGTTGCTGACTTGACAATGACTTGTATCCGTTCTCACATTGTTTGTGTGTTAAAAGAACATAGCTCTATAACGACACTGCAAGCGAATTGTGGTTTTACAGCTGCAAAGGATGAAAACAAGTGGCAATTGATTGAACTTTGCTCATCAAAGTCTATCAAAGAGAGTCGCATTCAAACTTTTATGTAAATCAAATCAAAATTTCAGTTAATATACTTTATAGTTATGCATTTGGATCTCCAGTAATAGCTTGTTGGCATATGATGTCCTGCCATTATGTTGAAATGGTGCAAACTGCACAGACTCTACAAATGCCTATGGATTGCGTCATTGACGATTGCCCAAACCCTTGCTGTTGGGAGGAACAGAGTCAGATAATGCTTGTTTGTGCTGTGCATACTTCATCACTGGTAAAAGTGTGGCTACTAGCAAATTATTTCCTCACTTTGTAACATAAAAGTTAATGTTTTTCTCTTTCCTTTGCTGGAGTTTGTACCACTGTCATTATGCATCAACACATAGCAACAACGACAAACTTTCCTCTATCTCGTCCATTCTGCTTTTCACTTCCTCTATCTAAATTTCATCATCGGAATCAGAGAAAGAAGCTCACTAAAGATGGTTTCTGGCTTCTAGGTTAGGATTAGGACCAACAAAAACTGATTAAAGATCTAAATAGAGACTTTGAGTTGCAAAAAAATACAATGATAAACCTAACTGAATTTAATAAGGGACTCGAAAGGATTCAAGTCATGAGATCATTGGTTATGACATGAGGTATTGTGTTCTAGTTTTGTCTCACTTGAGCCAAAACTGTGACCAATGGCAACTGGCACTGCACATTGATGGGGTCACTTACTGATTCCAGCTGTTTCCACGAGCTCTCGATGTGCTGCTGTGCCTTTCTGCCATCATGGAAGTGCTGTCAGAGAAGCAGGGGAAGGAAAAAAAAAACATTAGAAATATCACCAGACTATTCACAAGCTTAGGGGATTTAAAAGTAGGTGAACCTGACCTTGACACTGTCAGGATAATAAATTAGAAGCAGCTGGAATGAGGGTCTCAACCATACCATTAAATACTATGAATATTACTCACACTGTGACAGTATTAATGTGAACTGAGAAAGTAGGGCATGTTCAAATAGACACTATACTGCAGCTACATTAAACATTATGAGCACAGGCTTAGCTCTCAGAGCTTTATACATGCTGGAGCAAATGGCTGTAAGTCTATTTGATTAAAGATCAACCAGATCACAGCCCACTAGTTCAACACAGGTGCACCAACATTGTGTTTAACAGCTCCAAAGAAAAAGTGTTACAATTTCAACATTCATTCGACACCAATACTAAAAAGCATCTGAAGGAAGGCTTTATACTAAGTAGAGATTCCAGGGAAATAAAAAAAGGTCAAACATGCTGCAGATCAAGTAACAATGACAACCAAGGGACTAATAACTGTGTGGTAAAGCCGAACAGACGCTGCTTTTATTAAGCAACAAAGTCACATGTCATGGTGCCAACGGCAAGGTTTGTGTTGGAAAAAAAACTTCTAAGAGAGTGAGAGTGAGTGGAATCTGCACAGCTCTCTCACAAGGGAACTCAAAACAGAAGAGACTCGATACAAGAAAATGTATTTAGTCTAAAAGACAATGAACCAGTTGTCAGTGGGAAGACACCCAATCTTATCTATTTAAAGCAAATCTCAATGTCTCAATTCTTGTCACCTAAATTGAACTTTGTTTTAGTGCTACTTAGCATCTATTGGCATGTAAGCACACAGCTAAAATAAGATGGATGAAAAGCATGGTAAACAATATGTTTGACATCAACATGATAACATTGTAATTGTAAGCATTTAGCTAATTTGTTGAATAAATAACACATGTTGTGACTGTTGTAACCATTGTACTGACAGTGTGATTTGATACTGCCCCTGAGCAAACAGGATATACAGTACCAGTAACACGGCAGTTACAACTCTTAGATGAGAAAGTAGAATGAGAAACAGCAAAAGAAGAATGGATAAAGTCAGAACAAGGGTTGGACATGAAGTGAGAAGCTGACAGGAACAAACCAGGAGATAAAACAAACACGGAGGAGCCAGATATTGTAATCTATGGGGAGACAGGCAGGTCACAATGGATTTTGGCACCGTCAAGTGTGGCACATCAGACAAGGCTAGGTGGCAGCTGCTGGGTCTGAACTCACGCAGCACATACGCTGTGTGTTTTTGTAAAGGCCTGGCTTGGCCTATCTCGCTCAGGGGGACTACAGCACTTGGCCCTAAGGCATAGCTCTCTGTATGGATCACAGCCAACTTCCCTGGAAACATAGAGCACCACTTTTAAACCTTTGTTGTTTGGAAATTAGACTGTGATTACTCATAAAGCATATAAATACTTCCTTTGTTACCTGCCGTCACGTTAATCTGCTAAAGAACCCAAAAAGAATTAAATGAAAATGACTCCAAGACTTGACTGTCAATTAGGTATCCCCTGGCTACAGAGACTGCGGAAGCGAGGGTCAGTAGCTGAGCTGAATATCGATGCTGCCATTCAATAACGGACACAGGCCGTTATAAAGAACAGAAAGCTTTTGCTTGCACTTCTCTTGTGTTTCAGCTCGCTGGAAAGGCACAGGGAAGTCCTCAGTATTCTCTGTGCTAACTCCAACGCAGGCAAGAGATGTGAAATTAAGGGGCCTGGAAGGTTAATCTCACCTGCATAAAGCTGAACATGGGAGAGGTTAGTGAGAATGTGCTCTGGTTTACCTCAAGCACTCACACTTCTCATTTCCCAAGGTTTCGAGGGAAGCTGAGTAGAATGAGGAAGTGCTCCAGTGTTTCAGGGGAAGTATTCAAGCTCGAAAAGAGAATGGGACAATGTGGAAGAAGTCCTGACGAACCAACAGACTTTATAATCAAGAATTAGCTTTTTCCAACTGCTATGAAGACCCTGACCTTCAAATTCCTGTTTGACAACAGCAATGAAAATTATTTCAGCTAAATAATGATAAGACAGAGCAAGGATGCCATAAAGCCTTCTCTCAACATGCAGCACCAGACTGTGACATCATTGTTACTGTGGAGAATGCGTTCAACCAAATATTTGTCTCCATAACAACATATCTGAAAAATATCCAGCATCTCATGCGTTCTGCATCAACAGATCTTCTATCACCACGCAGATAAACAAACCGCGCTGACACGTTCTCCCAAACAGCGCCGCCATTTTCAACAAGATCCTGCTGGAGGATGTTTAAGCTCACTCAATTTCAAACACGATAAAAAAGAAGTGCATCATCGTTTCCAGCCATCTGTGATGCAGGTATAGATGCTGCAGCCATGGAGCCAGATGTTCTGCAGGGTTTCGATACAAAGGCTGCAGAGATACACTCAGGCTGACGAAGAGCAGACAGACACACCCTCTCTTTTCTTTCCCCCCCACACGTCCCTCTCGGTAACAGCATGAGACTGCTGGCACTGTCAGGGACATCTGGGGTTGCCTCAACAGGTTGGTGACCTGAAGCTGCCACTCACAGTTACCCAGACATTTGCAGGACTAAGTGACACATAGAAAAAAAGCTGGGCTTAGCACACTGAGAAACCGTCCAAGCTTTAACTACATCAATATAATAACTGTAATAAAAGTGGGATTGGAAAATATGATCGTTATCCATCCAAGCACATTAGCTCAGATGCAGCAAATTTAATATTTACTTAATAACACAAAGTAGGACAGCTCTCGGTGCTATGACTTAATTCCTCATGCTAGTCCCTGCTCTTATGCAGCTCCTGGTACAACACAGACCACCAGACCCCCTCAAGGAACTGTACGACTTTAAACAGAACCTCATGTTTAGACAGGTTTCAATTAGGGCTGGGCAATATAGGGGCTATATATTGTTGGCGTGATATGAGACTATATATCGTCTTAGATTCTGAATATGTTATATCATAATATTACATAAGTGTTGTCTTTTTCTGGTTGGTTTTAAAGGCTGCATTACAGTCAAGTGATGTAATTTTCTGAACTTACCAGACTGTCGTAATCATTAGAACCACATTACTGATGATTATTTATATAAAAAAAACCTCATTAAGTTAATTAGGGCTGTTACGATACAAATATTTAAAAACAAAAGGAAAAAAGCTATCTGTTAAATCAATCTTAAGTTTGTTTATTGTGTGCTTTGGCTGCTTCTTTGTCAAATGAATAACATTTGTTAAAAGAATGTAGGGAGGTGGAGAGAGCGTCTTTGCCACCATAACAGTTTTTTTGTCTCAACATGATTTTGCACAGCAGTAGAAAATCAATGGGTAGCAGCCACACACCAACTAGCTAACAGCTACAGCTAACAGCTAACAGTTAGCTGCTACCGCAGCTTTTTCTTATTCTGTTTTCATTTTAACACGACTCATGTTAATGTTTTGCGAAACAGTCACAATAGTCATCTCTACATTATCATCGCAATAATCAAAATGGTCAAAAGTATCATGACATCTGATTTTGTTGCCCAGTCACAGCCTTTATGAAGTGTTTTTGAGGAGATTTTATTTTAAGGCCCCATTGCCCAGCCCTAATTTGATCAATTTTCTGCACTGACACACACAAACAATAAAGCATCCCCTGTTGTTTATAATGGTGTCTCAAGCTTGAACTACAGTGGCTATCTGTCTACTGTCTATGTTGTCTGCCTAAGGGCTGGGCAATACAGTCTAAGGTATTTTAAACTTCATGCTTCATTGCCTGGAATTTCAACTGTCTGTAGTTAACAAGAACAGTCTCAGTGAGATTGGTAATATGTCTAGCAAGACTGCAACAACAATACCGTATGACGCTGCTTTGTGAGACGTGAGTGGCAGGAAAAGGACCGGCGATCCTCAGTGATGTATCACACGCTAGCTTTGGTGAATATGAATTGTAACCATGGTACCACCTGTGCCCAGAGATCCTTTCAGTAGATTACCCTCCAGTACAGCTCTAGCAAACAAATCTTTTGGATCTAATGTGTGTGACGCTTGTTTTACAGTTTCCACAGACAAGAACTTCTGAAAGGATAACGAAGAAAACTAACTGAATAATGTCCAAAATCTACGATAATATATTGTCTCATGTCACGATAACCATTTAATATCAGTATATTACCAAGTCTTAAGCTGCCTCTCTATTTTCCAGTGCAAGTGTCCAACATGCTCTGATGGGGCTAAGTGTGACAAACACCCTGTGCGACTCAAGCTCTTCCCTTCATGTATACCTTCATACATTATACATTCAGAAACTGTGTAATACATTTAAAGTAAAGCAAACACTCGGGTTGGAAATCACCCAACACCTTCTGCTGTCTGACAGATAAGAGAGGAACGAAAACTTGCTCCAGCACTGCATTTGAGTTTACGTGTGTGAAGAGGTGCACATGTTGATCTGTGAGCGCACACGAGCTGATCCGTTAGTCATTCATTGAAGTGACTCGGTTCGCAGGAATGTGCACCTGCAGCCCTGTACAGATGTCAACACACATATAATCACATATACTAGGAACAGCCACAAGTCATACAAGATCTAGAGATGATTAAGACTCATGAAGGCTCCGCTGAGACTCCTCTGCTCATGTTTAAACCATTAGGCGGCAGTTCAAACGGGGTGATATTGCATTCTGGAGCGAGATGTGGTGACGGTGGGAAGATCAATTCTCCCTCCCTGCTTTGTCTTTCCACTCAACACAAGAAGGCATGCGAGGCCACTCTGGAGAGACACATTGTTCTGATAGTGTTACACCGGGGCCGCTCTGCCTCTGAGAGATAAATGAGGGCACTATCCGCTGCCAAACCCACCTAAAGATGTTTTACAGTGCATTATGGTTTTCAGCTGACTTTTGCACTAAATGCACTGCTTATTTTCCGGGCACTGCAAGCTGAAAGAGATGTATTCTTTTTATTATAGCTGGTTGAACATGTCACATCGCAGCAGGATAAAACAGATATAACTTCTCCCAACACCAAAAGATGTAATTATGTGCTTGGCTGTGGCTGCAAGTGGATTCAAAAGAGCACGCACTGAACTAACCCTCACGTGGACTCCTTCAGCAACACAAGTTGATGTATGCAGTAAATATAGTATAGTGACATGAAAGTGTTGGGAGTGAATGAGCAGCTTCTGGACATCTGAGTGTGTAAGGGTCTTATTAGAGAGGATACCTAAGCCCTGTGATCAGCACTATGCTGACCGAACACCTTATTATGATTCCTCAGCATTATCTCAGTCCAGTGAGACTTAGGCTCTTCATCCCATATTAACCCTGCCTGCTCTTCATCATTGCCTATTATACTAGAATGCTTTAAACAAGCAGAAGTAATCTATTGAGGTCATGACATATTTTGATAAGAGATGCACCGATCGACCGTCCAGGGCATTTTTTTTTTAGCACGACAGGTGCGAACCGGCAGTTCAGTGTCGGATATATCTGAATCTGTGCCAGTCATGTTTATACGCATGCTGACCACCACTCACCGAGAATTTACTGTGTAGTTATTTGAAAGATAGAAAATCGGAATCGGTCAAAATCTGAAACAGCAGGTCAGACTTTTTAAAAAATCGGAATCAGCTCACTTACAATTGGTGTATCTCAATTTTTTTTTTCTACATCTAATGATTTAATTATGTATGCATAAAACATTGCATCAAGTGGTATGATGTCTGTAAAAAAGTATATGTGCTCTAAAAAAATCCCTTCGGACAACATTCTTGGCCTCACCTCTGATGCCACCCCAAGCTGAGCTCAGTAAGAGGTTCACTCAGGGAAACAGCAAAAGGGAGGCGGAGGAGAGTTACAAAACAACCCCACGTGAGAAACTAATGAACTTTTTTTTTTTCTCCCTCTGATTTGTAGTTTTGATTCTACCTGTCCAAAAAGCTCCCTATAAACCCAGGAGGGGACGGCCCTGACCCTCCTCTAATCCCACTGTCTGGGTCTGCCCGTGCAGCTTTGTCTGACGTAGACACAAATCAAAAAAGCTGCAGCAAGAAAGAGCACTGAGTGGTGCTTAAAAATTCATGGGAATGGAAGCAGAGGAAAGAATGACGGGAAGCTGGGGGAAGTCATGAGACACCTTTGAGAATATTACACTCTTTCTACAGGCTTCTATGAAACTGTGAAAAGTTCTTTGAGAAACAGAGGCCAATTTTATCCAGTCTTTCTTTTCTTTTCAACACTTGAACATCTCAAAGAGTGGCATTCTCCATCATTCATGAGAGTGTTGAGGACATGACTGTGCCTTATAGATAAATAAATAAACTCAATGGCGTACATTTACCCTATAAGGACACTGAATGCGACTTAGAAACTATCTGTCCAATGTCTTTAAAAGAAACGATTCTCTGTTCTGTAAAGACACTGTAAATTATACGGTCATGCAACGAAGGGAAACCCCCTGCACTGGCTTACTGAAGCAACACTGTTGTTTAGTCAAGGGAGGAAGACACATGACAAACTATTCATAATATCTGCTACAAAAAAACATGATGAGAAACTGTGGGTGCAAAGCCTGTGAAAGAGACACTATGGGGAGATAATGAGAAAGACAGCAAGAGAGTAAACTGGAGGAAAAGCAGCGAAATGAAGAGGAAGAGGGATGTCAGAGTGACATCCTGCAGCCTCTGGATCTGTCCACGGACCCTCTATCTGGACACTAGAGACCCAGATGCTATGACAAGCTAAAAGAGCAAAACAGGCCTAGGGGGGATAGATAATTCCCCTTCAGACGGTTGGAAATCCCCTTACTCACTCTGGGTTTTTTGCACACAAAAAACACGAGCTGAAAATCAAAACTGATCACTAAAATGTGACCCGGGGTTTCCTGCATCTAGCAGCCGGTGCAGCAACACGGATTGTCACCAACTGTGCACATGAAAATATACTAAAAGAGGTCACCGTGCCTTTGAGCAGCCCTCTGGTTTTTGGTTTTCCACTCCAGTTCCCTCAGCTGGACTTCCCGTGACACCATGACAGACTTTTTCAGAACATACTTCTTTTTTTTTACAACTGGGTAGTTTTCTCCCTGCTCTATGGATTAAATGGGCATCATACCCTTATCTATGAATCATGCTCTGCAGGTTCACCCGCTCTTCCAAATCACTTATAACTGCAGGGAAGAAAGTGACTTCAATGTTTAAGAATAGTGTGTGGTGCACCAATCTATTGTAAGTTGGTTTAAAAGAGAGAAATAGGCCTGTAATGATAGAGAGTACGACTTTCTTCCATAAAAAGGACTCATTCAGTCACGTTTTGCACTTCTGGCGAGCCTTTGGGTGTATCTATATTTACTCTGCGATGACCTCAGCTCTTGCAGAATAGAGGATGCAGAGGAAACTGGCTGCCTAATTTATTGTCAGCCAGTGTTTCTGTTTCCTTTTCAGAATCTAAGTCCTGCTGTCTAAAGTATATGTTTGATTTTAAAGGACAGAAATGGGGAGAATCAGAAGATGTTGTGGACAAGATGCAGATGAAGACCTAGAAAAACAAAGAGTGGATGTGTAAAAAAGAGCACAAATGACTCACCGATTTTCTTTCCGACTTGAGATCCTGCAGGTAGCGTGAAAGCTCGGTGATGATCTGAGATGTCAGGTTCTCTGCTATGACCTCGTGTTGACCCGCGTAGTCGTTTAACTCATTAAGTGTCGTCAGGAAGGCTCGACAGAAGGTGTACCTGAGGCGACACAGGAAGTGATGTCACAGGAAAGATGGTTTAGTGGTCAAAGTAGTCATTTGGTTACAAAATAGCAGTAATAGTTAAGATTTGGTTTGGAACAGATACGTGGTTTAAAAAGAAACATATTAAAGGAACAGTTCGACTTAAATATGAGGCTAAAGCTAGCATCTGCTTAGCTGAGCTTAGCTTAGCATAAAGACTGGAACCAGGTAGCCTGGCCCTGTCTAACCAATTCAAAGTCATTCAAATATATGTTTTCTTCGCTGCAAAATTTAAAACTTGTGTCTGCATTTTCCAAAAATATTTCATAAAAATATTCCTTTAATTTATTTGTGTATAAGATCCATTAACTTACTTGCTCTCCTCCTCCTCCCGCGAGTTCTTCTTGGGTTGATACTTCTTTGATAGATTCCTGTGAGGAGAAAGAGTTGAGCCTGGTCAGACATTTCTTACGGTATTTTCTTTAAAAGCACAGTCTGCAGACGGGTAGTGCACCATTCCCATTATGTTTCCCTGATGCTGCCCTTATGGACCTGCCAAAGGATCATCCAGTACACCATTCAATCCAGCAGAGTGCTTTCTTCTCCTACGTCCCCTTTCCTCTCTTCAGGTCATAAATCATCGCCTCCAGGAGTATGCATGCAGAACCAGTCACCAGAAACAAGCATGCTTTTATAATGCAGCCTTTGCCCTTGTTTTGACTCTGGCTGCATGTTCGTGGCACAAGATGAATGCAGTGTGAAGAGGAGAGGCAAAAATGTCATGTGTAGGGATGAAAGCTGCCACTCGCTGTTGGTGAATGGGTATTATTATCCTCATGACAGTCATTCAATGTCCTTCTCTCAACCTAGCTACTGTCGTGTTGCTTGACAGACTACGATACATCATGTCACGTTTGTTTCACCGTGACACCGACACACTCCCGGCCCAATTGTGCTGATGCGCTCTTTGATGGCTTCTCTGTCAACAGGAAATAATAACATGCACTATGTTTGATGGATTTGGGTGCACATTGTTTACTTATGCCTTCAGGATCCTTTGACTAATTAAAGAGCTCTGTTGTTATGATAAAAAAGAAACGAGTGGTACAAGAAGACAAAAAAGGCGGAAACAAACAACACAAGCCATTTATATTTTCACTAGGGCTGCACGACATGGTCAAAAAGTCAAATTGCCATAATTTTTGGCAGATATGGTGGCCGCGATATTATTCCTGATTAGTGGTATGATTCATTTTCACTGAAAAGCCATGATGATGTCAAATGTGTTGGGACATGTTATCTTACATCTGGAGAACATCTTTGAAATGCCAAAAAACACAATTTCCAAGAGACCAAAGAGACGTCTTCAAATTGCTTTCTCTTGTCCAACCAACAGTCAAAAATCCAAAGACTCTTCATTTACTATCACAAATTACAAAAGCTGCAAATCCTCACATTTAAAAAGCTGCAACCAGCAAATATTTGACGTTATTGCTTGAAAGGTGACTGACAAGACTTAAGAGAACCTATTAGGCTTTTTCTTGTCCTTCAATGTTTATATCATGTTCCTCTACTATATGCTCCTGAAACGCTGTGTCAGTAGTCCCTCCTTTAATTCTATGACTTCTTGACATCACACTATGTCACCCGTCACACGTAGCCAAGCAGCTAATTTGGCATGTAAGACCGGCTTTAGCACAACTGCTCTGTTTTTGTTAGTTGCGAGCAGTTGCCCAAAATAAAATTATGAACCTGAAAATAAGCATAATATGTCTCCTAACTAATTGCAGCTCTAGTTGTTTGTCCACAACCCAAAGGTATTTAGATTACTTTCAAAGAGTTGAAGAGAAACCAGAAAATATTCACAATGAATGGTTGCAGTTTTAATTCTGTCTAATGTTGTAAATTGCTTTGAAAGAGCTGTTAACAGTCGATCGTTGTCACTTCTCTTGTTGTGAGATTACAACACTGTAATCTCACAACAAATCTAAATGCCTCCACTTGTACATGCTGTAAAAGGGTCCTGCAAAATTCCTGCTGGAATAAATAATGCACATGTAAAAAAAAAATTAACTACATGTAATGTGTGTCAGTGCTCACCCTGCCAACATCCCCCACACTCCTCTTCCCTTGTGGTGTTTGCACTGTTGCTAGGCAGATCTATCTGTCTATCTCTCCCCCTGTCATTCTCACCTCATCTCTAAGTATAGCTGCCTCTTCCCGCTAACTCTCTCATTCACCCACAGCCAGATGTCATGTGTCAGATTGTATCTGTCCGCTCACCCTCGACAACATGTTTGACAAATTTGGCTAAATTAGGGTAGCAGCGAGAGCTTAATTAGGAGGATAAAACAAAGCAATTTTGGCTGTATGTTTGTCCATGTGTGTCTGGGTGCTAGATGATCCCACATGAGTGCATGACTGCTGCACACTGCTTTATACTGTAACCACATGAAGACAGACCCTATTTCACCCTCACCCCGTCTCTCTTTTGTTAGCAGGACTTTATTCCTACTGTGTTATGGATTATGCCAGGCTGGAATTTGGGGGAGGAGGAGGAGGAGGCATTAATGCATTGCCCTGCGATGACTAGACTGAAGCATTGTGCATGTTTACACCAATGCAGTGGAAGAGGATTATTCATGGATTAGTCCAGTGCGGTTGGTATGGTGACAGAAATGGTGCAAAGTATTGTAGTAGCCATAGATGACATTGAATTGGTGAGAAATGTAGGCTATTTGATTTAGTTTAATAGACTTACTGGATCTGCAACTGTGTCAGAACTCTTTAACCTCGCTTAGACACTTACACAGCTGGTGATCGATAATTTTACTACAACTCGGACTGACCCAGTTTTGCAATTTGGGTGGATGATTTGATGTTTTTAGATCGGCATTGATCTTGAAAGCATCCACAATCTACTTTTTTGTGAGGGAATAGTAAAGGCTGAGGTATTTAATGTCCCCTTACTTCTGTTTCCAAACTTTACCTTACCTCATAGACCAATCAATCCAGGCTAAGTGAACAAACCAATAAGGTGATGTAGCCGACTACATCAGGCTAGGCTAATAGGATGCATTACTTCACAAATTGTAAGTAACGCAACATGAGATAGAGTTAGCTGCATGCCAACTGCTGCAAACTATAGCTGCTGTTAGCTAGTTAGCTCAGTTAGCTGTGCAGTTAGTGGTACAGACTGGAGACTGGGTACCAGGGTAGAACTGGTGTTAACAGCACTTGCACAGAAACCAGACTGGGACAGGCCAATGCTAGCTGGTTAGCTTGGTCACTTCAGTAGATAGCACAGAGCTCAAGCTGACAAAATTAATATAACAATTTGGTCTATAAAATGTCAAATAATAGTAAAAAGTTTGGATGTCCTCTCAGAGCCGAATACGATTCAATCAAGATCCTGAAACACGAAGATACTGAATTTACTTTCACATGAAACAAAGAAAAGCAGCAAATCCTCACAATTGAGAAGTTGGAGGAAGGAAATGTTTAGCATGTTTCCAAAAGAAATGGCTTTAACCTTTACTCGGAAATAGTTGATTATACTTCTGTCCACTAACTAATCGATTAATCGGCTACTTATTTCATGACTCTAAATGTCTTAGTGAGCCATACCGGTAAGCAAAACCAGAGCTGCGAAATCTGCAGTTATATGGAATGTGTATAACTGCACCTTACTTGTTAACACATGTCAGAATGTCTACAGTGAAAAGGCCTCTTACCTCTGTTATGAGACATAAGAACAGAAGGAAAAAAACAACACGGAAATACAGGAACTAGATCACAGGGGTCAATGCAATTACTTTATTGGATCTCACAGCGCTGCATTTTTTTAGGTTTGCGCGTGTCTGTGAGATTAAATCTAATTTCTTGAGCTAAGTTGATTACGAAGGATAATTAGTCCTGAGATATGTTTAAGTAGCACCACAAGAAGCACAGTGTGTGGGGAACACAGGAAAACCCTATGACTCAGGCTATCCTGACTGCATCCTAATTTCCTCTTTTTAGTCTTTTTCTGACAAGTGTGTCAATGTGAATGTACGTGTGTGTGTGTGTGTGTGTGTTCAACTAGATTACAGGTCCAGTTTGACAGCAGGACCTCTGTTTAAGCACACTGACTGAAACGACCGCACCATCTGTGGAGCTGGAAGTTCTGTGAAAGCCAACCTACTGCTGCAAGATGAGTCGACCCCCCCCCCCCCCCCCCCCCCCCCCCCGCACGTTCTTTTGTCAAACATATTGCGGACAGATGCTAACTAATTGAGTTATTATTATTAGATACACTGTATGTGTCAAATCTGTGGGTGCATATGTTTTTCGGGGGCCACAATATTTGCTAAAAGCACTGCTGTAATTTGGCTTTAAAGAAATGTATTTTGGACAAAACTAAGACTCATACAGTAGTTGTACACATGAATAAAAGCTCAATTAAGATGATTAAAGTCGTATGAATGCACAATTACATGATTTTAATACGTCTGACATTGTTTCTCTTAATTAAGATGTTTCAGGAAATGTATAGAAGGCAGACCAAATTAAGAGACAGAGAAACAGTTGATATGTAAAAAAAGTACTTTTTAACAATGTTTTGACTCATCGATTAATAGCGAAAATAGGACTCCTATTACATATGCACCTGAATTTATGTGCAAAAACTTCATGGGTGCAGGGATATGCTGTAAGGTTAATGCTCGCATGTAAACACAGACCACTAGTCCTATTATCTCAAGCTGACTTAAGTCTAAAAAAGACGAGCGGTATGGTCTGTAGAGGATCTGTTACCGGGGGTTGCAATCTGAATACTGGATTGGTATTGGCTAGTCAATATGAAATAGGGGGTTGGGGTCAATACTTAAAGCATTAGCCATATTGCAAGGCCTCTTTAAAGATGAGGATTGGGGATTTGTGGGGGTATCTCCTACTGTGTTGGGATGAAGAGGGGCCTTAAGAGATGCATCCTCGCCACGCAAGGCTGCTCATGCTCCCATCACTGCCTTTGAAAATCAGTGACTGCACCAAAACAGAGTTTGTGTGGAGCGAATCGGAGGGGGGCGAGGCCTACACTTGTGGTTGGAGGAAAAAAAGAAAAAAAAAATCTGGGTCAGACGTGGGGTTGATAATGCTGATACCTACGAGTCTCTATGGAAACACAAGCTCCACCCCATCCCCCCACAACCTGACTTCCTCTTGCCTGAAGCAGAAGCTAGCAACAACAACGGACAGCGTTTATGCACGAGGGAGAGAGAGGGAGGCAGACAGAGAGACTCTTTTCAGATAAAAAAAAAAGAGAGAGAGAAAGATGGAGATATGCACTTCAGGTCTGTTTATTAAGCTCTACACTTGCATTAAGCCATTATGCCCTGCCTGAAGCAGACCATTCCTATGAAAATACAATGATAATTAATGTAACACTAATGTACGAGACCCCTTATGGGAATGCTCGTTTCAGTTTCTCCTTCCACAGGGAGGCCAGAGGTCACGGTCAGCTACACAACGCGCTTATAAGGATCCAGTCTCTTGTTTCAAGGACACTTCAGTAGGTCAAATCTTGCCGTTGAAGGGAAAGGGAGGTTTCTTTATCGAAGCCACCTGGATGGAAATTGTCACCCCGGTTACAGCCCAGCAACCCCAAATACGGATCAACCGTCCGCTTGAGTACTCACCTAATTTGTTTTGCATAGTTGGTTTCAATCTCTGACCTCTCCTTGACAAATTTGGTGTATTTCTCCAGATACTCGATCCCCCACTGTGTATGCTTCTCCAAGTTGTCAAACTGATCCTGCAGGAAAGAAGAGAGTGTATAGATTAGTGTTGCAAAAATATCGATTCTCCATACAAACCCATTCAAAATGTTGGACACAGTTTCAGTACTCATTTTCTATAGTATTGACACACCATTGAAAGCTGCACTCTCTCATCATCTCTTCTCTACGACAGACGAGTTGACACACAAACACATCAGGGTTACCGCCAGTGTAATGCAAGACCAGTCTTAACATCGTGGATTCTTTTTTTTTTTATGTAATTTTAGGGTGCAATATGTTACTATTTTAGTTGAAAACACCAAATTTATATGAATCCTGCACCATGGTCCATAGTTCCCATGGAAGAGAAATATGCACCAATGCTTCCCTGGTTCTCCAAGCTCACTGTGCCAACCACTGGCTAACTGAGCTAACTGAGCTAACAGCAGCAACAGTAAGCAGCAGGTAATGTTTAGTCTGGTGATATGCTGACCACTTTATAGTTTTGAGTATGATTTCTCCAACTCTTACAAATTTAAACTAAATTGTGTTATGCAAATAGTAAACTCCCTTCAGGAGAAACAGAGTTTGGAGGATGAGTGCGTAGCGTTAGCGAGTGTGCAGTCCAGAGAGAGAAAGAAAGAGCGTTTAGAATGAGGTTTACAGTAACATTAATGCTGTGAAGGTAGAAGCGCAGGGTGTGTACAGTTTAGGGTCTTTGTGGTGAGTAAGTAAGTGGTAAATAAAAGCTACAGCTCCTCAAGCCAACCTACTGATTAAATTGAAGGGGGTCGGCGAAGGGTAATCGCTTTATTAAGGAAGAAAAAATAAATGTTTCAAAAAAGTATGATATTGAAAGTCGTTTTGCCTTGTCAATTGTTCGATATGACGTGACACCACTTGTACTGATTAAATCATTCAAAGGCAAGGGAGATCAATCAATCATAAAGAAAACAGGAGGGGAAGTCAAATGGTTATTAAAGATTAAATCAACCTGATGAGTACATTATATTTAACTTATTGTAGGACCTGTAACCTGAAATCCTTAATTAAAATGTAATGCCAGTTTTAATCAAATGTTTATCTCTATACCATCAAGTATTCATCTCAGTGTCTGTAAACAGATTCTTACAAATCATCAAAATTGTCTTCTTTAAATTCACCTCATTATGCCTCATCTGCTGCAGGAATATAGTACATCTGCCTCCCTTCAATCAAAGCAGTCATGCATATATGTGTCAGTCAATGGAGTTATTTTCAGCCCCTGATCACACAAAAATCATCCAACCCACTCCCACCACCTCAATTAATCTTCAAAGGTGGCACCGCCGGCCTACAACTGATACTGTCCCCTTCGAGATGCAATCATTGTAAGCTAATTTCATCTTAAAGTGAGGTCTAACACAGAGGGTGAGTGCAGCTCATAGTAAAAACAGCCTGCACTACTGATAACCAAACACAGCTGTTGCAGCTGAACTCATTATTCATGATTCGTTCCTGACTTGTGAGGAAAAAATGAGCCTCTTGTTGGCTGAGGTCACGTCTTCAAATTCAGGGCAAGAGCAAACACACACACATACACCCGCCCCAGCTGATAATTACTGACGGTCACATGGCTACTTCCGGACAACAGTGTGGGTGTCATATTAAAGATAGACCAAACCTTGGTGTGGCTCCAACAGTCCCCCATCCTCTCCTCTACCATGTCTGTAGTCTTCCTGAGTCCAGCTAATAGTTCCTCTAATAGTTCCTCTAAGCATGTCAAGTACCAGCTTGAGGAAGCTCGTCTGATCCTCCGAGAAAAAACATGCGATGTACTCAATGAGTGCTCAAAGCATCTCTGCACAAATATCATTTATACATCACAGGAAGCGGTTGTGGTAATGAAAAGTTCGAGACTAAGAGCCTACACAGTCTTGCACCGCTTTGAGGCATTTGAAAGTACAGCCGACAGAGAACCAGACAATACACTGTTGAAGCTCTATTACTGAAGTCGGATCATGTCGTATGAAGAGTGATAAAATCTCTTGAACACCTTTGAAGCAGCATTCGCAAATTAAACGACTCCCAATTGAAGCACTCAAGGACAACAATAGGGAGTACTTTGAGTGCGAGGTACTTTCCAGTCTACATTGTTTGTCAGTTTCAATGGGCAATCGCTCATCAACGAGCCAATCAACAGAAGAATGACAAGATGAAATCCCCCCAAAAGTTGCATTTTCTACTGAAATACAGAGGAGATTCCTCAGCCTCATCACTTTCCTTTGTTTTTCTCCCTCAGTTTCTCTGCCCTCACCACTGTTATCTCCACTGTTTTTCTTGTTTCTAAAAGACATATCCCTTTTCATTTAATACCTTAAGAGCACTCTCAGAGCTAAGTGGGAATTAAAGCAATCAAATACTTTATGATCCCTAGAAAGCACCGACCATTCTTGGAAGAAAACGGACAAGCACACGTCACCACAGCCACACCACACATGAACCTTCCTCCAACGCACATAACTCAGATTACCCTTTTTTGCAGGGGCACCATCTTATCCAGTTTGTCTCCACGTGGAATTTGTACCCTTTTGAAATATCCAAATCCAGAAAATGTCCATCAAAGTCCAAAGCAGCACCACAAAAGGCTGAGGTTAGGTTAGAGAAGGTCACCAGACCATTTTTCGCAGGTATCCGAAGCGGAGCAAGAGTGGGCCTGGGTTGGGAACAATGTCCGCTGACCCCACTCCCACTGTAACAAAGAAAAATGCAGAGTTGCAGCAAGTAATTCCCAGATTGTCTGGAAGAAGGATCCGAAAGAATAGAAGGGGAGGAACCGATGCGGCACCGGCTCGCTCACACACAAACACACTGTGAATCTGAGGCCACGGCTGCCCACAGCATTCAGGCTTAATGCTCCATCAGGCGTAAGGTGGAATAAGTGGGATGAGAGAGGAGGATAGTGAGAGAGAGAGCGGAAAAACAGAGAGGAGAGGAGGGGAGGGGGGGTTGAACGGAGTAGAAATGACAGAAGAGGCGGGATTACATGGGAGGGGATTAGATTTAGGGGGGGACTATCCTGCACGGCTGGGACCTCATGAACTCTTGGAACTCTGCGTTTTACCGTATCTTAAAAATCAAACAGAATATATGATCTGTTATATGATGATTCACTCTGAGCTAATGAATCTTGGCTTTGAAGAGGCAGTGGCTCAAGCTAAATGGAAAAGTCATCAACTAAGCAGCTTCAATGGAAAAAGCAGATTAATAAATTATGAATCGCAGAGAGGCCAGTATCGAAGACAACAACACATTATGTGAAAGTGTGTCAGACGAGAGCACACAGTCTTGTAGCCTCCACGCTCCATTTCATAAACCCTGCGAAACATCCTGTGCATTTCATACAATTTGTCAATGATGTGGCACAAGCTAGGTCTAAATAATTCATTGAATTATCATCGAAATCGCAATATGGCCAAGTGCGATATCAAAATAAAGGTAAAAAGAGAACTGTGTGCTGCAGAGATGATCTTACCTATGAATCTTGTCCTCAAGATGTTAAGGAAACAAGTTTGGTACAGACCCCAACAAATGTCACATCATCATGATTTTAATTGACATTTTTCAGTCAAAAAGGGAAACTGTGACGCAAAAAGGATCATTCTCACTAATCGTGAATCATATCGCAATTGTTGTTTCTGTCGAAATAATCTCAATATGAAAGTAGAGCAGACCAACACGTTGGTGAGAGAGAATAAGTCAATCGACAGTCAAGTGAAAAGCAACAATTGTGATTACTATTAAATCATTTGAGAATTTTTAAGTCATGTTTTAACCATTGCCAGATAATCTGAATATCTTTTGGTTGTGGACTGTTGGCCAGATTAAACAAACCATTTGAATCTGTGAGCACCCACTGACATTTTTCTAACATCTAACAGACCAAATGAATAAGGTTTAACAGACAAAACAATCAGCAGATTAATCAATACACACTCAAAATGTGTAGATACTCAAACTTAAAGTTGGTTTGTCATCCACCAATATACACTGAAGAAAAAATAGAAGAAGAACTGTGGCATGTGGTTGTCACGCTCATGACGTCAAAATGCTGCAGCTAGTTAGAGCCACGAGGCGTAGAGAGCCGAACATGTCTATGTGAGCAGACATCTCAGTCTTTCTCACCCTCAGGTGTGCAGAAACTACAGGTTTGCCACGAGAAGTCCAATTGTCCGATGTAGAGATCCATGTAAAGACAAAATGACTTCCCTGTTCAAACTGCAAAACAGCGGTATGAATAGTAGATGTGACCCTTTTGATTCATTTACCTGACTCTGCCAAATTTAACAATTTTCCTGTTACTTAAACTGACATTTGCACATGCAAATCATAAAGTGTCACGGTTGGCTGGACAATAACTACATTCATATTCAACCCTGCAGAGGAATTTTAGTAAAGCCTCCTCTCATGGCCCCCGAACTAAAGACTAATAACTCCTGCTCCGACTCTTCCGTTCTGTCATCTGCGGCCTCTGACACCTGACCTTGTTGCTGCAGGAGGGGAAAAGTGGGGGATCCCTTCAGGAGACGGACCCGCCCCGCTCTGCTTGTTATTTCAGGACACAGTCCCGCTCGCTGTGATGCATGTACTATTGTGGTAGTACAAGAAAGAAAACAAATAAGAGCTGCGTAGCTAAATATTTTATTATTGTCCAGGAAATGGGAAACAGGTTCAAACAGAGAACAAAGGAGACCCTCAACGGTTACTAAATATATGTAGGTTGTACATGTGCTGTAAGAAAACAAACACATACTTGTTTAAGGCTCAGCCTCCTGACCTCCGACCCCTTTCCAACTGGTGATGGAGATTATGGCGCAGTTTAATGTATTAGACTGCCAGTTAATCTGAACTAATGCACATTATTTAGCTACCATTACAGATCAGATCGCGTGACCTCACCCACACTGAGGGCACACTGACCTGCATCCCCCACAACATTGAGGTTTTTCTCTTTCCTCTTCTCTACAGCCTGCAATACAAATACCACCTGATTTATTGCACTGAAACATTTTACTGTGAAGCTCATCCGCAGTATGTGAAAACAATTAAATATTCATAACTTCACTGCCTTTCTGTTCATAGCTTATCAAGTGTGAAATACATCTTAAGGCTGTTAGGTCTTTGTATTCTTTATGGTGATTTTTGCCACCAAATGCAATGACTAACTAAAAGATAAAGATAAAGTCTAATGTAGCCTCCTGTTCTACTCCTTTCAACCACCGAGGGCAGTATGGAGTGATAACACAACAATTAATGGTAGCAGGTGAATATCAGAAGGGGTTTTAGTGATAATACCTTTATTACCTCTGCCAATAGGGTCATATTTTCACCTGTGTCTGGTGAAAAAACTACTGAACACATTTCACTAAACTTGGATGTAGGATTGGTCTCAGCCCAGGACAGACACAGTATTAGGCTAGTTGTTAAGTACTATTTTAAGATCTATATTCTCTGATTCCAGCTTCTTAAATTAGATTTTTTTCTTGTTTCTTTACTCCTCTATGAGGGTAAACTCAATATCTTCCAGTTGCTAACAAAGGACTCTCAGGATGTCCCCTTGGAATTGTGCTGATGCCGATGCTTTCCTTATTACACGTCCATTACATTTTGCATTCAACATTTACTTCATAATGATATGTTGAAGCAGAAAACGTAGCTCTCACCTCAAACTCTGTTTACAGGTTGTGGAATAAATGGGGCATGTGGAGGAACTGTTCCGTGACTAGTCCTAAGTACAGATGGGTTTCACGTAATAATGCACCTGTCACCCCAGAAGCGAGTTGGGTCATGATGCCGGAATGCCGATGATACTAAATAAGACTCATTTGAGATGGTCAAGATGAAGGGAACATAATGACATCATGGATGGAGAACTTTAAAAACAGACTGATCCGGAGTGAGGTAACCAGATACAAAGGAAGTGAGCAGCAAAGAGTGTAGAAACACTTCACAACAATGTTGGTGATAACAGGACTGCACTCTGAACAAAGGCTCCTGGGAACACTTCTTGTTTTATTACAGCCTTGCCACCTCTACAGAGGTCGCTTTCCTGCTCCGTTGATCACAGCAAAAAAATCAATACGCCATTAGAAACAAAAGAGATGAAGAAAGGGGAAGCTGTTTCATTTGTCGACTCAGGGAATTTAACAGGAAATTGCTGACTAATAGGTTAAAAAGATGTAAATGCAGATGTGACTCAGCCATCGGCAAAAAAAGACAAAACGCTTCTATATGCTTAGTGTTTGAAATACAAACATCCAATATGTCCCCTAAAAGATGACTGCAATTGAGCTGAAACAACATTAACACAACATATTTACAACAGCTAGTGCAATAAAGTCTAAATAAACAGAGCTCTCATTATTTTAATTGGCAGCGCAATAGTGCAATAGTGTGCAGATTTCAAAATGGATGTTAAGGAGGATTTCACCAATGAGTGCACTGTGTTCCTGATTAGTTTCTGCATCGCCTGAAATGAGGTGACCCCGAACGTATGATTGATGGAAATCGCATTTGTGGCTTTACTTTGATAATCAGGTTAATCTAACTGCTAACCTCCAAACATCTAAAATCAAAATCCGGTCAGGGCAAAGTTTTATGCATCAACCGAACAACGAAACCGATGCAGTCGTATGACTCAAGTCCTGCCTAAGTAAAAAAAAAAAAAAGTATTTTAAGTTTCCAAATGTTGCTTGTGCATGGAGCTTTCAAGTTGTGTCACTGGTTTCTATATGAAGTCTAGTCCTCTGACAGGAAACCTGTTGAGCCAAAGAAAAGCAGATGTCACAGCAGAGTAGGGGGGTGGCTGAGGGGACAGATGTTCTGCTGGAAGGAGGACAATGGGACAAGAGGCGTATAGATGCTTTTGTCTTTTTTTTGGTAATGGTTGAGCAAGGACAGTAGGTTGAGTTTGATGTGTTGTGTTTGGGTTTTGGAGGAAACAAGAGGAGGCTTCGACATTTATTACAATTTTCTGACATTTTATAGACCACACAAATGAACCGTTAATCAATAAAATAATAAACAGATTAATGACAATAAATAAACTGTCACGGTCCTGTTATTTCTACTTCATTTACATTTCATCTGTCTTTCATCTGCTGTGGTGTCGCCTGCACTGTTTCCCTCCTGTGCTCTTGCACTCGTCCCCAGCCTGCTTTCCCTCCACACCTGTCTTATCTTCCTCATTAGCCCAGGCCTGCTCCCAGTTCCACCTCCACCTCATCCGCTCGTTAGTTTAATTTGTATTTAATTCCAGTCCTTAGTTTAGTCATTGTCGTGTCATCTGTTGTGTTTTCCCATTCCTGATGTGCCCTTGTGTTTGCCTGTTCCTTGTGTATCCGTGATCCTGAATAAAACATAATTCACTGCACTTCCTGTTTGCCATCTCCTGCATTTGGGTCTACCTTCTCTGCTCGGCGCGATATAAGCATTAGTTGCAGCCCTAAATGACAGGTGTTATACAAATATGATTAGAGGGATTGTTCCAATGCTGATACCAATATCGGAAATGCCTCTTATACTGCCAAAAATGCTGGATTTGTTATGATTAGTAAAAAGAGATGTGCCTCTTGTCTATGAGGACCATTACGGTAAACATGAAGGAGTTATTTCAGGAGCCTCATTAGCTGACAAACCCTGCGCTGCAGTGAGAATGAGAATGGAAGAAACTGCATTCATCCAGAAGTGTTCATTAGTCTGTGAGCGTCCTGCCAATTCAAATAATAAACAAACAGCCCGATTGTTCTTGCAAAAGTAGCCCTACCCCACCGAATAAAGCAGGCAGAAAATGTCTGAAGCTCTGGAGTTGATCTTCTGGTGAAGCTTTATACACTGCTTCTTACCAACCACAGGAGAGAAGACCCACAAAATCTACTGTCGTCAATGCAGCGCTTCACTGTGTCTGGCGACAGTGGGCGTCCAGCAGCAAGGACAAATATTTGGGGGGAGATGCCAAACCCTCTCTCCAACACACACCGGGCTTTGTACGGGGAAGCGGGGCGGAACAATGCCTCCATAGCCCGGTGTAACCCTAGTGTCGGAGAGGAGTCGCAGGCAGACTGGACAGTGGACTCACACATACAAACACGCTCGTGCACACACACAAACAAAGAGTGACGATCATGTGCTTGACCGCCGAATGAATAGTTTCCCTTGGCTCTCTCTCTTTGGGTTATTAAAGG
The DNA here is from genome assembly GCF_900880675.1 of Sparus aurata. Classification (NCBI taxonomy): domain Eukaryota; kingdom Metazoa; phylum Chordata; class Actinopteri; order Spariformes; family Sparidae; genus Sparus; species Sparus aurata. The sequence continues at coordinate 23,741,096 of NC_044198.1, read as the reverse complement.
TTGAGAAGGGTTTGTCAGCCTCCAGCCCACCCACCCTAAATGAGGATTTAACACATGAATAGAGACAAATAATCTCTTCATGTGAGAGGCTCTGATGATTTCCACGAGTGTCAAAATAGGCTCTTGTCTCAGGCTAATTAAGAACTGGTACAGGCAAATTAGGCTAATAAGGTAACTGCAGAGACGCTTTCACTGACATTATTTACCTCCACCTGCCTGGCACGGTGTAGGATGATACCTCTATGCAAAATATTACCCCAACAGAACTAAACATGCCCACAGGAAATGTACAGACTCACACGCACAAACTTTTTACAGAATATGAGCAGCTGTTTGGCACAGTGAGTGACCTTATGTGTGAGAGCTCTTGTTTGCATGCCATGTAGGTATTTATAGAAACAAACGCCTCTGCTGGTCTGAAATTTAAGAATGTGTGTTGGCGTTTGCACACGTGTATCATGCCTCTGCGCTCATAAAACATGTCTTCCCTGTGGCTGCCTGCATGCAGCACCAGTATCATATATGAGTGGTCTGTTGACTGGATAAGAAATACCCAACCTTATTGCAGCAGTTAGGCAACAGGAAATTGCTGTCACTTGTGAGTCATATTGACTGGAAGGGTGGACCAAGCTGGCATCTAACGAGTTTTAATTTTACAATTTTCCTGTCATGTTCAATGCCAGTCAATTACTGGTTTCAGCCATCTTTCAAGCAAATGTGTTAAACAGTTGCTTGTTTCTAGCTTCTAAAATGTGAGGATTCGCTGCACTTCTTTGTCATTCATGAAAGCAAATGAGAAACTGTGTGGAGCATCTAGCTCAAATTTTTCAAATCAATCTTAAAACTTTCAAATAAAAACTAAAATAGCATTAAAACATGCTCAAATCACTTGCCTGAAATATATTTTATGTTGTATCACAGATCATATACACATCAAAGAATCTAAGTACACATCCAATTTAACTTTCTTCGTTTTGTTTTTTTTTTTTTCGTTTTTGTGGGGAATACAATGTACAAGCCATGCCTTCACCCATGTGACAGGCTCAAGCAATTCAAAATAAATCAGGAAACCATTATAGGAGATCTTTTCGAGTAATTTATGTGCGGATATTCAAAATTGTCACAATAAAGAAATTGCATGACAATCGACCGATCAACTCGTCCCACCCCCAGTTTGAATGTGAAAAATAATCCTCCAAGAATAATTTCTGCTCACTTACAGCACTTGTCATCCTCATCTGCAGAAGCACCTGCAGATACTCTTCATAAGGACTCAGCTGGTCCTCTTCCTTTTGCTCTTCTTTTTCCGATTTCACAGAACGAACACTGTCCAGGAAAACAAAAAACTCACTCCTTCGACGCAACATGGTCACTGTCTTTGTGCGGCAACAAAGGAGAAAAATGGAGCTCCAGACGAAGTTAATCCATCTCAGAGGAGTAAAGCACGACAAAAGTGGTGGTCAAGCAGAGCCGTTTCAACAGATTTAACATCCAGCATATGGTAATGCCAAGATTGATCCAAACGCATCATATATCCTGATAATCCAGGAACATATTCAGCAATCGAAGCACACCAGATGCAGGCAGAACTAAAAGTATACTGAGAGTGAACAACAGAAATGTTGTTCCCAGCACAGAACTTGATTAAATGACGCTGTAATTAATCTGATTACTACACCTCCCGTCTAATTACCTTACCCACCCAATAGGACGCAGCTGTTATGTGGATTAATCTGCTAGGCCGGCAAAGACACTTCAGCTATTGTTCTTGTTGAGCTGTTTTTGTTCTTTTTGGCGGATAAAGCTCTTAAACTCTTATATAACACATTCCCTGGAATTAGGGGCAACTTTGAATTGAAGATTATGGCTAATATGAGAGAACCGCCATGACACTTCATATACTGAACTGCTACAACATAACTGTTGCTGACGGCTGATATATGATCTGATATTCTAAAATAAACATTAAAAGTATTCAACCAGAAATTTGCACCACAACACATGAACTTGCACCACATGACTACACTGACGTGCCAATAGCTCTCGCTGGCCAGCTGCGAGGTTAGCAGCTAGTTAGCTATGTTCAACGTGCTCTTTCAAGTTTTTTATTCAAATAAATACATGAACAACTTTCTAATGCCACATTCAAGATCCCACACATCAGTCTGAAATGGCTACTCTGACTTGAAGTTTCTGCTCTTTGCTGAGGTTAAGTGCTTTGTGGTCGTTGTGAACAATTCTGTTGCTGTCGGAGCTGCTCTGGTCTTTGTGCTTTTGAACGACAGGTTCAAGGACCGTGTACTGTGAGAGCAGTACATCGATATCATCGCTAACCTTATCCAACAAAGGCTACCTCATGTCTCATTCACGTGTCAAAAAAACATCTAACATTATCCTAATCAATGTAAACAGCAAACAGGGCTACTCTTAATACCCATGTTAATACTGTGAAATTTTGGCCTCATTTTCTCTGCTATTTCTGTACACGTATGCAGAGGAGAGGTGAACTGAGGGTAACATCACTCAAGTTGACATAAACTTGTTACCGTGCAATGCAATAAAAGCTTTCCAACATAAGTTAATTATTTATGTCATACACATAGACCATCGTTTTATTGCCTAATGGGCCTGATATAATATGTCATAATGAGTTTTCAAAACTCCCAAATAGCAATATCAGTATCAGCCGCAAAAATCCATTATCAATCTTGCTTCGCCATGGTCTTGCTGCCCGGTAGGTAAACTGTAACACATGGCATCAAACGTGTTAAGCGGCAGAAATGGTGGGTTACCACTTCAGTGTTGTAAATGACACCCCTGCTCAGCTGTCCACTAATAGTATAGATGCTTTACATGGCTCAGGTGAATCTCTTGCCCAGGCGCTCAAGCTATGTGCTGCCATGACACGTCTCATGTAGACTCTTTTTCCGCTGGAGACAACCGTGATTTGAACATAATAACTACACAGTCTCTCACAGAGGGTCCAATGATTACTAGACTTCCCTGCCAATAGGTGTCAGTCTTTGAATTTAATCATACTGTCGCTGCTGTGGAACTTAGCAATTGAGGGAAAAAACTAACCTACAAAAAAACAGCAATAGCTTATAATTAAGTCTGCTGGCAAACATGATGGTAGTAAATGAAAGACTAGATTAAACATATTTGTGTTTTATGTGTTTTACACTTATACCCGACTGTCTGACAGCTTACAGTCTCAGTTCATAAATAGATCTGTGTGACACGCTGCCTAAGTGTCATGTAAGGCTTCTCTTCTTGCGCATGCTCCTCACTCACTACAGCAACAAGTTAATAACTTCTAGCTTCAAATAACAAGAGTCAAATCTCTCCCTTGAGGATCAAATCCTACTGAAGTAAGACTGTGTGCCAGCCCCTTTTTCCTTTGGGTCTTAGATCACTTGTTTTCCTCTCCAGGTAAACTTGCTTGCTTGTTACCTAAGTAACAACTTATTCAACTTGCAGAATGGACTTATAAGACATGATAAACGTCAGCCAGGCAAGTATGGATAGTGCAGCCAATTAGCAGGGATGCTAATCTAAACCAGTGCTGCTGAATGTTGGGCAAATGTATGTGAACTCCCTCACTCACATTTGCAGAAGAATTACTGTTAATTACATGATTTTGTTGAAAACACTTTAGCAACATTTTACCACAAATGAATGCCAGAGAGGCTGTGGCGATGGAAGATATTATGTCGGATCTCGTAGTACATCTCCTCCTCTTACACCACACACAGTGTTTGAGTCCCTCAGCTACTTTTGCTCTACTGGATGAAAAGCCAACATTGTAACCTGCTAACAGCCCAAAAGGACTCTAAGGCAATAGCTTTAATCTCTCTTGTAAATACTAGAGGGTTTTATGCTGATGCTAGAATATTCTACAATCCTTTGTGAGAGGGGAAGGCCTCATAGGACCTGGACTACAGAAGTACTTTCAATTCATCATCAAAATGAGATGAAATCTCTAGGTGGTCCTGTTTTTTTGGCTGGCATCACTAACAGTTTTCAGACAAGTTCTCTGAATTCTGTGGCAACACTTTCACTCCACCCTGACATGTCTCATCTCAGGATATGATTAAAGATGGCACAACTTCTACTCATCTGGGAAAGACTCAGATCTCTAACACCTACTCTAGGAGACATGGAAATGTATTAGGTTTGCGAGGAAGACAGTCTTTGTTATTGAATGAAGCCAGACCACACCACAGGAAGTGATAGATATAATTTCAAAGGCCATTTATTGCCAAAACCATTTTACTAATACAATCAAAGATCTCCACCCTGTCTGTCTGGCATTATGCGCATGAGTTAATGTCCAAACGCCCCACATTGCCCCATTATCAACTGGAATGGCACTCAGTAGTGTGCATACCTCCACCAAACAGTCCTCCTTAACTTCAATAAAGCAAACCCAATATCAAATTAACATATTTAAATCCACATCATCCATCCAAGTTTCATGGAAATACATTCAGTAGTTTTTGTGTATTGATGCTGATAAACAAATTAACCAATCAACCAACAAACAGACCTCTTTTACGGTGGTAGTAACTCCTTAATAAAGCAAGATATTCCAACTAACAGAAGTTTTAATACAGCATCCCGTAGATTCAAGAGCCGTAACAGACCACAATGATGTACTATCTTGCCAGGAGCCCTTCTCAAGCCCACACAGCCTCTCAATAATCAGAAAAATGTGAGGTTAATTCTTCCACAGTAAAATGGAAAATCTAAGCTGAGAAGCACTGAACAACCGTTAAAAAAACAGCTTTATTCTGAAGTAACAAACGTGATTGCACCCATTAACATCTGCCCAACAAAGGCAATTACAGGACAGGGGAAAGCCAGTGAGTCAGTATGATGAAAGTGGAGAGAAGAAAAGAAAAACAGAGCAAATTAGGAAATGTAAAGCAAGGCATGAGTGGGCTGGAGTAAAAGCTGGATCTCCAGCAGTTAGAATTATTTCAAGCAGTGGGAGACAAATGTGTGGTAACTGTATGGTTGCACGAGCCAGTTTTCATTATGGCTTTGTATCATTTAACATCAAGCAGCCATAAAAATAACTCCTAAAAAAGGTGCACATGGTAGCGACCATGTTCGCTGACCACATCTGGTATCATTTAACAATGAAGAAGCAAAAGAACAGACCGCTATCTGTCAGAGAACCACTGTTCCTTGGCCTCAGAGACGTCCCCCTTACTACATGATCACAAAAAAGGACAGATGGAGAACTGAGATAACAGAGACAATAAAATTTACAGTAGCATCTTCAGCACACACGCAGTTGATGTGTGTGTGCAAGTTAGCCGTAGCAAACATCTGTGCTGTCACATCCAGGTGCTCTTCAGTGATAAAGAACATAGCCTGCAGAAATACTCGAGAGGTGAAATCTGCATGAATGAAACTAAATGATCATATATTTTATCTTTAACAAGCAGAATGTTTCTTGTTTATGAGTAGTTTTCTACAGAAAGATACGGGTTTATTTCAAAGGAAAAAATATTTCTTATTGTCTTTTGTTGTAAGTGTGATATGTGGCTGCTACTAACTCATTAATGGTTTAGTCTAGGAAATGTCAAAAATGTGTGTGAATTGCCCAAAAAAATATCTTCAAATTTTTTGTCTAACCAGCAACCTAAAACCCTCAATCACTATGATGAATGACAAAGACAGGCAGCAAATCCTAACATTTAAGAAGTTGGAATCAGAAAATGTTTGACATATAAGTTTCAAACGTGACATAAACGCTTATCAGAATTGACAAAAAAATTACATGAATAAATGTCAAAACTGTTTGTATTATTTCATTGTATCAATTTCCCTTTCTATGTGCATGCTATCACTGATGTTGCTACCTGCTTATAAGCAAGATGTGTTTGTCTCACGATGAGGTACACTTATGCCTGAAAGCATAGGTAGTTCGATGGAGACGTTGCAGGGAAAAAGAGGTTGTTGCCCTTTCTGCACCATAATTCACCTTGAATAGTCGTAAAACAGCTAACAGTGCGGACAATCTACCTCGCTAGTGTTTCTCTGTCGAGGGAAACTCAATGCTGCCAGAGCCGCAGAACAAACAACGCTTACAATATGTAGTACAATATAGTCGTAATTAGGAGGACATGGGACATAGGTATGGGGGTCAGGTGACAATATGTCAGAGCTCATGTGATTGAGACCCGACGGGGGTATAATTTCCACTGTCACAGCAGTGATTAAAGGCCGACTTTACAAATAACAGAAGAGGCGATGACTCAAGATTAGAGGGTGCAACAGTCTGTGGTGGGAAGCATTGAGTCACCTTTTCATGGACAAGATGACAAAAAAGCTTCGTCCTTTCAGCTATTCAGCTCTGAAGAAGTGGAAAAAACACTTGTGGTCAGAACACACCCAATACAGAATATCTAAATGAATTGTTTACTGAGTATGAAACATAAAATTGGGAAGAATCATTTCAAAACCCAAAGGTATTCAGTATACTATCATGATAAAATAGTATCTGTATGTATTGTCTGTAAGTATAGGTTCCGTTTGAATACCCTCTCACCTACCCCCCTCGTCCTCCTTTATTTCTGCCTCTCACTCCCCAGGGGGCAGTCTGGGGCCTACAGATCCAATGTGGATCCATTCATCACTATTTTACTGTCAGGCAGGTCCAATGAATGAGGTGTAGAGAAAATGGGCTTTGGGTGATATCACTGAGTCAGCAGGTGGGTGGCAATGAGTGGAAGACTTAATGGGGGGTTGCAGGGGTGTCAGTCTGGTAAGGGTTTCAGTCGCTGACCCCCCCTGACAGAAGGAAACAGACTGGCTCAAGTTTCAATCCTGGAAGTGGCCCTGAATGTCAAGTGAGCAGCAGGGGATGAGGCTGCTGGGCCCTGGGGGAGTCTGAGCTGAGATGAGATACAACAGCAGAGAACACTGAGGAAATCTCAGTCTAACACCAGGCTGTTACATGCAATACCAGGAGATCAGACCTGATATGTAACTGCTGTACATGCATGACTGAAATCTACACAAACAAGAACCACGAGGGTTTGATTGAACTTTTCTGTCTGTGCCCCTCGGGCAAAGTCTAGAGCACCTCTTAATGACACGAAAGAAACAAGTTCCTCTACAGACAATACCGCTTTCCCTTCTCAATTACAAGAAGGGCGATGGCCAATAGATAAGTGCTACTGTGCTACAATTACAAATACAACACAAACTCGAGCAAGCGTCTCTCAAGCTGTCCCCTATGGCAAAACAAGTACAGATAGCCAGGTCTCGACTGACACTGAACAAAGTAACAAACCATTTGGACAATTTCACCAACCAGTGAGGAACCACACATGGGCAAACTTGCCAACTATTCTAAGGACCACTGCATAGTTCAACTCACCTTAAGCTGCTGCTCTTTGAGTAGAGTTTCTACCTTGTCCATATCGCCTCATCAATAAGTTGTGCGCAAGAAAAAGATGCTTTTATATTCCACCACCTACAGAGATCCACGTAAACTCCTACGTTCAACTAGGTGTAAAATAGCTTGCATCCGTTTCCAAAAATTGACCACACGAGAAGTGAAACATCCAAGGTGTGTCATACTGAGAAAGAGTCGGGTCAACTTGTTTTTAGCTGTGACCAGCAACTCTGGCAGGATCTCCTGACAATCTGATTTACATGTTACTACTTCCTGACTCCTTGTGGTGTAGTAAACTTAATTCACAGATTGAAAAGATTTTAGTAAGGCAGAGTTTAAAAATAGACAAGAACAAGTTACAGTCTCTATATTTGCTAAAGAAGAACAAAGCTAAGACTCTATGCATTGTTTTAAATCATGAATATTATGCATGCGTTATGAATGCATGCATACCTTGCCTAATATAACAATGGTAAATACTGCATCTTTCAAGGAAGGATACAAGTTTGCCTCATTAAAATCTATATATGTGGAAATTGGGTGTTTACATCACAAGTAGTCATGAAATGACAGACTGTCAATTTTATATTTTGTCCCATCCCAAGCATATCTGAAGTCACAGCTATTGCAAATTCATGCTTCTTCAATGTAAAGCTACAATGCACATCTAACATACAGTCTGTGAAAGTTGTGTATGTAGTGTACCACCAATCTGTTTCGATCTGACAAGGTACCTCTAAGCCTGGTAAGTGTCACTTTTGCTGCTTAGAGTACCAGCTTGTAACACCTGAGCCCCAAGAGGAAATACATAAGAGATGTTGTGGTCTCCAGCTTACATGATTACAACCACTATTTAGGGTGTAATGCCTCTATAGTTAGTTGTAAAATATCGCTCATGATTTTCTTTTTTTTTCTGACCCCTGTTACACCGAGAAACAGTCCCATGTTTCACCACAATCTACTTCCTTCTTCCTTGGTAGCGTTTGTACATCATGCCTCTCTTGGAAGGGTTTGGGGTCCTTATTATGCATGCTTGTTAAAGCATACTGACTAATTTACTTAATTTTCTGCTTGCACAAAAAGTAGAAAACTTGCATTTCCATCCTTCGAGTACGCTAGAACAAAATACAGAGTGGTTTTATAGACGAACCATTTCCAGGTTAATGGAGGATGTTTTTGTAACATTTTTGTAGGTAATGCCACAAGGGCAGGCCAGTGGTGGACATAATTTTCATGGCAGCAAACATTCCTACTAGAGCCTGTCTTTATGTGGAAGGTGAAGACTATAATCAGTGCTATGATGTTGCACCAAAGGCATTCAACATTTTGAAGTCTACCAACTGCCTGTGGTGCTTTACTCATGGTGACTCACAAACCCTAAACAACAGCCATCGCAGCCACAACCCACCCAACATTCACAATTTCAACTCAAGTAAACTACTTTGATGAATGTAATTGCATTCAGAACACTTGCACAACCTCGGCAGAGTAGTGTACGTGACAGGTTGAGAAACCTAGCTCGACTGTGACTTCACTTCCTGAAATATCATTTACTTTCCTGTTCGCAACGAGGAACAACAGGATGTGCATGATAAAATGTGCGGCTCGTGTGGTGTCTCATCCTTCATCTGTCATGTTGCACCATCCAATTTTTTAAGCTAACCTCAAAGAAAGGGATCATAAATGCAGGAAAAGCTTGACTTTTTTTTTTTTTAATTTGGGATTTCTCAAAGCTCATTACGAGAGCTGCAATGATAAGTCTATTCAATGAGTTCATCTATAGAAAAATTAAACTCTCAATCAGTTCAGACGTTTACCAAGCAAAGAATTACTAACATCCTGCCGTTGCTCTACACGAAAGCGTGGGTGCTGCCGCAGTAACAGCCCTGGTGTCACTCTATGTCTCAGTATCTGGTCTGGTTTGGCACGACAAAAAATAAGCCGTGTGCATTCTCCAGTGGCAACAGCCACCTGTAGAGTACTGCTGTGCTGTCTGCTGCCCTGTTGCAGTGACTAAGATTAAAGGAACAAGTGTCTGGATTCCATTCAGCCAGCATCTGGTTGTAATACGTTATTCTCTGCAAAAGCTCAGTCTCTGTTTAAAAAACTTTTCGAATGTTTTCCAGACTCAAAGTACACATGAAAGCCTGTGGAATACCTTGAGGCTTTGTTCGCTTCGCATGACTACCTGGGTAGGAGTGCTTCTCGGTCAAGCATTGCAGTAGTAAAGCAAAAATACACTGACATCACCGGGAAAATGCAAAGAATGTGGGGTACTGCTGGTTTTCTTGGTGAACTTTGGACCAGGTAAATTACTGGAGAATTCATGAGTGCCTCCCTCCACCTCCTTTTTTTCTTGGAAAGGAAAACACATCCATGATTTAACTATCTCCAGACCCCTTTTGCTGCTTAGTAGAAAAGGAAAAAAGAGCCAATTCATAATATTGACTTTTCTATAACTGCAGCTTTACTAGGGAAAGAAAGTGCCCCATGCTGCAAGAACTGTGATCAGGTGTTGTGAAGTATTGATGGCCTACAGGTCAAAATTGAGTTGCTGTCGTTGTACACCACAAAGGTTGCAACGTCAGTTTAAGTCAATAAAATGTGACCCTTCCTGCAGGTTCAAATGGAAGCGGCTCCATGTAGTAACTTGCAAGCACACACTTGTGCATGTTTGCACTGAGACTTAAGTGCACATGTACTGAAAACATACCATGAGAATCCTGTAACAACAAGCCAGCACCTCTGCCATGTAATATGTCAGCACGCTGACAGCAGAATGACTGCTTTTCCAGTGGATCATTTCCACAACAAACTAACAACACGAGCCACTGAAACAAAATCCAGACAACAGGAATTCCTCTCACCACAACTGCTTATTATCAGGTTGTACAAATAGTTTGACACAGTCCTGTAATCGGCTTTATACCAATGGTGTAGTTTACAACACATCGCCAAGTGTGAGAGTAGCTCAGTGTCTGAATATGGGAAAATACCACTGATAAAGCGGCTGGCCTGATAAGGGATACTGGCAGGATCGTCACTCCTTAAAAGTGAATTTAAGTAGGATGAAAAGTGACATCACTGCACAGGAATTTATTGTAGTAAGGTCACTGGGCCTCGACTGTGTCCTCAGTTGTTGCTCAGATGGGAGTGATGAGCCAAAGCATTGATGTTGATAACATTAACCTTATAAACTTTATATCTTCTTAATAAAATTAACAAGATATAAGTTCATCTGATGTCCCCGTGTGACTTTGTGACTATTGTGACTAAAACTGTGGAAGCTCCAGTGAAATGCAGTTTGTTTTCAAATCTAAACTCGACTTAAATGTCAGATACTTCCATCTGTAAATGCAAATCGCATATTCATAAACAAAATAAACAAATATCGTACTTTTTACGTCACCACATTTGTATGACAGCTTTAGTTACTAAAGAAAAAAAGTCAAGGAGGCGGGACATGTTGTCCAAAATGACATCAGAGTGAGGAAGCACTGAACTTCAAGGGTAATTTAAGAATGGTGCATGTTTTAATGCAATATAGTCATTCACTTTAAAATACTTGAGTGTTTTCACAGCTCACGCCTTTTCTTAGTCTGACTTCTACTACTTCTTCCTGATCTGTACATCTCACTGGTTCCAAATATATGTTATCAGTGTCCTTGAATACAAATAATCAGAGTCAGCCCTGAAATACCACAAGAAGCGTTTTTACTTTTGATACCTTGTAGAGCCCAAACCAATACTAATCTTGGGGTTAACACATTTATTAAGAGGTATAAAATTACAATATCAATATATCAGCTGATAGACGCACATTTTTTGAAACGATCCCTTAAAATGACAAAAAGTAGGTATATTTTACAGTTTGACAATAAAGCTATGATCTACAATGACACCAATGTAGTAAACTTAATGGGAATTTAACAATCACAACTTAACTTTTTCTGCATTATAATCCCTTTAAACATACATTTCTATATCCACGCATATCAGGTAACATAAACGATTAAATCGATATACCTGTGATTGGAGAATATCGGCCATTAACATCGGCTAACCGATATATTGGTCAGGCTCTATCTTAAATAGCATTCAGCTGATAATACCTTTACTTCACTTTAACTTGAAAATACTCGAGTATTTTTCCAGTGTGGTGGTACATGTGATTAATCTGACTTCTGCTACTTCTGCATTTCATTGACTGTGATTAAAATTGAACATCATCCATGATTTTTGCCTCATGGTGATTGAGTGAAAACAATAATTAGCAAGCTGTTAAGTGTGGTTAACCAGCCACTGCTCATCTGTGCACACCAGCGCTTCACAGTCTCCTCTCTGTGCAGATAAATAAAAGAGAACTCAACTACTTCCTCCACTGGACGTGCTTGTTTCACATGTATAAGAAGCCACGACGTTTAACATGACATACATAACATACATGCTCGACAAACAGATGTGGGGTATTTGTGAGGGGGTGTGTGCGAAACGTGGTTAGAACGCTCGAATGTCAGACGTTAATGGACGGTTAGCTAGCTAACAACCGTCACGTACAGAATTCCGGGGCAAACGTATATCACAGTTTACATGACGGGTGAACAACACTGGGAACGTACACACACTGGAAGAAGGAGAGAGAGAGGGGAGAGGAGGAATAATGCAGCAGTGGCGGTTAATAGCACCACAAATTAGTTGGCTAACGTCGCAAGGAGGCTGAACAGCCGCAGAGCAGAGCGGAGCAGCGGGGCACGAAACGACGTTGTTTTAGCGGCAAAACACGGAGCCGGAGCCGCCGCGTCTCATCCGAGCTAATTTCATCCGAGGACCGTTATTTCCACACGGGGCGACACAAGTGCACCGACTACTCACCCATAGCTCTGACCCCCAGCTCATGGTTCCAGTACGATGTCCTCGGAATAATCCACAACTGATGTGTTTTTCAGCTCACACACACAGCGGCAGGAGACGTGATTGTGTTTGTTTGGGTTTTTTTTTTTCTCTCTCTCCCCCCCTCCTCCTCCAGCCTCTCTTCTCTCTTTGCAGTCCGCCTGTATTAAAAAAAAGAGAAACAGGGATCCTCCTATCTGAGCTTAGCTAACACTCGTGTTTTCTCAGCGCCTCATCCTGTCTGTCTCATACAAGATGGCCAGGAGCTGCAGCAGTGTAATCTTCAAACGGGGGGAGTCTCGCGGGCGGCGGGCACGCGCGTTCGACCCGATGACAGCTGCTCGCGAGCGCGCGCACTCACGCCATAAGAGGAGAAGAAGAAGAAGAAGAAGAAGGAAAAAAGAGAAGCGTGGTGGGGGGTGATTCTCTGCAGGGGGTGTCCAATAAAGCCTTTACAAATACTCATTCCCTCACTGCTGGTGGTGTTGCATTTGAGCTGAAATGCAGAGGGAACATGGTGGAGGTGGTGGTGGTGGTGGAGGGGGGGGGGGGGGAGGGGGTTCAGAAAGGTCACCACCCATGGCAGATGTTTCATTCAATACCCCCAGAGGCTTTAATGCTAACTTCTGGGCAGCCAACCCTACTTTCTCCTGCCATTCTTTCTCTCCCCTCCCTCTCCCTGATAACATGCAGGCTTTTGACAACACCCCAGATTTACTTGAAAGGATAAGTTCACCCAAACACAAAAAAAATGGAAATTCAGTTATTATCTACAACGTTTTGTTATCCACAAATCACTTAGAGGAGCCTTAAAGCTAAACTGTGTTGCAGCAACAGCTGAAGTTAGACAGGAACAACAAAAATAATCATAAAATGTCTCCATGCAACTTGTCCAGCGAAATCTACGGAAGCCCTGAGATCCAAAACTGATTTAAAAAAGACAGGGTCAAGCTCCTGCACCTACTTCAAATTGCGTGCTATTGCTTATAGCTCACAAGCTACAGTGAAAGTTTCTGCGTCAATTTGGAGTGACGGGGCTTCCGTAGACTCGGATTACGCAGGGCGAGCTGTTTGGAGACATTTCCTGATTTGTTTTTTAGTTGTTTTTTTTTTTTTTATTTAAAACAAGTCCCCATCTACTTCAGTTGGTTAGGAGAATGCTGCCATGCTGCGATAAAGTGAAGCTCAAGAGAACTTCTCCAAATTTCTCATCTGCATATGGATGAGCAGCCTAGATAATGACCAAACTTTCATTTTAGGGTGGACTGTTCCTTTAACAGTTTCACACTTCAACCTTGCACATGTCCAGGTGCAAAAAACTACTGTCGGCATCATAGACTGTCGATTTAGTCAACCAAAAATGGATATTTAGTATATACTTTGTAACAGTTGTCTTAGTTTGTTCATGTTGATGGTCTCCTTTTTTAAAAAAACAAAAGAAAACAAAACAGATTTTAATCTCAATAAGACCTTTACATGGTTAAATACGGAACATTTTCATTTGAAATGAGAGAGTCAATAGTCAAGTCACATGTATTTATAGAGCATGTGTAAACAACTGTTGAGAAAAGTAATTAAAACAAGAATAAATAGGTAAATATATGGAGTAGACGAAATTAAAGCAATCAAATATATGAATTCATTATACAGGGAAATGAAAAACAATTGATATGAAGATGACATTTAAAAAAATAAACATCAATACACTGTATTTATACTGGCCGACATCTTACCCAGACATACAAAATCACCATATGAACAGTTATCAATATCATGGTTATCATTGTGATTCTCTGCGTGAATTATTACATAAGCATTACATCTATGATAATAATAGCTTCCTGTTTCACTTAAAATGAGAAGGCGATTCACTGTATTTGTACAACAGCACCACCATCTAGTGGTGGGAAATGTTTACAAAGAGATGCAGGGAGGTAAAAGCTGTTCAGTGATGACTTACCAAAATCACTGTTGAGTGTTCTCACAACAAACATGTGTGCTTGTCTGAGACCAGTGTGATAGATAATATAAGTTATGTGGTTATTCTCTTCATGCGTGTCAAAGGTCCTGTGATTTTGGACATCTTACTGAGACAAATCTTCAATTAAACCTGGTTCTTCTTGTACTGTGAGAAATCAAATCACCTACTGTAAAAAGGGTCCATAGTCAACTATTGCATTAAAGATTACTCAGATTTTCAGATTCAGATTCAGATTCAGATTCAGATTCATGATTTATTGTCCCTGAGGGGAAATTCATTTTCACAGTTCTGTTCCAAAGACACCAGCACACGTGCAACACCATAAAAATACATACATACATATACAGATAAACAAAAAAAAGACCACGACATCTACCGCCTGCTGTTTAGAGCTGTAATGGCAGAGGGGATGAAGCTTTTGCAGAAGCGGGTTGTTCTGCAGGACAGTTGTCTGAACCTTCGACCAGAGGGGAGGAGGGTAAAGTATGGATGTAATGGTGGTGGGGGTCATGGGCTATGTGCAGCGATTTGTGGATGGTGGCAGTGTTAATGAGGGCTGGCAAACTTGGAGTTGGAAGGCCAATTATTTTTGAGCAAGTGTGAGTGACTCTGAGAAATTTGTTTTTGGTATTGAGGGGCAGCATGGTGAAATAGCAGATTGCTGATTAAATTGGTAGGTAGGATTTAAAAATATAAGTGATTTTGAATAATAGGAGGTGTCAAGTAGCTGCAGCCAAGTTTATGAATGGGAGACATCTAGATGTACCTTTTTTATTTAATGTCTTGGAAGAATTTCTGCAGCACCCCCAAAGCCTCAAAATAGAACAAACCTCTGCTATTCTTGTCGAATATAACAGGAATCTAGTTCAAAGTATGCTGTTTTGTCATAATTATTAGGTAGAAACCAAACATTACAAGCTGTGCGTGCAGTTTCTCCACAAGTTGTGCTTGCAGTGTTGTACTGGACTCAAACATATCACAGAGGATCAATGTTTTACTTTTAAATCTAATGTACAGTGAATCACATTTACTGAATGTTTTCCATTTATGGATTGTATACACTGTGGTTGTATTTGCATTCAAATGAAGATTTTATTTTGCTGTCTTTAGTTAACTATTGTGTAGTAACATTACTGAAATAAAACCTTAAAGTAAGTAAGTGATCAATGTGGGTGTCACAGCAGTTTCTATTTGTGTTTTTCAGTTAAGATAATAGGGAAACATTTGGATTATGTCATTAAAGGGTAACTCCAGCAATTTTATATATTAAAGTGTGTTAACAGGTCTTGGAGAGTACTACAGCATTTGTGAAAAAAGGAGTATACAGTCTTTTTTAGCTGCGAAAGGAACTTACGTGTAATCTTAAAAAAATGCCTCCAGTTATGTCACTCAGTGGCTAAATTGCATTGTGGGTAATGCAGTCCACTGGGCTAGTGTTGCACTCCTACAACACTGTTGGATTCATTATGGACAGTTAAAAAACATTTGATCAAAACCTACAGCAGAAACATAGATATCACCTTCTTTATTCCACACGTTCCTCTTCCATGCCTACATCACCCAGAATGCATCTCTGACTTCATAGGAGGCAACTATACAACTCTGATGTGTGTGTTCAGGTTTTGAAAAGGAGTCCACTGATTATGGAAAGTTGAAAATATTACAGATATTGCCTTTTTTATTCCAAGCATTCTTCTTCCTTTTAGAAAACTGGAGCCTATATTACCCACAATGCAACTTAGCCACCAAACATTACTGGAGGCCATTGATCAGATTTCATGCAGCTTCCTCTGGAGCCACAAAAGGTTTTGTACTACTTTTTTCACACATGCAGTAGGACTCCACATGACCTGTAAACATACTAAAAGTGTAAAATTGCTGGAGTTACCCTTTAAAGAAAAGGTACAGGAGAAAATACATCGCATTATTTATTTTTTTAAAAAATTTTAAAAAGGTGTTTTCTCCAGCAGGGGGTGCACAAGGACCTTCACTGACAACAGTTTGTACACAAGATCATAAACTACCGACGTCCAAGTTTTTTGAGATTAAAGCACAAACAATTAATTATCAGGGCAGACTTATGATCATAATATTAATACATTCAATCATTTCTTTAATATAAAAAAAAAAATGTTCACTCTCATTGTTGGAGGAGCTCCTTCCTGAATCTGAGATCTTCCTGGCTCAACTCTAAAAGGGGAGTGAGCGCAGCCACATGAGATACTGGAGGTCATATCAACAGCGCTCACCAGATGAGATCATGAAACTTCTCCTCTGATCTAACACACCACCAGATGGTGGACAGTTTAAAGCTCCACCTCTTTACTCATCCGAGTGCACGTATCTGATAAAACAACTCCAAATTCAACATCACCTTTCGCCCCCGGGCCCTCTGATTCAATGTACAGTCGTGAACCCTCTTGTGAGTTCAGAGACGATGTTTGGCTCGAACAATTCATGGCTCGCCGCGCAGATGTCCAATCACAACAAACCATGATCAGAACCGAAGCTCTGTTTTTCTTAGTCACTCTTTTGAAGGTTTTCTGTGTGTGTTTGCAGCGTGGGCAGCGAGGTTTACTTCCTCTTGTGAGGTTATTACACACTCCAGATGGAGGAGTTCGGCTCCAGAGTCAACAGCTAACCTGGATGTGACCCCGACCTAGCAATCTCTCGACACCGGTTCCGTTCCGCAGTTTCTCAGTAAGCTCCTCACTCTCACTTCTCCCCTCTCACCTTGACGCTTCATTGGGCTTTGGAGGTTTCAGGTGAGATGCCGAGCTGTTCCTGTTTCAGTTAGCTAAACTGAGGTGGTTTATTTTTACACAGACCTGCGAATAAAACTTCGGTTTACACCTGTCTGGTGTAGATGTGCAGCTGAGATGAACGAGATTTTAAGCACATTCACACTTGATTAAAGATATAATATGTAACTTTTCTGCATTGAAAAACAACATGACCTTTGTTATTGTTTGTTGAGTTGAGTACTTACGTTGAATGTGAGCGAACATGACTAAATGTAACGCGAATAAAACGTACCCCATTCTGCCGGAGTCACATCGGGTAGATTATCGGCGATAGTGGCTGTTAAACGACAAAGACGGCGACTCCCATGATCCCACGCTACATCACGACATCATCATCAACCCTGGGGACAAAAAGCGATTTGTTCATTTTTAACAGGAAATTGAAAGCAAGGTGTATAACATCCTAATTTCTAATGCGCATTATGATTCAGTGCCGTATAAGATATCTTAATTCCTCAGTTTAGATTTGAGTGGCAGGTCAACAAGGGTACATTCAGCGGCTGCGTTCAAATCTGATTGATGGCCCGTTGCTGCTTGCGGTCCCCCCTCAGTCTCATCCTGCTTCCTGTCACTTGTCAATAGTTCTATAAAATAAAGCCATAAAAAAAAATCTGAAACAAAAAAGAAGAGGAGAAAAAAAGGGGGGAAAAAACAATGGGTCTCATTTTGGTCATTTCACTAACAAGGGGGAACGTCTCCTCCCTCATCCCCCCCTCTGATCACCTCCTCTCTGGAAACGACATCACCCACTGTTCTTTTAAAGCTATCTGATGATTGCTCATTAGGGGCGAGGAGGACACGATTGCGGATCGTATATTTGTGTGTATCGCTTTAATTTCTTCGGGAAACTTTCCCTGAACAGGGGTTTTTGCGGCTCGCGCTAATAAGCAGAACTGAAACCGTGTGACAGCACGACTGCATTCACGATGGGATAATACAAAAAGGGAAGTCTTGAATCAGATTTTCCTCGAATCTGCTGTTGCATTAGCCACAATGTGCGTGGAGGAGCTGAATTTCTGTTGCCACGTTATTAGGTTTGTTAAATCCTCTAAAATGCACTGAAAACAGTCCAAATGGGTGCGTTGTTCCTTACAATTTACAATCGCGTCCCAGCTGAAGACACAATAGTAAAACAAAACACAACCACATGTACCGTAACTGCTGAAAACACACCCACATCTCAAACAAAAAAAGACCTGTGTAAATAATAGAGCTCCGGCATCAGTGTACTGTATCGGTCGGATAAGTGAATTACATCTTGTCACGACACTTCAGTTGCTCAGTAAACATTACATCTCTCCAAATAAAACAAGTGCTGACTGTGTATCTGTGTAATTAGGCACAGTCGCTTGTGTCAGACTGGACTTTATATCAACAAAACCATATGTGAATCCGTGTAGTGATCTTTGCCCGACCACAGAGGTTTTAGATTAGCGTGATAATAAGTTTCAGCTATGAAAACGTGTCGTATCAGTGAACTCAGCGGAGCAAAAGTGGGAATATTTTAAGGGTGTGTGCATTCAGCTCGAAAAAAGGCGCTGTGATGTTCTCCAGTCTCAACAAACACAGATCTCACAACGGCCTCCCGTTCGCTCCCACCTGCATGACATCTCCCGACTTCCTGCATTATTCGCCCCCTCTATCGGTTCCCCCGTTCTGCAGAGCCCGTAAACATCTGTCTTGTATTTGTTTTATGCAAAGGGTAAACACTTTAGCCTGCTAAAGATTTAGGAAATTGCTAGGTCAGACAACATGCCACCCACAACGGTGAAGTGGCTGTTTTGGAAAAAGGGCAGGAAACACAGGACGGTGGGCGACTAGTCATCTGCAGCATGTGTTCCAGGAGGAGCCAAAGGGGCCTAAAACTGAGGTGAACGGAACTTAATTGGAAAACACACACTACGGGGGATGCGAATACAAGCCCTTTACTATAAATGTGTGCAGATATCTGTAGACTTGTTACCAGTGCACGTCACAGCCCAGTAAGTACTCAACCTGTGGGCTGTGCTCCATATTTCAAGCACCCATGACTCCACTTTGTTGACTTAAACACCATCACGTCATTCTAGTCGAAAGGCAAACTTTCCCAACTTGATGTTAACCCCTTCCTGATTATAGGAGGACAGTTTGTGCCGCTGAGGGTTTTTTTTTTGTTGGTCTGACTTCTTTCGCTGCCGGTGTGACTTGAAGCTCATCTCAGAGCTGTAGACATAATTCGACTCCTGGAGGAAGGTTAAAGCAAGTCTGGAATGTGAAACCAGTTAAATCATCTGAGTTTTACAAATCCACTACTGCAACCTTGAACTTGAACAAAAACTGGATGGAATAAAAATGTGTATCCTGCAGTAGAGAGTAGATCTTACAGTCAAATGCCCTCATGTCACCGCAGAATAGATAATAAAAGTTAACAGTGTTGAATTAAATCCACCAGGATAAAATATATATCAACATGCAGATTATGGACGTACAATAACAACACTAGTTGATCATCCTTCACAGGACATGATATGACAGTTTTATCAATTTTAAAAGTGCATTAGCAACATATTTTATATAGTGTTCTGCAGCTGGCTAATTCTTACATATTGCACCTTTTAAAGGGTGATTTCCCAAATTGTACACATTAA
Source organism: Sparus aurata (assembly GCF_900880675.1). Lineage (NCBI taxonomy): Eukaryota > Metazoa > Chordata > Actinopteri > Spariformes > Sparidae > Sparus > Sparus aurata. The sequence goes on along the minus strand of NC_044198.1, from coordinate 23,721,380 downwards.
AGTGTGTTTACAGATCTCACACACGCGGTAAAAAGTAATGTGAAGCCTTTTGCTGCTCCAGAGGAAGCTGCATGAAATCTGATAAATTACCGCCAGTGATGTCACTCAGTGGCTACATTGCGTTGTGGGTAATGTAGGCCCCAGGTTTTGAAAAGCAGTCCACCGGTCTACTGTTGGATTATAGAAAGTTTTTAAAACAAATGATAAAAACTGAGGCAACAGAAGCAGAGATTTTGTATTTCTTATTTTCTTCCTTTCAAAACCTGTTGCCTACATTACCCACAATGCAACTTCAAGCAGTATGTTCAAAGTTTTCCATTTGATATCCATACAAAGCATTGTTCTGTACTCCAGTCCATATAGACAGACCAACAAAGGAGCTTTAAGTGATTATAAATTGGTAAAATAATCAAATGATCTAGAGTAATCTCTTCACTGTCACAACTTCACACTTACTGAATATCTTCCTTTGTTTAAAGGTGTGCTATGTAGTTTTTTGGAAGAACTTTTAATTGATTGATTTACATGATTAAATGATTTCTTTATCCATAAACAAACTAAATTAACAGTTTCATAACTGAATAGACTAAATAAACAAATTGACCTTAAAGCACAACACAATTTCACACTGTTTGACTTTGTTTATATGTGGCGGACCCTGCCACCTGTATAGCACCAAACAGTGTTCTGGGGACCTTATTTATTTAGTTATGGACAAAATAAATATTTCTGAGTTCAAATTGTAAATATAAGAATTAGGAGTTTGAACATTTCTTCCCTAAAACACCATAGCGCCTCTTTTTCTCCCCTTTTTTTTCTTAAATACAAATTAGGCTAATTTCTGCTCCTGAATGAGAAGAACGACGCCAAGCTCAGAGTCTGCCAATGATTAGGATCACTGCACATATTAAATCAGGATTAATGACTGATTGATCCTAATCTTCCCCAGATCATGTCAAGTCGAGCTCTCCGACATGGCTGCAGCTTCACAGTGGAGGCGACCGGGCGGTGTCAGATTATGGCGAAGGATTGGATTATCACTGCTAATCCAATTACAAATGTTGCTCTGTAATCGGCTGTCAAAAGGAGAGAGTGATGCCCTGTTACAGCAAAACTGACATTTTAGATGTTCGGGGTCCTGCACAACTTAAGAGCAAGAGAGAGAATTTCAGAATAAAAGCCTTTTTTTTTTTTGAATATAAAAATAATACTTTTATGATTTTTTTTTTGTCTGACATAAAGATGCACTGACAGAACTGATGGTGACCTCACATATCCAGGTTCAGCAACCGGAAATAGAGAAAAAAACACAACCGATGACGACTTGACTCCACCTCATGATGCCATTTAGCAACAGATGAGCAGCGACGCTTCATGTTCATTTGGGGCAGCCAGAGACGAGCAGGTACCATCGCCAGGGTGCCCCTAAAGGACTACTTCCGACTGGGTAATGTTTGTCAGGGTCGCGGTGCTTCCCGTCTCTCTCGCACCGTAAACTGGGCACCGTTTTTTCCCCCTCATCTCCCCCCCTTTCCTCCCCTCAACCACCGAACCGCGTGTGTTATTGCTGGCGGTGAGTTTTCTTTGCTATGGATGTGCTATGGATGGTACCGCTGCTGCTGTTCCCACTCCTGATGTGGACCAGCAGCACGTTTGTTTTTTATTTCAAAAAGTGCTTTTACGTCGGCTGGATGATGTGCCTGGCCCTCATCGCGATCCCCCTGTGCATACTGAAAAGCGGCGGCCGAGACGTTGAAAACATGAGGTGAGTTTTCTGTTTGCATAATAAATGTCGCTCGTCTGACAGCTAGCCAGCGTTAGCATGCTAGCTCGGCTGGCTAGCAGCCGTTAGTTGATATTAAACATTCCGATTACGCTTTGCTAGCAACGCCACCGGTTCCACCCCCGAGCTTTGGAGTTTGTGTTCACGTTAACAACTCTGTGTCTTCCAGAGAGTCTACCAAATTTGTCTGACATTTTTAAAAGAGAAGCCAAGCGACAAATTAATAAATACATATGGATTTTTAATCACACATGCTAACGTTAGCCCCCCTTTGACACATTGGTTGTAGGGACGTGTTAGCTGAAAACAAGAATGCTAACATTTAACGGTTCGCTCTTGTTTAGCTCTCAGCGAACCAAGTCAGGACGTGTTATGACTGTTCCAGCTGTGTGTTAAACAATACCAGCCTCTGATAACGGTAATTTTATTTATTATATTCAGTGCAGGAATGTGCTAACTTCCCTTTCCCTCCAGGCAAATGCCAGACGTTAGCTAAGTTGCATTAAGGGGGGAGCACATAAGTATCATCACACAAGGCTATCCTTGTTTTGCTAGCTTGCTGTGGAGCCAGAGCTGCTTTTTTTTGGGGGGGGGGGATAGTACATATAGGCGTGCTAAATCAGTTTTGATGCTACGAGGGAAGCTGTATCCAGTGAGCTGTCAGTGTGGGGCAGTTTGAGGTACACATGTGCGCTGTCAGTGTGCAACAGCCCTGCAATAAATCCTATCTTTATGAAGTGTTTTATCTTCAGTTTCGTTGAAAGTGTCTGATTCGAGGCCATAGGTGTATGAATGTTATGCTCAAGGGTGATGACCGAATATTACAACTATTACTTAACGTTTAAAGGTGCACTATGTAGTTTAGGGCAAGACATTTTAATCAGAAGAGAAAGATCTTCATTGACTCACCTTTTTATGCCTAATCAAACTAAATATTCAAACAATTTCATACTGTTTGATTTTGTTTGAAGCTAGGGAAGGTGGCAGGGTCCGCCACATGTAAACAACGTTCCGGTGACCTTAGGGAACAGCGTGTTTATCCAGTTATGGAAGGAATAGATATTTCAGATTTTCTATTACAACCTCATTAATATTGTAATTATCATAATATTGAGTCCCGTTAATGCAGCACCGCTAACAGCAGCTACGACTCTATAGGAATGACCCCTTGACCGTACCGCTGGAGGAAATATATGTCATTTCATACTGGACACACATGCTGACCAGGTGAACTGATACCTGTCAGGGGGGAGAAATGTTGTTCGCCTTTCAGTGTCAGTGTCCGCTTTGTAGCAAGGGGGGGGGATTTTTTTGTTGTAGTGGTTAAACCTTATCTAGCGAGGATGGATTGCTTGACACAAATGACTGCATTCCAGTAATTACCTTGAAGAGAAGGATGCCAGATGGCAGGTTTCCCCCTGATTAGAGTCGGGTTGCTGAATAGTTATGAGGCCCAACCTCAATGCAACCTCGCATGGCCTTGATCTGACAGCGGGCTCCGGTCAGTTACAACGGCAGATTCTCACTGCCTGGCTGCTCTCGGAATAACTGTTTCGAAGTCACGTTAGCTGTGGCGGTGGTGTCGTGTTGCGCCAGTGTACCATTCTGTCAGCTCAAAGGTTATCTGGACCTGTTGACTGTGACAAAGGGACTCAATCGGGGGTCAGACCTTTTGCACTGGCAGTGAATGGAGTTTTTTGGGATGCACATTTTACACACGAGCCAGCTCTGGCAGAAAGAGCTCAGTGATTCATCAAGGACAGAGCAGTCTGTCACAGACATTTGCTGTCTGACGGGCACACAAAGGCCTGAATTCTAGGCTTGACTGCCTGCTTCACAGCTGACTTAGAGGACTTGAATGTAACAGTGAACTATGGTGGGCACGAACAGGCCTCCACAGTCAAACTCATCCACATAACTCAAGTTACTGTTAATGTTCCTCTTGCATTTCCTGAAACACTCTTGTTGGGTTTCGGTTTATTTTAAGCGTTTGTGTCTACGGACTGGTGATGTTCTTAACGACTAATATCTCTGACGTTTAAACTTGGACTAGTTGAGTCTGAAAGTAAGAAAAGAGTCAAAATTGAGCACAGTTTAATCCATAACATCTGTTTAGGAGCCAATTGAAACCATTAAAGGAGTCAGATGACATAAACTAATGTTAGCTACTGTTGCCCTCTGCAGAGAGAGGCACCTAAATGATGCATAAACTCACATCCTCTGACCTGAGTCATACACAAAGAAATCCACATTCCAGCAGCATTATACTACCTAAACAAATCTTCCACATGCTTCTATTGACGACCGAAAGAGACGGGAAAGGTCTCATTTTACATGTCATGTGACAATCTACTCACATATGTCCAATCAAAAGCAATTCATGCATTTAGATCAAAGTTTTTACAGAGCCCCTTTTAAATAATGTAATCATAAGTCATTAGGTTGATCCATATTTTCACTTTAACCAAATACTGAGATTATTGATAAATAATCATCAGTAATGTGAATATAATTACTTTTTTTGGTAGAGGCAAGTATTGAACACGTAGAAAAGTCTGTCAGGTAGAAGAAAATGGCATCACTTTACTGTGATGCAACCTTTAAAACCAGAAGAAAACACATTTACGCAATTATTATGTAACAACATCTAAATTCCAAGCTAACATATCTTGTCTCATGTCACGATAATTGTATAATCTCAGTTTATTTGCCAGCCCGACAAAGTTTCATCGACTAATCGCCCGCATGCCTGCTAGAGACGGACAGTCCTCCCTGTCACTTCTGTGAATGGCTACTTTTGGCTCCAGCTCAAGCTTTAATTATCAGGAAAGATATCATGACAACAGATAAAGGACAGAGGCTTAGTTTCCTCCCTCACAATTGCTTGAGCTCAGGTTGCGTACTGTGTAACAGCTTTTAACAGCGGTGGGAGACCACCAGCGAAGCTGTCTTGTTTGACTAAGCTGCAGTAATGTTGTCACTCAGACCACTCAGGGACTGACCTTTTTAAAGCCTATGTAGTTTAAACTATTCATGTTCTTGTCCCTGCTTTTTCTGAATGAATGAATCCTCTGCCATGCCACTGACCATGTCCCTGTCTTGAACATCCCTTTGACCTTTATCACCTGAATTAGCTCCAGCACTGATATCTTTGTTTGTTGGTAAAATAAGGATAAGAGGTCAGGCTCACCTGAGCAGCCAGGTTACATTGAATCTAGGCTGGTAACAGATCAGCCAAAATGTCATAATCCCCTCTAGACACAGTAGGAACTTATTCAAAGATTGAAAATGAAATGAACCAAAGCAAAATCTTCGAGAATTGGCCATAAAAATAATCCAACCAAGGCCAATGCATTCCACTTGAACAATCATACAATCGCTGCTACACTGGCTGAGCCATTGCATAACCAGTTGTGTTATCACTGTACTGCTGTTTTGAAAGATAACCCAAAGAGTGTATTCCAGTGTAAAGGTTAAAGTTATTTTACTATGGTGAACCAGTCAGGCGTGTATTGTACTCTATGTGCAAGGCAAGCTAATCTTCAAGCTGAGCCGTCAGCGAGAGATGATTGCATTAGGGTCACAAGATAATGAACTCAAGCGATGAGTTCAAGAGCTTTCTCGTGTCTTTGATTATTATGACACCGTGAACTTTAACCCTTTTGATATAGTAATTAAAATCACATTGATTTGATTACCACATAGTACGACATATGCTGGTTCGTCATGACCGACCAAGCCTCTCTTACAAATACTGAGAACACTCAAGCATGGCAAGAGTCAGAAGGGCGATATGAAGGGTGACTATTTGATATGCCACTACTAGAAATTATATTTCCTGAAGATTTAACTGAGTCCTGGTGATATATCAGCTGACCAATATTGACTTACAACAGATATAGTGATGTATAGTGTATGCTGCCCAATATTGCCTGCATAAAACTCCTTTTCTGAGATGTGAATGCAAACAAAAAGGAGCTTGTTATCATTTATAATTGTTCAATTCCCAGTAGTTCAACACATTTTATTGTTAAACTCTGAAATATCCGACTTCACAAGTGTGTGATAACCACATTAAAAGGGATCATCGCAAAAGAAATGTGTGCATATCTGCAGATATAAATGTTTTACTTCCTAATATCTGCGTCAGCCCCAAAAATCAAGTTCTTGGCAGTCAATATTTTCAACAACCTGCTTCTCATTTTTGTTGTTATTACCAATATAATCAGTTATGACAACATATTACTTCCCAGCTTTATTGCTCTGATATGGATTTGTTGGGAGGGTGGTCAACACATCTTCAGTGATGTGCTCCATTGGACATTACAAACAAACAGAACAATCAGATTCACACATTTTAGACTCGTAAAGCTATTGAAAGTATGTTCTCATTTGCAATGGTGTTGAGACGTAGAGCAAAACAACAGAAACAACAACGTATGAGAGCCAAAAGTTAGAATACAGAATCAACACGATTTAGAGTAGATACCTACAGGAAAATAAAAACAATCAACTGTAAAGTAGACTTAAACAAAAGTAAATACGAGAGTAATAGACAGATGAAATTACAGTATAGTTAAACACATTTACAATCAAATATAACAGGATTTGAAATGTGGCTTTGAGCTGCCTTAGTGGTGGCAAAGAGTCCAAGTTTAGGACCTTCTGCAGGTTAATCCATGTATAAAACGCACTGTAAGAGAATTACATTTTACCTAATTCAGTTCTGATCGGAATGTGGAGCAACAACCTTTTCTGTCTGCAACTACTGTGATTATGTACCATGAGTTCAGAGTCTAAAGGGATTTGATATATCCTGATCAAGTCTGTTGAAATCAACCACAGCGTCCCCAAGGCATGGCGCTTTGTGGAAAATTTCAGATCAAAACAAAACTGAGTTAAAGTGATGCATGAGGGATTTGTTCATTTGTGACGGATCAGACTCGTACGATCAAACAGTGGCAGGAAAACCATGCTCCCTCATTCACAGCAGTTCAGCTGCCTGTCCAAACAAGTGTGTGTCCAAAAAAATACAACTCTTTTTTTGGTTTTTCCAATCCACGAGTGAATGGGTGTAAAAAAAAAAAAATCAGCTCTGCCATCAGGGAGACATTAAGGCTATTATAATGTACTAAGTGGCTTTGCTGTGCACAGTCCCATAATAACAGTGAGCGTAACCACAGAGAATTGTAACAGCAGGAGCCTTGATCATTTAATTTCCTTCTTTCTGGAACAGGATATTGAAAAATTATGATTGGAAATGTTTGGTTTTTGTATCATTCACTGTTGCACACTGTCAACAAAAAGGAAATATTTGAATGGAACTTTTTCTAGGTGTATATATAACTTTAGATAACCGCAAGGTTGCAGTGACTTAGTGCTTCCCACACTTGATTTATTTGTGGTGCACTCTTACAAGTTAATCTGTCTGTGTTTTTAACTCAATGCTGTCAATCCTGGAGACCAACTGTTTAAGTTGGCTATTAGCAAGTTTGTCAGGAGCCAAGCTAGTAAGGCCAACTGCAGTCAAGGGAGCAGTCATTTCCAAAGTCTGGTCAAGCGAGCCAGGAAGCTTTGATTTTGATGCACGTGTGTTTGCGCAGTAATGGCACCACTGCTCGCTGTTAACATCAAAATATTTGCTGTGTAGCAACTTATATACAGACTTATTAGATAATAAATCATACGGGGAAACACTGAGATAACAAAGCTTCAAAGCAAAGTCCAAAAGGATAAACTCTAAATTACAAGGCGAATGGAAGAAGGCACATTAGAAGTAAAGGAGGAAGAAGTTGGGGAGGGGATGTGAATCACTGATGAGAAAGGGACATGAGGTGTGTTTAGAGCGATGAGTTCTCTGGCGCTGACAGAAGATGGGGAGTGACTCTGTTGTTTTCCTTGAGAGGGAAGGTCATTGGAGTCAGAGATGTTACAGTAGCCAGTTTCGGTGTGTTGCACAGGAAAAGTTTTTTTGCATATTCAAATTCTTGCTTCCAAAAGACGCGTGCAGATCTTCCTTGATGCAATTCCCTTTTCTCACAGTTCAAATAGTCCTTTATTTTTCATCTATATTTACTGATAAAACACTGTGGGCAGCAGAAGTTTAACAGCAGTTTTGTGCAAATTAAATTTTGTTGCTGCCGTACTTCTGTCTTTGGCTCCGAGAGAGAAAAGAGGTTAGCTCTGATCGAATGATGATTAGATAACAGCTAGGAATGGAGAGATAAGTAGCTGATTGTAGAGCGGAGTTGGCCTGCACATGAAATATCAAGGCTCTCTCTCCAAGCCTCTCGCATGAACACCAGATTTTAGATGCATTTGAAATTGGCAGTCGTGTGTGTCTGAGGTGAGAAATGGTATTGATTGCGGACCAGGGAGGCTTCTGAAAGTGTTACAGTGCTATGTCAGAAAGGATCTCATTCGATGGAAGTAAAAGCATGTGAAACCTGCATTATCAGATTGTGACATGTTTCTCGCTGCAGAGCTGGTTGTTTAGAAACACGCTGAAACTCTTCCAAGTGTGACAAAATGTTACCTTGAAAATGTCTTCACAGAGTTCAGAGCTGTTATCGTCTTTGTCTCCACAAAGGTTGAGGTTAAGTCCCGGAAGATGAACCCCGAACAGAGAGGGTATAAAGAGGAAATATCAGTGTGGAAATGTGTTTTTATGTTGATCATATTTAGAAATATTTAACATGAACCTGAACACAGTCCCTGAGGCTTAATTACGTAACTATAAGAATGATAATATAAATACATAAGAGAATAAATGCCGAAGTGCAATTGGCACAGAAAGTTAGAAACTATCCAGTGAAGAGTTGAACATCGAGCAACAAGCTGAAGAGATATTATTTTCTCTCAGGCGGTGATGGAGACCTAGCGAGAGCTAGAAAATCAATATGTGCCTGGAAATGCAACAAGTTAATGCTAATAGAATCGTAGAGAAAGACGGATGCACTCCAAAGGTTAGAGAGTTAAAAAGCCTTTAATTAATCATTGCTGTTGAATCACAGTAAAAACACACCGGCGCATTTCAGCCATTAAGGCCCTCATCAGGGCAGTATGGATAAGGCAAATGAATGCTAATGTTGCTTTATGGCCGCTGAATGCAAACGTAGGCGATTGTTTGCTAACAGTTGGCCATGATAATAGAGGAAGAGGAGTGTGTTTTGTGTGCCCCCTAGAGGCCAGAAACTAGTAGTGCAGCTTTAATATATTCCCCATGTAAAGTTCTGTTTGTACAAGCAAAAATACCAAATATTCACTTGTTCCATCCTAACAGGAGAATGTGATGCTTGGAGTTTCACTATTATTATGAATTATAAGATGCGTTTCCATATTTTGAAAAAAAAACAATGAATCGTGACAGTAATCAACTGGTAGATTAAACATTGCCGAGGGTTAGAATTTGATAAAGAATATATTTATTTCACCAAATGTTCAGCAAATCGTAAAATTCAGTTGAAAGTGCCCTGAGCGAGAAAACATGTCCTGCCTCACAGCTCCACTTCTGTTGGACGTCACTCTGCTTTAAAGAGTATAGAAAGTTCCAGTATTGATTTGATTTCATAAATACCCACATTGATGGCATGAAATTGTATTTGGATGCCATAACATTGATTTTGTGTTTTTTGCCAGCAGACAGGCAGATGGTAGGACAGTCTTTCTCAAAGCTTGTTGGAGCCTTGTACTTATTACAGGCAATGATTTAACCCACCAAGGAACAGACGACACTAATAGAGCTATTTATAAACCTTATAATCATGTATGTTGAGGATAGCTGTCTCTACATGTCCTGATTCAGGTCACATTTAACTATCAGAGCTGCCGTTCTTTCAGTACCTACCATACATACCACCTCCCACCTCACCATGTAGAGTTCTGGTTAATGATATGCAGCCTACATGCTCAGCTCACATGACTGTGTGACTGGTAACCTATGCTTACTCAGTAAATAACCTTTTTTTTTCCTCCCCCCTGTCAGGATTATCCGCGTCCTGGTTCGTCACGTGAAGTACTTCCTGGGTCTTCGGTTTGATGTGAGCGGCTGGGAGCATCTGCAGACAGAGGGACCCTACGTCATCATCTCCAACCACCAGAGCTCCCTGGACGTGTTGGGTAGATACTAAATACATATATTGTTTGAAATAGATTTCACTCCCAAAACAACAGATGCAACTTTTCTCTCAAACGTCAAACATTAGAAGCTGCAGAAGTTAGGAAATGCCACATATCTACTTCTCGATACTGTCTACCGTCTGTATTTTGTGTGTTCATACTTGTACTGATGCAAGATGGTTGTGCAATTGGCAGCTTTTCCTGAGAACTGAGTTTTTCTAGTTTGTGTTTATCCCCCGTCTTCTGCGACTCAAGTCAGCGTTGTACTTTGAGCACATCACCCTGAGCAATTTGACACCCGATTTGACCCACACAGGGAGTCTTTTTTTGGACATTTTAGTTGAAGGAGCTGCAGTCCTCTGCGGTTGGATGCAGGAGTCACAGATAAAAGAAGTATGCTGTTGAGCTGGTTCAAGCTCCGACAGTGGGGGCCTTCTGAATATGCTCCTGAGTATACATGTGGCGTCGTCCACACCCCCTGTCCGACAAAATGGAAGAAGCTTCGGAGCTATCGGAGAAAACAAGGGGAGGTAGAATCTCCCTTGATGTGATTGGACGCGTCGGTGTGAGATTGTTGACTTTTATTCTCACCAGTGTTGACATCCAACTTCAAGCTTGTGTGAGCGAGACGTTACTACACTTGGCCGACCAGATAATCAGTACAGCCTACAGTCTGTTATCATGATCTTGAGTATTTTAAAAGAAAAGATCTCAACCATGAACTGCTGAAACACTGTACCTGCTTTGAGAGCGCTGACTGTTGACCTGGATGAGCTCGCTGACACAGCTGACACAGGAAACCGTCCCTTCACACTGTAATTGACAACTGGTTCATGACCTGAATTTATTTTACTGTAGGGTTAATAGGCCCCTGCACACACACACACACACACACACACACACACACACACACACACACACACACACACACACACCCCTACCCCTGACCTGCTCCAACCTCAGATGTCCTACTGAAGTCGACTAATGCAGAGAAACACAGTTTACGTGTACTTGTGGTTCTCTGGTCTTTTATTAACTAGAAATGGTTTACATCTGTTCTACAGACGTGTGTTCATTTCCTTCTTTCTTTTAAAATCCAAATGTCTTCCAAACTGCAGACCATGACAGCGTTGTCGGACATGTTGTTGCTCTTGTTTGTGCCTCACAAGCACGGATCCAATAGAAACGGAAGCAGTGCGCTGACGTAAGTCTCGTAGAAGAAATGCGAAAGTCTCGCTCTGAACTCCAACCTTTACCAAGACTTATTGAATGTAAAATTGCGATCGATTCTGCGTACGTTTATTTCGATTCATATGGGTTATGTAGACCACAATCAAGACATAATTTATACTCACTGCTGTCAAGCAAGTGTGTCAGTACTGGGACATTTTGGCTGCACTTTCTTTGCCATTCTTGTGCAACCAGCTTGCTTAGCTTTAGCAATATTTGCACCAGGCCGAGCTGAGCGCACACAGGTAGGCAGGTACGAAGGGTCCAAATGAGGCAATTGGACGGGCTTCTTAGAGGCTACAGGCACCAGATTTCTCCCAGAGTCCTCCTAAAACTAGGACAATCGTAAGATTATAGCAGCTTTGTGGTGGCGAGGATTGTTTGACTAACGGGAGAATGAATCTCCACGCAGTCACAGATATTCATTTTTATCCTATTTGGTTTTGATTTGGCATCGACAAACCTCACTGGCCTCGCAGGAGCCACTCTGATTCAAAAGCTGTTTTATAAATGGACTGGATGCCATTTTAAAGTCGATGTAGACGGAGTTGAGAGCTCGTGTGTTGTTTGCATATGATTCAGCTCGTGTGGGTGAGTCTTTGAGCATCGTCTGATTTTATCCCGCTCCTAAATTTGAGTGTTGAGGACTCTTATTTAACAGAGGTATGTTGTCTCTCCATCAGTACCAGGCAGAGAAGTGTTTTTCAGTGCTGCTGAGTGATGAGGGCAGGCTCCAGGCCAGGGTAGTGACAGCAGGGGGAGAGCAAGGCACCTAATTAGTGCTCCGAAAACTCAGCATGAGTCCGATATAGCGTCCAAGTTGCCATGCCAACTGCTACACCCAGCCATTAATAGCTGCTCATCCCGGAGCTGATGTGATACGATAAGGAACCAGGATGCCTCACCTCCAGTGCTCAGTTTCAAACGCCGTCTTTCTCAAGTAACTTTGCTTTTGTCCGCTTTGTTTTATCTCCATGTTAGGAACACGTCTACTTTTTGTGTGTAAACCTTTTATGTCTCACACTTCCTTGACTTCCTTTCTGTAATATTTTGTGTGTTTGACGTCTTGAACTCCTTTATCTTCTGCACCGGCTGCCTTTGCACGTAGGTTAATCAAATGTGTCTGACTCATAATGTAAGCGCTATTCATGGAGATAACGGCAATCGATAAAGTGGAATATCTTCTCCAGCATCAGTATTACATCAGCAGACTTTATACATTTGACCTCATACCTTCTATACCCAGTGAGTCTGACGGTTGCAATGAATCATAAAATGTATTGATAAAATGTCAAACGGCCTTTCTGTCTTGCATATCTTCGTCACTTTTGCTTAAAAAAAAATCACATTTGAGGGATCATTGCAAAGAAATAAGATCTAATATATCGATCTGTATCTTTTACTCCCTAATATCATCATCGGGCCCAAAGGTTAGTCAACACCTTCTATAGAAATGTTGTGTTTAGTATTTAGTAATATAGTTTATGGCTGATACAATTATTAGTAATGAAGGAGTACATTTTGAGATACTTAACTTCAGTATGTCCATTTTACCACTTAATGCTCGCACACCTACATTTATTTGATGACTCTGTTTAGTAGATACTTTTGCAGATTACTGGTGGTAACCAATCAGATTGCGTAGCTGGCGGGACATCGAGTGACTACAGACAGAGAAAGAAAAGTAGTAGTTAGTTTATCGGACACAAAAACACCTCGATAATCTGTCAGTCCTTAATACGGCTCACTCTTTCAATCACTGTTTCTAGGTTTGTAATTGTTACTAAGGAATTTTTTGATTAAAGTGAGAAATTTGGGATAATCTTTCATTAAATAGAGCTTTGATGTCTTTCCTTTGCTTCTACGTTTTAATTAGTCCGCTTTAAGCTTTTTTTATTAATCAAGCCTTATTTCTTGCGGTCGTGCTCACATACCGCACAGACTCGGGCTTGACTGCCAGACATGACTTCACACGGAGTCGAGGAATTAGAAAACATGTTAATTCTGAAGTGTTTGACATTAATAGTTCTCAGTTATGACACTGAGATAAATATAGCGTCGTATACTAATGTGTGAGCTTCTTATCCTCTGTTCCTCAGGCCTGATGGAGATCTTACCGGACCGCTGCACCATGATCGCCAAGAAGGAGTTGATCTACGCCGGCACGGTGGGTCTCATCTGCTGGCTGGGTGGCATCGTCTTTATCAACCGCAAGAAGACGAGCGACGCCAAGAGTGTCATGACCGACGCGGCCAAAACCATGTTGGACGACCAGGTAATGTGGCTCGTGCACTCAGCATGGCTTATAGTGTTTGTTTGGTTTTGTACTTCATACTGTTTGTTTTTTAAGGGGGGATTATATGTCAGAGCAAGCTGACACTTTGTTTTGGCACTTCATCTGTCAAAATGCATCAGTTTCTGACGCATTTAGGACGACATGGGTTGATTAAATCTTCCAACTCTTGTCCTTTGACCTCCACAGATTCGTCTGTGGGTGTTCCCAGAGGGAACGAGAAACCAGAGAGGCGACCTGCTGCCCTTCAAAAAAGGAGCTTTCCACCTGGCAGTGCAGGCACAAGTGAGTCCTCTTTCACTTATATAGCAAATGTAACCCATCGCCTCTTTTTCCTATCTGTACAGGTGAGTTTAGTGAACATTTCCTGTACTGTAGTGTACACCCTCATGTTGTTTGTTCACTTATCAACACTGGCAAAAAAGGGCTGAGATGCTACTGGAGACTTCTGAAAGAGAGAGGGGGCAATGTTGCCAGAAATGTGCTGATTCTAGACACATGGGGGAGCTAAGCAACCTTACAAGGCGCAAGGTAACATCATGATCCAACCGTATCCAATATACAGATGATGACATGCACAGACGGCACTGAATGAGCCACAGCTTCTACTAAGGAATGCTTAGAAGTGGTCAGAATAGTAATGGTGATATTTCTGTTCTGGTCTCGCTCTGAAACGCTCCTCGGTTGTTGCTCAGCGTGATGCAACCTCTCCCCCAATCTCCTCGCTGCTCCCGACACAGAATGACTCCGGCGTAATCTTCACCTCAGCTGTGTGCGTTTACGAGCTTTTTTATCTCTGCGTGCGTGCAGGTGGGAGGTCTCTGTTCCCCGAGCCTGATGTTTCGCAGCACACACTCAGGGGTCAGACAGGTGGAATGAATTAAAAAAACATTATTGTTGAATGAGATCTGGCAAGAAACAACGTGGCAACGTGGTTCACCTCAGGCTGCCAGAGATTCGTATCAGTTTGGGTCAGATATGCAACGAGGCACAGGGGCTACAAAAATATATCCCTGCTGCTCCTTATTAACAAAACACATTCATACTGTACTTTCTATAGGGGCTGTATTAGCTCTGCGCTTCAGAGGCTGCTTATATGACATACAGACGGAGTTGTTGTGCGTGTTTTGGCGTGACGTGGCAGAGTAACTTCATTTGAGGTCTGGATAATACAATCTGTGTTTTTGTTGTCCCCGTTGGCCCTGGAGCTTTGCACTCGAGACTGTGCCGCCGCGATCGTAGACTATTTCTATCGCTCCGTGTTTGCTTCTGCCGAGCTCCAGCGCAGCCTTTCCATTTCGTGCCCAGCCAGCCAGATTGAGTAGAAACAGGACAGCCCCCAGGGGGAGCCACGTTTGGCTCAGCCAGTCCCGATGAAGGACCACTCGGGAGGGCCTCGAGAGAGCGACTCGGCCTCTATTAGCGGCAGCGGAAGAGATGGAGATAGCTAGTGTCGTGCTGATTGTGTGTGCGAGAGGGAGAAAATGTGATGTTGGTTCAGTCGAGCGTTTCTGTCGGTTTGTTTCATATCCTTCGGTTCTCTAAGGAGAGAGTTTAAAGGTCAGCTTGCTTTTTGTTTGTGTGCTGAACATGGAAAGGTTGACAATTAGGGATGGGTATTGTTAGGATGTCTGTGGTAACTACTCTTATTGATACTCTCCTGATCTGTTCTTTTTTACCTCTCAATAATTGTTTTTTAAGCTAGAACCCAACAGCCCCCTTTAATTCAATCAAGCCTAATCCAGCATATATGAAAAAATACTTTTAGTACCCATCACTACTGGTGAATATGTTTTGGATGGTGTGTTTGATCTCTTTCCTCTCGTTGTTTTTCAGGTACCCATCATACCTGTCGTCTTCTCCTCCTACAGCAACTTCTACCTACGGAAAGAAAAGCAGTTCAAATCAGGTAAATGGTCCTCGATTTTTCCTCATTTTTGTAATTCACAAACAGTCCTATTTTCATCCTTCTGTCTGCAAAAGGCTGCTCGCCGTTCTGTAAACTTCTCACTGTGAAGTTCTCTTCTGCCTTCGCAGGGACCATCAGATTGAAGATCCTCCCAAAGATCGAGACAAAGGGGATGACGACAGACGATGTAACATCCCTCTCTGACAAATCCTTCAACCTGATGCGCTCTGCCTTCTTGAACGTCTCTGACTCCGTCACCCAGAGCAACGGGCCGCTGAGGCACTGAACTGATTTTACCACACTCCCACCTCTTTTTTCTCCTATGTCCCTGTCTGAGACCCGTTCCTCCCCCAGACCTCCCCGCTCTCCCCTGGCCAGGAAACAACACGACACAGGTCTCTTGTCATGAAATCTCTTCTTGTCTAGTTGACGCCTGGTCCAGTCCGCCTCTGGCCCGACCATACAGCACAGTCAGTCCCGACCCTCACTGTGTCTGCAGCAGCACCGGCAGCAGCAGCAGCGCTGCTCTGCACGCCGTGAGCGGAGTGACGGACGGCAAGCCGAACAGTATGGATGTGTGTTGTTCTTCATGCATGCCTTTTTTGGATGGCTCTGTCCACCTGCATCGTTGCTTTGTTCTCTGGCTTCGGAGGCCTGGCTTTTTTATCGACTTACTTTATCACGGTTCTGTACTTTCAATTTTGGCCTTTTTTTGCTCCTTTTTTCTCCGTCTGCCTTCTGTTTCACGCATCAATCTCTTCGTTTATGCGCTCCTCTCATGTTGCCTTCGTTTTAAACACACACATGCACACACGCATTCAGAGTTCCCCCCCCATCATCTTCCTTTCCTTTCCGTGCTCTCTCCCCCTTTTCTGCATTCCAGTCTCTTGCCTAAAGACAAACGGAGCGGGGTCTCCACGAGCGGTGGAGTGTGCGGAGGTGAGAGGTCGACGCAGGTCGGCCGGGGACTTCTTTGATTCTGTCGCTACGAATTCAACTCTATATCCATGTCGGCTCTTCAACTCAATGACTAATCGCTCCATGACATGCTTCATGATGTCAGAAAGCAAGGAATTCAAGGTTACAAGATAGAGTGTGTAACAATAGCACCCATCTGTACTGATTTAATGGACTTAAGCGGACGGATCAGTTTTCAATGTTGTGCATTGTTGGTGTATCATTGTGCATTCTTTCGGTACGTCTCTCCAAAAAAGATTAGAAATAGCCTGCGTGCAGCATCAAGCAGCAAGTGTCTTCTCGCTTTACTCTGTATTTTTGTTTTCTATTTATTTCTACATCTGATAATCTTGAGTTTTTTTCTTCTTTTTTTTTGTTTTTCTTTTTTCAAAGAGATCATGTTTCTTTGCTCCTCGGACAGGAAACTCACAAGTGAACCTATTTAAAGACGTGTCAAAAGGGTGATTTCATATTGTGCAATGTCAAACTGTTTTATTACTGCTCCAAAGTGCAAGCTACCTGCTGTGCCATGACCGAGTGTTTTTTGGGAAGTTTCCAACGCGAGCCTGTTGTTATGTCACTACGACCCGTGAATCAGTCCTCCACAGACCGATTTCACTTTCCCTTCACCAACAGAGCTGCGATAGCCATTGCTGTCATTATTTATTAATCGGCGATTCTTTTAGTCTATCAAAATATCAAAAGAAATCTGAGAAATGCTCATCACAGTTTCCCAGAAGCCAAAGTCAAATTGCTTCTTTTGTCCAAAAAGAATCCAAAAAACCCAAAGAACTCTTCATTTAATGACATCAAAGACAAAGAAAAGCGGCGAATCTTCACATTTAACCAGCAAATGTTTTTAAATTGCTGCTTGAAAAAATGACTTGAAGGAAACTTTTGTCATTATCTACTCACGCTCATGCTGATGGAAAGTCAGGTCAAGTTTTTAGTCCACAAAACACTTCTGGAGCTTCAAAGCAAAATATCTTTGCAGAGCTCTCCTGAACGACTGAAGTAGATGGGGACTTCTTTAAAACAGGGAAAACACAAAAACAAACCATAAACTGGCTCCATATGACTTGTTTGGTTTAGTCCAAGTCTCCAGAAGCCATGAGTGGAAAAGACGTGATTTACACCTTTGATGTGCAGTCGGCCTCCTGCAGCGCTAACAGTTTTAGCCTAGCATCGACAGTAGGGATCTCTGCTTGAAAAATAAAAAGGGTGTAAAAATGAATCTGGGATTTCTCTGTTTCCAGAGACTTGGATTACATCTGTGTACAGAACGGTTTTACATTTTGTTTTCTTTTTGTTTTTTTCTTTCTTTTGGTTGTGTTTTTATTAGTGGTGTCACGATTCCCATTTTGAATCTCATCTGATCGCCTCTTTTGAGAAGACTTTTAAATCAAAAGTCAAACCGAAGTGCAGATTTGGAGAATCGTGACACTCGTGGTTTCTATGTTTCACTTCGGTTGTGAAGTGTTTTGTGAACTACGAGACTCCGGATGGGAGTGAGTAGATAACGACTGAATTTTCATGTTTGGGTGAACTTTCCCTTTAAATGATTGATTACCAAAATGGTTAACGGTTAACTTTCTTTCAGCTGACTGACCGATTACTTGTTATTCAGTTTGTCTTTGCAGCTGTATCTAATAATAGAAGGTGATGTTGCTGTACGGACGACTGAGAGAAGAACTGTGACTGATTTTTATTTGTCCGGATGAAGTTGAAGAGTCTCAAATCGATTCTCAAAAGTCTACATCTCACTTTTTTTTTTTAATCAATATGACGGTTAATATCTTTGTTTTAGTTGAGATGTTCTGATTATTGCTTAAACCTCACAGGAGAATATTAGATTATTTAAAAAGTTGTGGACATTTTGGCCTTAAGTTTGATCGATTGCTGTTTTGTAACACGTGCGGGCGACGACTTCAAACCAGGTAGAACTGACCGAGCTGTTGTTGTTGTTGTTTGTTCTTTTTTTGTTTACATCCACGTCTTAAATTTAACGTTGCTCACTGCCTTCACACTGTTCGCAAAATCACTTTTCTTCTTCTTCTCTTCTGCCCATCAAACACCATCTCAGAATGTATTCCAGCATTCAGGATATCGCATTTTAATTTATTTTATTACGTTGTTGTATTAAAAGCGGGATGTTGTCTTGGCATCAAATCTAAGAAATGTATTTATTTGACCATTAAATGTTGAAATTTGGACAAAACCCTCTGAGGAGATCATCTAGTTGATGGATTTAATTAATACTTCGGTTCTCAGCCTGTACGCAGCTGTTCATAGTTGAGTGCGACAATAGTTTTAGTCACACCTGTTGGGCACGCGATGGTCGAGGTTTCATTTATATTTGAGGCCAGTATGGAATATACGCCCCTAGCTAATTCTAATTAATCAAATTCTGTATTTTTGGAATATATTTATTGACTTTTTTTCTTATTTCTAAGAGCCGATTTTACCTATTGAATGTTATAAAGTAGTCTACCAAATTGATTTCTTCCAAAAAATATATGAACTATACCATAAACATTTTTGCTAACGGAGTGTTTTATCCATTTTATTTCCTGTTATTTTGTAATAATACAAACGTGTGATTTGTAAGCTTTGTGTCATGAGCTTTGAACTGGCGGCTCACAGGCTCTGCGTCAACCCTGATGGTTGACTTCTTCTTTTTTTTTTTTTGTCTTCGGGACGAGGGAGGAGGAGGCAGTTGTTTACGAACTCATGTAATGTAAGATATTGTAAAAGATTCAAAAGTATTCTGAACCTTAATAAAGCACTTTTCATGCTGAGTTTGGGTGGAAAAAATAAAATAAAAGAAAGGACTTCCAAGTTTTCTCTGATTTTCACCAAAGCTATTAAAAGTGTAATTGTCAGTAGCTGCAGACGGATATACGAGAAACTGTGTGTGAGTGTGTGTGTGTGTGTGTGTGTGTGTGTGTGTGAGAACATACACACACACATGCTATAGATGCTCTTCGTAGCACCTGGTTAATATCGATGGTGTAGTGTTGATTTCGACCGATTCTGGGTGAACGTGAATGCCTTGCAAAAAGAATAAATAAACATTCATTCTTTTTTTTTTTTTTTTCTTTTCTTACGTTGCACTGAAATGCCTCATCTGTGATATTTACATTGCAGCAACTCTGTATTACATTTTTATAATATACATTTACGTCACTGCGTTTCAGGGAGTAATGTACGTCTTTTTTGACTCCGCCACATGCATTTCTGACTGCTCATTTGTATATAAATATTTTGCATCATGCAGATTTTACCAAGTGTTACGTCTATGTCTATTATTTGAGTCCTAAAAGTCGTCTTTTTGTTTTTATTTTTTTTTGAAGCAGATGAAAACAGATCTTCTCTTATTCTGTCTTCTTTTAAGAATCTTTAAAGTCATTTCTAAAACGTCACTGAAACAAGTAGAGCTCTGTCAGAAACTAGACTAGAATTTTAAGAAATGGACACAAATAGTTTGGATCGTCTCCACCTTTGATCGGCCGACATTACAATCCTGCTTACAGCTTTTTAAAGGTTTAGCACGTAGGATTCTAGTGGCACCTAGCAGAGAGAGCGTTGCAGACCGCATGCTAAAAACACAGATAAATGAATAAACGTGAATAATCCCTCTCTGGAGACGGTGTTTGGTTTGTATCTTGTGGATGACTGTAGCAACGTGGCTAACTGCTCCCTCTGTAGGTAAAAAGATGCTCATCCTCACGTAACAAATGATTCTTAGTTTCAGGTGATAATATTTCATTTATGCCCCTAAATCTTCAAACACTAGATCTTTAAAAAAAACAACTAAACAATACATGTTCTACTAAAACACTCTGAAAAGGAATTTCCTTTGAAATGATTACTTGTAATTGGGTCAAAGTCTGCAAACAAGTGGCAAGTAATTTTTCTTGGAAAAGCAAGAGACAGTTAAGTCACTTTTTCCCCTCCAAGATACCGTAGCCTTACCTGCAATATTCTGTCTTCATAAAGAGTACATAATAAGGACGATAATGTGTTGAATTTATAGTCCGAGTATTGATATTGAGTGAAATAAATGTGATCAAGCAAAAAAAAAAATGCCGCATTTATTTCTTAATTTCTTCTCAAGCTGAAAACATTCCCTCCTGACACTGAAATACCGACAGCCACAATAAAAAACGCTGTAAGTCTTTAACTTCTAACGCCAAGTCGTATCTCAAGTCGTTTATTTTCTTTCAGGTCGAGCTGCAAGTTGTCGAAACAGAGACTCGAGTCATCCCGAGTCCAAGTCCAGTGACTCAGCCACACATCAGTATTCAGCAATGTTTTCATACAAGAGAGCACACAAGGCGTTTTGTATTTTTTTGGATTAGGAGCTTTTTATTACAAAATGTTACAAAACTATGTAAAAATGTCTATTGGAGCACTGAGACGTAACTAAACGTAATCATAATTTAAATAGATAAATACAGATGTCCACGTCGGCCGCGGGGAGGATGCTGAGACGAGAGGACACAGCTGCACTGATGTAAAACAAACACAGAAACAAGAAGTTGGCCAACGTGACCTTTGACCCTCGAGGGGGGGGGTTTGATTCGGATGGCACACTTATGATGTCATGCTCAAACTGACCCTGCTACAGGTAGAGTTACAAGAATCAACAATCTGACTGTAATCCAACAAGAAAAGTAAATAAAGCCGCTGGGAACAGTGATCGCGGATGATTTGTATCAGCCGTCACGTTTCTTTACAAACATCAGCCGTCTTGGTGCGTACAATCTCTGGCATGTTTGTGTAATTATTAACTGGAAGTGTAGAAGTTCTGCGGCTAATTCTCCTGACAAGAACCTGCAAGGGGGAGAAGAACAGAGAGAGTTACCATCACGTACTGTAATGTGATGTATTGACACCAGTTTTAAATGTCAGACGACAATTTGATTTCATGAAACCTGCTGCGATTTTAACCGAGAGGAATGTGTGAACAAAATGAAGTTGGTTTTATATTTTCATAGCTGGAGCTTCATGATCTGAAGTCCCAGAATGTAATAATCTGTCATAATGTAATAAACTCAATGTGATCAAAGCTCCCAACACAATAAAAATCTCCAACGTGGAGTTTCTCAAAGTCAGAGCAGGATTTCACCTGTGTTTCATTTATTAACCGCTTCTAAGAAGATTTCAAAATATCACAATTGAGTTTAAAATATAAGCATTTTTTATATATTAAAGGGTAATTACACCAATTGTACACATTAAAGTGTGTTTACAGGTGTTGGGGTACATACTGCATATGTAAAAAAGTAGTAGTGAGCTTTTTCTGGCTCCAAAGGAAGCTTTGCATTGCATTTTGGGTAGTGAAGTACACTGGTTTAGCTCCTTTAACACTGTTGGACTCATTATGGACATTTTAAAAATGTGATCAAAGCAAAACCAGTAATATCACCATTTTTTTTTATTCCACACATTCTTCTTCCTTGCCTACATTACCCAGAATGCAACTGAGCCACTGAGTGACATCATGGGAGGCAACTTTGCAACTTTAATGTGTAAAATTGGTGGAGTTACTCTTTATTTGCGCTTAAATTTTAACCTAAGGAAAACATTTTTATGACATAACACAGCTAAGACTCTACAGCTACCTAACCCCAGTGTTGTTTGAGCTAAATGCTAACACCAGTGTGCTAACAAGTCCACAATGCCGATGCTAACACTCTGACGTTGAGCCAAGTGATGATAACAACCTTCAAAGTGAAATGTTAGCATGCTCACGTGCTTCATGTGTTGGATGGAGAGAGTTGTTCATAAGACTTGCTAAGCGTCAACATGTTAGCACTGTCGTTGTGGACTCGTTAGCATGCTGATGTTAGCATTTAGCTCAAACAACACTGGGTTTAGGCACGGCCTCACAGAGCTGCTAGCATGGCTGTCGTCATCAATGTCTTCAGGGTTCATTTCACTTTATTGTTTTTATTGAACTTCACATGTCAAAGCCAAAACGTGTATTACGTTACGGACAGAAGATTTTATTATGCGATTGGATTTTTATTAATAAATTTTATTTTTTATTACATTACGAACACATTTGGGCTTCAACATTGATTTATTTTGGAGAGATCTTAAAGCTGTTCCTGTCTTTGTGTCCCGGGACACAAAGTTCCAGCAGCGCTCGACTAAAAATGGGATTTTCCCTCTAAGTGCTTTGTTTTCTGCTCTGGAACAATCGCGGGTCGGCCCTGTGGTCACTCACATGTGCCGAGCCGCTCCTCCAGGAAGCCGATCTGCTCGCTGAGGGAGTCGATGCGGTCCAGTTGCTGGAAGGAGTGGGACAGCAAGGTGGTTTTCTCAGACAAACCCTCGTCCAGCGACAGCGGGAAGAAGCTGCTGAATGGGGCCAACGCCAACTGCAACTTCTGCACAGAGGGAGGCCGAGGACAGGGAGGGGAAAAGAGGGAAAATTGGACTATTACTCACCTCGTAAACAAAAATCAATGCAGCCAGACTACACTGCTAACAGCTCATCTACATTTACCCTCTCTGCTCGCTTTAATAAACACAGGTTCGCATCTCATAAAAGCTGTACAATTTTAAAAACCCATCTTGAGGGTCTGGCATTTCAAAGAATCTGAAAAAGCAACTTGGATTTTTATTTCATACCACAGTACGAGGACCAGCGGGGCTCCTGGTGAGCCAGGCTGGGAGGTATCGGGGTGGGGGTGGGTGGGGGGGGGGGCTTTTATTCATGTTTGAAACATGTGTGTACCTTTTCCAGGAGCTCGACCCTGTTCCTCAGGCTCTGCACCTCCTCCGTCACGTTCTCAGCCGGGTTGAGCCTTCCACCTGCAGGGAACCAGACAAATACAGAAATATACATCAGAGGTGAGGGTTAGGGTTAGGGTGAGAATTCGTGGAGGGGCAGGGGAGAGGAAGGGGGTTAGGGCTCTGATCAAAGGCGGGAACGATGCTCAATCCTCTTTCTCAGATTCGAAGTTTATGTGTGTGAAGATTCCTCCGAGCGGCCTCGAATGATTCACGGCCGCAGCGGCGTCTGTAAAACTACCAGCCAGGAAGAGAGGAGCGGGGAATTTAGGGCACAGGGGGGAATCGTGGATGTGGGAACGGGCGGCTGAGAGAGAGGTCACCAGAAATAGACGAGCGCTCCTCATCCCTCCTGTGAAAAAGCATCGTTTTTTTTTTTTTTGCTTGGGAAGCGTCCGCCCGGCTTCACCAGCGGGGGGAATATCCCCGGAGGAAGGCCGGGGATGCAAAAATGGGGGACCCCCTGCTTTCTTACTGTGCTCCAGCAGACGGGCCGAAAGCGGCTCAATCTCTCCCAGATGTGGTCCATTACCGAGACAGGAATGAGTTGAGAAAGAGGGTGAGGAGGAGGAGGAGGAGGAGGAGGAGGGGAGGGACTGGCTATGACCCCCAGCAGACAGGGTTGATGGAGCTGGAATGAGAACACAAGTGTTGGCCAAGACGTGGAGGGGGAAAAAAAAAAAAGGAGTTGGAGATGGAGATCCAGAAACGCAGTCCAACACTCCTCCAGAGCAGCTTGGCAGAGCCCGAGCGGGGGTCTACTTTCTCTCTGAGTCGTGTTTAGATTTGTGATCTCCATCAACACCGGCTCCGACGTGCGCGCAGATAACGGAATGCAAGTTGAAGCGAAACAGTCTTTGCTGGCCTTGCAATTTTTCTCGCGTCTCGGCGAAACTACTCCTCAAAATGAAAATAAAAAAAAACCTGTGTCGCTTTCACCGCGCAGAAAAAGATCCATCATACTTTTGGCCACTTCGTCCTCCCTTTTTTCTTCTTCTTCGTGCGTTTTTCCGTCTTTCTGCTGACTATGCAGCACTTGCGAGGAGTCTCACGCGGAGTCGCGGGGGGTGAACGTCTCATTTTTAGATGTGATTTCTTTGGGGTCTCTCTCCTTTCTGCGACGCAAACTTAGACAACTTTATTCATCCTTTTGGGAGGTTCCCTCAAGGAAATTGAAACACTGATAAATGGGAGCGAGTTTGGAGCTGAGCCCCGGGAAAGTTTGGCAACCGCACATTTACGTAGAGATATTTCATATAGAGACAGCCAGACATGAGACTGTATCCCCTCCAGATTTACAGTTCGGGACAAAATCCCCCAAAGTGGAAAGATTCGGGAGAAATCAGTGAGGTCCTCTTTAAGGTTGCACATTGCATTAATTCCCCAAAAAGCTATAAGCGAAAGAGAGAAAGAGAAAAAAAAAGGACTAGAACTGAGGTCAACTACCGTGCTTGTAGATATTTAGGAGGGGTTGTATTGTGTTGTTGCTAAGATACAGGAAGCACACACAAAACCAAAGTGGACTTCTTTCATGGCGAGAGACAACATTGCAACATTTTTAAGGGGACTAATGGAGTGTGCGGGATAAAAATATGTCTGTATTAGCACCGGGGGGGGGGGGGCTCTATTGGATTCAGATGTTCGCCATACTCACAGGACTCGACCGAGTCATTATCAAAAGACCCAATCGGTCCCAGTCTCACCGCATGAGGCCCGGGGCCGCAAGACATCTGTCTGGAGTCGGCACCAGTCGCAGTGCATTATTACTCACGGTACGAGTTGAGAGTGGCATAGCGCGTACCAAAAGTAATAATGGACCGCGAAGCTGGCTATGTTCTTTATTTCTCTTCTGCGCTCCAGACACTTTGCTGCTGCAAGACACAAAGTTACACCATGTGAGGGCACACACACACACACACACACACACACACTCACACTCATTTACCCGCATCCGTGTGGCCACCCACTGTTGCCTGGGTGGGAGAGGGAGGAGTTTCAGCAGCAGGAGGAGGAGGAGGAGGAGGAGGGAGGCTTTGACAGGAATGGCCGTCTCCGGTGAGCCTGAAGCCGTCTCTGCACGCACATCGATAGCTTCCAGCTGTGTTGACGCACTCCTGAGCGCACGGCCGTCGCTCGCTGCACTCGTCCACATCTGACAGACGAAGAAGGACGAAGCTGTTGGTTTGAACGCTCGGCAGAGGCTCGTGAGGTCGTGCAGGTGAAGCGTGTGCGTTTGCGCGCTCACCTGTTTGGCATCGGTGCCCCGTCCAGCCCAGAGGACAGGCGCACTGGTTGGGTCTTAAGCAGGTGCCTCCGTTCACACAGGGCTGTCCACACACGGCTGCAAGGCACAATTAAAGGAACAGTTTAGCATTTGGGGGAAAACTTATTATTGCTTCTCTTGACGAGAGTTAGAAAGGACCATCAATACCACTCTCATGTCTGGATGTTAAATGTGAAGCTATAAACCAGGAGACGGTTAGCTTAGCTTAGCTTAGCATAAAGGCTGAAGCAGAGGGAAACGGCTAGCTTAGTTCTGTCCAGAGGGAAAAAAAATATGAAAAAGAAGTTTTAAAGTAGTTGTTTGTGTGGCTGTGTGCTGGGCTACTGATTTTCCAGGAAGTCACTGTTCCCGGGCCAAGATATAGTCCAACTCGGAGGCTGTAGCCCACTTAAAACTGGTTAGCTTAGCCTAGCATGAAGGGTGGAAATGGGGAGAGAGCTTCATTATATAAAGGTAAATAAATGCGACCGTTCAGCATCTCGAAAATTAACGAGTTACTACGTTTCATTTGTTTAAGCAGTAACAATATGAATGGATTCACGGGACTATTTCGTGGCTTAATGGAAAATAAATCAGCACAAAACCAGCCATAAAACAACATACATTCCTTTTTTGTAATTTTGTCCCTTCTTTTATTTTTTAAAGCCCTTTCTTTAACCTAGAACCACAATCTGGCTAGCTGTTTCCCCTCGCTTCCAGTCTTTATGCTAAGCTAAGCTAACAGTCTCCTTGCTACGGTGTTGTCGATTTGTTTCATCTAACTCTCTGCGAGAGCATTAAAAGAAAACAAAGTGTTCCTCCGTCCCTGCACGTTACCTTGGTTGCAGTTGTGAGAGTGAAACCTCTGCCAGCCGGGGCAGCACTCCGGGTAGAAATGTGAAGGAGGTGCCGCCCTGCTCACCTGCCGGTACGCCACCGAGTACACAGTCCTGTGGAGGCAAAACACACACGCACACACACAGTTACAGTCGGGTTTTCCTGATTATTCACAATGCTGTCATCACCATCTTATGTGCGGTTGAGCCCATCCGGCCTTTTTCCCCGTGTTCTGTCAGACCAAGGGAGCGCTGATGAGAGGATGGGAAATCTGGGCGAATATTGAAACCACAGACCACTGACGTCCAAGAGTGTGTCAGAGATGAGGGAGGGAGGGAGGGAGAGAGGGGCAGGATAAGAGATGCAAAGATCCCACTGGAGCCTGAGCTGAGACTCTGGTATGTTTGCTTTGCATGCAGAGATACAAGGTGATAAACCGAAGCAAACGGCTGACAAACAAAGTGTAAAAGCGATAAGTAATTCAATCAGAATCCGGACGGGATCGGAGGCCCTGCAGTAACCCACGAAAACGGGCGCAAAACTCCCAAAGTGCAACTGAATTTTGGCAGCGAGGGAAGAGTTAAAAACAAAAGATTAAAATGGAGGGAATGTAACGGGGAAGGAGGGGGAAGGAGGGGGAGGAGGGGGGGAGACCCGAAAGCATCAGAGCCGGAGAGAGATGGAGAGTGTGTAAGTATGGAGGGAGACGCGGTCCAAAATAAACATGACCGCGGTCTCTGCGGGCGGGCAGTTCATTTCCCGTAGTTACACAAAGTGCTCGATATTTAGATTCCACCCAAATATGTGCCACCGTGACCCAGTTCTGTGTCAGACATGTATTTTTGTGTACGTGTGTGCATGCAGTGGAGAGAGAGAACGTCTGTTTTATCCACTCACAACTGCACACCGAACCATTTCCCTTCCTAAACATGTTAAGAATTATTCACCCCTTCATGAAATAAACATTCACTGGAGAGCTTCTTGACACCACGCTGACCCGAAGTCCTCGTTTTTTAGAGCCGGACCGCACAGTCCAGCAACCCGTCTGATTTTATTGTGATGTATCGAGGAGCACGGAGTTGTTGTGACTCACTTGTATGTGCTGCAGAGGCGATGTCCGTGACACAGGGTGATGTAGGGCTTGTGCACCGGCTGGACGTACGACTCTGTTGCCGTGACAACGTTGTGACGGTGGTCCCGACCGCACACCCTCCTCCTGCGAGAGACATGGAGACATGTGATTGGACGTTAAAGGACAAGTTCTCCT
The DNA here is from genome assembly GCF_900880675.1 of Sparus aurata. NCBI lineage: Eukaryota > Metazoa > Chordata > Actinopteri > Spariformes > Sparidae > Sparus > Sparus aurata. The sequence goes on along the minus strand of NC_044198.1, from coordinate 23,693,919 downwards.
CCCCCCCCCCAAAAAAATCAAAACGTAGTCATTGTGCATTCACCCTCATGCTGGGGGAAAGTTGCGTAGCATGCTTTTATCTGAAAGTGAAATATGAAGATAGAACCAAGAGATAATTAGCTCGGCTTATCCTAAGATTTGGAACAGTGGGAGTCAGCTAACTTGGTTGTTGAGTAACAATACACTTCGTCAGACAAATACTATGAAATTACAGCTAGGAGACAGTTATCTTAGCCTAGCTTTAGACCTAAAAGTGGGGGAGGCAGCTAGCTTAGTCGCTAAGTGACAAAACACTAGAAGTTAAATTACAGCTAGAGGAGAGAGTTAGCTTAGCCTAGCTTTAGACCTAAAAGTGGGGGAGGCAGCTAGCTTAGTCGCTAAGTGACAAAACACTGGAAGTTAAATTACAGCTAGGGGAGAGTTTGCCTAGCCTAGCTTTAGTCTGGAAATAGGGGGATACAGCTAGCTTGGTTGTTGAAAGACAAAAAACTTGTGTCTGGAAGTTAAATTACAGCTAGGAGAGAGTTAGCTTAGCCTAGCCTTAGTCTGGAAATAGGGGAATACAGCTAGCTTGGTTGTTGAGAAATGAAACAGTCATACCTGAAAGCTAAATTATAGGTAGGAGAGAGTTATCTTAACACTTAACTTAACACTTGACTTAACACTGGGGGAGGCAGCTAGCTTAGTTGCTAAGAGATAACACACTTGTATATGGAAGTTAAATTACAGCTAGGAGAGAGTTAGCTTAGCCTAGCGTAAGACTGGAAAGAAAGGGAGACAGCTAGCGTGGTTGCTGAGAGATGACACACTCATATATGAAAGTAAAATGTGACGTTATAGCGAGGAGACTTAGCTTAGCCTAGCTTTACACTGGAAACAGGGTAGAGAGCTAGCTTGGTTGTTGGAAGACAATACACTGGTATTTGATACAACACCTTTATATTACAGCTAGGACAGAGTTAGCTTAGCCTTATCTTAAGACTGCAAACACGGGGACTAAGCTAGCTTGGTTGTTGAAAGATAGACTTGTATCTGAAAGTTAAATAAAAGCTAGGAGACGCTTAGCTTAGCTTAGCTTAGCTTAAGACGACAAAAAGACATCAAGCGCCTCTAAATTACACCAATTAGCATGCCAGAGAGTGTGAATACTGTCTTTTAAAATCTATTTGGGATCTCTGCGTTTCTGGAGACTTGCATTCAGGACGTTTTTATTTAACTTGCTTCAAAATAAGCGCACATCTACTTCTGCATTTTGCTGTGAATCTTCAGAAATGTCTTGGGCACGCCACCAAACTTCAACCAACTTGTGTGAACTTGTCCTTTAAAAGCTGGACTTTCGGCTTCAAAGAGCACCGGAAGCTGCGCTAATTTTAGATGATGAGATGTTTTAGTGCTTATAAGAGATATTTATAGGTCTTTAAGTGGCTCCAGTGGAGTTGAGAGAAAGCTTGAACAACTCCAGATTAAAGCCTCACGGTTTCTGTTTGTCACCATGAGTTGGCGTGCGGCCTAATTGCTCCTGACAGACCCGCGCAATCACTCCTGAATGTGTCAGAGTTAAGAGCCGATCTTTTGACCCGTGACTCCACTTTGACCTCGTCGTTTGGCTTTCGGTTTATTTTTGTCTTTTTTGTGCAAACTGACTGAAAGTGACAAGGTGAGGCTGCAGACTCGCAGGCCTGCACGATGCAAACGTTTAAAAGCGCCATTCTGCTGAAATTTTTGCACACATCCGAGAGTGGGCGAGGAAAGAGGTCAGGAAAAACAAACAGGTTCTGAACGACAGCCCGAGGAGGAAGATGTGTAGATGAACAGACGACAGGTCGTATAATAAACACAGGAAGAGCAGCGGAGGGAGCTGTTACCCGTGGTGAGTGCCCATCACGTGAAGGATGAAGAGGGAGGAGGAGAGAAGCAGCGCTTGGTACATCGTCTTCCTCTTTCCCACGTTCCCCTCGCTCGGTCTCTCACAGTCACTCCTCTGACTGTGCCAGTCGGAGAGGAAGAGGAGGGGAGGATGAAGGGAGGGGAGGAGGAGGAGGAGGAGGAGGGGGTCGTGGATCTGAGCCAAAGTCCTCCTCACGCTGAGTGTGTTTGTTCTCCTGCAGGAGGGTGGCTCCAGCTACCTGTAACAGAGATTAAAGCAGAGGTTCAGCGCTGTTGTTGCACCGCAGCTCCTTCAAATGTTTAGTTTTTACTAGTTTAGCACGAGCAAATGCTTCTAAACTGTTCATTTTTTCCCTTTCCGAGGTCAGAAAGGACAAGAAATCAGAAAACAGAGTGCAATAAAGGGCACAAGACGTCCTCTAAAGACATTCTACAGATGTGCTTTTAACTCGGTGATCTCAAGACTGTCCATTTGAATTTCACGTTTCCTCCGACGCAAAACAAAGCCTGTTGATTTCTACATGTCTAAACTAACCGAGCACATCTGCAGGCATCTGTGCATCACCTTGAACTCTCTCTGACCTCCACCTGCACCGACTCTGAGACTCGCAGAGACAAAAGTACGAGGGGCAGAAAAAAGACAAAAGCACTCTCCCTTCACAGCACTGCTCACTTATCCCCTCACACCATTCTGGATTATTACATACTGCACAGGATTAAAGAAAAAAAAAAAGGGCCTGAGCGGAGTGCATGACAGTGGGCTCGAACCTGCCAGACCAGATACTAAACCCCCTTTGAAGGACCCTCTTAACTGGAGGTGTTAAAGCAAGCCGGGTGCGATGGGAAGGTCGAGGGAGCACTGCAGCCTGCAGAGGAGAGAGAGACTCCTCGGCCAACAGCTCGCATGTTTCTCTGATCCCCGGCTGGCTCCACGCCCAGAGACAGGACACGCACATCTGTAAGCCCGTGTGTTTCATTCACAAATCACCGAGACTCGCAGCGCAGCAGGGGGCCACTTTAAACACAACGTGCATCATTAGATCGGCAGTGAGGAGGGTGCTGCAGGGCGAAAACAGCAAGTCCAAGAGAGTTCATATCAGATGGGTGCAGAGAAGTAGAGACCCGACAAATACGCCTGATTAAAAGCTTTTTTATCATGTTGCTATGAAAGTTTATTAAGTCTTCCTTGTGGGATGCAGGAAGTAAATCATCAACACAAGATAATAAAAGTCTCTCTGCAAAAAATCGATTTTTGGATAGTGTAATTATTAAAGCAAGACTTTCATTCCCTCACAAAAAAAATAAGGAATGAAGGATATTTTCGGGATTTTTTTTGTAATGATCCTCAATTGTGGCTATCAAACACAAGATATGTGACAGGAGCAGGATATTTTACAGTTAAACAATAAACTTTATCATCTGAAATGACACCAACTGTAAACCTCACTGGGAAATAATCAAAATAACTGACGTATTTCTGCATCATAATCAGCTTTGACATCTGGACGAATCAAACTATGGAGGACCGAAGCTGCAAAAATCAAATGAATAAATAAACGGAGCTATAAATATATGAATTTGGAATTAAATGTGCCGAAAATCAAATCAAAAGACGTTTGCAGTGTCGCGAAAAGTTTTAAACGTGAAATTTTACGGGAATAAATGCACTTCAGTATCAAAAACAAAAGTAAACGTATATTAAAAGTCTATTTAAATGTATGTAGGAGAAAAAGTAACTAATAACTAAAGTTATCAAGTAACTGTAGTGGAATATCTGCCTCCAAAATATAATGGAGTGGACATATAAAGTAATAAACTCAATGATATAAGATTGTTCTCGAGTAAAAGTACTTAGTTACAACCCATCGCTGCACGTGCCCTGACCTACTGACACATCAGGAGTCACTCGAGCATGCGCACTTCTGTCTCTCGCCATGAGAGGGCGCCGTTTCACAGCAGTGCGGTGGGCAGGAGAGCGACATCCTGCAGCAGCAGCAGCAGCTCCGCACCGCTCACGCACAACGCACGCAGTCACACGCTCCCGCATGAAGACAATAAAGTCAAAGTCAAAGTAAAAAAGCGCGTTTTAAGCTGACATGACGGAGGAAGCATGCATGGATATAAAAACATAAACCACAAACCGTGCAGCGAACAACCAGCTCTCTGAGAGTGATAGCCCCGCAAAACACACACTCACAGTTACACACACGCACAGTCACGCACGCACTGGCAGGAAGCAGAGAGACGCTCGAGGCTGGAAACAAAACTTTTTAGTCCCCGTTATATTCCGACTGTGGTGCGTTCAAAGTCCAAGTGATAAGACAACTCCAGGCAGCAGTCAGGTCTCTCCTCCAGACTGTCAGGCAGCGCATGGGGGGTGATGTAGGACCTCCTCCCCGCTCCTCCAGCTGGGTGTCCCGCAGCTCAACGCTGCCGTGCGCCTGGGTTTACCGCGTGTGTGACGTCATACGTTTCGTTTCTTTTTCTTTTTCTTTTTTTTTTTTCATTCATAACCTCCTGAGAGCTTCACGCGCTGACTGACGGGCACAGGGACCCAGCTGCCTGTGTGTTAAGGTGGCAGCTGGTGGGATTAAAGGGCACATTCACAGTTTTTTTTTTTGTCTGTCTTGAAAGAAATACTGTTATTTTAATATCCAGACCACCTCAGGAAGTATTATCTGACCCTTAACAGACTGAAAACAGAAGGGTACGGTTGAACAAACACTTTATTTTACTTTTGAAGGTTTGAATCTTCATATGAACTTGAAAAATGTATATGTTTTACAAAAATAATATCGCAGAATTCACGACTGTTGATAAACAAATGTTTTAGAATGACAATTGTCTAGTGTAGTTCCTGACTTGCTTCCAATGTAAGCGGCTGGGCAGAAAATCTCAAATTAAAATCCAAATGTGCTTTGTGGTAAAAAAAGACGTCAGCTTGGGAAGATTTCCTCTTGATTTAAAGGAAAGTTGAATCACATTTTTTGCACTGTGAGTTTATTTGGAGGTACGGGGTTTGGACATCAAGAGGAGTGATCACGTATCCTTTAATTCACAGTCGAAGGAAAACCGCAGCTATTTAGAGTTAAAAGGAAAACTTCCTGTTTGTGCAAAAGAAACAAATGTCTGTCAGATTGGAATTACACTTTATAGCAATTAAGAGTTTTAATTGTGCTTTTTATTTTATTAATTCTGCAAACACTAATGTGGTAATTACACTCCTTTCCTTAGAGAATTAACACAATAATGATATTGTGCTAAAAAGAAAACATATTAATTATTCCTGGACACGTTTTATGCGCTGTAGTCGACTAATGTGTTGACGTTTTTTCAGTTTGGTTTTTTTTCAGGGCTTTATCGCATAAAACAGCTTCAGAGCGACAGGAAGCAGGATGAAGGAGAGGACAGCCTCTGCACACGGAGCACATTTCTACTGAGAAGTAATCATACAACCGTTTGTTTGATTGTTTGATTGTCGGTTGGTTTGTCAGCACGATTACACGAAAACTACTGAACAGATTCCCACTAAACTCACAAGGAGGACGGCTCCCGGCCCAGAACAGACCTCGCTGACTTCTGGAGCGGATCTGGATAAATTGACGAATGCAGGAACTTTTTTTCTCACTATCTTAAACATTTCCTATAATTCCTCTGAGAACGATCCTGACGACTAGAATCAGGCGTATTAAGGTGGACGGTATCTATGTGTCGGCGGAGGTAGGCGCTCTACTGAGTGCCGTTGTCGCTGTGAAATGAACAAACACGATCCTTTTATTCTCAGACATACGTTTGCGCATAAAACCAACTCTGTATATTTACTGCAGACCTGTTCAACTGACGGCCCTTTAACAACCTAATTGCGGTCCTTTGGAGGTTAATGAGAACATTTATTAAAAGTACTATTGATTTCCTTTTAAAGTTTTAACCCAAGCTTTCCTGGCAGAGGGAATTTAGGCAAATCAAACTTCTTCTTCTTCTTCTTCTTCACTACTGAGTTGAGGTCGTGTGACTCGGGCTCGTCCTGCAGGATCCTCACGCTTCACATACATGACAACTGGATCAGATATTCTGTTTGTAAACTGTGATCGTGTCCGTCCTGCGAGACGGATCCTTCTCTGTAACTCTATCTGAGATTTCTTCCTTATTTTTTTTTCTCACCTGTTGAAAAGGGTTGGTTCACTTGAATCGAGAGTCTTAGGACGGAGGTGATCGCCCAAACTGAGGCAGCATATGTGATTTTAGGCAACATAGATAAAACTGATTTGATTTTAATAGGCATATTTTTCAGTATTTACGAGGCCTCAGGTGTTGTGTGCACCACATGTAACAACATCTGGCCTGTAGCTACATTACTGTCCATCTCTAGCATGTTTACATTTGCTTGAATATGTTGAGCTTGTTAGCTTTTGTCCACCTGTCTGCGTTTGTGCAGGTAGATTACCTGAAATAAAGTTCTGACCTCGGAAATGAAAATAAAAACAATTTCAAAATAAAATTCAAAAAACACATTTCTACATTTTTTCCAAGTGTGAACATGAGTATTTAAGAAAAATACAAAATAAAGGTGGAATAAACTTACCCTCGCAATATGAGGTCATCAGGTGCGTGTGCGCGCGCAGGCTGAGCGGCGGCCGTGGGCACGAGCCGCCGGTCTGGTGGTGCGTTAGAGGACTCGTCCATGTCGCCTCTGTCTTTTAAAACGTGCTGCTGCTGCGTTCAAATCAAACAGCTCAGAGTGCTGCTGGGTCGAGCTGCTCCCTGTGAGTCTGCCGGCGACAAATGAAATGTCTTCGGGCGTTTTTCAGTTGCTTTTTATGCAGGGCTTCCTGTGGAACGCAGGAATTGGACGGACAATCCCAAACCGGACTTCCTGTGAGTGTTTGCCGCTGATAAAACCCCTCTCCTGCACAAACACTCTCCATCCTGCTCAAACCGCTTCACGAATCTGATTTTGAGGCATTTTTCTGTCCCCATTGTGCAGCAGACATCTTGAAAGGGGGGGAGAGAGGTGAGCGAGAGAGAGAGAGGGGGGAGAGAAGAGATGCCTGCAGACATCTCACCTCACGGCCTCCTGCTGCCTTTACAGTCCAGAGGAAAATACAGGAATCATCAACTCTTTTTTTCATATATAAATATTTCAGATACCTCTGCCGGTGGCTCATGCAGCCTCATGTTTTCTGAGATACAATCTGTCAAATTGCAGCTTGTTGAGGCCAAACTGCTGCACGATAAGAAAGAAGTCTCCTCTCGTCCTGCAGCTCAGGCGACTGGTGAACAGACATCTCATGTGCAAGTGACTACGAGGAAACTTTAAAGTGTTCTTCATGATTCCTCCGATCATATATATCACATATAAAACCACATATAATGTACGAGATCTTTGCAACAGTATTCACTGCTATTAAGGGGCGGTGCACGTTAAAGGAGAAGTTCACCCAAGTTTCAGTCATTATCTAATGACACACATGCCGATGGGAAGTCAGGTGAAGTTTTCTTGTCCACCAAACATTTCTGGAGCTTCACAGCAAAACAGAGTTTGCCTAAACAACTGAAGTAGATGGGGACTTGAGTACTGAAGGGATCAGACGTTATAATATCAGCTTGTGTAAAATGTCTTTTTGTGTTTATTAAAGCAATGAAATGTCACTTCCTGGAGAAAGACAGTCGATTGTTGAGTCTCGACACTTTGGGTCGGCAGCTTGACGATCATGGACGAGACTCTTTCTCCAGGAAGTTACTTATTATTATTATTATTACTTGTATTTGATCAAAACACATGTTCACATACCAGTATTTTGTATTATATTTTGAGATGGTTGACAAGCAAGTAATTGTGGGCATTTCAAGGGTCTTACTGCCACCAGGAGGCCCAGACGGAGGAGAAAAGACCACGGTCTAATACTTTATTTCAATGTTTAGACACTTATTTATTCATTTTTAGACATAAGATATACTTTCTTTATAGGTACATGACTAAACACTTGCATATGAATACCAAAATGTAAATAAATAAGCTCAAATAAAACAAAATTAATGATAATCATGTGGCGTTTTAGTAATTCTGTTTACCAAATATCAAGTTATACGAACAGTCTGCCTCATGTGATCATTTAATCCCATCATGCTTGTAGAATCAATCGATTAATCATGAATCATTTCCCGCCCTGGATGTTGTTCTTGGAGACTGTTTGGTGATTTGGGATTTAGAAAAAAAAAAAAAAAAAGCCACATCGAAGCTTAAAAATTGTGTTTTTGTCGGAGCTGGTTCTGTGAAAACAATCCTCCATTCAGTATTGTTCTGCAGTGTCCAAACAGCGGAGCAGCTGCTAAATGAAGCGTGTGGCCGGCTTTTGTTTTCTCAACTGCTGTTTTCAACAATTGTTTCCAAATTCTCAAATTAACTTTAGCATTTTTTACACTCGTTCCTGAATTCCTTGGCGCCGTGAAGACTTTGAAGAATTTCCACATTTTTAGTGACGCAGCGCTCAAAGAACCAAACTTTTAGCCTTTTTTCACGGCCGGCGTGTTTGATCCAGTAAAACCTGCTACGGGACCTGATTTATCATGCTTCCCGGTCTTGTGAGAGTCCTGGGGAGTTTGCTCTGGTGGGGTCTCTGATGTTGGGGCCTCAAAAGCTTTCGGTAGTCGCCGCTGACATGATGCATTTAAGACAAGCCGCTCCTCCTCTGCCTTGAAGTCCAGCTCGAACTGACAACCAGGACCCATTTGTCATTCTAAGTATGTGCAGAACCAAACCGCGTACACACAGTAAAATGTGAGAAACTCTTAATCTTTACACTCTGGTGTGTTTCTCTGTCTGCTGAGGAGTATTTAGTGCTTAGCTCTTCTGTCGCTGTTCATTTGAGGGCCTACGCTGACCAAACGTATGATCCGACACTCCCTGCATACAAAGAACTATTTTCTCTGCGATAACAAAAGAGGCTACGTGCTGAGGCGCCATGGGAAAGCTTCGCTTCGGGGTCGCAGGTGACCACACACCAACACACACACCAACAAGGCTGATCACTCAGAGGGGGCACATCAGAATATAAGACGCAAAATCAGTGTGGATGTTGCTGCCTGTGTTTGTGTGGGAGCTCGTGTAAAAGGAGGCCGAAGAAGGGAGGGTATCTCTTTTTTTTTTAAGGAACTCTTTTCATTCTTTGAAATCAAGACTTGGCCGACACAAGCAACGTTTTTGCAGTCGGTGTTCCAGATTTGTCCGAGAGGAAGATGCGGGAGAGGGAGGAGGGAGGAAAGGAGAGGGAAAAAAAAAAAAAAAAAACTGAAGCAAAGCAGCACTTCCTCTTCGAGAGGAAACAGGAAAAGGCTGGGGGAGCGAGATTCTGGAGCCTGCTCTGATGGAACAATAAAAATCTCACTTTGGCAGGAAACGGATCTGCGTCAAAGAGGGCCTGACAGATTTTGCTAAAGGGCAGTAGCGGTGACCCTGGAGGGGGGCACGAACAAGAGGGCAGCTGTGCCCCAACAAACAACTCTGGAAAAGTGCAAATTCTGAGCACATTTCAGCACAGATTTCAGGTCGTTCTGTGTAGCTGGGCGCGCAGCAAAGCGCGCACATGGACCGCAAACCTTTACGAAAACCGCAGTTTCGCTTTAAGACGAGGAATAATACCTGCAGAAATAACGGGGGAAAGGTCCAGGAATGTGTGCATGCATGTGTGACTGCATCAGTGTGTCACAGAGAGAAATATTAAACGTCTTCATAGCCATCAGTCTGTAATCGGTAGATGAACGCCGTTATTCCGTTATTATTGGTTTGGTTTGATGAAGGTGAAGGGCGCTGTCGAAACACGACGGTCCGAAATCTGGGTTGAGATGTGCCTCGTGCCCCGAGCGAGAGGAAGGATCTGTATTCCCCCTCCCTCTATCATCTATAAGGATGGACTTGCATGCACTAAGTGTCATATTTACAGTATCGACAGAGGGTACAGAGGAAACTTACAACATCATTGCACGGTATAAACTGCAGCTACAGCTGTACTGTGCATATATATTTATGTTTCTGCCTTCATGCCGCCGACACTGTGTCCAGATGTCGATGTGATAAAACAGCGTACGCTAAAATCAACACCGTGAGCAGTGCTAATGCTAGCAAGCAAGGCTAACTAGTGGAAGGTACTCCAAGTGAAATACAAACTCAACAGCGTGATGATTAATCCCATCTGTTGAGTGTTTTGTTAAAAGCGCGTCATGAAAAAGAGGGATTAACGTATTTCATTAAAGTTTTCAGGGCGTCTTCAGGCAACGAAAGGCGTCTACGCTTACTCCACAAATATCTTAAAACGCAGAGATACGCCAAACAGCTCTGGTGTTGTTACAGTCTCTTGCAATCTTTTTCTACCGCAGAAATGATGACGATCGAAGTTTTCAATTCCACTTGAAAAGGCTTTCTTTTCTTTCTCCCTCTTCCAAGTATCCAATCCGAATGGTGTGCCAGTGTTTTAGAGTCAACGTGTTAGTCACCGAGCGCTAATGGGCCGACTGTAAGTGAGCAGAATGAGCAGTGTTCTGCAGAAAACTGCAGCTTTTAGAGATCCGATACTTTAATGTGGTTATAACGTGCATCACTGCCGAGAGAAGTCGGGTCAGACTTGATGTTGTGCGATGGTGTTTGCGCGGGTTCGAGGGCAACACTTCCCACATTTCCTCCTTTTTTTTTCTAAGGCGATCTGTTATTTGTTAGTCTTAATAAATGCTGAAATGCCAGTTGTGTCACATTTGATCAACTCTGCTGATTCACAAGTGACCTGGGAACCAGAAGGTGTACAGCATGCGTCTCGGCTCTGCAGGATTTCCATGCTGAGCGGCCAAACAGGACATCCTGATGTCCAAGGCCTGCCACCAGCACCATCGCTCCCCCGCCGCCCTCACAAATTAGACAAAGCAGAGGCGTGCGCTCATCCAGAGACTTTGCGCTGGTGGTCCTGGCACTTCCTGCGCGCGGCTTCAGCGGCCAGGAGGTAGTTTCAAAATGCATAATTCAAAACCGATGCAGCAGAGCTCTCTGTGACTGAACCAAACCGACTCATTTCTGACAGTGTACATATTTAGTATGCAAGTACAAGTTGTGGTCGTGTAGTGTATCCGTCCTGCTGCTTCCAGCTCCCCCCTTGTCGGTCCTGACATCAGCAGCGTGGAGAGATTAGGGAGTTTATACACATTCCACCAAACTCTCTGCGTCTCAGAAACACATGTGAGTCTGATTGGCTTATTTACCGTAGTAATCAAATTCTCTCGCTCTGAGGCGAACGTTTGGAACGGTGGCCGTGTCGACTGCGGTCCGCCGCCTCCCAAGACTCGCTCTTTGAGGCTGCGGGAGTGTTAAATGTGGACACTCACCACGCTGCCACTGTAATCCTGAAATATTCTCTCCGCCAGCTTGTTCCAGATTGATTTAATGATCTGCATCGCCCCGGACTCTGGAGGTGTTGTTGATATTTCTCGGTTCTAGAATTCGTCACAGCGCTGCCAACTTTTCTGATGGCTTGTCAGCGGCAGCGTTTGGCGTTCAGAGTGTTGCTTTTATGAGGGGGGTATCGTTCGATCTCCTCTGTGGATAATTATGCAACGTGCAGAAATAGACTGAATGGGGAAGCGATACTGGCACGGGAATGTTGTTCACTTCAAGAACAGTTAGAGAGACGCGAAACAAATGTTTGCATTCTTCTTATGAAAGGTCTGCGGATGGTTGAAGTTGATTGCTCGGGATTTGTTCAACCTGCTGCTCGTTCGAGGGGAAATGTCATTGGATGGCCAAAGTCATTAGAATGAGTCATCTTGGATCCATGAATGTTGAAACCACTTCATGTCCCGCTGTAGTAGTTAAGATACTCGAATAGATGAGAGTAAACTTCACCGGTTGAAGCGTCAGGAGATCACCAAACTCATTAAGATTCATCATCTGGGGAACACGAATGGCAAGAAAAGTCATGTCAATCCATTTAATGTATGTTGAGATATTGAACTTTTCTTTGTGTTGCAACTTTTTTGGGGGGTTAAATGTAAAATTTACAATGTGGCAGCACTGTTCTCAAAGGAAGGGAAGGCCTGAAATTTTAACCCAGCGCTGCAGTGTTTGATAACCTGAGAATGAGACTCATCAATCAACCGTCTTCCCCCAGAACCGCCTTCCCTACAAGTACGGTCTGGTTTGCTTCCACCACCTGGGTAAGGTTTCAAAAAAGATATTTTTGGGTTTCGTCTGTCACAAACTTGGCTGCAGATGTCCCGACTTCCCATCAAAGATATCAGATATTTGTTGCCAAAAACACGTCTGGGATTGTCCCGATCTTGCGGTGTCACGTTTACAAATTGTGAAACTCAAGCACCATCCCCTCCACCTTCGTCGTCAGAATCAGAATGCGCTGCAGCTTTCTGGTGGTTCCTTTAAGCTTATTTTAAATGTGCAGCACTTTCTTGAAACTGAATGAATAATTCTGTTTTCATTCTCACAGATTTTAGATCCCCACATGACCTTTTTAACCGCTGATTCATCCCCTCGGCCTCGACCCCCCTTGCTTCAAAACTGACCCGTTAAACCCGTCTGTCCTGGAAGCTCCTTGCTACTGGATATCTGCTTTAACTAAAAGGCTCCACATAAGCAATTCTTCATTCAATTTTATGGATTGTTGATGCGGCAGCTCTGGTGACAGCCACTACTATGTTATCTACTCCGCTGAGAAGTAGGGACACTACATCAAAAGGGCCCGAGTGACATCGGGGTGGAGCAGAGAGCAGGAAGGTTTCTGTTCAGCCGGGCGGCCATCTGCTCAGAGCCGTCCTCTGGGAGAGAGAGCCGGTCCATTAAGACCAAGACCACCCAACACATGACATGAGCAGCCTTCCTCCCAAGACGTTAAGACTCGACCTCGCAGTAACTTGCAGAAGAAGTTATACTTAGAATTTGTCTGCGGATTGTTTTATTAGTAATCAAGTCATTGTTCACTCTATAAAATGAACCAAAAGCAGCAAATCATATTTCCCAAAACTGGATTGTTGGCCACATTAGCTTCATAGAAGCCGAGCAACAGCTGACATATCTCAACATCTACTGAATGGATTCCCATTAAACTCTAGTTCCGACATTCATGGTCCACAGAGGATGAGTCCTACTGACCTCGGCGACCGCCCGACTTTTCCCCCGAGCGCTACTGTCAAGTCGACTTTTAATTAGTCCTGTGCACACACACACATTCGCCAGCTTCAACGCTTTCCTTACAGCAGGCAGCAGCTCTTTTCTCAGCTTCCTCTCAGATGTCGGTGTAGAGAATAAAGACGTTTAATGGAACATGCCGGCATATAAGTTAATGTTGAAGGGCTGTCAGAGGAGCAGCACGACTCCCCGTGCTGATGAGAGCTTTATGAGAATCCAGCTCTGTCTGTCAGGTTATAACGTGATTCTTATTGATGTGGCGAATTGATTTTCTTCTTTTTTTTTGTTCTCCCTCGGCGCTGTGCGGAGAGCGCAGTCTCCATAATGAAGTACAGTACTGTTTGGGTTGTTGTATTTTCGGGGAGCCATCAGTGGACCGCAGAGAGGGAATACCAACCCAATGCTGTTACTTTCTCCTAAAGTCTTAATGATGGGTTCATTAAAAAGGTATCTAGCTCAGTAACTAAGCGCAGATGGCTGAGAGGCAGTTATGGTATATCAGACGGAGACTCTGGAGGAGATTTATGTCAAACCGCAGCTGAACCCCGGGAACCTTGTGCGGCAGTCTCAACATTACAGCTATTTGATCTCCTGTCTGTCTCCGGTTCGCCACGAGATCCAAAAGCTTCGCTGTCCTTGACGTCCATTTAGTATAAACGTGATTATTCACTGTAGCTGCGGAGAGCAAATCAGGGCAAATCAGAGCTGACAGTTTGTTCAGCATTTCTGTTGAGCTGAGGGGGTAACACAAGGGGCATCAGATAGAGTATCTCCACAGATTGGAAACACTCAAAAAAATAAATACCGGCGTGTTTTCTTGCTTCTGTCAGTCAATCTAATGAGAGAGCATGAAAACAGAAATCGTGACCTCTCGACCTGCAGCGCGACCCGGCATGCTCGGCAGCAAAATGCTTAAATGAACAAGGCTGACAAATGGGCCTCTCTCTCTCTCTGTCTGATGGAGTTTTACAGCGACTGCTCGCTGCTGCACACACGTTTTATGAGGCAAGGCACTCTCATAACTATGTCAAAGACATTAGCAGCGAGGCCCTAATGTGCCCACAAAGTGCAACTGGCATTGTCCCGTCAACAACACCGTCTGCGGATCAGCAGCGCCGATGGCACCGAGGAGACGGGCACGCAGGAGGAGTCAGAGCGGCACGGCATTGAGAAGTCAACGGAGGCGAGGGAGGGTGATAAAAACCGAGCTCGCATGCAGGATAAACAAGCCATCAGCAAAACAATTGTAAGGCTGGATGTGGTTTTGCCTCGGTCGTAGAAAGATTTTAGTACAAACCTTTTAATGCGTCTGACAGACTAAAGCATGAATGTGTTTATTCCTTACTCATTCTACCGGTCAGAGAGGAATAGTTTGATTCTTTAAGAAATGTTACCATCGGTTTCTTGCAGAGGCGCTGGGAAGTCCTCACCTGAGAGTGCATAAAGTAATGTGTCCACTCAGACTTGTTGGCATTTGACATGTGACAGATGAATAATTAATACGTTTGATGCTGCGAGTTACATCCTGTTTATTGTGCTCTAATTAAAGGTATAATTTGTAGAATATGGTCAGCATTCAAAGGTAGCTCCACAAACATGTGGGGCAGCATATCACCAGAGTATAGTAGCTGTCCTTGACTGTAGCTAGCTAACGTTAATTATTTAGCTTGTGGCTTACGTAGCGGTGGAGCGAATTGACCTTGAGTGAGTCTGGACCAGGACCTCGGATCACGGACGAGGGCGCCCAGCTCAACAGCCTTCCAGCGATCTGTGACCTGACACAACTTCTGAGATCTATGGATGTCAGTTTGACATCAGGGAATAAAGTATGGAGGTGATTTACAGCGGCTCTGACCAGGAGTATGATGGGAGAGGCGTGCAGCCGGAGAGAAACAACAGACACGGCTGTCAGCTGCGGGTGAAAACAGCCCGTAGAGCTGGATTACTTTCACATCTCGCTCTGTGAATTGAGGATTTACTCCGACCAAACCAGAGGTGATTGTGGAAAGACAAACCGAGACTGTTTCGCTGCGTTTTATTTACTTTAAATATCCTATCATATCTCTTTCAATGAATAATCTACGTGAGGTGGTGTAAATTTACATCAGTGGTTTCCAAACGGTGGGTTTAAAAATGAGTGTATATTCAATAAGGTAGCAAACAAGAACGAACTAAGTAAAAAAAACAAACTTTTGACT
Organism: Sparus aurata; assembly: GCF_900880675.1. Lineage (NCBI taxonomy): Eukaryota > Metazoa > Chordata > Actinopteri > Spariformes > Sparidae > Sparus > Sparus aurata. The sequence goes on along the minus strand of NC_044198.1, from coordinate 23,678,655 downwards.
TTGTTTTGTGATGATTTAATTAATCTTGTATACTGAATCTTGACCCGTGTGTTTGGGAAGAAGTTATACACTCTGAGCAGGGAAAAACACTGTTTTATTGAATTCCTCAACACTCACAGGCTAACACAACCTGTGGTGAGGGGTTTGTTAGCGCACATCACTTCGTATTACTCGGGGCAGGAGACTGGGAATTGGTGTGGACATTTCTGAGTGGTCGTCAGACTGGATTTGGAAAAAGTTTTTCTGCGTTCCACTTCAAATCCCTCTGCTGCTGACTGTAGTTTCCTAGAGAGTCATTAGTGGGACTGCAGTCTTTGCTGGAGAAAAGTGGTGGATTTCCGGATGTCTGCGAGCGGAGAACTGGGCATCGTTGAGATGTCCCCGGAGAGATATACCCACTTACTAATAAAAGCCTGTAGACAGACGGTTGGTGAGCGCGGTATGACTGACATCCTGTCCACACCGATGCAACACAATGGGAGTGCCAGGTGTTTGGAAAACCTACACGTCGGGACAACATGACGTTTACTTTAACGGGAACAGAGATGACAAGCGCGCGATTTGTACATGTTGCATATGAAGTGGGTTATTGCACGCCACGCTGCGAGCACACACACAAATACACATATACACAGACTTCCTTTTAAGGGTCAGTGTTTATGCGAGTGCGCTGGGACTGCAGGGCTTTGGTATGTTTCTGGACCTCGGCCCTGAGACACACAAGGACGGGCTTGCCACAGGATGTGAGGGAGGGTGTGGTGCTGGAGTTTTCCTCATTCTCCCACAGACGCCGGGACACGGGACAACACAACACACACATTCTTTAAGGAGGGTTATAGAAAATGTACCTACAATGCTACAGAGAGATGGTGAAAACACATGCGTCCTCACCTCCACAATTCATTCATTCACAAACACGACAACACGCCCAAACCCAGTGTTATTTCCCACCTCGGCGCTGCCCAAACGCAGGGGTTAATGAACTTGTTTTGAATTCCTTCACCTCTCGACAGGAACTGCATTCCGAGCCTTGAAAATAGCGGCTAAAACAAAGAGAGGAAGTGATGTGAGAGGACTTCCTATCGACTCCCCTCTGAATTTATCTCAATCCTGCAGACTCGCTCTAGCTCGCAGCCCCACCCTAAAGCAGATCTGCCGCTCCGACATCAGCTCAGTTAACCCTTCGCCATTTAAACGTCAAGCGAGCAAACGTCTTCCAGTCGTTTCCCCCCCCTTTCTCATTCCCTCGGCCTAAAACCAGCCTGGTTGTGATTATCCGCCCCTATACTTGAATCTCTCCTCGATCCCTTGGAGTAAATGTAGATGTATCGGTGGTGAGAAGTGGAGGATACATCTGTAACGTGTCCGGGTGTGTTTTGCGCTTGATTCAATGCAAACCTGCTGTGACCCCGCGACCTCTGATTCGTATGGCATCCTGCTGCAGGGACAGTTCAGTGGTGGGCGACGGCAGAGAGCAAAATGTCTGGAGGATGGTGTCTCACGTCCATAAAGTCTGTACTTTCCCCCCTCGACTGTTTACTTTGTCACGACCCATTTGAATGTGACAAATGTTCGCCATGCAAATGACTTTCTTTTAGCAGCATACGCAAACCCTGGCTGCTCCCGAAGCGGAAAATATCAGCGTTTCTTCCATTCCACCGACGGCACAGGTACAGCAGGAATGACATGATTGTTTTTGAACGTCGGTTATGTAAGCGCACGTCTCTGATCTGCCGTCTAAATGGATGGAAATCATTTAGCGAGGCTTTAATGTCGATAGAATGGTTCTGTAGGCAACATTAGAAGTGGGAATGAGGGGTGGGACGACAGGAAGCATCGTTTAGTTACTGGCTCAATCTCCAGAAGCAGATCTTCCGGTCGACGGGTGCTTCCCTGCGTTAACGCTACAACAATATGTGAGTCACAGCGCGGGCTGATAGATGAGGAGATGAACAGGCGGCAAGGGCGGACTGAGAGGGGGATAAAAGCCCTGCGAAACCGCGCTGTGCAGCAGCAGCAGCGGCAGAGATGGAATTAGAAAATGTGTGATGTAGAAGAGCAGGGTGGTCTGTTTGGGCTGTAACGTTGCCCGCTGATGTGTAGCTGTGAAAATGTGTTAAATAGATACCTTCTGTTGTGATTTCTGCGGGGGGGGGGGGAGAGAGACGCTCGCACACCGAAAATGGAGATGATATGTGCGACACTCTGTCTACAAATCACAGCAGGGGGTACGTGGACGTGCTGGTCGGCCCGGCCGCCAGTTTATTTTTGAGAATAACTCAATGAAAACAAATCCAGTTCTTCCCCGACCACACTGGGTCGGGGATTGGGTTGCGTTCAAGGACAAAAACAAGCCCGACGGCCGGGTTTCCTGCTCGACGGATGCAGATATTCTTGTTTCTGTCTCTCCACCTCTTAATCATCCTCGTGGGTCTCTGTCATTGGCACCATCTGCGACCATTTCCCAGCGTGTAATGTATACACTGAAACACACACATCTCCCCAGCAGCCTAACCCCTCAGTGAAAAAAACGGAATGAAGTGCTGACATCCCATACAGGGGAAACCCCCTTTCGGTTCAGTCATGTACGTACACGTGCACGCACATTAATATGAGTTCAGGTTTCCCCCCGCTCACAAACTGTATGAATGTGATGTTGCGCTCTGCGACCGGTGGTAAGATTTAAAGGCCGCTAATGTGTGGGACGATGACCTCCAGAGCGACTCCCCCCCCCCGTCCTGCTCCCGGCCAGAGGAGCGCGGTGAGGTTCCCCCGCTTTTAACAAGTCTCTGCAGGCCCATCCGTCTTCCCAGAGAGCCTGTCAGTCTGTGCTCAGGGATTTATCAGGTTGAAAAATGAAGCGGCTCTCACATGAAAAGGCGCCATCGGAGGCTACCGGGCACAAAGGAGGCCTTACATGATTGTGGATGTCGCCGTCACAGAGCTGCTGTTCAGCTGTCGACAGAAAAGAAAATAAAGAAATAATCTGCTTCTGTTGATTTCCATTTTTCAAGTGATTGCTTGTAAGGCTTTTCACACACAGCCAGTCACAAACAAACAAACAAACAAGGCAGCGGTAGACGAGCAGCTCCCATGTTCTGCAAGGTAAAATGAGGGTTTTTATTGAAGAAGTCTGGTGGAGTTGAAGATGGCTCAGACGGAGATAACAGCTTCAGTTCCCCGTCGGTAAATCTCACATTTACAGCCGTCTGTCTGTGCAGGGAGCAATCGAGGCCAGTCCTCAAAAGCATCTTTGACATATTGTCTTTATAATTAGCGTGTCCTCTGTCATTTCATACAAGTTCGTGACAAACATAAACAATCAACTGTCCAACATTCTCATGTGTCGTGATGTGACGTGATTGATCGATGGTTTCATTCACGGTGTGAAATCTCAATCACAGAAAAAAAATTATTTAGAAAGTTTAGAGATCGTGGATTTTTTTTTCTTTTCTTTTATGTTTCATTTTCAAAGATCCTCTATTGATTTGTTTGGGAAGAGGGTTCACACCCTGAACTGGACTGATAGCAGCATTGTCAGAGATCCTTTAGTGATAGGAGGGTTTACTCTAGGAGACAATCGAGAAACCGAACTATGTAACTAACTACATTTCTGTCTTTTTGTTGTTTATCGTGAAGCCTTTTTGCATTTGCGTCTCTTATTGCGCTGAAAAGATGCCGAGATACAAATAGGGAACACTCAGTAACTACCTAAGTATTGATTGTTAGCCCAATTTCCATATAATAACCTACCAAAAACTCTTTATTATATATTAATTTCACTCGGTAATAACCCATTATTTTACAGTAATTATCCGTAATTATGACCTATTTTTGCCTGTAGATCAAAGACTTACCAAGAAAATATTAAGCTTCACTCGGAACAAGAAACTGTACTCACAGTTAAGAAGGAAGGAAGAAAATAAGTTTTCAAGCACTTAACTGTGAAGACAAAGATTTGATATGTGTAGAGACTTGTTGATTTTGTTTTTTACACATATGCACATGGTGGGTGGCAGTTAATCACAGCAGCGAGGCGGCTGGTGAGCTCAAACAGCAGCACACACACATCCAGACACACACTTGTTCAGACGGTGTTCGACCATTGATCACCAGCCTCACTTGCAGCTCTTATCAGCGTCTCAGGCCACCGCCTGTCTGCACCGAGTCACTTTCACAGTTCAATCAGCACTCTGTGACTCCCTCATCCCTGTAACAGCGTTTACTATCTCTATTTGTGTGAGTTTGTGTGTGTGTGTGTGTGTGTGTGTGTGTGTGTGTGTGAAGAGGAGGTCAGAGAGCAAAGGAGGGAGAGTAAATGAAAAGGATTCCTGAGGTATAAAGGTTTCAGATGGCTTGAGTGACCTCTCGCTCTCCATCTTTGTCGGGAAACTTAAAGCAATTAACTCTTATCTCACAGCTGAGCCTTTGGTACCATCGAATCCTTCTGTGTCACAGCTTTTAGTGATGTAGTGTGTGTGTGTGTGTGTGTGTGTTTGTGTGTGTGTTTGTGTGTTCACCTGTCCAAAAAAAAGGTTTTTTATTTTTGCAACACTTTTACACTCTTGCAATACGTTTTGTGTTCCCTCTTAATACTTTTGCGGTGCCTTGCAAAAATTTTGTACTACGTTTGTGATGCCTTTGCACTAGTTGAAATACTTTTACGCTCATTCGCAATATGTTTTGTGTAATTATACATGTAATTTTTCTTCCGTTACTTCTAAGCTAATTAATGGATGAAACACATCAACCTCTTTGGCCTCTCGTCCGGTCTTCTGCTGCTCTTGTTGGGCTCGTTAGGTAGAGCGTACAGGCCTGCTGTCTGCTGCCACCCTGCCTGTCTGCTTCGTCTAACCAGACCAGAGACACTGTGTATTAGTGTGTTTTTAACATATCATCAAGACATTTTCACCCGTGATTGTGCAACAAAAATATATATATTTTTTTAGCACTTTTCTTTTAACATTTTACAGCCTCGTCTGTGGTGAAAACCAGGTGTTTTAAACCAAAACATGATCTTTTCCTAACACCTAACCAAGTGTCTTTTGTGCCTAAACCTAACCGAGCCACAAGCACTGCGTTTCCACAACATGAAACCAGAAATGCTTCTAAAGAAATGTAAAGTTTCAACGTATCTGCGGTTTGCAGAAGCAGACATTCCCAACACTTAGTCTGGCGATTGGGTTTAGATCGATAGTTAGTTCGTCCACCTGCCAGTTGTCAAACTCTGGTCTGTTCTGTCAGTAGCTGATAAGTGACCTCCAGTGGAGCAGGTGGGTGTAAAACAAGCCCTGTGTTTGTTTGTTTCTCACCCCCCACCCACCCGCTGTTGCTTCCTCCTTTCATTTATTTTGGGTTTCCTCATTTCATCCGTCACGTTTCTGTCCGAGGCAGGTTGTTCCCAAGCTCCTCTCACAGCAGGGATTCACAGATGGTGGATAGATAGTTCACTTCTGCCATTTGATCCGGTTCAGATTCAGTTCAGCGTCGATCACATTCGAGGTAGCGACTCCTAACATCACACGTTCTGATCAGCTACTTTGACTGACTTGCAGAGTTTTTCTGTTTTTATTCTGTGGCTGCTTATTAACAGAAGAGTCAGCTCTGTACTCAGCTCGCCCCTCAGGACACCTGTTTGAGGAATCTGAGACCCCAATCAGTGTGTGTTTATTTAGCTTTTAACCCACACACTCGCACAAACACACACCCGAGCAAACAAGACTGAAAGGGACCGGTTACCTTGAAGGTCAGCACAGGTGTGATTGGCTGTTCCTGTCCTTTCACTGTTTTCCACCCGTGACAAACAGACCTTTTTGTCTCAGCTGTCACCTTGAAACACTCAGCGGTCTGTTTGCTTTTGGTCATGTGACCTTTACGACTCCTCACAGGCCGGAGTCGCTCAAAGAAAATCAAAGAAACACATTTGTAATAATTATATTTCCTTGCCACGTAGCGATAAAAGCAGCTATTAATCATGTTTTATGTGCTTTTTTTTATGCTTAGGTTACAGCTCACAGATTTTAAGTCAAATTCGTCATGTTTTAAAAACAATAAATAATACCACTGTTCAGCTTCAGTGCTTTAGTAAGCGCACTGGATCGATTAGCTCGCACCGTTTTACGGCTTGTTTTGAAACTTGGACTCTCAACTTGGAAATGGAAGAGTGATTCATCTCCCTAAAGCGTGACATTAGGAAAGTAGGTGTTGATTCTTTTATGTGTGTGTTATTATATAAACTATATTAGACTATAATTCCATTAAACCTGTCAAATCCTTTAGTCTCCTTCAAGGAGTGTTGTAAAAAGTGAAGTCAGACGTGAGTCAAAATAAAGATATCGTGTTAAAATGTTACTCTGTGAAAGCGAAAGTCACCTGTAGAGTACGTGAGAAAAAAGTTTAAAAAGTACATGTAAATGAAATTCTATATGTTTACATGTATGTCCCCGTTGTATACGATGGGTCGACCACATTCAGCTCCGGTGATTTCAACAGAACGAGTATGAAGCCGGGCCGAAGAACCTGCAGGGAGCTAATAAAGCCGAAGAAAAAGGACCCACATGCTTGGCTGACAGTCGTAAAACCTGATGAGGGAGCTGCGAGGTTTAAGCTGGGACGAAGCCAGAAAACTTTTATCAGACTGTACTAAAACATTAAAACACACTCAGCCACATAGACAACTGTGCAACACACACACACACACACACACACACACACAGCCTGCGATCATGCCAATCAGGAATGATAACATCAGTGTGAGATAGGAGTGATAATGAAAGAAATAATAGTGACGAGTGATGAGATGTAAATGAATACATTCAAGTACTGTATTTAAAGGGTAACTCCAACAATTTTACATGTTAAGAGTATCTCTTACAGGTCTTGGGGTAGAACTACTGCATATATGAAAAAGTTGTGGCTCCGGAGGAAGCTGGATGCAATCTGATAAATCACCTCCAGTGATGTCACTCAGTGGATAAGTTGCATTGTGGGTAATGTAGGTTTTAAAAAGGACTAAACATTTATTTGTGGATTAAAAAAAGGTTAGATTTTGATCACAACTGTCGATAATAAAGTCCAGCAGTGTGACAGGAGTGCAGAAGAGTGGACTGCTTTTTAAAAACATGGCGCCTACATTACCCACAATGCAACGTAGCCACATCACTGGAGGCAGTTTATCAGATTACATACAGACACAGAAAGCTTCATGCTACTTTTTCACACATGCAGTCGTACTCCCCAAGACCTGCACCTACATGTTGGAGGCAAATATTGTATTTTTTACTCAATTTATTTAATTAATTAAGTTACTTGTCACTTCGACGATTCAGATAAATTCTATCACTTATCGAACTTCCTTGAGCGCCGGCTGAGATGTTTTTTAAATCGTGTGCAGACAAATTGGCCAGGCCACATCAGTTGATCCCTAATCTGGAGGATAGAACATTAAACTGGGGTACCAACGTATTCTGGTGGTACCATTCCAGTCCAGAGTCCAGCCTACCGCCCTCCACGGCTGGACCCTGCCCGCTCTCCATCAACCCCCGTCTCTTGGTTTGGGAGGTCGGCTGCCAGGAACGTTCACCACCTGAGAGAGGAAGGCTGAGGCGGACGTTGGGTATGAGATCACTTCCTGCTCGGGGTCTGAATATAGTCGTGATGGGGTACAGGGCGGATGTTTACATAGTGGACTACAGGGGCTCCTGACACAATAGGGGACGGCTCATGTTTGTTGGATGACGGCAAGCATTGTGCTGTTGAAACGTACGCTCCCCCCCCTCACTCTCAGAGTTCCAGTTGTCCCTTTGTTGCTCTGTGTTGTCCTGTTGCATGCTGGGATGTCTGGACGACATTCAGCTTTTATGCTGCAGGACGAACACTTGCCGTGACATTTATTTGGCAGCCGGGAGAAAACCACAACTCATTCCTGCATGGAGCGGACTGTAATCTGGACTCATATACGTTTACACACACTGTTTCTGAATGACTTTCCAGGCTGGTACAGTAGTTTAGACCCTCAGAGCAGGTGGTTCAGGTTATCTGTGTCAAATGGACTCTTCCTTCCTCTCGGAGCTGTGTCTTGGCCTGTTTGACGGACTCATTCGGTCTCCTGGGTCACCGTCCATAAAGGTTTTTATCCACTCTGTCTGCATGTTATATAAAAGAAATGGAAGCACACGCACAGTTGGTCTGAATTCTTGATTTGGGAAGGATTTTCTCCAGTGTTTTGGGTGATTTGTGCCGTATTTCAGATGAGTTAACTTCTCCCCCGTGGTGGGGATCCATTGGTAAGCAAAACAAGACCCCTCGGTGACCACCATCCATTTCAGATGACAGACGAGTAACGTGTGAAAACACTTTCATGAAAATAGGTAATATAACTTCACCTCTGACGCCACGTAAAACACTCATATGAGATCTAAAACCTGGATTTGAACTGATTTATAACCATCACCTAGAGTTGAAAACCACAAGAACATCCAGCAAGATTCCAATCTAGTAAATGTGACTTCACGTTTCTTTAAGGTCAATATATTTATCTATCTTGTGACAACACTTACACTCTGGTCAGGTCTAGGCACAAAAAACACTCAGTTAGGGTTAAGAAATGATGATGTTTCAACTTAAAATACCTGTTTTGGTCATCACAAACACAAATGAAATGTCCTGTCAAATCATCCTTTTTTTGTTGCCAGAATAACGTCTGGATTTGTGCTGAGGTCTCATTAAAAACAGCCAGTTTTGCCGCCAAGGACACAGCTGGAAATATCAGCGACTGCTTGTCAAAAATGTCAGTTTTTGTCTCCACAGACACAGCTGGAGATGTCCCGAGGTCTCGTTAAGAACACTTGGATTTAATTGGGAGTCTTTTCTCAACACTAGGGCTTGACTGGACTTTATTATATATATTATTCTGGTATTTTTTCCTTTATTTTTTTTGAGTTTTACTAGAAATTTAAACAAACAACACGATCAGTAAACAGCGATAACAAAGGTCTCTGATTCTGAAACGACTTGAGGGCTAATAAACAACATTTTCTCTTCATAAAACCAACAATTCTTTGGAAGAAAATAAGTTATTTACATCTTTAAAGCCAGTTGAATACTTTGGATGCTATCGGAGGCTACAGTTTCTCAAATGTGAGGATTTGCTGCTCTTCTTTTGGATTATTTATGTACTATTGTTTTGACATTGTCAAGGTGTCACTTTGGAGGTAATTACGACGACATTTCTCACTATTTTCAGAATATTTACAAACCAAACAATCAATCGGAATAATGATAAATAACAACAATGGCAACAACATAACAAGAATATGAATTTATTATATTAAAAACAGTTACAAAGTGCTCTATATACACACAACATTGCAAAACAATTATAGATTCACAAGGAAAAGCCACAGAAATGATGCTTCTGCCTAAATGCCCAGAAATAACAATCTAATGATATGATGTATTATAGTTAGATTGTCAGAGGGTACATTCTCCTGTTTTAAATACCTTTAATATATCTTTCTGAATGTACTTTGAATGAAGAAACATTTTAAATGCAGGATTTTACTTGTAACGGAGTATTATTACAGTGTGGTATTAGTATTTTTACTAAAGTAAAGGATATGAATACTTCCTCCACCACTACAAAAACACTAGCAACAGTGAAAAAAGGCAGAAAAACAGAGGAGGAGGACGGGCTGCTGACAGAAACATCGATTTTTCGAACCGCAGCCTCATTTTAGTAGAAGATGAACGAACACTGTTCATGATTCTGTATTTCTGGTCGCTCTCATGTTGTGTCTGCGTTTTTTTTCTTTCTTCTGTTGTAGTTTCCATTACCACAGTGTTGAAACGTTTGTAGTTACAGTAATTCGGTTATTTGTGTGTTCTGCACTTCCCAAAAGACATCAATTTTCAAACTGTGAAGGGGAAAAAACCACTTGGCAGACGCAAGCGGTGACCTCCTCCTGGTGGTGGTGAGGGGTATAACAACTCAAACACAAATGAGTAATTGCTCTGGTGATGGTGGCCTAAACTGTCTGGTGGTAGGTGCAGTTTTGAGTACTTTGTCATATGTTTGTATTGTTTATTATTCCTTTATTTATTTAGGATCCCCCTTAACTTCTGTGATATTTCATTAACACAGATCTGCAACATTCAGTAAGACTTGAGTTTTTGACACATTCTGAAAGGTTCAATTTGCCCGACCAGATGTTTGACAGAAAGAAAATGTAAAAAGATTATTATGCTGCTCTTTGAATGTGTAGGATGCCTTATTGTTGAGTAGTTTTCATAATCTGAGTCACACTTTGCACGTGAAGTCAGGATCCTTTTACCACTTTGCATCTTAAAGGACATAATATGCATTTTCAGGCTCATTGTTTTATTTCGGGTTACTACTAGAATAGGTTTAAATGATTTAGTGCTGAAAAAACACATCAGGTGTCTCGTTCTGTCCGCTGCTGCAGCTCTGTCTGAAACTGCCCTGTCTCTTTAAGACTCAGTCTCCTCTGATTGGTCAGCTCACACATGCCTGACCCAGCATCACTTTCAACAGCAGAGCGGCTGTGTGAAATCTTTTCCTACACGCCAAACTAAATTATGCAAATGTGTGACTCCATGATGTCAAGGAATTGACGGCGGGATGACCGACGAGGCGTTTGAGGAGCAGTGTTTTCTGTGGGAAACAGGAGTTTTCTGTTTTTGTGGACTTTCAAGATCTTTTACAGTTACAAGAACCTATAAAAAAACAAAACAGCATTATCAGTCTCCTTTAACAATACAATATAATAATGCTTTTGCACTGTGAAGTTTCAGTTTTAGCCCCCCCCCCCTGTCTTTAAGGTGTCGATACCCAGCCTGAGTTAACTGCTCTGCACACTTTATATACAACTTGTGTCTCCCTCAATCAATTCCCTGATCTCCTAATCTTCTCTCTGCCAATCCTCTTCATTGCTGACTGCACAGGAATGCGCTCTGGACCCGTTTTGATTCTTAAAGTGGCCATCCAGCTCGAGCTGCCACAGGGTGGGGGGTTACAACAAGGGTGAGACGAGGTGAACCGAGGGGGAGTGGGGGGTCAGTGAGTGGTGGCAGTGCCCTCTGTTTATAGTGGGATTAGAGTTTGACCTGTCCCCCTCTGTTTCCCCTCCTCAAGACGCCACGACAAGTGCCCTCTCCAGTTCTTTAACCACTGAATGAACCGGCGCAGGAGAACTTTGTGAGAAACAAAAAAAAAAAGAGAAGAAAGGAAAAGACCGCCGATCGGGGCACTAAGATCTGAGTTTCCCAGAGTTTAACATGTTAAGACAAGCAAAACATTTCGCTCCGTCAGAGTCACCAAATCGTTTTCCAACATCCACAGTGAAGAGACATTTTGTACTCCGCAGGCGAAGGTATTCTTTCCCACTCGATGACTATTCAGAGGACTGCTCAGGTCCTAGATTTAGAGTGGGGGGGCTCGTTGCCGAACACCCCACTCATATTTTAATGAACAACAAAACTAATCGGCTCCACTCACAGCTAATGAAGCCCTGTCTGTCCGCGTAATGCTAACGTTCAGCCTTTTGATTTCTTATGGCTCCCTGAAGGGGCACTCCAGTGATTACACGTCAGGATCACTTAACTAATCAGGAAGTTTCCTCGCCTCTGGAGGGAGGCGAGGAAAATTACTCAAATGACATCACCGGAGTTAATTTAGTTTTTGGACTTTGGAGACAGCAAACCCTGATTCCTAAAAAAAAAGCTGGGATGCCGTGTAAAACATGAATTAAACAGATTAGGACAATTTGCTAATCCTTTTTTGACATATATTCAAATGAATACAGCCCAAAAATATGTAATGTTTTGTGTTGTAAATACCTGCTTAATCTGAATTTGATGTTTGTTTCAATTACGTTAGCACAGAGTTCATCAAAGGACTAAGACGACTAATAGGCTCATTAGATACTAATTACCTAATAATTAGTTAATCTTTTTGTGTACCTTTAAGTAAAATGTAGCATCATACTGAGTAGTTACCAAAAAGACCAATTAACTACTAATTAATTAATCATTAGTTACTCTTTTTGCTTGAAGTTGACAATCAGTTCTTTAATAACAGACCAGAGACGGCAGGATTCACAAAGAATATTTAATTGTAATTATCATCTTGTCACAAATACATCAAGAATTAATCCTGACAGTCGCATGCAACGTTAATGTTTAGTGTTCTGCAGTAATACCAGACCGTCACGTATGCCACGAAAGGAAAAGTGCATTGAAAAGTTTGATATTCAGTGAAAACAACAAGAAATCTGGAGACTTTGTTCTCGCACAGACAGGAAACTGCTTTCAGTTTGGACAATAGTGCTGCTGTTGGGCTACTTTCGAGCTTCTCTTGCACTTTTTTTCCGCAGCATTATCAAAGACAGCTCAAATCACGTTATCTTAGAGGAGTCTGGGCTTCATCGGGTGTCAACTGTTCCCTCGCTGCACCTTTTTCCCCCAAACCTCATCCCTAGGAACTCGAGGAAGAGCCCTGATCCTGGAACACAAGGAACACAATCTGACCCCGTCCATAACCAGGAAGGACACGGCGTCACAATGACAGGCTGCGGGAGAGGAGGGAAAAACACCAGCACGCAGCAGAAAACGAACTCCCTTTGTTCGCCTTGTGCCTCACCAGACAGTTTGCGATGGCAGATTTATGAGCGCCATCCTGATCAGGAGCTGTGCTTTGAAATCAGGAGATCTGGAGCAAAGTATCTAGCGTGTGAAGCATTGGAATTGAGCACTGCTCCTAACGTCACCCACTGAGTTTGTTTAAACCTGTTCTTGGGCTGCAGAGGCTGTAAAGAGGGTTTAGTATGGGAGGAAACATTTGGTATCTATAAACTACACAATCTTGTAACGGACGAGCCTGAGAGCAAAAACATAAACGTGAAGTCAATAGGTTCCCAGAGACGTCGACCTTATGACACAAAGCAAAAAGGAGGAATTACCTCATCTATTCAAATTAACCACATTTGAAACATATCAAGTCAAGTCATGTCAAGATGACGGTATTTATAGCTCGGTGTCACATACGTCGTGTCAACAGGCTTTAAAGGCCACGGCAGCAGCAGTTCCTCCTGACCCAGGTCGCTGAGACGACAAACTCCCCAAATATATAAGAGGTCAAGAAGACAAGCTGGCCGGTGCTGAATTAGAAATGTCAAAGCTTTAATAAAACGCTCCCCTTTGCTCCGAGTGGATTAAAAACCTCAGGTCAGTGGGGCTGAACATCTGGGAAGAATCTGGCAAAAACCGCTTCATACGTGAACGTCAGCCAGAGATCTTTATTATCCACATATCAGCCATACCGAAATACTGTGATGAAAATGTGGCTTAAGAGAAAAGGGGTTAACTGTTAGTTAGTTAGTTAGTTAGTTAGTCATTATTTATTCATCTAGTCATTTAATTGTGATAAAAAAGTTTTTTTTAACGAATTTAGTTAGTAAGCCGTTAATATCATACTTTATTTAGTCGTTTAAAAAAATTTATTTCGTCAATTTCTAATTTTCTATTTGTTTAGTTAGTTACTAATTATCTATTATTTAATCATTATTTATTTTCTTATTAATTAAGGGTTAGGGTTTTATTTATTTGTTTGTTTAGTTGCTCATTATTTATTTATTTATGTATTCATTTTTTAAGTTAGTCCTAATTTATTTATTTATTTACTTTGTTGTTATTCGTGTACTTAGTTACTTAGTCTTTATTCAATATTAATTAATTAATTAATTAATTAATCAATTAATTAATTAATTAGTTACTTACTTACTTACTTAGTCGTTATTTGTTTAATTATTTATTCAGTCTTTATTTATTCATTAATGTGTTTATTTATTTATTTATCTATCTATTTAGTTAGTTGTAATTTATTTATTTATTTATTTATTTATTTCTATAGTTAGTTTTTAATTAGTTTTTTGGGAAATTTGTTGTTTGTGAGTAAGTACAATGACTTTTCATTGGTTTGAATATAGCTTACGATAAAATAAACTGATTAATTGATTTAGATAACATTCAAATGAACAACAGAGTGATCAACATCTAACCTTTACATCACAAAAAGTTTTAAATTTAAAAGCCTATTTTCTTCTCCTTGAGACCTTATTAACACCTGTATCTACATTAAATCTTGAGATTAATGGGAAAAACTTCCAGGAGAAAGAGTTAAAAATAAGGAGACCCCTATGAAAAGTGTTGGCAGGTGTTAAAGTTTAAGCTGCTTGCCAAGTTCACTTAAAGATTTTCATAATTTTTAACCTGTTTACGTTTTTAATTAGTTTAGCCATCTTGGTTTATGGACTATGAGCTCCGTTGCTGTGAATTCAGACACTTGAAATCAGGCTGTGACTATATTGTTCTTCATGTGACTGCACATACAGTTTGATGCATATTGTCATCACACAGCTTACTGTAACAAAAAATATAAGCCAATCATTTTTATTAGACAGATTACATCACAAGTAATGAATTTGCTTTTATTAACAATGAGGATTAAAACTCTCAATAAAGATGGATGAGATTACCTTGATGTCAGAGATCATGTTCACTTGTTTGTCCCACATACAAACCTTCATCTGCTGTGTGCAGCTGCCCTCTGCTGGTAGCTGTGACATCATATTCCAGTTTCACTTTCTTTGAACTTGAAAACAATCTATGACGTGTTGCTTTATTTCCAGCTATGAAACATCTCCTGCATATGATTTAAGCAATATTCATTACAAATCTGTGGGTGTTGAATCTACAGACATGGCCGGATTGATCTTCTAGAAGGTCCAGGGGCAACAATGAGTTGGTGGGCACCTTATAACCCTTCTGCTCCTGTCACACTCAGTGTTCCCAGTTGAAGCAAAGTAATCATTTCTTCACCAGGTTTACAAGCCTACTTCACCAGCACTCAACTTAAATCATGTATTCTGCACATTCTGCTTCAGTATGTACCTAAATAAAGTCACAATTAATCATATCAAAACAAATCACATGGTGTTCTTGACTTCTGAGGCTCCCGGCAGCGCTTTGGCTTGATCATACGAGTATTAAACCAAAATCAGATTTTCAAACAAACGTATCTTATTTCTGTAGAAGTTACATTTTGATTGAGCTGAATGATGAAAGGTTGTATACCATATATTCAAACATATACATCAGCAAAATCTGTCAAATGGTCAGAATATTACTGTAAATGTTATGCCGTTTAAGTTGCTTAATTCATTAGGTCATCTCATCAGATAACCTGATGACAGTCTAAGTGCTGAAATGTTGTTGTCAATTAACTCTATTGCAAGTGAAGTGGACAGTGTGCGGGATTCGTTTTCCTGAATTTGTCGGCCTGCTACTACAGTCGCAGTCTGTTTTGGATTTTATGGTCTCCTACCGTTACTGTTTGACAGTTTTTTTTAAATGTATTTTTAGTAAACTGTTTTTTATTTGTTTATTCATTTATTTATTTACTTTGCTGAGGTTTGTATTAATTATTCCTGTGCATTCTGATGTATGATTTCTGTCTCTGAAACCCTGGCTATAAACAATTCGGTTCTTGTGGAGATGGTGGTGTTAAATGTAGGAAAATAAATGAATTTAAATAACGTAAGAAATGGAAAAAAAAATATTGAAAGTCTTTTTGAGTCTGCTTAACAACTGTAGAACATTTGTTGGCCCAATTATTTTGTTCAAGTTTAAAACTGTAGTCAGATATTTCAGTTTCAAACAAGTTCTGAATCAAATGTCTTCAGTCTGAAGTGGAACTAAAAGCCTCCGCGGCGCACTTCCCCTGTCGGAGCCTTAGAGCGTGGCACCCAGCGGAAGTAAACAGAAGCAGTTAGTAGCATTAGCTTCATGTGTGTAATGAGTGAAGTGAAGACGGTACTGAGTCACAGCGCAGCTCATCATTGGACGAGTTAAAAACAGAACAATGAGTTCAGTTGAGAGTTTGAGAGAGTTTGTCAACGAGCGACTAACTGCTGCTGCTGAAGAAATATTCAGCGTTTTTAAAACAACTATCGTCCAGTACGAGGAAGAGATCGATCGGCAGCGCGTCATGCTGGATATCTGCTGGAAACCCAAAGTAAAGTTACACAGGATAGGTGAGTAAAAGTTTATGATTTTAATAACAATATTATTCAGAGCCCCGGAGTGGCCACAGAGGGGGACATATGCATTGCAGCCACCTTTCACCACATCGAGCGAACAAACGAGCGTTTCCCGCGTTTCAGCTGCACGGCTGGGCGGCGAAACTCCGCCTCAGAAAATTATGATTTTAGACACTAAACGTTCTGAAAAATGTGGGGAACACTAAAACTCAACAGTAAGAGGTGTGTATCATTGGACCTATTAGGAAGACATTTCGGCATTGATTTTGAGTCAGTGGGTCAGATGAGATGGAAACTATTGGGAAAAATGTATAGATTTTACATTAAAAAACATTAATGGCAAATATGTGGAGCACTAAAGTCCTTTTAACGAGGTGTGTTCTAATCACCCAGTGTGTTAATACAATTCGGCATTGGTTTGGAGTCAGTGGGTCACATGACCTGGAAATTATTGAAACTTTGAGTATTTCTACTTGTTATTCTGCCTTTGTTCTGAGTGCCTCAGTGCCCTTGTGAATGAGGGATGCCTCTCAATGATCTCTGGAGGATAAATAAAGGTTGATTGGTTGATTAAATATTCTCTGTCTTTTGTTCTCTGCCCCTCCAGAGCTCCCACAGCAACATGTCTGTAAGGAGGAGGAGGTTCTCGCTGACCAGCAGCTCTGTAACCAGGAGAGGAACTCCAGTCTGGACCAAGAGGACCCAGAGCCTCCAGAGATTAAAGAGGAACAAGAGGAACTCTACACCAGTCAGGAGGGAGAGCCGCTTGTACTGAAGGTGGAGACGGATACTGTCCTGTTGACTCCAACACATGAGGAAAGTGACCACAGTGAAGCAGAACTAACAAGTGACCAGCAGCTCCTCTCTAACAACTCTCATGTAGCTGAGAGCCGAGACCAGAAAGGAGGAAAACATGGAGACTCAGGATCAGCTGGAGATGGAGAGCATAAGGAAAAGAAAAAACATCACGGAAGCAGAAGTCACAGTGATGATGCAAAAAACTCTACCTCATCAGACATTCAACATAGCACTGACCCAGGTAAAAAGTCCTTGTGTGACACATGTGGAAAGACTTTTAAGTTAAAATCCCAATTCAATATACACCTAAGAACCCACAGAGGTGAGAAGCAGTATTCTTGCAAAACATGTGGGAAAGCTTTCAGGTCTAATTTTGAATGGAAGCGGCACATGAGAAGCCACACAGGTGGGAGGCCATTTTTGTGCAACACATGTCAAAAGACATTCAGCTCTTGTGAAGACTTAATAAATCATAAGAGAATCCACACAGGTGGGAAACCGTATTCTTGCAAAACATGTGGGAAAGATTTCAGGTATAATTTTGAATGGAAGCGGCACATTAGAATCCACACAGGTGAAAGGCCATTTTCTTGCAACACATGTGGGAAAGATTTTGGGTCTCATGGCAACTTAAAAAAACATACGATAATCCACACAGGTGAGAAACCTTTTATCTGTAAAATTTGTGGGGTGGCTTTCAGGCAAAGTTATCGATTAACTAATCACACAAGAATCCACACAGGTGAGAAACCTTATACCTGTGAAATTTGTGGGGAGGCTTTCAGGCAGCGTTATCAATTAAGTTATCACTTGAGTATCCACACAGGTGAGAAACCGTATTCTTGCCAAATATGTGGGAAATCATTACGTAATACATGTAGTTTGAAAAGGCACATGAGAACCCACACAGGTGAGAAACCTTTTACCTGTGAAATTTGTGGGAAAGCTTTCACGCGAAAATTTTCATTAACAGTTCACATGAGAACCCACACAGGTGAGAAACCGTATCCTTGCCAGACATGTGGGAAAGATTTCAAGTCCCATTGTGAATTGAAGCAACACCTGAGAACCCACACAGGTGAGAAACCGTATTCTTGCAACACATGTCAGAACACATTCAGATCTAGTAACCACTTAAAAAGACATAAGAGAATCCACACAGTTGAGAAACCGTTTACTTGCAAAACATGTGGGAAAGTTTTCAGCCGACTCGCACACATAGCACTCCACATGAGAATCCACACAGGTGAGAAACGTTTTTCCTGTGAAATCTGTGGGGAGGCTTTCACTCTAAACAGTAATTTAACAGTTCACATGAGAATCCACACAGGTGAGAAACCGTATTCTTGACAAACATGTGGGAAATCAGTACGTGATTCATATAGTTTGGAAAGGCACATGAGAATCCACACAGGTGAGAAACCTTTTAACTGTGACATTTGTGGGGAGGCTTTCAGGGTTCGTACTCAGTTAACTTCTCACATGAGAACCCACACAGGTGAGAAACCGTAACCCTGCGAGACCTGGGGAAAGTTTGTCCGATCAGTATGCTTTGACGAGACATTTGATGACACGTACAGGCGAGTAGCCTTGTATTTGCTAAATATGTTGGAGGTGGATCAGTTCTAGTGTTTCATGTATAATTGCGCAACTGTAACTTTAAATGACGTACTTGAATCTGCTTCTATTATAATATTTTGACTAGTACGGACAATAGAAACACAGACAAAATCAAGGATGAATGGGAAAAGGAGAGCTGAGGAAACCTGCGAGGAATCTCTTTGTAATGTCAGTAGGTGTTCCATAAATGTCAGGCTTATATAAATCCAATTCAAGGTCATTAATAGACTACATTATACAAAATCTAGATTGCATAAGATGTATCTCCTATATGTGGTATATGAAGGTACAGTGCTCCAATCTTTGTGGTCATGTCCAAAAACTCAGCCATTCTGTGATAAAATATTTGACTGTCTGTCCGGAACGTATGACATCACTCTGAAGCCAGATCCACTAATAAGTGTTTTGGGGGCCACACTTGATTAAGCTGCTAAATTTCAGTCTCAAGCAGTTTTATTTATCATGGTACTGGCAAAAAAGGGAGTCGGTTCCAACTTCTGAGATGTGGATTAGTGAACTGAGCAGTGTATTACATCTGGACGAGCTCAGATATCACTTAAACAAGAAGCTTGAGTTATTGACAAATATTTGGAATCCTATTTAAACTTTTATAACTAGCAATGTTTGATAGTCTTATAATTTTACTAGTTATCTCTGTTTCCCAAGTATAAATTTATCTTGCTCATGTTAACATCCTTGTATTATTGTAATGAGCCTCCTGTTTGCCTTTGCCCCATGTGCCTGAGTGCCTTTGCTTTGTAAGCATCACCAACATGATATGTCTGACATCCAAATACCAAAACACTCTCGCTTTTTTTTCTTTTCCTGTCTTTTGACAAGTTGCCATCATTCCTTTACACGTTTGTGTTTGTTTATTTTAACGGTATGTTCTTTGTTAACTTATAACAGTGTTAGAGGAAATGTGTATTGTAATGCAGAGGGTACAAGGAGTCTTTGTTTTGTTTGCCTGTAACTATTTTTTTTTTCTTGATGACCACTTGTACTCAGTTTGACATGCTGAGAATTTCGTTTTATACAGTGATTGAGGGGTGGGGGGTATTCTGCAAGCACAATTTCTCTTTAATTTAGACACATTTGTGTACTTTCGTTCGTTAAGTACGAATATGATCGGTCAAATAACTTTATTTGAACTACAAATTACAGGACCAGCCGTATGAGTGTATACCTTGCTGTCAATGGTTGTTTACCCTTTTGTGAAAAAACAATAAGACATGTTTCAAAAAATAAATAAATACTTGCCATTGGACCACCAAGTTTTATTTTCCTTTTTTTATCTTATTTTATTTTATTTTGAGGGGCGGGTGGTTTCTCCCCTTCTCTGATGAACTGTATGGATGGCGTTATCTCGTACTGTTCTGATGCTTTCTCTGTCTCTCCCGCTCCAAGATGTCAGCCAGTGCACAGAGAACCTTGTCATGGCGCCATCTGTATCTTCCCTGGCTGAGAGCTATCTTGCATCCCGCCAGTATGTGCGCCATTGTTCCAATCCCGCCGCATAGCCGACACAATGGGTCCTCCCTCATTCCCCATATGTGGAGGTTTGTCGGTGATACAAGGGTGTCATACACAGAGCGGAGCAGGAAAGAGATGGGAAAGGGCTCCAGTCTCCAGATCTCAGGCCACGTGATCTTCCGCTTTGGCAGGTCCCACTTTGTCCAGGCTCCTTGTGATCCAAGTTCGACGGCCCTAGACCTGCGCCTTTCTTCCTCCAGGTGTCGGACCTCGTCTTGGATCATGTCCCTCCTCTGCAGTGTTAGAGGAGGGATACAAAAACATTACAGTCTGCAGAGTTTCACATTTTAATGCCATTTTTTTCTTCTTGAGACCTGATTAACACCTGTATCTACATTAAATCATGAGATCAATGGGAAAAAATACCAATCGAGAGAAAGTTAAAAATAAGGAGACCCCAAGGCAAAGTGTTGGCAGGTTTGGTGTAAGCTTCTTGCAAAGTTCACTTACTTTTTTCTTCACTGCATTGTACTCTGTTCAATTCAGACACTTGAAATGAGGCTGTGACTATATTGTCCCTCATTTGACTGCACATACAGTTTGACGCATATTTACACCCAAAGAGTTTGCTTACCAAGTTCACTTACATTTTTCTTCACTGTATTGTACTCTATTGTATTGTAGCTGAAAAGATATATATATTAATTATTAACCTGTTTATATCTAAGAAGAATTTAGCCATCTTGATTTATGGATTATAAACTCCGTTGCTGTGAAATCAGACACTTGAAATCAGTGTTGCTTTATTTCCAGATATGTAATATCTCCTACATATGATTTAAGCAATATTCACTACAAATCTGTGGGTGTTGAATCTACAGACATGGCCGGATTGACCTTCTAGAAGGTCCAGGAGCAACAGTGAGTTGGTGGGCACCTTATAACCCTTCTGTTCCTGTCACACTCAGTGTTCCCAGTTGAAGCAAAGTATTCATTTCTTCACCAGGTTTACAAGCCTACTTCACCAGCACTCAACTTAAATCATGTATCCTGCACATTCTGCTTCAGTATATACCTAAATAAAGTCACAATTAATCATATTAAAACAAATCATATGGTGTACTCGACTTTTGAGGCTCCCAGCGGCGCCTTGGCTTGATCATACGAGTATTAAACCGAAATCAGATTTTCAAACAAATGTATCTTATTTCTGTAGAAGTTACATTTTGATTGTGTTGAATGATTAAAGGTTTTTTACCATATATTTAAATGTACACATCAGCAAAATCTGTCATATGGTCAGAATAATACCGTAAATGTTATGCCGTTTAAGTTGCTTAATTCATTAGGTCATCTCATCAGATAACCTGATGACGGTCTAAGTGCCAGAATGTTGTTGTCAATAAACTTTATTGCAAGTGAAGTGGACAGTGTGCGGAAGTATTTTTCCTGATTTTTTCGGCCTGCTACTACAGTTGCAGTCTGTTTTGGATTTTATGGTCTCCTACCGTTAGTGTTTGACAGTTTTTTTAAAATGAATTTTTAGTAAACTGTTTTTTAATGATTTTTTTTCTACTTTGCTGAGGTTTGTATTAATTATTCCTGTGCATTCTGATGTATGATTTCTGTCTCTGAAACCCTGGCTATAAACAATTTGGTTCTTGTGGAGATGGTGGTGTTAAATATAGGTAAATTAAATTAATTTAAATTACATGTAAGAAATGGAAAAAAAATATCAAAAGTTTTTTTGAGTCTGCTTAACAATTGGAGAATATGTGTTGGCCCAATCATTTTGTTCAAGTTTAAAACTGTGGTCAGATATTTCAGTTTCAAACAAGTTAGGAATTAAATGTCTTCAGTCTGTAGCGGAACTGAAAGCCTCCGCGGCGCACTTCCCCTGTCGGAGCCTTAGAGCGTGGCACCCAGCGGAAGTAAACAGTAGCAGTTAGTAGCATTAGCTTCATGTTTGTAATGAGTGAAGTGAAGAGAAGACGGTACTGAGTCACAGCGCAGCTCATCATTGGACGAGTTAAAAACAGAGCAATGAGTTCAGTTGAGAGTTTGAGAGAGTTTGTCAACGAGCGACTAACTGCTGCTGCTGAAGAAATATTCAGCGTTTTTAAAACAACTATCGTCCAGTACGAGGAAGAGATCGATCGGCAGCGCGTCATGCTGGATATCTGCTGGAAACCCCAAGTAAAGTTACACAGGATAGGTGAGTAAAAGTTTATTATTTTAATAACAATGTTATTCAGAGCCCAGGAGTGGCCACAGAGGGGGACATGTACATCGCAGCCACGTTTCACCACATCGAGCGAACAAACTGGTGCTTCCCGCGTTTCAGCTGCACGGCTGAGCTCCGAAGATCGCGGCGAAACTTCGCTCAGAAAATGATGATTTTACACACAAAACGTTCCGGAAAATGTGAGGAAAACTAAAACTCAACAGAAAGCGGTGTGTCTGATTCAACTTCTTAGGAAAACATTTCGGCATTGTTGTTAAGTCAGTGGGTTAGATGAGATGGAAACAGTTGGAAAAAATTTAGTTTTTAAATAAAAAAAAACATTAATAGCAAATATGTGGAGCACTAAAGTCCTTTTGAAAGGTGTGTCCTAATCACCCAAGGTGTTAATACAATTCGGCATTGGTTTGGAGTCAGTGGGTCACATGACCTGGAAGTTATTGAAACTTTGAGTATTTCTACTTGTTATTCTGCCTTTGTTCTGTGTGCCTCAGTGCCCTTGTGAATGAGGGTTGCCTCTCAATGATCTCTGGAGGATAAATAAAGGTTGATTGGTTGATTAAATATTCTTTGTCTTTTGTTCTCTGTCCCTCCAGAGCTCCCACAGCAACATGTCTGTAAGGAGGAGGAGGTTCTCACTGACCAGCAGCTCTGTAACCAGGAGAGGAACTCCAGTCTGGACCAAGAGGACCCAGAGCCTCCAGAGATTAAAGAGGAACAGGAGGAACTCTGCATTCAGGAGGGAGAGCAGCTTGTACTGAAGGTGGAGACGGATACCGTCATGTTGACTCCAACACATGAGGAAAGTGACCACAGTGAAGCAGAACCAACAAGTGACCAGCAGCTCCTCTCTAACAACTCTGATGTAGCTGAGAGCCGAGACCAGAAAGGAGGAAAACATGCAGACTCAGGATCAGCTGGAGATGGAGAGCCAAAGGAAAAGAAAAAACATCACGGAAGCAAAAGTCACAGTGATGATGCCAAAAACTCTACCTCAACAGACATTGAACATAACACTGACCCAGGTAAAAAGTCCTTCAAATGTGACACATGTGGAAAGACTTTTAAGTTCAAGTCCCAATTGACTATACACCTAAGAACCCACACAGGTGAGAAGAAGTATTCTTGTAAAACATGTGGGAAAGCTTTCACGCTAAACTGTTCCTTAAAAGTTCACATGAGAACCCACACAGGTGAGAAGCCGTATTCTTGCCAAACATGTGGGAAAGATTTCAGGTCTAATTTTGAATGGAAGCAACACATGAGAAACCACACAGGTGGGAGGCCATTTTTTTGTAACACATGTGAAAAGACATTCAGCTCTTGTGAAGACTTAATAAAACATAAGAGAATCCACACAGGTGAGAAACCGTATTCTTGCCAAATATGTGGGAAAGATTTTGGCTCTCGTGGCAACTTAAAAAAACATACGATAATCCACACAGATGAGAAACCTTTTATCTGTAAAATTTGTGGGGTGGCTTTCAGGCATAGTTATCGATTAACTAATCACACGAGAATCCACACAGGTGAGAAACCTTATATCTGTGAAATTTGTGGGGAGGCTTTCAGGCAGCGTGGTCAATTAAGTTATCACATGAGTATCCACACAGGTGAGAAACCGTATTCTTGCCAAATATGTGGGAAATCATTACGTAATACATGTAGTTTGAACAGGCACACAAGAATACACACAGGTGAGAAGCCGTTTACTTGCAAAACATGTGGGAAAGCTTTCAAGCGAAACTGTTCCTTAACAGTTCACATGAGAACCCACACAGGTGAGAAACCGTATTCTTGCCAAACATGTGGGAAAGATTTCAAGTCTCATTGTGAATTGAAGCAACACATGAGAACCCACACAGGTGAGAGGCCATTTTCTTGCAACACATGTCAGAAGACATTCACTTTTCAGTCTGCTTTTACAAACCATTTGAGAGTCCACACAGGTGAGAAACCGTTTACTTGCAAAACATGTGGGAAAGCTTTCAGCCGACTCGCACACATAGCACTCCACATGAGAATCCACACAGGTGAGAAACCTTTTACCTGTGAAATTTGTGGGCAGGCTTTCACTCTTAACAGTAATTTAACAGTTCACATGAGAATCCACACAGGTGAGAAACGGTATTCTTGCCAAATATGTGGGAAATCAGTACGTGATTCATATATTTTGAAAAGGCACATGAGAATCCACACAGGTGAGAAACCTTTTAACTGTGGAATTTGTGGGGAGGATTTCAGGTTTCATGCTCAATTAACTTCTCACATGAGAACCCACACAGGTGAGAAACCGTAACCCTGTGAGACCTGGGGAAAGTTTGTCTGATCAGTCTGCTTTGACAAGACATTTGATGACGTGTACAGGCAAGTAGCCTTGTATTTGCAAAATATGTCGGAGGTGGATCAGTTCTAGTGTTTAATGTGTATTTGCGCAACTGTAACTTTAAATGACGTACTTGAAGAATCCTCAGAGGATCAATATACACAGGAGGAATGATGAGCTGATGCTGAATGTGTACAATTTCCACTTGAGAAGATGTCAAAACGTGTTTGTGTCTATCTTCATGCTGATTTGCCCATATTTGTTAACAACATGATTAAAAAGTCGAGTTAATAAGTCTCATCTGTCCCACTTATTATCGCTCCTCGTGTCCTGCTTTTATACAAAGTGATGTGTTAAATACTTGTAGTTTTTACAGTCGCTTCCATGTATGTAACCAAAAAGTTAGCTGTTAGTTCAAAGTAGCAGTTAGAAAAGAGTACAGCATTTCTTTGTGGAATTATGCAGAGTAGATCAACACCTTAATACAAGGAGTACATAAACATAGTGTAAACACACTGCGTGAAAAGAACACTTTCACTTCACTTCATCACTTCACTTCATCTGCTGTGTGCAGCTGCCCTCTGCTGTGATATCATATTCCAGTTTCACTTTCTTTTAACTTGAAACCAATCTATGAAGTGTTGCTTCATTTCCAGCTATGAAACATCTCCTGCATATAATTTAAGCAATATTCACTACAAATCTGTGGGTGTTGAATCTACAGACATGGCCGGATTGACCTTCTAGAAGGTCCAGGGGCAACAATGAGTTGGTGGGCACCTTATAACCCTTCTGCTCCTGTCACACTCAGTGTTCCCAGTTGAAGCAAAGTATTCATTTCTTCACCAGGTTTACAAGCCCGCTTCACCAGCACTCAACTTAAATCATGTATTCTGCACATTCTGCTTCAGTATATACCTAAATAAAGTCACAATTAATCATATTAAAACAAATCACATGGTGTACTTGATTTCTGAGGCTCCCGGCAGCGCTTTGGCTTGATCATACGAGTATTAAACCAAAATCAGATTTTCAAACAAACGTATCTTATTTCTGTAGAAATTACGTTTTGATTAAGCTGAATGATGAAAGGTTGTATACCATATATTCAAACGAACACATCAGCAAAATCTGTCATGATCAGAATAATACTGTAAATGTTATGCCGTTTAAGTTGCTTAATTCATTAGGTCATCTCATCAGATAACTTGATGACGGTCTAAGTGCCAAAATGTTGTTGTCAATAAACTTTATTGCAAGTGAAGTGGACAGTGTACGGGAGTCGTTTTCCTGATTTTGTCGGCCTGCTACTACAGTTGCAGTCTGTTTTGGATTTTATGGTCTCCTACCGTTACTGTTTGACACATTTTTTTATTATTATTATTGTTTTTTGAGTAAACTGTTTTTTAATTATTTTTTTTTACTTTGCTGAGGTTTGTATTAATTATTCCTGTGCATTCTGATGTATGATTTCTGTCTCTGAATCCCTGGCTATGAACAATTTGGTTCTTGTGGAGATGGTGGTGTTAAATTTAGATAAATTAAATTAATTTAAATAACAAAAAAATATTAAAAGTCTTTTTGAGTCTGCTTAACAATATGTGTTGGCCGAATTAATTGGTTCAAGTTTAAAACTGTAGTCAGACATTTCAGTTTCAAACAAGTTCTGAATTAAATGTCTTCAGTCTGAAGTGGAACTAAAAGCATCCGCGGCGCACTTCCCCTGTCGGAGCCTTAGAGCGTGGCACCCAGCGGAAGTAAACAGAAGCAGTTGGTAGCATGAGCTGCATGTGTGTAATGAGTGAAGTGAAGACAGTACTGAGTCACAGCGCAGCTCATTATTTGACGAGTTAAAAACAGAGCAATGAGTTCAGTTGAGAGTTTGAGAGAGTTTGTCAACGAGCGACTAACTGCTGCTGCTGAAGAAATATTCAGCGTTTTTAAAACAACTATCGTCCAGTACGAGGAAGAGATCGATCGGCAGCGCGTCATGCTGGATATCTGCTGGAAACCCCAAGTAAAGTTACACAGGATAGGTGAGTAAAAGTTTATTATTTTGGTAACACTAATGTTCAGAGACCTGGAGTGGCCACGTTTCACCACATCGAGCGAACAAACGAATGTTTCCCGTGTTTTGGTTCATTCCACTCCGGGACTCCGGAGGTTCTGAGTTTCCACTGCGCGGCTGAGCTCCATTCTAGAGAAGACCGCGGCGAAACTCCGCTCAGAAAATGATGATTTTACACACAAAACGTTCCGAAAAATGTGAGGAAAACTAAAACTCAACAGAAAGAGGTGTGTCTGATTCAACTTCTTAGGAAAACATTTCGGCATTGATGTTGAGTCAGTGGGTTAGATGAGATGGAAACAGTTGGAAAAAATTTAGTTTTTAAATTAAAAAAAAACATTAATGGCAAATATGTGGAGCACTAAAGTCCTTTTAACAAGGTGTGTCCTAATCACCCAGTGTGTTAATACAATTCGGCATTGGTTTGGAGTCAGTGGGTCACATGACCTGGAAGCTATTGAAACTTTGAGTATTTCTTCTTGTTATTCTGCCTTTGTTCTGAGTGCCTCAGTGCCCTTGTATTCACAAGAGGGTTGCCTCTCAATGATCTCTGGACGATAAATAAAGGTTGGTTGGTTGATTAAATATTCTGTCTTTTGTTCTCTGTCCCTCCAGAGCTCCCACAGCAACATGTCTGTAAGGAGGAGGAGGTTCTCGCTGACCAGCAGCTCTGTAACCAGGAGAGGAACTCCAGTCTGGACCAAGAGGACCCAGAGCCTCCAGAGATTAAAGAGGAACAGGGGGAACTCTGCACCAGTCAGGAGGGAGAGCAGCTTGTAAAGAATGTGGAGACGGATACCGTCATGTTGACTCCAGCGTATGTGGAAAGTGAAGCAGAACCAACAAGTAACCAGCAGCTCCTCTCTAACAACTCTGATGTAGCTGAGAGCCGAGACCAGAAAGGAGGAAAACATGGAGACTCAGGATCAGCTAGAGGTGGAGAGCCAAAGGAAAAGAAAAAACATCACGGAAGCAAAAGTCACAGTGATGATGCAAAAAACTCTACCTCATCAGACATTCAACATAACACTGACCCAGGTAAAAATTCCTTCAAATGTGACACATGTGGAAAGACTTTTAAGTTAAAGTCCCAATTGACTGTACACCTAAGTGTCCACCCAGATGAGAAGAAGTATTCTTGCAAAACATGTGGAAAAAATTTCAGGATTCGTTGTCAATTTACAGTCCACATGAGAACTCACACAGGTGAGAAGCCGTATTCTTGCCAAACATGTGAGAAAGATTTCAGGTCTAATTTTGAATGCAAGCAGCACATGAGAAGCCACACAGGTGAGAGGCCATTTTCTTGCAACACATGTCAGAAGACATTCACCTCTAGTGACAACTTAAAAAAACATAATAGAATCCACACAGGTGAGAAACCGTTTACTTGCAAAACATGTGGGAAAGCTTTCAGCCAACGTTCACACGTAGAACTCCACATGAGAATCCACACAGGTGAGAAACCGTATTCTTGCCAAACATGTGGGAAGACTTTCATCTCCTGTGGCGACTTAAAAAGACATACGAGAATCCACAGTGAGAAACCTTATACCTGTGAAATTTGTGGGGAGGCTTTCAGGAAGCGTTATCAATTATCTTATCACATGAAAATCCACACAGATGAGAATCGGTATTCTTGCCAAATATGTGGGAAATCATTACGTAATTCATGTAGTTTGAAAAGGCACACAAGAATCCACACAGGTGAGAAGCCGTTTACTTGCAAAACATGTGGGAAAGCTTTCATGCTAAAGAGAACCTTAACAGTTCACATGATGACCCACACAGGTGAGAAACCTTTTACCTGTGAAATTTGTGGGGAGGCTTTCATGCTTCGTGCTCAGTTAACTTGTCACATGAGAACCCACACAGGCGAGAAACCGTATTCTTGCAAAACATGCGGGAAAGCTTACATGCTAAGCAAAAGCTTACTTTGTCACACGAGAACCCACACAGATGAGAAACCTTTTAACTGTGGAATTTGTGGGGAGGCTTTCAGGGGTCGTCGTCAGTTAACTTCTCACACGAGAACCCACACAGGTGAGAAACCGTAACCTTGCGAGACCTGGGGAAAGTTTGTCTGATCAGTCTGCTTTGATGAGACATTCGATGACACGTACAGGCGAGTAGCCTTGTATTTGCAAAATATGTTGGAGGTGGTTCAGTTCTCGTGTTTCATGTATAATTGCGCAACTGTAACTTTAAATGACGTACTTGAAGAATCCTCAGAGGATCAATATACACAGGAGGAATGATAGCTGATGCTGAATGTGTACAATTCCCCCTTGAGAAGATGTCAAAATATGTTTTTGTGTCTATCTTCATGCTGATTTGCCCATATTTGTTAACAACATGATTAAAAAGTCGAATTAATAAGTCTCACGTGTCCCACTTATTATCGCTCCTCCTGTCCTGCTTTTATATAAACAGTCGTATGTTAAAAAGTTGTTTTTACAGTAGCTTCCATGTATGTAACCAAAAAGTTAGCTGTTAGTTCATAGTAGCAGTTTAGAAAAGAGTACCACATTTCTTTGTGGAATTAAGCAGAGTAGATCTACACCTTAATACAAGGAGTACACAAACACAAACATGTGTGAACACACTGTGAAAAGAGTGTGTGAAAACCCTAAGTAAAGTTACACAGGATCGGTGAGTAAAAGTTCATTATTTTGGTAACATGAATGTTCACAGCCCTGAGGCCTGTACTGCTAAGGGGGCTCAACATAGCCAGGCTTTGTGCTGATGATGCAGCTCAACAAAGCCCAAAGTCCCCAATCGGAGTTAAACGGCACTGCGACAGTGGTTATCAACTTACTTTGTCAAGTCTGATTCTCTGCTTTCACATAAAAGGGGGCGTTTGACATCATATTATTCTACTTCCGTGCGAAAATGGATCGATCCCGGGCCACATATTTTACTCAAGATGAGCAGATTCTTATTATGTAAGGCTATGAAGAATTCAAAGAAACCATCACGGCAAAAAGTAACGCCGCCAATAGAGCGAGGGAGGGCTGCTGGCAGAAAATTGCTGACCGTGTAAATGCATAAGTTAACAATGATTAATACTATGATCAATATTATATTAAGCCCTTCGTGTTTTAATTTCTGAAAGCTCAACATTGTGCAACTTTTACATATTAACCCTCATCCATTTAAAAAATAAATAAACTGAAGCAACAACTATTTTTTTCATTTTTGAATGATGTCTATATTGTTTTCACATTTTACTGACCTCAGTTATCGAATGCATGTGTGTGTTTTATTGAAAGCCAGGCTGAGTGTGCGTAGGCTATAAATGTTCAGGGTTTTGTTTTTGTAGTACTGTGTCGGGATTAAGAAACAAATGTAGCTACTGTCCCTGCACAATGACAGTAAAGACCTTTTTGACAGTGAAAATAGCTCAAGCCTGTAAGATTTGTGTTTGGGCGTACACTGCCCTACTACGGGTGAAACATTGATCAGTTCATCAGTTTATTCATGGCCACATCAAAGAAATAATTAACTTTACTCATTATCTGTGACAAATAAATACTAGGTTGGCCTAATTAATATTTCATATTGCATTTTATTAAGATGTGGAAGCAGCAGTCGGACATGGCAGCAAGTTAGAGCCAAATACAAAAACATCATTCAAAGTGGTATGTAGCCAAGCTGCCCCATCATTTTGTCAGTGTGTGTTCTTGCCCAGATTTTCTGCATCACCAACTGAATGTAAGTAGGTTCCCATGGCAAAAAGACGAAGGGCTACACAAACAGTTTGCCCGACAGTGAGCGCACAGCTTCTTCGAGTGGCATTCCTGACACTCGGCTCAGTAAGTGAGCAAATGTACCGTATTCCCTCGGCTGAAAATCTATATCGCTCATAGAGAATTTCATCAGGAAATGCCAGCGGGTCAGCGCGATCTCGAAGAAGCCGCTCACGTCGTAGTGCTGCCCGAATTATTCTTGCTCCCAGGTCCACCGGGTTCTCAATGAATGGTGACGCCATCTCTGAATGAGTTGCACAGTGAAACAGCGGCGCTCTTATAGCTGAAACTCTGAACATAACCTGGTCGGGACGCGAAACTGTTCCTTAACTGTTCACATGAGAACCCACACAGGTGAGAAACCGTATTCTTGCCAGACATGTGGGAAAGATTTCGGGTCTCATTGTGAATTGAAGCAACACATGAGAACCCACACAGGTGAGAGGCCATTTTCTTGCAACACATGTCAGAAGACATTCACTTTTCAGTCTGCTTTTACAACCCATTTGAGAATCCACACAGGTGAGAAACCGTTTACTTGCAAAACATGTGGGAAAGCTTTCAGCCGACTCACACACATAGCACTCCACATGAGAATCCACACAGGTGAGAAACCTTTTACCTGTGAAATTTGTGGGGAGGCTTTCACTCTAAACAGTAATTTAGCAGTTCACATGAGAATCCACACAGGTGAGAAACCTTATTCTTGCCCAACGTGTGGAAAATCAGTACGTGATTCATATAGTTTGGAAAGGCACATGAGAATCCACACAGGTGAGAAACCTTTTAACTGTGGAATTTGTGGGGAGGATTTCAGGTATTGTTAGGTTTAACACTGAATAAAACAATCACAAACAGACACGGACTCAGAGTTTGTCTTTCTTTGCAAAGGGGAAGCACGGAGGTCAGCACTGTGAGTCTGACCATCAGCGTTCCAACGAGTTCTTCCCCATGCACATCTTTTATTGTCATACGTTTGGGCGTGATCGCATATGATTGGTTCTTACAAGATAACAAGTTGTAGAGTGTTGCTATGCAAGATTCAGGCACATATACATTTCTGTGGTTAATGAGGTGTAACGTAACGCTCCCACCTTCTCTGTTTCAGGCATGTTCTGTGCTTTGCATGACATACATACATACATAGACAGTTGTTATTCACACATAAACAGTATAGCTTCACCCTGTGGTTGAAGAGCAAGACGCTGTTCCTCATAGTATTTGTCCACTCAGGTGACCTTGTAGCTTTCTGCTGACAGAGCAAGAATGTTGATTAAATACAAAAGCTATGCGAGAAACTGATAATATCTTGGTTACATTTTTCCAACAGTATCATGCTCAGTTAACTTCTCACATGAGAACCCACACAGGTGAGAAACCGTAACCCTGCGAGACCTGGGGAAAGTTTGTCTGATCAGTCTGCTTTGACCAGACATTTGATGACGCGTACAGGCAAGTAGCCTTGTATTTGCAAAATATGATGGAGGTGGTTCAGTTCTATTGTTTCATGTTTAATTGCGCAACTGTAACTTTAAATGACGTACTTGAAGAATCCTCAGAGAATCAATATACACAGGAGGAATGATGAGCTGATGCTGAATGTGTACAATTTCAACTTTCCCCTTGTTTTCTCTGCCTATTGCACAAAATGTATTTGTGTTAACAACCAAGGCTGACTGTGTGGGTAGTGACAACAGGTTTGTGGGGTTAGGGGAGGGGGGGTTAAGCAGAGATGGACAGAGTACTGGACCCCAGTACTTGAGTAAGAGTACAAATACTACTGGTCAAAATTTACTCCGTTACAAGTAAAAGTAGCTCAGTCGACATGTTACTCGAGTAAGAGTAAAAATGTACTTGCTTTTAAAGGTACTTAGGTATCCAAAAGTACATGCTTTTAAATGTACTTTAAGTAAGAGTAAGAGTAAGAGTAAATTTCTTATTTTTCACATCAATGAATTACTATAATTTTTTCTAAATGAATTTAAGGACCTTTTAACTCTTTTTTATGAGAATTAACTCTTTGAAACCACCTGCACTGATGTGCTTGCTTTTAGAACCACAATGTTATATAAAGCCTGCAGAAACACCTATAAAAACAAATAAATGAATGGGATCACAGGAGGACAGCAGATGTTGCAGATGCAGATGTTTATTAACAATCATTAAAACTGTAACCAAATGAACCTGCACCGTCCAACTAACTCTCCATCATTTAGCTAAGTTGGGAACTGGAACCCCCTCAAAGACCAATGTTGTCCCCAGACCACTGGTTGAGAATCACTGCTTTACAAAAAACTACATCTGATGCAGCCATTGTCGCGGTTTTGTGTTGACAAACGCAGTCGAGAGCGTGGCTACTTTGGTGGTATCCTTATGGGGAGGGATGACGTATTTCCGCTTTTGCGTAGATCCCAGTGGAGAGCGTGCACTGTGATAGGTTTCCTTCTTTGACAAACACAGCTTGTGTCCAATAGTATTAAAAAAATTTAAAAAAGAGCAGACCTGAAAGTAACGAGTACTTTTCAGCCTTCCTAGAAATTAACTCGAGTAAAAGTAAAAATATTTGTCTTGGAAATGTATTCAAGTAAGAGTAATAAGTACCAAAGAAATCTAATACTCAAGTAAAGTACAAATCCTCTGGATATGTACTTAAGTACAGTACTCAAGTAAATTTACTCCGTTACTGTCCACCACTGGGGTTAAGTAATTGTGATGTTAAGTATATTGCATTGTAATGTTTTAAAAGAAATAAATAAAAACTGTTAATCACAAAAAAAATGTGTTTGTGTCTATCTTCATGCTGATTTGCCCAAATTTGTTAACATGATTAAAAAGTCGAGTTAATTGGTCTCATCTGTCCCACTTATTATCGCTCCTCGTGTCCTGCTTTTATATTGAATGAAAAGAGTACCACATTTCTTTGTGGAATTATGCAGAGTACATCTACACCTTAATACAAGGAGTACATAAACATAGTGTAAACACACCGTGAAAAGAACACTTTCACTTCACTTCATCACTTCACTTCATCTGCTGTGTGCAGCTGCCCTCTGCTGTGACATCATATTCCAGTTTCACTTTCTTTTAACTTGAAACCAATGTTTGAAGTGTTGTTTTATTTCCAGCTATGTAACATCTCCTGCATATGATTTAAGCAATATTCACTACAAATCTGTGGGTGTTGAATCTACAGACATGGCCGGATTGATCTTCTAGAAGGTCCAGGGGCAACAGTGAGTTGGTGGGCACCTTATAACCCTTCTGTTCCTGTCACACTCAGTGTTCCCAGTTGAAGCAAAGTATTCATTTCTTCACCAGGTTTACAAGCCTGCATCACCAGCACTCAACTTAAATCATGTATATTGCACATTCTGCTTCGGTATGTACCTAAGTAAAGTCACAATTAATCATATTAAAACAAATCACATGGTGTACTCGACTTTTGAGGCTCCCGGGTGCACCTTGGCTTGATCATGCGAATATTACCCCAAAATCAGATTTTCAAACAAATGTATCTTATTTCTGTAGAAGCTACGTTTTGATTGTGTTGAATGATTAAAGGTTGTATACCATGTATTTAAATGTACACATCAGCAAAATCTGTCATATGGTCAGAATAATACCGTAAATGTTATGCCGTTTAAATTGCTTAATTCATTAGGTCATCTCATCAGATAACCTGATGACAGTCTAAGTGCCAAAATGCTGTTGTCAATAAACTTTATTGCAAGTGAAGTGGACAGTGTGAGTCGTTTTCCTGATTTTTTTCTACGACTACAGTTGCAGACTGTTTTGGATTTCATGGTCTCCTACCGTTGCTATTTGACAGTTGTTTTTTTGTATTTTCTGTAAACTGTTTTTTAATTATTATTTTTTTTACTTTGCTGAGGTTTGTATTCATTATTCCTGTGCATTCTGGTTTCTGTCTCGGAAACGCTGGCTATAAACAATTTGGTTCTTGTGGAGATGGTGGTGTTAAATATAGTTATACCATGGTCTGGGGGAATACTCGATTCTGATTGGCTGCAGGGTGTCCATTAACCCCTGATATATGGACACCTACTAAGTAGTTCCAGTCAAATTGACTGTTCACAGCTGTAAATCAATGCGCTAGCTGGTGTATCAAATCTGAATATTTTATTTCCAGTACTGAGTGCAGTCCGTCAGTCCTTCAGTGTCTTATCCTCTGAACACCACAGGGTGGCGACTGTAACACACAAGCTGCAGAAAGTACAATACCCCTCTAAATTTACTGATACGCGAATAATAATCTCACATCCCGTTCGCTGTTCAACTCTCTGCCTCAGGCTGCGGCTACAGTAGCGTTACACACGGCCGGTCATTTGTTCGTGAAAATCTTGCTATTGATTTGGGTACAATGACATGACTGGTTTGCTAGCTAATCATGTTAGCTAGCATAGTGTCAAATTATATTTACTGTTTGTCAACCGTACGCAATGTTATTGACTTTGAATCTTGCTAGCATAGCGTTAGCTTTCTTGCTCATGGCTGAGCGGACTAGAATATCTCCTGTTGCCAAGTCGTATCTATGATCCGTCCTATTTACTGGAGGAGTGAACAACGTCTCCGTTGCATAAGAATCTTAGGGGAGAGTAATGACTGTTCCAGGCATTAGTCAAACCCTCAGGCGTTACCAGGGAAACATAGTTATGGCTTGTGAAAAACTTTATATTTTGATTGTAAAACGCATGAAAATATAAATTAATGGTCCGAATTTCTTTTCTTTTGGCAAGTGACCATGGTATAAGCGGGATAATGCCCTTCGAGGTGTCCATAAACAGGAGTTAATTAATTTACAGCGGTGAACAGTCAATTTGACTTGAACTACTTAGTAGGTGTACATATATCAGGGGTTAATGGACACCCTGCAGCCAACCAGAATCGAATATTCCCCCAGACCATGGTATAAATTAATTTAAATAACATGTAAGAAATGGAAAAAAACTATTAAAAGTCTTTTTGAGTCTGCTTAACAACTGGAGAACATGTGTTGGCCCAATTATTTTGTTCAAGTTTAAAACTGTAGTTAGATATTTAAGTTTCAAACAAGTTCTGAATTAAATGTCTTCAGTCTGAAGCGGAACTAAAAGCCTCCGCGGCGCACTTCCCCTGTCGGAGCCTTAGAGCGTGGCACCCAGCGGAAGTAAACAGTCGCAGTTGGTAGCATTAGCTGCATGTGTGTAATGAGTGAAGTGAAGACGGTACTGAGTCACAGCGCAGCTCATTATCATCAACATCACGGAAGCAAAAGTCACAGTGATGATGCAAAAAACTCTACTTCAACAGACATTCAACATAACACTGACCCAGGTAAAAAGTCCTTCAAATGTGACACATGTGGAAAGACCTTCAAGTTCAAGTCCCAATTGACTATACACCTAAGCATCCACACAGGCGAGAAGAAGTATTCTTGCAAAACATGTGGAAAAAAATTCAGGATTCGTTGTCAGTTAACAGTCCACAAGAGAACCCACACAGGTGAGAAGCCGTATTCTTGCAAAACATGTGGGAAAGCTTTCACGCTAAACTGTTCCTTGAAAGTTCACATGAGAATCCACACAGGTGAGAAGCCGTATTCTTGCAAAACATGTGGAAAAAATTTCAGGTTTCGTTGTCAATTAACAGTCCACATGAGAACCCACACAGGTGAGAAACCGTATTCTTGCCATACATGTGGGAAAGATTTCGGGTCTAATTTTGAATGCAAGCAGCACATGAGAATCCACACAGGTGAAAGGCCATTTTCTTGCAACACATGTCAGAAGACATTCAGCTCTAGTAACAACTTAAAAAGACATAAGAGAATCCACACAGGTGAGAAACCGTTTACTTGCAAAACATGTGGGAAAGATTTCGGGTCTAATTTTGAATGCAAGCAGCACATGAGAATCCACACAGGTGAAAGGCCATTTTCTTGCAACACATGTCAGAAGACATTCAGCTCTAGTAACCACTTAAAAAAACATGAGAGAATCCACACAGGTGAGAAACCGTTTACTTGCAAAACATGTGGGAAAGCTTTCAGCCAACACTCACACGTAGAACTCCACATGAAAATACACACAGGTGAGAAACCGTATTCTTGCCAAACATGTGGGAAGACTTTCATCTCTTGTGGCGACTTAAAAAAACATGCGAAAATACACACAGGTGAGAAACCTTATAGCTGTAAAATTTGTGGGGAGGCTTTCAGGTATAGACATAGATTAACAAATCACACGAGAATCCACACAGGTGAGAAACCTTATGCCTGTGAAATTTGTGGGAAGGCTTTCATGCAGCGTGGTCAATTAAGTTATCACATGAGAATCCACACAGGTGAGAATCCGTATTCTTGCCAAATATGTGGGAAATCATTACGTAATGCATGTAGTTTGAAAAGGCACACAAGAATCCACACAGGTGAGAAGCCGTTTACTTGCAAAATATGTGGGAAAGATTTCACGCTAAAGAGAACCTTAACAGTTCACTGGATGACCCACACAGGTGAGAAACCTTTTACCTGTGAAATTTGTGGGGAGGCTTTCATGGTTCGTGCTCAGTTAACTTGTCACATGAGAACCCACACAGGCGAGAAACCGTATTCTTGCAAAACATGCGGGAAAGCTTACATGCAAAGCAGTAGCTTACTTTGTCACATGAGAACCCACACAGGTGAGAGACCTTTTAACTGTGGAATTTGTGGGGAGGATTTCAAGGGTCGTGACCAGTTAACTTCTCACATGAGTATCCACACAGGTGAGAAACCTTTTACCTGTGAAATTTGTGGGAAGGCTTACAGGGGTCATACTCAGTTAAGTTCTCACATGAGAACCCACACAGATGAGAAACCGTAGCCCTGCGAGACCTGGGGAAAGTTTGTCTGATCAGTCTGTTTTGACGAGACATTCGATGACACGTACAGGCGAGTAGCCTTGTATTTGCAAAATATGTTGGAGATGGATCAGTTCTAGTGTTTCATGTATAATTGAGCAACTGTAACTTTGAGTGACTAAATGAAGAATCCTCAGAGGATCAATATACACAGGAGGAATGATGACCTGATGCTGAATGTGTACAATTTCCCCTTGAGAAGATGTCAAAATATGTTTTTTGAGTCAATCTTCATGCTGATTTGCCCATATTTGTTAACATGATTTAAAAGTCGAGTTAATAAGTCTCATCTGTCCCAATTATTATCGCTCCTCCTGTCCTGCTTTTATATAAACAGTTGTATTTAAAAACTTGTAGTTTTTACAGTAGCTTCCATGTATGTAACCAAAAAGTTAGCTGTTAGTTCAAAGTAGCAGTTTAGAAAAGAGCACCACATTTCTTTGTGGAATTAAGCAGAGTAGAACTACACCTTAATACAAGGAGTACACAAACACAGTGTCAACACACTGTGTGAAAAGAGTATAAACATGGTGTTAAATATAGTTAATTATGAATTTAAATAACATGTAAGAAATGGAAAGAGACTGGGGGGCAATCTCCTATTATAATATTTTGACTAGTACGGACAATATAAACAAAGACAAAATATATTAAACCAATTCAAGGTCAATAATAGACTAAATTATACAAAATCTAGATTGCATAAGATGTATCTCCTATATGTGGTATATGAAGGTACACTGCTCCAATCTTTGTGGTCGTGTCCAAAAACTCAGCCATTCTGCGATAAAATATTTGACTGTCTGTCCAGAACGTATGACATCACTCTGAAGCCAGATCCACTAATAAGTGTTTTGGGGGCCACACTTGATTAAGCTGCTAAATTTCAGTCTCAAGCAGTTTTATTTATCATGGTACTAGCAAAAAAGGGGGTCAGTTTCAACTTGTGAGATGTGGATTAGTGAACTGAGCAGTGTATTACATCTGGACGAGCTCAGATATCACTTAAACAAGAAGCTTGAGTTATTGACAAATATTTGGAATCCTATTAAAACTTTTATGACTAGCAATGTTTTATAATCTTATAATTTTACCAGATATCTGTTTCCCCAAGTATAAATTTATCTTGCTCATGTTAACATCCTTGTATTATTGTAATGAGCCTCCTGTTTGCCTTTGCCCCATGTGCCTGAGTGCCTTTGCTTTGTAAGCATCAACATATGTCTGACATCCAAATACCAAAACACTCTCGCTTTTTTTTTCTTTTCCTGTCTTTTGACAATTTGACATCATTCGTTTACACGTTTGTGTTTATGCTCGTTTATTTTAATGGTATGTTCTTTGTTTACTTACAGCAGTGTTAGAGGAAATGTGTATCGTAATGCAGAGGGTACAAGGAATCTTTGTTTTGTTTGTTTGCCTGTAACTATTTTTTTTTCTTGATACCCACTTGTACTCAGTTTGACACGCTGAGAATTTCATTTTATACAGTGATTGAGGGGTGGGGGGTATTCTGCAAGCACAATTTCTCTTAATTTAGACACATTTGTGTACTTTCGTCCATGAAGTACGAATATGATCGGTCAAATAACTTTATTTGAACTACAAATTACAGGACCAGCCGCATGAATGTTTACCTTGCTGTCAATGGTTGTTTTACCCTTTTGTGAAAAAACGTTAAGACATGTTTAAAAAAAATAAAATAATTGCCATTGGACCACCAAGTTTTATTTTCCCTTTTTTATCTTGTTTGATTTTATTTTGAGGGGCGGGTGGTTTCTCCCCTTCTCTGATGAACTGTATGGATGGCGTTGTCTCGTACTGTTCTTATGCTTTTTCTGTCTCTCCCGCTCCAAGATGTCAGCCAGTGCACAGAGAACCTTGTCATGGCGCCATCTGTATCTTCCCTTGCTGAGAGCTGTCTTGCATCCCGCCAGTATGTGCGCCAGATTGACCTTCTAGAGGGTCCAGGGGCAACAATGAATTGGAGTCGGTGGGCACCTTATAACCCTTCTGTTCCTGTCACACTCAGTGTGCCCAGTTGAAGCAAAGTATTCATTTCTTCACCAGGTTTACAAGCCTACTTCATCAGCACTCAACTTAAATCATGTATAATGCACATTCTGCTTCAGTATGTACCGAAATAAAGTCACAATTAATCATATCAAAAAAATCACATGGTGTTCTCGACTTTTGAGGCTCCCGGCGGCACCTTGGCTTGATCATACGAGTATCCTATTTCTGTAGAAGTTATATTTTGATTGTGTTGAATGATTAAAGATTGTTTACCATATATTTAAATGTACACATCAGCAAAATCTGTCATATGGTCAGAATATTACTGTAAATTTTATGCCGTTTAAGTTGCTTAATTCATTAGGTCATCTCATCAGATAAACTGATGACGGTCTAAGTGCCAAAATGCTGTTGTCAATAAACTTTATTGCAAGTGAAGTGGACAGTGGGAGTTTTTTCCTTGATTTTTTCTGCTACTACAGTTGCAGCCTGTTTTGGATTTTATGGTCTCCTACTGTTACTATTTGACAGTTTTTTAAATGTATTTTCTGTAAACTGTTTTTTAATTATTCTTTTTTTACTTTGCTGAGGTTTGTATTCATTATTCCTGTGCATCCTGATTTCTGTCTCTGTCTATGAACAATTTGGTTCTTGTGGAGATGGTGGTGTTAAATATAGATAAATTAAATGAATTTAAATAACATGTAAGAAATGGAAAAAAAAACTATTAAAAGTCTTTTTGAGTCTGCTTAACAACCGGAAAACATGTGTTGCCCCAATTATTTTGTTCAAGTTTAAAACTGTAGACAGATATTTCAGTTTCAAACAAGTTCTGAATGTTTTCAGTCTGAAGTGGAACTAAAAGCTTCCGCGGCGCACTTCCCCTGTCGGAACCTTAGAGCGTGGCACCCAGCGGAAGTAAACAATCGCAGTTGGTAGAGTTAGCTTCATGTGTGTAATGAGTGAAGAGAAGACGGTACTGAGTCACAGCGCAGCTCATTATCGGACGAGTTAAAAACAGAACAATGAGTTCAGTTGAGAGTTTGAGAGAGTTTGTCAACGAGCGACTAACTGCTGCTGCTGAAGAAATATTCAGCGTTTTTAAAACAACTATCGTCCAGTACGAGGAAGAGATCGATCGGCAGCGCGTCATGCTGGATATCTGCTGGAAACCCCAAGTAAAGTTACACAGGATAGGTGAGTAAAAGTTTCTTATTTTAATAACAATGTTATTCAGGGCCCTGGAGTGGCCACAGAGGGGGACATATACATCGCAGCCACGTTTCACCACATCGAGCGAACAAACTGGTGATTCCCGCGTTTCAGCTGCACGGCTGAGCTCCATTCTAGAGAAGACCGCGGCGAAACTCCGCTCAGAAAATGATGATTTTACACACAAAACGTTCCGAAAAATGTGAGGAACACTAAAACTCAACAGAAAGAGGTGTGTCTCATTCAACTTATTAGGAAGACATTTCGGCGTTGATGTTGAGTCAGTGGGTTAGATGAGATGGAAACTGTTGGAAAACATGTAGATTTTAAATTCAAAAACATTAATGGCAACTATGTGGAGCACTAAAGTCCTTTTAACAAGGTGTGTCCTAATCACCCAGTGTGTTAATACAATTCGGCATTGGTTTGGAGTCAGTGGGTCACATGACCTGGAAGCTATTGAAACTTTGAGTATTTCTACTTGTTATTCTGCCTTTGTTCTGCGTGCCTCGGTGCCCTTGTGAATGAGGGTTGCCTCTCAATGATCTCTGGAGGATAAATAAAGGTTGATTGGTTGATTAAGTATTCTCTGTCTTTTGTTTTCTGTCCCTCCAGAGCTCCCACAGCAACATGTCTGTAAGGAGGAGGAGGTTCTCGCTGACCAGCAGCTCTGTAACCAGGAGAGGAACTCCAGTCTGGACCAAGAGGACCCAGAGCCTCCAGAGATTAAAGAGGAACAGGAGGAACTCTGCAGCAGTCAGGAGGGAGAGCAGCTTGTACTGAAGGTGGAGACGGATACTGTCATGTTGACTCCAACACATGAGGAAAGTGACCACAGTGAAGCAGAACCAACAAGTGACCAGCAGCTCCTCTCTAACAACTCTGATGTAGCTGAGAGCCGAGACCAGAAAGGAGGAAAACATGGAGACTCGGGATCAGCTGGAGATGGAGAGCCAAAGGAAAAGAAAAAACATCACGGAAGCAAAAGTCACAGTGATGATGCAAAAAACTCTACCTCAACAGACATTCAACATA
Source organism: Sparus aurata (assembly GCF_900880675.1). Lineage (NCBI taxonomy): Eukaryota > Metazoa > Chordata > Actinopteri > Spariformes > Sparidae > Sparus > Sparus aurata. The sequence goes on along the minus strand of NC_044198.1, from coordinate 23,637,107 downwards.
ACACTGACCCAGGTAAAAAGTCCTTCAAGTGTGACACATGTGGACAGACTTTTAATTTAAAGTCCCAATTGAATATACACCTAAGTGTCCACCCAGATGAGAAGAAGTATTCTTGCAAAACATGTGGAAAAAATTTCAGGATTCGATGTCAGTTAACAGTCCACAAGAGAACCCACACAGATGAGAAGCCGTATTCTTGCCAAACATGTGGGAAAGCTTTCAGGATTCGTTCTCAATTAACAGTCCATATGCGAACCCACACAGGTGAGAAACCGTATTCTTGCCAAACATGTGGGAAAGGTTTCGGGTCTAATTTTGAATGCAAGCAGCACATGAGAATCCACACAGGTGAAAGGCCATTTTCTTGCAACACATGTCAGAAGACATTCAGCTCTAATAACCACTTAAAAAAACACAAGAGAATCCACACAGGTGAGAAACCATTTGCTTGCAAAACATGTGGGAAAGCTTTCAGCCAACACTCATATGTAGAGCTCCACATGAGAATCCACACAGGTGAGAAACCGTATTCTTGCCAAACATGTGGGAAGACTTTCATCTCTTGTGGCGCCTTAAAAAAACATACGAGAATCCACACAGGTGAGAAACCTTATACATGTGAAATTTGTGGGGAGGCTTTCAGGCATAGTGATCAATTAACCTATCACACGAGAATACACACAGGCGAGAAACCTTATACCTGTGAAATTTGTGGGGAGGCTTTCAGGCAGCGTTATCACTTATCTTATCACATGAGAATCCACACAGGCGAGAAACCGTATTCTTGCCAAATATGTGGGAAATCATTACGTAATTCATGTAGTTTGAAAAGGCACGCAAGAATCCACACAGGTGAGAAGCCGTTCACTTGCAAAACATGTGGGAAAGCTTACACGCTAAAGAGAACCTTAACAGTTCACATGATGACCCACACAGGTGAGAAACCTTTTATCTGTGAAATTTGTGGGGAGGCTTTCATGCTTCGTGCTCAGTTAAATTGTCACATGAGAACCCACACAGGTGAGAAACCGTATTCTTGCAAAACATGCGGGAAAGCTTTCATACGAAGCAGTAGCTTAACTTATCACATGACGACCCACACAGATGAGAGACCTTTTGCCTGTGGAATTTGTGGGGAGGCTTTCAGGGTTCGTCGTCAGTTAACTTCTCACACGAGAACCCACACAGGTGAGAGACCGTAACCTTGCGAGACCTGGGGAAAGTTTGTCTGATCAGTCTGCTTTGATGAGACATTCGATGACACGTACAGGCCAGTAGCCTTGTATTTGCAAAATATGTTGGAGGTGGATCAGTTCTCGTGTTTCTTGTATAATTGCGCAACTGTAACTTTAAATGACTAAATGAAGAATCCTCAGAGGATCAATATACACAGGAGGAATGATGAGCTGATGCTGAATGTGTACAATTTCCCCTTGAGAAGATGTCAAAATATGTTTGTGTCTATCTTCATGCTGATTTGCCCATATTTGTTAACATGATTAAAAAGTCGAGTTAATAAGTCTCATCTGTCCCACTTATTATCGCTCCTCCTGTCCTGCTTTTATATAAACAGTTATATTTTAAATACTTGTAGTTTTTACAGTAGCTTCCATGTATGTAACCAAAAACTAACTGTGCGTTCAGACCAAAAGCGCACAAAGAGGAAAATCCGCCTTGCCCACTCCACCTAAGTCGCTTAGTCACCCTGTTCGTTCTTGCTTTTAAATTCAAAGGGCTCACATGCCACTCGCGTTAAACACCACCACACAACTGCTGCTGTAGCACAGCCCATCCATTTACCGACATTGTTGATCACGGAAAGTTACTTGATGAACAGTAACTTGACAACGCACTACGCGAGCGCACTAACACACACACACACACACACGCACGCTTGGACACACGCACAGCCACTGGAGAAACTACTATGCAGGGGTGGACTGGCCATCGGGAGTACCGGGATTTTTCCCAGTGGGCCGATGGACAGCCGATTTTTATTTTATTTTTATTCATTGATTTACTTATTTCTGCTGCGCCTATCGTTTGTCTGTCGACCGCAAGAGAGAGAGAGATTGGCGAAAAAATGAAGCTGAGCTTCAGCGTCTGTCCAAGGAGGAGAGCAACAGGACCAGGCTGCCTGGTGGAGGGAGGAAGAAGTCTAGCGAGGAGCTTAAGATAAACATGCGGGGATGGGTGATCAGCAAACGGGCACGCCACGAGAGAGTGTCCCGCAAAATGATCAGGGCGATGGCAACACAAATGTTTGCCACCGTGAGTGACAGCAGAGATGAGGAGTTTGCAGCGAGTGCTGGCCAGAGAATTCACAGAGAAGCTGGCGAAGTTTATGACATTTTCATCCCAGATGTTTGCCCCAAATAAACGCCCCGGCTATTATTTGGTTTATTTATTATTATTTATTTACAATATGATAACTCTCCCAGCCGGGGAGAGAGACATGCATCAGAATGCTCAGCTGCAGACACAGCGGAGAGGTGACGAGTAATGACCGTAATCAAGGTTTCCAGCGCCATCGCTGAACGAATGTTTGGTAGGAACCAAAGTTACGAGGGTGTTTCTCTCGGACCGACCTGACCGAGGGACGACAGCAGAACGAGACATCCCCATTGGTTATCGCATGGCTTTTCCCCCTTTTCCACCTAGACGCGTCATAGCTCATTACATAAAGTTGGAGGATTTTTAAAATTTTTTCCCCTCCTAATCCGCCTATTCCTCCCGCCTCCGCCTTTTCCACCTTTCCCTCCTTGTCTGCCTGGCTCCCAATACACAATGAATGACTTCCGGGATCTTTTTCCTCTTTGTGCGCTTTCGGTCTGAATGCACAGTTGGCTGTTAGTTCAAAGTAGCAGTTTAGAAAAGAGTACCACATTTCTTTGTGGAATTAAGCAGAGTAGAGCTACACCTTAACATAAGGAGTACACTAACATAGTGTAAACACACTGTGAAAAGGATATAAACATGGTGTTAAATATAGTTAATTAAATGCATTTAAATAACATGTAAGAAATGGAAAGATAAACAAACATAACCCAATAGACTGGGGGGCAATCTCCTTCTATTAAAATATTTTGACTAGTACGGACAATGTAAACACAGACAAAATCCAGGATGAACGGGTAAAGGAGACGTCTACTCGGATAGCTGAGGAAACCTGGGAGGAATGTCTTTGTAATGTCAGTAGGTGTTCCCTAAATGTCAGACATATATAAATCCAATTCAAGGTCATTAATAGACTACATTATACAAAATCTAGATTGCATAAGATGTATCTCCTATATGTGGTATATGAAGGTACATGGCTCCAATCTTTGTGGTCATGTCCAAAAACTCAGCCATTCTGAGATAAAATATTTGACTGTCCGGAACGTATGACATCACTCTGAAGCCAGATCCACTAATAAGTGTTTTGGGGGCCACACTTGATTAAGCTGATAAATTTCAATCTCAAGCAGTTTTATTTATCATGGTACTGGCAAAAAAAGGAGTCGGTTCCAACTTGTGAGATGTGGATTAGTGAACTGAGCAGTGTACTACATCTGGACGAGCTCAGATATCACTTAAACAAGAAGCCTGAGTTATTGACAAATATTTGGAATCCTATTAAAACTTTTATGACTAGCAATGTTTTATAATCTTATAATTTTACCAGATATCTGTTTCCCCAAGTATAAATTTATCTTGCTCATGTTAACATCCTTGTATTATTGTAATGAGCCTCCTGTTTGCCTTTGCCCCATGTGCCTAAGTGCCTTTGCTTTGTAAGCATCAACATATGTCTGACATCCAAATGCCAAAACACTCTCTCGCTTTTTTTTTTTCTATCTTTTGGCAATTTGACATCATTTGTTTACATGTTTGTGTTTGTTTATTTTAATGGTATGTTCTTTGTTAACTTACAACAGTGTTAGAGGAAATTTGTATCGTAATGCACAGGGTACAAGGAATCTTTGTTTTGTTGGTTTGTCTGCAGCTACCTTTTTTTCTTGATAACCACTTGTACTCAATTTGTGTACTTTCGTCCGTTAAGTACGAATATGGTTGGTCAAATAACTTTATTTGAACTACAAATTACAGGACCAGCCATATGAATGTTTACCTTGCTGTCAATGGTTGTTTTACCCTTTTGTGAAAAAACAATAAACACGTTTAAGAAAAAGAAATGCTATCGGACCACCAATTTTTATTTTCCCTTCTTTATCTTGTTTGATTTTATTTTGAGGGGCGGGTGGTTTCTCCCCTTCTCTGATGAACTGTATGGATGGCGTTATCTCGTACTGTTCTTACGCTTTTTCTGTCTCTCCCGCTCCGAGATGTCAGCCAGTGCGTGGAAAACCTTGTCATGGTGCCATCTGTATCTTCCCTGGCTGAGAGCTGTCTTGCATCCCGCCAGTATGTGCACCAGATTGACCTTCTAGAAGGTCCAGGGGCAACAATGAATTGGAGTCGGTGGGCACCTTATAACCCTTCTGTTCCTGTCACACTCAGTGTTCCCATTTGAAGCAAAGTATTCATTTCTTCACCAGGTTTACAAGCCTGCATCACCAGCACTCAACTTAAATCATGTATACTGCACATTCTGCTTCAGTATGTACCGAAATAAAGTCACAATTAATCATATCAAAACAAATCACATGGTGTACTCGACTTTTGAGGCTCCCGGCGGCACCTTGGCTTGATCATACGAGTATCCTATTTCTGTAGAAGTTATATTTTGATTGTGTTGAATGATTAAAGATTGTTTACCATATATTTAAATGTACACATCAGCAAAATCTGTCATATGGTCAGAATATTACTGTAAATTTTATGCCGTTTAAGTTGCTTAATTCATTAGGTCATCTCATCAGATAAACTGATGACGGTCTAAGTGCCAAAATGCTGTTGTCAATAAACTTTATTGCAAGTGAAGTGGACAGTGTGCCGGAGTCGTTTCCCTGATTTTTTCTGCTACTACAGTTGCAGCCTGTTTTGGATTTTATGGTCTCCTACTGTTACTATTTGACAGTTTTTTAAATGTATTTTCTGTAAACTGTTTTTTAATTATTCTTTTTTTACTTTGCTGAGGTTTGTATTAATTATTCCTGTGCATTCTGATGTATGATTTCTGTCTCTGAAACCCCGGCTATAAACAATTGGATTCTTGTGGAGATGGTGGTGTTAAATATAGATAAATTAAATGAATTTAAATGACATGTAAGAAATGGAAAAAAAAAAAGAACTATTAAAAGTCTTTTTGAGTCTGTTTAACAACCGGAGAACATGTGTTGCCCCAATTATTTTGTTCAAGTTTAAAACTGTAGTCAGATATTTCAGTTTCAAACAAGTTCTGAATTAAATGTTGTCAGTCTGAAGCGGAACTAAAAGCCTCCGCGGCGCACTTCCCCTGTCGGAGCCTTAGAGCGTGGCACCCAGCGGAAGTAAACAGTCGCAGTTGGTAGAGTTAGCTTCATGTGTGTAATGAGTGAAGAGAAGACGGTACTGAGTCACAGCGCAGCTCATCATTTGACGAGTTAAAAACAGAGCAATGAGTTCAGTTGAGAGTTTAAGAGAGTTTGTCAACGAGCGACTAACTGCTGCTGCTGAAGAAATATTCAGCGTTTTTAAAACAACTATCGTCCAGTACGAGGAAGAGATCGATCGGCAGCGCGTCATGCTGGATATCTGGTGGAAACCCCAAGTAAAGTTACACAGGATAGGTGAGTAAAAGTTTATTATTTTGGTAACACTAATATTCAGAGCCCTGGAGTGGCCAAAGAGGGGGACATAGGCAGCGCCATAGACATATATACATAGACGCCTCATTGAGCGGGTTGGCCCGCTGCTGCGATACGTCAACGTCGCCGCCATATTGGAGGAGGCAGATCCGCCCCGTGAACTAATACGAGTCAATGGAGTGAACTTTATAAAGCTCCTTCTACAAAGTGCTATAAGTTAATGTGTCTCATTTACACATTCACACACATACGGATATATTCAGGAAACAGAGAGGAACCAAAAACAACGTTCTCTGAGGATTATAAATGTTAGCTAATCCTCATATGTTCAGTATACAGGCCGGCACCAAACCATTTTATAATGTTTTTATGAGTGTTTACAGCTACTAATGTATGCTACGCTGTTACTGTGATGATACGTGACAGTTAAATATTTAATCTGTCCACAATAACCACATCCTGACATGCAAATGTGGCATCTGTGTGAATCAAAAACACCGTCATTTTATAAATACAGTGATTTTTGACTAATAATATCATGGCGACAAAAATAAAGTCTGCAAATCAAGATGAGAAACTGCAACAGCAGTGAAGAGATACACACCATGACAAATATGGTATAAAATAACATTTCATGGTAAAAAAAAAAGTGAAGTATCAGCAGGCTACTATTATAAATATGCACCATATATAGTTTTCATCATTATTATTAGTGAAATCATAGTAGTAGTATTTTCTGCATATTCTTGACTTTGAATGGGAGCAGCTGTAACGCTTGAATTTCCCATCGGGGGTCAATAAAGTATTTCTGATTCTGATTCGTATATTATGCAGTCAGTTGTCCATATAAAGTTAAATTAGATTAACCAAGTTGACAGAATGGCGGACAGATGTCTCATTTGCATGTCAGGATGTGGTTATTATGGACAGATTGAATATTTAACTGTCATGTATCATCACAGTAACAGCGTTACATACATTAGCAGCTGTAAACACTCATAAAAACATTATAAAATGGTTTGGTGCCGACCTGTATACTGAACATATGAGGATTAGCTAACATTTATAATCCTCAGAGAACGTTACAGACGTTGTTTTTGGTTCCTCTCTGTTTCCTGAATATATCCGTATGTGTGTGAATGTGTAAATGAGACACATTAACTTATAGCACTTTGTAGAAGGAGCTTTATAAAGTTCACTCCATTGACTCGTATTAGTTCACGGGGCGGATCTGCCTCCTCCAATATGGCGGCGACGTCGACGTACGGTCCAGCGCTCAATGAGGCGTCTATGTATATATGTCTATGGGCAGCGCAGCCACGTTTCACTACATCGAGCGAACATACGAATGTTTCCCGTGTTTTGGTTCATTCCACTGCCTGACTGAGCTCCGAAGACTGCGGCGAAACTCCGCTCAGAAAATGATGATTTTACACACAAAATGTGAGGAAAAGTTAAACTCAACAGAAAGAAGTGTGTCTCATTCAACTTCTTAGGAAGACATTTCGGCATTGATGTTGAGTCAGTGGGTTAGATGAGATGGAAACTGCTGGAAAAAATGTAGATCTAAAAAGACATTAATGGCAAATATATAGAGCACTAAAGTCCTTTTAACAAGGTGTGTCCTAATCACCCAGTGTGTTAATACAATTCGATATTGGTTTGGAGTCAGTGGGTCACATGATCTGGAAGCTATTGAAACTTTTTGAGTATTTCTACTTGTTATTCTGCCTTTGTTCTGCGTGCCTCAGTGCCCTTGTGAATGAGGGTTGCCTCTCAATGATCTCTGGAGGATAAATAAAGGTTGGTTGGTTGATTAAATATTCTCTGTCTTTTGTTCTCTGTCCCTCCAGAGCTCCCACAGCAACATGTCTGTAAGGAGGAGGAGGTTCTCGCTGACCAGCAGCTCTGTAACCAGGAGAGGAACTCCAGTCTGGACCAAGAGGACCCAGAGCCTCCAGAGATTAAAGAGGAACAGGAGGAACTCTGCAGCAGTCAGGAGGGAGAGCAGCTTGTAATGAATGTGGAGACGGATACCGTCATGTTGACTCCAACACATGAGGAAAGTGACCACAGTGAAGCAGAACCAACAAGTGACCAGCAGCTCCTCTCTAACAACTCTGATGTAGCTGAGAGCCAGGACCAGAAAGGTGGAAAACATGGAGACTCGGGATCAGCTGTAGATGGAGAGCCAAAGAAAAAGAAAAAACTTCACGGAAGCAGGAGTCACAGTGATGATGCAAAAAACTCTACCTCATCAGACATTCAACATAACACTGACCCAGGTAAAAAGTCCTTCAAATGTGACACATGTGGAAAGACTTTTAAGTTAAAGTCCCAATTGACTATACACCTAAGTGTCCACCCAGATGAGAAGAAGTATTCTTGCAAAACATGCGGAAAAAATGTCAAGATTCGTTGTCAATTAACAGTCCACATGAGAACCCACACAGGTGAGAAGCCGTATTCTTTCCAAACATGTGGGAAAGATTTCAGGGTTCGTTGTCAATTAACAGTCCACATGAGAACCCACACAGGTGAGAAACCGTATTCTTGCCAAACATGTGGGAAAAATTTCAGGTCTAATTTTGAATGCAAGCAGCACATGAGAATCCACACAGATGGGAGGCCATTTTCTTGCAATACATGTCAGAAGAAATTCAGCTCTAGTGGTGACTTAAAAAAACATACGAGAATCCACACAGGTGAGAAACCGTTTACTTGCAAAACATGTGGGAAAGATTTCAGGTATAATTTTGAATGGAAGCAACACATGAGAATCCACACAGGTGAAAGGCCATTTTCTTGCAACACATGTCAGAAGACATTCAGCTCTAGTAACCACTTTAAAAAACACGAGAGAATCCACACAGGTGAGAAACCGTTTACTTGCAAAACATGTGGGAAAGCTTTCAGCCAGCGCTCACATGTAGAGCTCCACATGAGAATCCACACAGGTGAGAAACCGTATTCTTGCCAAACATGTGGGAAGACTTTCATCTCTTGTGGCGCCTTAACAAAACATACGAGAATACACACAGGTGAGAAACCTTATAGCTGTAAAATTTGTGGCGAGGCTTTTAGGCATAGTGATCAATTAACCAATCACACGAGGATACACACAGGTGAGAAACCGCATACCTGTGAAATCTGTGGGGAGGCTTTCAGGCAGCGTTATCAATTATCTTATCACATGAGAATCCACACAGGTGAGAATCGGTATTCTTGCCAAATATGTTGGAAATCATTACGTGATTCATGTAGTTTGGAAAGGCACACAAGAATCCACACAGGTGAGAAGCCGTTTAGTTGCAAAACATGTGGGAAAGCTTTCATGCTGAAGAGAACCTTAACAGTTCACATGATGAGTCACACAGGTGAGAAACCTTTTATCTGTGAAATTTGTGGGGCGGGTTTCATGGTTCGTGCTCAGTTAACTTCTCACATGAGAATCCACACAGGTGAGAAACCTTTTACCTGTGAAATTTGTGGGAAGGCTTTCATGGGTTGTGATCAATTAACTTCTCACATGAGAACCCACACAGGTGAGAAACCGTAATCCTGTGAGACCTGGGGAAAGTTTGCCTGATCAGTCTGCTTTGAACAGACATTCGATGACACGTACAGGCGAGTAGCCTTGTATTTGCAAAATATGTTGGAGGTGGATCAGTTTTAGTGTTTCAGTGTTTTAAGTGTATAATTGCGCAACTCTAACTTTGAATGACGTACTTGAAGAATCCTCAGAGGATCAGTTTACACAGGAGGAATGATGAGCTGATGCTGAATGTGTACAATTCCCCCTTGAGAAGATGTCAAAATATGTTTTGTTTCTATCTTCATGCTGATTTGCCCATATTTGTTAACAACATGATTAAAAAGTCGAGTTAATGAGTCTCATGTTTCCCACTTATTATCGGTCCCTGTGTCCTGCTTTTATATAAACAGTTATATGTTAAATACTTGTTTTACAGTAGCTTCCATGTATGTAGCCAAAAAGTTAGCTGTTAGTTCAAAGTAGCAGTTTAGAAAAGAGTACCACATTTCTTTGTGGAATTAAGCAGAGTAGATCTACACCTTAATACAAGGAGTATACAAACATAGTGTAAACACACTGCGTGAAAAGAGTGTGTGAAAACCCCAAGTAAAGTTACACAGGATAGGTGAGTAAAAGTTCATTATTTTGATAACACTAATGTTCAGAGCCCTGGAGTGGCCAAAGAGGGGGACATACGCATCGCAGCCACGTTTCACTAAATCAAGCGAACATACAAATGTTTCCCGCGTTTTGGTTCATTCCACTCCGGGACTCCGGAGGTTCTGAGTGTCAGCTGCACGGCTGGGCTCCGTTCTGTAGAAGACCACAGCGAAACTCCCCTTAGAAAATGATGATTTTAGACACAAAACGTTCTGAAAAATGTGAGGAACACTAAAACTCAACAGAAAGAGGAGTGTCTCATTTAACCTATTAGGAAGACATTTAGGCATTGATGTTGAGTCAGTGGGTCAGATGAGATGGAAACTATTGGAAAAAATGTAGATTTTAGATGAAAAAACAATAATGGCAATTATGTGGAGCACCAAACTACATATAGCAACTTGTGTCCTAACCACCCAGTGTATCAATACAATTCGGCACTGGTTTGGAGTCAATGGGTCACATGACCTGGAAGCTATTGAAACTTTGAGTATTTCTACTTGTTATTCTGCCTTTGTTCTGTGTGCCTCAGTGCCCTTGTGAATGAGGGTTGCCTCTCAATGGGCCTCATTCATAAACCGTTCTTAGCAACAAATTTGTTCTTAAGTCCCACTTACGAAGATTTTACGAAGATTGTGGCATTCATGAATTTTTTCTTATCTAGGATTTTTTCTTAGGCAAGAACAAATCCTACAAACACTCGGGAGTACTCTTATGCACATTTCAGTGCCGAAATGTTGGCATGGTTGTGTTTTCTTCTTTTGTGTAGATAAATAAAATGCACTATTACAGTGATAATTCTGTCATATTTATTCATTTATTTATTTATTTCATATTTTTGGTAATTTACAAATAATTTAAATTCTAAAATAAATGTGCCAATGATTTAGGATACATCAAGTAAATTGGAAACATGCCATCAATTAGTAACCCCCCCCACCCTATTTATACGTGGCATTTCTCCATCCAAGGCCCGCAAAACAATGGCATATATATTGCTCCTGCGGCTTTCATCAATGTAAGAACACAGCTGCGAACAATTCTGAGGCTTACGAAAGAGTTGGTGAATCTGATGTAAGGTTTTCTTAAGGAACCTCTTAAGAACAACTTAAGAAAGAATCTAAGAAGATTCTTAAGAAGATATTGGTGAATGAGGCCCAATGATCTCTGGAGGATAAATAGAGGTTGATTGGTTGATTAAATATTCTCTGTATTTTGTTATCTGCCCCTCCAGAGCTCCCACAGCAACATGTCTGTAAGGAGGAGGAGGTTCTTGCTGACCAGCAGCTCTGTAACCAGGGGAGGAACTCCAGTCTGGACCAAGAGGACACAGAGCCTCCAGAGATTAAAGAGGAACAGGAGGAACTCTGCAGCAGTCAGGAGGGAGAGCAGCTTGTACTGAAGGTGGAGACGGATACCGTCATGTTGACTCCAACTTATGAGGAAAGTGAACACAGTGAAGCAGAACCAGCAAGTGACCAGCAACTCCTCTCTAACAACTCTCATGTAGCTGAGAGCCGAGACCAGAAAGGAGGAAAACATGGAGACTCGGGATCAGCTGGAGATGGAGAGCCAAAGAAAAAGAAAAAACATCACAGAAGCAAAAGTCACAGTGATGATGCAAAAACCTCTACCTCATCAGACATTCAACATAACACTGACCCAGGTAAAAAGTCCTTCAAATGTGACACATGTGGAAAGACTTTTAAGTTCAAGTCCCGATTGAATATACACCTAAGAACCCACACAGGTGAAAAGAAATATTCTTGCAAAACATGTGGAAAAAATTTCAGTGTTCGTTGTCAATTAACAGTCCACGAGAGAACCCACACAGGTGAGAAGCCGTATTCTTGCAAAACATGTGGGAAAGCTTTCACGCTAAATTGTTCCTTAAAAGTTCACATGAGAATCCACACAGGTGAGAAACCGTATTCTTGCCAAACATGTGGGAAAGATTTCAGGACTAATTGTGAATGTAAGCGGCACATGAGAATCCACACAGGTGAGAGGCCATTTTCTTGCAACACATGTGGGGAAGCCTTCAGAAAACGCAAACACATGGAGCTCCACATGAGAATCCACGCAGGTGGGAGGCCATTTTCTTGCAACACATGTCAGAAGACATTCACTTTTAAGTCTGCTTTAAAAAGCCATTTGAGAATCCACACAGGTGAGAAACCGTTTACTTGCAAAACATGTGGGAAAGATTTCAGGACTCGTTATCAGTTAACAGTCCACATGAGAATCCACACAGGTGAGAAGCCGTTTACTTGCAAAACATGTGGGAAAGCTTTCACGCGGAACTGTTCTTTAACAGTTCACATGAGAACCCACACAGGTGAGAAACCGTATTCTTGCCAGACATGTGGGAAAGATTTCAAGTCTCATTGTGAATTGAAGCAACACATGAGAATCCACACAGGTGAGAGGCCATTTTCTTGCAACACCTGTCAGAAGACATTCACTTTTCAGTCTGCTTTTAAAAACCATTTGAGAATCCACACAGATGAGAAACTGTTTACTTGCAAAACATGTGGGAAAGCTTTCAGCCGACTCGCACACATAGCACTCCACATGAGAATCCACACAGGTGAGAAACCGTATTCTTGCCAAACATGTGGGAAATCATTACGTAATTCATGTAGTTTTAAAAGGCACATGAGAACCCACACAGGTGAGAAGCCGTTTACTTGCAAAACATGTGGGAAAGCTTTCACGCTAAAGAGAACCTTAACAGTTCACATGATGACTCACACAGGTGAGAAACCTTTTACCTGTGAAATTTGTGGGGAGGCTTTCATGCTTCGTGTTCGATTAACTTATCACATGAGAATCCACACAGGTGAGAAACCTTATTCTTGCCAAACATGTGGGAAATCAGTACGTGATTCATATATTTTGAAAAGGCACATGAGAACCCACACAGATGAGAAACCTTTTACCTGTGGAATTTGTGGGAAGGCTTTCAGGGGTCGTGATCAATTAACTTCTCACATGAGAATCCACACAGGTGAGAAACCGTATTCTTGTCAAACATGTGGGAAATCAGTACGTGATTCATATAGTTTGAAAAGGCACATGAGAACCCACACAGGTGAGAAACCTTTTACCTGTGAAATGATGAGCTGATGCTGAATGTGTACAATTCCCCCTTGAAAAGATGTCAAAATATGTTTGTGTCTATCTTCATGCTGATTTGCCCATATTTGTTAACAACATGATTAAAAAGTTGAGTTAATCATTCTCATGTGTCCCACTTACTATCGCTCCTCGTGTCCTGCTTTTATATAAACAGTTATATGTTAAATACTTGTAGTTTTTACAGTAGCTTCCATGTATGTAGCCAAAAAGTTAGCTGTTAGTTCAAAGTAGCAGTTTAGAAAAGAGTACCACATTTCTTTGTGGAATTAAACAGAGTAGATCTACACCTTAATACAAGGAGTACACCAACATAGTGTAAACACACTGTGAAAAGAATATAAACATGGTGTTAAATATAGTTAATTAAATGAATATAAATAAAATGTAAGAAATGGAAAAAATATTAAACTTCTTTTTGAGGCTGCTTAGCAACTGGAGAACATTTGTTGGCCCATATATTTTGTTCAAGTTTAAAACTGTAGTCAAATATGTCAGTTTCAAACAAGTTCTGAATTAAACGTCTTCAGTCTGAAGCGGAACTAAAGACCTCCGCACTTCCCCTGTCGGAGTTTTAGAGCGTGGCACCCAGCGGAAGTAACCAATAGGAGCTGGTAGCATTAGCTGCATGTGAGTAATGAGTGAAGTGAAGACGGTATTGAGTCACAGCGCAGCTCATCATTGGACGAGTTATTAAAGAACAATGAGTTCAGTAGAGAGTTTGAGAGAGTTTGTCAACGAGCGACTAACTGCTGCTGCTGAAGAAATATTCAGAGTTTTTAAAACAACTATCGTCCAGTACGAGGAAGAGATCGATCGGCAGCGCGTCATGCTGGATATCTGCTGGAAACCCCAAGTAAAGTTACACAGGATAGGTGAGTAAAAGTTTATTATTTTGGTATCGAGCGCACAACGAGTGTTTCCCGCGTTTGGGTTCATTCCACTCCGGGATTCCGGAGATTCTGAGTTTGCACTGCACGGTTGAGCTCCATTCTATAGAAGACCGCGGCGAAACTCCGCTCAGAAAATGATGATTTTTACACACAAAACGTTCCGAAAAATGTGAGGAAAACTGAAACTCAACAGAATCGGGAGGACATGGCGAAGCTAGCAGCGATAAAAGCTGCAGAGGAGACTGATGAATAACATGAAAATGCATTAAAGGGCTCTTACACCATCCCAACACCATCTCAACAAATAATAAATACACTGGACTTTTGCTCTCTCTCAATTGGATATTCTGACTTTGTGGCAAGCCTGGCTATAAAATGAGGCCATAAGATGAGACTGTTGTTCACTCATGATGGACTAATATGGACACATGTGCAGACACACATGTAATCTGTATGTACTGTTTAGAGCTTGAATTCAGCTCTGTATGCTACTGCTGTAATATGTTTTGTCAAAGGTCATAACAAAAGAAAAAAAGAGAAGAAAAGAAAAAAGTAAATTGCAAAAGACAAGAAAAGATCAGGATGAAGATTTTATCCTGTGGGTAATGGGGGCGGGACTTGATAAGCTTTGGCTTCTCCCGCTTTTCCCTTTCGGCCATGTGTGTTGTATTATTTGAACAATGATGAAATGTGATGCTTATGAATTGACATGCCCGAAACAAACAACATAAATAAAGAGGTGTGTCTCATTCAACTTATTAGGAAGACATTTCGGCATTGATGTTGAGTCAGTGGGTTAGACAAGATGTTAAACTGTTGGAAAAAATGTAGATTTTAAATTAAAAAAACATTAATGGCACCTATGTGGAGCACTACAGTCCTTTTAACAAGGTGTGTCCTAATCACCCAGTGTGTTGGATGGTGCTTTAGCAAAAATGTGGATGGACTGTAGAGAATGATGTAATTAGGATGGGTGTCTCCCTGGGGTGTTGGTCAGAACACAGGACTCAAGGAATATGCAATCCAACTCTTACAAGGAACATAATATTAATATTAAATAATATTCATATTAATATCACAAATTAATTACGTAAAGTTCCAAATCACTTTCATTAGCATAATGAGGTTAACCAGCCTCATAACAGTGCAACTTTACCTCTAAATTAGGTTTTCTATGTAGAAAAATAGTGCAATGGCGCCACCTCTGGAATATTCTAAGAACGTGGTTACACACATTAAACGCTCGACAATTACTTAATTACTCTAACCAACATAATGTCCACAAACTAATACAATATAGATGTAAACTTAGTAATATCTAAAGGATACAGACAGAGTAAATACAAAATATACAAAGTGAAAGTAAACGAACTTAAGCCTAATCTCTATTACGTCTTTATTCAAACTTGAAACATGTTTCAATGACACTTTAACATGACTGTCTGACAAGCATTATATTACGTTACAAACAAGTAACATGCAGGATTGAATTATAACTCACTTTAGGGTCAATCACACACACGTAACGTCATCACACAATGTCTTGCTCTCACTCCGCTGCTGCATGTCACTTAGCCAGCCTGCAGGAACGTACTCACAGGCACATGCGCGCAGGAGCGGCCTTTCTAACACAGTGTGTTAATACAATTCGGCATTGGTTTGGAGTCAGTGGGTCACATGATCTGGAAGCTATTGAAACTTTCTGAGTATTTCTACTTGTTATTCTGCCTTTGCTCTGTGTGCCTCAGTGCCCTTGTGAATGAGGGTTGCCTCTCAATGATCTCTGGAGGATAAATAAAGGTTGGTTGGTTGATTAAATATTCTCTGTCTTTTGTTCTCTGTCCCTCCAGAGCTCCCACAGCAACATGTCTGTAAGGAGGAGGAGGTTCTCGCTGACCAGCAGCTCTGTAACCAGGAGAGGAACTCCAGTCTGGACCAAGAGGACCCGGAGCCTCCAGAGATTAAAGAGGAACAGGAGGAACTCTGCAGCAGTCAAGAGGGAGAGCAGTTTGTACTGAAGGTGGAGACGGATACCGTCATGTTGACTCCAACTTATGAGGAAAGTGAACACAGTGAAGCAGAACCAACAAGTGACCAGCAACTCCTCTCTAACAACTCTGATGTAGCTGAGAGCCGAGACCAGAAAGGAGGAAAACATGGAGACTCTGGATCAGCTGGAGATGGAGAGCCAAAGAAAAAGAAAAGACATCACGGAAGCAACAGTCACAGTGATGATGCAAAAAACTCTACCTCATCAGACATTCAACATAACACTGACCCAGGTAAAAAGTCCTTCAAATGTGACACATGTGGAAAGACTTTTAAGTTCAAGTCCCGATTGACTATACACCTAAGCATCCACACAGGCGAGAAGAAGTATTCTTGCAAAGCATGTGGAAAACATTTCAGGATTCGTTGTCAATTAACAGTCCACATGAGAACCCACGCAGGTGAGAAGCCGTATTCTTGCCAAACATGTGGGAAAGGTTTCGGGTCTAATTTTGAATGGAAGCAGCACATGAGAATTCACACAGGTGAAAGGCCATTTTCTTGCAACACATGTCAGAAGACATTCAACTCTAGTAACCAGTTAAAAAGACATAAGAGAATCCACACAGGTGAGAAACCGTTTACTTGCAAAACATGTGGGAAGACTTTCATCTCTTGTGGCGACTTAAAAAAACATACGAGAACACACACAGGTGAGAAACCGTATTCCTGCCAAACATGTGGGAAATCATTTCGTACTTCATGTAGTTTGAAAGGGCACATGAGAACCCACACTGGTGAGAAGCCGTTTACTTGCAAAACATGTGGGAAAGCTTTCACGATAAAGAGAACCTTAACAATTCACATGATGACCCACACAGGTGAGAAACCTTTTACCTGTGAAATTTGTGGGGAGGCTTTCAGGCTTCGTGTTCAATTAACTTATCACATGAGAATCCACACAGGTGAGAAACCTTTTACCTGTGAAATTTGTGGGAAGACTTTCACTCTAAACAGTAAGTTAACAGTTCACATGAGAATCCACACAGGTGAGAAACCGTATTCTTGCCAAACATGTGGGAAATCAGTACGTGATTCATATATTTTGAAGAGGCACAAGAGAACCCACACAGATGAGAAACCTTTTACCTGTGGAATTTGTGGGAAGGCTTTCAGGGGTCGTGATCAATTAACTTCTCACATGAGAATCCACACAGGTGAGAAACCTTTTACCTGTGAAATTTGTGGGAAGGCTTTCACTCTTAAGTGTAATTTAACAGTTCACATGAGAATCCACACAGGTGAGAAACCGTATTCTTGCCAAACATGTGGGAAATCAGTACGTGATTCATATATTTTGAAAAGGCACATGAGAATCCACACAGATGAGAGACCTTTTCCCTGTGAAATTTGTGGGAAGGCTTTCATGAGTCGTGATCAATTAACTTCTCACATGAGAACCCACACAGGTGAGAAACCGTAACCCTGTGAGACCTGGGGAAAGTTTGTCTGATCAGTCTGCTTTGACGAGACATTCGATGACACCTCCATATTTGCAAAATATGTTGGAGGTGGATCAGTTCTAGTGTTTCATGTATAATTGCGCAACTGTAGCTTTAAATGACGTACTTGAAGAATCCTCAGAGGATCAATATACACCGGAGGAATGATGAGCTGATGCTGAATGTGTACAATTTCCCCTTGAGAAGATGTCAAAATATGTTTTGTTTCTATCTTCATGCTGATTTGCCCATATTTGTTAACAACATGATTAAAAAGTCGAGTTAATGAGTCTCATGTGTCCTGCTTTTATATAAACAGTTATATGTTAAATACTTGTTTTACAGTAGCTTCCATGTATGTAGCCAAAAAGTTAGCTGTTAGTTCAAAGTAGCAGTTTAGAAAAGAGTACCACATTTCTTTGTGGAATTAAACAGAGTAGATCTACAGCTTAATACAAGGAGAACACTAACATAGTGTAAACACACTGTGAAAAGAATATAAACATGGCGTTAAATATAGTTAATTAAATGAATTTAAATAACGTCTATGGAATTGAATAATTATTAAACGTCGTTTTGGGGCTGCTCAGCAACTGGAGGACATTTGTTGGCCCAATTATTTTTAAACAAGTTCTGAATTAAATGTCTTCAGTCTGAAGCGGAACTAAAAGCCTCCGCACTTCCCCTGTCGGAGCCTTAGAGCGTGGCACCCAGCGGAAGTAAACAGTAGCAGTTAGTAGCATAAGCTGCATGTGTGTAATGAATGAAGTGAAGACGGTACTGAGTCACAGCGCAGCTCATTATTGGACGAGTTAAAAACAGAACAATGAGTTCAGTTGAGAGTTTGAGAGAGTTTGTCAACGAGCGACTAACTGCTGCTGCTGAAGAAATGTTCAGACTTTTTAAAACAACTATCGTCCAGTATGAGGAAGAGATCGATCGGCAGCGCGTCATGCTGGATATCTGCTGGAAACCCCAAGTAAAGTTACACAGGATAGGTGAGTAAAAGTTTATTATTTTGGTAACACTAATGTTCAGAGCCCTGGAGTGGCCACCGAAGGGGGCATATGCATCGCAGCCACGTTTCACTACATCGAGCGAACATACGAATGTTTCCCGTGTTTTGGTTCATTCCACTCCGGGACTCCGGAGGTTCTGAGTGTCCGCTGCACGGCTGAGTTCCATTCTCCAAGACCGCTGCGAAATTCCGCTCAGAAAATTATGATTTTCATGTCATGTTGACTCCAGCGTATGAGGTAAGTGACCACAGTGAAGCAGAACCAACAAGTGACCAGCAGCTCCTCTCTATCAACTCTCATGTAGCTGAGAGCCGAGACCAGAAAGGAGAAAAACATGGAGACTCAGGATCAGCTGGAGATGGAGAGCCAAAGAAAAGAAAAAAATCACGGAAGCAAAAGTCACAGTGATGATGCAAAAAACTCTACCTCATCAGACATTCAACATAACACTGACCCAGGTAAAAAGTCCTTCAAATGTGACACATGTGGAAAGACCTTTAAGTTCAAATCCCAATTGACTATACACCTAAGCATCCACACAGGCGAGAAGAAGTATTCTTGCAAAACATATGGAAAAAATTTCAGGATTCGTTGTCAATTAACAGTCCACATGAGAACCCACACAGGTGAGAAGCCGTATTCTTGCCAAACATGTGGGAAAGCTTTCACACTAAACTGTTCCTTAAAAGTTCACATGAGAACCCACACAGGTGAGAAACCGTATTCTTGCTAAACATGTGGGAAAGATTTTGGGTCTAATTTTGAATGCAAGCAGCACATGAGAATCCACACAGGTGAAAGGCCATTTTCTTGCAACACATGTCAGAAGACATTCAGCTCTAGTAACCAGTTAAAAAAACATGAGAGAATCCTCACAGGTGAGAAACCATTTACGTGCAAAACATGTGGGAAAGCTTTCAGCCAACACTCACACGTAGAGCTCCACATGAGAATCCACACAGGTGAGAAACCGTATTCTTGCCAAACATGTGGGAAGACTTTCATCTCTTGTGGCGCCTTAATAAAACATACAAGAATACACACAGGTGAGAAACCTTATATCTGTAAAATTTGTGGGGAGGCTTTTAGGCATAGTCATCAATTAACTAATCACACGAGAATACACACAGGTGAGAAACCTTATACCTCTCATAGGCTTTCATGCAGCGTGGTCAATTAAGTTATCACATGAGAATCCACACAGGTGAGAATCCGTATTCTTGCCAAATATGTGGGAAATCATCACGAAATGCATGTAGTTAGAAAAGGCACGCAAGAATCCACACAGGTGAGAAGCCGTTCACTTGCAAAACATGTGGGAAAGCTTTCACGCTAAAGAGAACCTTAACAGTTCACATGACGACCCACACAGATGAGAGACCTTTTGCCTGTGGAATTTGTGGGGAGGCTTTCGGGGTTCGTCGTCAGTTAACTTCTCACACGAGAACCCACACAGGTGAGAGACCGTAGCCTTGCCAGACCTGGGGAAAGTTTGTCCGATCAGTCTGCTTTGATGAGACATTCGATGACACGTACAGACGAGTAGCCTTGTGTTTGCAAAATATGTTGGAGGTGGATCAGTTCTAGTGTTTCTTGTATAATTGCGCACCTGTAACTTTAAATGACTAAATGAAGAATCCTCAGAGGATCAATATACACAGGAGGAATGATGAGCTGATGCTGAATGTGTACAATTTCCCCTTGAGAAGATGTCAAAATATGTTTGTGTCTATCTTCATGCTGATTTGCCCATATTTGTTAACATGATTAAAAAGTCGAGTTAATAAGCCTCATCTGTCCCACTTATTATCGCTCCTCCTGTCCTGCTTTTATATAAACAGTTATATTTTAAATACTTGTAGTTTTTACAGTAGCTTCCATGTATGTAACCAAAAAGTTAGCTGTTAGTTCAAGGTAGCAGTTTAGAAAAGAGCACCACATTTCTTTGTGGAATTAAGCAGAGTAGAACTACACCTTAATACAAGGAGTACACAAACATAGTGTGAACACACTGTGAAAAGAGTAAAAACATGGTGTTTAATATAGTTAATTATGAATTTAAATAACATGTAAGAAATGGAAAGAGACTGGGGGGCAACCTCCTTCTATTATAATATTTTGACTAGTACGGACAATATAAACACAGACAAAATATATCAAACCAATTCAAGGTCATTAATAGACTACATTATACAAAATCTAGATTGCATAAGATGTATCTCCTATATGTGGTATATGAAGGTACACTGCTCCAATCTTTGTGGTCATGTCCAAAAACTCAGCCATTCTGCGATAAAATATTTGACTGTCTGTCCGGAACGTATGACATCACTCTGAAGCTAGATCCACTAATAAGTGTTTTGGGGGCCACACTTGATTAAGCTGCTAAATTTCAATCTCAAGCAGTTTTATTTATCATGGTACTGGCAAAAAAAGGAGTCGGTTCCAACTTGTGAGATGTGGATTAGTGAACTGAGCAGTGTATTCCATCTGGACGAGCTCAGATATCACTTAAACAAGAAGCCTGAGTTATTGACAAATATTTGGAATCCTATTAAAACTTTTATGACTAGCAATGTTTTATAATCTTATAATTTTACCAGATATCTGTTTCCCAAATATAAATGTATCTTGCTCATGTTAACATCATTGTATTATTGTAATGAGCCTCCTGTTTGCCTTTGCCCCATGTGCCTAAGTGCCTTTGCTTTGTAAGCATCAACATGTGTCTGACATCCAAATACCAAAACACTCTCTCGCTTTTTTTCTTGTCCTATCTTTTTACATTTGACATCATTCGTTTACATGTTTGTGTTTGTTTATTTTAATAGTATGTTCTTTGTTAACTTACAACAGTGTTAGAGGAAATGTGTATCGTAATGCACAGGGTACAAGGAGTCTTTGTTTTGTTGGTTTGCCTGTAGCTACCTTTTTTTCTTGATAACCCCTTGTACTCAATTTGTGTACTTTCGTCCGTTAAGTACGAATATGATCGGTCAAATAACTTTATTTGAACTACAAATTACAGGACCAGCCGTTTGAATGTTTACCTTGCTGTCAATGGTTGTTTACCCTTTTGTGAAAAAAACAATAAACACGTTTAAGAAAAAGAAATGCTATCGGACCACCAATTTTTATTTTCCCTTCTTTATCTTGTTTGATTTTATTTTGAGGGGCAGGTTGTTTCTCCCCTTCTCTGATGAACTGTATGGATGGTGTTGTCTCGTCCTGGTCTGACGCTTTTCCTGTCTCTCCCGCTCCAAGATGTCAGCCAGTGCACGGAAAACCTTGTCATGGCGCCATCTGTATCTTCCCTGGCTGAGAGCTGTCTTGCATCCCGCCAGTATGTGCGCCATTGTTCCAATCCCTCCGGATAGCCTACACAATGGGTCCTCCCTCATTCCCCATATGTGGAGGTTTGTTGGTGATACAACGGTGTCATACACAGAGCGGAGCAGTAAAGAGATGGGAAAGGGCTCCAGTCTCCAGATCTCAGGCCACGTGAACTTACCAAGTTCACTTACATTTTTCTTCACTGTATTGTACTATATTGTATTGTAGCTAAAAAGATCAATATAATGATTATTAACCTGTTTATATCTAAGAAGAATTTAGCCATCTTGATTCATGGATTATGAGCTCCGTTGCTGTGAAATCAGACACTTGAAAACAGTGTTGCTTTATTTCCAGATATGAAACATCTCCTGCATATGATTTAAGCAATATTCATTACAAATCTGTGGGTGTTGAATCTACAGACATGGCCGGATTGATCTTCTAGAAGGTCCAGGGGCAACAATGAGTTGGTGGGCACCTTATAACCCTTCTGTTCCTGTCACACTCAGTGTTCCCAGTTGAAGCAAAGTATTCTTTCCTTCACCAGGTTTACAAGCCTGCATCACCAGCACTCAACTTAAATCATGTATTCTGCACATTCTGCTTCAGTATGTACCTAAATAAAGTCACAATTAATCATATTAAAACAAATCACATGGTGTACTCGACTTTTGAGGCTCCCGGCGGCACCGTGGCTTGATCATACGAGTTTTACCCCGAAATCAGATTTTCAAACAAACGCATCCTATTTCTGTAGAAGTTGCGTTTTGAATGATTAAAGGTTTTTTACCATATATTTAAATGTACACATCAGCAAAATCTGTCATATGGTCAGAATAATACCGTAAATGTTATGCCGTTTAAGTTGCTTAATTCATTAGGTCATCTCATTAGATAACCTGATGACAGTCTAAGTGCCAAAATGCTGTTGTCAATAAACTTTATTGCAAGTGAAGTGGACAGTGTGTGGAAGTATTTTTCCTGATTTTTTCGGCCTGCTACTACAGTTGCAGCCTGTTTTGGATTTCATGGTCTCCTACGGTTACTGTTTGACAGTTTTTTATAAAATGAATTTTCAGTAAACTGTTTTTTAATTATTTTTTTTCTACTTTGCTGAGGTTTGTATTAATTATTCCTGTGCATTCTGATGTATGATTTCTGTCTCTGAAACGCTGGCTATGAACAATTTGGTTCTTGTGGAGATGGTGGTGTTAAATTTAGATAAATTAAATTAATTTAAATAACATGTAAGAAATTGTAAAGAAATATTAAGTCTTTTTGAGTCTGCTTAACAACTGGAGAACATGCCCAATTATTTTGTTCAAGTTTAAAACTGTAGTCAGATATTTCAGTTTCAAACAAGTTCTGAATTAAATGTCTTCAGTCTGAAGTGGAACTAAAAGCCTCCGCGGCGCACTTCCCCTGTCGGAGCTTAAGCGTGTGGCACCCACCGGAAGTAAACAGTAGCAGTTAGTAGCATTAGCTGCATATGTGTAATGAGTGCAGTGAAGACGGTACTGAGTCACAGCGCAGCTCATCATCGGACGAGTTAAAAACAGAACAATGAGTTCAGTTGAGAGTTTAAGAGAGTTTGTCAACGAGCGACTAACTGCTGCTGCTGAAGAAATATTCAGCGTTTTTAAAACAACTATCGTCCAGTACGAGGAAGAGATCGATCGGCAGCGCGTCATGCTGGATATCTGCTGGAAACCCCAAGTAAAGTTACACAGGATAGGTGAGTAAAAGTTTATCATTTTGGTAACACTAATATTCAGAGACCTGGAGTGGCCACAGAGGGGGACATATGCATCGCAGCCACGTTTCACTACATCGAGCGAACAAACTGGTGTTTCCCGCGTTTTGGTTCATTCCACTCCGGGACTCTGGAGGTTCTGAGTTTCCACTGCGCGGCTGAGCTCCGTTCTAGAGAAGACCGCGGCGAAACTCCGCTCAGAAAATGATGATTTTACACACAAAATGTTTCGAAAAATGTGAGGAAAACTAAAACTCAACAGAAAGCGGTGTGTCTAATTCAACTTATTCGGAAGAAATTTCGGCATTGATGTTGAGTCAGTGGGTTAGATGAGATGGAAACTGTTGGAAAAAATGTAGATTTTAAATTAAAAAACATTATTAGCAAATATGTGGATCACTTAAGTCGTTTTAACGAGATATGTCCTAATCACCCAGTGTGTTAATACAATTCGGCATTGGTTCGGAGTCAGTGGGTCACATGACCTGGAAGCTATTGTTGTTGAAGCTTGTGATTCTGCCTTTGTTCTGTGTGCCTCAGTGCCCTTGTGAATGAGGGTTGCCTCTCAATGATCTCTGGAGGATAAATAAACATTGTTTGGTTGATTAAATATTCTCTGTCTTTTGTTCTCTGCCCCTCCAGAGCTCCCACAGCAACATGTCTGTAAGGAGGAGGAGGTTCTCGCTGACCAGCAGCTCTGTAACCAGGAGAGGAACTCCAGTCTGGACCGAGAGGACCAAGAGGACCCAGAGCCTCCAGAGATTAAAGAGGAACAGGGGGAACTCTGCGCCAGTCAGGAGGGAGAGCAGCTTGTACTGAAGGTGGAGACGGATACCGTCATGTTGACTCCAACACATGAGGAAAGTGACCAAAGTGAAGCAGAACTAACAACTGACCAGCAGCTCCTCTCTAACAACTCTGATGTAGCTGAGAGCCAGCACCAGAAAGGAGGAAAACATGGAGACTCGGGATCAGCTAGAGATGGAGAACCAAAAAAAAAGAAAAAACATCACAGAAGCAAAAGTCATGGTAAAGATGCAAAAAACTCTACCTCAACAGACATTCAACATAACACTGACTCAGGTAAAAAGTCCTACGAATGTGACACATGTGGAAAGACTTTTAAGTTCAAGACCCAATTGAATTCACACCTAAGAACCCACAGAGGCGAGAAGAAGTATTCTTGCAAAACATGTGGAAAAAAATTCAGGATTCGTTTTCAATTAACAGTCCACATGAGAACCCACACAGGTGAGAAGCCGTATTCTTGCAAAACATGTGGGAAAGCTTTCACGCTAACCTGTTCCTTAAAAGTTCACATGAGAATCCACACAGGTGAGAAACCGTATTCTTGCCAGACATGTGGGAAGGCTTTCATTTCTAATAATGACTGGAGGCGGCACACGAGAATCCACACAGGTGAGAAACCCTATTCTTGCCAAACATGTGGGAAAGATTTTGGGTCTAATTTTGAATGCAAGCAGCACATGAGAATCCACACAGGTGAAAGGCCATTTTCTTGCAACACGTGTCAGAAGACATTCAGCTCTAGAAACTACTTAAAAAAACATGAGAGAATCCACACAGGTGAGAAACCGTTTATTTGCAAAACATGTGGGAAAGCTTTCATGCGAAACTGTTCCTTAACAGTTCACATGAGAACCCACACAGGTGAGAAACCATATTCTTGCCAAACATGTGGGAAACATTTCGGGTCTAATTTTGAATGCACGCGGCACATAAGAATTCACACAGGTGAGAACCCGTTTACTTGCAAAACATGTGGGAAAGCTTTCAGGTCTAATTTTGAATGGAAGCAGCACATGAGAATTCACACAGGTGAGAGGCAATTTTCTTGCAACACATGTCTGAAGACATTCAACTCTAATAGCCACTTAAAAAAACATGAGAGAATCCACACAGGTGAGAAACCATTTACTTGCAAAACATGTGGGAAAGCTTTCAGCCAACACTCACACGTAGAGCTCCACATGAGAATCCACACAGGTTTGAAACCGTATTCTTGCCAAACATGTGGGAAGACTTTCATCTCCTGTGGCGAATTAAAAAAACATACAAGAACACACACAGGTGAGAAACCTTATACCTGTAAAATTTGTGGGGTGGCTTTCAGGCAGCGTTATGAATTAACTAATCACACAAGAATCCACACAGGTGAGAAACCGCATACCTGTAAAATTTGTGGAGAGGCTTTCAGGCAGCGTTATCAATTATCTTATCACATGAGAATCCACACAGGTGAAAAACCGTATTCTTGCCAAATATGTGGGAAATCATTAATTAATTCATGTAGTTTGAAAAGGCACACAAGAATCCACACAGGTGAGAAGCCGTTTGCTTGCAAAACATGTGGGAAAGCTTTCACGCTAAAGAGAACCTTAACAGTTCACATGATGACCCACACAGGTGAGAAACCTTTTATCTGTGAAATTTGTGGGGAGGCTTTCATGCTTCGTGCTCAGTTAACTTGTCACATGAGAACCCACACAGGCGAGAAACCGTATTCTTGCAAAACATGCGGGAAAGCTTACATGCAAAGAAAAAGCTTACTTTGTCACATGAGAACCCACACAGATGAGAAACCTTTTAACTGTGGAATTTGTGGGGAGGATTTCAAGGGTCGTGACCAGTTAACTTATCACATGAGTACCCACACAGGTGAGAAACCTTTTGCCTGTGAAATTTGTGGGAGGGCTTACGGGGGTCGTACTCAGTTAACTTCTCACATGAGAGCCCACACAGGTGAGAAACCGTAACCCTGCGAGACCTGGGGAAAGTTTGTCTGATCAGTCTGCTTTGACGAGACATTTGATGGCGAGTAGCCTTGTATTTGCAAAATATGTTGGAGGTGGATCAGTTCTAGTGTTTCGTGTATAATTGTGCAACTATAACTTTAAATGACATACTTGAAGAATCCTCAGAGGATCAATATACACAGGAGGAATCATAGCTGATCCTGAATGTGTACAATTCCCCCTTGAGAAGATGTCAAAATATGTTTATGTGTCTATCTTCATGCTGATTTGCCCATAGGGCTGGGCGATAAAACGATAACGATATCTATCGCGATAGACACGTGATCAATATCAATAGTTTGATATATAGTCCAGTTGCTGGATGATTGGTTTATGCACGCAACTCTGTTTACTTTCGATCAAAACAAAACTTAATTTCAGACACAGACCGTAGAACCTCCGTATCTCTACGCATTAGCGCAACGGCCCATTTGCGCTAATGCGTCGGGATACAGAGGTTCTAGGGTTGAGAAAATGTCGTGCCAAAAGAAAGGGCGGTCTGACGGAGATGTAGAGCAGTGTGAATTTTCTCTATACAATGTACACTTGCAATAATATAGATTTTTTTAAGGTGGGCCTCGTTTTAGGTGGTTAAAATTCGCTTTGCACTGGACCGTGTTCACTGCAGTACAAAGCTGAGCGTCTGGGCTGGAGCGGCTCTGTGCCGCTGATCAGTGATTACAGTAGGAAACAGACCGACTATAGATACGTACTTTATATGACCCCACTTAAAAAAATGAACTATCCCATTAACTTATTGTCAAGCAGCAATGTCAGCATCTACACTATTTTGTCTCATGTCTTCAATTCTGATTCTAAAATCTTGAAAATGATTTTTTCCCCCAAAAGTCTCACCTGTAGTCACCATTTAAAGGGTTATTTTTCTAATTTTACTTAATTCTAATGGGTAAAAAAAAAATCAATAATTATCAATATCGATTGATATGAAACAGTTATATCGTGATAGATTTTTCAACCATATCGCCCAGCCCTATTTGCCCATATTTTTTAACACCATGACTTAAAAGTTGAGTTAATCGGTCTCATCTGTCCCACTTATTATCGCTCCTCCTGTCCTGCTAAAACAGTTACATGTTAAATAGTTGTTTTTACAGTCGCTTCCATGTATGTAACCAAAAAGTTAGCTGTTAGTTCAAAGTAGCAGTTTAGAAAAGAGTACCACATTTCTTTGTGGAATTAAACAGAGTAGATCTACACCTTAATACAAGGAGTACACAAACATAGTGTGAACACACTGTGTGAAAAGAGTTTAAACATGGTGTTAAATATAGTTAATTATGAATTTAAATAACATGTAAGAAATGGATAGAGACTGGGGGGCAACCTCCTTCTATTATAATATTTTGACTAGTCCGGACAATATAAACACAGACAAAATCAAGGATGAACGGGTAAAGGAGAGCTGAGGAAACCTGCGAGGAATCTCTTTGTAATGTCAGTAGGTGTTCCATAAATGTCAGACATATATAAATCCTATATGTGGTATACGAAGGTGCACTGCTCCAATTTTTGTGGTCGTGTCCAAAAACTCAGTCAAAATATTTGACTATCTGTCCGGAACGTATGACATCACTCTGAAGCCAGATCCACTAATAAGTGTTTTGGGGGCCACACTTGATTAAGCTGGTAAATTTCAATCTCAAGCAGTTTTATTTATCATGGTATTGGTTCCAACTTGTGAGATGTGGATTAGTGAACTGAGCAGTGTATTACATCTGGATGAGCTCAGATATCACTTAAACAAGAAGCCTGAGTTATTGACAAATATTTGGAATCCTATTAAAACTTTTATGACTACCAATATTTTATAATCGTATAATTTTACCAGATATGTTTCCCAAGTATACATTTATCTTGCTCATGTTAACATCCTTGTATTATTGTAATGAGCCTCCTGTTTGCCTTTGCCCCATGTGCCTGAGTGCCTTTGCTTTGTAAGCATCAACATATGTCTGACATCCAAATGCCAAAAATCTCTCGCCTTTTTTTTCTTTTCCTATCTTTTGGCAATTTGACATCATTTGTTTACATGTTTGTGTTTTTTTATTTTAATGGTATGTGTTTTTTGTTAACTTCCAACAGTGTTAGAGGAATTTTGTTTCGTAATGCAGAGGGTACAAGGAATCTTTGTTTTGTTGGTTTGCCTGTAGCTACCTTTTTTTTCCTGATAACCACTTGTACTGAATTTGTTTACTTTTGTCAGTTAAGAACGAATATGATCAGCCAAATAACTTTATTTGAACTTCAAATTACAGGACCAGCCGTATGAATGTTTACCTTGCTGTCAATGGCTGTTACCCTTTTGTGAAAAAACAATAAACACGTTTAAGAAAAAAAAAATGCAATTGGACCACCTATATTTATTTTCCCTTCTTTATCTTGTTTGATTTTATTTTGAGGGGCAGGTTGTTTCTCCCCTTCTCTGATGAACTGTATGGATGGCGTTGTCTCGTCCTGGTCTGATGCTTTTTCTGTCTCTCCCGCTCCAAGATGTCAGCCAGTGCACAGAGAACCTTGTCATGGGGCCATCTGTATCTTCCCTGGCTGAGAGCTGTCTTGCATCCCGCCAGTATGTGCGCCATTGTTCCAATCCCTCCAGATAGCCTACACAATGGGTCCTCCCTCATTCCCCATATGTGGAGGTTTGTTGGTGGTACAAGGGTGTCATACACAGAGCGGAGCAGGAAAGAGATGGGAAAGGGCTCCGTTCTCAAGATCTCAGGCCACGTGATCTTCCACTTTGGCAGGTCCCACTTTGTCCAGGCTCCTTGTGATCCAAGTTCGACGGCCCTAGACCTGCGCCTTTCTTCCTCCAGGTGTCGGACCTCGGCTTGCATCATGTCCCTCCTCTGCAGTGTTAGAGGAGGGATACAAAAACATTACAGTCTGCAGAGTTTCACATTTTAATGCCATTTTTGTCCTCTTGAGACCTGATTAACACCTGTATCTACATTAAATCATGAGATTAATGGGAAAAAATACCAATCGGGATAAAGTTCAAAATAAGGACACCCCAAGGCAAACTGTTGGCAGGTTTGGTGTAAGCTTCTTGCAAAGTTCACTTACTTTTTTCTTCACTGCATTGTACTCTGTTCAATTCAGACACTTGAAATGAGGCTGTGACTATATTGTCCTTCATTTGACTGCAAATACAGTTTGATGCATATTCACACCTAAAGAGTTACTTACCAAGTTCACTTACATTTTTCTTCACTGTATTGTACTCTATTGTATTGTAGCTAAAAAGATATATATAATAATTATTAACCTGTTTATATCTAAGATGAGTTTAGCCATCTTGATTTATGGATTATGGTCCTTCATGTGACTGCACATACAGTTTGATGCATATTGTCATCACACAGCTTCCTGCAAACAAAATGATAAGCCAAAATTTTTTTATTAGATTACATCACAAAAAGTGAATTTTCTTTCATAACAAAGAGGATAAAGGTTCTCAATAAAGATAGATGAGATTACCTTGATGTCAGAGATCATGTTCACTTGTTTGTCCCACATATAAACCTTCCTCTGCTGTGTGCAGCTTCCCTCTGCTGGTAGCTGTGATATCATATTCCAGTTTCACTTTCTTTTAACTTGAAACCAATCTATGAAGTGTTGCTTTATTTCCAGCTATGAAACATCTCCTGCATATGATTTAAGCAATATTCACTACAAATCTGTGGGTGCTGAATCTACAGACATGGCCAGATTGACCTTCTAGAAGGTCCAGGGGCAACAATGTGTTGGTGGGCACCTTATAACCCTTCTGCTCCTGTCACACTCAGTGTTCCCAGTTGAAGCAAAGAATTCTTTCCTTCACCAGGTTTACAAGCCTGCATCACCAGCACTCAACTTAAATCATGTATTCTGCACATTCTGCTTCAGTATGTACCTAAGTAAAGTCACAATTAATCATATTAAAACAAATCACATGGTGTACTCGACTTTTGAGGCTCCCGGGTGCCCCTTGGCTTGATCATACGAGTATTACCCTGAAATCAGATTTTCAAACAAATGTATCTTATTTCTGTAGAAGTTACGTTTTGATTGTGTTGAATGATTAAAGGTTGTTTACAATATATTTAAATATACACATCAGCAAAATCTGTCATATGGTCAGAATAATACCGTAAATGTTATGCCGTTTAAATTGCTTAATTCATTAGGTCATCTTATCAGATAACCTGATGACAGTCTAAGTGCCAAAATGCTGTTGTCAATAAACTTTATTGCAAGTGAAGTGGACAGTGTGCGGGAGTCGTTTTCCTGATTTTTTCTGCTACTACAGTTGCAGTCTGTTTTGGATTTTATGGTCTCCTACCGTTAGTGTTTGACAGTTTTTTTTAAAATGTATTTTCTGTAAACTGTTTTTTAATTATTTTTTTCTACTTTGCTGAGGTTTGTATTAATTATTCCTGTGCATTCTGATGTATGATTTCTGTCTCTGAAACCCTGGCTATAAACAATTTGGTTCTTGTGGAGATGGTGGTGTTGAATATAGATAAATTAAATGGATTTAAATAACATGTAAGAAATGGAAAAAAAAAATATCAAAAGTCTTTTTGATTCTGCTTAGCAACTGGAGAATATGTGTTGGCCCAATTATTTTGTTCAAGTTTAAAACTGTAGTCAGATATTTCAGTTTCAAACAAGTTCTGAATTAAATGTCTTCAGTCTGAAGTGGAACTAAAAGCCTCCGCGGCGCACTTCCCCTGTCGGAGCCTTAGAGCGTGGCACCCAGCGGAAGTAAACAGTAGCAGTTAGTAGCATTAGCTTCATGTGTGTAATGAGTAAAGTGAAGACAGTACTGAGTCACAGCGCAGCTCATTATTTGAGGAGTTAAAAACAGAGCAATGAGTTCAGTTGAGAGTTTGAGAGAGTTTGTCAACGAGCGACTAACTGCTGCTGCTGAAGAAATATTCAGAGTTTTTAAAACAACTATCGTCCAGTACGAGGAAGAGATCGATCGGCATCGCGTCATGCTGGATATCTGCTGGAAACCCCAAGTAAAGTTAAACAGGATAGGTGAGTAAAAGTTTCTTATTTTAATAACAATGTTATTCAGGGCCCTGGAGTGGCCACAGAGGGGGACATATACATCGCAGCCACGTTTCACCACATCGAGCGAACAAACTGGTGTTTCCCGCGTTTCAGCTGCACGGCTGAGCTCCATTCTATAGAAGACCGCGGCGAAACTCCACATAGAAAATGATCCTTTTACACACAAAACGTTCCGAAAAATGTGAGGAACACTGAAACTCAACAGAAAGAGGTGTGTCTCATTCAACTTATTAGGAAGACATTTCGGCATTGATGTTGAGTAAGTGGGTTAGATGAGATCGAAACTGTTGGAAAAAATGTCGATTTTTAAATAAAAAAACATTAATGGCAACTATGTGGAGCACTAAAGTCCTTTTAACAAGGTGTGTACTAATCACCCAGTGTGTTAATACAATTCGGCATTGGTTTGGAGTCAGTTGGTCACATGACCTGGAAGCTATTGAAACTTTTTGAGTATTTCTACTTGTTATTCTGCCTTTGTTCTGTGTGCCTCAGTGCCCTTGTGAATGAGGGTTGCCTCTCAATGATCTCTGGATCTCTCTAAATAAAGGTTGGTTGGTTGATTAAATATTCTCTGTCTTTTGTTCTCTGCCCCTCCAGAGCTCCCACAGCAACATGTCTGTAAGGAGGAGGAGGTTCTCGCTGACCAGCAGCTCTGTAACCAGGAGAGGAACTCCAGTCTGGACCAAGAGGACTCAGAGCCTCCAGAGATTAAAGAGGAACAGGAGGAACTCTGCACCAGTCAAGAGGGAGAGCAGCTTGTACTGAAGGTGGAGACGGATACCGTCATGTTGACTCCAAGACATGAGGAAAGTGACCACAGTGAAGCAGAACCAACAAGTGACCAGCAGCTCCTCTCTAACAACTCTCATGTAGCTGAGAGCCGAGACCAGAAAGGTGGAAAACATGGAGACTCGGGATCAGCTGGAGATGGAGAGCCAAAGGAAAAGAAAAAACATCACGGAAGCAAAAGTCACAGTGATGATGCCAAAAACTCTACCTCAACAGACATTCAACATAACACTGACCCAGGTAAAAAGTCCTTCAAATGTGACACATGTGGAAAGACCTTTAAGTTAAAGTCCCAATTGAATATACACCTAAGAACCCACACAGGTGAGAAGAAGTATTCTTGCAAAACATGTGGAAAAAAATTCAGGATTCGTTTTCAATTAACAGTCCACATGAGAACCCACACAGGTGAGAAGCCGTATTCTTGCAAAACATGTGGGAAATCTTTCACGCTAAATTGTTCCTTAAAAGTTCACATGAGAATCCACACAGGTGAGAAACCGTATTCTTGCCAAACATGTGGGAAAGATTTCAGGTCTAATTGTGAATGGAGACGGCACATGAGAATCCACACAGGTGAGAAACCGTATTCTTGCCAGACATGTGGGAAAGATTTCGGGTCTAATTTTGAATGCAAGCAGCACATGAGAATTCACACAGGTGAGAGGCCATTTTCTTGCAACACATGTCAGAAGACATTCAGCTCTAGTTACCACTTAAAAAAACATGAGAGAATCCACACAGGCGAGAAACCATTTACTTGCAATACATGTGGAAAAAATTTCAGGTTTCGTTGTCAATTAACAGTCCACATGAGAACCCACACAGGTGAGAAACCGTATTTTTGCCAAACATGTGGGAAAGGTTTCGGGTCTAATTTTGAATGCAAGCAGCACATGAGAATCCACACAGGTGAAAGGCCATTTTCTTGCAACACATGTCAGAAGACATTCAGCTCTAGTAACCACTTAAAAAAACATGAGAGAATCCACACAGGTGAGAAACCATTTGCTTGCAAAACATGTGGGAAGACTTTCATCTCTTGTGGCGAATTAAAAAAACATACGAGAATACACACAGGTGAGAAACCGCATACCTGTAAAATTTGTGGGGAGGCTTTCAGGCAGCGTTATCAATTAACTAATCACACGAGAATACACACAGGTGAGAAACCGCATACCTGTGAAGTTTGTGGGGAGGCTTTCAGGCAGCGTTATCAGTTATCTTATCACATGAGAATCCACACAGGTGAAAAACCATATTCTTGCCAAATATGTGGGAAATCATTAATTAATTCATGTAGTTTGAAAAGGCACACAAGAATCCACACAGGTGAGAAGCCGTTTGCTTGCAAAACATGTGGGAAAGCTTTCACGCTAAAGAGAACCTTAACAGTTCACATGATGACCCACACAGGTGAGAAACCTTTTACCTGTGAAATTTGTGGGGAGGCTTTCATGCTTCGTGCTCAGTTAACTTGTCACATGAGAACCCACACAGGCGAGAAACCGTATTCTTGCAAAACATGCGGGAAAGCTTACATGCAAAGAAAAAGCTTACTTTGTCACATGAGAACCCACACAGATGAGAAACCTTTTAACTGTGGAATTTGTGGGGAGGATTTCAAGGGTCGTGACCAGTTAACTTATCACATGAGTATCCACACAGGTGAGAAACCTTTTGCCTGTGAAATTTGTGGGAAGGCTTACGGGGGTCGTACTCAGTTAACTTCTCACATGAGAACCCACACAGGTGAGAAACCGTAACCCTGCGAGACCTGGGGAAAGTTTGTCTGATCAGTCTGCTTTGACCAGACATTTGATGGCGAGTAGCCTTGTATTTGCAAAATATGTTGGAGGGGCATTAGTTCTTGTGTTTCATGTATAATTGCGCAACTGTAACTTTAAATGACATACTTGAAGAATCCTCAGAGGATCAATATACACAGGAGGAATGATGAGCTGATGCTGAATGTGTACAATTCCCCCTTGAGAAGATGTCAAAATATGTTTGTGTCTATCTTCATGCTGATTTGCCCATAGGGCTGGGCGATAAAACGATAACGATATCTATCGCGATAGACACGTGATCAATATCAATAGTTTGATATATAGTCCAGTTGCTGGACGAGAGGTTTATGCACGCACCTCTGTTTACTTTTGATCAAAACAAAACTTAATTTCAGACACAGACACAGACCGTAGAACCTCCGTATCTCTACGCATTAGCGCAACGGCCCATTTGTGCTAATGCGTCGGGATACAGAGGTTCTAGGGTTGAGAAAATGTCGTGCCAAAAGAAAGGGCGGTCTGACGGAGATGTAAAGCGGTATGAATTTTCTCTATACAACGTACACTTGCAATAATATAGATTTTTTTTGAGGTGGGCCTCGTTTTAGGTGGTTAAAATTCGCTTTGCACTGGTCCGTGTTCACTGCAGTACAAAGCTGAGCGTCTGGGCTGGAGCGGCTCTGTGCCGCTGATCGGTGATTACAGTAGGAAACAGACCAACTATATTATGACTATATTACCCCACTTCAAAAAAACGAACCATCCCATTAACTTATTGTCACGTAGCAATGTCATTTAAAGGTTTTTTTTTTCAAATTTTACTTATTTCTAATGGGTAAAAAAAAAAAAATCAATAATTATCAATATCGATTGATATGAAACAGTTATATCGTGATAGATTTTTTAGCCATATCGCCCAGCCCTATTTGCCCATATTTGTTAACACCATGACTTAAAAGTCGAGTTAATCGGTCTCATCTGTCCCAGTTATTATCGCTCCTCCTGTCCTGCTAAAACGGTTACATGTTAAATAGTTGTTTTTACAGTCGCTTCCATGTATGTAACCAAAAAGTTAGCTGTTAGTTCAAAGTAGCAGTTTAGAAAAGAGTACCACATTTCTTTGTGGAATTAGGCAGAGTAGATCTACACCTTAATACAAGGAGTACACAAACATATTGTAAACACACTGTGTGAATAGAGTATAAACATGGTGTTAAATATAGTTAATTATGAATTTAAAAAACATGCAAGAAATGGAAAGAGACTGGGGGGCAACCTCCTTCTATAATGATATTTTGACTAGTCCGGACAATATAAACACAGACAAAATCAAGGATGAACAGGTAAAGGAGAGCTGAGGATACCTGCGAGGAATCTCTTTGTAATGTCAGTAGGTGTTCCATAAATGTCAGACATATATAAATCCAATTCAAGGTCATTAATAGACTACATTATACAAAATCTAGATTGCATAAGATGTATCTCCTATATGTGGTATATGAAGGTACACTGCTCCAATCTTCGTGGTCGTGTCCAAAAACTCAGCCATTCTGAGATAAAATATTTGACTGTCTGTCCAGAACGTATAACATCACTGTGAAGCCAGATCCACTGATAAGTGTTTTTGGGGCCACACTTGATTAAGCTGATAAATTTTAATCTCAAGCAGTTTTATTTATCATGGTACTAGCAAAAAAAGGGGGTCGGTTCCAACTTCTGAGATGTGGATTAGGGAACTGAGCAGTGTATTACATCTGGACGAGCTCAGATATCACTTAAACAAGAAGCTTGAGTTATTGACAAATATTTGGAATCCTATTAAAACTTTTATGACTAGCAATGTTTTATAAGCTTATAATTTTACCAGATATCTGTTTCCCTAAGTATAAATGTATCTTGCTCATGTTAACATCCTTGTATTATTGTAATGAGCCTCCTGTTTGCCTTTGCCCCATGTGCCTAAGTGCCTTTGCTTTGTAAGCATCAACATATGTCTGACATCCAAATACCAAAACACTCTCTCGCTTTTTTTTTCTTTTCCTATCTTTTGGCAATTTGACATCATTTGTTTACATGTTTGTGTTTGTTTATTTTAATGGTATGTTTCTTTGTTAACTTACAACAATGTTAGAGGAAATTTGTATCGTAATGCAGAGGGTACAAGGAATCTTTGTTTTGTTGGTTTGTCTGCAGCTACCTTTTTTTTTCCTGATAAACACTTGTACTCAATTTGTGTACTTTCATCAGTTAAGTATGAATATGGTTGGTCAAATAACTTTATTTGAACTACAAATTACAGGACCAGCCGTATGAATGTTTACCATGCTGTCAATGGTTGTTACCCTTTTGTGAAAAAACAATAAACACGTTTAAGAAAAAAAAAATGCTATTGGACCACCAAGTTTTTTCCCCTCTTTTTTTATCTTGTTTGATTTCATTTTGAGGGGCGGGTGGTTTCTCCCCTTCTCTGATGAACTGTATGGATGTTGATGGTCTCGTCCTGGTCTGATGCTTTTTCTGTCTCTTCCGCTCCAAGATGTCAGCCAGTGTACAGAGAACCTTGTCATGGCGCCATCTGTATCTTCCTTGGCTGAGAGCTGTCTTGCATCCCGCCAGTATGTGCGCCATTGTTCCTCTCCCTCCGCATAGCCTAGTACATACAAGTAAGAACCATTCTTACGAACAGATTTGTTCTTAAGTCCCACTTACGAAGATTTTACGAAGATTGTGGCATGCATGAATTTTTCTTATCTAGGATTTTTTCTTAGACAAGAACAAATCCTATGAACACTCAGGAGTACTCTTACGCACATTTCAGTGCCGAAATGTTGGCATGGTTGTGTTTTCTTCTCTCAATAAAATGCGATATTACAGTGATAATTCTGTCATATTTATTCATTTATTAATTCATTTCATATTTTTGGTAATCTACAAAGAATTTAAATTCTAAAATAAATTAAATGTGCCAATGATTTAAGATAAATCAAGTAAATTGGAAACATGCCATCAATTAGTAACCCCCCCCCTATTTATACGTGGCATTTCTCCATCCAAGTCCCGCAAAACAATGGCATATATGTTGCTCCTGCGGCTTTCATCCATGTAAGAACACAGCTGCGAACAATTCTGAGGCTTACGAACAAGTTGGTGAATCTGACGTAGGGTTTTCTTAAGGAACCTCTTAAGAACAACTTAAGAAAGAATCTAAGAAGATTCTTAAGAAGATATTGGTGAATGAGGCCCAATGACTTTTCATTGTCTTGAACATAACTTACAGTAAAATAAATTAATTGATTTAAAGTGTTGTCAGGTGTTCAAGTTTAAGCTGCTTGCCAAGTTCACTTACTTTTTTCTTCATAGTTTATATTTCTTCATATACAGTATATAGTTTAGCCAGCTTGATTTATGGATTATGAGCTCAGTTGCTGTGAAGCCAGACGGAAATCAGGCTGTGACTATATTGTTCTTCATGTTCATTCAAACTGCACATACAGTTTGATGCATAATGTCATCCCACAGCTTCCTGCAGCCAAAAAGATAAGCCAAACATTTTTTTATTAAACTGATTACGTCACAAATAATGAATTTGCTTTTATTAACAATGAAGACATCAACTGGATACTGAGCTCAAAACAATAATTAACTCGTGTTTTTTATTTAAGTTGTCAAACAACCTT
Source organism: Sparus aurata (assembly GCF_900880675.1). NCBI lineage: Eukaryota > Metazoa > Chordata > Actinopteri > Spariformes > Sparidae > Sparus > Sparus aurata. The sequence continues at coordinate 23,599,390 of NC_044198.1, read as the reverse complement.
TAACTTACAATGTTTACCAAGTTTAGACATTTGTGACAGCTGATGTTGCCACGGTGTGAGATGAGATGGGTGAGAGGGTTTGTGTGTAAAAGGAGGAACTGAGTCTCAATATCAAATGTGTTGGTGTCCGTGAGATTAATGAATGGCACATCTTCATGAATATACATTGTAACAACGTTAGTGTTTAAAAGGAGATAGTAACTGAGGGTTGTTGTGTGATTTATGAATGGGAAAATCTTAATCTTAATATATATCCTAATGTAAATCTTAATATAAATCTAGAAATGCTGTTATGTTTTCTTTGTATGACCGTATGAAGGCAACCTACAGAATCAATAAACTGACTCTTCCTATAAAAATCAGTTCTTTTTTTTTAAGTGTTTGCTACTTCAATTAATTTGAGATATTTATAACATATGAAAAACTCATGCTTACATAGGTGTGCATGTGACATTTTACTTTAAAGGACAAAGACATGACAGGATTTAAATATAAAGATACAAACAAATGATTTTTTTCTAATTTTTTGACTTATATAATCACATATTTATTGCCTGCTTGACTGTGGATGCTCTAAAATATGTAAACATTGTTCATTTCATGTTTTATGTTTCATATACAACAGCCATGTGGGATGATCAGGCTGCTTGTTGTTTCCAACGAGTTAAAGGAAAAGTTCACCCAAAAATATAAATCTAGCCATTATCCACTCATCACCATGTCAACGGAAAGTCGGATGAAGTTTCTTGTCCACAAAACATTTCTGGAGCTTCAAAGCAAAACAGTGCTGCAGCATTCTCCTGAACATGTGAAGTAGATGAGGACAAAAGAAAATGTAAGGTGTAAATAACGTCTTTTCAAACAAATTCAGGATGTCTGGTCTAAGCATCCATCTTCATCGTTGTGTTTAGAGGACCGCTTCAACACTGTTTTGCTTCAGACCTTCAGAAAGGCAGCATGGCGTTGCACCGGATGATAATTAGCTGGTAACTCAGCGATGTGAGGAATATATTGTTTGTTACTTGGGAAGAAGAAGGGATCTGGGAGCTGTGATCATTCAAATAATCTGGCTAAATCCACTCCAGACTGCAGCTTTAACTGGAAACCAATCTATGGAGTGTTGCTTTATTTTCATCTATGTAACATTTCCTGCATCTGATTTGAGCAATATTCACTACACATCTGTGGGTATTGAATCTACAGACATGGCAGGATTTACCTTCTAGAAGGCCCAGGGGCAACAATGAGTTGGTGGGCACTGTCAGGCGTGTTCGTTTGTTTTAGAGGTGAAAGTAGACAGAATAATAGAGAAGACAGGCTACGACGTACTGTTAACTGTTTAATAAGAATAATTGTATCCTTAAGCAAAAAGCTTGATCAATGACTTTCTCTGTTTGAAAAATCGCAGGCAGCAGATCATTAGGCAGCAACGCTGTCAGCTGCAACCAATCGCCTAGAAAAAGATGCAGAATTTCAGCATGTGATGCATTATATATTGCTGTTACAGTGTATGTGTTGAATTGTCATTGGTCATTCATATGGATAGGGTGAATACTATTATTGGACAATCAAGTAAATAAGGTGGGGAGAATCCGTGGTTTAGACTTTAGCCCTCCCATCGGTGGTGCACAAACTGGTCCCAGTTTCTTGGCACACGAACCCTGATTCCTGGAGATGTCACCCTGTTGAAGAAAACAAAATGTCCCTGGCCTCATCTGTCTGTTCTCCATATCTGCCTTAGTTTGTGGCTCCTTCACTATTGCATGCGCATAAGGGATTTGGGAGTTGATATTGCTGGCCTTCGAGGCCTCTTCATGTGTGAAAGGGGAATGTGTTCTCTCTCATACCCTGGCTTTGTTCTCCATGTATTAGCCCCCCATAAAAGAGACTAATGCTTCTGACCATCTCATTTGTCATGTAGGAACACCAGCCCTTATGTCTCCATCACGAGACTCTGCTTCCTTTCCCTGTCCTCTGACCTCTCACCTCTCTACCACAAGACAAGATTAACTTAACAAACAAATCTGTTTGACTGAATATTCGCTTCTTCCCCCCCCTCCAAAGAAGATGAACTCCTTTTTCCTCAGGCCAAACGAGGTCCAGCATGAGTCTTCTCTCTCTCCACATCAGATGACAGAGGGTGGGGGAAGAAATTGGCTGGGGTAAAGATGACCCAGTTCCCCCCCTCAAGGGTCAAACCGTTTTATGATTCTGTCTATAACATTCCAATCTTACTGCAGCCTCTATACTCATCCAAATTCCAATACGTTCTGAATAACTATTAAACCACAATTTCATCTTCTTAATTTTAGCAGATTCCCAAATAGCCTAAGATCATACAAAAGATCTTTCCCATGTTATTGTCAAGCCCAAATGAAGCTTATTACTTAATGAGTTTGAAGTCTGGGAGAAACCACCCCCTACCCTTGGTGATGGGTACAGATCCTTATTCTTCTTTGTGTAATACTTGTGTTATTTACCAGTTAAATGTCTGATATGTTTTGTTAAGATAGAACTACGAGGAATATGTATGAATCATTTGTCCTACTGTGTATTGTATACTTCATTGTTTATGTCTTAATCTTTTCATGAAGGCAAAAATTCGACTTTTAAGATGGTAAAGTTTTTGGGAAGTTAAAACACGATTTCGAAACATTAAAATAATAGTTTAGTAAAATTAAAGTTTTGTGGGTCTAAACAGAAGGAATGATTGTCAGCCAGCAGCCAGCTTTTCAATTTTATTTTTATTTTTAAAGTAATCTTTACTTTTATTTTTGCAACAAGCTCTAAGTAAAGCGAATTGAATCACTGCTTTAAATGTTTTACTTTTATCCAAGTTTTTAATGCAACAAATTTCTTTTCTTTTTGATTTTAATATACCGTTACTGACTGTGATCATTTAAAGAAGAACATTGCAGTCATTGTCTGCTTCAGAAGCCTTGCAAGGAGTCTCCAACAAAAGAGACTTTGTGTGCTCGCAACCAAGACTGACTCTGCCCCCAGCGCTCCCAAGACGGAAACCCCGCTGGGCCTTCAGACCAAGAGTTTCTCAACAGAGTACCGGCCCTCGCTCTGGCTACTGGACCGACACGCTGTGCCGTAGTCCAACCTAGAACTCTTAAGGAAACCAAGCATCAGTACCTCTTGACGCCCAGACGAAACAAGCTAAACGTCTTCATACAGCTGGATCCACACACGGGAGAATGAGTGGGGGTCTAAAGTTCTGACTTCTGTCTAAAGTTTTGACTTCTGTCTAAGTTCTGACTTCTATCTTATGAACTTAAGAGAATTGAGATTAAGGTCTCATTAGTATTAAAATTTACTCCCGTTATATTTAATATATAAAAACCCGACCCTTTAACTTTACCATCTGCCGACGGTCACATAACTTTATTACTTTGCTTATTACAGTCTTTACCTTTTCTGTTATCTGTTATTTGTCTAAAAATGTAATTTCATTTATTTTACCCTGAATTATTTAGTCAATAAACATATATAATCGTTTGTCTTTTTCTGGAACTTAATTTCAATGTGGAGAACCGATGGATACGTGCAAAGAATTCACTGCTTCAGGATATTGAGACTGAATAAATTGATTTGAAATTGAACAAACTGTCAAACTGGTACAGTTAGGTGTTTGGAATAATTTCCTCCGGATTATTCCAAGAACTAAACAACGGAGGTTGTGCCCCATTTATGATTGTATTATTAATTGCCAGTGATTAATTACCCTTATTATCGAGCAGCTATATCCCCTACAAAGTGTCTATCATTTTTAATTAATTTGAGGTATTTATAACATGAGAAACTCGAGGATTGAGATAAAAGAGGTACATTTCCAGTAGTTCAGTAGTTATTTAGTTAGTTTTTAATGAGTTTATTGTTTATTTGTTGTTTATCAGTAAGTACAATGACTTTACAGTGTCTTGAACGTAACTTACAGTAAAATTAATTGAGTAATTGATTTAAATAACATTCAGAATGAGCAAGAAAGTGATCAACATCTAACCTTTACATCACAAAAGTAGAGGAAGGATACAAAAACATTACAGTCTGCAGAGTTTTACATTAAAAAGCCTATTTTCTTCTTTGGACCAGATTAACACCTGTATCTACATTAATGGGAAAAAATGCAGGGTTAAAAAAAAAAGAGAACCCAAAGAGCTGCTCGCCAAGTTCACTTACTTTTTTCTTCACTGTATTGTACTCTATTGTATTGTAGCTAAAAATATTTACATAATTGTTAACATGTTTATATTTTGAATGAGTTTACCCAGCTTGATTTATGGATTATGAGCTCCGTTGCTGTGAAATCAGTCAGAAATCAGGCTGTGACTATATTGTCCTTCATGTGACTGCACATACAGTTTGATGCATATCGTCATCATACAGCTTCCTGCAGCCAAAAAAGATATGCCAATCTTTTTTATTAAACAGATTACATCATAAAAAGTGAGTTTGCTTTTGTTAACAAAGAGGATAAAGATTCTCAATAAAGATGGATGAGATTACCTTGATGTCAGAGATCATGTTCACTTGCTTGTCCCACATACAAACCTTCATCTGCTGTGTGCAGCTGCCCTCTGCTGGTAGCTGTGACATCATATTCCAGTTTCACTTTCCTTTAACTTGAAACCAATCTATGAAGTGTTGCTTTATTTCCAGCTATGAAACATCTCCCGCATACGATTTAAAGGAGAACTTCGGTCGATTTAAACATGCAGCTTCATTGCTCAAGCTACCCTTGACTTGCCAGTACCGAAGACGCGAACACATTTGGTCCAACCATTACAGAGCTCCGTGAACGCAGATTTAGCATTGAACGCTAACAGCATGGGGTCAGAACTTTACACTGTGTTTTAAGCGTCTTAACATGCTCCACATCTCACACCAAAAGTTATGCAACATCAGCAGACACCTTACAACACAGCACTGTAGCGTGTATGACTCAAACTGAATAAAAAAGTAGTTAAAACAGTGTGTTTGTGCAAGGAGCTACTTACCTGTTTGTTGACATCCGTGTCTTCCGGTAGCTAGACCAAACTGGTCAATCCGTCGAGCGTGCGCTTACTCCCTCACTGGTGGAGATGGAAACGTATTCCAGCATTTTCGTGTTTATGTTCATAATGTACATGTCCATGTTACAGCCTGTCATGAGCCATGAGCCTTACAATAGCCTGTTAAGCCTGTTAAGTGCACACTCGATGGATATACTAGTTTGGTCTAGCTGCATGTTTAAATCGACCGAAGTTCTCCTTTGAGCAATATTCACTACAAATCTGTAGGTGTTGAATCTACAGACATGGCCGGATTGACCTTCTAGAAGGTCCAGGGGCAACAATGAGTTGGTGGGCACCTTATAACCCTTCTGCTCCTGTCACACTCAGTGTTCCCAGTTGAAGCAAAGTATTAATTTCTTAACCAGGTTACAAGTCTACTTCACCAGCACTCAACTTAAGGCATGTATTCTGCACATTCCGCTTCAGTAATGTACCTAAATAAAGCTACAATTAATCATATCAAAACAAATCACATGGTGTACTCGACTTTTGAGGCTCCCGGCGGCACCTTGGCTTGCATTCATTTCATCATTCCTATCTAACTTCCCCTTCTAGGGAGTGTGTGGAAACCGGTAACAAAAGTTGCTGGACCGGTTCAGCTGTGATCGCTGCAGAAGAGGTTTCAGTCAGCTGAACAATTTTGATCTCACTGTGGTTTTATCAGACATAAAAACTGCTGACCACAAGAACTAATTGGTATTCAACGATGAAACCAGTGCTAATATATTTGCTGTTACCCGTTGTTATGACAACCCATATCTGCATACCCATCTTTAATCCATTCGAAGGAATGTTTGACTTTTTCAAGGAGTCGTTGAAGAAGGCGTACAATCCATGTGAAAGCTGTGATTCAACACGGATATCCTTCAACGCAGAAGGTGAGTCATGCAAATGTGAAGACAGTTGTGTTTGTAGTATTTTGTTACTTGAAGAGACAGAAATCTGTAATTGTTCCCTTGTAGAGATCGTCTGGAGTCATACTGGCCAACCTTAAAACATTAATTATTGTGCACTCTACTTTTTTAGATTTTCAAGTGAAGTTAACTTTTTAAACTGTTTTTTCCTCCAAATTTTACCTAAATGTTTTTGATTTAGGGTATATCAACATAGCTACAACAGCAGCAGTCAATTTTGGATTCTATGGTCTCTTACCGTTACTATTTGACAGTTTTTTTTTTACTGTATTTTCTTCAAAATGATAAAAATTCTATACACTGGATCCTTTTAAAACCTTCCAGGTAGTCAAAAATAAACATGTACAGAGTGATTAGAGGTCTCTCCTGTGCAGGCACGTGCACATGAAGGGCCCAAGGGGTGCTTGAGAGCGGAAAACGGAGGCGTTTTAGAAATTATTCCTCCTTTTCCACAAGCTGCCTCTGAGGTAGGCGTTAACATGTGACGTGACGTGAAGCTCGAAGTTGGGCTGTGAACCGTGACAACGAATTTGACTTCAAAATAAGAGCTTTACATTGCACCCCATTGGAGTTTAGAAGTGGGTTCTTAGCAGGGGCTTTTAATTTGAAAGTAGCGACCGTTCCTAGCTTGCTGCTGCAACAATAAGCGTACAATGAAGACAGCTAGAGAGACCGAGGAGACGCTAGCATCTCCTGGATCTCAGCGGCTGTCCAGTTGCTCATCTTAATGTCTGCGGATGAAGTGATGGACTGACTGCTGTGATCAGCTGTTTCCTGGTTTTGAAACTCCCCAGCTGTGGGACGCACAACAGTGGAGGTCATTGACACCTCCGCCCACCTCACGCAGAGGCCGGCACATTTCCGCCTCGTTTTTAGATAGCAGGCGAGGCGGAAATAAGTGTACCCTCCGAGGCGGAAAATCGGCAGGCCAAAACAGACCCCCAATTTGCCGGGCTACAACCGTATTTTCATCAAAACGAGCGCTCCTCCGGGCTGGACATTAACAGTGGTCTCTATGTCAGCTGTCTGTGAGACGAGGGCGCAGGGACCCTCTACAAACTGCAACACCGAAAAGAGACACTACAAAAAATATTCAAGAACTTCAGCATTATTCAGTGTAGTGTCCTCAAAATCACTCCACACATCAGTGTTCTCCTGCTGCCAGCAGTGTTTCGCTTATGAGTTATTGATCCGTGAATTTCGAATCTGTGAATATATTTCCAAATTTCCAACTCAGTGGAGCGACTTGAACCTTTGTGGGTTATAAACCATTAACATAACTTCCTTGTGGGGGCTAACAAGTCGCCTTCCACTTATTCAACGTGCTTAAATATGAGTCATATTTCGGAAGAGCGCCCATTTGTGCTTGTTAAGCTAACTGCTTGTTTATGAGAGTTAAGAATAATCTGACAGCTGCCGTTTATCTGGCCACAAATCTTAAACTTCTTCCAGATATTGAGTTCACTGTGACTTTGCTGTTGTAAACATTTCTTTTCCTACTAACAGACACAGTAGTCATTTCTTGGTTTTGTCACATTTTTAGATATGTAGCATGTATTTCTAGTTTGCACTTGCCCTCCAATAAATAGCCTAATAATAAACCAGTGTTTTATTGCTTTTTAAGCATTGCAGCTGAATTGCATGTCTTCCAAACCTCAGTATTATGATAATGACAATAAACTCATGTTGAATATAATTTTTTGACACAAAAGAAATGGCAATTGCATATCACTGACAGCTACACAGGATACACAGCTAAGTAGTTAGCTTTCTATAAGTACTTTGTTTATTAATTTTACATTAATTAATCTACATATTGTGGAAAAAAAAATTGTACTGCCCTCTTCTGACTTTGAGCCCCTGCCCCTCTATAATCATGTGCACGTCCTGTTCACTCTTTAGGTCTCAGGGATGACCTGAAAAACAAACTGTTTGGGCAACACATTGCGGCAGAGGTCATCCTGAACACTGTAACTGGATTCATGAGCAACAACAACCCACAGAAGCCTCTGGTTCTGTCTCTGCACGGACCAACCGGCACAGGGAAGAACTTTGCTGCAAGACTGATCGCTGAAAACATCTTCTCACAGGGAATGGACAGCAAATTTGTTCATATTTTCACAGCTGATCATCACTTCCCACATCTAAGTGATATTGAGACCTATAAGGTATGATAGGTACAATTCAAACAGAGCGAAATATGTTATTTTTGGCTTTCTGTCTGAATTAAATATGCTTCCGTCTTCAGGCTCAGTTACGCCAGCAGATCAAACACAGTGTCTCCAACTGCGAACGCTCAATGTTCATCTTTGGTCAGATGGACTGGATGCATTCCAGCTTGATTGACACCATTAAGCCGTACCTGGAGCACTACAACAAGCTGGATGGAGTTTCTTATCGGAAAGCCATCTTCATCTTCCTCAGGTGAGAGGATGAAAGCGGTCTGACCGAGCAGACTTGAAAATTGCTATTGGACCACAGAATGGCGGTAATCAAGTACCATCAAGTATCATCAATAATTGTTTTGTGTTTGATTAATGTACCAGTGAAATCCGTACCAGTTTTCATGTGTTTCTTGTTTTGGATCGTCCTCCCAGCAATACTGGAGCAGAGAGCATCACACAGACAACTTTAGATTTCTGGAAAGAAGGAAGAGATCGAAAAGAGATCAAGCTTCAGGACCTGGAACGATCTCTCTCCGTATCAGCATTGGATGAAAATAGTGAGTACACAATTGCTTTTGTTTGAGTCATCACACAGAAGAATTAAAATAACTTGCTTTTTTAAAAACCTACTGGTGGTATCCTTTCTATCTCCTCCTGTAGGTGGCTTTTGGCGTTCAGATTCGATTAACAAGCATCTGGTGGACTACTTCGTCCCGTTTCTGCCTCTGGAGTATCGTCACGTCGTCCAGTGTGTCTTGGCTGAGATGAAAGCTAGAGGACTTCAGCGAAACCACAAGGTGGCAGAGAACGTGGCCAAAGAATTAGTCTATATCCCCAAAACTGAGAGAATCTTCTCCTCACGAGGCTGCAAGACGATAGAAAGCAGGTTATACTACACATAATGTCGTAACGTGATCGATGTATATGAATATTAGGTGGACATTTAAAAAAAAAAAAAAGGGGGGGAACAATAGATTAAATCATCTTTATCTATCAGATAACATTTACGTGTGTGTGTGTTAGGGCTGTCACTGTCACTGCGCGTCGCACGGTTCTTAGGCCTCCTCGTCGTCCATTAATTCCTGTTTATGGACACCTCGTTGGGGATTATCCTTTACATATTTTGGACAAAGGCGTCTGTTAAATGCTATTAATGTAAATGTAAGGCCTGAAATGAGTGCAGGGAAACAACTGGATACTGAGCTTGTGTTTTTTATTGAATGCCAAGAAAACTGTGTGTGAAGTAAAAAGAAAAGTGCGTGAAGGTGACCTGATCTGATGTGATCCTGAGAGGAAAAGAGCTTGACATTGGAAATTAGCTTATGTATCTTTGAGCCACACTAAACTCTACATTAACCTGTGAAAGTCATGTGAAAAAGGTATCAAACTAACTTTAACAAATTTTGAGCAAGTTAAGCCTTTTGTGACAGTTAATGTTGCCACGTTGTGAAATGAGATGGGTGAGAGTGTTTGTGTGTAAAAGGAGACAGTAACTGAGGGTTATAGTGTGACTTATGAATGGGAAAATCTTAATCGATATATACGTATATGTATATAGGCCTATATATATATATATATATATATATATAAAAAAAAATAAAAAAAATCTCCTGCTCACCCTGGTAGGGTGGTATCTTTGTCATCCTCAAGCTCGGGTCCTCTACCAGAGGCCTGGGAGTTTGAGGGTTCTGCGCAGTATCTTGGCTGTTCCTAGGACTGCGCTCTTCTGGACTGAGGCTTCAGATGTTGTTCCTGGTATCTGTTGGAGCCACTCTCCCAGTTTGGGGGTTACTGCCCCAAGTGCCCCCACTACCACAGGGATATATATACATATATATATATATATATATATATATATATATATATATATATATATATATATATATATATATATATAAATATAAATATATAGGCCAAGCTGTAAGTTCCTCGGATCCAAGATGCTGTTATATTTTCTTTGTATGATCGTATGAAGGTGACCTACAGAATCAATAAACTGACTCTTACTTATAAAACCAATTGGTTGTTTTAATTGTCCGTCACTTTTATATTATTTGATGTATTTATAACTTGTGAAAAACTCGAGATTACATAGGTGTGCATGTGACATTTTGCTTTAAAGGACTAAGACATGACTGAATTAAATATAAAAATGAAACATATTTTTTTCAAATTTTTTTACCAATCACATATTTATTGCCTGCTTGACTGTGGATGCTCTAAAATGCTTTGAAAGGCATTTTTCATTTCATGTTTTATGTTTCATATGCGACAGCCATGTGGGGTGATCAGGCTGCTTGTTCTCTCCAACAACTTAAAGGAAAAGTTCACCCAAAAACTTAAATCTAGTCATTGTCCATTCACCATCATGTCCATGAAAAGTCGAGTGAAGTTTCGTGGTCCACAAAACATTTCTGGAGCTTCAAAGCAAAACAGTGCTGCAGCGTTCTCCTGAACATGTGAAGTAGATGGGGACAAAAGAAAATGTAAATAATGTCTTTTCAAACAAATTCAGGATGTCAGGGCTTCTTGAGTCTTCGATTTCGCTGGACGAGCTGTACAGAGCAATATTTCTGTTTTTTAACGTTTCAAAACAAGTGTCCATCATTCTGGTGTTTAGGGGACTGCTTCAACATTGTTTTGCTGTGAAACTCCTAATGTTTTGTGGACTACAAAAATACACCCACCATTTCATCGACATGGACAAAATAAGGCATCACCTTTGGACTTCAAGCTACATTATTCATTCATTAATTCATTTATTTATTTAGTAAGTTAGTTACTTAGTCATTACTTAGTCATACTAAGTCATTTAGTATTTATTCATTCATTTATTCATAATGTATGTATTTGTTTATCTATTTATTTAGTTAGTTAAATAGTTTTTAATTAGTTTATTGTTAATTTGTTGTTTGATAGGTAAGTACAATGACTTTTCATGATTAACACCTGTATCTCCATTAAATCGTGAGATTAACGGGAAAAGCTACCAATAAGGAGAAGGAGTTGAGAGAGCTGCTTGCCAAGTTCACTTACTTTTTTTCTTCACAGTATTGTGCTCCATTGTATTGTAGCTAAAAAGATGTATATGATAATTGTTAACCTGTTTCTATTTTAAATTAGTTTAGCCAGCTTGATTTATGGATTATGAGCTCCGTTGCTGTGAAATCAGACAGAAATCAGACTGTGACTATATTGTTCTTCATGTGACTGCACATACAGTTTGAGGCATGTCGTCACCATACAGTTTACTGCAACCAAAAAGATAAACAAATCTTTTTTTGTAAGACAGACTACATTACAAAAATGAATTTGCTTTCATTAACAATGAGGATAAAGATTCTCAATAACGATCAGTGAGATTACCTTGATGTCAGAGATCATGCTCACTTGTTTGTCCAACATACAAACCTTCATCTGCTGTGTGCAGCTGCCCTCTGCTGGTAGCTGTGATATCATATTCCAGTTTCACTTTCTTTTAACTTGAAATCAATCTATTAAGTGTTGCTTTATTTCCAGCTATGTAACATCTCCTGCATATGATTTAAGCAATATTCATTACAAATCTGTGGGTGTTGAATCTACAGACATGGCCGGATTGACCTTCTAGAAGGTCCAGGGGCAACAATGAGTTGGTGGGCACCTTATAACCCTTCTGTTCCTATCACACTCAGTGTTCCAAGAAAGGAATATTTCATGGCCCATGTTTTGCTGTAGGTTGCTTGATTAAATTCAAATTAATGAACACCCAGCGACTCTGTTGACGCAAACTATTAATTTCTTCACCAGGTTCACAAGCCTACTTCACCAGTACTTAATTCAAATGATCATTCAAATCTAACTTCCCCTTTTGCATAGGGCGTGTATCAAAGTGTTTCCATTGGTACACGTCCAGGGGCAACAATGAGTTGGTGGGCACCTTATAACCCTTCTGTTCCTGTCACACTCAGTGTTCCCAGTTGAAGCAAAGTATTAATTTCTTCACCAGGTTTACAAAGCCTACTTCACCAGCGCTCAACTTAAAGCTTGTATTCTGCACATTCTGCTGCAGTAATATACCTAAATAAAGTTACAATTAACCATATTAAAACAAATCACATGATGTACTCGACTTTTGAGGTTCCCGGCAGCGCCTTCACTTGCATTCATTTAATCATTCTTATCAAACTTCCACTTCTAGGGAGTGTGTGGAAACCAGTAACAAAAGTTGCTGGACCGGTTCACATTGACAAAGTGATCACGGTAGAAGAGGTTTCAGTCAGCTGAATAACTTTGGTCTCATTGGGGTGAGATTGTTTTATCAGACTGACCACAAGAACTAATTGGTATTCAACGATGAAACCAGTGCAAATATATTTGGTTACACGTTGTTATGACAACCAGTGTCCTCACGCACACCTTTAATCCATTCAAAGCCATGTTTGACTTTTTCAAGGAGGAAAACTGTGAAACAACATCGATATCCTTCAATACAAAAGGTGAGGATGATGTGAGGCACGTAAATGTGAAGACAGCTGTGTTTATAGAACTTTGTAACTTGAGACAAAAATCTGTAGTTGTTCACTTGTACAGATGATCTGGAGTCATACTTGCCAACCTTAAAACATCAGAAATTTTGAAATACTTTTTAAGTTAAATACTTTTGCACTGTACTTCTTTAGTTTTTCAAGTGAAGTTAACTTTAAAAACAGTTTTTTCCCACAAATTTTACCCAAATCTTTTGATTTTTACAGTAAAATTGTGTGTTTTCTACACATGATGATAGCGTAAAGTTTGGGTCAAGCACTGTTTTTGATTTAGGATATATCAATGTAGCTACCACAGTAGCAGTCATTTTGGATTTTATGGTCTCTTACCGTTACTATTTGACAGTTTTTTACTCTATTTCCATCATTTTGCCTTTTTTATTTATTTATTTTTTTGTTACTTCTCTGATGTATTCATTATTCCTGTAGCATTCTGATGTATGATTCTTGTCTCTGAAACCCTGGCTTTAAACAGTTCAGTTTTTGTTCTTATTTGTGTTGTGGTAACAATACATACTAAACAAGTAATGAATTGATTTCATATCTATTATATCAGTCTGCTGGTCACACTCATTGTCTAATACAGATACAAATTCTATGCCCTGAAAAAACATTCCTTTAAAACCTTCCGGGGAGCCAAAAATAAACATGTACAGAGTGATTATAGCTCTCTCCTGTGCACTCTTTAGGTCTGAAGTATGACCTGGATAACAAACTGTTTGGACAAAACATTGCAGCAGATGTCATCCTGAAGACTGTGGCTGGATTCATGAGCAACAACAACCCACAGAAGCCTCTGGTTCTGTCTCTGCACGGACGGACCGGCACAGGGAAGAACTTTGCTGCTAGACTGATCGCTGAAAACATCTACTCACAGGGAATGGCCAGCAAATATGTTCATATTTTCACAGCTGATCATCACTTCCGACATCCACATGAAATTGAGACCTATAAAGTATGAAAGGTACAATTTAAACAGAGTGAAATCTGTTCCTTTTGGCCTTCTGTGTGAATAAAATATACTCCTGTCTCTGTTTAGGTTCATTTAAGGCAGCAAATCAAACAACATGTCGCCAACTGTGAACGCTCCATGTGCATCTTTGATGAGATGGACAAACATGGTGTACTCGACTGTTGACACTCTCAGTGGCACCTTCATTCAAACGAGTATTAAAAGGTAAACTCCCCCTCCTATAGGGTGAGTGTGGAAGCGTTTTCATTGGTGCACATTAACATTTGTGAGAGAAATTGCTGGACCGGTTCTCACTGACAAAAATGACCGCCGTAGACGAGGTTTCAGTCAGATGAACAAGTTTGGTCTCATTGGGTTAAGATTGTTTTATCAGACGTTTATCAGACGTAAAAGCTGCTGACCACAAGAACATATTGGTTTTCAATGATGAAACTAGTGCGAATATATTTGCTGTTACACGTTGTTATGACAGTCAGTGTCCTCGTGCATACCTTTAATCCAAACAAAGACGTTTGCAAGGAGTCGTTAAAGAAGGTGTGCAATCTATGTGAAAGCTGTGATTCGACATGGATATCCTTCAAGGCGGAAGGTGAGGATGATGTGAGGCACGTAAATGTGAAGACAGTTGTGTTTGTAGAACTTTGCAACTTGAAGGGACAAAAATCTGTCATTGTTCACTTTTAAAGATTCACTTTTTAAAGTCTAGAGCAGGGTCTCCTACCTTTTTTGAAACTGGGAGCTACTTCAAGGTCATGAAGTAATATGAAGGGCTACTTGTTTGAAACAAACTTCCTGAATAACATAAAGTTACGTGGTTCACCTTTAATGATAATAATATTATTGTTAAAAATAATAATGATAATAATAATAAATATTCATATATGTGTAGAGACTGTCTTATCACATGTTAATGTTAATGATTTCTCACAATAATTAACAAGGATTTACCATGGTAGAAAACACAGATATATTTATACATACAACACTATTTATTTCTGTTAATCTCAATCTGTTTCAGGATTTCAAAGTCAGTTATCACATCTATAAATGTTTCTTGACAGTTTTGTATGAATGAGCTCATTTGTAGCATTTTATTCAGAAAGGCAACTGTTATATTTTTATACAATTTAACGCTTCTGTACCATTTTTTAGGAGATCATTAACCGTCACGTCTTCAAATTGTGTCGAATTTGTACAAACCACTACCTTTGTAACATCTTTGAACAAGTCATAAACTCTGTCTCATGTTTGTACAAATGATCAGTTCATCAACATTAACTCTTTCAAATTTTTAAATGAACCATGTCACATTCGAACCAATCTGTAGCATTTTTAACAAATCATCCCATCTGTTATACTTAAAAAAGCAACATATTTTTCACATTTTTGTACAATATTTGAGTTTAACGTTGCCATGGTGTTTCACTGAAAACATCTGTTATCTCTTTCTTTGTCTGTAAATGTCTGTAAGTGGGAAGCCTGGCACTGTTCATCAGTGTATTGTATTGCAAACTGAGGTATATTTACACAGCAACTCTGGGTAGGGTGTCTCCTGTTTGTTCTTGAAGTTTATGTCAGGCTGTCACAGAGATAGGTTGGATGAAAAAGGCAAACAACGTTCATAGCCGCTGTGTGTACACCTTTGTACCTTTCAGTTTCCATTTCCAGTTGAAATGAATGACACACATGGCTCAAGTTGATCAAGGTCACAAAACTTGTTCTCAAACTCTTGCCTAAGTCTGTTAATGACTTGAGAGTACTTTTCCGCAGCTTTTTTAAAAGCCCCAGACGCACAAGCATCGTTATTCCACACTTACTGCACGTGAGAAAGTGCAGCACCTTTTTTTCTCTGTAAATGCACAGGTCACCATAGAGCTCCATCTAAAATTGTACTGGATTCTGTTGCTGTTAAAAATAAACATATACAGAGTGATTATAGATCTCTCCTGTGCACTCTTTAGGTCTAAGGGATGACCTGGAAAACAAACTGTTTGGACAACACATTGCAGCAGATGTCATCCTGAAGACTGTGGCCGGATTCATGAGCAACAACAACCCACAGAAGCCTCTGGTTCTGTCTCTGCACGGACGGACCGGCACAGGGAAGAACTTTGCTGCTAGACTGATGGCTGAAAACATCTACTCACAGGGAATGGCCAGCAAATTTGTTCATGTTTTTGCAGCTCAACATCACTTTTCACATCAAAGTAAAATTGAGACCTATAAGGTATGATAGGTACAATTCAAACAGAGTGAAATTGTTTCCTTTTGGCCTTCAGTGTGAATTAAATATGCTTCCGTCGCTCTTCAGGCTCAGTTACGGCAGCAGATCAAATACAATGTCTCCAACTGCGAACGGTCAATGTTCATCTTTGATCAGATGGACCAGATGGATCCCAGCTTGATTGACACCATCAAGCCGTACCTGGACAACTACAACAATCTTGATGGAGTTTCTTATCGGAAAGCCATCTTCATCTTCCTCAGGTGAGAGGATGAACACAGTCTGAACAAGCAGACTTTAAAATTGCTATTGGACAACAGAAGGGTGGTAATCAATCAATTATCCTCAATTATTGTTTTGTTTATATTTAATCTACCGGTGGAATCCGTACCAATTCTTATATGTTTCCTGTTTTGGATCATCCTCCTAGCAATACTGGCGGGACGAACATCACACAGACAACTTTAGATTTCTGGAATAACGGAAGAGATCGAAAAGAGATCAAGCTTCAGGACCTGGAACTATCTCTGTCCCTATCTGCAATTAACAAAAAAGGTGAGTACACTATTGCTTTTGTTTGAGTCATCACACAGAAATATAATAAAAAAAACCTTGTTTTTTTTTTAACTACTGGTGATATCCTTTCTATCTCCACCTGAAGGTGGCTTTTGGCATTCAGATTTGATTGACAAGCATCTGGTGGACTTCTTCATCCCGTTTCTGCCTCTGGAGTACAGTCACGTCGTCCAGTGTGTCTTGGCTGAGATGAAAGCTAGAGGACTTCAGCCAGACGTCAATGTGGCAGATAAGGTGGCCAAAGAATTAGTCTATAGCCCAAAACCTGAGAGAATCTTCTCCTCACCAGGCTGCAAGACAATAGTAAACAGGATATACTTCTACATATAATATTGTAACGCGATGGATGCATATGATAATTACGTGTACAAAACAGACACCTAACAAAGACAAACACTCTTAGTCAAGTTTTGGTACAATAGATAAAATCATATATATCCATCAGAAAGCAATATATCTCTCTGTGCGTTAAAGTCATGTTGGGGTACCTAAAGCTCTCTTCTTGGATCTATTTAGTTAACACTAATGTATTGTGTGTAAAAGTAGGAACTGATTCTTTATACCTAATTTGTTGGTGTCTGTGAGATTTATGATTGGCACATTATCATTAACGTACATTGTATGTTGTATGGGATTGAACCAAGGTTAGTGTGTAAAAGGAGGTAGTAACTGAGGATTTCTATGAGATTTATGAATGTTCATTAATAAGAATTGTATGTTACTGGTATTCAAGATAGTTTATGCTTTCCTTGGTTTCGGGGTATCAACCCGAACCCCCCCTTTATCATTTGCTTTTAAGGGTGCCCATCCAGTGGAGAAAACACAATGCAGTGCAATCAGGCCTGAGAAGACTGTTGAACAACACCTTGTGTGCACTGGTGCCCCAACCTATTTTTTAATTTCCTAAAGCTCACGTTAGTGAGAAGGGTTCTTCAATGTAAACACAGGGCAGGGATTGAACCAAGGTTAGTGTGTTTATTTATTTATGTGAAAAAATCGATATATAATTTCCTGGGATCAAAGATGCTGTTATGTTTTCTTTGTATGATTGTATGAAGGCGACCTACATAATCAATAAACTGACTCTTATGAAACCAATTCTGTTTTTTAAGTGTCCATCACTTTTATTAATTTGAGGTATTTATCACGTGAAGAACTGGAAGATTGTGATAAAAGAGGTACATTTCCAGTAGTTATTTAGTTAGTTAGTTAGTTTTTGATTAGATTATTGTTAATTTGTTGTTTGTTAGTAAGTACAATGACTTTTCATTGCCTTGAATATAGCTTACAGTAAAATAAATTGATTAATTGATTTAAATAACATTCAAAATTAGCAAGAAAGTGATCAACATCTAAGCTTTACATCACAAAAAGTAGAGGAGGAGGGATACAAAAACATTAAAGTCTGCAGAGTTTTACATTTAAAAGACTATTTTCTTCCCCTTGGGACCTTATTAACACCTGTATCTACATTAGATCATGAGATTAATGGGAAAAACTACCATCTGGAGAAAGATTTAAAAAGAAGCAGAACCCAAAGACCCAAAGTTCACTTACTTTTTTCTTCACTGTATTGTACTCTCTTGTGTTGTAGCTAAACATATTCACATAATTGTTAACCTGTTTATATCTAAAGTGAGTTTAGCCAGCTTGATTTATGGATTATGAACTCTGTTGCTGTGAAATCAGACAGAAATCAGGCTGTGACTACTATTGTTCTTCATGTGACTGCACATACAGTTTGATGCATATTGTCATCATACAGCTTCCTGCAGCCAGAAAGATAAGCCAGTCATTCTTATTAGACAGACTACATCACAAAAAGTGAATTTGCTTTCATTAACAATGAGGATTAAGTCTCTCAATAACGATCAATGAAATTACCTTGATGTCAGAGATCATATTTACTTGTTTGTCCTACATACAAACCTTCATCTGCGGTGTGCAGCTGCCCTCTGCTGGTAGCTGTGACATCATATTCCAGTTTCACTTTCTTTTAACTTGAACCGAATCTATGAAGTGTTGCTTTATTTCCAGCTATGTAACATCTCCTGCATATGATTTAAACAATATTCACTACAAATCTGTGGGTGTTGAATCTACAGACATGGCCGGATTGACCTTCTAGAAGGTCCAGGAGCAACAATGAGTTGGTGGGCACCTTATAACCCTTCTGCTCCTGTCACACTCAGTGTTCCCAGTTGAAGCAAAGTATTAATTTCTTCACCAGGTTTACAAGCCTACTTCACCAGCGCTCAACTTAAATCATGTATTCTACACATTCTGTTTTCGTAATGTACCTAAATAAAGCTACAATTAATCATATTATAACAAATCACATGGTGTACTCGACTTTTGAGGCTCCCGGCGGCACCTTGGCTTGCATTCATTTCATCATTCCTATCTAACTTCCTCTTCTAGGGAGTGTATGGAAACCGGTAACAAAAGTAGCTGGACCGGTTCACATTGACAGCTGTGATCGCTGTAGAAGAGGTTTCAGTCAGCTGAACAAGTCTGATCTTATTGTGGTGAGATAGTTTTATCAGACGTAAAAACTGCTGACCACAAGAACTAATTGGTATTCAACGATGAAACCAGTGCGAATATATTTGCTGTTACACGTTGTTATGACAACCAGTGTCCTCGTGCACACCTTTAATCCATTCGAAGAAATGTCTGGCTTTTTTAAGAAGTTCTGGAAGAAGGTGTACAATCCACAGGAAAGCTGTGATTCAACATGGATATCCTTCAACGCGGAAGGTGAGTCATGCGAATGTGAAGACAGTTGTGTTTGTAGTATTGTGTAACTTGAAGGGACAGAAATCTGTAATTGTTCACTTGTGCAGATGGTCTGGAGTCATACTTGACAACCTGAAAACATCACAAATTTACATTTTTAGATTTTTTTTTTTAAGTTAAATACTTCTGTACTCTATTTTTTCAGTTTTTCAAGTGAAGTTAATGTTCTAAACAGTTTTTTCCTACAAATTTTACCCACATCCTTTGATTTTTACAGTAAAATTGTGTCTTTTCGACACATCTTTTGGGTTTTATGGTCTCTTACCATTACTATTTGACAATTTCTTACTGTATTTTCTTCAAAATGTTGTTTTTTTTTTTTTTGTTTTTTTTTACTGTTTAGGCTTCTCTGAGGTTTGTATTCATTATTCCTGTCTCTGAAACCCTGGCTTTAAACAATTCTATTCTTGTTCTTATTTGTGTTGTGGTAACTATACATACTTAACAAGTAAATTAATTGATTTTAGATTTACTACATCAGTCTGTTGGTCACATTCATTGTCTAATACAGATAAAAATTCTATACCCTAAAAACAAATCCTATTAAAACCTTCCAAGGAGCCAAAAATAAACATGTACAGAGTGATAATAGCTCTCTCCTGTGCACTCTTTAGGTCTGAAGTATGACCTGGAAAACAGACTGATTGGTCAACACATTGCAGCAGATGTCATCCTGAAGACTGTGGACGGATTCATGAGCAACAACAACCCACAGAAGCCTCTGGTTCTGTCTCTGCACGGACGGACCGGCACAGGGAAGAACTTTGCTGCTAGATTGATCGCTGAAAACATCTTCTCACAGGGAATGGACAGCAAATATGTTCATATTTTCACAGCTGATCATCACTTCCGACATTTAAGTGATATTGAGACCTATAAGGTATGAAAGGTACAATTCAAACAGAGTGAAATCTGTTCCTTTTGGCCTTCAGTGTGAATTAAATATGCCTCCGTGTCTCTTCAGGCTCAGTTACATCAGCAGATCAAACACAATGTCTCCAACTGCGAACGCTCAATGTTCATCTTTGATGAGATGGAAAAGATGGATCCCGGCTTGATTGACACCATTAAGCCGTACCTGGAGCACTACAACAAGCTGGATGGAGTTTCTTATCGGAAAGCCATCTTCATCTTCCTCAGGTGAGAGGATGAACACAGTCTGAACAAGCAGACCTTAAAATTGCTATTGGACCACAGAGGGGTGGTTATCAAGTACCATGAAGTATCATTACAATTGCATTTACATTTTCATTTAGCACATTTAGCAGACACTTTTGTCCAAAGCGACTTACAATAACTATATTTGTCACAAGAGAGAAACCACGATATATCACCACTGATGGACTAAAAGAAATATAGAAAATAATTGTATGCTATGCAGGGGTCGAGGTGAAGTCTGAACAGATGAGTCTCGAGTCTTCTGCGGATGATGGAGAGTGATTCGCAACTTCGCTGAGCGGGCTTTCCTTCCTTCCTTACAGAATACATAACACTAGATCTACAATTCCCTCTTACTCACCAGCAGTAATTTCACAGCTTCTCTTTCCTGGACAAAATGTATCATCAATTATTGTTTTATGCTTGTCTACCTGTGGAATCCAAATCTGTACCATTTCTCATATGTTTCCTGTTTTGGATCATCCTCCTAGCAATGCTGGGGGGGAGAGCATCACACAGACAACTTTAGATTTCTGGAAAGATGGACGAGATCGTAAAGAGATCAAGCTTCGGGACCTGGAACTATCTCTCTCCGTATCAGCATTTAATGAAAATAGTGAGTACACAATTGCTTTTGTTTGAGTCATTACACAGAAATAGAATTAAACAACCTTGCTTTTTTAAACCTACTGGCGGTATCCTTTCTATCTCCTCCTGTAGATGGCTTGAAGTTTTCAGATTTGATTAACAAGCATCTGGTGGACTACTTCGTCCCGTTTCTGCCTCTGGAGTACAGTCACGTCGTCCAGTGTGTCTTGGCTGAGATGAAAGCTAGAGGACTTCAGCCAGACGTCAATGTGGCAGAGAAGGTGGCCAAAGAATTAGTCTATAGCCCCAAACCTGAGAAAATATTCTCTGCACAAGGCTGCAAGACGATAGAAGGCAGGTTATACTACATATAATGTCGTAACGTGATAGATGTACATGATTATTAGGTGTACAAAACAAATGGACACTTAAAAGAAAAACACTCTCAGTCAAGTGTTGGTACAATAGATGAAATCATATATATCCATCAGAAAACTGTGTGTGTGTGTGTGTGTGTGTGTGTGTGTGTGTGTGTGTGTTAAAGGTAGCAAATTATCCTTACTTTGAATGTCATGTTTGGGTACCTAAAGCTCTCTTCTTGGATCTATTTCATTCACACTGATGTATACAGATGATGCAGTAATGTTTAAATTAAGAGAAACATTGAAGGTCTGGAGAAGTCAAGAAATGAGTGCAGAGAAACAACTGGATACTGAGCTCAAAACAATAATTAACCCACGTCTTTTATTAAATGCCATGAAAACAGTGTGTATGAAGTTAAAAGAAAAGCCTGTATGCCATTGAGATGGTGAACGGGGTTGTGTGTAAAAGGAGGAACTGATTCTCCTAATTTGTGTCTGTGAGATTTATGAATGGCACATCTTCATTAATATACATTGTATGTTGTATGGGATTGAACCAAGGTTGGTGTGTTAGTGTGTGTAAAAGTAATTGAGGGTTGTTGTATAATTTATGAATGGGAAAATCTTAAATGATATATATATATGTATATATATATATATATAGGCCTGTCTGTAAGTTCCTCAGATCCAAGATGCTGTTATGTTATGTTATTTTTTTTTTTTAAATGTCCGTCACTTTTATTTAATTAGAGGTATTTTTAACATGTGAAAAACTTGAGGATTGTGATAAAAGAGGTACATTTCCAGTAGTTCAGTAGTTAGTTAGTTAGTTAGTTAGTTAGTTTTTGATTAGTTTATTGTTAATTTGTTGTTTATTAGTAAGTATAATGACTTTTCAGTGTCTTGAATATAGCTTACATGAAAATAAATTGATTAATTGATTTGAATTTAAATTTAAATTTATGTGTATACATGCATATTTTTATCTCTGTTTTATCTTTTTGTGCAGCACTTTGAAAACCTTGTGTTTGTTCAAAATGAGCAATAAAATGATCAACATCTAACCTTTACATCACAAAAGAGTTTTACATTTAAAAGCCTATTTTCTTCTTCTTGGGACCTGATTAACATCGTGAGATTAATTAATTAATTAATTAATGGGAAAAACTGAAAAAAATTAGGAGAAAGAG
The DNA here is from genome assembly GCF_900880675.1 of Sparus aurata. Classification (NCBI taxonomy): domain Eukaryota; kingdom Metazoa; phylum Chordata; class Actinopteri; order Spariformes; family Sparidae; genus Sparus; species Sparus aurata. The sequence goes on along the minus strand of NC_044198.1, from coordinate 23,576,855 downwards.
TTAAAAAGAAGGCAAACCTTAAGTGCTGCTTGCCAAGTTCACTTTTTTTTTTTCACTTTTTTCTTCACTGTATTGTACTCTGTTGTATTGTAGCTAAAAAGATGTATATAATTGTTAACTTGTTTATATTTTAAATTAATTAAGTCAGCTTGGTTTATGGATTATGAGCTCCGTTGCTGTGAAATCAGTCACTTGAAATCAGGCTGTGACTATATTGTTCTTCATGTGACTGCACATACAGCTTGATGTATATCGTCATCATGCAGCTTCCTGCAGCCAAAAAGATAAGCCAATCTTTTTTATTAGACAGACTACATCATAAAAAGTGAATTTGCTTTCATTAACAATGAGGATTAAGACTCTCAATAAAGATAGATGAGATTACCTCGATGTCAGAGATCATGCTCACTTGTTTGTCCAACATACAAACCTCCATTCTCTGTGTGCAGCTTCCCTCTGCTGGTAGCTGTGATATCATATTCCAGTTTCACTTTCTTTTAACTTGAAACCAACCAAGTGTTGCTTATTGAGTTGGTGGGCACCTTATAACCGTTCTGCTCCTGTCACACTCAGTGTTCCCAGACTGAAATATTTTATGGCCCATGTTTTCTGCAGGGTTGTTTGATGAAATACAAATTAATTAAGACACAGCGATATATTCATTTGAAGCAAAGTATTCATTTCTTCACCAGGTTTACAAGCCTACTTCATCAGCACTCAACTTAAAGGTCCCATATTATGAAAAACACATTTTCTCTAGTCTCTATATAAACTGGTCCTCCCTGAGCCTATCAACTTCCAGAATGAGGAAGACAAGATATTCCTGCATGGTCTCTGCAGCCCACCCACTGGTAAAACGGCGCTCCTACAGGCTGTTCAGATTCAACTCCTTTCGTTGCATAACAAAAGGAGTAATTATCATAGGCCGACCTCCTCTGCCCGATGAGAGGTGATATCCGAGAGGGGGGCGTTGATCCCAGAGGTGAAGTTCTGTGTGTCCAGCGGTGAGACAGCAGTGTCGCAGTTTAATGTTGATAATATTACGATGGAGCTTGGTTGTCACAGTAAAAAGTCTGGAAACCTGGTAGATTAGAGACAGAGACGATGCGAACAGTGACCAAGAGTTTGGAGACTGTGTTGGAGACAAACACAGCTTTCGCTAGCTGTTAGCCATTAGCTACATGGTAGTAACTGTAACAACACATACAAACAAACTAACATTATTCAGACACCATAACCATTCTGAACTGCCCTGCTGCAGCCGCAGAGTCTGTACTTCTTCAGGAGCCTCTCCTTCTGGGTCCGATTCTGGGTCAGACTGTTTCGGTTGAACGACAGCATCTCGTCGAGCCATAGCAATACATCCATCAAGCGGCATCATCTCCCTGAGAGGGGCATGTAGCAGGCAAGTCAGGCGTTGACAGATGGAGCCCATTAGCATTTAAAGGTGCAGGCACAGAAACAGCGTGCTCTCAGTAGAGCTCAGTCGAGTGACTTTTAGACAGCTGTAATTCAGGACCACGGACGGGTTTGGGGCAATGCATATCGAATACAGTGTTGTTGGATCTCTGACAGCTGTGTGAAATTGATGAAAAACAGTATAACATGGGACCTTTAAATCATGTATTCTGCACATTCTGCTTCAGCAATTTACGGTAATAAAGTTACAATTCATCATATTTAAACAAATCACATGGTGCTCTCCTGGCGGCGCCTTGGCTTGCATTCAAATGATCATTCAAATATAGCTTCCCCTTTTTATAGGGTGTGTACGGAAATGCTTTCATAGGAGCCTGTTGACACGTGGCAAAAGTTGCTGAATCGGTTTACTGTGTCAACAGTGATCGCTGTAGAAGAGGTTTCAGTCAAAAGTGGTGAGTTCGTTTATCAGACAAAAAAACTGCTAACCACAAGAACTAATTGGTTTTCAACTATGAAACCAGTACAAATATATTTGCTGCTGAATGTTATCATGACAACCAGTGTCCTCGTGCACACCTTCAATCCATTCGAAGGAATATTTGGCTTTTTTAAGAAGTTCTGGAAGAAGGTGTACAATCCACAGGAAAGCTGTGATTCAACATGGATATCCTTCAAGGCAAAAGGTGAGGATGATGTGAGGCACGCAAATGTGCCAGTTGTGTTTGTAGAACTTTGTAACTTGAAGGGACAAAAATCTGTAATAGTTCCCTTTTATAGATAGTCTGCCAACCTCAAATCCTCAGAAATTTTCAACAATTTTTAATGTTAAATACTTCTGTACCCTACTTTTTTAGTTTTTTAAGTGAAGTTAACTTTTAAAACATTTTACCCAAGTCTTTAGATTTTTACATCAAAATTGCGTGTTTTCTACACATGAGGACAGTTAGGGTCAAGCACTGTTTTGGATTTAGGGTATATCAATGTAGCTACTGCAGTAGCAATCTCTTTTGGATTTTATGGTCTCTTACCGTTAGTATTTGACAGATCTTTACTGTATTTTCTTCAAACTATTTTTTTTTCAATACTGTGTAGGCTTCTCTGTACAAATTGTAAAGCCCATTGAGGCAATGTGATTGCAATTTTGGGCTATATAAATAAAATTGATTTGATTTGATAGGCTTCTCTGGTGTTTGTATTCATTATTCATTGTGCATTCTGCAATAGACTCCTGTCTCTTAAACCCTGGCTTTAAACAGTTCAGTTCTTGTTCTTATTTGTGTTGTAATAACTTAACATACTAAACAAGTAATTAATTTATTTTATATTTATTTTATCTGTCTGTTGTCCAAATTCATTGTCTAATACAGACACAAATTCTATACCCTAAAAAAATCATTTTAAAACCTTCCAGGGAGCCAAATATAAACATGTACAGAGTGATAATAGCTCTCTCCTGTGCACTCTTTAGGTCTCAGGGATGACCTGGAAAACAAACTGTTTGGACAACACATTGCGGCAGATGTCATCCTGAACACTGTGGCTGGATTCATGAGCAACAACAACCCACAGAAGCCTCTGGTTCTGTCTCTGCACGGACGGACCGGCACAGGGAAGAACTTTGCTGCTAGACTGATTGCTGAAAACATCTACTCAGAGGGAATGAACAGCAAATATGTTCATATTTTCACAGCTGATCATCACTTCCGACATTTAAGTGATATTGAGACCTATAAGGTATGATAGGTACAATTCAAACAGAGTGAAATTGTTTCCTTTTGGCATTCTGTGTGAATTAAATATGCCTTCCGTCTCTCTTCAGGCTCAGTTACATCAGCAGATCAAACACAATGTCTCCAACTGTGAACGCTCCATGTTCATCTTCGATGAGATGGAAAAGATGGATCCCGGCTTGATTGACACCATTAAGCCGTACCTGGACTACTACAACAAGCTGGATGGAGTTTCTTATCGGAAAGCCATCTTCATCTTCCTCAGGTGAGAGGATGAGCGCAGTCTGAATTAGTGGTATTCCTTTTTCTCTCCTCGCCAAAATAAATCCTCTTTTTTCCATCCAAAAAGAGCGAAACGCATAATTTCAGATTTTACTCATCAAATCAGACATCTGGTGTTTATAGTCACAAAGTAAAAAAAAGTGTGTTTATATAGTATTAAAACACTTGTGGTGCATTAATTACAATTACATTACATTAATTACAGATTTGGAGCGTTTCAGTATCTATATGCATTTACAATTGGGTAACAAATGACAGGAAGATCCTGAATAAGTGAGCGGGTAAACATTGGAGTAATAAATGCAAATGCATAATGTGTCTCTGAGTGGTTGGATGAATGTGAAAATGAAGTGAATCAAAGGCTACAGCCTTCTCATTCAGCATCTTAACCCAGTTAGACACCTGCGGGAGACGTTTGACCGACTTATTAGAACGAACGGGCCTTTTGAGCCTCGACCAGTTATTTTCAATTAAACCATGTGAGAAGGTTGTGAGCTCAAACACTCACCAAGGGAGCCAGGCTAAAACACTGCTCTATTATAATGAGCGGTCACAGGACATAAAAAGATTTGGGATGAGCTTATCGTGTTTTAAATGTAAAACATAAAGTAACAGTAGTGTAAGTACACGTACATTACTGAAATTTTACTCAAATACAAGTAAAATACTGGATATTAAAGTAAAAGGTCTCCTAATGGGACAGCATCCACATGTGTCCTTTATTTTTTCTCCTCCCCTGTCATCCCCCCCGAGACTTTTACAACTACATCCAACCTCATTATAAGTGAGGATGACATCATGTGCAACGCTTGCTCTCTCCCCGAAGACCCATCGTGGAAAAGTGTTGCTAAGGCTGCTGAGATACACAGGAGGGTGTGTGTGTGAGGATGGACCAATCTCCTCTTGCGTCGTTTGTCGTTAGCATTATAATCTCAGCATTTCTTAGTTGACTTTTGACAGCATGCAACATGGCCATGACAAACACACACTTACTCCACCGCCAGCCCCTGGTGTGACATGCATATTTTATAGACAACCTTTCACTCCAATCCCAGTCCTGAGCCCGAGGGGGCATTCTGGAGAGTTTGAGTTCAAATGCGGAGAAGAAGTCGATGAATTCAGGTGAGCGCAGTTTCTGTGGGGGATGATGAAGTCACTCAGGGAAACCAGCGATGTGTCATCTTCATGGGAGCATCTTAAGAAAGCGGAATGCTGTCGTGACTAGCCCCTATGTGCTAGATTTAGCTCATGCTGACTTGGCTCCGCCCTGCAATTAAGCCTATTGGTCACAGCTGACTTGGGCGAAACTGCCTGTTAATGCTTAGTTTCAACAGTTTCACAACAATTTACCCTAAAAGTATCTAGACAAGATTAAATGTTAGCCTCCTCACAGAATGCCTAACACTAGATCTACAATTCCCTCTGACTCACCAGCAGTAATTCCACAGCTTCTCTTTCCTGGACAAAATGTATCATCAATTATTGTTTTGTGTTTGATTAATCCACCTGTGGAATCCAAATCTGTACCAGTTCTCATATGTTTCCTGTTTTGGATCGTCCTCCTAGCAATGCTGGGGGGGAGAGCATCACACAGACAACTTTAGATTTCTGGAACGAATGGACGAGATCGTAAAAGAGATCAAGCTTCGGGACCTGGAACTATCTCTCTCCGTATCAGCATTTAATGAAAATAGTGAGTACACAATTGCTTTTGTTTGAGTCATCACACAGAAATAGAATTTAACAAACCTCGCTTTTTTAAAACTACTGGCGGTATCCTTTCTATCTCCACCTGTAGGTGGCTTGAAGCATTCAAGTTTGATTAACAAGCATCTGGTGGACTACTTTGTTCCATTTCTGCCTCTGGAGTACAGTCACGTGGTTCAGTGTGTCTTGGCTGAGATGAAAGCTAGAGGACTTCAGCGAGACCACAATGTGGCAGAGAAGGTGGCCAAAGAATTAGTCTATATCCCCAAAACTGAGAGAATCTTCTCCTCACAAGGCTGCAAGACGATAGAAAGCAGGTTATACTATATATAATGTTGTAATGTGATGGATGTATATGATTATTAGGTGTACAAAACAAATGGACACTTAACAAAGTCAGTCAGTCAAGTGCTGTTACAATAAATTAAATCACATATATCCATCAGAAAGCAATGTATGTGTGTGTGTGTGTGTGTGTGTGTGTTAAAGGTACCAAACTATCCTTACCTTGAATGTCATGTTGGGGTACCTAAGGCTCTATTCTTTGATCTATTTTATTAACACTAATGTGTGCAGATGACGCAGTAATGTTTAAATAAAGAGAGAAATTGAAGAAATGATTGCAGAGAAACAACTGGATATTGAGCTCAAAACAATAATTGATTCGTGTCTTTTATTGAATGCCGAGAAAACAGCGTGTATGAGGTTAAAAGAAAAGCCTGTATGACATTGAGATGGCAGTTACCCTCAGTTCCTCCTTTAACGCAAAACCCTTTGTGTGTATAAGGAGGAACTGAGTCTCTTTGACACATTGACAACAAATTTGTCATAGGTTTGCGTTTGTGTGTAAAAGGAGGGACTGAGTCTCTATGTCAAATGTGTTTGTTTCTGTGAGATTAATGAATGCTACATCTTCATTAACACACATTGTGTGTTGTATGGGACTGAACCTAGGTTGGTGTGTAAAAGGAGGGAGTAATTGAGGATTGTTGTTTGATTTATTAATGGGAAAATCGCAATCGATATATATAGGCCTGTCTGTAGGTTCCTGGGATCCAAAATGCTGTCATGTTTTCTTTGTATCACCATGGCAACCCGGATGCGAGAGGACGCTGGCATGAATATCTTCTTCTCGATCCGTGACAAAACTGCTTTTTTCTGTTGAAAGAAGAAAGCCAAGTTGTCTTTACAAGCTCTGAGGCTGTGCCACTACCTTTGAAGGCTGCACACCTGAAGAATAGGCTCCATGGACTCACCCTTCTCCGCTGATCAGCTGTTAGCCTCGCCGATCAGCTGTTAGCATAGCAACGCTAGTTTATAAGCCGACATGCTCAATACTCTGTGGGCTGTCCATCGTTGCTCTGTTGGTCCTTCCTCCACCGCAACCTCGGGCTCCTTTGTCGCTCTCCACTGCTGCTGTGGTCTCCCCCGGCTCGCGGCGATGTTGGATGGTCGCTGCTCCGCCGTTGCTGGCGGGGTCTTCAGGTGTTCAGCACAGGAGCTCCTGGACCTCTGCTGTCACTTCACCCCAGGCTCCATCGCTGGGATTGGATCTCTGGGTCTAATGTGTTGCCCCCACTGTGTGAACGGGGCCGCCAGACGCAAGTTTGCTTTGACGGAAGTTGCTATTCCCTGCGCTGCTGACGGCGGTGCTGATAGCGGTGTTGACATGGTGCGGCTGTTCCCTCCGTGCTGACTGACTGGCGCTCCATTTACTCTTTGTTTTGTTTGTTCCGCTTTGTTAAGTGTCCTTGGGTACCCTGAAAGGAGCTATATAAATTGAATCTGTTATTATTATTATTGTATGGTCGTACGAAGACGACCTACAGAATCAGTAAACTGACTCTTACTTAAAAAAAACAATTCTTTTTTGGAGCGTCTGTCACTTTAATTGTATATGACGTGTTTATAACATCTGAAAAACTCGAGGATTGTGATAAAAGAGGTACATTTCCAGTAGTTCAGCCCCAACTGAACCCAAAAGCTTCACCTTTGGACTCTGACGTCACATCAGTTCCGGAAGTGCCTGACAACCGCCCCGCCTCCTCCGCCACCATCACTCTCCACTGTGTTTACTCAGTCCGCTTTAGCAAACACTTTTTGACCCGCTCACATCTCACTCACACTCTTCGTGACTGAGTTTGGTGAATCTTCGCGCAATGAAGCCGAGGAAGCGACACGTCCTGCTGCTGTGGATGCTCGTCTGCTCCGGCATGACAGAAGCGATCGAGCCCATCAGCACCAGCATAGCGGTTGGCATGGCTGCGGCTCTGACGGGCTTCTTAGCCAGCTACCAGAACATCCTCTACTATTTCCACGAGTGCTGTCGACCCGAGTGGATTTCGTTCAACAGGACAGGTAAGACACAGGGGTGTCCGGTTAACACACTGGCCACCATATTTGATTCTTTGTTGATGTTTTCACACTTCAAACCTGTTAAGCTAACGTTGTGATTTTTAAATGTCAACGATTGATTTAAGGTTAGCCGAGCTGGTGCTTCTGTTACATCGCAACTTTACTCAAAACTATTACCTAAATTTTTACAAGCTTCAGCTGTTACTCGTTTAATGCTAATGCGTCGTTAACTAACTTGTCTAACGTGACCGGTGGTGTTGAACATAGCTCGTTGTGTTTTGACGCGTGTTTATGACGCATATAGAAGTTGCCCGTTGTTAAGAAATAAGCTAGTTAGCCAGCTTATTCGGCGCGTTTTGACCGTGGTGTTGTGGTTGTTTTACACGATAAATGCGTTTAATATCAGGAATTAAATGTTCTCGTTGATGCAAGTGTAATATGTTGATTGGAAATATGTTCATCGTCTTTTAACTTGTCAAACGGTTTTAGTGGTGTTGAACAGAGCTGTGTTTTGTCGCGTGGTTATGACGTGTGCGGAAGTTCCGCGTTGCAAAGAAAGAAGCTAGTTAGCCCTGCAGGTTCGGCGCGGTTTTACCCTGGTGTTATGTTTGTTTTACCGGATAAATACGATTGCTGTCAGGAATTAATCGGTTTCGACGATGAAAGCGGCACACTTGTTTTTGTTTTTACACGTCTTTTCGACAGCCGGCGTGTTGGTGAACGCGTTCGATCCGATCACAACAACCGTAGTGTTAGGTGTCGGTGCAACACTCGGGCGGACAATATGGAATTATTTACATGAAAGTTGTGATCCAAAATGGGTAGCCTTCAATGGAACAGGTGAGCATGTGCGCCATTCAAATGTGTAAACACTGTTGCTGCGTTAACGCTGCTAAATGGAGAAAAGCCTGTAACGTTGTTACTACACAACGTGCGGTCTGCGTGGGAATAAAAACGGCATGACTCGACTCGTTAAAACCGAAACTTAACCAGAAGAGTAATACATTCTGAATGATCTTTTGAACAACAAAGTCGTAGATATGTAGTTTACTATCAGATAGTAAAGCATCAAATCCTCCCAATACAAAATGTGGAATGTGGAACAATGTTGTTTTGGAGAAGAAATTCAAACTCGAGTTTTGAATACTAACAACACCAACTGAGACATAGTTCATGCTTTCCATAACCGGATAAGCAAGCTGTTCTCAGAGGACAGTAAGTTCCCAAGAACGCTGTTTGAAGCTGGTAAGGTGGCAGGGTCCGCCACATGTAAACAAAGTAAAACAGTATGACATTGTGTTGTCCGTTAAGGTCACTTTGTTTATACTGTCATGAAAACAAAGAGTTTGTCATCGTAAAAAAAAAAAAAATTCAAAGAAAGATTTCAAGATTTTTACCTGTGAAGATTTCTAATCATTAAAATTTCTTCCGCAGAAAAGACAGGATTCACTGTTCAGTCTTTTTAAACTGAGCCATCCACTGACTAAATTTCTAAGCGCTGTAATGAATAGCATTATTTGAGATTAAACCTGAACATTGAGCTAAAAGCAGACACCTTCATAAACTTTATGTGGTCTTGCACCGGACATTTTGGTTGGCATGCTTGCAATGTGTAGTTAAAGCCCCGTTTGTACTGATACTGTAAAGCACGTTCACATACTTTTGTCTCAAATTAAGTTAAGATAAATGAGCGTGGCAATTGTTTGAACTGTCACCTTAAAAACTAAATGGATCACAACACCAAAGGAAGCTAAACAGATTCCTGAGGGAGATGCTGAGAAAAATGTTTTCAGTCAGCCACTGATCCTGTTGACTTTCTGCTGTGCGCTCTCTCTAGCTCTCAACGCTGACCTGGACAGCAAACTGTTCGGACAGCACATCGCGTCACGCATCATCCTGAAAGCGGTGAGCGGATTCATGAGCAACGACAACCCGAAGAAGCCGCTGGTGCTCTCGCTGCACGGATGGACGGGCACAGGGAAGAACTTTGTTAGTCAGCTGATTGCGGACAGCATTTACAAAGAGGGAATGGACAGCAGCTTTGTTCATGTGTTCACGTCTGAACTTCACTTCCCACATTCGAGTCAATTAGATACCTACAAGGTAGTATGATAATTCCATATACCTTAAATTGAAGTACACAGGTGCGGTACTTTCTGACTCAAAAAAACATGTTCTGTTGTTTCACCTCAGACTCAGTTGCAGCAGTGGATAAAAGGTAACGTCACCAACTGTGCGCATTCCATGTTCATCTTTGATGAGATGGACAAGATGCATCCCGGCTTGATCGACAGCATAAAGCCGTACCTAGACTACTACGATAAGCTGGATGGAGTTTCTTACCGGAAAGCCATCTTCATCTTCCTCAGGTTAGTGCGACCAGTCAAACATTTTTATTTGAACCACATGCAGGTATCAATCCATGGAGCTAAAGTGTGTGTTGTATGTCTGAAGTGTCACTCCAAAAATAGTGAAAAGATCTTAAAGGGTCTTCAAGATGTATATCTGTGCGTGTTGTATTACAGCAATGCTGGAGCGGAGAGCATCATACAGACTGCTTTAGATTTCTGGAAAACAGGACAACAACGGGAAGAGATCGAGCTCAAAGACCTGGAAACGGCGCTCTCTTTAGCGGTGTTCAACAACAAGAAAAGTTCGTAAAAAAAAATATTAAAATACTTCTTTGTGTTGCTGTTTTACTTTGGAATGATTATCTATCAGAAACTACATCTGATGAAAAATGTGAATTTGGGTATTGAGGACGTCTCTGTGGATTTGTTCCTTCAGGTGGCTTGTGGCACACAAGCTTGATTGACAAGAACCTGGTGGACTTCTTCGTCCCGTTCCTGCCTCTGGAGTACAAACACGTCGTCCAGTGTGCCATGGCCGAGATGAAAGCCCGAGGAGTTGAGCCGGACCAGAATGTGGCCGACCAGGTGGCCAGAGATCTGGTCTACTTCCCAAAAGCCGAGAGAGTGTTCGCCGTCAAAGGCTGCAAAACGATAGAGAGCAAACTTGACTACTACACTTAAAAGTCAGCATCTCGTGGACGCTGTTTGATCACTGTGTGCACTTTTAAAAACAAGCCAAATGACTAAAGAGAAGAAGTAAAGCTGGCTTAAAAGGTCTCAGCTGGGGTTTCTCCGTCTGACCTTGTGGCAGCGAGGAGGATGTCGCAGGCCTTCTCCGATGTTGCATCTCGCTTACACTCAACGAGAAGGCTGACAGAGCACAGCGCCAGTCGGATTAAAAAATAATAAGACTGGAAATGATATCCCGTGTAACTGATTGAAGGGTTTGACCTCCGCTTTTATGTCAAATCCCATCGGCCAACAGGGGTTGTCCTTCTGTCAGTGAAAGTCTGGCACGTCACTGTTGTGCATTTGTTTTTATATACGTGGATTTCTGGAGCCTTAATGCTTTTTAATTTCCCTTTTTTTTTTTTTTTTTTTTTAAAGATCTACTGAAATTTTACAAACTGTACAAATGGGTTCAATGACATGTAACGGTGGCCTTACAGCAAAGACCCACCGTTCAGATACAGAAATACATCAATGCAGATAACTTTCAATGTATCATATTGAAATCAACATTAGCAAGAAGTGCTTTTTATACCGTGCAGCCACACACCTTTACTATCTGATGTGATTAATATGATAAATTGATGTGGATGTGTCCATGGTAAAATGTCTCCAGATGTAATTTTTGCCTTACTGTCATATTGTTTCTGGACGCTGTGTATCACCTCAGGATAGAATTCTTACAACATTGATTTTTACCAGAATTTGATTTTCCTTTTTATCCTTGAAAATACAAAACCCCGATGATATTGTATATAACACAGTGGTTCGTTATCCAATTATTTAAAAATCAGCGAAGAGGTTTCTTTCAAAACACAACGCTCTGCGCTATAGTCCCTCTTACAGAGGAAGAAGTCTTAAGTCAGAGTCCCCTGTATTGTGAAACTAAATGTTTTGTTGATTTCTCAAAGTCTGAAGGTTATGAAACCGTAACAAAAAAATGTCATGGTGTATTTTCTATGTAGTTGTTCAGCTTCCTGTTAATGAAGAAGCTCTGGTGTTCTGTGGACAAACATCGTTGGTGTGAAATGGAAAACACCAGTGAGCTTCTCTGCTGTAAAACACACCACACTAGGAAATCGCAAATAAAATGTGAAATTTTCATTCTGTCACTGATGATTGAAAGTTTGGGAATGGGCCTATTTTTACTGTTATGTTTTCAAGGTTAGAAAAAAGTTCAATTTCAAATGTATTCCCTGAAAAAAGCTTGGTTTTTGACATAATCTGGTGTTTCTTTTACACAACCGCTGATGCAAACCGTGCATATGCCATGTATTAGGCTAGTTTTCCCAAGCATGTGTATAGTGCGGCAGTAATTCCACAGATAATTTTCTCCTCTTTGACCTCAAATGATTCAGATTGGATTCTCATCTGTTCACGTAATGCAGTAGATGAGCACAAAGACTCAAACGCCAGCTGGGAACTTGGACTGGAATAGGAGTTATGTAATAATCAAATGGCTTGTGAAACACCACTGTGCAAAGTGCAACTCTAGCTCCAACATTCACCTGTATGCAAGACAGAAACAGCAGATACCATGTGGTAGATTCTGGTCCTGTTGCTGTGGATAGGGCTGCAGTAAAGACATGTAGCTGATAGGACGTAAAATAGCTCATTTGTAGTAAAACTCAGTATAAAAGCAGAGTTACTGTCTCAAATCTCTGCTATAGCATGGATTGATGAGGAATGCTGTTTTATATTCACTGTAGACTGTATAAAAAACTCATATTGTAATGCAATAGAGTATTTTAGTAGCAGGCAAAGAAAAAGACAAAAGTCCAAAAACGATGTCATATCAAGTTTATTTATATCACATTTAACACATAAATCACCCCATTTTCTTCTCCGTTGAGCTTCCAGCTGTTACAGAATACGGTTGTGTTGCCAAGTGCAGCATCAGCGATCTTCCTGATGGTCCCGTGATATGAAGCCCATTCCTTGTTGCATCTTTGTGTTCTTTGTTGTAGTGAACACTCCTCGTGTAAATTCAGAGTTACCAGGCACAGTCTGTATAAAAAGGTCAAGAGTCTTATACCAGCAGAACTGCGTTAATGCAGCCGTCGTTCTCTGGGTTATTTGTCACCTGGGCGTATTTACCTGGGAAGTTAAAAAAAAAAAAAAGTCAGTTACAACACAATCATACACCACACTGATTTTATATATAGTAAATAATACTATGTTGCACCGTAAAATGTATTACAGTTTGAATCTTGAACACTTTTATCTTGATTCCAATCAGTGTTTCTACATCAATATCTCAGAGTTTATCAAGTCACTGTTTAACCCTCTGATGAAAATTGGAAGCTGGATTTGATTGTTTACGCAGATGTTTCTGAATCAACTCCAAACCTGAGGGAAAGACACATAACTGAAGAGCGTGTAACTACACAGACCAATCGACTGATGAGTACTCACCCCAGATAACCTTTCCTCCTTGTGTAACCAAGCCCAGCTCGCTGACATTGACCTCTACCACCGTTCCTTTTGTGATGACTCCCAGTGAGGTGTACAGGGGCGACGAGGGGTTCTTCTTCACTCCGAGGATGGGCAGGCAGAATGTGGCCTTAAGCTCGGGATGTGTGACGTGAGCCTTCTTAAAACGCAAACCCTAAAGAAGATTAAAGAGAGGGAGGTCATTATGGTGTCTATTGATGTGAAACAAAATTGCACCACTCAGCTTCAACTTTAATCCTAAAAGCACACGAAGAATCTGTAGAAGACCATGACATTTAAAAGCAGTCTTACCATGGGTCTGATGAAACGCTCATACTTTGGAGGTTTACGGGTGAAGCCATCACCGACGAAGGTAACTTTGGTGACCATTCTTTTCCAGGCTTTCTTTTGTCTCTTTCCAGTTTTGATGACTTTAAGCACTTCCGTCTCTCCCTGGGCACGAACCTTTGGCAGGGGCACCTCCCATTTGCCCTGCAGAACACATTGTACATTTGTGTTGAGAAACCAATTAATTTGTTCCCCCCATACATGTATAACATAATTATAAAATTAGCTGATTAAAAATATTATAGATAATGGGCTGCAGATGATTAGGTACTTACAGCCTTCTCTTTCCTCTTCTGTTTGATCATGTTGGAGAGGATCTTAGCCCGGGACTGTCCCTCTCTGTCCAGCAGGTAGGCTGGCACTGCTCCCTCTGGGGTCTTATCATCGTTCTTCTGCTTGGTGTTCCTCTGTTCATGCATTTTGATGCTGCAAAGATACAAGTCAGGATTGTTGGACACAATTTCCATAGTTGATTTTTTTCGAAAAGAGCAAATTCTATCCTCCGTCTATACTCACGTCTTCTTCATCTGGATCTTCTCTGCATGTCTCTGTTTGTGGTACAGTTTGGCCTTCAAACCGATCAACTTCCTGGCTTTGTGGGATCGCTCATGAACCTCACGGCTCTCCTTCTTCCTTTTCTTCTCATGGTGGTCCAGGCGGTAGCCATGCCGCTTACGGTGTAACTCAATGTGCTCGTTCTGAGGCTGTAAAACATAAAGCAACCGTGCAAGTTTATTCACCCTGATTATGAAGTTCCAAGTAAGAACTACAAACCACAACAGTGCAGTAAGTATGAAATCCTCTAATGTGGACCAAAATACAGTCTGCTTAAGAGTGAAAAGTGACATTCAATCAGTAAATCAGAGTTCATTTATGGTATTACACATCTTTTATTGAAGAAATCCATCTAGATGTGCTTGTTAACTTGACAACATATTTCTAACTTATTATTTAGTAATTTCAGTCACTTTTCATGCAAAAGTACCAAAAATTATCAGGATTTTGTACATTCCTCTACTTTATTGCATAACAAATCGAATGTATTTGCTTTTGGGACAGAAGAATGGACATAAAATCTAAAGGCTTATTTTCGGTTAAGAAGCATCATATATTGACTGATTGATCATTAAAAGATAGTGCTGACTGCGACCCTGGAGCAATCCATCTATTATTATTGTAGAGGAAAACAATTCAGCTCATCTCTAGCTTGCCGACAAAATAAATTTAAATTAAGTAATTAATCCCACACAGCTAAACGTCTAGGCAGTCCAAAGGGATCCACACTGGATGAAATGAAATGACCACCAACGCCAAAGTTACACTTCAGGTACTTGACGTTTTAAGAAACTCAACTCCGATCCGACATTAGCAACTTCGCACACCATATGGATCGTATTCAAGTAAGCCAACTTTCAGAAAAAAAAGTGGAAAAAGAAACATGATTCTTAAACATGTTCAAACTCATACACATATTAGTTAAATTACATCTCTGTCAGGTGGCAAGAGTTTTAAATGTGAATACTAAACACAACACCAGAGCGGAGCAGCACTCCACCGAGCCACATGTCAACTGCTGCTAATGCTAGCACAGCATGCTAACCTGTTAAACAGCGTGATAAAAGTCAAATTAAGCGATTTTAAAGGTTTGCCTTCTTACCATTTTGTGTATAAGATGTTAGGGGTTACAGTGAATACGTCGCAGGTGGTAGCAGTTGGTAAAGACGCAGAATATTCGGTGTTTTTCACTCGGGGCTGGGGTCCTTTCGATGTTGTTTTCCCCGCAGCCGATACTTAGAGGAAGTGCGTCATCCGGAAGTAGCAGCTTGTCCGCTGGTCTAATTTGACCGGCTTCGGCTTAACGGACGCTTAACGTGACACTGAAGCTTATTACGGACAAAATGCGCGATTTCACTTTGTGATAATTTAGTACATAATTTCTGGATAACATTATAACTTGTATGAAACAATTTTACATTTTCTAATCCTGACGGGGACATTTTTGTTTCGATGCCGGAAAACATAAGCCGGACACGCTTGTTTCTAGGGACGTATTTTGGAGCTGCGCATTATAAAAGCGTGACATTTAACAGCAAGCATTATGTTGTTTTGTAGGACATTTTAATACTGTATTCCAGGATACATTTAGTATTTACCTGCTGGCTGGAGCTATAAGGCTCCCTTGATTTGTTATCGTCATGTTGTCGCTATTACAAATGAGCTGACATCTTTTGAGAGCAATGTCGCTCCACAGTGGTTCTACTGAAGCTCGGACTGGTTCTGAGTGTAAAGCTTGAATTATAAAAAAACATATCGACATTGCCTGTGAGAGCCTTTCGGACTTTAAGCAGGATGATTTGGGTAAGATATAACCAGCAAAACCAAGTGCTGTCAGTGATACTTTATGTTAACGTAATGTCGGTTTCATAACATTGTCGCTGTCGTTCACAGGGAAGGTGTTTGCTCACTGCTGGGCTCCAGTGCTGCAGGTGTAGACCGAGCTGGCAACTAAAGAGGTACTTCAGCTTTCTTCCAGGTACGTTGTTTTCATAATAAGATCCATAGTTATTAACAAATTAACTAGCATCAAGCAATGCTTGAATTGGTTAATTCATTGATTCATCAGGTAAGTAAAGGGTTCAAATTTTGATCATCACTTACTGGATGCAGTCAGCTATCATGCAAAAATGCCAGACATTTGCTGGTTTAAGTTTCCCAGATATTTCATGGATTATCTGGTAATCATACAGTATGATTAGTTGTATCAGTGCTGGACTTTTGGGGGCAGGGGTGAAAAAATAAAATAAAAATGTGTTTTGGGGCGTTTGCACGCAGAAAGTCATGACGTAAGAGAGGACTGTATCATGTTTTATTTACCATCCAAAAGGGGATCTTTCTCTGCATAATTTCCAACATGGGCGCACCGGCGTCCATTCAGTAGTTGAGCTTCCGATCATATCACACGATCTTCTTCAGCAGATGGATTTTCACAGTTCCCCCCGTTTTTCTGAGCTCCTCCGAGACGAACAACCTGAAGAATGTATCAGGTCATACGTACAAAGGAACTTACGATATGACTTATTCTTTTTTTTTTTTGTCACAGATGATGTCAAGTCATTGCGGGCGGTGGTCAATCCTGATATATCCAAGTAAGTGTTTCCTCTCTGCAGACTCTGCTGTTTAGATTCAGCTGTGTTTAAGGCTCTGCGTTAACTCCCACTCTGTGTCTGCAGGATCCGAAACATCGGCATCATGGCTCACATTGACGCGGGGAAGACAACGACCACAGAGAGGATGCTTTATTACTCTGGCTACACGAGAGCACTTGGAGGTGTGTAGGATGGCAAAAATAAGATGCGACAAAATTTAGTTTTTATTACCTACATCCTTAATTTATTTCTGTGACTCGGTTGCTTTCAGATGTGGACGATGGAGATACAGTCACAGATTTTATGGCTCAAGAGAGGGAGCGTGGCATCACCATACAGTCGGCGGCCGTCACGTTTGACTGGAAAAGTTATAGAATAAACCTTATAGACACCCCAGGTAGAAGTGACATCCTTGTGAGAATATTATATTCTGATTCTGAGAAGGAGCAGCCACGCAAATATGACCGTCCGTCTGCCTGTGTGTGTGATTACAGGACATGTTGACTTCACTCTCGAGGTAGAGCGGGCACTTCGTGTTCTTGATGGGGCGGTCGCCGTGTTTGACGCTTCTGCCGGCGTCGAGGTCCGTCCACTGCTTTCAAACTGCTTCTCTTATATTTGAACATGTCCTGTGCTGTGTTCTATAACTGGCTTCCCTCTGACCTTGAAAACAGGCTCAGACTCTGACCGTGTGGCGACAAGCCGAGAAGCATCATGTTCCCTGTGTTTGTTTCCTGAACAAGATGGATAAGCCTGCAGCAAAGTGAGCGACTGAACAGTCCGACTAAAGTTCTTTTTTACCTTTTTATTTCAAAACAAATTAAATAATCTGAAACTTTTTTTTTTCTCAGCCTAAGTTTTTCCATTGAGAGCATAAGACAGAAGTTGAAAGCCAACCCAGTCCTCCTGCAGGTAGGCTGATGGAAAAACACAGCAAGAAATGAGAAAAAAAAAGGAAATCTCTTGGTGACATGTAACAATTACATGCTACACAAGTCACAATTACTGATAATGCTGTTATAATAAGTGTTCTAACAAGTGGTTTACATCACTTATTGAGACAAACAGGGTTTTTAAAGGAACAGTTCACCCAAAAATGAAAATTTTGTCTTTATCTACACTCCCCCATGCCGATGGAAAGTCAGCTGAAGTTTTGTGGTTCACAGAATATTTCTGGATCTTCACAGCCATCGTTTTTAAAGCATGAAATATTGGGAAAAAAACACCAAAAATTAGAATGGTTCCACACAGCTCCTCTGGTGTAATCCAATTCTCAAAGGTCCAGAAATATTTTGTTGGCATCACCCAACTTTTTTTTATCAGGATTGGGGTGAGTAGATGATGACAGAGTTTTATTTTTTTTTGAGTGAATTGGTCCTTTAACACAAAGCCAAATTGCTGCAAATGTAATTACATTACTTAAAAAATTGTAATCAAACCATACGAAGAAAGTAAATCTGTCAGCGTGTCATTAAGTGTCACCTTCCTGTTTCATAGATTCCCGTCGGCAGCGGCAAAAGCTTCTCCGGTGTGGTCGACCTGTTAACCAACCAGAAGCTGAGTTGGAAGCTCGGATCTTCGGGGGATGACGGACGAAAGTTTGAAAGCAAACCTCTTGACCAGTCGGATGAGCCTGAACTGCTGCAGGAGGTCAACGAGGCCCGGACGGCTTTAATTGAGCAGGTACACTTCAAATCATTTACAGCAGCGCTCACAATTAGTTAAGTTTTCTCTGGTTAATATTTCTGTTCTCATCGCAGGTCGCTGACCTGGATGACGAGTTTGCTGAACTGCTGCTGACTGATTTTGGCGACAATTTCGATGCCGTCCCCTCCGTCAGGGTGAGTGTTGTGTGGCATGGTGCCACACTATGAGCCTATAAAGCAGCCTTGTTATTTGAGAATCCAGAATGAACGGTGCTCATGTGTCCTCAGCTGCAGGAGGCTGTGCGGCGGGTGACTCTGGCCCGTAAAGGCGTCCCCGTCCTCTGTGGGAGCTCTCTGAAGAACAAAGGTGTTCAGCCTCTCTTAGACGCCATCACCGCCTACCTGCCCGCCCCCGACGAACGACACCATGACCTGGTGTAAGTGATTTATTCAACCTATAACAATTCCAGCATGATTGGAGTATTTTCTGTAGGTTTTGCATTCCAGTAGTTTTAATATCTTCTTATTTCCTATTAACCTTTGTGAAATTTTTCTTTAACAAAATAAGTATTAAAACATCCACTGCTATTCCTGGCTGAGAGGAGGATGATAGAAGACTCTTAATTTGTTTCTTTACTGTGTTGAGATCGATCTTAACCACAGCAAAGGTCAGCTGCTGTTTGGATGTTTCATTTCAGAGAAAAAAATACACAAATCAAAGAAGCACAGAGTTGAGATTGAGATGTGTTTTGCTTATTCGCACTCTGTTAATCATCCTGCAGGCGGTGGTACAAGGACGACCTGTGCGCTCTGGCCTTCAAGGTCCTCCATGACAAGCAGCGCGGTCCTCTGGTGTTTCTTAGGATTTACTCCGGTACTCTGAAACCACAATCTGCTGTCCACAACATCAACAGGAACAGCATGTACGTCGTTTTCATTAACCTCCAGTCAGTTTTTTTACCAAAATCACGAGTATGATGTGTCAGAAGGTTTTTTTTTTTGTGTCGTTTTGTGTGTAGTGAGAGGATGAGCCGGCTGCTGGTGCCGTTCGCGGATCAGCATGTTGAAATCCCCTCGATGACGGCGGGAAACATCGCTCTGACTGTGGGACTGAAGCAGGTTCTGCATCATACATTCATAAGTCACATTTCGTAGTTTCTATTTGGAAGATTTTTTAAGCTCAGTTTATGTTTTACGCTCTCATTGAAGACAGTCACAGGGGACACCATCGTTTCGTCGAAGTCGTCGGCAGCAGCCGCAGCCCGCCGAGCCCAAAATGACGGCGGGGGAGGGAAGAAGCGTGGTGAGCAGGCCAGCGTGGTCCTCTCAGGGGTGGAGGTCCCTGATCCCGTCTTCTTCTGCACCATTGAGCCGCCCACCATGGCCAAACAGGCTGGTCAGTGACATGGATATTTCTTTTGCTACAAACGCTCCAGCAAGCTTTCCCGTCACTGACACATAGTATTTCTTCCTGGTAGATCTTGAGAACGCACTCAGCTGCCTCCAGAGAGAAGACCCCAGTCTTAAAGTCAGGGTTGACCCTGATTCCGGCCAGGTAATAATACCATCATGGGATTAGCCAGGACCACCTTAGTCACAATGAGTCAACTAACTGTCTAATCACTCCACATCCTCAGACCATTCTGTGTGGGATGGGAGAGCTGCACATAGAGATCATCCACGATCGGATCAGAAGAGAGTACGGCATTGAGACTCACCTCGGACCACTACAGGTGGCGTACAGGGAGACTATTCTCAATGAGGTCTCTACGACAGGTACAAAAACACACACACACACATTTAAAAAAATCTTTGTGGGGGAGAAACTGTTCTTCCCACCAACATACTGTACTACTCTACTACTCTAATGCAGATACGCTGGACCGTACTGTTGGAGAGAGACGACATGTTGCGACAGTGGCGCTGACCGTCCGACCTATGGACATCCTGTCTTCGAGTGGGTCGTGTGAAGTAGCTCTCAGAGAGGAACTGGAGGCGCAGCTGTCACCAGATCTGAAAGAGGCGGTGGAGAACGGAGTACACAGCTCGTACCTTCAAGGTATCACTGAACGAAACCTTATTTTCTTGCAAAGCCATCCCGGTGCCTCAAATACTCTTAGATTTATACTTAAATTTAGTCCTAAATGCACAATAATGTAAATATTGCCACTAGGGGTTGCTGTATCAAATCAGAACAAAAGACACTTGCTGAATGTTGTGTGTGGACGACCTGGAGGCGCATCGATTATTTAAGACTGTCTCCAGATGTTTTATTCAATGCCTGCGTCCACCTTCAGGTCCCTTGCTAGGTTATCCCTTACTGGGTGTGTCCACGCTGATCCAAAGCGTCAACATCGAACCAGGAACGTCCGCCGCCATGGTGTCCGCCTGCGTGTCTCGCTGCATGCTTAAGGTAAACCATCACGCATTCTTTTATCATAAACGTAAATGTCGGGATTATGGACGGGTAAACAGCAGTTCTGGTCGCTCGCACGCAGGCCATGAAGCTGGCGGGAAATCAGGTGCTGGAGCCACTGATGTCGCTGGAGGTGACTGTCGGGGAGGAGCACCTCAGCGCCGTGCTGGGGGACTTGGCTCAAAGGCGAGGAACCATCCAAGACATCCAGAGTCGTCATGACAACAAGGTGCTGATAGCGAATGTGCCCCTGGCTGAGATGATGGTGAGTGGACACACGATTCAAACATGTTGTCTGTAGCTTTCAGGGATGAACTGATGTTTAAGAGATGTTCTTTTTTATTCAAGTTATTCCACCTTTTATGCACGAGGGAATCAAATAAACCATTAATCCCTTTATTGCACTAACTGGAGTAAAACAACCTTCTTTTGTATGCATGAAAGTAAATGCTTGAAAGGCTTTTTTGCCTGCAATACAACCGTGTGATCAATATGTCTGCGCATCTGCAGTAGCTTTTAGGTTCAGTCCTACAGTTATTTATTATTCAAACCCATATTTTGTGTATTTCTTTTGTTTTTTTAAAGGGCTATTCCACCATCCTCCGGACGCTGACATCTGGTAACGCCACCTTCTCCCTGGAGTTGGACGTTTATGACGCCATGAACCCTCAGGACCAGAACGTCCTCCTTAAAAGACTGTCTGGTCTGCTCTGATCTCAACTTCGGTGTAGAAATACGACAAACAGCCTACTGGGCCTAAACCAGGACTCACATTAAAAGACTTGACTACAGACAAGTAGCCTGAATATATAATATTTATATATGAACACCTACTGCAGAAGAATAATGGAAATATTGTACGACGTTCTCAGTTGGATGCAAAATAAATTTGCAGCCAGGTATTTATACCCTTGTTTTTTTTTTTGTTTTTTTTTTTAGATGAAACTCACAACCAGCAACTAAAATGTAAACATTTTTATTCACAGTTAATATACAAACATTCATAGAAAAACAATGAGTGCATTAATCAATCCCAAGATGTGTGTGTGACATAAAATGCGATCAAGAGTTCAGCGGATTTAAAAAGGATGATTTAAAAGGATAAAAGAGGATGATCGCTGCAGTGACACCTCTGACAAGGCAAGTTCAGCATTTGAATTTTAAAGTTTAAAAGCGTGGGGGGTAGTTGCTGTTGTATGGATGTATGGATTCCCTTTCTTGCTCCCACGGCCAGACTCTGTGTTTTCAGATCCCCTTGTACTCTCGGGGACAGAAGCTGGAGAACAGCGGCTCAGCTGGGATTCCACGGCTTGGATAGGAGAAAGATAGTCAGTCAATCTTCTAGCACAGGAGTACGTTTGTTAGATGATGAAGTATTTGGAGACTGATGCAAAGGAGAGTTTAACAACTCTGAAACTGCACCTTACATGTCGACTGGTCTTAAAGGAACAATTCAACCAAAATTTGAATTCAGTCATTTTCTAAAAAAGAGTGGGTGCAGGAGCTCAGCTGTGCATCGAAAGTGTAAATGACGTCTTTTCAAATACATCTGGGACGTGATGATGATTTGTATGAACAGGGTTCGTACGGGTGCTTGAAATCCTTGAAAGTGCTTGAATTTCAATGTTGTGTTTTCAAGGTCTGAAAAGTGCTTAGATTTTAGTTTAAGTGCTTGAAAGTGCTTGACATTATAACTCTGTGTCTTTCACAAAATTCGGATCAGACTTGATAATTAATTTCTGAAGTTTTTGCTATTATAGAATATAATTTTAGATGTTTACAGCATAACAATGTACATAATTGTGATAAAAAGTGAAGAAAAAAATCACAAGTATATATATTCCTTTAGATACGTATTTTACCCCAGCAGTAAGGTGCTGGAAAATCTTAAAAATGACCCTTAAAAGTGCTTGAATTTGACCTTAAAAAATGTGTACGAACCCTGTATGAAGCCATTTTGGTCTTTTTTTCATTTGTTTTT
Organism: Sparus aurata; assembly: GCF_900880675.1. NCBI lineage: Eukaryota > Metazoa > Chordata > Actinopteri > Spariformes > Sparidae > Sparus > Sparus aurata. Next base: position 23,554,309 of record NC_044198.1, on the reverse strand, counting down.
GAAACAAGTCCCCATCCACTTCAGTCATTTAGGAGACTGCTGCAACACTTTTTTGTCGTAAAGCTCCAGAAATGTTTTGTAGACTACGAAGCTTGACTTTCCATCAGCATGAGGTTGATAACATGTTTTCATTTTCAATTTTGGGTGGACTGTTCCTTTAAGTTAAGTGTTACATATTTATAAGTTATACTAGCTTCATAGTGTTCTTGATATCTAAATTGTTTTCTCACCTGTGATTATGAATTGAGAACCGGTTCGGAAAAAAAAGTTTGGCAGGATAATCTTCATATGTTCCCTTTTTTTTCCTCCCACTTGTGAAAAAACATTAAATAAAACATCTAGGAGAAATTTTTTCTCCATGTGTAATGTCAAGTGGTCCAAAAACATCACCTGCTCACACACAATAGATGTATCTTGTGTTTAGTCTGCAGATATTTTAAAACCTGTTTTCACAGATGATAAAGAATCAAGGAAGTTAGATTATCCTCCCACTGTTCTCAAGTCATCAACACAGGAGGGAAAACTATTTCAGTTAAAAAAAAAAAAAAAAAGTCCTCACTTGCCCCAAAGATTGAGGTCTGAACCGAACAGCTGATTTAGCGTATCGTTACCCCTCCTAATGAAGACGCTTCAGATACTTACTCCACCATACGGCAGCGGTGCATTGACAGTCTGTTGAAGGCGTCGTTGATGTCCGTCACATCTTTGGCGCTCCACAGCCGCTCGGCCACAGCGCTGGCACGAGGCCTGAGGATCAGCGAAGACGAGGAAAAGATGATAAGATCAGTCTTCTGTCATATGATGTGCTAAGGTTCACAATGTGCTGATAATGAGTTTATGAAGGCATCGCGTGAGCCGTACAGTACCAGAGTCTGGGTGTCAGGTTGGTGGCGTCCACGTACTCTCCCCACAAACAGGCTTCTCCGCCAATCACGAGCTTCTTCTGAGCTTCAGTTCCTGTTTTTTAAAAAAATTTAATATTTGGTGAGATCAGGCAGCCAAAGCAGCGTCCAGGGAATCTAAAACTTCCACTGAACTGGAGTGATTAATGACGGCAAACGTTTGATTGAAATTACAATATTTTCCATCTGTTCATTCAACAGGCTTACACATGTTTGCACAGAGGGAACAAACATCTCTATTACATTTCATATCTGTGTTGAAGAGTCAATACAGCTAATAAAATCTGAACTAGGCCAACAACAGAGCAATAAAACAATCACATGAGCGGGGCAAAGAGCCAACACCAGCATGTAAATAATAATAATAAAAAAAAAGCAATGCTGCATAAAAAGCAAATGACCAGTCGCAATGGGCAGGAAAAAAAAAAAAAAAAAGCCTTGCCATGAAAATATATCAAGCAGACGAACCCTCAAAATCCTGCGGGTCGGCCTTGTAATGGCCGTGCCAGTCCTGGCCGTAGGAGATACGGTTCAGGTACCAGGGAGTGGACAGCAGGGTCTGGTACCCTGATGATGTAACATTTGCCATCTCATTCTGGTATTGCTGCTTGTTTCCTTTCCAGACGTGGATAAGTGTGTCTGGTTTCAGCTACACAGCACACACACATAAATATATCAGTGTCAGCAAGATTTAAAAAAAATAAAAATAAAAAGAAGAGAATTGTGGAGTGGAACAAAGACGAAAAATGTCTGAGCCTTCCGTTGTCAAGTCCTTTTAAAGAATCTTAACGTCTGCTTATATTCAATTTATCGATTAGTTGTCATGATGAAATTAAGGCTCCTCCCTCCTGAATGCCCGGTCTGCTCTGATTGGTCAGCTCACGCATGCCTGACCCAGCACCTCTAACAACAACAACAACAACAACGACAGAGCAGCTGTGCTAAATTAAGTTTGATGTGCCAAACTAGCAGCGAGCCAGAAATTATGTCAATGTGTGACGTCATGTTTTTCATCATTTTCTGACATTATTTAGATCTGACAACTAATCGATTACTCAAGGAAAAAAAAATATATATACACATTTTAGGGAATTGTTGGGATTTCAAAAAAAGGTTCAGTCTTAATTTCGTCTTGGTCCAGTTTACTGAAGGACCAAACCTGAGTTATTCTCCTCTGGCTGGTGGATTTGAAGCCAGTTCACCCAAACAAGGCTTCGTTTACTCATTATTGTCATTTTCTGAGTATTTCCTTTATGGTTTCATTGCCTCAAATAAAGCAGGATTGGTCCTCCACTGTGGTGAACTACATCAATCCATGACACATTCCAAAAACCACCAACCACACGGCCCCATGTCGTCTGACTCCGTCACAACTGTGCAGTTTTCAAGCGTAAGCCTGTTGAACAAAATCCAGATTTTCTTTGCCTAAATCAAGGTTTTCCTCCACCAAAACGTACTGATTCGTCGTAAGTAGCCATTTTGATGAAAAACTAACCGTTGAAGTTGAGCGGCTCAACCTTGTAGTACTTCTGCCAGTCCTGAGCGTAGCTAATGTAATCTAGGTACCACGGGGCGGAGAGGATGGTGGTGTACCCTGCTGCTGTCACTCTGCTCATCTCATCATTAGACCCGCCGCCGATCCACACATGCACTACTGTGTCTGACTTTAGCTGGAATAGTTACAGACCACGCTGTTGTACTCAGGTCAGACACTACATGAGTGGGTGGTTTTGTGAGGAGTAGTTTTGACATTTTGGGAAATGTGTTTATTCACTTTTTATCTGAGCGGCGAATGAGAAGATTGATACCAGTTTCACACCTGTATGCTAGTTATAATGCTACCAGTAGAAACCAGTTAGCTTAGCCTAGCATAAGTATTGGACACACGGGGAATGCAAAACAACTTATTTTTGACGTCCATGTTGTGCCTGAACAAAGACATGATCACACCAAAGTCGGAAGATTATTTACAGACTTAATTGATCTGACCTACTGTTGATCTGATTGGCTGAAGTCAAACAGATGGTTCCTTAAATCATTTTAAAGTGCCCGCCCCTTTTCCAAACCCTTTCCGAAGAGAACTTCCCAGATGGTTCTGTGTAACAAACCATCTGGCCCGTCAGGTAAGATTGATGCTGGTGATCGCTTCATATTTAGCACTCAGACACGAGAGTGGTATCAATCTCTTCATCCGACATTTGACAAGAAAGCAAATAATCGTATTTCCCAAAACATCCAAACTACTCCTTTAACAACACAGAATGAAAAACAACAAAACATGTTGGGCACAAATGACCGATAAATGGTGATAAAAGTACATATAAAATGTTCAGATTTAAATAGGAATGTAGGACTTACATATGCAAGCTACACTAACTTTAACATGGATATAATTTTATTGATTTTCTGCAGAATTACACACAATTTCTCTTTAGTTACCTTAACACCGTTGTCGAAGACCTCCTGCCAGATCATGTAGCCCTTCTTGGTAGCTGTGACGATTTCCAAGAGTCTATCAGACCACAAAAAAAAAAAAAAAACAAGCAGAAAATTTAAAATGATTCTCTTCTTGTACAAAGAATAAAACCAACCAACGAAATGGGAAACACACTTTTGGATATAGAATGATTCCAGCTTGCTGTAGTCGTCTCCAAAGCCTTGCTGTTCCATGAACTTCTGAATGTCCGGGTTGGACTTCCTGCAAGGCAGAAAAAACTAAAATCAATATCTGCCGTCTGATCTTTGACGCCAAGGAGATTATTTTTAAACACAGATTACTCACCAGCAGGTGAAGTCCACCTCATCACCTCCCAAGTGGACGTAGGCATCAGGGAACACGGTGCTGATCTCCCCGAAGAACAGCTTCATGAAGTCGTACGTGGTGTTCAGGATGGGGTTCACCGGTCCGAAGGTGCCAGAGGGTTTGGCGCCAGAGTAACAGGGCGTGAGCAGATCCGCCTGGCCTGAGAGGAAAAGAGGTCGATTAGATGTGTTTTATCCATTAGTTTAAATTTGTACCTAACCACTAAAATCAACAGAAGATGAAGAAATCAGTGAAGTTAACATGCTAACCAGCTAGCTCCTAGCAACCCACAGGAGCGTTAACTGCACAGCTAGCGGTTACTGGTGATATGCTGCCCCCTACTGGTTTGGAGCACTGATTTGACAGGCAGCTATTTCCCTAATATTACACCTTTAATATGTTTATTAATAAAGGACGATCTGGCAGAGCATTTTTTTTTTTTTAATGTAACACGACATAATTCAGAGTCAGCTAATACAACCACCTTTTAAAAACACACCTGTAAAAAGAGAAAACATCTTTTAACCTTTGCAAAACTCACCTTTGCCCCAAGACTGTGTGTGTCCTGGAGTGTCAAACTCCGGGATGACACGGATGCCTCTCAGACGGGCCCACTCGATCACCATCTTCACGTCAGCGGGTGTGTACACATGTGTGTACGGGTGGTAAGCTCCCTGTGAACAGGAGTACAACAGTGAACCAGCTCCTGAGGGTAGCATTTCAGTATCTTTCTACAAGTATTGACAGATTTATTCCCCCCTCTCTGATTAAAAGCAAGAAATAACTGTTTTTCTTTTTTCTAAACATATTTTTGAAGTGCCGTTTTAACTCCAGTAAGCGGTGTCACTGACCTGCCGGCTGAGCTGTGGGAATGTTCGGCTCAGGTAAGGGAAGGATGGATCGTCCACGATGTGCCAGTGGAAAACATTAATTTTGTTCATCGCCATCGTTTCCTGCATGAATAAACAAAGAGAAAAAAAAATTTAAAAATTGGAAATAGAATTTAAACAATGAGAGAAACAATCTTGTACTGACGCACCAGATTGGCCAGGATGACTTTGACGGGCAGGAAATGACGAGAGGTGTCCAGTAAGATGCCTCTGTGGGCAAATCTGGGGAAGTCGTTGATCTGTGTTGAATTGATGCTTTTCTGAAAAGATAAAAAGTAAAAAAAAAAAAAAATCAATCTGACTTATTCGACAAACTCATTCTTGAAAGAAAATCTGAAATAAATCATACAGTCGTTCACTTACAGTTCCATATTCGTCTTCATACACCAACTGGCTGAACGTTTCCAGACCTGCGAACGAGGATTACAAACAAACAAACACACTTTAGGTCGTCGTGCCAGGTTCTTTTTTATGAGCTTTTATGATACCATATGGTAAAAGTGGGTCACTTGATAACACACCCTAGATATGGGAGCAGAGTTACAAACACGCACTGTAGTTTTATTTTGCAGGGAGTGACGCCAAGTTTGCAAGTCTACTGAAATGCTGCGTCTGCTGTGTTAAACAGCTTTTGAATGCTCATGTTTCATATTAAAATACGTGCAAAGACACATCCTACACAGTTTAATAGTCCAGAGTAGAGCTGAAGTCAAAAATACTTTTTTGCAAGTAAACGATTTGTTTCATTTATGTTTAAAATGCTGATAATTTCCTAGATTCATAATTTTTTCAATAAAATGTCTGAAAATAGTGAAAAAATGTCTAGATTTTCAGTCAAATATGACATAAAAGCAGAAGTTCTCAATCTTTTAGAGGCTGAAAACACTTTGTCATTACAAAGACGGAACAAGAATAAGGTGAGACGTAGCTGAGAGGATGGATACAACTCTCACGTCGGTCTGTTAAATATGAAGCTACATTAGCTTAGCGTATTCAACATAAGAGTGAGACGGATTTTCTAATCTAACCCTCAGCAAGAAAACAAATAATGTCATTAACTCTTCATTTGCGCGTCATCATACCATGCAGGGCTCCCCAGACCGTCGGTGCCTTCAGGACCGCAAACGGCTGATCCACTGACAGCTCATCTGTGGACACAAACAGAGATGCACGGTCAGTGCTGGCAGGTGGTTGTTATGCTGCTAAAGCTGTAGAAGTTTGTTAATCTGAGCATCTACCATCCAGGTAAACTCCAATTCCACTGGTAAATACGATGAGCATATCCCCCTTTCAACAATCAGATAGACGCTCAATATTCTCAGCGTATACAGGTAATTTTTTTAGGTAATAGTATGAATACAACAATGTAAAAACACTCAGTTACAATTAAAGGCACAGACGTATTTCAAAAGCAAACGTATAAACCTATTTAGTATCATTTACATTAAATCATATGAGAAGTTTAGAAGGGAAAGTGTCTCTCTGGTGAAACTGCAGTAGGGACACGGATCACAAGACAAAAATCTATGTGAGCATCTGGTTTAATCTTTAACTACACACTCTATTCAATGTGCTCATCATATGATTGTGTGATGCAATGCATCTTAAATTTGAAAGGTAATGACTATAACCGTCATATAAATGTAGGAGGAACACACAGCGTCTCCTTTTGAAATGTAGTCGAGTAGACATACAAAGTAAAGTGCTCGAGTTTATCTTGTAACACTTTTGATTACTGACATTTTTCAAGGTATTGTATCAAAGTTAGAAACGTCCGGATCGTGACAACACTACCATAAAAAAGGGAAATATATCTGAAATAGAGAAGGATGTTTTTTATGATTAATCATCAGTGGCCGGCAGATAACAACATGCTTTCATTTCCGCAGAAGAATAATCAGATTACCAAGCAACAATGCCGCGAGATAAAATTTGTAGTTAAATGTTTTTTGCTCCCACTTCTGCTTTAACACAAAACCTGTTAAAATCCATCTTTTCATCCAAATCTAAAAGCCCTCATATCAATGTTGTGTCAGTTTAACCCTGTGGAATCCAAAATACTACTGAACGCTGACATTTTTCAAGGTGTGTTTCGAAATGTCAACATTGTGACGACGCTGCCTTAAACAGAAAAGACCTCCGAGGTGGAGAAATATCAGCGGCCAGCAGATAACAACATGCAAATTTCATTTCCGCAGAAGAGGCGTTGAGAAATATCAGACCACTAAGTAAAAGATGCTGCAAGATAAAAGAGACATTTGAATGTCAGTTAATACTTTATCAGTTGGTACGTTTAATTCAAAGTGTGCATCTTGTTTTATAAAATCGTCAAGGTTTTGTCTGTAAAAGTCTACAAAAAGCTGTTAAATAAATGTGGAGTGAAGGGTTCGGGGGTTTTGACAGTTACTTTACAGATAACATGCTGCATCAGAATCAAAGTAGAACATTTTTAAAAGTAATTTATTACATTCATCAGCTTAAATTAAACTTGGATTTTGATAATCAGAAAAATCTGACGCCTGGTATCCAGAATACACACACTTTACTTAATGTGTAATTTACTTTTACTATCTATACTAAAATACATTTAATATCTGTTCTCATACTTGAGTAAAAGTAAAGAGAATGTGTTAAAATATGTCACCCTTATCAATAATAATTAATTAAAAGTCTTAAAGTACCTCATATTAAATGTATTCAAGTATTAATAGTAGTAGTATGAGTAAAAGTAAATGACACATTTACACATATGCATATATACTGTGGGTCGATCAATGATCTGTCTGGCCGATTATCAGATCTGACGTTCAGCATTTTTCAAGTTATTGGATTTTCTTGTCAATAAAATAAGTCATTTAAACACGCACTCAGCATGTAATCCTAAAAGTAACAAGTAACTAAAGTTATTATATCAACGTACGGATTAAGAAGTACAACACTTGCCTCCAAAGTTTAGTTGAATAGAAGTTAAAAGTAGGCAGAACATGGAAATGCTCAAGTAAAGTATAAATACCTGTAAATTGCACTTACAGTAAATATAATACACGATGACGTTTGGGTACTTTTTTTTTTATTTTACAGCACAGCATAGACAGAAATACTCAACCAGCAGCACTGCGCATGCGCATCAGATTGTGCACAGATATGAAGTGATATCAAAGAGGAAGACACTCACATGACTCGACGGAGGTCACGCTGGGGTACCCGTCACATTCAGAGTCAGGTGACGTGATCCACACCTGCAGCTCCGTCAGCTCGGTGGGGCCTGTTCGCCTGCTTTTGTACAGCTGCTGCCTTTTAGCGCTGCCGAACATGTATTCATAATACCTGTGGACACACACACACACACACACATACACACACACTCAGAGAGAGGGGCCACTTGTTTGTTGAGCTGTGACGGGTCCCTGAACGCACCACGGCGCACAAAGCGAAACTTTGACAGCAAATCAAAACGGAGCGTCTCACCTCCTGTAGGCGTCCTGGAGGAGGCTGCAGCTCGGACCGGCGGACGACTGCTTGGCGTCAACGATCCTGAAGCTGGAGCTCATCAGCTTGAAGGAAACATCCGAGATCTGCACTTTCTGCGGCAGAGGCCACAGGGAGCCATGTTCGGAGGGCTGGAACACCAGATCCCAGTCCTCCTCCACCTCCACCACCTCGTAGTCATCGATGTAGTTGTGCTTCAGCCCCCGGCAGAAGCCCAGAGCCAGCAGCAGCACCGTCCACCTCACTGTAGTGATCATGTTGACGGAGGGAAGTGGAGTCACAAGACCTGCAGATCAGGCAGCGGCATTATGAGTGGAGCGAGGTGGGCGGGGCTTTTAATGCGGAAGTAAGTTTGTGCAACGATTTTTAAAGGGGACGCAGTGATTTGAAAAAAAAAAAAAAACAACAAAACAAAACAGGTGTGTCCCGTTCAACCAGTGTGACAAGACAGGGTACTGATTACATGACATGCAAGTTATTGGAAAAACAAATACAACATATGTCACACAGTGTGGTGATGCAATTTCACATTGGTTTGGAGTCACATGACATGTGAGCTGTTGAAAAGAAATGCTGGATTTTTATAATAAACATTCAGATAAAATAAAATCAGTAAAAGCCATTACAAAGATTTGTTCCTGACCCGTCGAGGCATGGACTCCACTAGACCCCTGCTGTGGTATCTGGCTCCAAGATGTCAGCAGCAGGTCCTTTTGAGTCCTGTACGTTGTGAGGTGGGACCTCCATGGTCCGGCACATCCCACAGGTGCTTGACTGGATCGAGATCTGGGGAATTTGGAGGCCAAGTCAACACCTCAAACTCGTTGTTGCGCTCCTCAAACCATCTCTGAAGCATTTTTTGCTTTGTGGCACGGTGCATTGTCCTGCTGAAAGAGGCTGCAGCCAATCAGAGAGTATTGTTTCCATGAAAGGTTGTACCTGGTCAGCAGCAATGCTCAGGTAGGTGGTATGTGGGAAAGTAACATCGACATGGATGACAGGACCCGATTTATCCGATGCTACAAACACCCCTATAGGGCTAGTTATCGCTTTAATGTGGATAACATACATACATTTTTTGTTAAGCCTGGGAGAAAAGGCAGAACATTTTGTTTAAGCTGCAAATAATGTTTAATGTTGTAATGCACTGAGCTGTTTGACCACTACAACTGTTATTTTGGTGTCTTGTAAACCTGTGAGTGTTTGGAACGCTTGTGCATGACATGAAAATACAAATTAAATGAAGCATTTACTCACCGTTTAAAACTTTTACCAGCAAGGGAGCATACAAAACAACGCTATGGCTATTTTAATTCAGTGATTCTCATAGTGAACTGGTCCTTGAGGGGGCTCCAGTTGGTCCTCAGCAGAAAGGGAAATCATTTATGTTCACTTAATTCCATCCACAAGCAACACACTAACTGAATTTATGACTGTTGTGGTCACAGGTTTCATACACCTTCTTTAATAAAACATCTCAAAGCAAGACTCTTATCTGAATCTGATTACTAGGAACGCATTAGTTCAATTATGGCCCATATAACATGAAACATTTTCTCATTTGGTGAATTACAATGATTTGTCATTGTGATATTCTTAATGTGTTCCCTTCATTAAGCTTGTAGAGCTTGTTTGTTGTAAAGAGAGGGGTTTTAATGAGGTCAGAAGAAAAGAAAATATAGATATTTAAAGAAAATAAATGCTTTATTTTGCAGGTGTTATTGTTATTTTTTACACATATAGCACCGGGAATAGAAAGACAATCATAGTCAGATAAATGACTTCCTGTTTTCTCAGCATTGTCAGGATAATTTTGTCCACTAGATGTCTCTCCGGTCACACGTATGAAGCAGCTGCTGCCACCAAGAGCTTTTTATTTCCAACTAATCACTCTCTCTCTCTCTCTCTCTCTCTCTCAGGAACAATATGCTACATCATCCTTAACATGAAGCGACTGTAATTGTGATATTCTGCCTCTACAAAAGCCAGTTGATGGGAAAACAAGCAGGATGTGATTATGTAACGGCTCTAATCACCGAAAACAGACAGACAGACAGAATAACACGGCCTCGAGGGTCCAGTGAGGAGTTTAGTCAGAGCCAAAAGTACCGTCAACAGGAACCGCAGATGTGACTCACACAAGATGTCCAGGGATAAAGTTGGACTTCCTGTTCCCAGCTACCCCGACCCCAAAACCCACAGGGCCTTTATGATCCTATAGGATTTACACTGTCTGTGGGAACGACCGGGGAGTCTGCTGTGACTCAGCCAAACCACTATGGTGTTTTTCTATATGTTATCGTAGTTTTTAGAGTTGTGACGCCACAAAAGCAAAACAAAAACAACTTGAACTTCTTTCTTTCAGGCCCTGATCACAGTGCACACTGGGGAACAAGCTCGGGCTCTAAGCATCAGCGTCTGTACATTGGCAGGAACATTTCATCCACTGTTGTGCTTTAAAAAACTCGCACAATGTTCATTAAACTGGCTTTAAAAACGACAAATGCAGTCGGATCCTAGAGTGACACTGTAAAAAGTGCTCGGTCAAATCTAACCCAACACAATAAAACTGCTCATGTGTTAGCATTGTTTTTTATTTGGGTATTTATACCAACTTAAAATGTGTTGCAAACTGCTACACAACAACTCTGCATGTGATTATTTGCAATGTGACAACAATAAACTTGTAAACTAGAAAAGAAGCTTTCAGATTGTCTTTTTTTTTTTTTAAACAAAAGTGACAATACGACACTTAAGCATACACTGTGAAATCTGACAAAGTGTCTTTACTAAAAAATAACCTCGAAATTGTTCAAACTTTTAAGCCTAGTCTAGTTTATGTGGTAATCAGGTTTTTACTTAATTGTATCAATAGTCAGATGGATAATAGATTGGGAATTGATTATTGATTCAGTAACACGAGTGTTCCCTGCATGTTGTGGATGAGGCCGATTTAAATGTTTTATAAATGGTTCATAAGTAAATCTTAGTCTGAAAACTGCTGACTGTTCACTTTTCAGATGCCTGGTTGAGGTTTAAGGTTCATAAACACGAGCGCAACTTTAAAGGGGCACTTTGGCGAAAGCGTTCAAACTCAGAATTTGAATATTTACAATATCAATGAGGTAACGATGCAAACTCATACATATTTACGTCTTTCGTAACTGAACAAACGAGCTGTTCTCGGAGGAGAATAAGGTCGAGGCTAGAGAGGTGGCGGGGTCCGCCACATATAGACAAAGTCAAAACAGCAGCCTCAGTTTGTTTCTGTTGATTCAGTCTTGAAAAACAAAGGAGAGTTTGTTGAGGCTTAAAGGAACAGTGCAAAAAAATATATATCTACCAACTTAAACCAACTGTTTGCACGTTTGCGGGGGAAACTTGTGCCCTGAGACGATGAATCCTCCTCATCTTCGCACATAGTCTGTCTCACTTCATTTCCTGCACTAGGAGGAGGCGTCACCCCCCCTCTCTCTCCCTCCTTCTCTCTCTCCCTCCCCCCTCCTCTCTTTGTAAACACACCCATTGATCCAGCCGGAGAGGACTGAGAGCGCAGGCGGAGGAGCGACACTCAGGAGCGGAGCAGCACAGGAGGAGAAACGCCTCCGATCATCTTCAACCCACTGAAACAGCTTCTTTTTTCCTGTTTCATAGAAAAACTACTACTTCGCCGGATCTGATCCAGAGTCAGCTGTAGCGCAGTAATCTGAGGGAGAAAGCGGCCTCGTCTCGCTGCAGCTTCTCGGGGAATAACCACGGAGTTGTTTCGCTCCCCGGGCGCGCAGGCTTTTGCATCGTGGCTCTGTCAGAAGTGGCATGTTCGAGGGATCCCGCGGACACGATTGAACTCCTGCTTTCACCCAAAGAGGTAAAAATAAATAAATATCTCCTCCTTTTTTCTCATGATCACACCTCACAAACACATTTGTTAGTTTTAATTCCATCAGCTGCTGCACCCCGTTGTTTTTGTGTCTGATTTTCACCTGATGATGGAAAACTCGGGGGCTGTGGCAGAGAAAGAGGCTGATGCACAACAGACCCGCTGCTCGTGTCCGTGTTGTGTTTTCACTGTTATTCCTGCTTCTTCTTTATTTCCATGCAATCTGCTCCCCAGCTCCCTCTCAGTCCTTTGTGCACTCTCCCCTTGTGTCTTGCATACCCATGCATGCAGAAGGTGTGATTTTTTTTCTTTTTGTTATAAATGAATAAAAGTCAACAGTGGAGCTCTTCTGGGTGTGAATGCACATCTGGGTTCGAAGACATACATTTGAGTCTGATGCAGATTGATGCAGATCAATCAAAAACAGCGTCCATGTTTTTGCATTTTGTTTCATTTTTTTCCTTTCTTCCTCCAAGTGGCAGATGTACTGAGCCGGCCCATATGAGCCTGTGGTGTTTACTTTTGAAGTCTCTCCCTCCCCATCCCTCTCTTCCTGAGTCCATGGTTGACTGTGAACACCTGGCAATGATTTTAAAACAGACTGCAGCCAAAGCCGGGCCTCAGCTCGGATACAGAGCGAGAGCAGAGGCTCGCATGCCTTCTCTCTCTCTCTCTCTCCTTTTTCTTTCTCACTGTGCGCTTCTTTTTTGTGGAGTGTGGCATGTATGTGCTTTCCGGTGATGTGCCTGTGGATCTGCTCTCTGTGAAGGGGGGATGAGGATGACAACTCTCGCAGACATCCAGCCGGATCTCAGTGTCACGCTGCTGGAATATTCTCCTCCTCTCACGCCAAGTTACTGTTAGTGACCACCAGTCAGTTGTAACACCAAGAGCAGTGGCTGTAATTAATAGTTGCTTTTATTAATGAACCCAGTGATGATTTTCTATGATCAGTCAGGTGTTTGATGTTAAGATTGGTGAAAGATTCGACTTTTCATGTCTGATGAACCAGCAGCAAGCAGCAAATTCTCACATTTGAGAAGCTGAAGCAGAGAATGTGTCGCATTTTCTCACAGTTTTTGCTTCAAAGCGAATTAAACAAGTGTCAGAATTGGAGCTGCGATGATTAATCGATTAATCAATTAGTCATTGACGATTTTTATTGTCGATTAATCACTTTGAGTTTTGTTTTTAAAGGAATAAAAGTCAGAATTTGCCGATTGCAGCTTCTTAAATGCGAATATTTTCAGGTTTCTCTACATTATCTCGGGCTTTTGACTGTTTTCTGACATTTTATAGATCAAACGACTCATCGGTTAATCAATGAAATCATCATCAGATTATTTGACGATGAGAATAATCATTATTCTCTGGCCCTGATCAAAACAATTGGTTATTTTTCTCAGTCAACGAATCGATGGCTGTTTCAGCTCCAGTCGGCTCCAAGACTTTTCTATTTCTGCTCGTCTACTTTGAGTTAATAGTTTCAGTGGGCTCATGTAATAAACTAATAACCGAGTAAAAAGAGTGAAACATGTCCATCAAAGTTCCCTGAAGCTCAAAGTCGAGTCTTCAAATCGCTTCTCTGCAAAGATATTCAGTTTCCAATCACTTTATTCAATATGAGCAGCTAAGATTCACATTTGAGAAGCTGGAATCAGAGAAATGTTTGGTATTTTTCTTATGATCGACTCATTTTTTCATCATTTCCAATCTAATTTCATGGATAAAGTTTTGAAACACCTGACATCAGTCTCTGCCTGACAGTCAGTCAAAGAGTTTCACAGCAGCTTGTTTACTGTCAGCAACTAGGTTAAAGCAATAATCTGATTTGAGTGGTTATATGGGGGTTGCAGTAATCTGATCCCCCCCCCCTAATAATCTGTGTTTGAACGTGTTGGGTTAATATCCAGAGGGACGTCCGGCTGTTTGCCGTCTGAAGAGGTGTTGATGTTTGTGATCAAGGAGAACACAAAGTATGTTCCATGTAAGAAAAAATCTTTTTAAAACCAAGTTTCTGTTTGATTCTGAAGGTTTTGCATTGAATAATAATACAAAACTTCCCACTGGAGAGTTGAAGCAAAGCACACATTTCCATTTAAATCGCAAGTAAATGAACACTGGGGGTTTTCAGGACGTGCAGGCTGTAGTTGGTAGTCCAGGCTTTATCCTTTAATATGCAAATGATTTAAGTATCTGTTTGACTGCTCCTCTCTTTGTTCAGCTCTCATTCATCTACCGAGAAAGTTTGTTTGATAAAAGTGCAAAACAGGAGGCGGTGTGTAATTCAATGGGGAAAACGCGGCGCGCAGGCTGTGATTGTCACGATTTCGAAATTAAGAGAGAGACCTGAAATTATAACGAGCACAAACGGTCGAGGAGATAAGTAGAAAGCCGAGCAAGAACCCGAGACATTTCAAACCTCTTGGCGCAAAGTTTTATTTGGACAACGGAGCAAAAATATTTGGCATTTCTGAGAACTCGGCTCTGTCGTGCCGTGCCATTATCGAGATGAGAAAGCAGCTCTTGTGAGTCATCTCGGAGAGGAAATGATTATACTCTGGAAGTCAGGCAACAGATTGTTTGATAAAAGGGCTGCGACAATGATGTTTTCTCCGATGGAGATTTCAGGTGAGGCAGAGTTGTCCTCCATCTCTCCTCGGAGCACAAACACGACTGTTGGTTTGTTCTCAATCATTTTAGTCCCCCGTCGTGACTAATCAAGGTGTTCTCCTGCCTCGGACCTGGACTCACCCAGGGTTACAATTAATAACGTGCTAATTAATGAGTACATGCAAAAAAAAAAAAACCTTCTCCAATTAAGTGCCTGATTTATTAGGACCACTCATTCAAATCGAGCCATTTGCAAGCTGTAATTAGAAAACACGTGCTGCGGTATCTGTATGCATGTGTGTTTGTGTGTGTGTGTGTGTGTGTGTGTGTGTGTGGGAGGGAGGTTGACGTGCAGGTGAGAGAGCAGGTTAGAATATTCTCATTATAGCGCAGCCAGAGGCCAGAGGATGACGGGTTGCAAGTTTTTGTCAGCGCTGGAATGCAATAAATCCCGACGAGCCAAGGTTGCGGTCGGTTGTGTATGTCATCAAGTCGTGATAAATAATTTCGTGCCGCTTATAATTATTGTGAAATATGACTTTTAATTGGAATACATTCCTCACTCAGGCGAGAGTGTACCTGACAGCTGTGAGGACACCTGTGGAACATTTAGTATAGTTTTAAGTCTCTGCAGGCTGCTTATTCTTGTTGTTTCAAGCGTGTCACATTTATGAGTCATTTAGCGTCACTATTAAACCAGATATTTCTTTGTGAAGTCTTCGGCATTAGAATAACAAGAGCGAGAGTCTGCAGCCGTCGTAGGAGATATGTGACGCTGCAGTGAGTTTTGAGTTACCGCTAGTCGATGCTAATGCTAACAGTTTAAGTTTCGTAGTCCTCCAAACATTTCTGAAGCTCCGCGGCAAAACAGCGTTGTAAGGCTAGCATCCGTTTAAACAAGTGATATAGATGGGGACTTGTTTTGAAATGTTAAAAAAATAGATCAATAAAATGGCTCCAAACTGCTTTATTCAAGTCTACAAGATCCCAAATTGATTGATTGAATAATAAATAATTTACACCCTCGGTTGAGCTTGTGCATCCACGCAGGACAGGTTGCATGCTAACGCTTGTAGCTTTGCAGTTACAGTAAAGATTCTGGTGTAAATAACGTCTTTTCAAATCGATTTGGGATCTTGTGGCTTCTGAAGACTTGGACTAAGGCGGACAAGCTAAATTGAGACATTTCAATTTTTCTTTTTTATGTTTTAAAACAAGTCAACATCTTTTTCCTGCTGGAAAAAAAAAGGCATAGACCAGCACCAAAACACAACATATGCTGGTTTTGCTGGTGACCAGCACCAACAAGACCAGAGTTGTTAATGACTAAATGTCCGTTTTGGAGTCAACTTATCCTGTTGGGAAGTCTAATGTGCAATCTTTTACCATTTTAGTATCGCATGTTAGCATGCTAACACTTGCTGATTAGCAGTGAACAAAGTTACGCTAAAGAAGTCGTTGCTATTCCATTCATTTTGCAGGTAACTGGTCATAAAGAAGTAAAACATTTAAATCCTAAACAAAGTTATTACTGTTCCTCCTCAACGGAGAATTATCGCCTGTACGAACTTTCATGTTAAACCATCCAAAAAATGACCAGTTACGAGTCAGTAGACTTCATCCTCTGGGCACCATGAATGTCCTAAACCAAATGTCATAACAATCCATGCAGTAGTTGGTGACATCGTCAGACAAGTCTGAACCAAACTGGAGCTGTGACTGACAGTGCCGTCCCCAGAGGCGTGCTGCTAGCTTGGCCAAAAAACTTGAAGCGCCTGCCTTCATATCGGCTGAAGGCAAATACACACAGTTGTGCACAAAGAATATTTTGAGCTAACACATGCTGCAGGTCGTGTTTTCTCCATTGACAGCTGCCACGAAACAGCCTGGGTGAAAATAAAAAAACATTACATAGAGCAGCTGGTCTGGGGAGTTGGTTTAACTGGAATTTAATCATAACCCTGGAACATATGACCGGGAACAATACAGTTCTGTGGAAGCCGAAGGTGTGAGTAAAACAGTACTCGCTGGAAAGCCCCGCTGGACTTTGATTTGTATGTGGTTCACGCCCCATTGTCTATTCATAAGACAGCATTCTGAGGATTTTTGGAGCAGATGATGCAACTGAAGGAAAATGGGAACTGTCCGCTCCGCTCTGCAGCTGCTTCACAGAGGAGCCACCGACAACACCTGGAAACTTTTGAACTTTGGAAGTCTTGAAGTGGTGGTTTACCTAAAAATTGCTCTTTTGAGAATCAGATCACCTGCAGAGAGGCCGACGGTTAATTTTATTGAGTTTTTATTGTTTACGATGAAATTAGAGAGAGGGAAGAAGAAAAATACTTTCTTACCCTGCGGCGTTCATAAACTTCAGGCTATGATGAACTTTTACAAGTGAACAAACAGTGAAATGATCAATTATCTCATCGGTTTCGGTCATTAGAGGCAAGTAATTGTCGGTTATTGTCTTGACTTGAGTCAGTTATAATGGATAAATACAAATAAAAAAATAAATGGTACTCATAGCCCCTACAAAATAAAAGCATAGATGAATACACAACATCTGTGTCATGTTGTCAGTCACCTCAAAGTCATGAGCTCTGCACTAAGTCATTAACTTAAGTCTTTAACTGTGTTTGTGACAACCTGCAGGAGTGTTTTAGTACATTTTATGGATGTTTTCATTCTCTTTTGTCTTAAAAAGTTGTTATCTTAAGATTTAACTGATGGATTCTAGCTGTGATCAGCTGTTAACTGATACCTGTTTGGATGTTAAATGGCAGTTTTCGGTTGTATGATTGGTTTTTGAGGTTTATTCCTTAGATTGAGCGATGTTCTGTCACTCCAAAAATCATCAGCGGTGACCTAGAAGAGAACTTAAAAAAGACTGCAAGTCCGGTCAAAGTATCTGACAGCTGTGGATTTACTAGGTCACACGGGGACTCTGCAAACAGAGTGAAGGAGGCACTTGACGCGCCCGGAAATTGGGTGGAATAAATGTGAGCTGGGAGCGAGGACAGAGCAAGGACAGCGAAGATGGGAGCTGCGACTTTCTGGAGGGGGAGTGGAGTAAATTTGGTGCATTTCTCAGAGGCTTAAAAAGAGTCCTGCTGTCTCTTTCTCTCCTCTTTTCTTAAAGAGCTCTGCGAAGGAACTTACTTGTAAATCATGGTATCTCTAAAAAAGAGGGGGATTAGTACTGCTTGGAGCCGAAAGCGGAAAAGCCCTCTAGTCTCCGCGAGAAGCCAATTGTTATCTACTTGACCTTCATAACTCCCAAACGTATGCTGTTTTGCAACTCGCAATCACTGCATCCCTTGTCTCCCTGTTCTCTCGAGAAGGATTGCAATACTCTCCAAGAAAATACACATAATCCATCATGTCACGGTTGCAAAATGCATTATTTAGACATCTCAGTGTGCATATAAAATAGTTGAGGCTGAGAATATTTAATAAGGAAAAATGACGGCACACTTTAATACTTGATTGGAAGCTGCCGAAACTCCCGCAGTCTGCTTCCTCATGACTAATCTTACAGACAAACAGTCTGGTCTCTCTGGTAAACAACATAATTTCGTCTGATTTACAGTGATTACACACTGCTTTGGCATATAAACCTACATAAACCTAAGTCTCTCCCGCATATTTTGCATTTAACTTCAAAATTAGTGGACACAGTGAAAAATGTGAAGTTAGTAGAAGATGCAGTAGTGCGCAGAAGTTGATATCATTGGATATGTGTCCGGGCTAATTAGTGGCGGACGGATCGAAGTGGAAGAGGAGCATGGAGGAGTGGAGACCTTCAGTGAATTCAGACCGAGATCGAATGATAGAAGATCGATGCTTAAAACTCTCTAATGATCTGATTTTGTTGTTTATGCTGTGTACATGCACATTTCATGACCAAAAACTTGCCTCGTCTTTAATGTAAACTCATTTAAATCTTTGCTCACTGCAAAAAAAAGGTCACCTACTTTCAAAAAATGAAAAGCATTGACAAGAGCTCTGTCTTTTTCTTCCCTTGTCTTTTTCAGGATTCAATGAAAATGTCCGTGTGCGTCCATGAGAACCGGAAATCAAGAGCCAGCACCGGCTCTATGAACATCTACCTGTTCCACAAGTCCTCCTATGCCGACAGTGTCCTCATGCACCTCAACTCACTCCGGCAGCAGCGGCTTTTCACGGATGTCCTGCTTCACGCCGGGAGCCGCTCCTTCCCCTGCCACCGCGCCGTGCTGGCAGCCTGCAGCCGATACTTTGAGGCCATGTTCAGCGGCGGGCTGAGGGAGAGCCAGGCCAGTGAGGTAGACTTCCGTGACTCCATCCACCCGGAGGTTTTAGAGCTCCTGCTGGATTACGCTTACTCGTCCCGTGTGGTCATCAATGAGGAGAATGCGGAGTCGCTGCTAGAGGCTGGGGACATGCTCGAGTTTCAGGACATCCGGGATGCCTGTGCCGAATTCCTGGAGAGAAACCTTCACCCGTCTAACTGCCTTGGCATGCTGTTGTTGTCTGACGCCCACCAGTGCACCAAGCTGTCAGAGCTCTCCTGGGGAATGTGCCTCAGCAACTTTCCCGCTATTTGCAAGACGGAGGACTTCCTCCAACTGCCCAAAGATATGGTGGTGCAGCTTTTGTCACACGAGGAGCTGGAGACGGAAGACGAGAGACTGGTTTATGAAGCGGCACTCAACTGGATCAACTACGACCTGGAAAAGAGGCACTGCCACCTTCCAGAGCTCCTGAGAACGGTTCGCCTGGCGCTGCTGCCTGCCATCTTTCTCATGGAGAACGTGTCTACGGAAGAGTTGATCAACGCCCAGGCCAAGAGCAAGGAGCTGGTGGATGAGGCTATCCGATGCAAGCTGAAGATCCTGCAGAACGATGGCGTCGTCAACAGCCCATGTGCACGACCAAGGAAAACCAGCCATGCCCTCTTTCTTCTGGGCGGGCAGACTTTCATGTGTGATAAGTTGTACCTGGTGGACCAGAAAGCCAAAGAGATCATCCCCAAGGCTGACATCCCCAGCCCCAGGAAGGAGTTCAGCGCCTGCGCCATCGGCTGCAAGGTGTACATCACTGGCGGAAGAGGCTCAGAGAACGGTGTGTCCAAAGATGTATGGGTCTACGACACCGTCCATGAAGAATGGTCGAAGGCAGCGCCCATGCTCATTGCCAGGTTTGGTCACGGCTCTGCAGAGCTGAAACACTGCCTCTACGTGGTCGGAGGTCACACCGCAGCAACTGGCTGCCTCCCGGCCTCCCCGTCTGTATCACTCAAACAGGTGGAGCAGTTTGACCCAGTGGCAAACAAATGGACCATGGTAGCTCCTTTGAGAGAGGGTGTTAGCAACGCAGCGGTCGTCAGCGTCAAACTCAAGCTCTTTGCTTTTGGAGGAACCAGCGTCACCCACGACAAGCTGCCCAAGGTGCAGTGCTACGACCCGCAGGAGAACCGATGGACTGTGCCGGCGTCCTGCCCGCAGCCGTGGCGCTACACAGCCGCCGCCGTGCTGGGAAACCAGATCTTTGTCATGGGCGGGGACACAGAGTTCTCAGCGTGCTCGGCTTATAAATTCAGCAGTGAGACTTACCAGTGGACTAAAGTGGGCGACGTGACAGCCAAGCGGATGAGCTGCCAGGCTGTGGCGTCAGGGAACAAACTGTATGTGGTGGGTGGGTACTTTGGCACGCAGCGCTGCAAAACTTTGGACTGCTATGACCCCACCTTGGATGCTTGGAACAGCATCACCACTGTGCCATACTCGCTCATTCCCACTGCTTTCGTCAGTACCTGGAAACATCTGCCTGCCTGAGACCCAAAACCTTCGACCTGCAACCTTTCCCCGAGGTGAGTTTGACCTCTCAGGTCTCTTTGTGTGTCTGAAAGGAAGAAACCAGCGCCTCGAAATCTGTTTACAGGTCTTTGGGAGCACTACTGCATATGCTTAATGATAAATTGCTTCAAGTTATACATCTTGAGTCAGTATCTGCCGAGTCTGAAGACTGTAAATTTGAAAATGAAAAGAAAAGACATCTGGGGGTGTGGAGGTAGAAAGAAGTGAGCTCACCTGACCTCCTCGTCTCTGTTCGAGGCCAGTGGCTCGAGGTTACATTAGCCGAACACACACCAGATATCTCTGACTTCAGCTGTTGGCAGTCGGGTTGCATTGTGCATAATGTACAAGGCTTTAACAAGGAAGAAAAATGAGACATCTCTGAAGTAATCTCTGGCTCTGCTACATCAATATTAAGGTTTTGAACTGTTCACAGTGAGTTCAACAGGAGGGGAAACGTCAGTGAAGGTCTCTTTTTGGCATTTTTACCTCTACCCATCAGTAAACGTTGATTCAGTTGCTTTTTTGGTGTAATTTCTAATATATTTATATAAATGAATTAGTGCTCAGTCCATTCGGGATTTGTGAAGCAGACCACCAGATGAGGGCTATAGATGAAACAAGATTATTGGTTAATTTCCTTCCCTTTCCCTTTAATTCCTTTACAGTAATATAAAGGCAAAGTTTTAAGAAACAATTATGCAACTTAAAGGAACAGATTACCCCAAAACGATGATTCAGCCATTATCTACTGCGTGCCGATGGAAAGTCAGGCGAAGTTTTGTGGTCCACAAAACATTTCTGGAGCTTCTCAGTAAATCAGCGCTCTCCTAAACAACTGAAGTAGATGAGAACTTGTTTAAAAATGTAAAAAAATAACCGAGAATAACATAAAATGGCTTCATACCGAGAGGATTTGAGAGGGCCCTCAGACGGGATGCAGCTAACGCCTTTAGCTCAGCAGCTACGGTGAAGATTTGGGTGAAATTAACACCTTTCCACATCAATTTGAGACCTCAGGGCTTCCACAGACTCTGATCGAGTAGCCGGTCAGGATCTTTTTGGGTTGTTTGTTTTACACATTTTGAAAGCCCCCATCTACTAATGTTGTTGAGGAGAACGCTGCGCCGCTACTTCCCTGTATAGATTATAAACTTGAATAAAGGAGAAGGAGAGGATGGAGCTCCAGGGGCGGGAGAGTGGCCCGCTGGGGGGCATCGATAGGAAGCTCGTGTGCGTTGGTTAAGTGAGTTATGTGGCTGTGGGGATGGGCCGAAGGACAGAGAGGGTAATTGAAAGAGAATAGGATACTTTTATTGCTCCTGCGGGGGAAATCCCTCCAAGAGGGGAACGGGGGTCTGCCAATTAGACAAGCCACACACCAGCAGGCTACAACACCCTGGCGAGTATAATCCACTCTCAGTCGCCTTCCCTTTGATGAGGTTACGGTCTTTACGCTGGGTTGAGAGGGAGGCGGCCCGGCGACTCACGCGGCGTCGGAAACCATTCATCATCAGTTACAAGTAGAGGTGACTGAGAGAAGTGGCAGCGAGGGAAGTGAGGAGGGAGAGTTGGAGGGCTAGATAGCGTCAGCCCTCCCTCCCCTCACCTCCCCCAGACACACATCACCCTTGATGGTCTCGCTCTGACAATTTACCGTTGAACTCTGCAGTCTCCTCTGCCTACCATCTACGTCTTCTTGGCCTCGTTCTAACCCCGCTCTCCCCACAATGATGCTAAACAGGTCAGACGTATGTGGAGCATGTGTAGTCAGCTGGCAAACCTGATCTTTCTGAGTGCTGCAGGCTCACGATCACATAACATCACATATACCATGTACCGATGGTCCCACACATACCCAGGCAGGCAGGCAGGCAGGCAGGCAGTGTAATTGTTGAAATGGCTGTAGGCCCTCAGCTCCTGAGAAAGCGAAGGAGAGAGTGACTCCCCAGCTGTCCAGCACAGCAGAGTCCCCCCCTCCCCGTTATGATAATGCCAGGAAGCAGCTCGGAGCAGCTTCACTGCTGCGATACAGTGATGTGCCTCCTCTCCACGGGATGAAATATTTGTCCCTTTCTTTCCAGTGACTCATCTCTGAAAAGGAGAAACCGGACTGAAGGGGTTTTAACTATCTCTAAGCCAATGCTACACAGTGCTCAGCGAAGGATATAATCCCGCCGCTAATTTAATACAGAATTTGTTTTTTTTCGGTGCGCCTGCCTGTCATGGCAACTGACAAGTCTACTCCCTGAACGCCATGAAAAGGACGAAAATTGTGGAGGAACGGAAGAGAGGGGCTGACTGTTTAGGAATGAAAGGGGAAAGGAAGTATGTAAGACCTCACAGAAGGAGATTGTAGCTGCGAGAGAAGAAAGAAAGTTCTCTCTCGGTTTTTCCCAGGGGAACAATTTCAACTTGTCTGAGATTCCTTCCTTTTTAGAAAGTTTTTTTTTCTTTGTAGTGACGAATAGTACTGACATTTAGACGAATGCAGGATTTTTTTTTTTACTTCCTTGCTATATTTCCAGGTTGTTTTATGTATCAAGAAGTTATTTGCACTGCCAGAAGTTTTGAGGATTTGATAACAACCAAACAGTTCTCGGTTTTCTCAGCAAGAAAGGTCTAATTGATTGAGCTGAGATGCAGCGTTTAAGCCAGGAAAGGGTCACGTTTATGGCATGTTGTGTCACCATTTCAAGCCTGACTATGTTTTCCAGGTAATCCAAGAATATGACCATGACTAAACGAAAGAATATATCATCTCAACAAATGAGTCAGAGTCTACATACAGTTTAGTCTGAAGTAACCTGAACCGCTTCATCCGGCTCCCAATTCCCAGTGTGGGAGTTTAAATGGAGGAAGCGTGGTGTTGGCTATATGTGCACAGTGTAAAAGGAATCATTTGACATTTCGGGCAATACGCTTAGGTCTATTTACTTTAGAGTAAGTTGAGAAGATCCCGATGACTCATATAGGCTAAATGGCCCTAGACGCTGCAGCCAACAGTCGTTAACAGTTAGCTTAGCTGCACTCCCAAGAAGTTTTCTGGGGCCAAAGCCTCCCATAAAACCACTATGTGATGTCTTTACTCTGTGTTTTTTGTCTGAGTAAACAAACAATATGTTAAGTTTTGATTAGTGAGCTTTAGAGTTGCTGGTATTGGACAGAGCTGACTAGCTAGCTAGCTAGCTGTTTTCCCCCTTTTCCAGCATTTTTGCTAAATTCCCCTGCTGTAGGATTAAGCTTTGTATTTAGTTTAAAAACTTAAGAGTGTGCATCATCTCCTTATCAAACTCTCAGCAACAATGTCCCAAAATGTCTAAATATTCCCTAAAAAACATGTGTTGCTAGTTTGCAAGATGTAGCCTAACCTAAGTCAGAGCTAGCATGTAGCTCAAATGCACCAGTAACGGAACAGTTAGCTCACACTGCTACTCGTGCAAATTTGGATCCGTAAACCAAAAACGTTGCGTCTTTTTGTATGGGTTGAACAAACAAGATGTGATGTTTTAATGAATGAGCTGTATAGCCTGGCGGACGGAGCTTATGGCTAAAATTGAAGCTACAGTCCACAGCCGTTTAGCTTAGCTACACTCAAGGAGGTTACTGTTCGTGTCCAAGAAGTATCATGCGTCATAACACCAAATCAGACCACACTGTGAAGTCTTACACTCTGTTTTTCCCGCCTTTATGCTGAGTTAACCGACTGCTGGATTTGGCTATGTTTTTAGTTTACGGATATGAGAGTAGCATCAATCTAAATCTTATGCAAAAATGCCCCAAAAGTCAGAGCTAGCATGCAGTTTAAATGCACCAGTAGCATACTCTGCTGCTAAAGCTAGGCTACATTGATGAGCATCCAATGCTTTGCTAGTCTTTTTGGAATTCAAGCACATTGATCAAGGCTTCAGCACGAGTCAGCCACGAGTGGAACGCGCTATTTGAGTTTTAGCTAATCTCAACAAGGAAGGGAAAGAAGACGAGCCATAGATCTCCAAACAGCTGATCACATTGCATTCACATTGGAAGCAGAGAGAGAGGGCTGCCAAGCCTGTAACCATCTGTGCCTCATACATAAGTACATATTAAGTAATAGCTTTAAAAATGGAAACGGCCAGAGTGAAATTCTGAGAGTAAAACACGCTCAGATGTGAAAAAGTGTAGTAGGCTGTGGGGGAGAGGAGAAGCTTGACGACAGCCAGACTGTAGGCTACAGAAACAGAGTGGGCGGACTCACCAAGTCTATGAGTCTAGCAGGATGTACAGTATACAATGGCTACATCAGCCATAGTTTCACAGTGTATGGTAATACAGTAGCTCTTTTTGAGGAAGAGGGAGTGAATAAAATGCAGTTGAGCTAAATATCAACACTATAGCATTGTACAGGTGTTGTCCAGGAAAGCCTTCGTCTTGTTGTTCTTGATGTGTTATTCTAAGCTTTGAATTAAAAAGTCACCCTTAAACGGTCAAGTGTTTTTGTCTTATCATCTCCTCTGTCTTCCTTCAGATATCCCTGTTTCTGCATCATCTACTGGACTCCCAACTGTGAAGAAGCACACGTCATCTTCCTCCCCGAAAAGAGACGCTGAGCAGCGATGTACAGACACCCGCATTCATCTCGATGTCGCAAGCGACGCAGAGCCAGGAAACACGTACGGCCGGACACTTTCGCTGGAATGATCGTCGCCTCCCGGTTCCGAGAAGGAAGCTGAGACACGCAGCAGCAGTCGGTCGCGCAAAAAACAAACCAAACAAAACCCGCCGCTTGTCATGTGAGGCACGGACTCCCAACTCCTTGTGTGCACGTGGCGTTCAAGTGCTTTCATGCCGCCATACGACGACTCCAGAACATGTTACGCAAAACTGCTTTTTCCCCCCTCAGTGTTGTCGTCACAGGCTTGTGAGGATCCGTATCGATGTTTTTTTTCTTTCTCTCTATGATAAACAAGAAGAAAAACAAAAAAAAGCTCTTTTCATTGAGACTGCAGTGTATAGCATGATGGATGTTTCTATTTAGACCGAGGGAGGGAGAATGCAGTGATTGGGTGTGCTGACGAAACCGAACGCAGCTCAGATATGACTGAGTTTAGCTGATTTATATATATAAATATATAAAAAAAGGCACAATGAAGGAGCAAACCTTCCCTTCTCTCCTCTGATAAGCTCTTCTGTTTGACCCTTGCTATCTTTTTCTTCTTCTTCTTCTTCTTCTTCTTTCAAAGACGCGCTCTGACACAGAACCGCTGAGTGTTTCCTCTTATGAAGGCTTTGGCAGTTTTGCTGTCACTCGCCAGCCCACGAGGTGTTGACGACCGACACCAGCTGAGGTTGAGGAGGACTGAGTTGGTTTTTCCTGTGCGTGGCGTTGGTGGGGGGTCGCGGAGGTCGAGGTGCCTCCAAGGTCACGACCTTACATGTTTGCTGTTTTGCAGCTACGCATTAACGCCGACCCCCCTCCTTCGCCGAGCGCCGGTTTTAACTAACCCACCTGTACGCGGTATTCGGACGCTGTCGCACATTCAGCTGTACACTTAATGCTGTAAGAGACCGGCTATGCTTTCTGTTATTCTGGTTAAAAAAAAAAAGCCGCGGCTCGCTCGCTGAGTCATAGCTGAACCCTTTGTAGAGCATGTCCACTCATAGTGATTCAGTTAAACTGGCATGAACTCTTCTCTGTGGTCGCAGGAAATCTTGTCACCTTAACCCTAAAACTGAGAATGAATCAGTTTTTCTTGTTAAAACTCGCTGCAATGTAGTCTTAATTTATATGACAAGGATTTACTGTGTTATGTTTAATATGTTTAATCCTATTTATTTACTTTTACTCTGCCTGCGTTCTTATGTGAATGTACGTTTGTTTCCGGTTGTGTCATGCATGGCCAGGTGTTGTGTTTTGTTCTTTTTTTAATTTGATCTCAGTCGGGCTGCATTTTGCACAGTTCAGTCTCTTTCCCAGGAGGAGCTTGTTCTTTTTTTAAAAAAGAAGAGACAGAGGTGCACCTCTCACGGGGTTTTTCAGGAAGAATGGCTCGGATTACCGGTGGTGGACGCGGTTTAGGCCGAGGGGGTCGAGAGGGAGTTGAAAGAAATATTCATTTTTCCTTCTTATAAATTCTCTTTAAGCTCTGACCTGGGTCCAAACCTGTCTTAAATCACCCTGTACCAACAAAACAAGAAGATATAGGAACCATAAAACTGATAAGAGACGATGCAGTTTGTGACCTAGTAACTGTTGGGGACGTCGCTGAGTAACCCTGACATGGTTAGGAATGTCTTCGCAGCTGTCCTCGGGGGGGCAGCTGGAGGAACCGTCACATGTGCTAACTCGGCTCCTCGGGGGTTGATAACTAACGGTCTTTCTTCACCGCCGCTGGGTTGAGAGTAGAGTTGGATCCAGTAAGCTGTGCATCGGGAAAAAAAAAAAAGGGCAGACACCGCAGTGCTTTTTCACCATAGTGTCAACGACGAGCATTCAGATAAAAGAAAAAGGAAGATAAAAAAACGAGCAAGTTTTTAAAAGACCAAAAAGAGAGAATGTCTTAAAACACTTGCGTACTCGGTAACTCTGATAAGTGTTTTTCTTTTTTTGTCCGTGCGTCCCGTCTCGGTGACCTGAACATTGACGTTTTTGCAATTGAATATTAATGGGAATCATTGAGCTTCAATGTAAGAGGTAATGTTTTGGTGTTACGTGTGTGTATATATATTTTCTTTTTCCAAAAAACGTCCGTCAACTTGGATTCATGACAAAAACAAAAAACAAAGAATCAAATCCGTGGGGTAGAAATTGGTGAAACCGCTCTGTGAGCTCCTGCTCACACACACACACACACACACACAGTCCATCTTTTTTATTGGCAATTTCAAGACTTCAATGGAGACCCTTGTGGCTCCATAGTGTTGACCTCCTCCGACCACTGAGCGCAGAGCCCGTGGGCCCCCCTCAACCAATCAGACAGCAGCGTTTCTGTCCCATAGAAGCCAAGTCTCCCCGGCAACAGCGAGTGCTGAATGCCCCTTCAATTTGCACCTAATTGCTGAGTGGCATTTCCCATTTCTACTCCTGCCCTGTCCTCTTGTTTCATCTGGAAATCCAAATCCGGTGTCCCGCTTCATGTAACAATGTAAATGAGACAGAATGATTAAAAAAAAAAGAAGAAAAAAGATCGCTGTCGGTGTGTGCGCATCAATTTCATCTTTTTCTTTTTTTTGTCATGTAAGAGTTTTAATTTCTATTTTTTAATGGCATTATTTTGTACATGTGATTTTTTTCACAATGTGAAATTCATGGCTAATAAACATAAGAGTTTTTTCCTCTTGACTGTAAACGCCTTGTGTCTTCTGTGTTTCAATGCGACGGGTTTCTAAGGGGAGAGAGGAGAGAGTGAGAGTTTTTTCCCCCTCATTACTGCATGTTTCGCATATTTAGGCGGCTTTGGAGTGAACACACACACGGCAGCAGCACACAGAGTGTCCTGAGGTATTTAAGGCAGTATATCATGCGTACGGCTTTTGTTCTGTGGAGGAGGGACTGAAATCATCTTATCTGTGCCTCTGGCTTCTAAGCTCGCTGCACAAGAACAGGCGAAACGCAGCCAGATACTTTCCCTTTCTCTGTCAAGTCACCTTGGCAACGGCAACCTTTATCTGCAAACTGTGGGGGCTGGAGGAGAACATGAAATCTCAAATAGGCACCTCTCTCTCTCTGCTCCCCCCTCCTCCCTCCCATGGCCTGCCTCCCCTCTCACTTCCTACGCCCCTTCTCGCGCTTCTCATCAGCGAAATGCCTCGCAAAAGCGCCCCTCGCCAGTTGAGCGCTCCCCTGGATCGTAACAAGTCGAACGTCCCTATTAGCGAGCAGCGGCGGCGGCGCGTTCTGCAGCCGCTGTTTACATTCCTCGCTCTGACACGACTCCTGACCGGTGACAGGAGGGTTGAGAAACACCAGTTTTTCTGGATCCTGACCCTCATGCAAACAAAAAAAAAAAGTGTACTGGGGGGGAAAGGGGAGGGGAGAAAGCCTGGGAAATAAACAAGCACCGCTTTGACTTTCACAATATGTGCTGACACGTTGCAGTGAGCCGTAAAAAAAGAAAAATCTTATCTACGTTAAGATTCAGGATTGCTTCAAGATGGTTTTTCTCAAGCTCTCTCAGGCGAGAGGGGTCGACAGCCAAGGTGAAATGTGGGAGCTCTGTGTGTGGGAGGCCCCTCGGTGCCCCCTGTGTGATCCAACAGTCCCCCCATTAATCAAGGCAGGAAGTTGAATTTCCTGTCCGCCAGGAAGTGGGTCTTATCCCCCTTCCACTCCCCCTCCCCTCCGACCACCATCCAGAACATACCGCTGGTGGCTCAACCCTTCAACACTGTGAATCCTTTGGGTGCCGTTAGCTTATGCGGAGCTTGGCGGAACAGACTAAAGTCTAGCATTTCTGTGTGGGCAGTCTGTATGTGTGGCCCAGTGTGATAAAAACAATGTACCTACATGCCACAGTCGCCTGGCAACGCAGGCATTAGCTGCAGCTCAAGCACACACACACACATGAACACACACAGTCAGTAAAGAAACGATTTCCAGCAGATGTAAGACGGTATACCAGCAGTGCATGTCCTTACGCTGCACCGTGTCTGTGTCAGCAGATGTCTGGTCAAGGTTTGCACATTTATTATTCATAGTTTCAAAAGGAATTAAAAAAAAGAAATCTACACAAAAAGTCACCCAAGCTTTAATTGCTGTGTATAATGAGATGAATCACAAAATATTACACTACTCATTTGAGTGTCCGGATTATTTTAAAGTGAACGTTGACATGAAAAATCTAAAATACGTATGTTTCCTCTCAACTCTCGCGCTAACCAATCATGTAGATTGTTTCGGTGTGAGTTGCAGAGTTTTGGAGATTTCTTCTCCTTTCTCGAATATAAGCGACAGTGAGAATAAAAGACACATGAAAAGCTCGACGGCAGCGTGTCTTTCCAGAAAACGCGACCCAGTTGCTCAAGATAATCCACAGACCTTGTTGTGAGGGGGTTTTCATGTCGGAACTTCTTTCTCTCTACACTCCCCAACCACACGAGAACACAGAGGGAGGCGTGACAGAGCGGGATGTAAACGTTAGTGACGTCCTCCTCCGCTGTGCTGCGACGTTAGCTAGCTTAGCCAGCTCAGCTATCCGGGGGTCTTTGTCCATGGATATGGTTGATTCACGCCCATGTTTGTTCGTGTGTTTGTTGGTTTGTCAGCAGGATTACACAAAAACTACCGGGCGGATCTCCACCAAACTCGGACGGAGCACAAGTCTCGGCCCAGAATAGAGCCCATTAACTTTTAGTGTTGATCTTGATTAAGTGACAATTTTTTTTAAAATTTATTCTCACTTTCTTTAACATCGCGAGTTAATTAGCATCTCAGGGAAGAATGCATAGATCTGGCTGAGACAAATTTCTGTAGCAGCTTTTAGGGTAAAATAAAAATCAGCATATGTGCACAGTGGCCATAATACTACTTGCACGATGCACAGACGTCGGTTCTCGTCCTTCACAACAGAAAAAAATAAAAACAAAGTAGCTGAATCTATAGTTAGCTACTTGGACATTTATTATTTGTTATGAGATTGTTGACACACAAAGCCAAATAGATCTCTACCAGAGGATTTCATGAGGTGGGTTGACGTGAAGCCGAAGAGGCCCGCAGAGCTCCTGCACCTTCGCCCACCCACAAAACGACGTTCATACTATGCAGGGTGGAGCTGCTCCAGACACACACACAGACGCTGCGATCATGTCGGGGATGTTTTCAAAATGAGAGAGCCGTCCACTGGGCTGTGCTCGCTCTGACCTCCCGAGTTACATCAGCATTCAGGCAGGCAGCTGAGGACGCCTCGGGCGAGGGGGGGACCGTGTCGGGGGGCCAGTGTGTGTCTCTGTCAAATGTCCTGAAATGGAATTTAAAGCGAGGCTCTACTCGCGGCAAAGTTAACTTCCTTAACTTTCAGAGCGCGCCACTTTTTTGATGCGGCCTCCCCAGACGTGTGACAAACCGGAGGTAATCTGAATATGTCGCCTGCTTTGAAATGCCTCCTTTAAAGAAAGTTCACTGTCCTTCTCTGAAACCCTGCAGCTGATCCTGCTTATCTCGACCAGGAGGAAGGAGATAACATACTGAGGGAGGTGGGGGGGGAGAGAAAGAAATAGCATCTGCCGGACTGCTAGAGAATCAGTTCTGAAGATCACACAAGATTTTCAAAAAACCCTCTCTTATCAGACTCCGGACTGATGTCTGGCCGCAGAGGTGGAATTCTTGCCGCTGTTTGTTTCCGGGAGCTCAGATTTCCTGAGAGTCGTATCTCTCGATGTTTTCAAATGTGTGTTTTTCATTTTTGTTCCATTTCAGTGCGTGCATGACTTCATTAGTCCTCTGTTTATCCTCCACAGCATGCGCCCTTCCCCCTGTGTTATCGCGAGCAGGCTGAATGAAAATGGATGAGCGGTAATTAAGTCTAAGGAGGTTCTTCTCGGATGCACAATGGATCCTCTCTTCTTTCTCCCCTCAGTTTTGGCCCGTGCCTTTGTCTCTCACTTGTGTCATTACTTCAGCCTCTCCCTGGGTAATCTGCCTGACCCCATCCTTAAAATGTGTTGCCATCCCAGGAAAGATACCACCCCCCTGCTGATTGGGTTTGTCTGATGCCACGAGCTAATTTACGGCTCGAAACATCACCTGAAGTGATTTCCCATCAGACGAGGACATTTGGAAACGGGCCGTAATTAATGGAGCACCGGGGAGCAACAAATACGTGACTGACCTTGACTACTTTCCTCTCTGATTTGGTGAGAAACTCCACAGGCAACAAACTCAAACTTGTGAGGCAGTAATGCACCATTCCTTTGGCGAGAGTTAGATGAGAGGATCGAAACGACTCTCATGTCTTTGTGTGCTAAGCTAACTGGCTTCGTATCAACAAATATGAGAGTTGTTTTTGTCTTCGTAACTTACTTTAGTCAAGGAATTTCAACTTTCGCTAGGAACAACTACTGCGGCTCTGGCTCAGGGGCAGAGCCAGAGTCTTGTTATTGGAAGATTGCTGGCTCGATTCCCCTGGTCTGCATGTCGAAGTGTCCTTGGGCAAGATACTGAACCCAAAACTGCTCTTGATGTGCTGGTCTGCACCTTGCATGGCAGGATGAATGTATGAATTACTGTCGCTTTGGATAAAAGCATCTGTTATAAATGCCCCAAATGCAACTATGGCGACTCTTTTCTTGGCTTTGCAGGACTGGTCCTTGAACCACTGTCACCAGTGGCGTGCACAGACTTTTTGAAGGGCAGGGGCGAAAAGAAGGGCACTTTAGCGCACGTTTTGGCTCCCAAAAGGGCACTTTAGCACGTGTTTTGGCTCCCAAAAGGGCACTTTAGCACGCGTTTTGGCTCCCAAAAGGGCACTTTAGCACGTGTTTTGGCTTCCAAGAGGGCACTTTAGCGCGCGGTTTGGCTCCCAAGAGGGCACTTTAGCACTTGTTTTTGCTCCCAAGAGGGCAGTTTATCATGTTTTAACCAGCCAAGGGGGCAGTTTAGTGTGTTTTGCCAACCAAGAGGGCACTTTAGCACACGTTTTGGTGCCCAGCAGGGCACTTTAGCATGCGTTTTTCAACAATTGGGCCTCGAGGAGGGGCGACTGCCCTGATGAAAGCTAAATCTAGACTAGCAAAGTGCCGGTGCCACCCTGAACCAGTTTTCCTGGCCGGGTTCCAGTTCTTTGGCTGTGGAAACCCAAAGAACCGGCAGAACAGCACCTGGGTGCCACCAAATAGGTAGGTGAGGTTAACTTGCTAGCATGCTAGCATTTTCTAATTGGCACTAAGGAGTCATAAGAACAAGAGGGCCGATGTGTTCCTCTGAACTGGCTCAGTACCTGCATGTTGCAATATTCCTCTGACAGCTGCAGATTTATGAGCCTGTGAATGAAAACACCATCTCAGCCTTTGGATACCACCGAGCTTTATCAGTCTTTTTCATGTTGATAAGACGTGTTTGGGGGTCATTAGCACATACTTATTAACCGCTTAGGGATGCTTTTAAGGCCACTTAGCTTACCGCAGCAATCCCAGGCTTATCTCATCGCTGAAAACCGCACAGAGATGAAACGCTGCCCGGCTTCATAAAGGTAGGTGTAATAACAGTTTGGGGTGAGTCACTGCAGGCAGCGTGCTCATAAGTTTGTTGACGTTCCCTTTGAAATCGAGTTGTTGGGTCTTTTAATCAGTGCGGCTCAAAGGCATTTTTTTTGCCCTGCAATTTCTGCTGTTATAAGGATTTTCACCCGGGTGTGGTTTGAGGTTGGGTAAGGAGAGAGGGAGGCAGAGGAGGGCCTGGCGGTTTAGGTGGGACGGCGGCGTACACTCACTGCACTTTAAAGCGGCATAGCTCGGGAGAAGTCTGTTGAACAGTCGAACATTATTCTCTCTCGACGTGAACGGGGAGCCAAAACAATCAATTAACTCCTGCCTTCTAATTAAGGAAGGGAATTCACGGGAGAGGTGGCGGCTGTAATGTGCACTCTTATCTCCTTTCATTCCCCGCCAGCTGCCCTTTTCAAACAGACAACAGACGCAACTCGTATGATAGTTTGTCGGTGTTGACCTATATCATTCTGACAACATGTACGCTCTCAGAGATCCTTCAGAATAATCAGCGGTGAAAGGGATATTCTGAGCATTTGTTCGAGTAAAAATGAATAGATGCAACGTAAAAAGTTCTTTGTTCAAAATCAGTGAACTTTCAGCTGGCTTTGAAACAGTCTCAATTAATTACTGAGGTCTCTAATTGCCCGACATAAGCATGAAGCAAGAAGACTGGCCATATCTATGTAGTTATTATTAACAACCCCTGTCGCCGGGTCGGATTCTGACTAATTCTGGTTGGATAAGTCAACAAAGACAATGTTTTATGGCAGAGGCCTGAGGATGAACCGAGGAGTCTCACAGTCTGAGAGAAGAAGCTGCTCGGTAGTCTGGTGGTACGCCAGCAAAACTATGTTTTCTTTGTCTGCTTTGACCACGAGGCCGCCAGAACCACCACAAAATGAAAGCTCCTGTCGAGTATTATCACCAAAAATGTGAGTTTCAACAGTACGTTATAATATAATCTTTCTCTCTGTTTTATTCTGTGAAGGGTCGTTGGAACTGATTATAAAAATGGTAGTAATTGTGTAATATGAGGCTTATCGCAGTGTGAAAATCTCATGCCGTTGTAACCCCGCTTTATATTCAGTTTGGTTTAGTCCGGTGGTTTTTGACCCCGGGGTCGGCCCCCTCCTAAGGGTCACAAGATAAACCCGAGGGGTCGTGGGATGATTAATGGGAGAAGAAAGAAGGAAAAAAACAACATTCTGAAGCACAAATCTGCATAAAGTCCTTTCTCTATTTTTCAAAATTTTGGATTCTTTCACCAGTTTTTGCCTCTAACAGTTATTCCACTGTAAGACAAGAGTTTCATCGGAGTGACCATTATTTTTATGGGCTGTTATTCAGTAGGACAGATTAGAGAGTGACTGGAAAGAGCCGCTGGCTGGACTCCAATCCGGGGACACTGTGAAGGACCCGACCTCCAACTGGAGAGAGGCCGTCGCTGGAGAGACTTTTGAGTGTTTTATCTTTGTTTTTCAGTACAGGAGAGAAAATCTAAACTGTACAAAAAGCTACAAAAGGGATTAAAAAAGCTGAAGTATTTCTATTGTCGGGGTTAAGTTATGGACCGATGCCAATATAAATGTAAAAAACACGTTTCGAAATAATGCTTCACAAGGCCTTTTCTTTTATTTTGAAGGGATTGAATGTAAGTCAGGTATTTATATAGGTGTACACAAAGGTTTTAGGGTTTTAGGGTAATATTTTGTTTGATCTCTCTGCGATTCATGTTTCCTCTGATTTAATTGCATTTCATTGGTATTTTATTTTCTTAAGCACCTTTTAACTCTGATAAGAAGAAACTTTCTTTCCATAGCGCCTTGCAAAACCAAAGACTTAAAGACTTTTGACTTTGTTTATAACCCTACAATCTATACTGTTTACTTTGTATTATGAGTGATGACACGATAAAATACTACTGTTACTGATACAAAAAGACTCTATCTAATAATGTAACCATTTTCTGACAGCTACAGTAAATGTAGTGTAATTAAAGACAAAAGATGCATAAAATGTAAGTCAGTAATGTACAAAAACCTTAAAACTGCACTTGAATGCAGCACTTTACTTTCCACTACTGAAGAAAATATATTTATTGACCTCCAACTTTCTTAAGTTACCTCAAGGTTGGATTGCTTTACGCTCTCGGGGACTCAGCAATGTAATGTGAATCCTTTAGGAGAGAGATGATCCAAACTCTTCATTACCCATCATGCTCAGCAGAGTGACCCTCCCTGATCCCCCTGAAACGAACTGTCAGATAAAGGTCAGCCCCGCTCTCCTTCTGACAGACATGTCTGCACAAACAACTCCAGGCTAAGACCTTAATCTGCAAACCAAAACAACCTCACCGAGGGGGGAAGAAAGAAAGAAAGAAAGAAAGAAAAAAAAAAATCAAGAAAACAATAAAAAGTAGCTGAAGGAATGGAAAGCCTGTGTTTACTGAGGCATGCTCACAAGGAGGCTGATAAATGAGTGCGTGCTGATGTAAGGTAGCCTCGCCGCAGCTAATGAATGAGCGCGGGGTCGTGTGCACAACTCCAATTTTCTCAGGCATTTTTATAAGCACTTGAAGTCAGACTGCGGGTTTGAAGTCCTCGCTCTTTCATCAATTAGGAGAGCCTCTTTAACTAAACGCCGGGACAGAGGTGAGGCTGGGACAGCAGTATGTGGAGAAGGAGGGGGATCGGGAGGCCCACTGAGTTTGTAATTAGCAGAGTAATGCAGATTTTTTACTGTTTTATCCTTTGCCCGCCTTCCCCTCCCCCGTGGCAGGTTGTTATCTGTGCCTTTGAGAGAATTCACTGGCTTCTCCTGACCCCCTGTTGGGGACCCTGACAGCGGGGGACCCCTAAACTTTTAGTATTAATCACACAAAAGGATTCCTCGGCCGACTCGGGCATGTGGTCCCCACTGGGTTTCTCGGCAAGCATGAGCAAAGATGAAAGCCTGCCGCTTTTTTCCCTGCTCCCAATGTGTTGTGCACACGCCAACTCCTCTGATGAGTGTCCGCTTTTGTTCCGCACCGGACCACACACACACAAACACGGCGAACCACACATGCACTCGAACACACTTCCAAACACCCACAGACTCACTCGGTGCAGCCGCAGTCACTCAGACACCCGGTCCCCAATGTGCTGCGATAAGTTTTTGAAAACACCCAAAGCTCCGCGTCAGAAACGATGAAAGTATCTGACACTTCAGAGGAGCTTTATCACGCGGATTTGCTGATGGCTTAAGTGACCACATCAAAACTTGGGTTCTCCTTGCAGATGTTTTTCCCCTTCTATTCCGCCTCGTGTGGACCGAGTAAAGGAGACAGAGCCGGGGCTTACATATTTGTGCTGTCATCGCGGGTGAAAAAAGGGGATTTACTTGAAAAAAAGCCGTCTTTTCAGAGAAGAGCCGCGGCGTCACGAAGCCGCCGAGTCGCTCTCAGATGCACGACACATTGAAGAAATTTAAACCATTCAAGTGTTCCTGAGAAGGCTGAATTCTGCATTTTCATTAGATTCCCTAATCTCACTTTTCAGCACGAATACAGGGGAATAACCGAACATGCATTCATGAATTATTTTCATGAATCTGGCACAGCAGATGTGTTTTCCGACAAAGCAGAGCCACATATGGAAAATGTTAAGCTTTTGTAGGCAACCTGCGAACAGTCTGAAAATAATTCTACAACAGTGCATGTGGGGAGCAAACAGAACCAAAACAAGGAATACAAAGTGATGAGAGGGAGGTGAGTTAGAGGTGTACTTTGTAGAATCAGGCCAGAATTCAAAGGCAGTGCAAAAAACAACATATCACCGGAGCTGTGTTAATTTTGGCTGCTGCTGTTCTTTGTTAGCTATCCTTGGCTGCGGCTAGCTCCCGTTAGCTAATTAGCTCATGGCTCAGTTGGCCGAGACAGTGGCCAGAGACGTGAGAGCGAACACAGCTGGACACCAAACAAGGACTGAAAACAGCCACCAAGACCAACAGAGGTCAGTTTGCAAACTGGGGATACAGTATGGAGGCGATTTACAGCAACCCTGACCTCCAGGGATGAGGAGACATCGAGGAGTTCAACATCAGCAGTGGGTGGAAAATGTGCACTGGTGAAAGCTTTTGGGAGCTTTGACCAGAACAAACTGCAGTGTACAGTATCATGTGTACCCTTCAAAGTAAAGTCGGTGGCAACAGCTATTTAATGGTCTGAGAGCAGAGCAGATCCAAACACAAACCCTCCAGTGACTGCTTTAGCCACAGTCCACTTTTTATTAGGGCAGTAATTATAATTGGCCTATGCCAGCTACTTCTCAATCCTCAGACCTTGTCATCTTAATCTCTGCTAATCCTCCTTTGTGTTTGCAGAAATTAGTTTGTGAAGTGGGCTCAATCTAGGTCAATCCTTCGGGCACTTTGGAAAGAGTCTGCCGGGGGTTTGTGTATGTGAGTGTGTATGTGAGTGTGTATGTGTGTGTTGGAGTCCCCCCGTGACAGATTTGACGGGAGGTTGCAGGGAGGGAGGACGTAGCAGGGGTGCAGTGGTGGGCACTGAGTTGGGCAAACACCTATTATCACCATTTTAATTGGAGATTAGCGGGAGGATTTAGCTGCAGAGTCTGCAGGGAGGCAGACGGCAGTGGGTGCTGGCACCACTCTCTGTGGGCTCCACTGTGTGTACCCTATATAAGCCTGCAAATCTTTTTATTCCCAGCGTAGAGAAAAAACAAATAGGAGGAGAGCATATTTAGGGAGAATGCTGAGGAGACTCTTCTTCTTTTTCCCTCTGAAAACCTAGACGAGATAGGATGAAATGACAATTTCAATTATGCTGCAAAATGAGTTTTCTCTTTGACAAAGTCACAGGCGATATCCTTTCACTGGATTCCCCGCAGCGGTGACGACTCTGGGTCAGATCACGAGCAGGAAAAATGATTGAAAAATTGCCAGCAGAGAGAGGTGAGAAGAATTTGTGACAATATTGGGAATTGGGAGCGCAATTTACAAAATATTCATGCCGTTCGCAGACCTGTCCACCTGCCCAGCCCCGACAGAGGTTAGGGAAATAGTTGTGGTTTACTCGTAAAATGGTTCCAAGAAACAGTCTGGCACACGAGCCCCTGTAAAAACCACAACCCTCTTGCTTTTACACTTTAGCTAACGTGTTAATTGTGTAGGTGTTTTGTTGCCTTTGGACAGAGCCAGGCAAACTTTTTCTCCAGACTTTGTGCTAAGCTCACCGGCCACAGGCACTATGTTCATATTTGCTTTACAGACTGTGGACATATATGTACAGTAGAAGCCACATTTCTACACATTTAATGTATCAAATGGAAGGTCATAGTTATTGGGAAGTTTCTACAAGTACTCTTCCAGAAAAATAAGTCAAGTTCATTCTTGAATAACATTGGCTCCTTATGACAATTAAATATTGAGTTATTTTCCGCCATGTTGGTAATTCAGTCAGCCAATAAGGTTGATACACACTCGTCTCTTGAGGCGATTGTACAAGCAAACAAAAAACATTTGCCAAGTGTTGAATGGAAGCTGCGCAGATCCGACTAGAGAGTTGGGTGCAGAGCCGGACCTCCTGGAGGAATAAACACCAAGAGTCATGTCTGCTCTGAATTGACACTCAACTCGACAAAAAGTATAACAAAGGTGTAGTCGTTTTTTAGACATTTTAAGGCTTATATCTGAGGTCACTGGAGAGAAAACTTCTACTCTACTTGGATCATAAACCCATGAATATAAAAGCATCTCATTGGTGGAGAAATGTGAACATTATTGTGCTTTTAATTCATTAAAACTGCAGCTCCTTGCTATTTGTGTACAGGCCAGTTTTGCCTGGTTCAATATGGCGTCAATGTTGACATACGATCCAACGAGGCATCTACATTTCTATATCTACAGACATCATCTTGGATATAAACATTCTTCTATAAAAGAAGCCACCTCATGAGTTCTGCATGGAAAGACAAACACTTGAATTATAAAACTCTACTTGCATAAATTTCCCCAGTTTATATCCCAACTAACAAACCAAACATTAAGATTAAAGCGACACTGAACCGGCGATAGGACCGACTATCTGAGACTGAGCACACACAGACTGAATCAGCTGCCACAGGTGCAAATTGATAAGACCTTTTTATTTCTCTTATCTCCTAAACACAGCGCCTTCGGGTGTTACCTTGTGACTCCTGTCATATGCTTCCAAGGTGAAAAAGTGGACTCGCTGCTTAATCAGGCGTGTTTGAATCGCTGGAAAGTGCAGTGCCATAAACATGAGGGGATATAACCTTGGCTGGAGTGTGTTGGAGTGTGATAACACACATGGTCCTCAGTGCTAATGGCTAATAGGCCGGGGCGAGCTGAGGGGGATTTAGAATGATATACTGTAGCTTAACAGAGTTAATGTACTTGAAAGAATGTCTTTTTTATCTCGCTTATTTCGCTCTTTTCCCACGACTGTCTTCTCTCCAGCTCCCCGCGTCTCATTTCTCACTGTCCTCCCAAACGTTGCTCAACTCCTGATGTTTGATATCTTCGAGTCTGCTGAAGAAACTGTGGGTAGAGTTCAACAACTACTCTTTATTTGTATAATTTAAAGGCTCGAATCTGTGTGCTACGTACAAAGCTACAGCCAGTGAATGATTAGCTTAGCTTAGCGAGCTTGGGACCGTCCAAAGGTCACAAATTCCTCGTACCAGCTACTTTAAACTCACGTAATGACGCGTATATCTCGCTTGTTTGCTCCACCACAAAAACAGGAGTAAAAAAAAAAAAGACAAATAACTGCTTTAAATATTCCATTTCACCTGTGATGTTATTTGTGCGAGAGACAGTTCCCTCTCGTCTTCACAGCCTCATGTGTGAGTTGCAGTGGGAGTCGCAATAAATCCCCCCAACCAAAAAAAGTAGCTGCCGTATGAGGAAATCCCTGTATAACACCTTACCCCGCAGTTCTCCTCCCACACAAAAATCTTCACACCCATTAATCCTCAGCAGCAAGAAACTAGAGCATCGTATATTAAACTGGGAGCCAGCAGGATTTTCAAAGCACGTGAAAAATCTCCTTCGCAAATGCGTAAAAGGCCATTTGCAAATCAGCTCACCGAGAGTGTTTGGCTTGTTTTGCACCTCAGTCGTGCTTTTTCAGCTTCACAAAGACAAAATGTGGATTTAACATAACGAGCAATCATCATTTCTTTCGCTGGTTAAACTCTACTTCATCCATCTCGAACCCTGACGTCATCTCTCTCGTGCGTCTGTCTCTCTTCATTTACGTCCCAAGAGACGCTGGCCCACTTTTCAACTTTCAACTCTTCTTGGCTTTTGTGTGAGAGCAGCAGCAGATTCTCTCTTCATCAGATCACATGCGGGAGGGGGGGGGGGGACATACAACCCCACCCCTCTGTCATGACTAATCAGCTGGAACGGTTCTTCCTCCCTAGAACACAGCACTCCATCCTCTCCCACTGCCTGCGAACTCTTGACTTTACCTCACCATCTGGAACTGACCTTACGTTGTACTCCTAAAACATTGTCGGACTCAAGATTGACAGGTTTTTTCTTTTCTTTTCATATTTGTTTTGAAAGAATCAGAATGAATCCAGCAGAACCGGAGACGTCTTTCTTTAAAATGTCATGCATTTCCTTTTCCCTGTTGAAATCTGGGCCCCTACATTATCCACAACTCAACTGCAAACAGCTAAATCTGAGATTTTGGGTTTGTTTTACTGGTCGCGGCTAATGTAGCCTTGAGCAGATAGCCTCAAGCAGAAATAAGGCAAGGCAAGTTTATTTGTATCTCACAATTCAGACACAAGGCAACTCCAAGTGCTTTACAGGGGAATACAGTTGCGTCAAAAGACATTCAGAACTGCATTTAAAATACATTAAAAACAAGTAGAAAGACACCAAGAAAAAGAAAAAAAACATGAAAACAAGTTAAGAAATAGTAGAGTAGGCTAAAATACAAAAGGCTTAAAAGAAAATAAAAGTCACAGTGCAGTTCGAAGCCTTGCAATTGCTTCGGCCTTGATTTAAAAGAGGTGAGATTTGGAGCGGACCTGCAGTTTTCTGGGACTTTGTTCCGGATATGTGACGCATAATAAGTGAATGCTGCTTCTTCATGTTTAGTTTCGACTCTATGGACTCTCAGGAGCCGGCTACAGAGCTCTGATAAGATCCACACCCTCAAATATTCACGACTGTTACTGTTTTATACCCCTTTGACACTGGACAAAAAAAAAAAAAAAACACTTTCGCCCACTAACATCTGGCTTTCATTGGTGTGACAAACTCAGAACACATTTTAATCATTTCATTGCGCAGACTTTTAATGGGAATGGGTACTTTCTGCATGCAGTCGCTGGGTCGAATGACTCAGCAGTAGACACAGAAGTTTATCAGCTCCAGCTCCGTCTGGCTGCGGTGAAAACACACCCGCCTTGTCGACACACTCATTTTCTACCCCATTCCATCCATCTCTGCTCAAGCAACGTGTTGAAAGGTAAGTAACGGTACTGCGCATGTGCAGCTCTCAACAGAGATGGGAAAGGATCAAGATGCCTCGCTCTTTAGCCATTTCCATCATCGGCTGATTAAGACTCCCTTTAAAACAAACAAACAAAGAGAAAGGCACCCATTGTCTCCTGGCAGTGGGAAACTACTTTGAGCGCGTCTATGTGTTTGAATAAAATCCTACATGTAAACAGTAATTATGGTGTAAAAATAGTTCAGTCCCATCCGGTGCTGACACATAGTGACATCATTTGAGGTGACAAGATTTCTCACTGTTAAATTATCCGCGTTGTTTTGTTGTTCCAACACTTGAGACAGATATTGTGGTTGCGGGACTGTTAGTCAGACAACACAAGCGATTTCGAGACATCAGCTTGGAAAGTGTGACGGGCTGTTTTCACGCCTTTCTGATATTTCTCCAAACAACCAATTAGAAATTAAAAGAAAAATTAAGATGAGATGAGATGCGATTAAAACGCCCTCAAAAACTGTTGCTACGGTAAGCCAGCAAAGATTTCTCCCTC
Organism: Sparus aurata; assembly: GCF_900880675.1. NCBI lineage: Eukaryota > Metazoa > Chordata > Actinopteri > Spariformes > Sparidae > Sparus > Sparus aurata. The sequence goes on along the minus strand of NC_044198.1, from coordinate 23,512,665 downwards.
GTTTATATTATGTTTCCTTCCCTTGCATGTATAAATATACGATATAAATATACATCATATTTTTCCACATCTTTCCTAACATTAGATTCCCCCCCCCTCCTCTCCTCTCCTTGTCCTCTCGTGTCCATTAGCCGGCTCTAAGTAATGCTGACCTGCTGACAGAGTCACCACTTTGGCTCTGGTCCAGTCCAAATGAGCCCACTTTGGCCCTCGTTCCAGCACGGATGGCTCTGCACTGGCGTTGGTCCATTTGTGATGGAACAGGTTCACTAGCTCGCGGATCACTCAAGGTCACCGCTCAATACTCAAATTTCTGTCCCCTGAGGCAGGTCATGTACTGCGATTCTTTCCCCGCCGCCGCCCTCTGCATCAGACCGGGAGAGAGAATTGGACCTTTTCTCAGTGTCATTAAACGTCCCCGAGCCAAAGAAGGCTGACATTCTTGTGGGTTTTATCTTCAGGTTGTGACGCCAGTTTGATACGGTGGTGGTGTGTGTTGTGAGCATCTGTTATCCCACAATGCCCCTGGGGCGCTCGGTCACTCTCAGTGAAATGACACTGGAATGTTAATTAACCCAGAAATCACTAGGTGTTTTTTGTCTTCGGCTCCAGAGAGAGACACACAGACGCACATGCAGAATTTACAGCGCTTATATGTTTGACTATACTTTGAAGCTTCATCCACTAAAACATGGCTCCAATTAATTAATTTTTACAAACAACTGCACCTCCTCTTAATGTGTCCAATTACATTTAGACATGTAATACAACAACACATCATAGAAATATGCAATGATTTCCTGTTTTTGTGGCTTTAAAAATGAATTCCACATATGTGCTTTCTTTTTTGTTTTCTTCTGAAGGCTGAGTTATTCCCTTACACAGCTGGGCACTGTCGTTTTTTAGCAAATGTTAGTCCAACAGGAGTAAACAGTGTATTTGTTGGAAACTATTTTCAAGAGGATTAAGACACATTTGTTGCTGTTGTGTGTATTTACAACCAGCCCAGTTGCCAGCAAAAAAATGTTGGTATTGTACATTTCTGCAGAGCTAGGTATGTTAAATTTGTACATTTCATACGTATCATGTCAACAAAACCGAGTATTTTGAGCCAAAACATGATCTTTTCCTGCAACAATATGATGTTTTTTGGGGTTTGAAGAAGTCTTTATTATAACATTTTCAAAATATTACAGCTTACCTTTTTTAATATTACACTAATTTGGTAGAATTTAGTACTGTAAGTGATAACTGATAGCTATACTACTGTAACTCTGAGACTATGCCAGCAGAGATTGTTCTGAAAACCACGATAATCAGTCATTTCTCAAAAGCATCTGATTTTGTTCTCATGGTATTCCTGCCACCTTAAGATTTCTCACCACCCGTGTTGTTTCTTATTTTTCTTGCGAATCTATCGTTCAGAGTGTGTAAAGGAGGTGTTAATCCAATACTACTGTGATGCTGTTTGTTCAAGTATTCAATTATTGTAGTATCAGACGTCCATGTTGTTGTTCTAGTTCGCAGACTGTATTAAGAGGCGTCCAGGCTACTACCCACAATAAAATGTTGGCAGTTAACGTTTCAGCTAACATACATATGTTTACGTTTGTATGTGTCATTAGCACTATAATGAGATTTCATGTACATAAGCTGACCAGACTGCGTTTCAACATCTGTAAGGGTGACACTACTGGCAGCCATATTTTTTGTGACAAAAACTGCCTTTTTGTGACTAGAGGTTGGGGAAATTTCCATTCATGTTTTTGCCAACAAAATGTGTTTTTTTTTAACGAGATTATAGGATACCTTTAGCCATGTGTGCGTTGACAAAAAAACAGATATTTGAGGAGAAGTCAGGACAATTCCACCCATGTTTGCGACAACAAACACGGACACTGGATGTCACCAGCAATGTTTGTAGTGACATAGCTGCGTGTTTTGAATGAGACATTAGGTAATCCCCGGCTTTGTTTGCAGTGACAATAACTGGTATTTCTAATTAGATGCAGTGACATCGAAGCAACACAAAAAACATATTTTTGACGAGACATCAGGACATCTCTCGCTGTGTCTGGGCTAATAAAACCAGATATTTTAATCCAAGACATGATCTTTTCCTGCCATTAACCCAATGTTTTTTTGTGCCTAAACCTAACTAAACAAACACAGCAATATCACAAGATAAAATATAAAATTGACACCAAATATAAAGGTTACAACTTGAAATAAAGAGAGTTAAGTTCCAACATATATTAAGAGTTCTCCCTCTTAACAACACCACACTTCTACTACAGTCACCTTTGTATTCTTGTTAGCTCTCAGCAGCAAATGCTTCATTGGGTGAATCACTGAAAAATGCATCACATTCGTTTTGCCTGAACATGGTGGGCGTATCACAGGAATGTTGGTACATGACACCAGAATGTGAATTGACCCAAATATCAAGGGGTGCTTATCCGTTAAGCAGTACTTACACATACTGCACACACCTGCCAGTGTGCTTCAGGCGACCGATGGAAATTCCAGCAGTCACATCTCATGCAAATCACCCCCGTGTCGCTGCTGCTGAGAGGGTCACAGCAGACCACAGGTTACAGTTTAACCCCGCTTGTTACAGCAGTCAGGTAGTGGCAGAACTGTTATCCTGCCCATTCCTCCCCCCCACCCCCCCACCACCTCCTGTGCTACATTTCCACACTAAAATCCTAACAAGCCTATTGCAATTCAGGAGAAGGCGTTTAATTTGCCCCGGAGCCAACATTTTTTCCAGCATGTGTACACTGTAATGAGATTTCCACTGCATTTCCCCGAGCTGTGAAACCATTCGCACCGCATTTGAATAGAGACGAAACTGCTGCAATTCCCCAGAAATAAAACTTTATGGCGAATAACAATAAGTACTGTTGGTTGTCTGTTGGTTTTTGCATCATTCTGGGTCTCAAGCCTTTGAGAGAGAAAGACTCAGTAACATAATGCCTTGTTTACTCATTACTGGTAGTCCCTTGCTGAGGGGAAATAATGGGATAAAATGACTCACTGCGGCATTGTGGGCTGGGCGGCGTATTGTCATTTGTTGTTCACTGGCTGGGTTTGGATGAGAAAACTATTTCTAATTCCTGCTCACAGTTAAAAGCGGATGTAAAATAAATGGAACAAATCAATCATCGGACATGAAAGACACACTGGATGGACTGCAGTGCCTCAGTAGCGCGGGGGCAGTAATAGCAAAAACTACTAAATGGCATTATTATGAGAAGTTTGCAGATATACCTCCTGATAAGACTGTGGTGCAGCGTCCAGTCATTCATCATACTGACGGCAAAAGGAAAGATGCCGCTGGTGGGTGAAAGCTCAGTATGATAAGAGAAACAGATAATCAATACTGCAGCAGAAAAAGACCCATGAGTTCATAAACATTAACAGCTATAGGGTAGGTATAGCACGTATAAGATTAAGGCATATTTTTCTTGTTATCTCGATCTGGACAAAAATGTCATGCCATGACACCATACTCCGAACAGAAACTTATTATTGTCTGTGGGAAATGTAATTCCCACCGTTTTATTGCCTGCTGAGAAGAGTTTATGATGTTATCATCACAGCAACAAAAGCAAATAGGTTTCTAAATCAGTAGCAACTACAAGAAATGGTCCTTCGACAAAACTCAAGGTCCACTTACATGATTTTTAAAAAGTCATCAATATGTCATTGATGGAATTATAACGACTTCTGAGCTTGCATGTCAACAGATCCATCTCAAAAAGTGTCTGCTGAGGAAGAAAAGTGAAAGGATTGGACAAAGCTAGGTGGTCCTTGAGTTCGGATTGTTTTGTCAAATTACCGGAGATTAACTTTTTCTTCAGTTATTCTTCAATCTTTGATTTCTTCAGATTTTGAGTTGACAGTTTAAAGAAACATACAGTAAAATGCCTCATGTGGCTGTGACAGCTTGAATTTGGCTGAGTAGTGATAAACATTAGCTTCAAAATGTTGACTTTAAGTTAATTTCTTTAAAAAAAAAAAAATAATTGCAAAAAACAACCAAGATAACACTGACTGTCAAAGGTGTAACGTGTAAGATATGGCTGTCCGTCCAAGTTAGATCCAAAAAATATACTGTGCAAGATAACCATTAACTCTCCGTTGCCTGTTGCATCCAGCTGTTAAGTGGCTGTATTAGCTAACAACAGTCCGTTTGAAATGTAACGTTGGATCATGGGGGGAATCATTGTGGGCAACAGGACTCAGCTCAACAGGACTCAGCCACCTCTGGACACTAAACGGGGACTGAACGCAGTCTCTGAGACCGATGGATGCCTGTTGGAAGACAAAGGATACAGTACAGAGGCGATTTACAGCAATCCACAAAACCGGTGTGTAGAGCCGGATTATTTTAACATCCTACTTGTGAATTGAGGATTCATAGGGATCGAACTGGAGTTGATTATGGAGAGCAATCTAAGATGGTTTTGGTGAGTTTCATTTATTTTGCGTTGAGGTTTAAATAACATGTCTTTTTTCAGATGCGTTAACGATGCAAATAAGCTCGTCTTTGTTTCTGCATGCTAACTACAGTAGATATCTCTGCAACACAATACATCAACGTCAAAACTGTTATTACGTTACAATCTCTTCATGATGTTGGTTCATTCTTTCACTGTTCTGGACTTAAGGAAATTAAGGAATATAACGGCATGGTAGATCGTGTAGTAATGAGCCGTGATACTTGTTCCAGATGATAAAAAAAGATGGTGAATAATGATCAGAGAACAACAAGATGGTGAACTAAAGGTTAAAAATACAGTCAGTGCTTAAGTGGGATTATGGTTGCACGCAGTAATATCAGTGGAAAAACATCGGTCCCAGTCTCTTGCATACATGCCCAGATGTATAAGACCATAAAGCAGTGAGTCAGAGAGAAAAGTGATTGTACGGGGGCGGCTGGAGAGGAATAGACTGCAAGAGCTGATGTATTGTCAGAAAAACAGACTCCCAGTGCTGAATTAGTCACACCGATACATCAGTTAAAAAACACTGGAGTCACATCTGAAGCAACCCCTCCACAACCACAACCCTACACCACCCTCCCCCAGCCCCCTGTCCAGGGCCCCATCTGTCATAATCGCTCACATATGTTTTGGGAAAGAGCCTGCGGGGCCGTCCTCTAAAGGCACCCAAACATACCCTACCTCCCCTGATTAATCTCCGACCGAACAGACACACTGTAAGATAAATAACACACACTCTGCAGTGACACTTGTGATTGGCCTCGACTGAGGAAACAGACCCCCCCACCCCCCACTTCCACCCCGACCCCCCAACCATATGGCTCATTCACAAAAATTACCATGTGAGAAAATGAGGTGTAAACGTGCAGACGTGTTGATTTCCTAACAGAGGCCTCGTGCCTGATGGAATAATTGTTTCCAAGCTGCGACTATGAGCGACTAAAAGGGCGAAGAATTAACAAATAGCGCTGAGTTCATGTTTTCACGAGACAGCCAGCTTCATCAATGGGAGCCTCTGGCACCTGCTGCCTTTAATTGGAGGAGGTTGAGTGTTTTATTCGCCGTGCTCAGACCCCTGCGTTCTCTCACCTCCTCTCTCAATGATACCCCCTCCCTCTCAACCTCTTCACCCTTTTGGCTTTGTTGCTGCCACTGTCACCTGCTGGTTCAGACTGTCATCTACTAGTTAGCTCCCTGCCGAGAGCCCATTTGGGCGACTGGAGGGAACAACACATGGAGGTGGAGCGCTGGAGTAACCTTTGCAATTTAGAAAACCCTGGAAGGAGGTAGATTAGTATCATTTAAAGTGTGAAACATGCATTGTTGCCTGTTTCTTCTGTCTCCTTTTGTCTCCGCGTCCATGTTAAGGTGGAATGTGGTGTAGTAAAGAAGGAAAGAGCCGTAGTTCTTCTCTATCTCTGTTAATTATCTTCGTGCATATGAACAAGAAGCCATGTGCAGGGAAAAAAACCCTGCCGGGCCGGTTTAATACCCCTTTTAACAATGATGCGGAACGTTCTGAAAACACTGCCACATGTAGAAAGTTTCCATCCACTTTAAAAGGGGCATTATGTAGTTTGGAGAATAAATTACAATTCAGTTTTTTAATATTCACATTATTTATAAGGTAATGACACAAACTGAGAAATCATATTTTTTTCCATCAGTGAATATATTAACTGTTCTCAGAGGAAAATAAGGTCCCCAGAACACAGTTTGAAGCTAGAGAGGTGGCAGGGTCCGCCACATATAAACAAAATAAAACAGTATGAAATTGTGTTGTCCTTTAACGTTAAACTCTCGCCAAAATGCAACCTAGGCTTTTTTCTGTGAATGTACCCGAGACAAACCTTTGTGTGAAAGCATAATTACGACAAAAGAGGCACTTTTAAGATTTACCATATTTTTTGGGGGGTCAAACTCATTTTCAATGGGAGTGATTAGTGCTAGCATCAAAACTGGTATTTTTAAAACACTAAGAAGGCTCGACACAACATGAAACTTTGCTCGTAGTATCACCAGGGTCTCTACACATGAACACGAGCACTGAGAACATTGTTTGTGTACAAAAGAGTTTGCTAAAAATAAAGTTTTTGAACAACTCACGTTAGCAGTAGCTTGTTCCGCTAGCCGCCGTCATGGCAGCGGAGAAGTATAGTATAGTACCTGTATAAGCATGTCGACATTTCCTAATTAGCAGTGAAAACGCAGCCCATTCAGCAGAATAAAACGTTGGCATTGTACATTCCTGCAAACCACAGATATGTTGAAATTAGTATATAAGTGTCATGTTGTTGTGCATGCGTTGACTCTTGACTCTGTGACCTGACCTGTAGCTTCATTTTGCCTCTTGTTAGTGACCGCCTTTTTAAAGACACATTATCATTCATTGTCAAACGTAGGTTACTGACTGATGTGTTCCTTGAGACGAGGCCAAAAGGAGTCATGTGACCTGCAGTACGGACTGTTGCAACTACACAAAAGTCGCTTCTCAAAAAGCACAAGTTATTTGGGGTTTGTCAGTTGAACGTTTTTTCAGAATTTCTTGCGTGTTTATTTCCTGTTTCGCCTGCAAATAAAGAGGGTTTGCTCAATCAGGCTACGCAGCTGTCTGATTTGCAACCCATTGTCTGTGCTGTAACATCTAACTGCTCTTTTGCAACATTCCCACATCTTCAGCAATCAACCGGGCGAGGCAGCGTTATTATTACCTAAGAGGAATGAAGACTTAAAACTACTTGTAATTAACATCTTAAGACATTATCCTCTGGTAGGTGCAGTAGGTAACACCTGACTTCTGCTCAGCATTTCAACTATTTCAATCTATTCGTGATGGATCCTCAAGTGGAAGTGAGACAACAGCTCAGGTTACCTCACCTGCCCGTCAACAGCTGTGGGTGTACGTCAGTGGCTTTATAGTTGTTGAATAGTTTCAATAATTCACTCCACTGTACGTGTCAAAGTTCTGCTCCGCGCTCGGAGGACTTGTGGGCGTAAATATTTGATGTCCTCCTTTTCTGTGTGCGAGCTGGTTCCGGCTGATGGATGACCCCCGATGTTTGTGCGCGTCGGCGCTATTGATCAAACTAATGTGGGAGAGCGAGCGAAACAGACAGAAACTCATTCAGGATGTCTCCGGTCAGACAAGTTTTTCCTGCATTTTCTTTCACTTTAGCGGTTCGCCGGCGTGATCAATCCTTCACAGGCTCGGCTCTGCGGATGAATAATGAATACGGTATTGCAAACCTTGCCTTTCACCTGTTGGGCTTCGTACGTCATTCAGGCCGGGCTACCAGCTCGTAAACGGACACAATGAGAACAAAACAACAAATAATACATAAGCTCAAACTTTAATGTTCCCGAGGTGAAACTGAGCACACGGACGTTGTGATGCAACCCTCCAGCAAAGTACAGAACCTGTCAGCTCAGGATCAGGGTTCATTTGGGCTCAGGATTGAGTTTGTGCCATGTTGCCACAGCGTTAAGATGATTTACGGCTCGTCTAACATAATGTTCGGGGGAGCTGATCTCTGTGTAAAGTGTTAGTCCTGTGATCCACAACAACAGGCCTGTAAAGTCCGCAGTATCAAATGATACAAGGGTCGTATTTCGCTCCTGACTGGCGTGAACTCCTGATAGACTCAGGGCAGCTCTCGTCTGTGAACCCGGTTTATGTTTCCTCACAGAAATCCTTTCGGGGAGTTCTGGAGGGAAATCATTCGGCGAGACGACGTTGTGCAAGATCTTTGTGCAAAGGGAACATGTTTTTATAAACCGCAGCCAGCTTCCTGAAATAATCGCATTTTCACGGCACCATTAAGATTCCCAAATGGTTTGATGTTAAAAACAGCGTTTCTTCCCGTCACCTTTTTTTTCACACATTAACTTGCGATCTTGCCGTGTTGCAGTCGAGTGTCAGCACATATAAGCACAACATACATGTAGCAGATGCAAGCACACTTTTTTCTTTAACCTCAGGACGTGAAACTGAAAGGTGTCGCTGTGTGTTCATTCATAGATTCAATGATTGCATTCAGCTACAAAACGTGGCAGTCCATCCCCCCCCCACAGCAGCGTTAACGTTAGCTAACGTTAGCAGCGTTAGCAGCGTTGGCAGTGTCTAGTGCAACAACCTGGCAACCACTTGTGGTAACAGTGGTGTTGTAGCATGAATGCCAAGGTAGGGGGAAGATTGGGTACACATTGTTTTTTTGTTTTTTTTTCAAATAAATTGCATATGTAACCTCATCTTTGTGCATGCAAATTTAAATTCTGCCTTTTTAGATAATTTGGATGATTTCATAAGAGTTCTTTTTGCTGAAATACCTTTTGGAAAGGTCGGTCTTTAGGTGATATCATTCTAAAATGCTTGATTACCACTGAATGTGTTGGATGAGTTAGCTGAGTGTATTACAGGTGTGATTTGTGCGTGGGCGACCAGCGTTCACGTCCCACATTCATTTTGAGCTTCTTTGAATGTCTTTTTAATGTTAGACATTTACTGAATATATTGATTTCAGGTATTTAAAAGAATATTTCCACTTTTTTTAGACACAGTTTGTCCAGATTTTAGAAATTAAAAGTACCAGGTTAGATTTAGGGAAAAGATGGCAGTTTAGATTAAGTAAATAAATCAACATTTCACTTTTGCTGTCACCAGAGATTCAGCAAACCAGGAATCTTGATCGCTGAGGAAACACAGATACTCTTTGATACCAAAGTCGTTATATACACTTGGCTGACAAACCTTGTTAGAAACTGGAACCAACTGTCAGAATTCTCACACAGAGATAAACTAACAGTCATTTTGTGTTTTAAGGAAACGAGATACTTTTATCCGGCCGTTTCCTACAAGCTCTGTCGATGTGTTATTCTAAAAGAAATGATTTGTTTATGTAAAAATGTTATCAGTGTGACCTTCAACGCTGCTGACTGCTTGTGATTTCCTAAGAGATCAAGGGGAAACCAAGCGTGGCTGAAAAGGTGACGGCGTGCAACAAACTAATCAGAGCATCTCAGGAATGAGGTCACATATTTCCCACAGTGCCGCGAATGAGGAAGAGGACACGAGATGCATTTGAGTGATAGGCAGAGGTGAAGCAGCCTGTTCTCCAACACCCTGGAGCAGGCTGCCGCCATGGCCTGATAGTGATAATAATGCGAGTATTAGACAAAGTCTGCTGTTCTGATCTGGCTGTGATGTTGCTCGCAGCAGAGAAAATCTGCCCAGCTGGAACTCAAAACCCTCCATCCTGCCCGTCCGCTCTCCAACTGTCTGCCTGCCCGACGAATACGTGACCAGAAAAACCTTATCAGGCGGATCCCTCGTGTTTCTGCTGGGTAGTGTGTAGCTCATGGTTGTGTGTGTGTGTGTGTGTGTGCGCTACTATCTCAGAGAATTAACTTCTGGAGCCAAATCAACAGGTGCAATGAAAAAAAAAAACAGAACCAGGTGCGTTCCAGTTCCTGTTAAGCTGTTAAGTTATATTTGTTGCTCTGTTCTGTTTCTCTGAATCCCAAAAAATTGGGCTCATTACTTCGCATTTACGTGGCGTAACGTGACTTGCATTACGTCCGAAACCTACGCCGTGAAGACAGACAGCTCAGGAGGGAGAGTGGGTCGTCTAGCGGTGGGAAGGTCGCTGGTTTGAATCCCAGCTCCCCCCAGCTGCACGCCGAAGTCTCCTTGAGCAAGATGCTGAACCCCAAGTTGCTCCTGAGGAGCAGTCGGCACCTAGCATGGCAGCGTCCACCATCAGTGTGTGAATGTGAAGGAGCTTGTAGGTCAATTTGGACAAACAAACTGCCCTAAACTTGCTTATTTTAACCCAAACTATGATCTTTTCCTAAACCTAACCATCTGCAAGCTTATAAATAAGGTCGGTTTTGTAGGCTTGTCACTGGTGCAACAATCATGTCATTTTTAGAGTCATTGGCAATCAGCTTATTAAGTCGTTTAGGTCTGAGGATTCAGGAAAGAAAGGACGCTTCTTCGCACATCTCAGCGAGAGTCGATGAGTAAAGTTTTATCAAAATAATCAGGAATGAGGCCGAAACGCTCAAAATAAGACTCATTAAAAAAAATCAAAAATAAACGCTTGTGAAAGTCCAAATGCAAAAACCTGCTCCGGTCCGATTTAGTGTACCAGTTGGAGGGCTCATTTTGTTTTCCGAAACACTTCGAAGCAGCTCGCTCAGAGTTACTGCTGCCTCTGCAAATGCAATCCATCACCGCAAATGAGACCATTATGGAGATTTCTTTTTTCCAAACACAACATTATAATGCCTCAATCACCGCAGTTGCAATCATGTCAACATCGGCGCTCCCTGAATTGGACGTAAAGAGATTATTAAGCGTCTCCTGCTATATTTTACCTTTTTTTTTTTTTTTTTTTTACTGGAGACTCAAATTTAGTTTTGCCTGCCAGCTGCAAAGCAGAATTAATGACGCGCGGTGATAGAAAAGGTGAGGATATTTCAATTGAGTGTGAGGAAAAATGAGCATCGTCTCAGGGAGAATTGATGGATTGCTTATTGTCGGCGAGGCCGTCTGCTTTTTCCGGTATTTATGTGTGAGCCTCCGACTCTCAGCAGGTGAGGCAGATCTGCAGCACACACACACACACACACACACACACACACACACACACACACACACACACACAACACTTCAGTGGGCTTAGACTTTAAGTGGAGGAGTAAAACTGCAGAATTATAATTCTCTCAAAAACCCCTGCAGGAACTTTGAGTTTCCTTCACTTGTGTTTACTTTCTGTTGTTAGGCTCTCCTCGGGATTAGAAGGCACAAGTGTTTCTGTGCAGAGAGTAAGAGTGTGTGTTATTTGCACCTGTAGAAGTGAAGCCTTGGGGGAGGACTCGGAGGTGCCTTGTGTTTATGTTCTTGACAACGCGCCAAAAAATATAAAGTAAATCCTGCATTTAAAATCTTACTGAAGCAAAAGCAAAGACGTGTTATCAGCTGCGTTTGCCAAAATCAGCCCCTGTTATGGATACTGAGGCTTCAGTGTGTAAGCTGTGTTTTTACTGTTGTAGGTCCCAAGATAAATCTGAGGGGTTGTGAGATCATTAATGGGAGAGAAGAAAGAATGAGTCTTTTCGCTAATCTTTGAATTTCCTGCAAAGATGTTGGATCACTTGACCTCTTCAGGCGCTTTGCATAAACAAATGAGCAAACCAAGTGCTGGATGTGCTGCAGCTCTTTTATACCCCGACGTGCGACTGCGCAGGAGAAAGCGTGCATCCACTCATGGACTGGGCAGCCGAAAGAGGACGCCATCAATGTTTACATCTCGTGCTGACATGAGCACAAGCACGAAGGTAGACGACTCCAATGTCTCTAATTCTTGGCGGCTCACGCTCAAAACAATCTAGATGGATAAACAGGAGAAGAAGGAAGAATGTTGGAGAATGTTGGAGATCCAAGTTCGCTGTCCCTTTAAGTGCAGTATCCAAGTAAACTGAATTAGTTAAATCCCACCGCTGTGGCTCGTCTCTCGTCACGTTTCTGCTGCTTCGAGACGCTTCGATTGGAAGATTCAGTCATGTTTAAAATGACCTGGTTATTCCGTCGCACACAGGACGACACGGCGGCTGAATTCACTGCCGTCTCACCTGTTTTGCTGGAGGTCAGGACAGCCAGATGATTTAGTGGACCGCCGCCGTGCTCGGGGGGCTTTAGGAAACTGATTGGAAGGACGGAGGCCCAACGGTGACACTTCATATATCAACCAGAACCCCTGACGGGAAACCGCTGAGGCTCAGGCTCCGACTCCTCTCTAGACAAAGCTTAAAGGATGATCAACATTTTATTACCCTACGCAGTGCTCTCCAGAGTACGAACCGAAGCTGAGAGGAATATCTCGAGCGTCAAGCGTAACTGTCCATCATCGGTTGCGATTCCTCTCGGATAACGCTCGATCCCCATCCAAGCGCGTGTCAGACATTTTAAATTAGCTATCAAACAAATGCAAATGCGACGTCTATTATGAGATATTCACAATCTTAGATATGATCTGCCCGTTCTCAGTAACTCACGTGGGGTCTGAGCGGTGCAGGTTTCATAAAGACGTTGTCAGTCAGAAGCTGTTTATTGGTTGCTGAGGGGAGCTCGCAGCTCGTATGGAAGGTGTTGTGTCTCAGTTTTTAACACATCCCGAGATTGAGAATGGAGCGGAGACGGGAGGAAGAACATGTGATTTTCAAACCACACAGGAATACATTACTGCCTCTGTCACCGCGCACATGAATAAAACACGTCCAGCGCCCTCGCGTTAAAAGAGGACATGAAGAGAGAAGAACACTGAAGAGGCACGACGACAAAGGAACGATGATGAATGAGTGGGAGAAGGAACGTAAGAGAAAATCTATAAGGGCACAAGGTGCTCTGAGCAAATGATTTTGATTCGAGTGTAATTCTACATCACACAATTAAATATAACAGAGGAAAATTGAGTAACGGCACGTGAACGGACACTTTACGGCTGAGGCGTCAGGGTCAAACGTTGGCACCGCGAACACGTTTAAATCTGTACCTTTCATATCAAGTTTAGATTTCATGTATGCGAGCCGTCATGTCAGGCGGAGCGGACCGCGGTGGCGAGACAAGCAAGCCAAGCGTGAGACCGCTGCTCAGGACGGCATTTCAATATCTGACAGCTTGAAACCAATGCAAGGTTTTCCAGCCGTGTTACAGGGAACAAAACCGGATATTTTTGATGAGATGTTACAACAGCGTTTGTGACGACAGGCGCAGGTAAACTAAAATATAAACTTTTGATAACCCTAATAAAGCCTAATAAGCCGTCATTTTGGAGGTGATTTTCAGGTGGGATTTCTCCACATTGCTGCAGTGAAATGTAACCAAATGTGTAGTTGTAGTAGAGTAAGGCATCAGGAAGAACATGCAAAGACAATGATGATAACCTGTGATTAGTGTGGCGAAGGGTCAAAGGTCAGGATAAAGTCAATAGAATTTATTCATTTTCCAGCTGTATTTGTGGCAATAAACAGAATATTTTCTGTCATGTTTGTGACTACAAAATCTGGTAAGCCAAACATGATCTTTTCCTAAACCTAACTAAGGCCACTGCCAAGCAAGAGACCACAGCATTTTTAACATTTGAAAGCGTTAAACCACATATTTAACAAGATTTCAGGACAGTTTCGAGCTGCGTTTATGGCAAAAAAAACCAAATACTTTGATGAGACATTGGACGTCAGCCAAAACATAATCTTTTCTGTCCCCTAACCAAGATTACTGCCAAGCAAGAGACCACTGTTTGAGACAGCGTTTCAATATTTTAAGCAGACATTGGTACATTTTTCAGCAATAGCGATGCCAAAAAACTGATATTTTTGATTAGATGCCAGGACAGCATCCAGGTTAGCCACACATGATCTTATCCTAACCCTAACCAGGTTGTTTTTGGTGCACAGACGTAACTAGATCATAAGCACAGCATTAACATTAACATCGGAACAAAAAGAAAATAGATAAATAGACATAGAAATAGATAGAATAGAAGATATCGAAAGTAAAATTTGTAGGAATGTACATTGCATTGGCATTTCCTGCATGAGAAAACTGCGAGTACTCAGAAGGGTGTGGAGAATTTTTTGGCCTTCACAAAGACCGAATCAACAACAGCCGTTGTGAGGAAGTGTAAGGAAAGCAAACTGTGTGTTTATCCTCACACACTTCTTTGAGTGGGCTCATGAATGACTGTGCGTTTGCGTATTCTTACCACACCACCCGTACCCGGCGAGAGCGCACGCATGAATGGAGAAATGTATGAATGGGCTGCGAGGGCTGAATCAAAGTAGAGCAAGACATGGGGGAGAAAAAAAAGGGGAGATGACAGGGTGAGAGAGGAGGGATGGTGCGATGGCGGCGGAAATCCGAGGTGAGAGAGAGAGAGTGAACGTATGTGATCCCTCAGCTCGGGCGTTGCTGAGCTGGATTCTCCTTTGGACGAGCGGGTGGCACCCGAGAAGGATCATGCCATAAAAATGATACAGAGTTGGGACTTTGGCCATGACCAGGGGAATATCTATTATACATACCCCTGCTTTCATTACGCCGCAGACTGCGCACAGCACTGAGTCCTCCTCTCATCTACTCCCCCCCTTTATTGCCTCCATTTCTCACGCGGAGAATTCATTAGAAATTGACCGCGTGACAAGTGTGCCGAGCTTAAAACCACTTAATGGATGCAGGAGATAATAGACATAGCTCTTTGTGTGTGAGTGTGTGTGTGTGTGTAGGTGTGAGAAACACGGCGAGGAGCGTCTCCACACGTGTGTGTACAGTGCTGACTCTCTCCCGGAAAACACGGGTTGTGACGGTCTGTCTCACTTTTTCATTAGCATACATCAACCTCCTTTCTCCGCAAACAATCCCGAGGTGCTGCGACACACCTGCCTGTAATGGAAATGTGGACAGATAAGAACTTTATTTCCCACACTCACACTCAGAGACGCCTTATCAGAAAGCCGCCGGGCAACTGTGTGTGTGTGTTTACCTGTCACACCAGATGCATGACACACTCCTCGGCATGTTTGCCGCGCCGGAAAACACTGATCCTCGGTTGCAGATTGCAAGCTGTGTTTACTTTCTACCTCCAGGTTTGAATGGAAGGATTGTTGTCCTCACGCACTGATCGGCATTAAAGGGACGCTGGCGTGAAAGCCAGATCAAACCAGGCAACAAGGCGTTGTGGTAAAGGGTTTCGACTGAATGCTTTTTTGGAGATAAATAGGGATCGACTGCGAGGTATTTCTTCGCAGGAAGAACTTTGTGAAGTCGAGCAGGCAGATGGCAATCAGACAGTAAACGCTCAGGCTGCACCTTTTGCTGATTTAGACCTCATTCTGCTATAAAAAGCTCAAGATGATTATCTCCTCACTTGAGCGAGACCGTGATGCTTCGAGGTGAAGAGCGAGACAGTTCCTGTTAACTCAAACGAACAATATAACTGGATCCAATTCACAGATTGAGGCGAGGGCCAGAGCATTCACACGGGTTAAAATCTGATTTTACGGAAAGCGATGGAGGTGTGTGCCATGAAGAGTTGCGCCACTCACTCACCGAAGTGACATAGTGCAGAAGAAGACAATAAGGGCCGGCGTGCCTGAGGCAGAGACGCCATTCACGCTCATCACTGTACCATCAAAATGATTTTGAAATTGTTGTTTTAAGGTAAAATTGTGACATAGCGTTGCTCTAACACTCAAGTTAAAACCTTTGCACGACAGTTATATGAATCCATATAAATCAAGTCATTAGTGTGCATGTAAACACACTTTTTGCAAACTTTAAAGAAGTGTGTGTGTCGGATGTGGACTCGTACTGAGAGAGGTGGCGTGAGAACAATGAGCCATCTGGAAGGTGAGCTCACTCCTCAAAGACAGGGTGGAGCTGCAGCAGAGGACTGCAGACGGATTTAACCCGCACTGACATGGTTACGGCGATTCTTGTCACAACTCACGTATCGGACGTGCGGGAGGAAACCTACGCACACATACGTGGAAGTGGTTAGCCAGTCGCACTTGAAACGAGCGGTGGGCCTCTTTCAGAGATGCTTATCTCTGAAAAAGCTCCACACGCTAGTTAAACACACCCTCCTCTCCCTGCAGTGCTCCTCCTTGTTAGAGTAACTGAGAGCGGAGGGGAGACGGTTGTGTTTTCATAGGCGGGCCGCCCGGGCTGACCTCTGTTGGCATGCAGCCAGGGTGGAGACACTTGACTTAATCCAACATGATGAAGTGGTGCGGCGACGCAGCCGTACTGGACTCCCAACACAGGGTGGTTTCGACGGAGACGGCGGAACAAAAACAATCATGAGCAATGATGTCTGCCTCGGGGGATCATCGGGGTCGCTGCTCTTATTGAACGAGACGCGGGGCAGGGGAGCGTGTCCTCGGATCGCCGGCTCGTCCCACACAAGCCGCCGCCAAACAAAACAAAAAGATTAAGAAAGTAGATTGCGGAGCTCAGCGTGCAAAGAGTGACTCATTCATACAGTTACAAATAGAAGATACACACACTCAGGGTTGTAAAAGGTTAATTGAAGGAAGTTTGGAAAGCTTTAATGCTGTATTTTTGTAAAACTTAAAAGGAAAACAGGCTGTGAGTGATGTATATATTTGCTGTCTGGGATGCTCCGAAGTGTTTTTCCAGATGGAAAAAGGTTCAAATGGAGGGAATCCTCACTGACGGCCAGCTGAGAAGACAGATCAGAGCACATCTGGCAACCGATAGTCGATCGGTCTCAAAGAGATCATCACAGAACATTCATGTGCGATTGGTAAGCAAGCCGTTATTTACGACACGTAAGTGGAAGCGGCTGTGCTTGTAGGGGCATGAAGTGTGATGGAGGAGGTCCTGTCTGAGCTACGTATCCATAATTGTTGAGGCTCATCAGCTGTGAAAAAGGTTTTGTACCTCTGACAAAATCATTACATGGCAAGTATTTTCATTTTCATAGCAGCAATTGCAAAGTAACAGTCGCATCACATTGAGGGATTTTACACGGACTGTTTTGGACACCGAATTCTGAATTTATTCTGAGCAGTTCAACCAAAAGTAAATTGGTTTGGAACCAGAAAGAGCTGGTTAAAAAAAATAGCAGATTTTCCCTTTACCTTAAGTAAAGTGGGCCTGTCATATTCTACAAGTTCTCTGCAACACCTTCCAGTGATGACCCAGGACTGCAGTGGTTCTGCTCAAAACTGGTGGAAACGCAGGCCGGTTCCCAAAACTCTTGTGTTGAAGCGCTTCCAGATATAAAGCCAGTAAAAGTAACCTAATAGAAATGTGCGCTTGCATGTATTTGACTGACCAAAACTCCAAAAACCTGCTTGTGTGTGTGTTTATTTCTGGATTCTCTTCATATTTTCACTTAGTGTAAATCCTCATCATGTTTTCTGTACTCGGAATTTCAACTTAACAAATCTTCGGGCAGAGACGGCGATGATACTTCAGCTCCCTTGGCGTCAGTCGGCTCATTTGTTTTCCTGGCCGTGCTCTCGGCCCCGTCTGCAGCGCCTGCCTCTGTCTCCAAAGTATTTCTGTGGCCAGTTGGCCGCACAAATGCTTTTTCTGAGTAGAAATCTGCGATGATAGACGGTCCCGCTTCCACCGTGCTCATTAACACGAGAGGTAGCGTTTTGTTTTTAATTCCTCGGCCGCTTTCCTGACGTCGTGTTTCGGAGGTGACCGCCGCGACGAAGAAAAACGTGTGTGTGTGTGGGGGGTAAAAGAAAAAAAAAAAAAAATCAATTCAACATCAACAAGAAGAGTCATGTGTGTTTGTTGTATATCATCGAGCACACGCATGTGTTATGTGATCGCACCAGGCCTCCGCCCACCGACGCCGCCAGCACACACAAACACGTAATCAGCACTCAAGTACAAACCGCAGTTGTGATTTATGAGGCCGGCGCTGGACGCAGCTCTGCAGGGTAATGCATTAAGCTCTTATCTGCCTCTCCCGGAGAAGGCAGGCCTCACATCATTTAGGAGAGGAGAGCGGCCTCTATAAAACCATCACCGCTACAGATTCATACAGCCACAGAGCTGCGGGAGCGAGGAGGAGCGCAACAGAAATACTTTTCTTATAGATGGGGAAACCCGGCTCGGCCGAGATGAAGAGCGAGGTCAGAGGACGGAGGCTGAGCGCTGAGAAATAAACATCACAGTAGATAAGATTTGAAAAGTTTATTGAAAATTGAAAGAAGGTAAAAAAAAACAAACAAACTGCTTTATCAATGCTGGGGAATCTTGGAGGATGCTTTGTGTCTTCATAGACAGTGTGGCAAAACACAACCTGTTAAGTCTGATTCAATCTAATAAGCCCGAACGTAATCCTCTCGCTGTGGTCGTCGCAGAGCGCGGCGCTGAGCTGAATGCTAATGCAGCGCAGAGGTGTCTGAGAGGAGACACAATAATGTTCCCTGTAACGTCTCACTGCGAGCTGCACAACAGGACCTGACGACTGTGTTCAGGTGTCAACAGACACTGCGGGGTTTGTCGTGTCCATCCCTCTGGTCCACAGGAGAGACAAAACCAAAGACCAAGATTTCAGAAGATACAATGGAAAAGAAAGCAAAACATCTCTGTTGTCCTCACCGACCATGGTTCCGATTTTTAAAAGGCAATCATAAATCAGGTGCAATCAATATTGTATTTTTACTATAATAGTGTATCAAATGACAGTGTGCAGAGAGTAGTCTCACAAATCTACAGCTGCCCTCGGCCTCACAGCGAGGTTTAGGAGTCGTTGGGTTCGTCACCGCGGCAAAACAAGCAGACACTGGCCCACACGATGGAGATGTGACCAAATAGTTCCAGCAAAAATGGAACCAGGGAACAAAAATCCCAGATCTGTCAGTGTTTCCGGGCAAAATTAGACTGATAACAGACTAAATGTAAGACAGGCAGAGGAGGGAGAGGAGTCTCAAATCTGTTGAGCGTTGAATAAAGTTTTAGTCTATACATACATCTTTTTGGCACTCGGAGCAATCGCAGTGAAAGTAAATTTAGTGCCTGATGATGCAGGTAAAGTTCCTCCAACTCCTCAAAAGGTCTTTGGTCCCGTTGGAAAACTTCCAGCGTTCCAGAGAGGTCTCGTATTAACTTTTGTGCAGACCCATGCACCCGTCAGCAGGGACAACCCTGTCTGCAGAAACACAGAGAGAGATTTTCTGCATCAACAGGCAGTATCTTTGGAAAAAATGTTTGGATCTCTGGATTTTGCCACAGTCCAAATTTCTTATAATCTTGTCATACCAAGAAGAGATCCATACAAACACTTAGACATCGAATGGTTTAAATATTACAGCTCCAGATTAGAAGTTGTTTTGATGTGCTGGACGGTTGTCTGGCCATTAGGTTGGCTAAATTTTATGTTCAGGACAAAAACAGGATATTAACATCATAATGAGAAGAAATGTGTAGTTGTTTTTTGCTTCCTCTCTTAAACTCAGGCCTATCACACTCACCCCCACCTCTCTCCGTCTTCGTATTCAAGTGGACGTGTTAGTGAAAGGAGGTAAATGGAGGCTTCCCACATACATCTTTGTCAGGTTAAGCCCCTCCTTCATTTCCTGTCTGTGTCTCTCCCTGCGCTCGACTCCCCCCTCTCACCCCATGTTTCTTTTTTTTCCTCTTTTTCGGTCACCGAAAGTATACGTAACAGCGCACCTCGGTCAGTCCGTCCGCGTTCCACACAGAGAAGAAAACCTATAATTAGACCGCTCCGAATTCCTCCTATCAGTCCCTCAGGTATACAGTGCAGAGGTTGACCTGCTATCTGCAGGTTCTGGAGTCCAGGAGTCCAACTGACCTGATTGTGTTTGGCTGGAAATGGAGCAGACGTCTCCTGATGGTTGATGAGGGTCTCCTTTTTCGATCTGGGTGGACGCAGGCAGAGCGGATGCGCACTTCAGGCCTCACAGGAGCATTTTGAAACGTTAGATATAATTGAAGTTAATCCGGGTTAATGTAGTCTCGATCATACCTCTTTTCTTGAAACAGAGACAGTGGGTAGGCCTCTCCTTCCCAAGATTTTAAGACTGAATATAAGACAGTCGACTCGCCGAAGCTGCACAAGGTAAGCATGTCCTGTAACGGGTCGGCCGCACTAATTGCAGAGCGTTTCCGCATCATACTGATCAGTTTTTGTGAAAATCAGCTCGCACTTCGTTGAACTCTGCTCGAGAGAGGCGATCCATCACGCTCAATGTTCTGTTGTCCTGTTTTTTAATGCAGCTTCAGGGAGGGAACCCTGAACAAAGAACTAACCTTGTCGGTGCGCTCGAGGACACGGACATCTGAGATTTGGAAAGCAGGCTGCAGAAAAGCAAAAAAGTTAAGTTTTGTATCTAACCTTGGTGTTTGATTCGGACCATTTCGGATATATTTGGTGGGGCTGAGCGAGCACTCGGCTGAAACAAGTATCCAGTATGGTGATCTACTTAATCGACCCCCATTTCATTATTAAAGTCGCATAAGTTGAAGACCATATTCATCGCAGCCATTATGTCCTCCCCAACTTTACTTTCCAACACAAGTGATGCCATGACTGAAAAAAGCACCGCCTTGTGTGAATCGGAGCTAATGTTCGCAAGCAAGACGAGCTAAATAATAAATTCATTTTTGGCAAATCTCGCCACTGCGATGCAAGCTTGGCGAGTGTTTCTGGATAACAAGATATCAAAAAATGGGTGGGAAGAGAAAAAAATGTGGTGCCGTTTACCCCCAAAACAATGTTTAAAATGCTTTTAATTGTCGCAGGACATACCAGTTTCTTCTTATCCAGAGATGTGATGCCGTCAGCTCATCGCATCGGAGCACTTAAGCACACGCAAAAGTGTAATGTTTAACGTTTGAGCAACATCACCTTCGTCGGTAATCCTGTGCATCAGCTGGATATCCTCCTCTTCCACGCTGGCTGCAAAACGCACCACATTGGTTGAGACTGTGCGCTCGTGTCAGTGTGTCAGGAAGGCAGACGATTGGCGTTTGGACGAAAAGGGGTGGGATGTGTCACACAACGGCCATCTCTGGCGTCACAGAGCTTTCTCTTCAAGATGTTTTTAAGCAGTTGGTCTCTGTAAAAGAGGAATTATCTGCAAAATATGCTCATAAGCTGTTAAATCAGGAGAATTAAAATGTTCAGTTTAACTTCCAGTATGAAAACGAAAGTTGTACAGCTTGAACATGTAAAACCATCAGTAGTTAAAGGCGATGGAATAAAATATGTTCTAAAACAGTGTCTCAATCGTGCAGGTTCTGTAGGGCCCGTTGTCATGACGTCAGCTGGTAGTGATGTGCACAAGGGGGGGGCTCGTGGCCCAATTGTTGAAAAACGCGCGCTAAAGTGCCCTCCTGAGAGCCAAAACGCGCGCTAAAGTGCCCTCCTGAGAGCCAAAAAAGCGTGCCAAAGTGCCCTCTTGGTTGGCAAAACACATTAAACTGCCCCCTTGGCTGGTTAGAACATGATAAACTGCCCTCTTGGGAGCCAAAACACGCGCTAAAGTGCCCTCTTGGGAGCCAAAACGCGTGCTAAAGTGTCCTCTTGGGAGCCAAAACGCGCGCTAAAGTGCCCTTCTTTTCGCCCCTGCCCTTCAAAAAGTCTGCGCACGCCACTGTCAGCTGGTGAGACAGACATTATTCTGAATTAAACGCACTTCCTACGCTGCAGCTTAAAGGCCGAGACGCCTGCAGCGAGTCGTGCCGGTGGCTCAGATGCTCACAATGGCGTGCAGGGAATTTAACTGCAGCCTATTTAACGTCTGCGTGCTCATTGTGGTGAGTCACCACTCAGATGACTGAGCTATGCCAGGAATTCAGGTTACATTCGTGTGTTTGTGTTTAGAGCTCGCTTTCTTCCCCGGGTCCACCTGATTCACAGCTTGAGGGGTTCAGGGAAAAAAAAAGCATCTCGCCATACATGCATCAAAGAACCACTGCGGGCATGTTTCCATCAGCCCTCTGCCAAAAATAATATCTTACAGGTGTGATGGAAGAAAAAGCCCAGAGCTAGTAGTTAAAGGAAAAGCTCACAAGAAAGGGAAAATTCAGTCATTTTCTCGAACAACTGAAGTGGATGAGGACTTAAAATGTAAAATAACAACCCAGAAAATGCTGCGTGTCTGTTTCCCTGTGAAGCTCCAGAAACGTCACCCAGCTTTCCATCAACATGTGGAAGAAAAAGACCCGATTGGACATTTTTGGGCCGAGTTTTTCTTGAAGTAAACGTGGCAATATGACACAAGTCAAAGTCCTGCGATGAAACTAAAAAAAAGTCAAATTCTAATTATCCAGAGTGGCCCATTTGCACAATATTGCACATTACATAACTGAACTAAAATCATTAAAAGCTGCTGAAAGTGTCATTTTAACTAACTTCATGTCTGTGTTTCATTTAGCAATCCGCTCCACATCCCCACATGAACGTCAGGCAGTGATCGGCAGACAGGACAGCTTCTTCACGGACATCTCTCTCTCTCTCCCGGAACATGTCCTCTTGTCTTTTGCTGCATGAGCAGGACGGAGCGGAGACATGGGTGACGCTCTATAACAGTGATTACTTTTTGGGAAATATACCCCTGGAGGGATCCATTCATGCAGATTTTTAAAAAGCTCCCATAAAAGCAGTTGAGGTCTGCAAAGCTAAGCTGCGTTCGAATGTAGTTTTGACTACTTTGAGCACAAATGGAGACAGATATCTAAAAATCTGCAGCTGAATAAAAGACTTCACTATCTGAGTTAAGAGCAAATTATGCTTTTTTTAAAAAAATGTGGGGTCAACACGCTGACCTACACGAGCAGATACCGTATGTATGTATGTATGAGCTCAATAAATCCACCGGTGTGGAGAACAACGTGTGCTCGTGTGTGTGTGTGTGTGTCTGCACGAAGGAAAAACACTCGAGGAACTCCGTGTGCGACCTTTGCACGGCGTCCTGAGAACACTAGGTGAGGCGATACTTCAGCAATACTAGAACTGTTGAAATAAACATGAAGCACTCCCACAGGACATGTGAGGCGGACTGAGGCAACGGCATCTGTTCCACAGGCGCTCACACACACACACACACACACACACACACACATAACAACTAACAGACCCACATGTGAAACACCAAATTCTGCTGCTCACAATGTTTCCCACTAATATCTAACTCATGACGGTTTCTGCGGCTGTCGCTCTCTAATTTTCAACATAATTAGAAGTTTTAAGTTGTTGAAGGGAGGAACGAGCGATAACTTGCAGAGCGCCGCTCTTAAGGAGTGAAAATATATGCCGAGCTAATCAGACTCCGGCGTGTTTTCTTCTTCTGTTGATGTTTTGTTGCGTCTGAGCGCTGTCACTTGTAATGGGTCCCAGAGGGAAACCGGAGAGACTCGCTGCTATCGCCTTACTATTGTCACACACGCTGGGACACGGAGTCACACGGGGCTCCACGGGCAGGTTTCAACAAAAGGTGTGCGGACGGATGAATGTCTGCAAGTGTATTCAACTGCACACGATTTACACACATTAGGTTAAACCAACAAAACCGCAAGTGTTTTTCTCCGCTGCCCTGAGATCGGAGATCGGGACCGCCCCGGCTGCAGAGGAGGACCGACAATCAGCATTTTTGATTTATGAAAAGGGGCCAAATCATCCGTGTGCACCAGCCAACAACAACAACTTAAGGATGATTTGAGCATCTAACATGTCACATTCCCTCATTAAAAACGGCTCAACCTTTGTTACGCATTCTGATGAGTTGTTTACTGTAATTATCCTGAATGTTTCCGACAATGCCCAAAACTCTAAAGCCATCGTTTCGCTCGAGGTAAACACCAGATGAGACATCAGAGAGCGGGGGAAGGAAGTCGGCGAAGCAGAAGTAAATACGACTTTAAAACACGACCTCGTCTGTGAACATTTCTGTCTGTCGGAGTGACAGCAGATAGATTTTCACGACTTTGGCACTGGGCTTGTTTTAAGACTCTCTTCCAGGAGGTGTTCACCTCAGTTTTGCCCACCCTTCAGATCTTTAATGAACTCCGGGCTTTCTTCTCCGTCGCTCGCATCTCACATTAATCAACTTTCTGTCTGCCTTATAAATACAGCCATCGTACGTGACAGGCCCCAGAATTTAATCTACAGCGGGGCGAGTGAGACGCCCTTCACAGCCGGCGTGACAGGACCGTCCGTGTGTTGCCCTCCTTCCCTCGAACCACTGAGGCTTGAGCTGGGGGTCACTCGGCTGGAATGGGCTCGCCGGTGCGAGGTCGGAAGTTCAAACAAGCACATCAAACGGTCCCACGCTGAAGCGCTCCGCGGCGAGAGGCTGCATTTGAAGATGGTGTGTGTGTTTAATGGAGGGGACTGCCTCCGTCAGGCCGCCTCAGCAGAAACGCACCTCATGCAGGTGACATCTGCCCGGTCGAGGATGAAATGTAAAGCAGCGAGGACGAGCCGTGATCTCGCTCTGGATGAAACTGTCAATCTCTTGGTTTACTTTGTCGGCGAGGGCGTCCGACTGCTCCGCAGGTGGATTAAGCTCAGTTTGAACATATCTTGCCCCAGGGAGGTTGTGGTGGGGTGGGGGGGGGAGAACTGCGATGAAGTGGATTTGGATAATGGGAATCTGTCCATCACCGTATCTCAACTCGCTGTACGTTCAATTACCGAGCTGCCTGCCTGGCTGCCTGTAATTATTTACTGATCTGGCCGACAGAGCTTTCAAGTTCAAGTGGGTGTGTGTGTGTGTGTGTGTGTGTGTGTGTGTGTGTGTGTGAGGGGGGTGAGTGTAGGGGTGGTGGTGTTAGCGGATTGTGGTGGAGGGTGGGGGTATCCCTTGAGTTTATTACAAGAGAGGGCCGTCGCGTGTCATTGGAGTTCATTGTGCTGCAGAGCCGAAGTCCCCGATGACTTTGTGTCTTTGTGTGACTAAAAATGTTAGTAGCACATGTTTGTTTTAGATGATCGTGAGGGGATACAAGACAAAAAACGCTGAACGCCACAAACCAACACAAACACCCTTCGTTTACTGGTCCGGTGTGCCGCAGTGCATTCTGGTTGTTGTAGGAATACCAGAGCCCCTTTAGTCACGGTGAGGTGAACTGGATGGTCGGCCTCGTCCACTTGAGACTCATTCATTGGTAGATTTTTATTTCAAAAAAGTACATGAAGCTACTGTCTTTGCTCCCTGAACTTATTTCTACCAACTGTCACTAAAGTCTGTACCGAGCGTGGAGATGTTTGCTGCTCCCTCTGCTTGGGATCAGAGACAAGATCGCCTAAATCTTTGGGGAGCTGGTCTCACTGTTACTGTGATGCTGCCTATGATTTTTCATCTCTATGACACTTCTTTCCAGGTTAAATAAAGGAAATAAGAAATAAAAAAAATTGCATCTTCCTCCTGCATAGACAGCCCAGTTTCATGCGAGGCCCATCTTTCCCGCGGTAAAATACTTGTTGATTTTAGGGAGCGCCTCTCGTGAACTTCTGACAAACCCCTCAGGAAGTCCACGCTCGTGTTGTTTGCAGGACTTTGGCAAACAACACGAGCGTGGAAACGGGATTTGGAAGGCAGCCGGGGCTATAAAATGAAGACAGACACATTTGCCCACACAGTCACCACCCTCTGGTCAGGCTGTCAGCATCAATCAGTGTGCGTAATATTTTAATAGGTCGGGGTAATGTATAGCCACTAATCTAGAGACCGCTGACATCCTGCTGGCGGGCGGCCAGGTGGGTTTCCCCTCCCAAAAAAAAAAAAGTCTCCCCCCCCCTATTCTTTCGTCTTTCTTTTCTTTTTCTCTCCTGTGTTCTTTGTCTCCCGCTACATCTCTTTATTCTCGCCCCCCTTCGGTCTCTCATTACGGCCTTATCGCAACTATTAATCTCGCACAAGTACTTCACTCAGCGGGTCTTATTGTGGGAGCCACCTGCCCAGAAGTGGGGGGTAATGAATACGAAGAATCGCCGCCTCGCCACCGCCACCGCCACCGCTTTCTTTTCTTTTCTTTTCCCTTTTTACTTCTTTTGTTTTTGCTCCGCTCTCATTTTTCATCCCCTCTGATTTATGTGCTCTCGCATCTGTAAAACCCATCAGGTTCGTTTTTCACCCGCTGACCCTAAAACCTGAGACCGTGGAACTGTTTACCGGCAGTTCATTAGGATGGCATCGCTGTGTTTCCATTAGACGCAACGTGATGGTACAGCGCTCGGACAGCTGACGTAACTCTACAATGTTTCTTGTCATAACAACTCGTGCCCCCAGACGGCAGCTGGGAAGGGCGGCGAAACTGGATGCCTCCGGTCATGGAGCAAATATCCTCCGGTCTGATTCCTGATAACATCTTTTCTCCTCCAACTCATTTGAGGGAGAAATTTCTCCGTCTCATTTTTTCTGTGCGTGTCACGCCGGCCTCTAAATATGATCCGACAGTAACCAGCAGACAAACAAATAAGAATTTGGCTCTAAATACGTGTCCTTCATCTGATTTCAAAGCGCTCGGAATGAGGCACGTCACCACTGTCGAGTGAAAACTGTCCAGAATTCGAACTTTTCAGGAGTTAACCCAAAGCTGTCTTGTTTCAAGCATGACCACCAAGCATATTTTCCAGTTTATCCAGTGGGATTTCAAAGGGTTTCATAAGACCGAATGCGGTGGAGGTTTCTCGAGCTGCAGGGCGGCACGTTATTCCTCGATTGAAGTGAAAAACATGAAAATCACCAAAATTGCAGTCCCATTTTTTCACGGCCGCTCCTCGTGTCCCCATCTGCAAACTGAATGTTTTGTTGAGGAGAATAGTTTTTTTTTTTATTAATGCTTGTTGACGCCTACACGCTTCTACACGCTGTATGTTGCCCTCTGCAGAAAACCACTAATGCATAATGTGTGTGATGTACATTATACACATGCAGAGACAATCACAGCAGGAATGCGACCGCTTGTGCTCAGGATTCTCCAGGGTGAAGCCTTTTTGGGCAGGAAGCGCTGACTGGCGGCACAGAAACAAGCAGCAAACCCGCTCTCTGCTGCTCTTTAGAGAGATGATACCGAGGCTGAAGATGCTTTAAAACAGCATCGGCTCACTGTTGAAAGTTTAGGGGTGATGTGTCAGATCGGGTCTGCTTCACGCCTCATCCACTCGCTGTCGGAGGGCCACAAGCCGGCAGGGTTCACCAGCACGCTCGGTCTCTGCCCTCCCTTGTTCAGTGAGTCTGTTATCTGTCCAGCACCTGGACCAGGACGGCGGCACTCCCTAAATATGAGGCTAGAACATATGCCGAATTTACAAGAGGGCCCAAATAATTACGAATTTGTCAGAAACAGCGCTTCAAAAAGCTTTCAATGTCCCTCCTCATTCAACAACTCTCAAAATTGAGGGATTTTTTAAAGGAGTCTGGTGAATTTATCTCCCTGGAATATTGAAGAACAAACTGTATTATTTGTATTATTTTAGTTCTATCTCTTGAAGCTATTTGCCAACACAATCGCCCGAACAAATGTTGGCACTGATGCTACTTTAGATTAAATTTAGGTTAGTTTTAATCAAAAAACTCACTTAAATTCACACTCAACTCTCTATCTGCTAACTGCCTTTCGCTACTTAGCTCAGTTAGCCCTGCAGCAACCTTATTGTGCTATAAAACCCATCTCTGCTGATCGAAACAGTTTTTGTACGACACGACACATTTGCTGTTTCCGAGAGACTTCACAATTTTCCGACCCGACGATGTCGTGACTCCGTGTGGGTGGGTGCTTCTGTCTCGGAGGTGGTGGGTGCTAGCTGAAGTCAGGAAGTGGGACGCAGCGTCTGTTTACATCCGCCGAGCTGTGACACAGTGTTTCAGTTAAGGCGAAAGAAGCTGAAGTGCTACTTGGCAACGTGTCTTTCCACAGTATTAACCTGACCTTTTTAAAATGTTAAGTCTTCGGGGGACGTTAACGAGAATCATTCATGTTTTTTCGAGCGAGTTTCTCAATGTTTTCACTCCCCTGCTTCGACGACGCCCCCGTTCTCTGACATTTGCTCTTTGAATGCCACCCACTGACGGTCTCCGGGGCAGAATGCAAATAAGATCCGACGCGTTATTGGAAAGTTTGCAGTGAATTAACTGCACTGATATCAGCTACCCTTTCAGTTGCTGCTCTATATTGGGAAAAAGGGAACTTCGTCTTGCGGAGACTCGGATTATGCAGGAGGAGTTGTATGAATCCCTTTTTTGCATTTTTAAAAAAAAAGTCCACATCTACTTCCGTTGTTTAGAAGAATGCTGCAATGCTGGTTTGTTGTGAAGCTCCAAAAAAAACAAAAAAAAAACCCTTTCACTGTGCAGTTTTGTTTTCCACCGGGCCTGAATCTCCCAGGAAAATGAAGGCTTACTGGCGAACAATCAAGTCGGCAGCCTGGCACCATTTCTCTCTTCTTTCACATCTCCATTTTAGACTAAATGAACAAATAAACACTGAAGAGCGGAAATGATCCTGGTGTCTTTGCGATGGCGGTACCAAACAGCGATACCACTTAGAAAAAAAAAATCTGTGTATTTGCACACTCATCCACATGCTGTGTGCGCTGCTGTTTGTGTGCCTTGAATCTAAAGTCAGACGTTTAAATCTGATCCCTGGGCTGTTGTTTGTCTGAGTGCACTCCACGACCCCATCCCCGGCTGTAGGCACCCTGTCGGCGGGACAAAGAGGGTGCTGTTATATGAGGGGCTTTAGATGTGTAATTACCCCAATCTACTCTGCAGGAAGCTCCATAAACACACAACTACATACCTCCCTGCACCTGAGATTTGCACCGACTCGGGGAACAGAGAAACACTTCTCTCCACCGCATAAACATGAGTGACAGCAAACACTAAGCAAACAATTCCATTTTCTCCTTCAGCTGCAGCAGTGCCATAAAAAACGAGCGAAATCGGACCTCAGGAGACAAAGCAAAAAAGATTATTTTTTTTTTTTTTACAGTTACACACACATTACGCGCTCCATTAACTCTTAGCTCTGGTATGTGAGAATTAAAGTAATTACCATCTTTTCACTGACACTCCCACTGAGGAATGCATCTCCTGATTCGGAAGAATCCAAGTCACTTATTTGCGCGTCTGACGTTCGGCACGATCCTGGCATTTGCCTTGAAATTTGCATTTCGAGCATCGCAATTTGACATTTGCATATTGAGAAACGGGCGACCTTTGTCCCTTTTGACCCTTCGGTGCGATCGTTTACATCCCAGATCCACACGTGAGAGGAAAGGCCAGGCAGGTTAAGAGAGAGAAAGAGAGTGAAAGATGAAAAAATTAAAAGGGTGGAGGGGGGAGGGGGGGGGATGTGCAGCGAAACTGCCACCGCGATAAATCACTGTCATCCTGGAACTCACACACACACACAATTATGATGACCTGCGCTTTTTTTTTTTTTGTCTTCCACACCAATGCAGAGATTAACACATGAATGTTCTGGTGCATCCGTGAAGGGGATAAGCTAGTTTCTTTTTTGTGTGTTGTAAGCGTGAAAGATGGTGAAAGCAGCATTCACTTAAAGACACTTCCTCTGAATGAGAGATCTGACAAAGCTGGATCAACCAGTCGGTTCTGGCTCCAAACAAATCGGCAAACTGTCACACACACGCACTCACACAAAAGAACAAAACAATATCCATAAGAACACACTCTCACACAGGTTTACACACACATACAGTACAGGATGCGCCTGCATTTAAAATGCTTTTCAAAGTAGCCGAAATTGAGGTTGCATGCTCTCACATGCGTGAAAGACACATGACCTCTGGCGAGGATTTGCATTTAAGAGGCATCAAGGTTTGAAGACACAGCCTGACATACAAGCATTTCCAGCGCTCATTCTTCTTTTAATCATTTCTTTCACACCCTGCTCTCTGTGTGGGCAGGGGCAAAGTCAATTATGTGGGCTTAAGGAAGGAAGATTACAGGTTTTTGAATATATGTTTGTCAAGGGGAAGACCGTGCCAGGAACACGAGAAAAACTGTGAATTTGATTTTTTATTTTTTTTTGCAAACACGTAATTTATTTGATTATCTGCCAGCCGTGTTCAATGGCCTAATTATTCAGGAGCGGTACTGCTGCGCTTAATTGCAGGCAGCTCGACATGGTTTCCAGTTTAACTGGTGGTTTTGAGCTGAACGCTTACATAACATCCCAACAAGCTCACGAACAGAATACTAACAGGTTGATATTTAGTGTGTTCATCATGTACACCATCTCAGTTTAGTGTGTAAGCATGCTAATGTTTGCTAATTAGCACCAAACACAAATATCAAAGAAGACTGTTGGGAACGTTTTTCTTTCTCTTGTTTTGTTTTGCAGGTATTTAGCAAACCAAGGTGTCACCATCTTGGGTTTTATAGAGTTAGAGGTGACCATATTTAGACAAGCCACGCCCCAAAGCATTCGCTACGTTATCGTCTACTTTATCATAAATGGGAGCACAGTTTACAAAATAAACATCATGCTGCATTGAAGTAGACTTGAAACTAGAGGTTGAAAACATGAAGTCAAAAGGAAACTGTTTACTGAGGTAATAAATCAAGTCAGAAGTAGGATCATGTTCTCATAAGCTTACATGCAATCAGGCGTCTATTGAAACCAGTGGAGTTTGCCATTAAAAGAATGTAGATTTAAGGCATTTTCACATCAAGTATTGAAGCAATTAAAATAAATAGAT
The DNA here is from genome assembly GCF_900880675.1 of Sparus aurata. Lineage (NCBI taxonomy): Eukaryota > Metazoa > Chordata > Actinopteri > Spariformes > Sparidae > Sparus > Sparus aurata. The sequence goes on along the minus strand of NC_044198.1, from coordinate 23,481,908 downwards.
TGATAAAATGATGGCGCTAAATTCCAGCGGTTATAATCCAGTGCTGCAAAGTAGCAGAGCGCGCTGTCGTGAACAGAAAACACTCAACTCAATAACATCAGTTGCTTCTGTGTTGCATCAAACAGAAGAATGGGCTTGGAAGAGTGACTGAACACCAGGCCTTCACTGGTTGAAAGGTTCAAACTTGTCTCACCTCTGTGGGCGTCGTAAGAAATGTAAGAAATGCAAGAAATGTAACTTCACCCTACAAGTGAGGTAAATGGTGCTGGAGTGCACTTGTATGTCAGCGTATTGCTAGCCTTGCATGGCTCGAGCTTTAGGTCAAACATCTCCAGTTCTTATTTTTGGTATAAGGGGGGAAAAAAATGCTCTGGCTTGTTAACATTCCTTTAACCTGATCACAGTTTTCTCAGGCAGTGCTTGTAAAATAGTGTTAAATAAAAAATTACAATAGCTAAATCTCTTGTTCAATAGCAAGTTTATGCCAACAGTCTGTTTACGGTCAGCCAGAGTCAAATAAGGCCAAAGGTTAGACCACTGGAGGTCAGCCAGAACAAGATTTTCAGGGTTTCTTTAAGTTACTCCTGAAGGATTTAACACATCGGAACAATAACATTCAAAAGAGCTAACAGTATTTATGACTTCAGCTTCAAATTATTCATTTCTTTAATTATTTTATTGTTTTTGAGGTAGGTTTATTTTGTTATGTGGCTCCCTTACATGCTCTTTGCGTTTTCTATACACTTCACAACACCAGGCAGCCATAATGGCACCTATAAGAAAGATTATACAGTATTTTCAATATGTTTTCCGTTAATATAAATATCATCAAATATAATCGCTTGTATATAAGATGTGTGTCTGTCACAGTCAGCAGAACGTCCTCGCAAACGTTCCTCATGCACTGAAAGCGGCATGATTACATGTTTACAGATCAGTTGTGCAAACTGCTGCAGCTCTTCCTCGTTAAAAGTAACACCCATGTGATGCAACACACGCAGGTTTCAGGGCAATAATAATCACTGGGACGACTCGGTGGAGAAATTGGAGCTATGAGCTTTTTAATAATCAAAGTAAAGCTGAGTGCCGGTTTGATCGGCGTTGCAGGAGATTTCAGTTCGTTTGTGAAATGGAGCCGAAGATCCGTGGCGAGAAATTGGGAAACTTTCCCAGTAAATATTTCTCCGCACACCTTTTCATTTTTGAAGGAACGTGTTGTGACGAGACGCGTGACATTCAGAGATGAAATGAAAAGATGAACTCATGCATAAAAAAAGGTAACATGTTTGGTATTTCACGTTTAATTGGATTTGCGTTGCCCCACAGCAGCGTCAGACGTATTGTGCCAAAAGACATCCACCCGCTGCATTAGTGCTCATGTTTTCCCATTAAGCACATTATATATGAAGGTGTGTATTCATCGGTGACTTCAATACTAGATTAATTGATCATTTGCCATAATTGAAACAACACCTTGAGTGTGACGGCATTAATTTGTTTCTATTATGCCTGATTGATATTTCCATTTTCTCTCACCCTGCATCTTTCCCGTCTGTTCCATATTCATGCCGAAGGATCAATCACCACATTTCCGCACAGCGCTGCATCTTCATTCCGCTCAGAGCGTCTGCAGGAGCTGCCCTCTGACCCCCGAGATCAGTCATGTTGCAAGTGGAGTGTGACTGATCCCCCTGCAGCCTCCTCCCGCGGAGACGGTGCTGGATCGGCCCCGTCCGTCATGTCCTCATGCGGGGAGCCCCAACTTAGCCGACGTGCCTCCCGCATTAGCATTCCTCAGCTGGACTTGACATGGTGTCATGCTTCTGAGCGCAAGTTCTACCCTGTCCAAGGTGCTTATTTTCGCCCGCGAGATAATTTTCCTTCATAACAAAAATACACCCAGCTACATTCCTAAATATGAGGTTAGAGCATCACACCCACCCAACAACACAAGCGCTCTCACTGTAATTTAAAAACAAATACTGTACAGCTCTTGACTTACATAACGTCTGCAGGTGGAAGCTTGTTCTTCGCTTGTTAGGAAATTACAAATTAATTGAAAAGCTTGGAAGTCACTGTACAAAAACGATTACTGTAATTGTCAAGTAAATTACTGGATAATAATCAAATGCATTTCACAGCAGTATGCTGAAATTGTTTTACAGTAATAAAGATGAAAATCTGTAATATTGTGTTATGCTGAAAAAGTTGCAGCATGATACCGTAAAAAGCATTTGTAGATATTGTAACTATACAGATTTATAGTAAACACAACCAACGTTTGCTTGTTAGCATTTTAGCCTATTAGCATGTTGTACTCCTTTTAGCATGTAAGCATATTTACCTTGTTTTAAAGTATTTCCTTGTAATATACCAATTTAACTTTTTTTTACGGTCCCTTCAGAAGGCCGAATGAAGTGAAACTCTCGCCAAAAAGCAACCTAGGCTTTATTTGTGACTGAATATGAGTCAAACCTTCGTGTAAAATTAATTTTCAATGGGGTGGGGCACTTTTAGGATAGCATCAAAATCTCTATTTTTAAAAGACTAAGAAGGCTCGACACAACATGAAACTTTGCTTGTAGTATCACCAGGGTCTCTACACATGAACACGAGCATTGAGAACATTGTTTGTGTACACAGAGTTTATGAAAAAGAAGGTTTTTGAACTACTCACCATTGGAGCTGGATCTCCGGCGCGCCACCATCAAGGCAGACAAAAAGTGACCTAACAGGCAGGAGAGTAATGGTGGACCTCCTACCTGTTAGGTCGCACTCGGGGATCGACACTGTTTGTCTGCCATGACGGTGGCGCGCCGGAGGTGCTACTGCTAACGTGAGTTGTCCAAAAACCTTCTTTTTAGTAAACTCTGTGTACACAAACAATGTTCTCAATGCTCGTGTTCATGTGTAGAGACCCTGGTGATACTACGAGCAAAGTTTCATGTTGTGTCGAGCCTTCTTAGTCTTTTGAAAATAGAGATTTTGATGCTAGCGTACCAGTGCCCGTAGCACTCCATTGAAAATTAGCTTGCCCGAAAAACGAAACTACGGTAAATATTAAAAGTGCCTCTTTTGTCATAATTATGCATTTAGACGAAGGTTTGACTTATATTCAATCACAAATAAAGCCTTGGTTGCTTTTTGGCGAGAGTTTCACTTTAAATTCAAATTCACAGCAGCTTACTGTATAATTCCAAATGATTACCTGTCTTGCATTGCAAATGCCAAATTACAGTAGCTTCATGGTAGAATTTACTGTGAAAACCTGCTGTTGTTGCTGCCAACAGTGTAAAAGGTGATGAATTATGACTCATGTCTGTGGAATGATGTTTGCTATACAGAGAAGTTGTCACTCTGCAGCGGTGACGTTCATAAACAAGCCAGCGTTCCTGCAGAAAGTGGAGACGATGGGAAACATAAACAAAGGGAGAGGTGAAAATGTGCGACAGATAAACATGCCGGTCCTCCGGGAGAAAGAGAGCGAGCGAGCGAGCGAGCGAGCGGACAGGCAGGAGGGTGAAAAAAAAAAAAAAAAAAAAAATGCACAGAGCTTGCGATGTGAGGACGAAGTAGCTACATGAGTGCTGACATTCAGGAGAGGTGGATGCGGCACAAGGCTCCACTGTTAGAGGGCAGGACGAGGGGAAGGAGCAGCTGTCCGCCCGGGCAGGCAGCGATACGCCTGCCCCCCAGCTGTCAGGGCCTGGAGAAATGGCCAATTCACACACAGGACATTGGGTCAGTGTTCAAGGACCGACAAGACACGGGAGCTCGCAACACATATACAGGAAGGTGTGTGTTCTTGACGACGCGCGACACACACTGGAGAACATTTAGGAGAGAAAGTAAGAACACGCTTAAAAAAAAACAAAACACACACATACAAGCATGCTCTTTATATGTTTAACAACAGTGAGCAGATTCATAAACCATTAAATTACCAACGTGTTTCTGGCCATCAAGCGTATCGCGTTCCTTATAAAAACAAATCACAGTTGGAAGAATATTTACGCAGAGGGGCCGGCCGGCCATTCCCACAACTCACAGCTGCTTAAATTGTGAAACTGATACCTCAGGAGATCTTATAATGTTTTGTTTTTTTTAATTAAAAAGGTCCCACACAATGTCAGCGCTGAGTTTATTACACACACGCACGTCTGGGACCTTCATCAGGCATCACATTCACAAACTTGGAATATCTTCTTAACCTACAAGAAAAACAACTACTGCAATCATATAATGAATTATTAATTAAATACATACCAAGTAAGGATCCTAATATTTGAATATATCAAGTGAAACCTTTCTACATAGTATAATATTACACAACATATTGTTGATTTTATTTTATTCCTCTATTTAACAAGATCATCTTGACCTCAGACTCTTTAACAGGCTAACTTGTACTTGGTTTGTGCCCGAAATCAATTCTGGATGTTTACTATTATATTACGTTTGTACTCTACAACAAGTAAATAAAAAATCTGAATATTTCTGTTTAAAATCTACTGAGCAAGTTCACAGATCGTACATACAAGTGTCTCATTTTAAAGAGACTCTATTTATGATTTGTGGTGGTTTGCATGTATTAAATTACTTGTGAGCAGAGTGTTACGTGACGTGAAGAAATGAGACGTTCCTCGTCTCTCGCAGTTGCCAGTGGACGATTTGTTGAAGTTGTTTTATGCTGCTGGACTGTGGATTCCATTGTGAAGGTCCTGAGTTGGATTCTCTGCAACAGACCAAAGGATGTGACTATATGCACGTTCTCGACATCTTCAGTGATCATCTCGGCTCCGCTAACAGAGATGAGAGCAACAGTAGCTAACATAAGTTAGGAAACGGAGACCGCTAATATAAACTAATGACCCGCTTCCAGCATGATGCAGAACTCCACACGGCCCCTTTAAGTCTCATCCTGGCTCTGATCAATATGCTTATTCATTTTCCCCAAACAAGGGCTGTCACGATATCTGATTTTCACTACAAGATTACTGTGGCCATAAGAATTCATGGTTTGATATTATCACCGTATCAGTAGAAAGCTTTGAAAAGAGAACACCGTCAGTCACATTCATCTTTAACTTTGTGCATTATCAGTGATGTGCACAAGGGCCCTATTGTTGAAAAACGCGCGCTAAAGTGCCCTCCTGAGAGCCAAAACGCACGCTAAAGTGCCCTCCTGAGAGCCAAAAAAGCATGCCAAAGTGCCCTCTTGGTTGGCAAAACACACTGAACTGCCCCCTTGGCTGGTTAAAACATGCTAAACTGCCCTCTTGGGAGCCAAAGCACGCGCTTAAGTGCCCTCTTGGGAGCCAAAACACGTGCTAAAGTGCCCTCTTGGGAGCCAAAACGCGTGCTAAAGTGTCCTCTCGGGAGCCAAAACGCGCGCTTAAGTGCCCTTCTTTTCGCCCCTGCCCTTCAAAAAGTCTGCGTACACCACTGTGTATTATTAAAGGGTTAAGGTTCATTTTCATGGTTATCATTAACACCATAAATCGTGACATGTCTACCCAAAGTACTTTCTTTCGCTGTAATCCTTCTGTGAACAGGAAAAGTTACCCGCTCTCATACATTTTAAACTTTAGACAGTTTGACAGGAAACCCCGAATCAAATATTGACACTTCTAGACAAATAAAGCCCCGTTTTTTTTTTTTTCATCCGAAACAGAAACTCCTCAAGTCTAATTTCGTGGTTTCCTGACAGTTGTCAGGGGCTCACACTCAGACACTTGTTAGTTTTGACAGGAGGCATTGTGGTGATGTGAACAGTGACAGAGGAGAGAGAGGCGAGAGAGCAGAGGACGCGAAGAGGAAGAGGAGGAAGAAGAAGAAGAGCTGCAGCTCATTCTTCTCAGGGCGGAAAGCTTGAGCTGGAGGGCAGACATCCAGCTGGGCCTGGAGCACAATGTGCACATCAAGTAGGGTTTTTTTTTTTAAAAACAGAAAAGAAGGGTAGAGCTGAGTGTCATCGGGTTTGCAATTACCTTAGAAGATGGTGAATGTGAGGGTGGAGCCAATGTGTTCATAGAGAGGAACCCAACAGAGAGAGAGAGAGAGAGAAAGAGAAAGAGCAGTGGTGAATACAGAAATCATCTTCTGAGCTGTGGAGTTCACGAAGTAGAAACAGAGTGAAACAGAGATCGAAAATGCCAGATATGATGTGATGAGACTGATTTGTAACGGCCGTGTCGGTCTGCAGAACTCGAGATATTCAAAAAAACTTCTTGCAGCGTGAGAACTTGAGTCAATCGCTTGTTTGGCGCTTGCTATATTTTCGCTCGTGGATTCAGATCACCTGTTGCTCATCCTGTGGAGATTTTGCTCCTGATTGACGATCGAGAGCAGCTTGGGGGCGATCGCCTCTCAGCCAATCAAGGTGCGAGGATGCGGATTCTGTGAAGGCATAAGAGAGGTGCAGAGCGGCAAAAATCATGAGTCGACCTCCGATTTGTTTCAATCGTCACGTAAATCAGCATCACATCAGTTTGCTGATATAATATAAATCCTCTGAGGACACATGTTTCCTCTCAAACCTTTAAAGTTATAGTTTTTTAACCTACATTAGGCTGACTCGTGGTCTAGAAACACCACATCCATTTATTTCAATTAACCCCCATCATCTCGGTCAGCCGGCTCCTTACCTGGCGGCCCCTAAATAAGCCATGAGTCATGCCCCGCTCCTCCTCCTCCTCCGCTGCAGAGCCGGCTGAAAGCAGCTGTGTGTTGCTCCAACGAGAGAAAGATGAGCGGATAAAGCCGCTGCTGTTATCTCAAGATTCATCGGCCCATTCTGAAATCACACAAGAATCCCAAACATCCATAAAAGCAAACAGAAAAACACAGCAAAGTATTTCCCCCCCCCCCACTCCTTCTGAATGACTCAGATTACGTCCTGGCAAATCCCTCATTGTGTTAATCAGCGCTCGCCAGATGATTGTCTTCCCGCTACATCTATTCGATTGTTTTTTATTTCAATTTAAAGTGACATGTTCGTTACATCCTTATCTGCCGGGCCGTTCTTTGGCGTCTGCTTCACTGTAATATCAATGAGGTTATCAGTCCACCCACAGGATTGCAGATATGAAGATTAACGGTTGCTGATTGCGTAAAGATTTATTTTTTTTTATTTTTTCCTGCTATCGTTATTAGCCGGTCCTCCTGTAAACAATCTGTGATCATTTCAGATGGAAAGCCTCGGGCAGCCGTGTGAGTAATAATGTGATATTTATTGCAAAAAGTAAATTGGAGCTGTTGATCTGTTCAGAGAGAGGATTGATTTGACGAGAAGCACTTCAGGTGTTTTTGGAGATGCTCTTTTGATGATCAGTTTTTTGGGGGGATTTTACTGTAGAAATATCAGAGCTACTGGTAGCAGATCACAGCTTGAAGTGTCTCCCAGAGGAAGAAGGTCTGTCAGTGAAACGTCCAGCGTAGAGGAAAAAACTGAGGTCAGGCAACCGTGGATGGATGGATGGAAGGAAGGAAGAGATCAGCTGGCAGGAGCAGAAAGATAAATGGCTGTGGTTTGGGAGGAAAGAATGGAAATCTCCTCACCATTTTAAATACCAGGCATGCTCGGAGAGGAACCGTGAAGTGCAGCTCTGTGTAACATCTGGGCTGACGGGAGTACAAAAGTTCAGGAATTAAAGTGGAGAAAGCTTCAAAACACGAAGACAACGTCGCAGAGGATGAATAGGGTCAAAAATGAGAGGTTGAAACACAAACTGCTGCTGATCAGACGCACACTAGATCTTTTGATTCGCACACAAAAGTTGATCAGTTTCTGTTGTTGCCCTCCTGATGCCGTGTTTTGACCTGATGTCTGCTTCTGTTGAGGACGAGCTGGTGTTCCTTATATTCCAAACTTCACAGCTCATCTTCCGGTTCTATTACGGCTCCTGAAGAGCACCTACTTCGCTGCATTGTTGACTTGCAGGTGTTTACTGTAGCATCTTTCAGTACACCCAGAGGAAAAATGTGCTGCTCACAATAGTCTTTTATTTGCATATGAATTTTTTTGGGGGGGGGATAACTGAATTCTGACATTTTTCGTACCCATTTAATGTAAGAAATTATCCATCCGAGTTTGAGAATAAAAGAACAAACACAAGTTCTGTTATTCTCTGTCAACTGCACTCACTGCCCTTTTTCGGTGAATCAGTCCGAGGTCGTGCTGCTGAATGTTTGTCTTTCTACAAAGTGCTGGTTTAAAAAAAAAAAAAATATGGTTATTAACTGAGGTATGAGTCTTTTTTAACGCGTGAGTCACGGTCAGGAGCACTGTGCAAAACTCTCTTTCAGCAAGTTTATCTGCAGGAAACTGCCAGTGGCAAAAGCAGAATTATGAGTATTTTTTTTTTTTTCTTTTGTATGGATTTCAAAACCTCACAACTGACAAACTCCACTCCTTTTCTCTACAAAGCAGTCGACAGCGCACTGTCAGCGTTTTTTAAGAGAATGAAAGTCAGTCGATCGGTTGGTAGCTCGGTTTCTTGAGCTCTTTGTAGTCCAACGCTGGGCTCCACATCTTCCCCTCAATGCACACTGATGTGGTAAATAATGGACAACGGTAAGCGCCAAAACTGACTGCCCAAGGCTGGTTTGGAACAGCGGGGGGGGGGGTCTCAGGCTGGCAGGAGGCTTAAATCAAGAGAGCAGTGTCGACTCCAGCTCCAATGTGCTGCTGATTCTGCTTTGTGGCTGTGATAAAAAGCCTCCAGCCAGTCCAACAGCACCCAGGAAGACACAGAACAGAACTGACAACGGTGGTGTGAGCGGGGGAAGTTTTTCCTTCCCCCGAACTGTTCACCAACTTCACTCGCCTGCGTGCTGCACTGTGGAGTTTCCTTCAGTCAGCTGTAACACCTGGAACAAGGGTCAAGTAACCTCTGAAAATCTCTTCTTTTTTTTTTTTTTTAAAGGGTTTTTATCTCTGTCCGTGTTGGAGGCGAGGAACAGATCCAATCAGCCGACCGCTGGCGTTCACTTTCAGTTAAACTAGATTTTACCGCGACCTCTTGTGAGCCAATTGCGGTGTCAGAGTTTTAAAAAATGTTCCTTTTTTCTGCTGCTGTCAGCTGTCGTTTCAGTGTCAGATGGCTGCAACCCTTCCGCCGCCCCGCTCACCCCTGGTTTTTCATCACCGCCGGCCTTTTTTCCCAGTCGGTCCTCCCAGTGATCCCATTAGAAGTCCCGCTGCACTGCTCATCCGTCCAGACTTTCAGCATTAATCTCTTCCCTTCACCACCACCATTAATAACTGGACTCTACTGGGAGATATTCCAGTACAGCTCACAGCATCACTACCTCCTTTTTTTTGAAATATGACGTCATGATTCAACTCTCTCGCAGGAGGTGCCGGGGAAAAATTTACATCATGTTGCGGTGGCCAATCACGTAAGCTGGCAATCAGACTGGCTGCATGAATCTCCGAAAACATGCACTTAATTGGGCCTCAAGCTGCAGTTAAAAACACGCTTGTCACCTGTGGATGACGCCAATAATTGTAGGACTGTGGCAGTGTCTCCTTTTGGCGAACTGATCGGCAAACATGACAACAAAACACAGCTTGAGTCATAAGGTCCTAAAACTACAATCCCCAGTATATTAAAGTAGAAAATGCTTGAACACGACCACTCGGTATTTCTCGCCGTTGTATTCGATTACATAACGCATCCCTGTAATTCGCGTCCACCCACTTTAATTTCTGCGCTGACGTGTACACAGGTGTATGCGGCGTCCCTCGCATGCCTATCAGCTGGCACCGACAGAAGCATAAACAGTTTGCTTTATGACCAAAGAATTTGACAGATGTTTTCCAATTGCAAGACAAGGCAAGCTCCGTTGAGCTTATCAGGAAAAGCGTGGGGGGGAAAGTCCCCCGTCGCACGGTTACACTCCTGGCATCGGCATCAGTATGGATGTAGTCTGCGAGCTGGTGACAAGGGAAATTGCCGGTAAACAAACAACTGAATCTTCGCCTGATAACACATGAAAGCGGTGTGTGTGTGTGTGTGTGTGTGTGTGTGTGTGTGTGTGTGTGTGTGTGTGTGTGTGTGTGTTCATACCTCTCTGCGCTGCGGTTTGCTTCCTTATCTCCCATCAGCACATGAGAGGATTCCCGGCGAGCAGCCGTCCCTTTGAAATCCTCCCCGGCATGTTTGTTTATGTCAAGCACTCGCGTGTTTCAGGGATTACATCTTTTCTTTCCCTTTTTCCTGAATTCCCCTTCTCGTCCGCCTCCGAGGAATTCAGCCGCGACTCCCCTCCACCTCCTGAGAGACACGCACACACATTCACTTTGGCCCTGTGGCGAGGATTATCGGAGGTCATTAGGACAATTTGGTGCATAACAATAAATGTAGTTTGGCATCGGAATCAGCACTGCAACATGACAAAACAAAGTCGAGACAGTTCATCACACTAGAATACAATCTGAGCGTTGATATCCAGGGAGATGACTTCTGACTACCTTCCTCTCCCTCGCCAGAAAACAAAATGTCTAACATTTGTTGCACCGCTGCTTCTTCGACTCTTTCAATCAACCTTTGGACTTAATGGTCAGGCTAATTAGGTCTTCAGAGAGTACTGTTGTCAGACCAGTCAGGCTTGTCACTAGAAAGGAACCCAGAGAGACCATTAGAGCCTCGATTGATGTCCGCTAGACAATCGCTGCAAGGGTTCTTCATTTTTGACTAAATGAGCCCCGGTAACCATCCTGTTCTGTTCCAGATATAAGACAGAATGCTCCGATCACTGCTGCTGTTCCCGTATGGCCGAGCAACCCCGGGTCCTCCATATACGACTAATTTGCATCAGAAAATATATTTTGAAGGAAACACAAACACAACATGATGAGAAAGTATCTACATTAAAAGTATCTTTCAAACCCTGAGATGTTAACGCAAAATGTTCACGTTTGAAAGAATTTGCAATAGATGTTTAAGGAAGGTACCATGTTCACCATCTTGGTTTAGCTTGTTAGCATGCTAACAGTTGCTAACTGGCACCAAATGTATATCGTCCTTGGCATGACCCATTGGTTTGTGGGCTACAGCTGTGAAACCTCGAGGTTGGCGTTAAACGGTGGTCGCCATCTGAGTTCTTTTGGACTCAGAAGTGACCCCTTTAAGACGAGAGGGTTAAGTTGAGGAACATATCCTGGTGGCGTTCCCAATGCGAGAGGAAATGTCAGAGGGCCACTAAATTTGTTACCATGCATCGTCTTGGAAACATAAATATCTGTGCTAAATTTCATACCCGTCCATCTGATCTTCGTTGAGATATTCCAGTTTGAACCAAAACCCTGAGCCAACCTCAGCCTCCTGCTTATGACTTGCGAGCTTTACTTCCTACATTTTTAAATAGATGCCAGTGAAAGTAATCCAGGGCCTAATTATGTTTCCTCCAAAAAGAACTTGGCAAAGCAAATTAGTGGGATAGAAACATGTGTTTTCGGAGATAGGCTGCCCAAAGGGATGGACAGAAACATATTGCGAGGATGCTGCAGCTCGGTCGGTAATGACGCCTAATGTGATTCTAGTTTTTTTTTTTTTTTTTTTTTACATAATGCAGTCATTTGCAGAAAGTCTACCCAGGTCCAACAAGCTGGTCTTGGCGGAAATGAAACTGTTGGGAAAAGTAATGCACTCGAGTAAATGCACACAAATGTCGAAACAGAGCCGCGTGTCGTCGTTTGCTAATGGATCTGTGAAATTATCCACATTTAGGAGGCGACCTTGATCACAGGGTGAAATCTCTCCCCTGCCTGTCATTACTGGGGCCATGAATATGCATGACGAATACATTTATATTAGAAGCGACGAAGCCAGCTGACTTTCAATATAAGGTGCAACAGAGACGGGTTTACATCATCATGTGAACGCACACTTATCTGCTAAGTGACTGCTGGTTTCTGGTTTTGACAAAGACAGGTGCACATCAGCGCGCACGCCTCTCCTCACATCGAGCCTCGTAAATATTTCACGTGATGACAGAATCAAAGTTTCCCTCTATGTCACGGGGAAAGAATGTCGCTGAAAAAGTCAAGTCTCGACATGTGTGCGCTGTCAAATTCCTCCTCTGGAGCAGGACGTGCTGGAGACAGTCGGGGGTTATATCACAGTTAGCCCAGGTTTGAACCCTTGTTTAATGAAAACAGTCTTATTGATACGATATTCAACAGACTCAGTTTATCCCATGAGCTGTTCTCTGCTAATGACTCACTCTGAGTCATGCAGCATATGGTCCTACTGTAGAGGCGACGTTGGGGAGGTCTGAAGTCCTGCTACACTGTGAAATAATTAATGCATTCGGCTTCCCTTCTCTGCCTGCCGTTATATCGCGGATAATAACCCCCGTCCGAGGTGATGAATGTTCGATGAAGACGTTTCGAATGGATCAACGTTTAGGAAACAAACTTTCCTGCTGACTCTGTGCTGCAGAGAGCGAGTGAGAGTCGTCAGCGACGGCGTTTTTCTTTTCCTCTCCGCAGCACACGGACAAAACTGTCTCTTTCAGAATAAAGCGACGACAACAATGATTTATATTGTTTTGATCTTGAAAGCTCGCATCAACAGCAGACACTGTCTTGGAAAATCGGAGAATTGTAATTGATTCGTTCTTCATAAACCAAGATCAGGTCGTGATTCTGGCTGTTTGATGGCTACCTGTCCGTCGTTTTTGAAGGAGACGATGTGTCGGATTAGTTCTTGGCTCTGACTTACAACCACAAACACTCCAGGAAGACTCAAGTCGGTCCAAGAAATACTCAAGCCTCCAGGTTTTACCGTGCAACAGAGTCCGGCTCGCTGTTTGCCCTCGTTTCCAGTCTTTGCGGTATGCTAAGCTAACTGGCTACTGGGTGTAGTTAACGGACACATGTGAGAGAGAGGCGCCAGTCTTCACATCCAACCCTCCCTTGTCTGAACAGTACACATGGCTGCACGCCGTTTGCCAGGAGAACAGTGTTAATAAAACGAACCCCACGCCCTTCCGTACGAATTTAATTTACCATTTATCATTTAAAGGCACGTTTTCTACTCTCAGGATAAGCGAGGCCCGTTAACAAATTGGCAAATAAGTTTCGAATGTGCACAGATAATTTGTCTTCCTCTGAAGCAATCAAAAGTAAATATTTCATTTCTTTCCTCTCTTGACATTAAGTATGAGCTGCAGAGCTTCCAGCGTCTTTCCTCCGTCCTCTTTTTTTTTTTTTTTTCTTTTCTTTAATTCAGCAGAATTAGAAGTAGAGGCTTCTGTAATGGCCCCCCGGAGGCATGAAATTATGAGAGTCAGAGAGAGCAAGGTAATTACCATCAAGACTTTGGGCCTCAACCAAGAGCACATTAGCCACTTCAAACGAGAGAGAGAGAGAAATGCAAACACAGGACGAAGATACAGCTACTTCGTTGCTGAACTGAACCCTCTGACTGCCTTTTTGAAAATGTTTTATCATACCTGGGGGCTGTGTTTGTGGAACAACATTGTTTAAAAGCTATTCTATTTTTGTTGAAAGACTCATTTCTGCTTCCTTTTTAATATACTGCAATTATAATTTTGTTTTATCTGCTCAGGAAAATGTCAAAGGCAGGTAGAAAAACTATACTGTAATTTGATGTGAGAAAATAGCAGTCAAGTTACTGTCATTCGAGGTTTTTTCACTCATGGCGTCGACATCATGAAGTAACCTGCGCTCACCATTGCGACATATCAGTGCTTTCGGCCTCAAAACAAGAAGTGAGTCAACATTAGTAGAGTTTTCCTCTGAATCCCCTGTTACATTACATAACACAGCATATACTCAGCAATGTAGGCGACTTTTAAAGCAGTGTATTGCAAACTGAATTTCTGTGGAGAGCATCATGGTAACAAAAATGAACCGCTAACGGTCACAGCTTGGTTGGAATCGGAAGACAAAACTAGCCCACTAGGAAAAGATGACCAGATCCATGTTCAGGCAAATCCACCCTTCTTCTCATCCTTCCTTCGGTTGGGAACACAAACCTTCTGTCTGTCTGTTGTTGTGTTTATAACACATACATGTAGAATTGTGGAAAAAAAACAACCTCCCATTTAGTAGACTACTGTAACGCTGTTTTGCTGTGAAGCTCCAGAAATATTTTGTGGACTATGATGATGATAATGATTTGAATATTTCATTTTTGGGTGAACTTCTAGTGTACAATCTGTGAGCAATGTTGGACTTTGGCGTATGAACTTCACCCAGCGTTTAAAACCATGTTTGGGTGGCAGTGCATCAGCCCGAAGAGACTTTGCTTGGATTTCTTTGTAACAGAGCAGTTTCACGTTCAAGACCTGCATGGATCAGTCTATACGAGTGTGTCTGAGCCCTGCAGAGGTGCCCTCGAGCAAGGTATCGGATCCCAAAACTGCTCCGAGTGCCCCCAATGGGGCAGCCCCCTCAATCACGGGTCCTGTTTGTGCATATAAGTGAGTTTCAATCTGTTATTCATTTTACAAACAAACGGAATTTCTCCATCTCTTGTCGTCTTTGTTTTCTTCTTCTTCATGTTATTTGTATGCAGATTAAATTGCCTGGGCTGGCTCTCCAGTCTGCACACCTCAAGGGCAAACACGGCATCTTTATTTATTTGCAAAACACACTTTTCCCCTTTTTTTCTTTTTGTGCAAACAAAGCAGAATTCTCTCTCCACTGTATCTGAAGCATACTTGCAAAGTTAACAATGAAAGACTACTGTGTAAAAACTAATGGCGTCCTCCATCTTTTCCCTCTGACTGCTTTATGGTTTAAGTATTCTATGTTTTATTAGTTTTTCTTCAACTATCTCAGTGCCTCATTTGTACAGTTCACAGTCAGCATTGATTCTGTGATGCAACCATCGGGCTCTCGCCGATCAATAGTTCTCAAGAAGGCATCAACTAGATGCTGTGTGTGTGTGTGTGTGTGTGTGTGTGTGTGTGTATATATATGGAGATGATCTCACAGCTCCCTGCTGCACTGCAGGCTACGACTGGCTCCGACTCCCCGCACAGGCAGAAGGAAAAATAATCCATAAACAATACAAACATGCCCACGAATGATTATGCAAAGACTACTCGATCCTGACCCCAAAGGTAACTATTAAAAATGAAATAGTGCTTTGCTACTCTTAGTAAAACTGCCTTCACAAGGGAGCAGAGATTGTAGTAGTAAATAAAATGTTGGTGGGCGCCTGGAGACTACGCGCCGTGGTTATTAGTTTGTTTCCCAGACTGTCTGCGAGCGAAGACACTTCCTCCCTTTTACTCCCTCACCAATAACTGCGGGTCTCTGTGCGCGGCAGAGAAGCTCATTACTGCACTGAGCTGCCTCTAAATTTGAATAAATGTAAATACGGCACTGTGAAGCCCTGCAAATGGTCAAAACGGGCGAAGCTACTCGGCCAAGTGAAGGGAGAAATCTGCACTATAAGCGCCAAACAGCCTCTTAAAAAACGATGTGTAAAAATTCCCATAAACGGCTGATGTGTTGTTAATTATGAATAATGAAGCGGTCATACCCATGAGCGCCTCCTTTATATCGCACTAAATGAAAACCTAGCTTTTATTGCAGTTGGAGGCAGAATCTCTCCTGTCTCATATCCTCTCTCAGGGGTTTAGGGCCGTTCTGCTTCGAAGATTTAATTTTCACAAGCATGAAATTGGACCCCTGTCCGGCCGTACTTGCTGCAGCGGAGCGCCTTGACCCAGAGTTTTAAGTCGGTGAGCCCAGCAACAACAGAAATGTGAGCCAGGGTCACACAGCACGGTATAAACAACACTGAACAGCCCCAGAGTGCTCCTAAAGGGGCAGCCCGCTGACCCCTAGTGAACCCAGCGGCTGCTTATTGGGATATTGATCTGTTTCTAATATACTTTATTCAAGATCTAGATGGAAAATTCTTTTCCAGCGGCCCTGCTGAGACATTGTTGAACAGAGGTTATAGGAGGATGCAATTACAGAAATGCACCAATTGGAGTAATTGTGCTCCTGATTGTTGGAGCTTTTAGGGAACTTATTGTACGTATTGTTACGTTCCACCTCGCTGATTGCTTAACTACAGTATTATCATGTGAGAAACAAGCGCCTGTATCATCATGGTAATGTCACAAAAACATCTGTATTCGGATCATCTGAATACTGTCTGTGTATGACATCCCACACCTGTTTAGAGAAGGAAGAAGGAGTTATTTACAGAGCTTTTATTTGGTCAGTTTACACTGTTATGGTCTCTTTCGGATATTTAAAAAGTGGAAATGGAACAAGATGTGGATTAATTGGGCCATTCTTGATAATGGGAGGAAACCATTGAGTGCCTGATTTACAGGGAAAAAAACAAAAATTAGGTCATTTTGCCAAATTCCTTTAAAAATGGAGCACTGTGAGGAGATCAAGATGTGAATAAAAGTGTATTTCAAAAGTTTATCACAAAAAATGACAGAACGATTAACTACTGGTTGTGAGGTAGCGGTGTAACTATTACATTTGGCTGTTCATATGTGTTCACAGCACATTATCTGTGCATATCTGGATAACGTCATATTGATTTATTACTTCTGGAGCGAACTTGAAAGAGTGTTACACAACCCAGAGATTTACAGCCGCGTGAATCAGAGCATCAGGCGCAGCACTCGTCTGAAGAAGAAGTGTTTTCTTTGAATTCCTGCGGAAACGTGGATAAAGATATCCACTGACTGGTATGATAGTCAAGGTGACACGAAGGTTTTTGTTTTACAGACATCAATGTGAAGCGCAAGACAAACATTTGAAAGCAGTGAGGACAGATGGATCCGCACTGCATGAAAGCAGCTGCCAACTGAAGGAAGGAAATTAAGAGGCTTCTTTATAATGAACTGCATTGTGTATATTTTAATTGGACCTATTTGTTTGTGTATTATACTTGAGAGAAACCCATAGAGACCTGCACAACTCAGAGGAATTCACAGAATGAAATCTGGAGTATTGTACGGTGACAAGCCAATCTTAATACTGTGACAAAGTCCGTGTAGAGAGGAGGTCATTCAGGACTTTGGCCCTGAAGGTCGCTGCTTGTGAAACCAAAAATCAAGAATGACTAAGTTTATCTTGCATTGGTACACATCATACTTAACTTGTGTCACAAACCTGACTTGTGGCATAATGTCAGTTAACGTAATTTGACTTGATTTAACATAAGGAGACACATCATATCAAGATGTAATATATCGAGACGTCCCGTAAGAGGAAGCAACGTATCGAGACGTCCCCGCAAGAGGAAGCAATGTATCGAGACGTCCCCGTAAGAGGAAGCAACGTATCGAGACGTCCCCGCAAGAGGAAGCAACGTATCGAAATGTTGCGTAAGGGGACTTTTTCTAATCCTACTGAACTCATTTTGGTGCCTAAACTTTACCAAATTGCAAGGGTTTTCCAACAATAACCACATGTTAGAGAAGCTTTCTAGGGGAAACGCTTACCATTTCTTTGTCTGAATCTGAACAAGCCTGCGGGGGTGGTAGTCAAGCTGGATCCGAACTCAGCAGGTGTTCAGTTTTTTTTTCCAAACCTGATGAAATTTGGATGAATCATTGCTGCCTGGAAAATAATAACAGCTTCTGTGTTTCGGCCAAAGGATTCTCACATGAATAACAAAACAATTCTCAAATTTTGTCTGAATCTGGCCCAGCACGATGCGACCCAACATGCTCAGGGCGGCAGTGGCGTGCGCAGACTTTTTGAAGGGCAGGGGCGAAAAGAAGGGCACTTTAGCGCGCGTTTTGGCTCCCAAGAGGGCACTTTAGCGCGTGTTTTGGCTCCCAAGAGGGCAGTTTATCATGTTCTAACCAGCCAAGGGGGCAGTTTAGTGTGTTTTGCCAACCAAGAGGGCACTTTGGCACGCCTTTTTGGCTCTCAGGAGGGCACTTTAGCGCGCGTTTTGGCTCTCAGGAGGGCACTTTAGCGCGCGTTTTTCAACAATTGGGCCACGAGGGGGGGCGACTGCCCCTCCTGCCCCCCCCTTGTGCACATCACTGCAGGGCGGGTATCCATGCTCTAGTCTTCACTAACTGTGCATTCAGGTATTCTCACACACTTTCTAAATGATTTACAGGGTCGAGAGTATTCGACCGACCGAGTGTCGTCCCAAATCCATCATTGCGTTGACCGAATATTCTCATTTGGGAGTTTTGAAATCCAAAACGTAAAATCTGAAGCTCAATTCTGAGGCTAGTTTGTGAAGAAATTATGAATATCGAAACTTCTGCAAAAACGAGACCAATTTCAGGCTTAAACTCACAACTTCAGAGTTGGCTTAACAGATACAGATAATGGTGTGCACGCTCATCCTTCATAATTTAGATCATAAAACTTGGCATCTCCTAGTCCCTTTAATATCAGGACCACACTGATTTATTCCTCCAATAATTTAAGTAACTTTTTGGCCATCACTGAGCTTGGCTATGACAATATAAATTGTGCAGAACTCCAGTAAAATAACTCATATGCATCTTAATAATTGAAGGCCCTAAGCCCTTAGAGGTTTTAGCTAAATTATAGTGTTTTATTTGCAAAATACACTTCCATAAGTTGGTATCAGTCTCAAAACAAAATAGATTGCTTTTGCTGAACACAGTGATTAAACACTGTGAAACTCCTCGCCAGTAAGTATAAGTAACTGGCCTGAGGGAGCAAGGGCTCTTTGTTTTAATAAAGTAATGCTGCTCCTAAATAATTTGTACAGATGGGAGGTTTTTCCTTTTCATTATTAAAAGTCTGGCAGTATTGCTGCTGGACATTTCATATTAGAAAAAGTTTGTAATACTAGGAGGCAAGTGTTTTTGCTTCAATTTTCAAATCTCATTCCTACTTCCCCCCTTTAATAAACGGCTTCGGCTGTTTCAATCACTTCCACGGCAGTGAGTCAAGATGTGGTGAGGCATGCTAAGAGAAATCATTGAAGGGAAGGCTGTGGAAAAGTAGTTGGACAAATGTGTGGGGAGATAATTTATTTGTCCGCTGTCACACCACATTCATAAGAACATGAAAAGTAGGAAATGACGGGTCCTCAACTCATTTCCACGGCGCTTTCGCGAAGATTAGGAACTGAGACGGACAGATTTTCGGGATTTATCTTTTGAAAACACTTCACTGGCTCAGCACGACATTCAGCTTGGGGAGACGGTATTCAGGTTTTTCCCCTCAAGTAATATGAAAGGTGTCAGTCAAAAAGTGAAACAGCAGCTAATGGAGATATGTGCAGGTTGTTTTCCTGAGAATCCTACGATTCACGGAAAACAAAAAAGCGCAAAATACACTTGTATGTCTGGACAGAATTGGCGTGTTTGGACACTTTGGGATAAAGCCGAACCCTGTGTTTGTTTCTGTTAGCGCACACTGGTTCCATATGGGATGTTCATGATGCTTTTAAATTATGTTGAGGAAAAAATGGGCTCAAATTTCTCCACCGGTAATCTCACAGTAATAAACAGCTGCTGGTGGTGACCTGCGCTGCTTCGGGGGGGAAGGTCACATCCTTGATTTTTTTTGTTGTTGTCTTTTCCACTTTCAGTTCCCACCCGGTGTAACGCAACGCGTCCACATGTGTGAGCGTCGTGCTTATCTGTACCTCCTACAGCTACTGTGGTGGGAACAAAGCGATAATATTGGAGTGATTACATGTGGATGAAATGACATCATCATATGTGCTTTGTATTATGTTTTTTTTCTCTTTGTGTTGGGAGGGATTATTTTTCTTCCAGTGAGCTGAGAGGTGATTGACAGCAAACAGAGCGTAACGTATTTGCGTGCAGTGACATGAAAACAGTTCAGGTACAATGAAACGACAGAACCGAAATGGGAAAACCCAATTATGGTTTTGTGTTTATTGTGGGGGATTATCTCGCTCTGTGGATGTTGTTTTTCTTTACTGTACAGCGGCAACCTATAAGCCATGTCCACACTAATGCGGATAAGGGCTCTGCCCACACGCCGTGGCCCCTCAGATGGATTTCTTAAAGTTCAACATCCACATGAAAATGCCAGAAGCCGCCTTCTTCCTCTTCTGCTCCTTCTTCTTTGCGTTCCAACAACATTGTGCCTTGACCTAGGATTGCTACCAGCCTCGGGCTTTCTCTGTGACCACTCATTTTTAGTTTTAATAAAGCTGAACACGACCCAATCACCGGTATTAATGTTCGACGTGTATGTTTCTGCAAACGGTGGATATGTTGAAACTGAGGTCCAATTTTCAATTTGATGTTGTGACAAGAGTTTCTGGTCTGGTTAGGGACAGGCATACAAACCATTTGGTGAAGGTTAGGAAATGTTCTTGACTGAATAGGTTGATAGCCAGTGAGTCCCAAAACAATATAACAAGCAATATTATGCCGTCCAGTAGCCATCGAACAGGACCTCTGTCGTACCGAAATGTGGTTCGGTTCAGGCACTGAAAGTACTTGGTTAGGTTTAGGAAAACATTTTGGTTCCATTTAAAATAACTACGTTTCGTAACATTATGCAACTTCAAGAACATACCTGCTGTATCTTCCGTTACGTCGTGTACTTTTCAAGGTTAGTAAGAATCAAATAACTCAGAACTGACTTTTGGCTCCACTCCACACGAACTGAGATCTCCTCGGTGAAAGTCCTGATCATGTTTAAACCCAACCCTCCGTCCCCGATCTCCTCTCTAAGTGGACTTTGTTGCTCTCTATACTACTTCGCCCGACTTCCTCCTTTGCTGCTGTAATGATTACTTTAGCCTTGAGAGGTCGCCGCAGAACAAGTGTCATCATTTTTCAGATGTGGACGGATTAGTTTCATCTTATCAGGTTCTGCCGCCATTAACACGGTTGGAAAATATCCAAACAACTTGTAAAGTATTCAGTGGTTTCATGCTAACAAATGTTTAAACACAGACTCAAACGGTGGTCTTTGGCTTCCCAGCCTTCTCGCCCAGCTCTTAACTCACCTCCATCCCCTCTTTCCCCCTCAGACATGGAAGTCATCGGAACATGTCTACTTACATTCACTTTACATTCGTATAACCTATGAATTCAACGTATCTTTGGTTTGCAGAAACGTACAATGCCAACATTTTATTCTGCAGGCTGGGCTGGAACATAAATGCCGTCACTGACACAATATTGTGCTTGTGTTTTCAAAACGCCTCCACAAGCATTAAATAATCATTTGAGTGAGGGTCGTAAACGCCTCCTGCTAGCCGAGGCTAACCGTAACTCTGCACCGAGCGCCTCGATCGATAAATGTGCTGCGGTCTGACAGCATGGACATAAAGATATGATAGAAAATTGGGTTTTTAATGTCGCTGCTACAGCCGCACTGTCTGTGAAGATTGGCAATCATAAGTCAGTGTTTTCAAAAATGCAACACCGGTTCGCGAGAGCAGCAATTTCAAAATTGATTCTTGGAGCATCATCAAAAAGCTTCCTCCTCGCGGATGGAAAATGCCTGCTTTGTTGGCCTGAAAGATCAAAATGAAGAGAGAGAGAGAACATGTGCTTTTTAAATATACCCCAGACAATTGGCACAAATGCATAGAAACATGGGTATTATGGTTTTAATCATGTGTTCAAACATAGACTCGGAGATCTGTTGTAATCACAAAGATGTTTAAAAAACAAAGTAGTGGAAGCACGTAGGTCAACATGAGGCTTGTGACTAGTTATTATAGTAATTGAATAGGTGCTCAACCTTATTTACACTGTGCATTGAGTTTATTCCTTATTGCAGCACCCTGTAATTTACTCCCTCCAGCTCCGAGCTAATTCCCTCCCGGAGTAGCAGAGAATAAGATGCACAGCGGCAGAGAGCAGACAGTTCGAGACTCTCGTTCGTATGTTGCATATTGAGTCATAAAATGTAGCTTGGCATTTGCAATTCAAACACAATGATGCCTCCCCTGGTTTATTTCTAAATCAATACTTCCTTTCAGCAGCGTTTTTATGCTGACGAGTCAGAGAGCTGATCACGCTGAACCACAGCATCAAATGATGATAAATATCGCGACGGACACACATCTGTGCATCTACCTGATCAGCATGAGCGTTGATTCCTTTTGACTAATAACATTCACTGACATCATTTTTTTTTTTTTCCCTCGGTAACTGGAGGAGAAAGTGTTTGTTCCCATGGCAACAGCAGCTTAAACATCAGCCCCTCTCGGTGGTCAGATGATGAGAGTTTTCATCATCCCGACACAGACACTCCCATGTTTACATCGGGGAAACGTCACACAACACGTCTGAAGTAATGACAGGGGAAGCCAGTCTGCTCCCTTTATGGGCCACAGCAACAGGCCCGTAACAGAGAGCGGCATTAAATGGAACATGAAAATCCTTTTTTTTTTTTTTTTTATGGTTTCCTGGCACAAAGCAGAAAATGCCTGACTAGTTGGGCAGACCGCAACACAGCTTGAATGAGTTAGAGGAAATGAACAAAGACAAAGGAGCTTTGCTGAAGGTTGGTTCTGTATACATTTCTGTAATTTCAGCGCTACCTGACAACACCGAAAACCCAAGACAAAACACTTTTTACTCAAATTCCAGGATATTGTTCAACACGCAAGGACACCAAGTGCATGTTGGAAGATGCATCGAGGGATGCATTCGAGATCTGATCACACAGACCACATTCGGAGGTGGTCTTGGCCGATTGACCCAATTCTTTTAGCCGTGTGTGTGTTCCGGGCCACACCGAAGGACCGCCTACTCAACTTGATGTCCTCCATGAAACGGCACGAAAAAAAAGCCACAACAGGCAGAATGGATTACACACTGTCTTGGTTTTCATGTGGTTCCCTGTAATGTCAATTATGTGTTTTAAGGGTCTCTCAACCTGCAGATGTTAGCGGCAGATGTTTGTGAACACACAACGTCCGTTTCAAACACTGAGCTAGTGTCCACAGCAACCCAGACTCCCTCAACAGATCGCATCATTTTAGGAGTTAACTTGGTGAAAACTTTGCACGGCTATTTCTAAATCACCCCCTGTTAAATTCACATTAAATGCAATACGTTACATTGTCTTTTTCTTTGTTAAAACACAGTGAACAGTTTCAATTGATTTCACCATTTACACTGATTTCATGAAAGAGGACAACATTTAATTTAAGGCAAACATTTACATTTTTACTAATATAGTGAAAAGTAACCACCAAAAGCAACTCCTTTGAAGCTCGCAGAGAAAGTTCCCAGACTGCCTTAAAAAAATGCTAAATTTTGTGAGTTGTTGAGTTAGAGGAAACTTTAAAAACTTTGTAAACACTTTGCTGAGGCTAATTCTTAATTATTAGTGCCTTCTTGTAAATTCGGCATTCAGTGGAATACATTTAGTTGTTTCTTTCTTGGTAAAAGGTGTCGCTTTGTCGTTTTGCGAGCCCATCTGCTTATTTAGCAGCTGTTTTGAACTCACTGATTTCACCACTTATATAGAAGTTGTAAAGGAATAATAAGACATTTTTTTTTTTTTACAATAAACCTGTCAAATATTAAAGAATAACCAATATAGACAACTTCTTTGACGCTGGTGATGAAAGTCCCCAGACCCCCTCAAAAAATTGTCTCCATATTTTGAACTGTTGAGTTAGAGGACACTTTATAAACTTCTTATAACTACTTTACACTTGATTATACTTCCGTGTCCGTGTGTCCCAGTGATGTACGTACTGATTTGCATATAGAGCAGGAAATGTTGACACCAGGTGTGAAGTTACTGACGGTCCACTTGTGATCAAATCACTCAGGACGGATGTTATTATCAGATCCCTCCAAATGAGTGTGTGTGTGTGTGGACGACAGACTGTCAGAAACTGCTGCAAAAAGTAGGGAAGAGGTGTCAAACCCCACAAGTCCGAGACATTCCCGAGGACCAAAGTGTGAGAGTGTGTGTGTCTGTGTGTGTTTGCATGTTTATACACATGTTCTTACAAGTGTCTTTGACTGTTTGTGTAAGTGAATCTCTTCTGTCTCTGTTGTGGCATCCTGGGTTGTGTTTGTCTGTGTGTCATGGGAAGAGAGTGAATGTAGTGTGTGTGTGTGTGTGTGTGTGTGTGTGTGTGTGTGTGTGTGTGTGTGTGTTTCGATGGAGGTGTCGAACCACCCAGGGCTAATGGCGACACAGCTGCGGCAATCTACCCAAACACCTCTCAGGAATTCTCGGGGTGGATTACGAGGAAGGATGAAAGAGGAGGATAACAACACCGTCAGACGCAGCGGGGGAGATATTCCTGGCTTCCTCAGCAATTTTGCACAAAAGTGCTGGCGCTGTGTTCACTTCATTTTCAGCCGCGCTGCGAGTCTGCCGTGTTTGTGCCTCTCGTCTGCTCTGGATCATTATCATGTGCCTCTAACTCGTTTCAGGATGAAGTTAAGGAATTCAGAGCCTCGATGTGATATTTAGCCGGGCTGCGTTAAACCAGCACAAAGTGGTTTCCCGTAACAGCTACGAGAGGGTGTGTTTGATTGAACAGGACAGCTGGTATGTCTGGACAAATATTCAAAAATAAGATCTTTTTGAAAATCTTAACAAAAAAGGAAACACGGCTATACTGTGACCATATCGCAAAAGCAGTTATTTCAGTCTTATCAATGATTCTGGAACGTAAATCTGAGCTAAAACGTTTTAAACAAAATGGTTTTCTTGACCCTTAACTTTTATTGATCTAACCTTTTTTTAAATAGTTCAACATTTAGAGAAAAATCCTTCAGCGTTCTTCCCAAGAGTTAATTTTAAACGAGGACGAGCGAGGAAGTGATTAGTACGCTCTAGTATATAGAAAGGAAGTTCAGAAATGTGCATCCCCACACACGTTGTACCTCTTTTGCTAAATTCATAAAGTTACTTTATTGTATTTAAAAAAAAATATTTAAGGGAGTCGGACAAGACTGCAGGAAGTAAGGCGACTAGCTTTAGAAGTTATAGCACATAACGCCCCCCAAATACATTATATTTTTGATTTCGGCATTTGTGTTTGTGGAAAAACTTAACAAATGAGACATAAGACAGGAACTTTGGAGTGAGGCTTACTGTGTCCCCCTGCTTCTTCTTAACTGAAGCTAATTAAATAGCCTCTTGGATCCATAGCTGCAGTCTTAATGGCAAATCAATCATCTCACCTAACTCTCGGCATGATTGAGCGAATCCAAACCTCCTAAATGTTTCTAAACGATTCTTTTACCTCAACTCTATTAGACTCTGCTTCTTTGTTTTTGGATTTTCCCCATTTTTACCATCAGAAACAGAGAAACGCAGCCAAAAGCACATATAACACAACAAAATATGGTAATATAAGAATAAAAAAACAAAACTTTAATGGATTTAATAATAAAAACGTGTAAAAAGGAGTAAATGCTGACATCACAGCCAAATAGAATAACAATAAATGAGCAAACTAGAAAAAAAAACTAAGGTAGCCTTGTGTATATACAACGATACTGAGAAGCAATAACAGATATATATTATATGATATCAGAAATGTTGCACTTTTTGCGCATCGATGGTCTGACAAAGTGTGGCATGCAGGGAATGAGTGGCATTCTCCACAACACTGAACAGTTTCCTCAGCGTCTCGTTCTGACGTTGGAGTGAAAACCACATCTTACACCAGGTCTCACAAATGCTCGACTCAGACTCAGCCTCTGTATCTGACATATAAAACACATGTTTCCATACGTCTGTGCATAGTAGTGAGGGACTGATTGCAGTAATCATGCGGCCTTCCTCCTCTAACCCCATGTTGACTGCGGGAAGTTTATTATTTGAAGGGGAAGTTACCGCTCGAAGGGGAAAATATAGCCACAGGTATATTTGTGGCTGATCAGTGATGGATTACTGTGCGTGTGTGCATATAGAATTAATTCTAGCTCAGTCCTGAACATGGAAATAAAATGCAAATCTCTTGTTTATTTAAAAAAAAAAAAGGTTTTGTGACAGATTAACCGGCTGACCACAGAGGTGGTGACATCACAGATCTTCAGATTTGGTGTTAAAGGTCCCTCGTGGGTCAGCTTTGTGCCGGGAAACGTGCAGAAAAGAGTATTATGCCTGCTCTCCTGCTCGGTAGAACTGTTTACTGGATTTGTAGCGAGAACCAGCTCCCACTCTCATTTGTCCTCATTTATTTAGTTTTATTTTCCAATCACATAATTGATTGATTTAAGAACAATTCCCTCTGCCCGGGCTACCTCCCAGGCAGCTGCTGTGCCGCGGGCTTCACTAATGAATGTAATTTAAGCGTTATAGAGGACGGGGTCTCATATCGGTGATGGATGATGGTGTTTGGAGGCCTATTTTGTGTTGCGGTGGAGGTGTATTAATCATTATTAAAGACGGCTTTAAATGGTTTCCCTATATGCCCAGGTGATTTAGACTCCGGGGTGGACAGTGTGCCTAACACTGAGCGACCTGCTGCTGCTGGTTTTCATAATGAAGCACTCACTCAACCTGCTGCCAAGAGACTGCAAGGTCACGATAAGCTGTTACGGTCAGGCTGACGCACTTTACGGGCACGCTCAAGGGCAAGCACAAGTGTGTGTGTGTGTGTGTGTGTGTGTGTGTGTGTGTGTGTGTGTGTGTGCACGGCTATAAGCACATGCAAAGATCTACGACAACACCGTGATGATGCACAATCACACCATGAACAGTTACGTGGATAACACAATTTTCAAATGATTGTGTATTTCCCAACATGTAGACTGTTTAATAAATGATGGACGGGGCTGCTGTGATATCACACATTGGTTTGTGGGCTGCCATTTTGAAATATCAAGTTCATTAAGGGCATTATGGCCGTCGCCATCTTGTTTTTTTGGAGCCAGAATTTACTGTGTTTGGATGTGAGGGTGGAGCCGGGAGGTTGGACCATAATTTACATAATGAGCATCATGCTGGATTCAAAAACACACAAACAAGCAATTGAGACCATAAACTAATTAGGAAACTGATTACTGAGGTAATAAATCAAGTGAGAAGTAGGGTCATTTTCTCATAAGCTTACATACAAATGGATTTCTTTTTGAAACCAGTTGAGTTGCACCCCCCTGCTGGCCGTTACAAAGAACACAGGTTTAATGCATTTCCACATTTTCAGATTCGTAAGCTCTGTCCGCTTATTATACTGTTTGTATTTCAGAGCAGCCTCCAGCCAATCACAATCCAGGAAGCTTCTGCCCGTGCCCAGAAATAGTCTGGCACATAACTCGCTGTAAAATGGCTCATAGTCGTGTTTGTATGGATTAAACAAATCTTTTATAACACGGTTTTGTGAGCTTCAGATGTGCTGGTAGGTGGATTTTGTTACCCTTCACCCTTTTTTCCGCCTGTTGGCAAGCTTTGCGCTAAGCAACACAAACCGTCTGCTGGCCGGCTTCTCATAACTCTTAACATCTTTAAACTCCGAGTTTATTTGCTCAGCGTTACGCAACAAAAACACTCGGTAAAATGTGAGGACGTTCTCGTGATGAGGTTAAAAAGAAACCAATGCTGACTGCTAGGAAACGAGAGGTGAGCATCACTTGTCTTCCCAGAGTGCCTTGAAAGCTGATATCCTCAATATTTGTTATCGTAGCATTAGCAGCGTATCAAGCGATGAGGGTGAGAGCAGCGTGATGAACATGCAGAGGATAATAACCCAACTTACTGCAGCCTAATGGAGCTTTTATAGCGCCCTATAAAGACAACAACTTTATTATGAGTATGTTTGTTCCGCTATCAGTACTCTAAAGGCGTGAGAGGGAAAACTGCAGCGGTTTTCAGGGAACAAGCTCTAAAAAACCTGCTGTACTCGGCATGAAACGGCAGATATATAAAGTTAGCGACTAGCATGGGAACACAGTGGAGCATTTAGCAGCTAAAGAGCCAGATGTTTCCCTCATTTCATTTAATGCGAAACGTTTTTTGTTTTTTTTTGCATGTACCGAATGTTCAAACAAGGAACCATTTGCAAACAAGTTCTCCGCTTGATGACTTGCCGTTGTTTGTGTTCGCAGCCATTTTACCAATCGTGGTGAGTAAACATTTACCACTTCGGCCAATAAAATAGTTTGTCATTGTGAGTTCTTGTGGATTTAAGTCAACCTGACAATTTCCCCGACGCACTGTTTTTAAGCATCTAATCTGTATTCCCGTTTCAATCGGACGTCTGTTTCCATTTCCTCCCATCGAGAATGAGCGAGGCACGCCGCGGCGTTTGCGGCACCGGATGCGGTCGGCGTTAACGAGGGTCTCGGCCTCGTGACCTCCAAAGGTCACCGAGGAGTGCTTGTACGCGCAACAGCTATTTATCAGTCTTCCCCCTCTTGCCCTGTTGCTAAGCAGTCGCAGGCTGTTTCCATCCGCGGCGCTCGGCGACTCTTTGTTTATCAGGAAATGTGATTCATTCGAGGGGGCAGACGGTGGTCCGCCGTGTGGGGGCGAGGCGGCTTTAGCGGGCCTGATGGATGGAGGGCCACGGGGACGCTGACAGGGGTGGCACCGTGAGCAGATAAAACCTCCAGAGGTCTCACATTGAGATGCAATTCAGAATAATTCTCTCTCGATTATTACCTTTTTTACAGTTTTCAAGTCGAGCCGGGAGAGATTTTAACCACATACTGAATTTACGAACATAAAAATCACAGCGCTGCGGCTGTTCGGCTCCGCTGCTCAACACTCGCGCCGTGTTTACAAGAGAGCATCCACTCAGCTCTCTTTGTTCGCTTTCACACAACATTTTTTTTGTTTTTCTCTCATGTGGTGAACGAGCTGCAGTGCACTAAGATGGAAATAATGAAGGAGGCACACTGAGCGGTGAACACAAGTACACTTGGCAGCGTTAATGTATTTTAAATCCCATCTTTTCCTCCTCAGCGCATCAATCATCCACTCTGCTACATAAAAAAAAACTTTAAAGCCCCCTTTTTTAAAAAACGTGCTTTTTTAAAATCGGCTTCTTACCTTTTTTCTGATGGGATCCAACATGAAATCACTTCTCTACAGTTCTGTTTTCTTCGCATTTCTCTCTCTCGTTCCTCTCAGAAGGTTTGAAGTTGGCAGGGCTCTGTTGGAAACTTACGGGACGTTGCATACTTAATCCGCCAATCAGGATTCAGCACAGTCCAAATTAAACAGATTAATTAAGTTTCTTCTAAGTAAAAAAGTGGCTCCAAGTGTTTTTATGTTCCAGAGAAGTTTTCGGGGGTTGTGAATGATTTTGTTTTTGGTGTGACTTGATGGCCGGCTATTTACTGCTGTGAAAAGCGGCGCCCGTCTTCGCTGCGCAGCCTGCTGTTACATCCTGGGGACTATTTTCAAACGAATAGTCTGAGGATAGATGGATGTGAGGAACCCCCCCCCGTGATCCAAGTTACAATATCCCGTTTGTCATCAAGTTCATCAGATCCTGGAAAAAAAGTTTTTGTGGTGGAAAATGGCTGTGAGGCTGTGAGTCATACTCTCAAAGGTCAGAACACGGAAGAACAACAAACCAGGGATTAATATCAACAGGAAGTAGTTGATCTTATCGCTACAGCAGAATTAAGCGAGTTTGTGTGATTAAGTATAAATCCTTTGTTACTAAAGTAGAGAAACCTTAAAAAATCTAAGTTTTTATAACAAATATCTGTACTTTCTACTCCTTACAGTTTCAAATCAGGCGCATTATTTTAGTTGCATTAGAGGGGAATTATCCATTTTGTGTCATTCCACACCGACTAAATACATCGAGCACAGCTGACAGCAACGTAAAGGACATTAAAAGATGGAAACAGACAGAGAGGGGGAATCAAATTTGGAGATCAAGATGTGTTGATGTTGCGTATCTGCCCAGGACGCTTCACCAACCCAAAGTGTGACTAAGGCTACGTTCACACTGCAGGTCTTAATGCACAATTCCGATTTATTGCTGAAATCCGATTTTTTGTTTGACTGTTCACATTACCTCTTTAAATGCGGCCTGTCTACGGATTGCTGTGTGAACAGCTCACGCTCCTGAAGCGACCCGCATGCGCAGCTGATCATTGATGACATCACGCCACAGCGGTGTTTACGGAAACGAACATGGCAACGGCAACCGGTAACGTGGGACCGTATGGCTTAATGCTAAAAACAGTGTGTGGCGGCAGCCGGCAAATTTGTGAGCGGGTGATATCACGAAGGAGGAAGAGGAGAAAGAAAATTCATATTTTAATGATGGCTCTATGTGGCGCAATAGCGGCAACATCAGTACAGAGGAGTATTTGGATGCGGCGTCGGAACCAGGAGTGGTCGGATCGGGATGTGGCTGGTTACACCGAGCAGGATCACTGCTGTCCTCCATGTTTGTTTTGATTATGTTCGTGGCCCCCGCTCGCTCCCGCCTGTGGCACACTTTTTTTTCAATCAACTTTATTTGTCATTCATTTACAAAACAGTGCAGCGCGGGTCAGAATGACGTCAAAGTCAAGTTAAATGCGACCTGGCTGTTCAGATTGCGGTCGCATTCAAAAAAATCCGATACGTATCCGATTCAGTACCACATTTAAATGTGGCCTGAATCTGATTAGAAAATGTCAGATTCAGTGTGACTTGTGCTGTTCACACTGTCAAAAGCAAATCAGATATGGGTCACATATGAGCGAAAAAATTTTAAGTTTAATAGTCGTTTAATTATATTAACAAGATGCGATGTTCTGTTAGCTTTGCACAGAAACAGCCAGTAGAAATGTCCTTCAGAGGGATACTTTTCAGAGTCTGTACTTTATTACTTTCACTTGAGTAAAGAAGTTGAATCAGTACTTTTACTTTTACCAGATGTCTTTTTTTTTTTTGCACAAGTATCTGTACCTTCTGCTTGAGAAAAGACTGTGTGTGCTTTCCTCTTCTCAGCAGCTCTCAACAGCACGCAGGTGGCATCAGTCTGCCGTCACCTACAGTCTAATTACGCAAATGTTAGTTCCACTGTGTCTGCTGGTACGATCACAGTGCTGGAAATTGATTACAGATTCAAATCTGCTGCCAAACTGCAATATGAAGTGTATAGCTAATCATCAACCTTGGCAAAGTATAATCATTGCCTTCAATTAATTCCAGACCTTGGAATCTGTCTGTTTTTATTTCTTTTTCGCAGTTTATATCTCTGTGAAATCAGAAAACTATAAAGATACTTTCAGGAGGTGCTGCAGTGTGTTTTTTTTTGGAGGGGGGGATTTCAAACCACGGCTCCTTGGAAGAGGACAGATTGATGCCGCCTTTTAAAGTCGAGGTAATTACATTTTTTTTTTTTTTTTTTTTTTTTTGCACAAACGCACCATTCTCTCGCTTTCGCTTTAACGACGGAGGAAGTCGCTGATGTGTCTGTTGATTGGGTTCAAATCAAACGGCCTCTCCGCGGCGCTTCTAGCTGCGTTTCGGGTCGACTGCCCGTGTCTGTGTGAATAAAGAATCGTGCGCCTCATTGACTTGAGGGGAGCTAATAAAGTGACACACTGTGCGAATGCTCACTTTGAAGACTCCTCTATCCTCGTTTTATGGGAGCTGCTTGGCTCTCTGCGTGCGTGCGACTGTACGTGCCATCTGTGACTCTCAGAGCACTGTTGAGAGAGTGTGACGGCTTTGTGCAGCGCGTCTCCGTAACCCTCGTGTCGAAAAATACGCGCAGCGCAGGAAAAACGACTGCATTTTGTGCGTGTAGCACGTCAAGAACAGCGAAACTGATTAACCTCCAGCATGACATCCTCAGTTAAGTTTATATGATTCATACAGAGCGTGTGCGAGTGTTATGCAGGAAAATCACATCTATGATCTGTCTTTAACCTTAACCAAACAGTTATTGCTACCAGTTTGATAATCATACTTTAAAAGGGCATTCATTAATTAAGAACATTCTGAGAAAATGTACTCTGTGTTGTGCTCCTTTGTTCCGGGAGATGTTGACGCGTCAGAGTAAAAATAGCTCCCGGTCCCTGAGGCCTTGCCTCCGCTAACCCCTCCGAGTGTTGAGTGGGAAGCGTTCTCCAGCGCGTGTATTTATTCATCTTATACCTGCCAAACAGAGAAGGTGACCTGGCCTGCCTGCTCCGACTGAACCAACCTGGGCGAAGACAAAGAAAGCGATAAAGAAAGATGAATAAAGCAGGGCGCGCGGCTTGAAGGTCGCGCGGAACCGACAGACTCTGGACTTCAGCTCCGAACGAAAAAGGTCATCGTCTTTTCTCCGCGTATCCGAGCTCCCTAATCGGCGAGGCCTCACCCCGACGCTCTGCTCTCGCCCTTTTGTGAATGACAATCCATTCTGCTCCTCTCTGCCGTCTTTTATAAGAAGCTCAACCTCCGACCCCCCCCACAGATTTCGCAGGTTCACCTGACGCCAGAGCCAGCGGAAAATACTTTCCACTCATCCATATTTCATTAGAGATTGAAATAAGCTCAGGGAATGAATCATTCGGTGATGCAGCTTTCGACAACACGGGCAGGTTTGACTGAGTCATCCCCGCGAGAGCTGACGGACCTGGTGACGTCATCATCATCATCATGGGCTTCGACCTGACATTTCGAACTCTACTGTATTCGTCGTCTCACCGGGGATGGTTGACGGCGCTCTGTTAATAATTCAGCAGCAAATAATAACCACATTGCAGCAAATTACCTCACTGCACCATCCAGCTTCATTACTGGAATCCTGACAATGAAGTCACGGGTTAGATCACGAGAGCGCGACTGTAAAAGGGAAAAAAAAAGTAAAAGAAAACATTACATCATCAATTAAAGGGGCTTGTGGTTACACTCATTTTCCATATAAACGTGTTTGACTAGCTTCTGGCACGCGGGAGTAAACGCGGCGGCTGCAGAGCTTTCGCATCAAAGTCGGCTTGTTTAACGCGATCGCAGACCAGATTTCTGAGCATTGAAGAAAAAAAAACTAGATTCCTTTTTAAAGGCCGTAAACGCAGCGACTGGGAGAATTTATACATGTTATTCCAGCGGAGCTTAATTCAGGGCAGTTTCATAGCGCTCATTTTGAAATCCATCCCTTGTGTAGAACCGCACACGAGCTGTTTTATTAGCGAACCGCAGTGACAAGCGTGATAAATAAAAAAAACACAGCGCAGCAGCCCAATCGCATGTGGAACAACCTTCAGGAGAAAACGAGAGGATAACTTCTCGTTGCTGTACGAGACCTCTGGCCAGACGGCAGAATGGAGTCGTCAGGAGCCGATTCAAAAGTAGAATTAAATAGATGAATCTCTCGTCTCCGCCATTAACGGGGAGTCTCGGACGCTCCCAGCTGTTCCTGCCGAGGTCGATAATAGCTTGAACTACCATCCCTTGCTTTTGTGGTGATAGCCGTCTCTTTGAGAGCCACCGACGGCTACAGGTTTCTTTTTGTCAAAGCATCGTCTTGTCCGTTTAACCTCCCCTCTGCTCAACAAAGCCACGTGAACGAAGCACAATGCACAGGCTCTGCTTTCTCTCTCGGAAGGCGTTACACCAAAAAAAGAAAAAAGTAAGATTTCACAAAAGCCCAAAGCGAACGCACATCCTCCCTCCCTCCCTCTCTTCCGTCCATCCTTGTAGCTACAGCGCAGACACGCGTGGGCGGCTGTTGTTGTTTGACGGAGCTCATTTGAATATGTGGCCACTGTGGATTTTTTTGCGATTTTCTTCTCTCCCAAACAAAAACATTTGCCCGCGTGACTTTTTGTTCAAATCACCCTGACAGGTGACTGTTTTTTTTTTGGCTTTGTTTTTCTTAATTTTCTATTCCGCAGCAGAGAAAATGAACAATCCAAGCGCCGACAATAACGAGAAGCTGCTCCCGCTGAATGCCCGCTAATTATCTGCTCCACCTCGCCTTTCTGTAATTACACTTCTTTTGCTTTTGTGCGGCGCTTCTCGAGAGGCTGCCGAGCTGCCGCGTCTGGCAGGGTGTAACATTATGCAGCGGCCTATTGTCCTCTCCTGTGTTTAATACATGCAAGGAATCTAACAATCCGCCGCTCGTTTGTTCACGTTCTGCGCTGACCTCGTTGTTCAGGTGATCACTTTGTGATGCGCTGGCTTGTCCTGTGTTGTTCATCCCGCTGAAAGCGACCTGTTATACGTGACTCGCTGCCTCTTTCGTGAGTCACATCTTTTATTCTTCTGAGGTAAACTGAAATGTACGAATGCAAAGCACACTCTCTTTCTCTCTCTCTCTCTCTCCGGTGCTGCTTGTATTTGCTGTCTTGATGCAACGCACTGAATAAAACTGCCAATTTCTGTGACTCAGAGCCTCAAAATATCTTAAATACAGAAACATCTTATGTAAATCAAACATTTCATTTCAAGCGTGTTTCTGTTTGGGTGCACTTTCATTGCTACTCATCGCGTGGACGTCAGACAATCATCCTCATCACTTTGTCACTTCCAGATGTTGAGTCCGTCAACAGCATATTCGCCGATTTGCATTGCTGCAGTGTTAAACATGTGCGGAGACTTCTTTTCCGAGGCACTAAAGGCAGAAACGTATTTGTGGGTGGTATTACATTTTCACTAATGTACCATTAGTACAGAGGTAGTTGCCGTTTACTGACCGAGTGCAACCTTTTCAAACCACTGTCCTTCCGCTCATTCCTGAACTTTTTCATCAAGTCCTCATCAGTCTGACGCGAAACTGAAACATGAACCATCAGCACTGCTCGTTTCCTCTCTGATGACCAAGCCCCAGCAGTTTTTTATATAATTATATAACACCGACTTCAGAGTTTGGTCCTGTCCAGACAAGT
The DNA here is from genome assembly GCF_900880675.1 of Sparus aurata. Taxonomy (NCBI): domain Eukaryota; kingdom Metazoa; phylum Chordata; class Actinopteri; order Spariformes; family Sparidae; genus Sparus; species Sparus aurata. Next base: position 23,447,186 of record NC_044198.1, on the reverse strand, counting down.
CCACGCCAGGGGACGCCGGTTTAGGCACCAAAACTACTTGGTTAGGTTTAGGAAAAAACCCTAACCCAACATAAAAATCGCTGTTTTCGGTCGGTAGCCCATGTTTCTCCTCCCCCGGCTCATGCAGTAAAAGAGAAAATACATTTTCTGGTATTTCTTCCACACTTTATCTAATATGGACAGAGAATCCCACAAAGAGCTGGTTCCCTCTCCTAACACGGCACTGAGCAGGGTCCGCAACAGGGTAAGCCATCAATTCCAGCGCTCCCTTTGACGGCGTATGCTGCTGCCATAAACGCTTGAAGGAAAGCCGCCTGCTTTGACTTCCCTTACAGGGAAAGTTAGAGCACCCGAGTGCACCATCCGGCTTCTTGCGAAACTTCTCCTGAGAGCCATCTTTCTGCAGGACTTTAATACTCAATCCTTTGTTTTATTCAACAGTCAGGCGTACAGTTGCAAACTTACAGAAGAAAAAAAAAACAGTATTACAGTAAACCACCGGGAGCCGTTGTGTTGTTTGATATAGAGTTAAAGCCCCTGTGCGCTCTTCTCGGGAGCGGGGTTTACACGATCAGTCGCAGATCAGCCGAGCTCCGGTGAGCTTAGTGCTACGCTGCTATACAGAACAAATCCAGCTCCCTGTGTACTGACTCCGAGCCTCAAACTTGTTTTTTTAGCACGGATTTGAATTCAGCTCGTGTTTTTGTACGGAGCGTTTGTATAACATCATACCTAGCATTGATGCCGCTATTGTTCGTGTGTGGGGGAATGGATCCGTTTCAACACAAAACAAAAGGCATCCTTTTAAAAGATAAGCCTACAGTGTACTCTATGGGTTTGAATGTGTGTGAGTGTGTGTGTGTGTGTGTGTGTGTCAGTTTCGGTCAGTGTATGTATGTATGTGTGTGTCAGCAGTGTGTGCTGATTTGCACATAAGTATGCAGCTGCAGTCACATGTTTCAGCTTTGAAAAGGCTAAATGAGTAAGCGGCGCCTTTGAGAGAAGAGCAGCCAGGGATTTCATTGACCTTTGACCCGCGGTAGGGAGTGTGTGTGTGTGTGTGTGTGTGTGTGTGTGTGTGTTGCAGTTAATGCGTGACACGGCGAACACACCTGGAGACGAGACCTGTCAGTGACGATGCCTCACTTGTTTGGGGTTACAACGATCGTGACAGTGAAATATCGAGAGCTTCACATTAATTTCCCACAGTGTACATTAATGCATACGCAAACAAGATAAAGACCCTCTCTGCCAAGCACACACATACACACACACAATCGCACACACTCGGAGTGAAGGTTATCCAAGGACTGGAAGCTATCTGATGCCGGGCTGTGATTTTTTATTTTTTTTTCCAACCTCCTTGTTGATTTACAGCGGCTGAAGTGGGCACAAAACGCTCCGCCGCGAAAGCAGCGCGATAAACTTATGACCATATCTCATCTTGTCGCCGGGGCTCGGCAAATGAAACGGATTTATCTCTAAATCAGTGACTTATACTTCTAATGCATCATTGTATCCAGCTGAGGCCAAAGTATCTCCATCTCATCACTCATACATTTATGCAACCTCTCCCGAAGGGCAATGATGTGAGAGAGGAGCTGCAGGATACGGTGACGAGATGAGTCTCTGTGGGCTCAACTTTTTAACGAGTTGTTCGACATTTTTGAGATGCACTTATTCTCTCTCTCTCTTGTGGGGAAGACTGCCGAGCTAGCCCGGCTTACCAACCAGCGCCTCCAGCTCTCAAATACACTGTAACCAAAGGTGCAATATGTAAGAATGTGAAGCCATTTATTTTGTGCTGCCAATGTGTGAGCAGATTGTGATGTAGCTTAAAAAATGAGACCTTCCCTGAGTTTCTCAGCCTGTTGACTGATTTTCTAAGTAGCCTAAAAGACCCAAGTGCCGCACTTGGCAGACTTAATTTTAAGCTAACGTCTGCTAATGCAAACAAACATCCAGTACCCACAACAAAGTCCACGTTTAATATACTGCAAAGCCTAATTGTGATACTGTGGTTTCAGCAGGCTGTGCTACATATCATTAGCTTGATGGCTCACACAGAAGTACTGCCGGCTAGATAAAGTAGCAAAATGCTATCTTGTATGGAAAACAGCAGCTCCTGTAATACGTGCTGTTACACTTATTTATGACAGAAGAATGAGCTAGGCTAGCTGCTCACTTACTTCCTGTATTTATGCTAAGCTAACTGACTCTTAAAATGGTGTCTGCTAATGTAAACAAAAGTACATTAATTAGTCCAACACAAACATACCACAAAGCATGTGACATATATTGCGATGTGGTGGTTTTAGCTGGCTAATGTTAGCTAACATTAGCGTGATTGTTAAAACAGAAGAATTGCAAGCTAGCTAATGTAGCAGAGTACTATCTTGAGTGGAAAACATCAGCTAATACTTGCTGTTTGGCTTATTTCTAACAGTAGAGTGAGCCAGGCTAGCTGTTTCCTCCCCTACTTCCTGTCTTTATGCTAAGCTAAGCTAAGCTAAGCTAACCGGCTCTTTAAATGGAGTCCGCTAATGCAAACCCAATATCTGGCACCCACCACACTACAAGACTTGCCTGTGAGTTGGACACATTAGCTTGATTGGTAAAATGGAAAGAAATGCTGGCTAGCTAATGTAGCGAAAAATCTTAAGTGGATTTATAACATGAGCTATTATAAATGTGCTGTTAGGCAAGTCGATTTCCCCTAACTCATGTCTTTATGCTAAGCTAAGCTAATTGACTCTTAGCTCTAGTCCCTGTAGTGTCATCCATCTTCATCTAAAGCTCAAGCATAAAAAATCTAATCTAAATAGTCTGTACAAAGTTTTGAACTATTCCTTAAAGGCTCTTCAAGTCCTAAATTGAAAATCTATACACAGATGGCATGAAGAGAAAATGGAAAATTAGAAGTTTTATGTTTCACTTCTTCAACAAAGGAAGGCAGATAGCCAAACTGTGCTTTAACTGAGATTGGTTTCCCAAACTGAGTTCCCTTCTGTTCCTTCAGCAGTGCAAAGAAATTCAGAAACACGAAACCATTCATCTTTGTCCACATCGATCCCCACATTGTGCTTTTTTATCTTCATAAATCTATAATAGAGGTTTTTTTTTTCCTCAAACAAAACATCCCAGAATAAACAGACCACTTTTTAGCATACAGCAGATTTCTAGCAGCCCATCTGAATAGCTTTGGTCAAGACCACGACTGCAGCAGATGGAGCAGGATGGGTGATGGGGGTTACGGAGAAGAGAGGGGCCTTTTCTACGCGGGTGCATGTGTGACAGCTCCAACCCCCCTGGAGGCAGAGGTTTGTTTCTGCAGGACTAAATTGGCTGTCAGAGCTGCCACAGACGACCCTTCACAGGCGGCCCTCTCATATTTCTGCTGTAATATGAACTGGGGGGGAAGAGATAGAGAGGGGGGGGGAAAAATGCAATTACCATTCTCTTTTCGTACGTCATCTCTGCCATGTATGAAGGCAAAAAAAAAAAGAAAAAAACACAGAGCGGCTCTTGTTCTAATGACTACCCCCAAAACTAATTTTCCACTTGCAACATCAGACACAGGTGTGCAGGATCCTATTACCACGGACCGCGCGAGATCGTCAAAACCGCTGGACATTACATGCTATTCCTCTTTACCCTCCCTCCGTTTTAATAAAACCTCTTCAATACACCCACTCGCCCCGAGGCCGCAGAGCTCAAATTACATCACGTCCTCTTGTCCGCCGGTCTCGAGGCTTTTTTGTATTTCTCCCGACAGTAATAGTCTTTTTTCACAAGGCTTAAAAAAGGAGCTCGACAAAGGCGACATCCTCATTAAAATCATTTGGCTCAATTTAACATTCTATAGACACGAAAAGGCGATCAGATGTCTCAGGGGTAAAACCAGCGTCTTGTTATCAGAAGATCGCTGGTTCCATTCCCCCTGATCTGCATGCCGAAGTGTCCTTGGGGCAAGATACTGAACCCCCAGCTGCTCCTGATGTGCTGGTCGGCACATGAATTAATGTAAGTCGCTTTGGACGAAAGCGTCTGCTAAAAGTGTAAATGTAAACAGCTGATCAACACAATGAAAGACAACCTGACAACTAAAGGGGGGCAAACTAAAGTCTGAAATCAAATTATGGCCACAGCTCTGAATGATAAATCCCAAGTTGTGGTAAAAAGGGACTTTTTTTTAATGTCCTGCAACCAAAAGCCTCGTTTCCAACCGAGTTCATTCAGTATAGCACCCTTACTTAATGTACCTGAACCCTAGATGTGCCTTTCGTTTCCACTGCAGACGGTATTCTTAAATGTAGGCAGGGAGGTTTGACAGCCACGCTTCAGGTGTAGCTCCTTTATCTTTTCCAGCAATTGATGAACCACAAAGTTCACCTGTAATGAGTCACGGTCCGTCTCCTTGTAGCAGTGAAAGTCTTGTTCGATGATGGCTCTGTAACGAACAGTATATCCGCTCTTATTTCACATTTCTTTTTTTTTGTATCACACTGAATTGCTCTGAACGAGAGCGTCTGCTAAATGCTTGAACGCGAGGTAGATTGACAGCCGCCCACAGTGACAGACTGCCCGTCTCCGCCCCTTTACGGCCCAGATTTTCTCATTAAATTCACCGCTATGACACAGCGGAGGTGATCGATGGCGCCGCTCTCTCATTCTCGCGTGCCCCCCCCCCCCTTCCTCCGACATAATTTATCACGCAACCTACCCCCCCATCTCCCGCCATCTCCGTCAGGACACCTCGAGTGTGGACAGCACAGGTAGGTCACGGCGTGTAAACACAACACATGACGCAAATCTTGCGTTTTAAGAAAGTTTTGGGGTGAGCGTCTTCAGAGAGTTGAGAGGTCACGGCTGAGGACAGTGCAGTGAGTCACTCCTGTGTTGTTCCTGAGCTCCATCTGACGTTATGACTCCTCTCGCAGAAAGACATTCCCACCAGCTGATGGATCGCAGGCGACGCTCTCACCCACAGATTAAACAGGAGGGTCTTTTCTCCTACTGCGTCTCCTTCTCCCTCGACACAGGAGGAGGTGAGTCACCAGCCCAGGGGAGGTCGGCCCGGAGCTGATGACTTGTACGACACATGAACTTCTCACACTGTCATTACCCATGATCCATCATCAGCACCCCAGCCGGGGCCTGTTCTCTTACAGCAGCAGTGTTGATGAGTGACCCGCCAGATGAATCACAATTAAACACTGCTCCCCTCTCCTCCTCCGTCGCCGCCACCCGCCGCCGCTATATCACCGAGGTTATCAGTGCCAGACGGCCCGGCGTGTAAATGAAACGCAGACAGATACGGGAGCTGTCAGTCACCTTCCCGATCAGAGCGAGTGCATCCATCTGTGTCTCTCCACCTCCGAGCCGCAGAGGCACCAAGGACGTGCGGCAGCCCATCACCGTTCGGGGATAGTTCCCATTTCAGCGCCTCCTCTCCTCGTCTACTGTATGATTATCATGTTCTTCATGAATAAATTTGGTTTTTCCAGCGCACCAGAGCTGTGCTGCATTCTTCTGTCCTGGGTAAAGACAAAAAAAAAAAAAAGCAGCTATTATTAGGGGGAATGCAGGAATGCAGAGCACACACACACACATGTTCTTCCACACTGGCAAACAACTGTCTGTTTGCTGTTTTTCTTAACAAGCTCAAACAGCTGAAATATGTAATGTGTGCCAGGTGTGTGCACAGACCCTGAGAGGCACAACTGCTATTGGATTTCCATACCTTCTCTTTGGTTTAATGAAATGCAGATGCCCTTTGTGCTCCAGACAACGCGGCTCGTCTCCGCGCTCCAGCATGCAATCACAGGATTACCATGCGCTTGCGTGGACGATGCCGGTTGGAAGCCGAGTTCGTCTGGGTCGAAGGAGTTCAGAGGAGAAAACAGTCGGCACACACATCAGAACCAACGCGTTGCTCGTTTAACACATTTCATGGCGTTCAGAAAGACGACGGTTGTTTCAGGCGATAACAAAAAACGTATTCAAATCCAAAGCCGCCCACGCACACCGCCACCAACCGGTTTGTGCTTTGAAGCCTCGAGTTTGACATTATGGTTGATGCCATCTTGTTTATTTGTTCTCAGCCCAGATGTGCCTGTGCCGCCTAAATCTACTCTTATTCCTTTTTTGTGTAAAAATACAGTAAAAGACAAACTTTGTGGATGCCAAAGCAAATCTCTCTGGGCAAGTTTCTTAAGAGGCCGTGCAGTAGTGATAGAATATAAGTACATTTACTCAAGCACTGTACAGTTTTGAGGTGTTTTTACTTAAAGGGATATTCCGGTGTAAGTTTAATCCATGGTCTAACACACGGTGAAACTGTGTTAGACTCCCTCTCGAGAGATCAAGTTTGCCGACCGCTAGCTAACGTAGTTTTAGCATCCTCAGGAACGACCGCACGACAACAATACATTGCAGTAAATGGGTCCAAATATAAAACCGCCATCAAAAAGCCACAAATAATGCTCAGAACAGCACCAAACTTCAGCAACAGTACAAATAGGGTCCCAGCACATATTTCGAGGCATCAAACATTTGATATCGTTGCCGTATTTGTCGGAAAAGATAAAAGAAACTCACCACCCGGGAAGCCTTCCTTGTTGTGGGGAAGCCCTGTGAGTCGATTACCGAGTGCAGTAGAGTCCCGCAGTAATGATCATCATTGAGCTGCGGAACTCTACTGCACTCGGTAATCGACTCACAGGGCTTCCCCACAACGAGCCTGCAGCTGGAGAGGTCAGTTTTGTTTATCTATTCCGGCAATGATATCAAATGTTTGATGCCTCGAAATATGTGCTGGGACCCTATTCCTAATGTCAGCTCAGCTAAAAGCGGTCTGCAAACTTGATCTCTCGAGAGGGGGTCTAACATTTTATCGACAGTCTGACACAGAAAACCCATAATCACACATTATCAGATCTGATCATTTGCCAGGCCGATTATCTATCAATCCATAGTATAAATGTACATATACAAACATGTAAATATATATGGAATTTACTTTTTACTTATACTTCATATCACATACTTAAGACTTTGACTCAAGTACTATTCATATGGGTGACTTAACTTTTACAAAACTAATATTTTGATACGATATTACTTTTACTCGAGTACTTTTATACAACACTAGGAAAGACTCATGTAGGCAAAGCTTGGACCCCAACGTCAGGGATGGTCCTCCACCCTACAGCGCCTGTAAACCCCACTCAACCACTCTAGTCTCAGCCTTTGGATCATGATGTAACAGATCTATCAGCAGTAGATGAACATGCAGAAGTAGTGATCACTGCAGTCGCCACAACTCAAAGTTTGACATTGCTGCACCAGTTTTGCTGTTAAACTATCCCATGTCGCCAAGCTGCCGCTAACATAAGCGTTACTTTGCTATTGATGCAATGGGTACAACTTTGGCAAAACAGTAGAAAATAGCATTCTAAATAATGTTTTAATGAGATATTAATATAAGAATCTAAAAATCACTTTTTGTTTTGGCTCTTGCACACCTTATACCCCACAGGCACACCAAAATTAATATTTCTAGCTGTGTTACCGGAGATGTGAACATATTTGGATGAGATGGTGGAACCTTAGAGGATATCCTTGGCAGCTGGGGATCCGAGGTATCGCTGTTATCAGAGGGTCGCTGATTCGATTCCCCTGGTCTGCCATGTCGAAGTGTCCTTGGGCAAGATGCTGAACCCCAAATTGTTCCTGATGTGCTGGTCGGCACCGTGCATGGCAGCCACCGCCATCAGTGTGTGAATGTATGAATTACCGCAAGTCGCTTTGGACAAAAGCATCTACTAAATGCCCTAAAATGTAAATGTAATATCCTGATTGGTTAGAATCCGAGCACACGGCGAGGTAGCCACTTGTCGATGCTTTATTGTCTATTTTACTCCAAATGGGACCAAATTTACAAAATGAACATCACGCTGTATTGAAGAAGATTAGAAACTGGTGACTGAGAGCATGAAACCATTTACTGAGGTTATAAATCAAGTGAGAATTGGGGTCATTTTCTCATAAGCTTACATACAATTGGATTTCTTTAGAAACCGGTGGCGTCTCCACCCGGTGGCCATCAGAAACAATACAGCAGTGAGGCACGTTCAGCTCCATGTTGGATACAGTCAGTGAGATTCTCTTCTGTAATGTGGGTGAACCGCCGTCATAAAACGAAGCTCAAACAGCCCGAGGTAAGTCATCCATGACCAATTGTGTGTCCATTTATTATTAAATGAGACTCGCTCAGCAAGAAGAACTTTAATAGCCTTTAACTTCAAAGTTTCTTTTGGGGTGGTTTAAGGGGCATCCAGCGAGTGTTAAACGCTTTCCCCTCATTAAATGCCACCAAGTTGAGCGTATACATGAGTCACGCCGGGAGGGTTTTACATCATGTGGTCGCCGCAGCGTGTCGCTCCTCCTCGTGGTAAACATGTATCTAGAGTCTGAGCTCATTGCCATTAAATTCAATACAGCAGCAACATTTTTACTGTTTCGCGCATTTTCGAAACAGTCAGATTAATTAACCAAAGAGAGACCGCAGCGAGCTCTTTGACCTTTTGTCACACGCCTCTCGTCAGCACAAACAAGGCCTAACGGGGGGACTCTTCCGCCGCTCTCTCCGCCACTAATTGGGCTCCTGAAACCGCCGCTGGCCCCGGTAATTGTGGCATTGTGTCTGAATTTCCACTCCGCTGCCTTACACTTCTGCAATTAAAATTCATACGAGGCTCAGGGGTTAATGGAGTGTCATGGTTCTGTGTGAGAGTGTACGCGGGGAGAGACGCTCGGGCTTTTCTTTCTCATTATCCCGGTACTGTACACCTGTTTGTGGTGGCGGCGGCAGCAGCGGCGCGTTCAGATCCTGTCCAACAGGACCCGATGACCACTGATAATGGAGCGAACCATGTAAAAAGCTTTTTAGTTCATCGCCTCTTTGGTCTTTTTCACTCTAAATAATTGATAGCGTGTTTACATGTTACGTAAGAACGATGACTCATTGAACATTTGACCTGATGTGCTCATCGACTTGATTATAAGGAATCTTATTTCTGTGTGGAAGGTATAAAACTATTTCTTAGAGGTATAATTATGCAACAATGTCACATTTAAAAATGATGAAAGATTTGTTATATATTTTAATTTGAGTTGTGTTTTAACATAAACTTAAAAATGTATCCCGAAGGTTTCCAGCAACTTCCAAACCCGGAGAAGAAGTCTGTAATTTTACTCAAGTAGTTGTACATTGATTTAGTCGCTTGTCATCATCTTCTAGGAAATCATCGGATGATACTTACTTAGGAGAGTGAGTAAGGAAGTTGGGGAACCATACTGATGTATTTGAGTGTTTTTGTCCTTGGTTTCTTGCAGTTGTTACCTTCCTTTTCGATTCAGCTTGTTCAATAAAGTTAGTGTTTTTGTTTCTACAACCCGGCTGTCTTGAATCTTGCATTTGGACCTTTTTTTAACTTGTATGTCCTCTCCAGCATCACAACAGCATCCGTAGGTTGTCTAAGAAGTGGAACCGAAAAACTCAGTTTCTACCATCAGTCAGTGTTGATTCACTCTAACCTTGGAAGATTAGATCGGAGGACTTGTTTTCCACATTCATTATACTCTCTTAACCAGCGGTTAGTCGAAAAGCCAAACTTGTCATTGTCTCTCCAGCTATGCGGTGTGGAGAGCCTAAATGTTTTAATCCGGAGAGGAAATGAGAGAAAATACGAAAACAAATAAAACATTTGACATGTCGACCGCTGAATCATCTCGCGGCATTCTCCTCTTACCTCCTGAAGGTTTGTATTTGACTTTTGCCAATACCTCAAATAAGAGGCCTAGCATATCAAGTCTGACAAGGCCGTGCAGAGGCTGGCGGTCCTGACCCGGTCTCAGTTTACACTTCGGGAACATGAGATTTTTTTTTATGTAGCAAATGATTCAAGGTAACATTCAACACCCACATCTTTCCGCCTTTACTCTTTACCTGCTAACGATTTACTGGCTACACTCCCAGAGAGACACCCACTGTTTGTCTGCAGGGACGCTGAGAAACAGTCTCACAGTTCTCGGGTCATTCCTGTATCTCTTAGATCCTTTTGAGCTGCTCTTCTTCCTCCTCCTCTGAAGCCAAACACTCAGGTTGACTGTTTATTTTGGCATCCCACTTGTTGGGAAAGAAAGCCAAGCATTGTGCCCTCTGCTTTTTTTTTTCTCTTTCATTCACTGTATTCCTCTGTTTTTTTCACTGTTGCAGGGTAGAGTGGGTATTTGCCAGCGTCTGGTTCACAGCCCTGTAACACAGCGTTTTGTTTTGATTAAAGACAAAGTATTTGATCGGATCGCTTCAGGCACATACAGAGTTGGCCTCACATGTTCAAGAAAGAAAAGGTGAACATTGTGTGCTTGTGTTTTTAACACTGGTTCCCACCCAAGATCATTAATCTGCTAAACTAAAACATTCACTGTGAGGCACCTCGCTGCACAAGTGTCCTTTCACTGTGTATCTTAATCACTGTAGATCATCATAATACTGTTAGACCGCTGCAGACGTGGTCTAACCTTCACTTTATACATGTTTAATTAATTCCCCAACTTCTAGACTAGGTTTAGTTACATTTAGGCAAGAAAACTTCTTGCTAGCTAAAGCAAACATTAAGGTTATGTCACGCATGCGTGTAACTTTTCTACGTTAGTACGTTAGATCAACTCGCTGCTGGCTTGGTGTCAAACTCTACACAAACAATGGTCTCCTGTGCTTGTGTAATCCAACCATCCTGATTTCCTCCTTCACTGTTGTAATAATCACCACGTCCACTAGAGGTCGCTGCCAAGCAATAAGCCTAAATATGGGTCCTAATAAGCTGAATCCACAAAAGGCCTGCATGACCAATGACATGATCCATTTATGAGGGTATCTGTGATTATTACCAAACTTCTAGCTAGCCTAAATTCGCTTAAGTGCCATACGATTTGTAACGTAGCTCAGGAGCTTAGCTAGCAGAACAAAAACCCCTTTCACACCTGCTAACATGCGGCTTTGTCTTCGATGTGAATCAGTCGCCCCCCCCCCTGTGGTCCAATTGTTGAAAAACGCACGTTAAAGTGTCCTCCTGGGAGCCAAAATGTGCTAAAGTGCCCTCTTGGGTGCCTTAACACGCGCTAAAGTGCCCTCTTGGGACCCAAACTAGTGCTAAGTGCCCACTTGGTTGGCAAAACACACTAAATTGCCCCCTTGGCTGGTTAAAACATGATAAACTGCCCTCTTGGGTGGCAAAAATGTGCATTAAAGTGCCCTCTTGGGAGCCAAAACGCGCACTGAAATGCCCTTCTTTTCGCCCCTGCCCTTCAAAAAGTCTGTGCACGCCACTGGGTGCCAGAATGCTGTTGGAGAGATATTTTTTTTTTTATAATCTGACCCAGCAAGAGTGTAGGTTCGTATAGGTAAGGGTTAAAAAAAGAGGACTAAACAAATATGTTGGTTAAAAAACTATAAAAATCACTTTCAATAACCCTCTGAGCCACTGCTGCGAGCTCACTGATCTATAAACACGTTTAAAGCAGAACAGTTTCCGCCATAAAGCTTTTCAAAATGTGTTTTTAATTTGACAGAAATAACATTTGATTATTGCCTCGCAGCGCAACACTGCTGCATCAATCATTTCTGTAGCAGCGCGAACAACAAACAAAGCACGCAGCCTCAGTAGTTCAACCGAAGGGGAGGGGAGAGCTAATACACAGAGAAGAGGCTGTGATTTTAAAGCAATTGTTCTGTGATTGAAGTACTCCCCAGCCCCGGGCTATCAAATAAAGTCTGATCCCTCTTCCTCTATACCCTCCAAAATCTTTTAATGAGACCAAATCCTTTTAACTCGAGCCCTAACTGCCGGAGTTATGGATATAACTGTGTATGTGTCTGTCAGTGTGTGTGTGTGTGTGTGTGTGTGTTTGTGTGTGTGAGGACGAGCTCCGAGCATTTTTCTTTTCCCTTCTGTCAGGGTGGAAAAGGGAAGAGCAGCAGTTTCCTCTGGAGGAGAAATCACATCAAAGACATCAAAAACGGCTGAAAAACACCAAGCGTAAGTATCAGGCCGAATGAGTATCATCTCACAAGACCAGCCGGAGTCTGAGAACCGCGGCTCGCGTAACCCAGATGCACACTGCCGCAAAGATTATTAGAGCTGAGCTATAAATACAAAAACATTTTTGAAAAAATCTGTGCGTCCAGTAGATTGCACCTGACAGGCGGTGAGCTTTTTTTTACTTGGAAATCGAGCTGGACCACGCTGTGATCCTGATATAAGAAGTTTTAAATTCATATTTTTTATCCAGAGTTTCCAGGCCGGTGATCGTCATTAACAACGGGCAATTTAACTCCACCTCAACGGGGGAAATTAAGCGCCAACAAACTTGAAAAAAACTATTTATCCACAGCAGGAAGTGTGCGAAAATGAATTCAATGGGCATCAGTTTGCCTTAAAGTGACAACACATCTGTGCGTGCACATCACAAGGAAATGTGTTTTACATTTTCTTGAGGAATTTGAGTTGTCTGACGCGAGGCTTTTGCATCTTTAATCCACGAGAGACGGCGAGAACTAGCTCGGAACGAAAAGAAAAAAAAAAAGCCATTGGCTCGCCGCGAACACGGGGCATGACATCACTCCGCTCGCTTTGCAATACAAACAATATGCAAGCAGTCTGTCGGGCTTCCTAACATTAAGTGGGCGTCGTGTTGTCATTGAGTATCTAAATGTGAGGCGCTGATTTCTTTTGTCGCCCTCCGTCCTCCGGTTCGGGGTGAGTCAGCGTTTGATTAAACATTAATCCCTGAGAAGATGAAGGAGTCTGTTTACCTCCTTCCCCTGTCATTAGTCTTCTGTTTGGCTGATGTAACGCACGGCTAAAGGCGACACGCGGCTGCATCTCACACATGAGGCGTGGAGGCTTTAACTCGTGAGTTGTGGATGCGATTGCAGCTCACAGGTTGGATTTAATGCACGGCATCATACGTGGGGCGTGATCAAACACATTAACTCCACTTAAATCTCCATTATTCTCGTCTGTCTCTTCTCAGCAGTGTCAAACTGAGGATGAGTTTCTGTTGCGTCTATGAAAATGCACCATGACTCATTCACTCCTTCCTTTCTCAGCTGATCACAGAGCTGCCGCGCCCGCGACGGACAGCAAAATGACCCCTGTAAAAGCTGTAATTGTCACTCCCTCCTTTGTTGCCCGGGCGGATGGAGGTGCGGCCTGACCTTGTTTTCACCTGTTCTAACGACCGACCGCTCATCTGCGAGGAGACGGCGCGCTCTCTTTTAACTGCCGCCAGCTCTGATGTGGGGAAGGACGTTATCAAAAGGGGGAGCGGAGTGAAAAGACGGACATTAGAGAGCTCACAGCCCGATGAACAGAAAGCGATACTCATTTAGAGGCAGATGAAATACAGAAGTGCACACTTGCATTCAGATAACCCGAGCTTTGTGTTTGTAGTGTTTGCGATCGTCGTTCTTCTTGGTGATAATAACGCTGCAACCAGCAAGTTATTCGCTGAAGTCTGGGAGCGTAAATGCAAAAGTTAAATGATTAGACGGTGCAAGAAACACGAGCAATCAGATGATCACAGAGGTTTTAAACACAAAAACTGTGTGCTGTAAACATCCGTCACAGTTTACAGACCTGCCAACTTCCTGAGTGACGTCGCCTTGTTTCCTCAAAATCTGCCTCTGTAAAGATAAAATACCGAATACTCTTCTTTTACATTTGATACGTCTAATGAATTGACATAATTTTGTAGAAATCTGTTTTCACTTTGACATTAAAGAGTTTTTGTTTTGTATATTTTGTGTATATTGACCATGATTCCATTCATAAAAGCTATAAAAAAAAAGGGGAAAACATCCAAGAGGGTGAATGCTTTCTATAGGCACCGTATCTAAGGTCCGTAACGTTCAGATGTCGCCAAGGAAATCGAGTTATTGGCTGGTGAAATACTTCATTTAGTTGGATCGCAGTTGAGCATGAGAGTGATCGAGGTGGAAGCAGGATAACACGGAGCCCGAAGGATACTAAAAGACCACGGAGAAGCTCTTTTGCTCGGGTCGTGACACTCCTGTACTCGTCCTCCACACTCGATTTATCTAAAGTAGAGGTAGCACGACTCAAGGACTCAATCATCATTTCATTTTCTACACCCTTGTTTAAAAAAAAAAGCAATAGATGTACCTTGCACTTTTTGTACAGCGCCCTTCGAGGTTAAGGGAACAAAAAAACATTTGTGCCTCGAGGGGTCTCTCAATCAAAACACAACAAAGGACGTACGTTACGTGGGATCACGTCTGTCTTCGGCAACTGCCGCTGCTGATGAAAACCTGACGTAATGGAGGCAGAAATGTTCAAAGACGAGGTAATGTTTAAAGTTTTATCCGCTTGACATCTGTCACGTTCGCCGACTTCCTTCCTCGCTCTCTTAACGCTTTTCATGGAAGTTATAGCAACGGGCGAATAAATGAAACACGCAATTACCTTGAGTAAAACTCCAGATTTCTCCGGTTCGCAACTCAACAAAACATATATATATATATATATATATATATATATATATATATATATATATATATATATATATATATATATATAACAAAGGTTTTCACACAGAAATGTAACACATTATGTTCTTTCTTTAGCCGAGCCTGTAGCTTAGAGCCCCCTCAACACCCCTAACTATCCATCATCCATTACCCCGCTCCCTTATTCAGCCTCGCACTCCCTCGCACGACACGCGAGCGCCTGACAGTCCTCTATAATTTAGAGGGACAAAGCAGGAAAATGAGGGTCCTATAGAGAAGCAGGTGGGTGGGTTGAACTAATGAGTGAGCCTATTGTTGAGGATTACCTCGCTGTCACGGTGCGGGATCACAGTGAACAGCTCATCCCTCTCACGAAAAACTCCGCGGCATTCGTGTCACACACACACTCCTCGAGCGCTGACAGGTGAAGGCCCTCGGCACGCATCAGCACGCCTGCAAGACCTCCGGCCTCCTCCCCCTCCCCGACCGCAGGAAAACACTAAGACGGAGCGGTCAAAGGAGGCATTTAAAGATGGCCGCACTCAGTCAAGTCGCTCCGTCTTCCTCTGAGAGGCAGCTGATGCTCTAATGTTACCATTCAGTGCGTTTTTCCTCTTCGCAAACAAGCTTAAACACACACACACATATATATTTACACATGCCGCTGTAAAGCTTCACAGGAACGACTGATGACAGAGAGTACGGAGCGGCGCTGACAGGACGGCAGGCGGCGAGCGCTCTCCGACAGAGGCAGGCCCGTCACGAAAGATGATACGCCGTTTGTGGCGGCGAAGCCTCCAACAGGTGGTGTGACAGATGCTGCCTCCTTGCATTCATATAGTATCTTTTCAACTTTTTCTTCTTCCCGTTCCCTCAGTTTTGAGAAGAACAAATCGTGAACAACTTAAAAAAAAAAAAAACAACATGTGGGCGACTCATAGCTGGCGAGGTTGATGCAGATAGGCAAACAAGTGTAGACAAGAGGAGGGAGGAAAGGATGGAGGAAGAAGTAGAAGAGACGCGGTGTTGACGGGGATGAATATGAATCATTCTGTATTGATTTGCGTTCCCCCTCCGGCAGTATGAGGTGTTTGGAAGCCATGGATTATCAATTCCGACCCTCTTTTTCTACACATCCCCTCGATGGCATTAATATTAAGTATTTCTTCTCCGATAACAAGCAGGAGAAATGTCTGGCAGCAGCAGCAGAGAATACAGATCTTTTGTGTTTTGTCTCTTTCCACTGAGTCACATCGTCGTCGTCTTCGTATTCCAACAAACCCTGAGTCCAAAAAAGTTGTGAAACTGCGTGAAACGGAAATTAAAAACAGAACGCAGTCACTGCCAAACAAACTTTTGTCAACTGGTAACAGTAAAACCAAACCGTCACGTGTTTCGCAACGTGTGTTGTCCTTGCTTGTGAACACCTGAGCCTTTCCGAGGATCGATTTCACACCTGATCACGATGCTATCACCTGTTACCAGTGAATCTTCCGAACAGGTGTTTTCTGGAGCCTTTTCGCAGTATTTTGTTGCCCGTGTTGCAACTTGTTTGAAACGTCTCCCTGGGATTAGATTCATAATAAGCATAATAATGTACAAAAATCAGTTACGTAGATGAGGGTAACACTAAACATATTGTCTTTGTAGCGATTTCAAGGATTAGCAAATGATCAAATTCTGTTTTATTTATGTTTTTTACGCGGGGTTTTATCTCAATCTGGGGAAACTAGATTTCGATGTACCTCAGATGTGGCAGAAATGCGTCTTATCAGTATTCCTGTTTAATTTAACATATTTATCACTGGTTAGATGATGAAGATAATAGTGTGAAGTTGTTTAATTGGAGTTAAGGAGTGGAAACGGAGCTATATGCACATTTAAACACATACGTAATGTGGAGATTATAGCTGAAATCCTCAGTGATTCAAAGTGACATCCCTACCCTCACTTCTATGGCAACCAGGTGATCACACAGGCCTGAATTAAAATTAATTTGCAGCTTTTTTGAATTAACATGAGTTGTTATTCTGACTAACAGATATGTGTCACCTTTAAGAAAACCAAACCAAATGAATCTTTAGTCTCTATCAGCTTTATGGAGCCTTGTAGCTTCTTTCCTCCTTCCTTGTATGACCTGTTGCTGCATATGATGGGTACACTTTTTCTGGAAACGCAGCAAACAAAAAAGTCTTGGATCTAGGAGTAGCGATCAAACGCCATACAACAGGGATGATAAATGATTGTTACACGCCATGTTGCTGATGCTGTTTTCTCCGATCTCTGTATAAAATATTTTTGATCTCACCACTCTCGTCGTTTCCAACGAAAGTCAGCAACTCTTTTCAGCAGAAACGGGACTAAAAACCGTCACGTGCAGCTTTAAAAGTTCAACTCTGAGGGATTTTTTTATTTTTGTTGTCCTTTGGGAACGGCAGCCACTGCCGTTCCCAAAGGACAACAAAAATAAAAAAATCCCTCATTACATGTTTAACAGATATTCCCTCACTTATTGTGATGTGATTGTGTTTTTACGTTGTTTGTGCTTTGACTGTCTCCATGTGAGATCATCTTCTTTCAACTTCATCCGCAGCGACGCCTCCAACCTCAGCCTGGGAAACTGGATTCAGGCGCACCAGTAAAATGAGCCCCGTCTGTGTTTCTGTTAATTTCTCAGACGATTATTGTCATCGCGCTTCGAGGTCGGATGATGAATGTGAGAAGCTGCTCGGAGCTCAGTTGTTGGGCATAAATGGAAAAATAAATAAAGTCGTGACGTTGCTGTATCACTTTTACGTCCTGGGAGAATTATGTAGGCTGCTAGAAATTTGGAAAAGCGGTCTCGTAATAACAACGTTGGCAGGCCTTTTTAAACGCACGGAAGAAACATATTTGCCATTTTCCAGCTTATAAAACCAACTTCCAGGTCGTAACTGGATGGGTTTTTTTTCCCAAGAGCTCTGATATAACTGACCTGTCTTTATGTTAACAAAAAAAGGAAATGTCTGAAATGGCTTAAATCCACCAAGGTAAATAAATCCCAATTAAAACATGATTTATTTATTTTTTTGCAGCTAATAAATCCAGCTTTGGGCTTATTAACATTAATCTGCCTCTTCATGTGCAGACAAAAGGGGGAAAGCCAGCCAAACGCTTCTGGCAGTTTATTGCAGGATCCAACTCGTAACATCATTCTGAAGCCAACTGTTAATGCACAAAAATGTACTTAACTAGCTCATCAGCGAAGAAATGACAGCTTTAATCACCCCGGGCAGAATGGAGTTGTGTCTATAAACCATGTAACCTTTTTTTTTTTTTTTTGCTTTTGTAGCCTTAAACCACCGCCGCCGCAGCATCTGAGCTGCACGCCGCAGCTCCTGAAGCTGCGACACCGAAGCCGTCCTAAATGTGCGAGTGCCGTAATTAGCGTTTATTTTGGGGTAAGCAGCGATGCACTTGGCTTTGACACCAGCTGCAGGAGATGTGACGAGTTGAGACCAATTAAATCCGGGGTCAAAAGTAAAGATCAGAGGATGTGTCACTTAAAATGTCACTTCAAAAAGCAACACAGCATTCCTTTTGCGGGAAGGGAGGGAAAGGGGGGGATGAAGGCTGCACAGGCATGTTGGAGATGTTGTTCAATCAGCCCTGAAATATTTAACTCCACCAACAGAGGAAAAACGTGGCAAAGTATTAAAAGTCGAACGTACAGTGAGCTGTTAAGATCTTCTCCTCTGGCTGCAGTCTGTATATATATATATATATATATCGAGTCCAGCCTGTCGCTATATTTCACCCCAAGAGAAATCTAATAACCTGTATATATGCTGTATATTGTTCAGGTTTCTCATAAAGAGCGCTCCTCGCCGGGATAAGCTTTAATGGCTGTTATTTATATTTGAGGCCGGGCAGGTTTATTCTGTGCGCCTTTACAAAAATCATTACACCTCCTCTCCGGGGAAAAGGCCTCGGCAACGCATGTTTCTCACCCTGGCAGATGACTCAGCGATAATATGTTTCCCTTTTATCGGTTTTTCCCCCTCGGCGTTATTGGTTACCTTCCACGGGGGTCATTAAAAAGCAACTAGGGGAGACGGACAGAGACCGCACGCTTGCCGCAGCGAGGTGGGTTTCTTCACGGCGTAATGAGGAAGGGGGGGCTGCTTCTGATTATTGAATCTGAAGGAGGGTAACGCTAAGGAGACATTAAGTATTTAACACTACTGCAGGTGCAGCGTGGAGCCTGTATGGTTTTCGAATCAAAGCTCCCCGTCAACTCAAAAATACGTCTCTTCTTCTCGTCCCTGCGGCTGAATGTTCGAGCTTCACCCTGCAGAATGCTGAATCTGCAGTTTGTCCTCCGCTGAACGTGAAAAGTTTCTCTGTGCTCTCTGAAAATCCCATTTTTAAAGGGACGGGCTTATAGGCTTACACTTTGCAACATCACAAATACTCTGAAAGCCAAATCCTGGTCCGATTTGAACACAAGTGTGATGTCGAAACTCCAATGCACAGGTTCTTAGAATCAGTAGAGCAGCAGCAGCGCAGCCACCTGGATATGATGTTCAAGGTGGACATTTGGACCAGACAGTACCAGATTAGTGGACTTTCACAAGGCTGCCAAACTGGTGACTGCAGATCAAGTCCGTGGGGACACCTCCAGTTGTTTTTGTGACAACCAAATGCGGTTGTCTTTCACCTCTGGCCAATTCTGGACCGACAAAGACCGGTTGTCTTGCACAGGAAGTCAGACCGTCTCCATCCGTTTCTGTGTCATTTTAAGCCAAACCGTAATACTTTCTTAATCCTAACCAAGTGTTTTTTGTGCCAGAAAGCTAAGCAGAGCATAAGCACAGCGATGTGACGAGGGAGAAATATAAAAATTGAACCTAAACAGATGTAACGTTGCAACATAAAGAACGTATCTTCTTGGGCTTGTGGGAGACGTCTCCCGTGAAGTCGCTGAACTTTGGAAAACGACATTTACATATTCATAAATTCAGTATTCTTTATGAGGGAAAAGGATCTCATTTAATTTTTTGGGGCTTGAACAAGATAAGAGAACATTTCTGTGTGAAAACCATATCAGAAACACATAATAAGTCACAGAATAGTGTTTCATATACAAAGAATGTCAAAAGTGGATCTTTAGCTTTGATACTTTAAGCTGGAAGATGGGATCTTAATCAATCACCTGTCCTGACTTTGTGAAGTTATCAGGAAATGAGAAGCCTTTGTAAAGTTATCAGGAAATGAAAAGCCTTTGTAACGTTATCAGGCGGTGATATCAGAGACTGCCCGCTGAGCTGGAAAAACCCCAGATGGCTGATTGGCATTTACATGAGAGTAGAACCGGTGTAAAAGCACCTGTCAGACAGAAAACAGACAGGTATATGCAACGAATCGGCTCCGCGGCGTGCATACAAAAAAAGCTCTCTTTCTAGTAAAAACCCACTCTTCCCGTCTCTTTCGACACCTCTCTGTCGCCTCTCTTTGTCCAACACAAACACTCTCCCCACTCCTCAGACAGCTGTTTGGCACCTTTGACAGGGTTTTCCTTTTAACCAGAATTCAAAAAGAAGAGAGAGGCGCATAAAGCACAAGAGTATTTTGATTATGCATGCGAATATATGGCCCATAACGTCGAGGCAAAAAAGCTGCTGCTCACTGAAGCGTTACGCAGTGTTTCAAAGCTCGTTAGGTGAGGGACGTGCACAGACATCGTGAGCGGCTTGTTGCTCAACCTTCCACACAAAGACGGCTCAAATCATTTGGGTGCTGCGAGTTACACGATGGAAGGCATTTTTATTTTTCACGGCTCTGGGTCGCCCCACCTCTTTATCCCTCAGTGGCATTAAAAAGAAATAAAAGTTTTGACGACGCGGTGCACAGGTCTGACTTTAGCAATTACGGGCTGCTCGCATTAACACAACCAGAACAGAATACAGAATAACACAATTATTATTTTTTAGCTCAGCCACAGAAAGCTAACGGGCTGTTGATCGGGGCAACTTCAGCTCGGCCTCTTGCACGTCTTCGCGCTGTGAGCTCAAAAAGAGCCGATGGAAGAGAGTGTGGTCTTTATTTGTAGTATAATTGATCTTTGAAGGGCTGATAGAAGTTAGCTCTTCAGTGTAAAAGGTCAGACAAAGAAAGGCAACGAAGCAAAGATGAGGAAAATCAAGGTAAAATGAATGTATTATATGTGAAAAAAAAAAAATGAGCCAAAAAAATAAAGTTGGTTACGATGCAAAAGTAGCCCTTAACGTGGCAAACAGAAAACTATTGATTTAGCAGGGGTTAGATTGAGAGCAGACCTCAGATCTGCTAGAAGTTTAGTCCAGATTTGTGGATCAGAGAAACTAAACGACTGCTTCAGTTTATTCTGCTTTAATCCTTGAAAGGAAAAGCAGTCGGATGACCTGACAAAAAGGACCAGTATCTTAGAAAATGTAGAATGTTTGTTTACATATTCCACTTCATCATTTCAATGAAGAACTCTTTCAGCAACACTGAATCCAGTGGAGACGTCAGATTGCTGCTGAGGCCTTGAAAACAGCTGACCAATATACATTAATTGTAAAGCTTCCCTTTTGATTCTCTCTGTATTTAAATGGTAGGCCTTGTGAAGTTCTATATTTCTGTTAGTGTACCAGAATCCTATGAAAAGACTAAAAAACAAGATAGCCTTGGTCTTTCCTAACTGTGGCTTATTGATGCGATTTCTATAGTTTCTGAACAACATTGGAGCTATGTGGCAGAGAGGAACGAGGTGTCGAGTTCTGCTCGCACAGACAATAATTTCCCATGAGTTAACGAAGCAATTAGGCTCAGAAAAGAAAGAAACTCTTTCAGGCAGCGTACGGGTTGCATTTTTCCTTTTTAGTATGGAAAATAGCTGTAACTTTACTATTTCCCTTGAAATTTTGTGAGATGTGGGTCAATTTTGTTTACTTATAAGACTATGTAGCTAACTCGCCACTTTAACATCTCTCAGCTGAAACTTCCAGGGTTACCAGACAAAGTAATAGTACTAGTATAAGTAGTAGGAGACGGGACGGGCAGGGTCTTTCTTATACATCAACACTTTTAATTCTTCACACTGTTAATACTGTTTTTTGAGAGTTTTAAACAAAAACTCTGGTCGCATTTAAGGTGGCGGATGAGGACATTTTAAAACAGTTTGTTTTGGGATACTAACCTCCCAGATGTTAAACTGATGTTAAATTGGATTGTCGCCGACACAACTGTGAACACAGAGTTTGTGTTTCCCATAATTTGAGGTGAGAAAGAACGAACAGAAGATGTCCAATAACGGACCCTTGAGGAACTCCGCTAGAAGACGTTACCAAGAAGTTTCTATCTTTTAAAAGCGATTCAGAATGATTCATGTTTAGTCAGTTTGAAGTAGGTTTCCTGATGAACCATAGTAAACCTGTAGATGGTTACGAGGGTGATCCACATAAATAGAAACATATGCATGCAGCTTCTACTTGTTTAAGGAGAACTTCGGTTGATTTCAACATGCAGCTTTATCGCTCAAGCTGCCCTTGACTTGCCAGTACCGAAAACGCGAACTCTTGTCCCCAATTGTCCCAATTTTTAATTGGTCAAATTTTATGATATCAGCCTGAAAATCGCAGGACTTAGCTGTTGTTGGGAAAGAAGTCAGGAGTATGAATTTGAAATATGTGTGAGCCTCCTTTCATACTGAACAGAGGGGGAACAGTATCTGACAGTAATATTCCAAGCTGTCAGGACGCGTTCTCCCGTTTAAATGGTCAAATTTAATGATAACAGCCTGAAAATCACAGGATTTACCTGTTGTTGGGAAAGAAGTCAGGGGTATGAATTTGAAAGATGTGTGAGCCTCCTTTCATACTGAACAGAGGGGGAACAGTATCTGACAGTAATATTCCAAGCTGTCAGGATGCGTTCCCCCTGTTTAAATGGTCAAATTTAATGATATCAGCCTGAAAATCACAGGACTTACCTGTTGTTGGGAAAGAAGTCAGGAGTATGAATTTGAAAGATGTGTGAGCCTCCTTTCATACTGAACAGAGGGGGAACAGTATCTGACAGTAATATTCCAAGCCGTCAGTATGTGTTCCCCCTGTTTAAATGGTCAAATTTAATTATATCAGCCTGAAAATCACAGGATTTACCTGTTGTTGGGAAAGAAGTCAGGAGTATGAATTTGAAAGATGTGTGAGCCTCCTTTCATACTGAACAGAGGGGGAACAGTATCTGACAGTAATATTCCAAGCTGTCAGGATGCGTTCCCCCTGTTTAAATGGTCAAATTTAATTATATCAGCCTGAAAATCACAGGACTTACCTGTTGTTGGGAAAGAAGTCAGGAGTATGAATTTGAAAGATGTGTGAGCCTCCTTTCATACTGAACAGAGGGGGAACAGTATCTGACAGTAATATTCCAAGCTGTCAGGAAGCGTTCTCCCGTTTAAATGGTCAAATTTAATGATAACAGCCTGAAAATCACAGGACTTACCTGTTGTCGGGAAAGAAGTCAGGAGTATGAATTTGAAGGATGTGTGAGCCTCCTTTCATACTGAACAGAGGGGGAACAGTATCTGACAGTAATATTCCAAGCTGTCAGGATGCGTTCCCCCTGTTTAAATGGTAAAATTTAATGATATCAGCCTGAAAATCACAGGACTTACCTGTTGTTGGGAAAGACGTCAGGAGTATGAATTTGAAAGATGTGTGAGCCTCCTTTCATACTGAACAGAGGGGGAACAGTATCTGACAGTAATATTCCAAGCTGTCAGGATGCGTTCCCCCTGTTTAAATGGTCAAATTTAATGATATCAGCCTGAAAATCATAGGACTTACCTGTTGTTGGGAAACAAGTCAGGAGTATGAATTTGAAAGATGTGTGAGCCTCCCTTCGTACTGAACAGAGGGGGAACAGTATCTGAGAGTAATATTCCAAGCCGTCAGGATGCGTTCCCCCTGTTTAATTGGTCAAATTTAATGATATCAGCCTGAAAATCACAGGACTTACCTGTTGTCAGGAAAGAAGTCAGGAGTATGAATTTGAAGGATGTGTGAGCCTCCTTTCATGTTGAACAAAGGGGGAACACTATCTGACAGTAATATTCCAAGCCGTCAGGATGTGTTCCCCCTGTTTAAATGGTCAAATTTAATGATATCAGCCTGAAAATCACAGGACTTACCTGTTGTTGGGAAAGAAGTCAGGAGTATGAATTTGAAAGATGTGTGAGCCTCCTTTCATACTGAACAGAGGGGGAACAGTATCTGACAGTAATATTCCAAGCTGTCAGGATGCGTTCCCCCTGTTTAAATAGTCAAATTTAATGATATCAGCCTGAAAATCACAGGACTTACCTGTTGTCGGGAAAGAAGTCAGGAGTATGAATTTGAAGGATGTGTGAGCCTCCTTTCATACTGAACAGAGGGGGAACAGTATCTGACAGTAATATTCCAAGCTGTCAGGATGCGTTCCCCCTGTTTAAATGGTCAAATTTAATGATAGCCTGAAAATCACAGGATTTACCTGTTGTTGGGAAAGAAGTCAGGAGTATGAATTTGAAAGATGTGTGAGCCTCCTTTCATACTGAACAGAGGGGGAACAGTATCTGACAGTAATATTCCAAGCTGTCAGGATGCGTTCCCCCTTTTTAAATGGTCAAATTTAATGATATCAGCCTGAAAATCACAGGACTTACCTGTTGTTGGGAAAGAAGTCAGGAGTATGAATTTGAAAGATGTGTGAGCCTCCCTTCGTACTGAACAGAGGGGGAACAGTATCTGACAGTAATATTCCAAGCTGTCAGGATGTGTTCCCCCTGTTTAAATGGTCAAATTTAATGATATCAGCCTGAAAATCACAGGACTTACCTGTTGTTGGGAAATAAGTCAGGAGTATGAATTTGAAAGATGTGTGAGCCTCCTTTCATACTGAACAGAGGGGGAACAGTATCTGACAGTAATATTCCAAGCTGTCAGGATGCGTTCCCCCTGTTTAAATGGTCAAATTTAATGATATCATCCTGAAAATCACAGGACTTACCTGTTGTTGGGAAAGAAGTGAGGAGTATGAATTTGAAAGATGTGTGAGCCTCCCTTCGTACTGAACAGAGGGGGAACAGTATCTGACAGTAATATTCCAAGCCGTCAGGATGCGTTCCCCCTGTTTAATTGGTCAAATTTAATGATATCAGCCTGAAAATCACAGGACTTACCTGTTGTTGGGAAAGACGTCAGGAGTATGAATTTGAAAGATGTGTGAGCCTCCTTTCATACTGAACAGAGGGGGAACAGTATCTGACAGTAATATTCCAAGCCGTCAGGATGCGTTCCCCCTGTTTAAATGGTCAAATTTAATGATATCAGCCTGAAAATCACAGGACTTACCTGTTGTCAGGAAAGAAGTCAGGAGTATGAATTTGAAGGATGTGTGAGCCTCCTTTCATACTGAACAGAGGGGGAACAGTATCTGACAGTAATATTCCAAGCTGTCAGGATGTGTTCCCCCTTTTTAAATGGTCAAATTTAATGATATCAGCCTGAAAATCACAGGACTTACCTGTTGTCTGGAAAGAAGTCAGGAGTATGAATTTGAAGGATGTGTGAGCCTCCTTTCATACTGAACAGAGGGGGAACAGTATCTGACAGTAATATTCCAAGCTGTCAGGATGCGTTCCCCCTGTTTAAATGGTCAAATTTAATGATATCAGCCTGAAAATCACAGGATTTACCTGTTGTTGGGAAAGAAGTCAGGAGTATGAATTTGAAAGATGTGTGAGCCTCCTTTCATACTGAACAGAGGGGGAACAGTATCTGACAGTAATATTCCAAGCTGTCAGGATGCGTTCCCCCTGTTTAAATGGTCAAATTTAATTATATCAGCCTGAAAATCACAGGACTTACCTGTTGTCGGGAAAGAAGTCAGGGGTATGAATTTGAAAGATGTGTGAGCCTCCTTTCATACTGAACAGAGGGGGAACAGTATCTGACAGTAATATTCCAAGCTGTCAGGATGCGTTCCCCCTTTTTAAATGGTCAAATTTAATGATATCAGCCTGAAAATCACAGGACTTACCTGTTGTCGGGAAAGAAGTCAGGAGTATGATTTTGAAAGATGTGTGAGCCTCCCTTCATACTGAACAGAGGGGGAACAGTATCTGACAGTAATATTCCAAGCTGTCAGGATGTGTTCCCCCTGTTTAAATGGTCAAATTTAATGATATCATCCTGAAAATCACAGGACTTACCTGTTGTTGGGAAAGAAGTCAGGAGTATGAATTTGAAAGATGTGTGAGCCTCCCTTCGTACTGAACAGAGGGGGAACAGTATCTGACAGTAATATTCCAAGCTGTCAGGATGCGTTCCCCCTGTTTAATTGGTCAAATTTAATGATATCAGCCTGAAAATCACAGGACTTACCTGTTGTTGCGAAAGACGTCAGGAGTATGAATTTGAAAGATGTGTGAGCCTCCTTTCAAACTGAACAGAGGGGGAACAGTATCTGACAGTAATATTCCAAGCTGTCAGGATGCGTTCCCCCTGTTTAAATGGTCAAATTTAATGATATCAGCCTGAAAATCACAGGACTTACCTGTTGTCGGGAAAGAAGTCAGGAGTATGAATTTGAAGGATGTGTGAGCCTCCTTTCATACTGAACAGAGGGGGAACAGTATCTGACAGTAATATTCCAAGCTGTCAGGATGCGTTCCCCCTGTTTAAATGGTCAAATTTAATGATATCAGCCTGAAAATCACAGGACTTACCTGTTGTTGGGAAAGAAGTCAGGAGTATGAATTTGAAAGATGTGTGAGCCTCCCTTCGTACTGAACAGAGGGGGAACAGTATCTGAGAGTAATATTCCAAGCCGTCAGGATGCGTTCCCCCTGTTTAATTGGTCAAATTTAATGATATCAGCCTGAAAATCACAGGACTTACCTGTTGTCGGGAAAGAAGTCAGGAGTATGAATTTGAAAGATGTGTGAGCCTCCTTTGATGTTGAACAAAGGGGGAACACTATCTGACAGTAATATTCCAAGCCGTCAGGATGTGTTCCCCCTGTTTAAATGGTCAAATTTAATGATATCAGCCTGAAAATCACAGGACTTACCTGTTGTTGGGAAAGAAGTCAGGATTATGAATTTGAAAGATGTGTGAGCCTCCTTTCATGTTGAACAAAGGGGGAACACTATCTGACAGTAATATTCCAAGCCGTCAGGATGTGTTCCCCCTGTTTAAATGGTCAAATTTAATGATATCAGCCTGAAAATCACAGGACTTACCTGTTGTTGGGAAAGAAGTCAGGAGTATGAATTTGAAAGATGTGTGAGCCTCCTTTCATACTGAACAGAGGGGGAACAGTATCTGACAGTAATATTCCAAGCTGTCAGGATGCGTTCCCCCTGTTTAAATGGTCAAATTTAATGATATCAGCCTGAAAATCACAGGACTTACCTGTTGTTGGGAAAGACGTCAGGAGTATGAATTTGAAGGATGTGTGAGCCTCCTTTCATACTGAACAGAGGGGGAACAGTATCTGACAGTAATATTCCAAGCTGTCAGGATGCGCTCCCCCTGTTTAAATGGTCAAATTTAATGATATCAGCCTGAAAATCACAGGACTTACCTGTTGTTGGGAAAGACGTCAGGAGTATGAATTTGAAGGATGTGTGAGCCTCCTTTCATACTGAACAGAGGGGGAACAGTATCTGACAGTAATATTCCAAGCTGTCAGGATGCGTTCCCCCTGTTTAAATGGTCAAATTTAATGATATCAGCCTGAAAATCACAGGACTTAGCTGTTGTTGGGAAAGAAGTCAGGAGTATGAATTTGAAAGATGTGTGAGCCTCCTTTCATACTGAACAGAGGGGGAACAGTATCTGACAGTAATATTCCAAGCTGTCAGGATGCGTTCCCCCTGTTTAAATGGTCAAATTTAATGATATCAGCCTGAAAATCACAGGACTTACCTGTTGTTGGGAAAGAAGTCAGGAGTATGAATTTGAAAGATTTGTGAGCCTTCTTTCATACTGAACAGAGGGGGAACAGTATCTGACAGTAATATTCCAAGCTGTCAGGATGCGTTCCCCCTGTTTAAATGGTCAAATTTAATGATATCAGCCTGAAAATCACAGGACTTACCTGTTGTTGGGAAAGAAGTCAGGAGTATGAATTTGAAAGATTTGTGAGCCTTCTTTCATACTCAACAGAGGGGGAACAGTATCTGACAGTAATATTCCAAGCTGTCAGGATGCGTTCCCCCTGTTTAAATGGTCAAATATAATGATATCAGCCTGAAAATCACAGGATTTACCTGTTGTTGGGAAAGAAGTCAGGAGTATGAATTTGAAAGATGTGTGAGCCTCCCTTCGTACTGAACAGAGGGGGAACAGTATCTGAGAGTAATATTCCAAGCTGTCAGGATGCGTTCCCCCTGTTTAATCGGTCAAATTTAATGATATCAGCCTGAAAATCACAGGACTTACCTGTTGTTGGGAAAGAAGTCAGGAGTATGAATTTGAAAGATGTGTGAGCCTCCTTTCATACTGAACAGAGGGGGAACAGTATCTGACAGTAATATTCCAAGCTGTCAGGATGCGTTCCCCCTGTTTAAATGGTCAAATTTAGTGATATCAGCCTGAAAATCACAGGACTTACCTGTTGTCGGGAAAGAAGTCAGGAGTATGAATTTGAAAGATGTGTGAGCCTCCCTTCGTACTGAACAGAGGGGGAACAGTATCTGACAGTAATATTCCAAGCTGTCAGGATGTGCTTTACCTGCTATAATGGAACTTGATTCAAGACAAATATGATAAAATGGCAAATTATATTTGCCTAAAAATGATTGAGCACTTTCTGTCCCAAAAGTTCATAACATTCTAAATGAAAATTCTCTCACAAATATAATATTTTTCATTAATAGAAACAACAGTAGTTGGTTGTCTTAATAAACATGTAAAAACACAAACATATATGCTGTTGTCCAAGTTTAAAAGTATAACTTGACAGTCATGAATTTGGATTTCATGTCTACAATACAACATCCTCAGATAAAACTCGCAAAAAAAAAGTCCGTTTTGAACCTTAGCTGTCTCCGCAGTGCCTCTGTGGTACGAGCACAACAGCTCGGGGCGAGCTTTTTGTGAACACGCGCTTCCTTCGCCCTTCGGGGCATTTCGGATGGGGACGGTACCAGGGGAAACAAACCTCAACGAGGTACCTGAGCTCGATACAACACCTGTTTGTTGACATCCCTGTCGTCCGGTAGTCCAAACTAGTCGATCCGTCGAACATGCGCTTACTCCCTCACTGGCAGCGACGGAAACGTATTCCAGCATTTTCGCTTTTCTGTTCATAACGTACATGTTCATGATACAGCCTGTCATGAGCCATTAGCCTTACATAGCCTGTTATGAGTCTATTAGCTCTGCACCGAGAGCTAGCTTGTCTGCTCATGCTAGTGGTTCTTGCAGAGAGGAGAGCAGAGCAGAGAGTCCGTGATGATCGAAGCAGCGCTAGTTACTGAAAATGGTACGAGTTTGTGCAATGCCCAATTGTGGCAATAGAATGAAGAAACATAAGAATACAAGCTTCCACCGTTTGCCTCTCTACTATCGCGAAACATTACCGTTGTGGCTTCTAATAGACGTGCAAACTCGGTAGGCTGTATGATGTCCCACTCCTTACAGCATAGGCTTTCCTCTTCTGTATCCATTTGGACACAACATCCACAAAAGCACCACCAGGTCGCCGATGTGCTTGGCCGTGAAGCCGCCTCTGCCTGTTCTGCTCTCTCCGCTCCCTCTCCGCTCCCTCGTTCTCTAGTGCAAGTAACTCCTCATCTGTATACTCTGGTTCGAACAAATATGGTCTACCGTCGAATTCAAAAAGTTCTTCGTCGATGTCTTCCACTTCGACATAAGACAAGCTCTCCATCGTGACTATTTCGGAAACAGCTTCGATCATCACGGACTCTCTGCTCTGCTCTCTGCAAGAACCATTAGCATGAGCAGACAAGCTAGCTCTCGGTGCAGAGTGAATAGACTCAGGCTACATAACAGGCTATTGTAAGGCTAATGGCTCATGACAGGCTGTAACATCAACATGTACGTTATGAACAGAAAAACGAAAATGCTGGAATACGTTTCTGTCTGCAAAATTCAAGTTTCCGTCGCTGCCAGTGAGGGAGTAAGCGCACGCTCGACGGATCGACTAGTTTGGTCTACCGGACGACAGGGATGTCAACAAACAGGTATGTGGCTGCTTGCACAAACACACTGTTTTAACCACTTTTTTATTCATTGTGAGTCATAAACGCTACAGTGCTGTGTTGTAAGGTGTCTGCTGATGTTGCATAACTTTCGGGGTGAGATTTGGAGCATGTTAAGACGCTTAAACACAGTGTAAAGTTCTGACCCCATACTGTTAGCTGTCAATGCTAACTCTCCGTTCAAGGAGCTCTGTAAGAGGTGGACCAAAAGTTTTCGCGTTTTCGGTACTGGCAAGTCAAGGGTGGCTTGAGCGATAAAGCTGCATGTTGAAATCAACCGAAGTTCTCCTTTAATGTTGAACCTTTTATCCATCTCGTTCACTCTAACCTCCTTCATTAGACTGCAGTGTGGAGGGCCTGATTAATTAAGAATCAGGTCTAATCAAGGTTGAGTGAAATAATTAAAATGAACACACATTAGTGTAAGTGGGAGTTGAGACGTGAATCACACTGGATTTCTCTGTAAATGACCTTTTTTTTATACAGCCAAGTTTAATAGGCTGCAAATAAAAAGGACTGACGCAGAATGAAGGGGGCGTTCGCAAGCCGCACCTCTGTGAAATAATAAGGTGCACATTGTGGGGGAAGAGCAGGGACCCTGTCGATCTCAGGCATCTGCTCTGATGTGTAAAAAAGGGACTCAGGTGGAGAATATGAAATAATGCTGTCAGGGAAAAGCCTGGGAGCTCCAGCTGAGGTGTCTCAGTTTTTATTTTTAGCCTTTAGAGGACGAGCTGTCGGCGGCGGGAAACCCTATATCTATTAAAGTGTATCGAGACATTCTCCAGAGTGAAATGGCCCCCGCAAGTTTTGGCTGACTCCCGCCGGCTGTTAATTGCTGCGCCACATATTGTCTTCATCCCGTTCCTGATGATGCTCTTCGTGAGGTGCAGTCGAGACAGGAAGCCATTGACATTCACGCACCTGGTGCACCACCTGTCACTGCTGGCAACCGAACAGGCGGCTCATCACACATCTGTCCACGCCGTTGGAGACGGCTTCACATCCGGACCGGGGCCATAAACCCGAGGTGAGCATTGTGTTTGTGTTTCAACCAGTTTTTTTTTTTTTTTTTTTATCCTTTATTGAACTGACACCTTCACTGAGCCTCATTTAACAGCCTCAAGAAAAACACAGCAACCGTTTCAAGTTCAATAAAAGTCGTTTTTTATCAAGACAAGCACACAGGAGGAGCAACGGACTGAAAAAAACACACCTGTTCATGTATGTACAATACAACCCTTCACAAAGCACTGGAAAACATTACAACTCTTGGTGCTGTAATAAATAAATAAAAGGCACAAACATATATATATATATACACGGTGCTAAAATCACAAAAATACTGCCACTGCCTTGTTTTCTCCCGCGAGGAAACGACAACAGTATTTAAACCAATTTAGCTTTTATAGTGTCTGTAAGCAGACAACTAAAGCGTTGGCACACGGAGCTCTTTACACAAATAAATGCCCACAAGAGACAGTATGTAATTATACTACATGAATATTCAAGTGTAATAGTTTAAGCGAGAAAGTATTCGTAAGGCAACATCATATCGTTCTGGGTGCTCGTGAAGATCATTTCAGAACAACGTCTTCCACTTCTTACAGCTTGATGAAGTAAAGATGGGATTTTTTTAATAAAGTAATGACGGAAAGACGAAAAAGAGAGAGTATACAGCCTGGATGTGTTTATAAAATCTGGATACCGGAACCCCAGAATGGTGCCTTTTCAGTCCCAGTTTCACGGTAACCGGTTTTACTCGCTGACAACTTCCCGCCTAAACTTTAAACTGTCACGACAACACAGATCTTTAAACAGCCTTTCTCCGCTTGAGGAAAGTTTTATGAATTTGAAACGCTCAGTTGACTCTAAAATTAAAAATCGAAAGACGGCAAAACTGAAAGCAAGTGATGAACAGTGCCGCCATATTCGGGTGTTATGATGCGTTACAACATTCATGGTCTACAGCTATGCTAGTTGTGCTAGCGGGCCTTTTCTACTGACAACCAAGTTCAGCCACATCGCGCCAAAGCATGTGTTGCGATACTCAACTGGTGTCTGTGCAGGAAACCAAAGAGAGACATTTTCGAAGCCTTGCTGTGGTTAATTTTGTGCCTTCTTTGGTGTGAAAGTTTCTCTCCAGCTTCCCTGTTTGTTCGGCTTAACTGTGTCAGTGTGTTTTAAATAACTGAACAACGGGGAATTTTATTATGAGGAATTTATAGGAAATGAAATGTGGTTGTAACTCTGTCGGCGTCTCTTCTTCTTTAGCTCTGCAGGGAGAGTATTTACAGGCGCTTCGTTGACAACTACTCAAGTGTCATCAGTTAAAGAAACATCTGCGCTTATTTCTCTTAACAAGAAAAACATGCTGAAGACTAGACAAACAGAAATAAAGGATGGCTGCAGGCAGTCTGAGAAACATGGAGCCGACGCTGTCGCACCTCATCTTTCAGTCCGGATGCTTCGTGCTTCACGTTCTGCTCGGCTTGTACATAAACAGAGCCCGTCTCGTGAATGCATGAGGGGCCGTTTACTACAGAGGGACGCATCCCGATGTTTTCGCTGGTATTGGGCTCGCGCTTTTTCTCCTTTTGTGGTAAATTTAATAAATAGAGCGCTTGAGGGACGAGTTATGCGGAACCTGAGAAAGGAAGGCTGCGTGGGAGGGACAGCGAGGAGGAAGAGGGAGGGGGAAACGTTTGTTTATCTGCAGGGACCCAGTGGATAGAAAACAGAAAATATAGAGACGTCGAGCACCCGGCGGTGCCTCGGGGCTAAGGTGCATGACACATGTGAGATTGAGTCTCAGTTTCTTTATCTGTCTCTTTTCACTAAACTATGCAGTTTGCAAAAAAAACAGGCCACAAATACAATCTTCAAAATATAAAAAAAAACATGCATGACACAAGACTGTGAAAGAGAGAAATGCTTTCTGAAGCCGCCCCGGATCAAATCCTCGCGCTTCATGAACGTCTTTATGTATTTTTTCTTTTTTTTTTTTGTCTCCAAGTCTGAAATGTTTCAACATTCAGAGGTACACGATGGTTTCCTCGCCGCCCTCCTCCCCTCCGCTGTCCGTCTCCAAGGAAACCAGAGCGCTCAGGTCCAGCTGGGGGTCAGCGGGATGCGGGAGCTCCGGATAAGGGTCGGCTCCGCTTGCTGTCGACGGCCAGGACTCCCCGATGTAGCCGTGACTGTTCTGATCTGAGTGGGCACACACAACAACAAAAAAAAAAAAAAAACCCAAACACATTTATTCGTGCAGTCTGAGGGGAAGAAAACGCGGCTCGAGATACACTTACCGACTGAAAACTACGGAGACATCATCATTTACTAATCACTGGTAAATAATCACCGGGATGGGACGTGGAGCCGCTTGTTTAATGAGCTCGGTCTAATTGTTTAGCCCACTCATCTAATCACCAACTGCAGATAGATCAGCCACAGCTGCTGCGGCTCAGCCCGCCGCAACCCCCCGAGCACGGGACAACAAAAAAGACTTCCACGCCATCCGTCACAGCCACTCTGCTCGGAGGTGACACTTTTTATCATTATCTTCGTCGACGTGATCAATCGCCATGGTTTGGATTCGATGACGTCACGGAGAGACGAGGAAAATGGCGATGGGTGAAAGAAGGCCTCAGACCTGCGAGTCTGCAAACAAGCGACCTGCTGGAGTGTTTTTTTTTGGAGGATTCAATAACATTATGAGTCGATTAAAGCACATCTAAAGGAGAATGTGTTTCTATAAGTGGCTGCATGTGTGTGTGTGCTTCCATTCGTACATTTGTGTGCTGTGCGCCGGGTGCCGTCTAGCATTAGGGCAGGTGTGCTGTCATGGTAACAGATGGCGTGAACTATAAATTGCCTCATTGTGTCCCTGTAGGAAAGTGTCTCTGTTTGATTAATTATATAAGAGTGTGTTAGAGTGGCTCTGTTAGCCACCACACAGGCCCGGCCTCCTGATAGATGAGACATCAGTGCGCAGTCAGACGACACAAACACTCCGTCTCTGTCTCAGAGCGTTATCCACCAAGTAATGTGATTTTTTTTTATTTTTTTTTTTAGCGTTATTAAAATGTTACAACAAAGACAGAACGTGCATTTTATTGTAAAGACGGCAGCAAAGCATGATTTAGTAACGCTGTAGGACATTAGAAGAGATACTGAATACAGGTGTTGTTTTCTGTCCACAGCAGTAAAATGTAATTAGAGGGTAAAAATGCACTTTGTGCTGTTTCATCTTGTTTTATTTATCTACCGTTCAGTCGAGTTCCCCTTCAACAGCTCGCTCGTTTTTGTCTGATTAGTGGGAATATTAAAATCGTGACGATGTGACCGTCGTCGTGCAGAAGAAACATGTTTTCTTATGTCTGGAAAACAACATTTTGATTAATTGTGCAGCCTTATTTTAACGTATCTTCAGTGTTCTCTTACAACAAACTGAATTTCACTGACAAACGTTGATGTCGTATGAAAGAAAAGCCAATCAGAGGCTTTTTGTCATTAGGAGGTGAATTCGTTTTGGTGTCAGTGATCCTTAAAATATCTGTGTTTTAATATCTCAGTCCGGCACGGTCGCCAAACTGTTGCAACCAGGAAACCATCCTGTTCGGGGGAAAATGTAGGTCACCGGGATCAATGGATGCTATGTCAAAAAAAAAAAAAAAAATACAGGGAAGCTTTGGCAGTTACACCTGTGCTCTGAATTTGAATACATCCCTCTGGACAAGGCTATAAAACAAGTCAGGCAAACATAAAACACACACAGGGGATTCTTTGCGCTCGATTGGATTATTTGTGATTCACTGTTCTTATTATCTTTGTGTCTGTTCTATGATTATTACATTTCTGCTCTGGCGCACGAAAAAAAAAAAAGGCTTTTTTCTCATTATTCTACTCTCATCCAGTCGTAATCTCGGCGTTGAGCAATCATTAGTGTAATTTAGCTGTTGCTGTGCAGGACGACGCTTTTGTTTAAAAGCCACAGATCAGGTTTGTGCATCATGCCGACACGCCAGGTGGTGAATTCATCTGCATACTGTCAAGAGCGCCGCTTCTCTTCTTCTTGTTCTTTCTCACGACACTCTCTTTCGCGGCCCTTTGTGTGGAAGAAGGTGAGCGACAATAAAGAGGACTCATCAGATGAGTCGTCGTCTCAGAAAATTCCATCCAACTGGTTCCCCGAGATTACATTGTGCGGGAACAATTTATGGAAATCCACGCAGAGGGGTGTGTGTGTCTGCATGTGCGTGCGTCGAGCGCATGAGAAGAAAAAAAAAAAAAAACCCTTCCTCTGCTGGGTTGAGGATGAGAACGTGAGATCGCGGTTTCGATCCGCGAGACTGACGGAACAATGCGGAATTTGCAATTCAAAGAGATTCCTTTTTTTTTTTCCGTTTGCACGCGAAGACAAGAAAAGAGATACCAGGTTACCCCAGGTTCCAGGCGGCGCGTGATCCGGTATGAGGTCGTAAAAAAAAAAGGAGGTCTTAAAACCTGAGATTGCACATAAAACACTGAAATGACTCCATATAGCAATTTGAAATCTGATGAGAAACTGCGTGAGGATCGAGGAAACATTATTCAGTGTCACGGCTTGTGAGGGAGAGTGAGCTCCACTTCCTCCTGTCTACACGTAGAAGCGTCCTTGGGCGAGAGACCGGGTTGTTCCGATGTCTCTTTTTTTTTTAATATATATATTTCCTTGAGCCTCGCTGGAACCAGAAGTTGTTGTGGTCCACCACGTCGTCAGCCATGCAACAGTTTACACGAGAGCAGCCTTCACTAAGCGCTTGCAGCTGAAGGCCGCGACGAAGAAATAAGAAATGCTTCAGAGTAAAAAGAAACTCTGAAAACACATTCCCCCCTCTCTTCACGTGGTTTTCTCGCGGGGGAAAGACGCAAGCGGAGAACCGACTTCACGCCAGTCGCAACTCAGATGAAGTTCAGTCGTCCGCCAGACATTTCTGGAGCTTCACAGCAAGACGGTTTTGCGAGCGCGTCTGCCGCGAACCACCGAGAATAGATTCGAAAAGGAAATATTTACATCCTTGAAGTGTCAAGCTCGCGCAGATTGGGCGCGTGACTTTCCGTCGGCACGCCGAGCTCACTACCTCCTAGCTGTAATATACAGATAAACAGAGTGTTTGTCCCTCGAATAACCGAGCCAGCTGTCTCCCCCTGTTTCCAAGTCTTCAGCGAGGCTAACGTTCTCCTGGCTCTCCTTTATATTTACTCACAAATATAAGTGCGCTTGTGCTTTAAGCTTAGCAGCTACAGTGAATATTTCATCTTCAGGGTTCGTACACATTTTTCAAGGTCAAATTCAAGCACTTTTCAAGCACTTTTAAGGGTCATTTTAAAGATTTTCCAGCACCTTATTGCTTGGGTAAAATACTTTTCTACAGGAATATATAAACTCATTATTTTTTCTTCACTTTTTATCACAATAAAGTACATTGTATTATGCTGTAAACATCTAAAATTATGTTTCATAATAGCAAAAACTTCAGAAATTAATTATCCAGTCTGATCCCAATTTTGTGAAAGACACAGAGTTATAATGTCAAGCACTTTCAAGCACTTAAACTAAAATCCAAGCACTTTTCAGACCTTGAAAACACAACATTGAAATTCAAGTACTTTCAAGGATTTCAAGCACCCGTACGAACCCTGCATCTTAGAAAAAAAGGGTAAGTAATGTCTTTTCAAATTTAAATTTTGGGCTTCCAGAGACTTGGATCATGTCGGCCTTTACTTCAGTTGTTCAGGAGGACGCTGGCTGCACACTTTTTCTTTCCATCGACATAGCAGTGAGTAGAAAATGACTTTTTTTGGGTGAACACAGCCTTCAACCCATACTTCTTCATTTCCTCCCTCTTTGCCTAGTTTCCCTGCGTCTATCCATGTATCCTTGATGGAGGGATTAAGACTTAAGGAAAACACGCAAGGGAGGGAAACTTTTAGAAAATCCCTGTTTCCTCCCGGGCTACTGGGATTGCACAAGCCAGCGTGTTCCAAATGGCCGGTCCCAAAGCCCAGATAAATGTTGCATCAGGAAGGATATCCAGCGTAAAAAGCCCTCCGCCGTATAAAATATGCGGATCGCAAATCCATGCGAGGTTAGGGGAGGGTTTGACAGCGAGATGGAGACGTATGATCCGCTGTGGCGACCTCTAATGGGGAGCAGCTGGAAGAAGAGGAAGAAGAGGAGGAGGAGGAGGAGACGCCGGCCAGCCCTCCCGGGATCCGGCGAGGAGTGCATTGTGGATTAGATGTCAGCTGAAACACACCCCGCTTTGTAGACGTGTATACACCCCGGGCTTGTTAACAAGTGACTCAGGTTTCACCGGGGCTCGCGCCTGCTCAATAATGAGGAAAGGTTAATAAGCTGATCAATGCGGGAGAGATTGTATGCCGCCTTCTGCAGCAGGTAAACAACACCAGAAACTCAGCTGAGCGGCAGGACACGTGTAACCTCTAATTTGCTCCCCCGCCTGCCACAAATATGACAATGACCCGGCGCGAGAATGGATTAGGAGCGGTGATGGGCGGGCGCGAGAACGTAGCTGACACCTCGCGAGTGAAACTTAGATTAATACGTGTCCGCATCTCTCATTTCCCTCCTCCCGCACCTCCCGCCCCCTCCCCCGCCTGATGCGATGACAAGTCATGCTGTAATGAGTTTCATAAAGATTTTTTTTTTTAGATCGATGTCCCAATCAGTCAGCCATCGCCTGTGAACTGTGATTCACATGCCGTTGTCTGCCCTGCCAGTCGATAGATAGAGGAACCATTGATTTTCTTTTCCTTTGGCAGGTGAGGGCCCCGGCTGGCCCCGCCGGTGCAGGTGGAGATGGTAGGGGGAGGACGGGGGAGGACGGGGGAGGACGGGGGGGGGTTTTCTTTGTCAGGAGACACTGATTAACTGAGAGGAAGGACGGACAAGGCCTCACCCAGGATACAGCCTTGAGAGCAATGTGTGTGCGTGTGTGTGTGTGTGTGTGTGTGTACAGTACGCTCACACACACACACACACACGGGTGAAACCAGTTCAGGCGGAGGGGTTTGTTTACGTTCTCACAGGAAGCAGACTTTTCATTTTTATGCTGAGCAGCAGAGACGGGATGATAACAGTCCGACACGAGAGGCACTTGAGCCGCGTAATAACGGGCGATTAGCACTAAAACACAGGATATTAAACATAACCACTAATGAAAATCAGTAATTGAGCTACTTGATGCATTCATTAGTGATTTTTTTTTTTCTTCTATGCCAAATGACTTCCCTTTAACAGATGGTACCTGATGGCAAAAAAAAATAAAAAACTGTTGAGAAAAAAATGTTTTTCCTCATTAATGTGCAAATCACTTTCGGTTCTCGTTGCTTCTGTGTAGCTGTTGTCTCTAACTTTAATTGCTGTAAAAAGTTATTGTCTTTACAGAAATGTGTCAACACCAGAGGCGCAACAATTAGCTAATCGACACAGAGATAATTGTGTATTGATTTGTTCGAGGAAAAACAGCAAATATTTTCTAGAATTCTGGCCTCTTTGCGTGAGGATTCGCTAATTACCTCCAACAAGGAGGTTATGTTTTCACGGTTGGTTTGTTGGTTTGTTACCAGTGTTAGACAAAAACTGCTGATCAGATTTCCACGAAACTTGGATGGAGGACGAGTCTCGGCCCAGAATAGACCTTATTAACTTTTGGTGCTGATCCGAGTGAAGTGACAGATTCAGGATTATTTTTTCAAGATTGCAAGATAGGACGTTTTTTTCAACATTTTCGTTAATATCTCTGGGAATAAAGCATGAATTGCGGTGAAAAGGTGGCTGGTATATATGTATGAGTACAGTTTGATGCGGATATTAAATCTTAAATTATGGCTAAGCAGGTATGGGTGGTTAAATCGTTAAGGTTTTAAAGTTATTGTTGGAAAGAACAAGAAATCTGAAGATGTCACGTTGCACTTCGGGACACTACAACAGGTGACTTATCCAGAGTATAATCAGCAGATTAGCTGGTAATACAATAATCACACGTTACAGCTTTAGACAGACAAACGTAATAATTCTCACCGCTGGGCGTGTGCTGCAGCTCCAGCCTCCCTGCAGGGCTGTAGAGGTAACCTGTCCCCATCACCCACCCCTGGGCGTCTGACTGAGGACCACGGGGACTCTTAGCCGCGGGGGTCTGTCTGCTGTTGGATCTTGCCAGCAGGGTGTTGAGGCAATTGTGTGCGCTGGGGTCATTCTTCTTGTGGTGGACGTGACGGTTGTTGACGCTGGTGCCGGCGAGCGCGGCCTCGTTCACGAACACGGAGCCGTTGCCGGCGTGGTCTCTGGACTGAGTCGGTGCCGAGTCCTGAGGGAGAGAAAGCAAATGTCCCGGTCAAAAACTAAAAAAGTCAGGAAATTCATCAGAGGTAAAGTAGACTTATAATTAAAGTTATTAAAGCTGCTCAGGAGGAGGATTTTCTTTCACTTTTGGTTTAATTTGTCCAATTTTTGTGACGTCTGTCATCTCAGCCGCCTGGAAACACAAACAGCTTCGAATGGAATTTCACTCGTGTTTTATAAGTGTTGTCAAGTCAAGTGGGAATAATCCGGAGAGCGTGTTCAGCCCTGTGCATCTTTTGTAATCCGTTCATCTTGTTGCCTTTTCTCTACTAATTGATTCTTTTTGTCCACTTCTTTTTACAGTTACGGTTACACTCTCTTCTCCTCCTCCTCCCGAATCTCGTATTTTGACAGTTATTTAATTGCCAAAACATTGCATGTGTGGGCAGAACTCTCTGGATGAGCACAACTCAAAATGCGTGCGTGGAAAATTAAAATGTTTTGTTGCTGAGTGACCCTTTCGATGTACGGTGGAAGCTCTCAGGGCTGCAGCTGGCTTCAGGCTCGTCCTGCTCTCTAAATACCCTCTCTCCCTCCTTCCCATCCCATCTTCACTTCTACATGGCCTCCTTTCCTCCGCTGAGCCGAGGCAACACAGCTAATTAGAAACGACCTGAGAGCCGGTGTGTGTGTGTGTGCGCGCGTGTGTGTGTGTCATTCGATCGCTCTCTGACCCTGTGAACCGCTGCCTCTGGCTAAAGCATTAGCATGGGAACATTAGGGCCGCCGCTGCCTCCGCACGCCTCTGTCAGCCCGCTGCTGTTAATGCAGCCTCCGCACCGGCTAGAATAGATGAATGGAAATAAATAAAGTCCACAAAGAGCCAGGACGGCCTCATCCCGTCTGGCCTGTGGAAAAAAAAAAGCCCAGGGTGGTGTGTAAATTAACGAGGGAGAGAGGGAATATTGTAACGTGAGCGTGCTCATTTGTCTGTCCGTTTCGACTGCTCCCTGTGTGCGTCTTTTGAACAGTCGCACCTGCTGAGCCGAGCAGCCGAAGCCACGGAGACGTATGCGCTTGTCTCAGTTTCGCCACTGCTGCTTGTGCATGTGAGGTACATTGAGTCTTAAAGGGCAGCGAGAACAGTGCTGCCTTTATCCTCCGCGCTTTCCAGCTGCGGTGGTGGTGTGGGGGGGGACATTTCGCTGTAGCGCTTTTCAAAAAAAGTGTCGATAATTTAAGTCCTTTCGGACGCGATTGATTGGTTTTCTCGGGCCACGTGCCCCTGGTTTTAATTATTTTGTCGCAGCTTTTATTTGCACCGGTTTAATTATCATCAATCACGGAGATGTTTATTGGTGAGCGGAGCTGCTGGAGCGCTAAGACAAATGATGCTGAAATTGCTCTCATTATCGTAGGTTGTACATCAAGAGGGGATTGAGCTGCTCTGTGTAAATGAGTCAACCGGCGTAACTCAGGCTGGGAAAAAGGTCCTCATTAAGCCCGAGAAATACTCCATAAACACTTCATTTTTACCTCGCACTCGTGTCAGGGTCAAGAGATTTAGTCAGGGGGGGATTAGTGAGCCTCAGACGTCTCAGATTAAAAGTTGTGTGTTAAAAAGTTGTGTGCCTCCCCCTACCTGCTGCCCATCTAGAGGGATGACCATGTGTGGGATCACAGCGGGCAGGCTCCTCTGCCGGCCGTGCCTGAAGCTCTCCAGCAGCTGCTGCTGGTTCTCCAGCCGCTCGCGCTCCTTCTCCACGTTCCTCTGGCCCTCCCTGAGCCGCTCCAGGCCCTGCTGGTACTCCTCCAGCTGCTCGTCCAGCTCTTCCCTCTGGCGCCGCAGCCTCTCGGCCTCCAGGTGGCACTGCCTCTCCCTCTCCTCCAGCCTGCTCTCCTGCTCCCCCTGCTGGCTCTCCCTGGCCTGGCACTCCCTCTCCCAGCGCTCCTTCTCCTGGCGCAGTCGCTCCCGGAGGCGCTGAGCCGCCACCACCTCCTCCTTCCGCTTTTCCAGGTTCCGCTGCTTCTCCTGTTCCTGCAGGGTGCTGCCGCGGATGTTCGGGAGGTGCGGCCGCTGGGTGCGGGGCGACGGCCGGCCGCTCTCTTGGAGGAGGAGCCTCTGGACCTCGTAGCAGCTGTCCTGGATGGTCACCGCCGCCTGGCACGGAACGAGAAAAAAAAATCCACTTTTACCCACAAGTGCATCCTACACAACACGCAGCAGGAGGAGGTGATTTGAATCGCAAAACGAGGCGGAAATGATGTGTGCAGGCAACAGCGCTTCTTCACAAGGTGAAATGATGCCACGGGTGGAACCGCGGGTTTCAGGTTCATGTACAACAACTTTGAATATGAAAATATTATTGTGATCAAAGCATCAAACTCACACGGGTGAGGTCATGCAAATACACACACATGTTCTCCC
The DNA here is from genome assembly GCF_900880675.1 of Sparus aurata. Lineage (NCBI taxonomy): Eukaryota > Metazoa > Chordata > Actinopteri > Spariformes > Sparidae > Sparus > Sparus aurata. The sequence goes on along the minus strand of NC_044198.1, from coordinate 23,405,536 downwards.
CTGCAGGAATTTACATTTCATACCAAAGACTGAGCTGTATGTGTGTGTGTGTGTGTGTGTGTGTACACGGTGAAACAAAAAGACCCTCATATGTCTCTCAGCAGAAAAAAAAAGATACCTGGGAGTCTCACTCATGCAGCTCGCTTCGCTCGGCTTCAAGCAGCGCAGACTTGGTGTGCAGGAACACTAAAGCCTCACATGGCATATGTGCATGATGTTCCCAGAGAGAGGAAGAGGCTTGTTTGTTTGCTGATCAGCTCTCAGTACAGGTGAGGGCGGTGAGGAGGATAGAAAGAAGCTGTATATAACACTCAGGGGGCGGAAGTGACTAATTACAGCAACTCAAATGACCCTTATCAAGTCATTTTTTTCTGTCTATAATTTAGTCATACTCCTCACCATGTAATCTACTTGGTTGCTTTTGAAATCCTAACTGAGTGCTGAGCACGATATCGATATCCAAACCTCTCATTTGCATTTTTGTAGCCAAAAGCACACAGATCAATCTAGTATATATAGCATTTCTATCGTCTTCTATCTTATCTGAGTATATCTTTTTGTTGTTTGCGCGCTGTTTGCGACACTGTGTTGCTGTGTCAAGTTTAATGTCTCCTACGGGGGGATCAACAAAGGTACACCTCATCTTCATTTTGAACTTAAAGCCAATGAAAACCTGACATACGGACAGAAAAACACAGAAGTCTGCAACAGACGCAGGCTTGGAGAGGTGTTCGTAACCACTGAGCAGAACAGAGCAGTCAGAAGTCATTCAGACTGAAGACCTGGAGTGAGTAATATCACAGTAATGTAACCGTACTCGTCCTTGAGCACAGACTTTCAGTACTCTCTTTCTTAAAACTGCACTCACCTGCAGGCTGTAGAGTAGCTGGGTCAGGCTCTGGACACTTTCAGCAACCTGTTAGTGCACACAATCACACACAACATGCAGATAAACATTTTAAACAAACGCTTTTGTCTTTACAGCACGATTTTGAGCATCTCCTGTACATATCCCTCCACATCATGAGCTACAGTTTATCATCTACTCACAGGGAAGTCAAAATAGTTCCCTGAAGCCGCATCCGTGCAACGTTAGCGACCCCTTGAGGCCACACGCTGCGCTGCCGCACTGTTTTTTTACGGCTTAAATGATCACATTGCAGTCCATGAGAAAAAAAATACACCCCTCTTATCGGAGTCATTTACCTCACAGGTCACAAAAAGCTGCAAACGGTAGCACAACTGTGGCGCGGTAATTGGAATGAGTCTCCATATCCATTTTTAATGGCGCAATACCGTCGGGAGCTAAATGGACCTCTTCCTTTTATTATGAGCTTATCAATGATTCATCGCATTAAGACTGAAATGTAATTCTAATAGGCTGCGCTGAATTATTTAAACAACTGTTGGCAATCTTGAGCCACACATCTGCGAAGGAATGGAAAGAGGCGACGTGCAGATGCAGCCTGTGAGAGGTGGTAACAACCTATAGTACCTCCACAATCACAGCCACAGTGATGGCAACAGACATTACATCACATTGCTGCATCAATATTTAACTCAAGAACGCCTATTCATTCACAGTCTTTATTTATATCACAGGGCCATGAAGCTAAATAGGTTCCATACACCAGAAAACGTGCTGTACCTTGAGGTCGATGTCGTTCGTGTCGGTTTTTTGAGATAGAGTCGGGGACTCGGGCACGAAGGCATCGTTCCAACTTCCCTCCGCGGCTTCGGGGGTTTCGGGTGAGGCCTCAGAGTCCGAGGGGGGCTGTAGTGGTGTAGAAGAGCTGAGAGGAAACACAGAGTCCGCGTCCGAGTCCGAGCTGTGACTCGACGGGGAGCAGGCCTTGGAGGACAGCGTGGCTTTCAGGTTCTCGGCTGGGAAACAGACAAAGACACGCGAAACTTAGTGCGACGATCAATTAAAACAACAAAGAGTGGCAATTCTGTCTGTTCAAAATATTACTGTGTTTGTTCGTGCAGTGTGCTGCACGTGCAGAACGCCTCACCCTCTTGCAGCGCCGCAGCCAGCAGCACGGCCGCCTGGGGCAGCTCCTCCGAGTGCGGCTGGACGAGCAGTCGCGGCTCGACCGGCGACGCGTCCGGCCGCCCGCTCAGAGCGGAGAGCTCCGCGTAGACCTGCAGCTTCTCCTCCAGGCCAGAGCAGATCTGCTGGTCCCGGCTCAGCAGACTCTCTGAAACACAAGTTCGCCGGGTTCACAGATTATGTAAAATTGTTGACTGGTGAAGGAAAGAATAACAAAAAAATGACATTGCGGGTTATGAGTACCTTGGAGCTTGTGGATCTTCTGAACGCGAGCCTCTGCAGCTCGTTTCTCCTCTTCGGACTCGCTCGTGTATTCCTCTTCCTCCTCGGGACAGCTGAGCAGAGAAGACAGTAAAATAACCTCCTCCTCCTCCTCGATTCATACACTCATATATGTTTATACCACACAGACGTGCACACACCTCTCCACGGCCTCCCTGATGAGCCTCATCCAGGTGTTTCTCTCCTCTTTGGACGATGTGTGAACCTCGTACATTTCCGGCCCGGCGGCTGACGCGCTGATGAGAAACATCCCTCTCTCCTCGTTCGCCACCTCCCGCACTATCAACTTCTGCAGGGCGATGACTGGAGGCTTCTGGTCCTGAGGGGAGTTGAAAAGTGTGAGGGAAAAAACATAAAACATCATGTGATGACGGCCCGGGATGAAAGAGAACGGGTAATAAGGTGTGACATCTGCTGACTGCCGTCGCAGACGAGGATTAATTATAACGGTGATCAATGTGTGCGTACCACAGCTGCAAATGTGTATTTCTGGTCCTTTTCTTGCAGGAAGATGAGAGTGTCTGTGAGAAGGAGCGCCAGCACGTCTACGGAAGTGAGGAAAAGGAGGAAAAAACGTGTTAAAATGATGTGTTAACAACAAAAATTAATTGATTGGTTGATTGAAAGACAAGAGTATAAAATGGTCCTCACCTTTCAGCCGACCGGTGGCCGTCTTCCACAGCAGCAGGCCCTGGTGCTTGAGCGTCTGTCCCGGCCCCATCATGTCCTGCTTGCGGAAGGTGTGGCCGTTCTTCAGCTTGGCCGAGCTGCGGTTCTCCATGCGGCTCCACACTTCCTGCAACCTCTGCTGTCGCTCGTACTCGCTGACGCTCAGGTCCACGGCGGCGATCACCTCTCGCACCTGAGCCAGAGCTTTGGCGACGTCGGCGTGCTCCTCTGTTTCCTCTGAGGAGTCGGGGAAGGAGACAGATGAGACCTTATCATCATCTTTATTATAATCACCACGACCGTGTGAGGGTGTAGCCAGCAGAGGGCAGCAGAGGACTGACCCTGAGTGTGTTGCAGGATCCTCTCCAGCAGCACCGGGTACTTTGTAATCCTTTGGGTCACCAGCAAGATGCACTCTGGGATCTCCCGCCGTCTCACCAGGGAATTATTCCCTTGTTGCTTGAAAAGGGAAACATCAGGGGTTATTGAAGAGTTCATTGTTAGTTTGGATGACAGCGGGGTGCATTCAGAAAAGAGATGCTCCCGGTTTGGTACCTTAACGAAGGTCTGAAACCTCTTGTTGTGCTGCTGGAGCTCTTTGAAGAAGCTGACCGCTTCGTTGTGACGACTGCAGAAGTCGCCGTACACCTGCTTCATTTTGTCTTTATTCTCATCCGAAAACTGCAGAGAAAAACACACATCCAGTGAATCACACCCTCACTGGTTGTCCATCTATTACAGCTGAGTGACAAGACCTCCAGCTGACCTGTTGGAGCAACACGTCGCCTATCCGCTGGATGAGGTAGTTCCTGTGTCCCTGCGGCCGGGCCGAGCCGTGCCGCCGCTCCTTCATGGCGGCGAAGAAGGCGTGGTGGAAGACAAGCAGCTGGTCCAGACAGGGGAAGACCCGCTCCACCGCCTCCGTGTCCAGCTGCACCTCCTCCCTCATACCTCGCCGGAAAACCTCGGCCATGATGTGGAGCGTCTGCAGGTGGTGGAGCTCCGTCTGCATCAGCTCTGCGTCACAAAAAGCATAAATCTCTCGTGTTTCTCAACCGGAGCGGTTTGCGGGAGTTGTGCGCGCGGTGACGCCGGCGGGGTGGTTTTTTTTTTTTTTTTTCTTTCCCAACTCTGACATCTGCTTACCGTAGATTACATCCTGCCTCTTGACAGCTCGTTTGTCCTGCTTCTTGCAGAACTTGTGCTCGACCGTCAGACTCCACGACTCGGCCTCGTAATCCACAGCGTCCGCCGACATGTCGCTGTGGATAAACGCATCCACGCAGTCTGCAGAGGGAGAGAGAAAGAGGGGTTTTATGAATCTGTGATCATAACGCTCACTGGGAGGAGACGTTCTTTATCCCTGAGGGTAATTATATAGAGAGAAATTAAGAGTCAGTACTGGTGACGAACGTGTTTCATGATTCACACAAAAAAACAAGAGTCACAGATGTGTGCGATGATTTGTGACTTCTCGAGCAAATACCAACCAATTTCAACACATTTCAGTGGAGACTCTTTATACAACGTTCCAATCCACAAATACAAGTTGAACTTAAAGCTGCTAAATTAAATGTTTTGTTGATTCTGGCTGCCCTCTTCTCACAAAAAGATTGATGATGATGATGATGAAGCTGATGACCACCAGACGAACAGAGCAGCTTCCTCCCTCAGGATGTGAAGCTCCTCAATTCGTTCTCAGCCCTCCATGAAAATTGTTTTAATTTTACGACTCGTCTGACTTGTTTCAGAACCAGTTTGAAGTTCCTCGTGCTGCGTTTAAGTGCTGGTGGTAAAAATCAGACGCCCATTTTTTCCCAATGCAAGAAAAACTCACTTAGAATTAAAGCCACATTACACTGGAATATTCAAACACAGTAAGTACTTTGTACAAGTACTTAGGGGGAGGCTGTGATGCATTCGCAGCAGCTTGTTTGCATTTTTTTTTCTTTTGCTCCTATTATCTGACAATTTTCTGAGCTACGCTGGTTGCAAAAGGACCTCGTGCAGGAAACACTTTGACATCTCGATGCACGAGGACATGAAATCCGTGTAAACGGCAAAAGAAAACAATCAGAAAATTAGCATCTTCTTCGTCTCCTACCTTCTCCAAAGGAGGAGTCAGTGGAGGTGGATGACACCGGAGTCGGCAGGAGCTCTTCTGATCGGCTGTTCACCTTCGAGACGTCACTCTCCGTCTCCGAACTCTCGCTGAGTCGACTGTTACGCAGAGAACAACATGGATAAACATCATTACCCCCATTTTTTCTCCCCCACCCCCCCACATCTTAATATGTGATTTATAAAGTCTATGACCTGTCACTGTTGGGGGAACCCCCTGAGAGAGCGCATGACGGTGTCGCGGCGTCTTTCCTCTCCTTGGGGGCCATGACGGGAAGAGAGGCAGAGCTGGGGACGACACACTGAGGAGCAGGACTGTCTCTCACTGTGAAGTCTTTGCAGGAAGCAGAGAGAATTAATATTAATCATCCACGATGCGACAGGATGTTTTTCACACACACGCAACGCGGTTAAAAGACGTCGAGGCGTCGACCCCTCGCGCTGTAAACTCACTCTGTGGGAGGGATGCTGTCCTGTTCTTCACCATGGTGACCGCATACTTATCCTGAAGTTTCTAAGTAATACAAATGAGAGAGAGAGGGCCGGTTACGGAATATAAACAAGCGACATCAGGACAGGCTCCAGTAGAATGAATTGGTTCAGACGAACAGAAGTTTTACCTTTGATACAAAACTGGTATTAAGAAAAAGATTCCTAGACACAAAATATGATTTTTTTTTTGTTAAAAAACTTCACATGATGGTGGCACAGAAAAGGTCACTCAACACATATCAAGACATTCCTGAAAAACTTAATATCTGGCCAGTCTTATGTTGAAAATCTGATTATTGATCTTTAGTGCTTAACAGAGATTGTGCCATTTTAAACTTGTATCCCAAAGCAGACAATAAGACGGCCGCTGCTGAAGCCATTTTTTTTTAACCCCAATTTTTCAAGAGAACACTCACTTTCAAACATGGCGGCAGAGAATCCTTACAGCCCTTATGGACGATGGCAGTGCAACCTGGGAAAAAGGACATTTATTGAAGTTTATGTACAGTACGAAAAGCACTCAAACAACTATGTAAAAGTACAAGTCAGTATAGCGGGAATGATCAGTGATGCATTGGTGTAAAAACAGGATTTCACTGCTGTTGTTGGCTGAGGTTGAGTTTTAGAAAATGATTATTTTCATCATGAAGTGACTGATTTGTACAAAGTCTAACAGTAGTAAGTTTTGTCAATTACCCAGACTCTCAGTGCCAAAACAGTCAGAACATTACATTAGATGACAAATGGCTGAAATTTAAACATATGGTGATCAACTTTCTGTCCATCGTCTGATTGTTTGCCGTTGCGCATTCATTGCAAAACATCACGTTTTCCCGAGCTCTTCATGTGATTTGTTTTTAAAAAAAAATCTTAAAAGGGGAGCTGTGGAGCTTCTGTGTTTTGTTGACTTCCGGTCGTTTAGTTTATGTTAGCGGACCCTATTTTTAAACTGACGTTAGCGACTGCTGCTCTCTGTTAGCGGAGCGGAGAGAGGCGCTGAGGTGACGCACGCGAGAACAAGTCTACCGGACTGTCACGGAAAATCTGACGGCGGAAAAAAAGAAATGGAAACATGTAAATCGCTACGAATTGTCACACAGAGCTCCTTTAAAAGTTGGTCAACAGTTCCGCCTGATACGCAGCCTGGTGGGAAAAGAAAACACACATTTGTACAGCACATGACTGATTAATTCTCCTCGGTTACATTCCGCCACTGCGGCATTACTTACCGGAGCAATGCAGCAGGTCCTTTCCAGACGCCGGCTTGTTACACACCACGCACACGGTGGGGCCCAAACAGGCGCCCGTGTTGAACCGATGTCCATTCAGCGGCCTGTCCTTGGCGTCCCTGTCCTTCCCCTTCCCCTTGGAAAACCAGGCCAGAGACATGGATGTAAACAAAGAGGCCATACGGGCAGACGAGACGCAAAACGTGGCCGGCCGCTACAGCTCGAGAACTCTGAGCCAAGCGGGACTCAGGTCATGTATTCTGAGGATCTTTGTCAAGTTCCCTTTTCCCAGGTGTAAACAAATATGCCAGCCTGGAAGGAATCCCCCCCGCCTTTATCTCTGCAGACCGTAGGAAAAAAAAGTCAGCGGACGAGGAAATGGAGCGTAGCATAAACAACAGATGCAGGTCGGGAGGGGGCCGCACAACAGAGGATTAATCATTAAGAGGAAAGAGGCCGGACACCATGTTTGGTCTGTCACTCTGTCCTTGAGTCATTCCCAGAAACATTTCCTGGCTGTGTCTCCCACAGAGCAGGAAGACAAAGTCACATATTCTGTACCTGAGTGTGGAACCCAGGACACCGGCCTTTACTGTATTTACCACCACAAATACCTTCGATCAGCACAAAGAGTGGAAATGAGAGATTTTGTGCACTGTTTTGTGGTTTACCTTGGTCTTGTTGCGTGTGCTGGACATCCTGCTCTTGAGGAAACTGAAGGTGCGAATGACTTTGTACTTCTCTGACTCCACTTTCGTCGGGATGTTGTACTTATCCAGCTCCTCCTCTTCAATTCTGGAGGGAAATTAAAACACTTGTCAGCGCGATTTGTCTCCTCGCGGGTGTGTTTTACAGCTTACGAGAAAAGGAAAAGAAAAAAAATCATTGTTAGTTTGCAGACGTGCGTTGCGCCACCTCGGTCTTATGTTTGCTGAGTCTACAGGACAACGGAAGCAAATACGACAGGCAGAGGGTCCAATGTGCAGCTGAGTTCTTATATGCTGACGGGACGCGAGCATATAACGGGTTCACCACCTCATCCAGAAACATCGGAAATGAAATGTGAGAGAAAGGGACGTTAACGAAGTTCTGTTGACGGAAAAATACTTTGTTAGTCACTAAATGAGGCGCGACAGCTTTTAGTTCATTCTCTGCGACTCTGTGCTGTAAAAGTGAATTAAAATTAGTAGAGAAGAGGTCGGACACATGCAAACACGACGATGACTTTCAGTGCAACAGACAATAACAACCTGTAAGAGAAGGAGAAGACGCGAGGACAGGAGAGGAGAGGAGGCAAGGAGAGGAACAGAAATGAGGAAAGGAGAGGAAGGGGAACAAGGAGAGGAGAGGAGGCAAGGAAAGGAGAGAGAGAAGAGGAGACAAGATGAGGGAGGGAGAGGAGTGGAGGCAAGGAAAGTATAGGAGACAAGGAAAGAAGAAGAGAAGAAACAAGGAAAGGAGAGGTGGTTTGGAAAGGAGATGAGACAAGAGGAAGAAAGGGGAGGGGGCAAGAGGAAAGGAACAGGCAAGGAGAGTAATAGAAACAAGGAAAGGAGAGAAGGGGGAACAAGAAGAGGAGAGGAGGTTAGGAAAGGAGAGAGAGATGAGGAGACAAGATGAGGGAGGGAGAGGAGTGGAGGCAAGGACAGTAGAAGAGGAGGAACAAGGAAAGGGAGAGGTTGGTAGGAAAGGAGAAGGGACGAGGAGAGGAGAGGAGGCAAGGAGAGGAACAGAAACAAGGAAAGGAGAGAAGGAGGAACAAGGAGAGGACAGGAGGTTAGGAAAGGAGAGAGAGGAGAGGGAACTAGATGAGAGAAAGAGAGGAGTGGAGGCAAGGACAGTATAGGAGACAAGGAAAGTAGAAGAGAAGGAACAAGGAAAGGAGAGTTGGTTTGGAAAGGAGATGAGACGAGAGGAAGAAATGGGAGGGGGCAAGAGGAAGAGAAGAGGCAAGGAGAGTAATAGAAACAAGGAAAGGAGAGGAAGGGGAACAAGGAGAGGAGGTTAGGAAAGGAGCGAGAGAATAGGGGACTAGATGAGAGAAAGAGAGGAGCGGAGGCAAGGAAAGTAGAAGATGAGGAACAAGGAGAGGGAGAGGTGGGTAGGAAAGGAGATGAGATGAGAGGAAGAAAGGGGAGGGCGCAAGAGAAGAGAAGAGAGGAGGTGAGAAGGAGAGTAATGGAACAAGGAAAGGAGAGGAGGGGGAACAAGGAAAGAAGAGGTGGTTTGGAAAGGAGATGAGATGAGAGGAAGAAAGGGGGGGGCAAGAGGAAGAAGGTGAGAAGGAGAGTAATGGCAATAACGAAAGGAGAGGAGGGGGAACAAGGAGAGAAAAGGAGACAAGAGGAAGCAAGGACGGTATAGGAGACAAGGAAAGTAAAAGAGGAGGAACAAGGAAAGAAGAGGTGGTTTGGAAAGGAGATGAGATGAGAGGAAGAAAGGGGAGGGGGCAAGAGGAAGAGAAGAGGCAAGGAGAGTAATAGAAACATGGAAAGGAGAGGAAGTGGAACAAGGAGAGGGAAGGAGAGAGAGAGAAGAGGAGACTAGTTGAGAGAAGGACACAAGAGGAGGGAAGGACAGTGTAGGAGACCAGGAAAGTAATAGACGAGGAACAAGGAAAGGAAAGGTGGTTAGGGTTAGGAGATGAGACGAGAGGAAGTAAAGAGAGGAGGCAAGGAGAGTTATAGAAACAAGGAAAGGGAAAAGGAGTAAGAAGCAGAAGAAGTGGAGCAGAAGAAACAACAAGGAGCTTGTAGTTGTTGCTGAACGTGCTGTAAGTTTCCGTTAAGTGTTAGTGTCTGTCAGAGTGGAAGTGGGTGGTTAAGGGTGCGAGAACAGTCAAATGGGGCTCGGCCCCCGCCACATACTCTTTGAGGAACTCAGACAGGGTGAGATGCTGGAGGGACTCTGCCAGCTCCATGCTGCCCTCATCATCAGCTGACTGGGCTCGCTTACGGAACCTAATCTCCCTGCAGAGAACAGCGCACACACACACACACACACACACGGACACACACTGATGTTTTAATACTGACGAGAAGCCGAGAAAGACCTGTTGGGTTGATCTCAAGGACGCAAAAAGGAGAAATAATGTTTCACACTCTGATTCCGTCCACTAGGGGGAGCTACTGAAGTGCGGCATGTCAATTGTAATATTTATACATGAATTGGAAGAGGAAGTTCTGTATCAGCTGGCATCATTCTGCTGTGAAAATCTGCTGATTGGAGAAGGAAGAGGGAGGGATGTCCTCTCTTAAAAACCAGCGCCCCCTCTCAGAGCAGACGGAGGCCGCACACAGCAACACTGTCACGTTCTGCGATTGTTGAACACACGACCCACTCAATCATAATCTGCCTGTTCTTCGTAACATACAGAACATTCATCAAGGGGCAAGATGACACTGTCGGCCGCTGATTATAAACAGAGCGAAGGCAAAGTGCGTTACTAAAGCAGGGCTGGAGGTATCTCAGGGCCACGCTGATATCTGTGCGTCACAAGGACAGAGAGGATCAAAACACCAATAACGCACGGAAAAAAAAACGCTCGTCTTCACGAGGACAGAAGAGTTCCCGCCGTCACCAGGCAACCACGGGTTCATCATGGTTACCCACATATGTTGCTCCTGGGGATTAAGCATCTGACAAAATGTACTCTCGTCTTAATGAAGAGCGAGCGAGGAAGGCTGAGTCATTTCATAGAAGGGCATCTGGAATACAGCGAAATCCAAACAAGACTCGAGTGAGTCGAAAGGGAAGCATAAATACCTTTTTTCATGGGACTGCTCTGATATACTGGAGGCTCTTTGCTCTGTGAAAGTAAAGAACGAAGAGAGAGAGAGATCTTAAAGTTATAGTTCAGGAACCCAGCCATTCATCAAATACAAAAAATAAAGACATTAAATCAGGCAGCAGAGCAAATTCAATTCAATATGACTGGCAAACAAAATTGAGTACAGTATACAGTGTTAAAAAAAAAAAAAAAAAGCCATTCAGGTTTCATTTGCATGCGAGAGGAGCTGAACAGGTTCCCATAAAAAGCGTCCGACTGAAAACCCTCCATTGTTGTGCAAAGCAACAGAGATGATCCGCGGGTACGTAACCAAGACAGCACAACACATAGAAAGCTTGTAGCGCAGACAGACACGAAGCGCCGACCACCGCGAGACACCTCAGATCCAATCACTCCTTCTTGACGATTGTGAAAGCCACACACAGACGTGCACGCAGACATATGCCAAGGTGATTGCACGCTCATGACTTTACGAAATATCTGGCGTTTTAGCTGCCTAATGCTCTGCTACATTCACCAGCGAGTTGCTCATTTTATGTATCTGCTGTTTGTTGCAGAGTAAGGTGTGTGTGGTCTCGTGTGAAAGCTGGTGAGAGAGGTGAGAACGACAAAGCAATGAGCGAAAAACAGAGCATCGTGGGGGTTAATTCTCTGTGGGTTAGCTCTGTATATGCCATCTGATCCGCGGTTTTACAGCAGAATCACTTTACAATAATAACGCTGACTGCCCGCTAGGGGTGTGCCAAAATATCGATACTACGATATATCGCGATATTTCGTCTTGAGGTACGTTATCGATACACTGGTGCCAAATATCGATATTTAAAAATGTAAGAAAAAAACATTTTGAGCCAAACCACCACCACCCCTCTTCGGAGGACAGCTTTGTCTTTATTCAAACATAGGTATACAACCAAATCAAATTTAAAAAATGGTTTATGTAGCTCTGAAACCCACACATACAGATATTTAATGATAGCTGTAGTCAGTGTCTGTGTTAAGAAGAGACACTGTGCAATATACTCTTTGTTTACTTGGCTGTCATTCATGTGAAATTGATTGACAATGTTTTGTAATTCCTTTGAAATGGATTCAGTGCAGTCAATAAATTCAGAATTTATGTATCGTGGATGAAATTTCTTGCAATATATCGATTATCGCAGAATCGCAGTATCGTGATATTATCGTTATCGTGAGCAAAATATCGTGATAGTATCGTATCGCGAGGTACCTGGTGATACCCAGCCCTACTGCCCGCACTCACACACACACACACACACACACATACATCACAGAAGCGCTGACACTGACAGCGGCATGCCGGGCGATGCTGGGTCTTAGCGCAGTGTGACGGCTGCAGGTGTCCGGTACTTACTACCAGGGTGGAGCAGAGACAGAGATTTAGACAGAGAGAGGGCCTGAAGGAGAGATCGGCTGTGGTTGACACTGTGGAGCACGGCATCTACGAGGGGGGGGGGGGGAACAGTGGACAGAGGGCGGCTCACACATCAGCTACAGTCACCACATACAGTCAACTCCAGACGGAGAGCTCTATCATCACTTCATCGTGCAGAGGTGTGTGCTCGTTGGAGTAGGAAAACATTTTGGTAAACACACTTACTTCTAACATCGTGTTGAAGATGATCCTTTTCACTCTCAAGTCTGTCTGTTGTGGTTTTTCAGGAGTATCGTGACAACCTCAAGGCGAGGACAAAACTCAAGGATGTCACTGCTCATGGCCAAGAGGCAGAGCAGTGCCTAACCCCCCTCGTCAAACCATGACTTTTTGTTTTAATCTGTGAGCTTTAGAGGAGCCGGTAGTTGGTTTTGCCACCTCTGGACAGAGCCAGACTAGCCTTTGTGCTAAGCTAAGCTAAGCTAACCGTCAAGAGAGTGGTATCGATCTTTGCATCTAACTCTGGCCAGCAAATAATAACGATTATTTCCCCAAAATGAGCAACTACACTGCAAACCATTTTGTGGGAGCTGACTGCACTTTATGTTAGTACGTAAAAAGAAACCAGCTTTTGCACTGAGCGATCTTGTGAAACCGCTCCATCAGTGCCACCCAGACGAGTGATGTTAGTCAGCTCATGGAAACATTGTTAGTTATGCGTGACTACAAACTATGTGAGGGAGTGAAAAAAAAAAGTCTCGGTGTCACTGACCGGGGCTGATCTCTGAAGCGTGGTTGTCCCGGGTGAAACGAGCCGGACGCAGACTGATTTTGGAGGAAGAGTAGGAATACGAACGCAGTCGGATCCCCTGGTCGCCCAGTTCCTGCACAAAGGACAACAAAAGTTTAAAACAGGAACATAAGACTTCTTGTGGTAAAATAAGTGTGCGATCCTGAGATGTTGTTTTTACTTTCACGGTGGGTTCACACGCCGAGGCGGATTGGCTGCGAGTGCAAGGAAGGTCAGGGGAGGGACGAGCGGTTTCCATTCTGTCTTCGCTTTTGTCGACATCTGACGAGAGCGGGGAAAGAAGAGACTTTGGCTCGACGCTGTCCTCTTCGCTGTCCACTTCCAAGGCCACAAGACTGTGACGAGAGCAGCAAAAGACAAGTTTAATACATAGAAGCACCGGCAATGACTTCTGACTGTGAGGAAACCTAAAGACATGTAATACCTGAGGTCGCAGGTGTCCATCGGTGGACTTTCTCTCTGATTGGTCGAATCAGAGGAGGCGGGACTGGTCAGCCTGGCGAGAGCCTGGTCAGCGGGGGAGATTTGGGGAGAGAAGAATACAGAGGGAGGGTCGAAATCTTCTGGATACGGTGGAGGAGTATCGGTGGCTAGCAGGAGAGCTTGTGAGTCCACAGCGTCCCATAACCTGCCGTCCGTCCCCGTGCTGTCTGCGGTCACTCCACCGACGCTGTACTTGATCTCAGCATCTTCCGCCTAAGATAAAATAAAAAAACTATCAGCGTGTCTACAGGTATCAGACGCTTGAAGTGAATGCGTTTGGAGACCCTTTCAAGATAATCATAACCATTTTTAAGATGGAGGTTTATTGGAAAAATCATCTTTTTTTCGATTTTACGCTCTATGGCAAGAATTGTCTCTGTACAAATTAGGTAATCTACATTTTGCCAACAGGTTGAGTGCAGAAATGTCGACTTTTTTGCAGAAGAGCTTGACTCATTACGGCAAAAGAAATTAAAAAAAAGCATAAATTAAATCCAAGAAACTTTTCTGATGCAATCGAGACCTCACAAATTCAAATTTAAGATGATTTAGTGGCCAAAATTCTGTCATTATCTACTCATCCTTATGTTGATGGAAGTTTCATCGTCCACAAAACATTTCTGGAGCTTCACAGCAGTATAGTAATGCAGAATCCTGAAGTCTTCAGGAGCTTGAAGCCCCCAATACATTTTGAAAAGACGTCATTTACACCCTCGACGAGCGGCTGAGCTCGTGCATCCACCTTCGACAGGTTGTGCGCTTTGCTGGATTCTGGCTTTAATCTCGGGGCTCCCTGAAACTTTGATCACGCCGTACAAGCTGTATGGAACCATTTTTTAAATGAATTGTGTTTTTTTTTTTTCATTTTAAATCAAGTCCCCATCTGCTTCAGTTTGGTTAGAAGAACGCTCTCGACGTTCTCAAAAGGTTTTGTCCCGACTTTTCCATCAGCATGAGCAGATAATAACCACGTTTATATTTTCAGGTGAACTGTTCCTTTAAGGTCTCATACGCATAAAACTGAATTTAAGACTTCTCGAGGACCTGCAGACGGCTTGACAAAAGCCAAACAGAGAAGATTCAATAACAGCTCGCAGGATGATTTGTTACCTGCGTCTGATCGCTGCCGTTGATCATGGAGAGCGGAGCGTCTGCAGCACTCCGGACGATCTGGTTCTGGACTCCACTGGACCGCACGGGATGCCCATTTACTGTGATAGAAATACAGCACAATCTCAGTACGGCTTCGGTGTAGTTTATAATAATTCAAACGGACCGCTTCTCTTTGTCTCCCGCTGTCAGCTGCTCTACAGTATTGTACTCTCGAAGACGTCTCCCAGGAATTTGTTTTTATTCCACCGGGTGATTTACCGCCTCGGAACACTGTGAGGAGCCATGTTTTATGACCATTCATCATCCCAACATCAGCCAGAGACTTTAAAATGTCTGGTCGGATACAGAGTAGCGTGACATTACCAGATACCAGACAGCATTTTTCTCCGTCTGACAACCCGGACAACAAAAACACACTAACAACCATTTAATAAAGGAAAACATGCCCCGAACCGAGAGAACAAACACGTCGTATCGGACCGTTGAATAACATTTACTCCGTTTTGCGATAAGCCTCCTGTTTTTCCCTCATTCTGAGTCGACCCGCTGCGCCGTAATTCATTGATCTTTCATCATTTGAATGTCGAGGCTCAGATTAAAGACAGGAAAATGTGATGAGAAGCGTACTCCCTCTCTGACCTTTAAAGGTTTGTTTTCATAGAAAGCTCCACATATCAGCCTCACCAGCAGGTCGTCCGTCCGCTGGAAAATAAGCGCTTTATTGAGTGTTTTGGAGTCGTTCTCGCTTTTTATTTGCCCGACATTATTTATGTACACCGTCTCGATGTGACACTGATAAACAGAATAAAAAGGAACATGATTTTCACACCTGGATTAGGTTTGAACCCCTTTAACTTCAGCTAACTTACTTGATAACTTTAGCCACACTAGCAGTTGGGCTCTGCGGATGGTATAATCAGGTCGGTCTTAATTTGCCAGATAGAACAAATCACATTTTATGTTCGCAATAACTTCCATACTGAAGGAACCTTTCTGTTATGAAAGCATAAACACATGCAGTTAAACTGTATGGAAGCTAATGCTTGATGCAGCTTTTCTAGGAAGTTACTGCAGAAAAACATTGTGATTCTGTCTATAAAGTCTTAAAGGGACAGTGTGTAATATATCAAGTATTTAGCGCCATCTAGCTGTGAGGTTCTACATTGCAACACTCCTTTGCTCACCCCTCCCGCTCTGAAGACGTTGGAGACGTTCCGGAAGCTACGGTGGCCCTGACGGACAAGAAACCCATTTTCAAAATATGGAATCTTTCCCAACAGCGTCGAGTATTTCTACTGATTCAAGTAATGAGGTAAAGATGTAGTTAGTTATTAGGGCTATAAAACTAGAGGTTCCCTCTCAGTTCCGCAGTCAAGCTAGCTCTGAGCGAAAAACGCGTTTAGCCTAACTACGTAGTACAACGTAGTGTTTTGTGTCCCTCTCGGCAGTCCATAGTTTTTTTTAAACCGGAAAGACATGGCGGCCTCCATAGAGCTTGCCCGTGCTATGTATATTCAGATAGGTAATTCTGCGCTCAGGAGGATAAGTCCGATTGTTGGCAGAGGTAACTGTACACCAATGAGGACTTACTTATGAACGAAGACGTTGGTTTGAGTTAATAAATTACTTAAATCGTTACACACTGTCCCTTTAAATTGCAAAGTAACCAGTAACAACATATTACGCATGAACAGTGCCATTAAAAAGCACAGTATTTAACTCTGAAATGTAGATTAGTAGAAATGCAAAACAGCATAAAGTAAAGTTAAACAGGGGCGGTTCTAGGGGGGGGGCCAACAGGGGCCAGTGCCCCCGTAACTCTGAGTCTGGACCCCCCCTGTGGCCCCCCTGACAGGGAGTCTGCATCAATAATACAATGACAGATTTCTTGCAATGATTTTGTTTGAAGGGAAAGGCAGAAATAAAGTGTCTCAGCAGTTTACTACCCAATCAAAATTGCTGAAATTGTAAACACTGCTTTGTCTGAATGAGGGATTTATCCTTTTTTCCGGGTTGTATGTGCCCCCTAACAAAAAAGCCGCCCCCAACCTGGCCCCCCCTATTAAAACTGCTCTAGAGACCACACTGAAGTTAAAACACCTCAAGATATTACTTCAGTTCTGCGCCCGTGCCACTGCTGACATTGGGCGGCGGATGGTGTATCTGCTGTAACAATGTGGAAAAGTACCTCCCCTGACGAGGAGCCGTTTTCGTGGCTCTTTCCACCCAGACTTTGATGTCTGGACCAGCCATGCCTGCACTAATGTAAGGGGAAATCCTGGGCATCACAGAGGCATTTCCTCTCTGCTGCTCTCACACAGAGAAGCCATTAGCACGGAGCTCAAAACACACCGGGGCAGACTTTTTCTTACATACATTCATCTCGCGTCTCTGTCCTCCTGCTCTGACTGCCCGAGTGTGTGCATGCAGCCGAGCTTTTACACGCAGCTACTAAAAATCTGCTTTCCGTTTAAAAAAACAAAACAACTGGTGACAGATTAAAGCAGCACCCGTCTCAGCTGGTAGACTAATTGTCACGTCGGCCAGCTCCAACAATAACCGGCGCGCGCTGATTTATGTCGGTGACACCAGAGAAACCTCCTCTTTTTTTTTTATTGCGATCATTTCAACAGATCTGGAAAAAAACAATAACTCTGGATGACAACTTTGCACCACAGCGGCCTCGCGTCGCTCGCCTCCCGACAAAAATATTCAGCTGAACAGTAAGTTTGAGCAACACGGGACAATCTGCAGCCTGTTAAAACGCCGGGATCGATGCCCTTGTGTTGTCACTCAGAAGCTACTTCGTGAAGACTTATTACCGCACACACACTTCTGTTTACGGGCTCCACTCAGCAGCGGAGTTTACAACAAACCGCTCGTCCTTCCACGACAAAAACACAGGAAATTAGCTCTCCACAGTATCCGTGGCAACACCTGAAACACTTGTGCATCCTCCTGAAAGTTTTTTTTTTACGAGCCCCAGGGAGTGTTTGTGCCAGCTCGGCTTATATAATCCTGTGTGCACGTGTGTGGTTTAAAAAGAGAATTCAAGCTTATAGACGTATGCGGCTCGACCTAAACTGTCAGCTTTGGTACAGCATCTGAGCGTGTTAACATCCTCCCCTTCTCTCGGTTCGAGCACAGAGCTGCACTGTCCAGGGGGAGTCGGGGGAGGGAGGGGGGGGCGGCCGGGGCGACGGGCCAGCTCAGACAGAGTTTGAGTAGGACGAGTCTGACCCCATTCCTGTCTTTGTCCTGGTGACAGGGCAGATTCCTGGACTCTCGGACTGCGTCATGAGTAGAAGCCGACGGGTGAAAGACCCCGACCTGCGCCACCGCCGCCGCCGCCCGGAGACAGGCTCCAGGTCAGGAGGATAATACATCTGTTTAATCAAAGCAAACTGCTCATCCACCTCGAGCAGAAGTCTGCGCCCGTGAGATCTAAATGTATCGATTTCCTATGACGTGATTCAAAACAGAGCTCTGCGCTACTGTGCCAGCATCACAAGAGCAAAGATTCCAGTCAGGGCTTCTCAAGCAGCTTATTATGCGATGTTCCCACACCCTGCTGTGCAGTAACAGCCACAAATATGTTGTTGTGTTTTTTTTGTTTTTTTTTTATGGATAACTGCTACATCATTTAAGCCACATGGAGCTCCTTACTAGTGCCAGTGCAAAATAAAAAAAAGTTTAACCAGTAGTTTATGCATAACCGCACTAAGACTGCTGATCTGCAACCAGTGATTATTTTTTATTGTCGATTAATCGGTCGATTATTTCCCCAATTAGCGGATTAGTTGCTTGTTTTAAAGAAAAGTCGATTTGTGTTTCTCAAAGCCCGAGATCAAGTTCCTCAAATGTCTTGTTGTGTCCACAACACAGTGACGTTCAGTTTGCAGTCACAGAGGAGGAAAGAAACTGAAAAATATTCACATTTAAACAAGCTGTAATCAGAGAAATGTGACTGTTTTTTCAATCAATAAGGGACAGACCAATAATCAGCCCGGCCAATAATTGAGGCCAATATTCATCCTTTGGTTCTGATAATTGGTATTGCTGGGTTTTTTTGTCCAACTGTAATAAAATAAATGGACATATGACACTCTGTGGTCTCACTGAGTGTCCCGCGCCACAGCACTTGAGTAAACGTCAAAAGCACGGATCCACCAAGGGAATACAGCGTCAGAGGTGGAGCCACAGTCACTCCTCTGAAAGCTGCTCGGTGACGCATGACACCAAAACACTCCCTGGGTGTAGAAACACCAGGATCTGACGTGCTGTTGGGCCGATAGAGCGTGATCACTAGAGACTTCCAACAGCCAGGACGGCTAACTTCCTGTTTCGCCTCTGTCTTACTTGAATAGGGATGAAACGATTTAATCGCAGCTCTACTGAACTTTATTCAAATACTATCTGACCGAATGGAATCAAACCACGAGAGTGAAACGAGTCATTTCGCAGTTGTTGTGATGTAAAAAACAAACATATTCACCGTGGGAGAAAGTGTTTTTGGGCCCCAGAGCGTCACGTGACGGTGTAATTACAGGGTTTGGCCACTATGTTATATTGGTGCCCTTCTGGACGGCCTGGTCACAAGTAATGGCTCAACAGCACTGAATTATCTTAATCCGAAAAGTAACTTGTAACTTTAAGTTATCAAATAAATGTAGTGTAGTGGAAACACAAAATGGCAATGGAAAGTAAAAGTACTTGAGTAAATCATTTCTTATTAGATTAGTCAGCATTTATTGTAATAATTCATGACCGATCTTTAATTGTTGAAGCTCTAACAACGACGAAATCATCTCCTCTGAATACGACTCTACTACCCAGCAATGGAAGCCAGATGCCTGCGTAACTTCGCACAAAAACAAAATTTCAGTCTGGAAAAAGTTGCTGTAGTTCCTTGCCAAGCCCAAAATGTTGGGCAAATAAATAACTCCTTTATTTATCTCGAACCCTCGAGGTGGATAAACACATTGACGCTGACGGATCGAGTGAGAGGACTCACCAGATAACGAGGATGGGCACTCTTCTACATCATCGTCGTCATCCAAAGACAGAACGAGCTGTTCTTCAAAAACCTTCAAACACACACGCACGCACACACACACACACACACACACACACAGAGGAATCATGAAGTCATGAGCTGTTTCCTTTAAAACTGCAGGCACACGTGAAGTTGCATGCAAAGGAACCAGTAACAAACTTAAGAGGCAGAGCTATAAACATTTACAGTCACACACACACTCACATATATAACTGTATATATATATATATATATACATATATATATACTTACATTGTCCTCCAGCCTCGGCTCTTCCACTCGGAGCTCCTTGCTAATGCCTGTGCAAAATAAAAATATTTAACCAGTAGTTGATGCATGACATACTCTCCTCCTCCTCCTCCTCCTCCTCCTCCTCCTCCCGACGAGAAAGTCAGGATCTCTGGATATGACTCGACTATCCAGGAATGGAGAGCTGGCCAGCGAGATGTTGTGCTCGTGCAAAGCAGCAGGTCCAGAGGAAGAGCACAAACTCCCCACTGCGAGGCTGTTATTTCGAGAGGATTAATGGACGGCCGCTGAAGACGGGACAGGGTTAAGGTCAATACCGAGGTACACTTCCTGCTTCTCTTTACGAGTCGATACTGCCATGTGCCATCTCCACGGCAACCAGAAACAGTGGCCCGCAGGTTAAGTGGGAGCTACCGGCGCATGACAGGAGGAGAGAGAGAGACGGGCAGAAAAATAAAAGAGGCGGCATTCAAGGATGTTCTCTGTGTGGTGCTCGGTTGCGTGCCAGCCTGAGCAGCTCGGGGGATAAAAACACACCGTCTTTCTCAGTACTCTCGGAAAGAAAGGAGAAAACACACACGAAGAAGGAGAAGTGCACCTTTTATGGTGTCTGTCGGGAGTGTTTTCTTAAGTCTCTTTAGGTCGTAAGTGATGGATGTCGGACCGTGCAGATGTTTGCTCAAGTGGATCGCCGGCGGTTCGTTTTCCACTCGCGCGCCGCCGCGCGCCGACAGACAGGCGGCAAATAAACGCTGCTTGTGCTCTGACGGCACCACAAGAGTTTAAACTAATGATTGTTTTTTTTTTTATTACGTGTGACAAAAGGGCAGAAACAAAGGCCAGCGCCACTTCCCAGAGTCAGAGATGACGTCTTGCCTGTTTTGTTTTGTACGTCACCTGTTTCGGCCTCTTTAAATCGGCTCCCCGGTTCTTTAAGGATTGATTTTATGAACTTATTGATCACTCTTAAAGCTCTTTGTGGCTTGGCTCCAGATTATGTTTTCAGATCCTTTAATCCTTTATGAAATTTTGCGTGGTTTGAGATCCTTGGGCCGTGGTCTTCTGTCTCTTCGAGGCTCAGAACTAAGAGGGACAGTGATTTTGCTTTCAGGGCCGCGAGGCTCTGGAAAGAGCTGCCTGGGGAAATTTGCTCCGATAAGCGCTCTATAAATTATTTGCTCTGGCAAAACAACAGTCCACACTCCAAATATATTCAATTAAGACTGACGTTAAACAGAGAAGAAAGTCATAAATGAGAAACTGCTTCGTAGATTCGCTGAACTATCCAGATTTGTGTTCATTTGCTTTCTGGATGGACTACAGGACACCACTACACGTGTGAGTCTTTATGTGCTTATGTCACTGAGCGTGTGTGTGTGTGTGTTCATGTGTCTGGCTTTGTGCGTGATGTTTGTTTACTGGCAGCTCGTGTTACACAGCTGGTACATCCATGTGATAGCGAGCGGGCGGGCGGCACACGAGGGAGAACGCAGGTGATGTCTGGCGCCGGGGTACCGTGGGTAAACACGCTCGGTTACAAGTGGTATCTATTTACAATTAGTGTCATTAAAATCAGCGACTCTATCTGAAAAAAAAACATCTCGCGATGCGTCCTCGCCTCACTGATAAACAGGCCTCATTATGAGATGACTGGAACTACGTCTAAAGGAAATAAATGGGCAGTAAACAAGGAATTTAATTTACCGTCATCGCTGGGGAGGAGTTCGTCTTTCCCTCTCTTGTCTCCTTCGCCATCAGCTCTGAGCACACTGATCTGGAACAAAAAACAGCAACGCAGAAATGATTTCGTCGTGCAATGTTATGGTAAAACTGTAAAAGGAAAACCTTGTGCGATCAGATATTTCAAAACATCATGCAGCCTCATTCTGCACAAGCTACGATCACTGCATCGCGCCACGAGCCCGACGGATACTCGATCTTTGTGGACGGAGAGATATATACCGATGTTAGGGAGTAAAAGATCCTGATTTTGAACATTTTAAACAAGTAACTTTATTGTACAAGACGACATCAATGCTAGGGGGAGTCACACATTCAATTTTAAGTACAAAATGAATCAAAATCAGCCTTCGGTGTCGACATCCTGACCTGTCTGTCCCCTTCGCGCCCTCTGGTTTACAACCTGCGATATCTGCGGCGTCGCGTTTGCTCTCACCTGCTCCGCTCTTATCAAAATGTCTGACTGCGCGTTAAAGGCTGTGAGGCGGTCAGCCGTTTACCGCCGTTTACTCAAGCCAGAACAAACCTTGTGCAAATGGCCTTATCTCCACAACAACAAACGTTACATCAGGAACAAAGACGCCTGGGAATATTTATCAGCCTATATCCTATGCGACAGACTAGACGCGATAACAAATATAGATTTCTCACCAGTTTGAGGATGCGGTTGTCTCCCAGTTTGTCTCGGAGGATCTTGACGCAGTCCTGAGGGCGGCTGCCGGGTGTGTTCCGCACGGTCAGGGTCGAGGAGTCCGTCCCGGGACAAAACCTCAGCACGCTAGAGCTGTCGGACCAAACGCACCACACGCCTGGGACCGGGCCGGTAACGGGACCTGGAGGACTGACGAGGAGACGGACAGAGGCACCAACAATCAGACTACAAATAACAGGAGTCAGATTACAAATTACAAAGATTACAAATAGTAGGAAGTGAGGTGGAAATAAAGAGAATTCAGTGAGAGAGGAGCCAAAGACGAGATATGTAACATTCAAACTGATAAACTTCATTGTTTTGTGTAAATACGCGCTCGTTCTGAATTTGATGCCTGCAACACCTTCCAGAGAAGCTGTTTCCAGCGATACGTTTACCTCTGTGTTACACCAACTTCTCTTTTGACGAGTGTTTTGGAAGCGAGGACACTAACTGTTGCAGATTTGAAAACCCAAGTACGATCAGTTCAACTAGTTTCTACTGAAGAAACAGGCTGTAGATCTCAAACTCTGAGCAAATGAAGACCAAAACTGTGACTAGATGACGCCATTAGGGATGTTTTCAGGACGTACATAACTGCAACACCTTCCAGGGAAGCTGTCTCCAGGGGGCACCTTTACCTCTGTGTTACATCACCTTCTCTTTTGACGAGTGTTTTGGAAGCGAGGACACTAACTGTTGCAGATTTGAAAGTGAAGCGCTTGAACACAAGCCCCCCTCCCCCCCCTCCAACCCCCCGTGAATTCCGCGGAAAGGTGAAGAGTTTGCATGCGCGGCTACTTAAAGCTCCTTTTATCTTCTGACAGCTGTCACGTTTTGAAATACGACCGCTGATCACACCTGAAGCAACCCTACAAACACGGCTGATTTCTTTCGCTGCTTGAGTAGGTTTCTGTAATTGTCTACAAAGACAAGTTATTTCAGCTGCGGGTCTTTGATTTTTGAAGTGGAGGAGAAACTTGTGTGTGTTTTTTTTCAAAGGCCCCAATTACAGTGGCATTCTCACAAATAAGAGAGGCAACAGATCGTGTCCTTACGCTGCCAGCGCTCTGAACACGGCGTGTCGTCCGTCCGTCTGAGCCAGCTGGAGCGGGGTGTCTCCCTCCTGATTGGGTGAGGTCAGCGCCCTCTGGCCTCCCGGTTGGTGGATCAAGAAACGGCAGAGATGGACCAAACCCAGCCGGACGGCGAGGTGGAGGAGGGTTTCTTTAGGCTGCGGCTCTAGAGAAAGAGACCAGCGAGTGAGGATGGCGCGATGTGCAAAGCAGAGACGAAGTTAATGCAGGAGCCAAGTTGAATTACAATAGAATTTCAGCAATCATAAAAGGCTAACTAAATAAACATACAGAGGTTCAGTATCAAAATACTCGATCGACCAGTTTGCCGGGTGGCAAGTCCGCACTGGCACCGCACTACTCTTCTCGGTCACAATTCTTCTAATCTTTCCATCAAATCAAAGTGTTCGACGCCTGCTCCCTGAGCTCTGCACAGATGCACAGATCATCGGCTGCATACTGTATGTACGGAATGTGAGACAGCAGCAAACGGCGCAGACGAAGGAATGAAGGACTCCGGGTTTACATGAGGTCTGCGGTATATCGATGAAACTGCTACCTAGAAAAACTGGATGTTTCGCCGAGCCAACACCTGCTCCCAAACCGTTGCTGCCCTTTTGCCTCGTGTGCAGCGGAGCATACGGGAGCACAAACAGTAAGCATGAGGGCGAACGGTAAACCCGCGACTCTGAATGATGCTTTCGATGCGGCAGCACATCGGCCTGAATCCTCCACACGCACACACACCCTTGTTGTTTTGTAAGCACAGGATGAAAGAGAGCACCAGAGGTACTTTATCTCCGGGGCCTCCGCCGTAAGTGTGGGTGAGAGCCGGAGGTTGCCATGGCTCTGTCTCTCCAACCCAGAAACAATGTGGAGAAGAATTTCAACTCCTACTTTCCTCTTTTTCCCTCCAATTTGTCGCCGGAGGCCTGAGACGAACTGAAGCAGCCCCGTCACTTCCACAATGGCGCCGTTAATTGTGACCCAGTTTCGACCGGCTGGGAGAGGAGCGAATGCTGAACATGCTCTTCATGCAAAGTTCAGGAAAACAAGAATGCCATTGTCGAAAAAAAAGGGCTTTGCATTTGCGCCTCGCCCATGTTTTGCATGGACGTTTGCCTTTCATAAACAAGGCATGTACACACAGAGACCCGACGTACAATTTTTTCAATGCATCCAGTGATTCTAGTCTCATTTCTTTTCTCTTCCTAAGCTAAATAAACAGTCAGGAGCTGTCCGGAGGTGATAAAATATCTGCACCGGCTATACTTTCCCATACGAGGGCATGTGAGCTATTAAACGTCTTTCAGCGTAATTGAAAATGCACCTATGATCAAGCAAAAAAGGGGACACTTTGGCACGCCCTTAGCGCTTCAAACTCATTTCCTAATAATAAAGAGAGACGTCACTGCTTCGAAATAATGAAACGCCATAAATAAAATCCGAGGCCGAACGCCAAAAACAACCCCGACACAGCTGCGGTGTGAAGGAGTTGGGAGCGCAGTGCAGAGAGGAGGATTGTGGGAGTTGATTTAATAGACGCAGAGGTCTGCAAGACAACTGTAATCTGACTGAGGAGGAATAATGGCAGTAATTGCTCCCTCTTTGGAGCACACCGGCCTCTGCCCGGCTGGCTGGCTGGTCCTGCACATCATGTGATGAAACAGTCGGGCTGTGCAGTCAGATCTCATGTCGGGGTTGAAACCTGCCGAACGCCAGAACACCGCTGCAATGATATTAACCCGAAAGACTAATATTGTTTGTTTGGTAAAGGGTCAGTTCACAAATGACCAAAAATCTTGTGGTATCAGGCTATAAAAATGTGTAGTTATCTTTCCTTTTTACTGGTTGTCCGGTATTTACTGCGCACACAACAAAACAGTGGTAAAAAGTCAACGTACTCTTAAAATGTTTGTGGTAAAATCCGGTAATTAGATGCCTAATGCCTTGCTTAGTCGTTTTGCAAGCTTAGTATTTTAATAGAATAATTTAGAGAGATTGATTTTCAAATCACAATATCTTAGTATTTGATTATTTGATGATAAATGGAAGATCTGATGATTTGTGGAAATCTGGTCATTACATTGAGCAAAAATACAAAGATATGTCAAAACCTTTGACTTCAACACTGGTCATTTTTGGCCCGGGGCAAGAAGGCTTTTCTTGAAATTGTGTCTCCTTTAGGACCTGATCAGAGGGATCTCAGTTTTTACACTCAGAAGCGCCTTTTTTTTTTTTTTATACAGATGTCTCACACCTCGTGTTTTGAGTGCCTCATTCATCTTGCACTCTGAGCTCCTGAACCATCTGGTGATACTCCCTGTAACACGCTTCTTAACTGAATTATCTGCATTCATGTCGGGGCCAGGCTCTTACTCTGGATAATCAGCCCCAAGTACGATCAGTTAACTACTTTCTACTGAAGAAACAGGCTGTAGATCTCAAACTCTGAGCAAAAAAAGACCAAAACTTTTACTAGATAATGCCTTTAGGGATGTTTTCAGGATGTACATAACAGCAACAACAGCAAAAAAAACATTTTTTTAAAGTAGGACAAAAAATTCTCAGGAAGTTGGAGTGCAGAGGGGAATCCCTGATATTTGACCTCTATGGTTTTCTATGATCCAGGAAGTAGCCAAGCACAAACTAGGACATGTGTCCTTTAGAAGTGCCAGAAGGCATCAATGGACTGGAGTGCAGACAAAACGACCTCTGCCAAAGAAAAACCTACAAGACCGCAGCTTGTTAGTTGCACTCTCACTTCCTATTTCATTACCTTCGCTTGGCTGACTCTCAGTGTTTTCCCACTGCTGAGGGTAATCCATGTTGGCCATAGCCAGTGCGATCTTCTCGTCCAGCTGCCTGAGACCGGTTTCGTCACCTGAACATCGTCTGAGCTGCGCATCTCCCTCGCTGCAGTCTGACCCTTCGGCAGAGAGCTCCTCGTCAGCCGTCCGCGTGGAAAACCTCTTCAGGACTTCCAGATAGCTCCGAGGGCCGAGGTGGTCCCTGTTTGCACTCAGGTACTCTGCAGCCTCCTGGGCAACGTCCCTGCGGTATTCAAGACATGCTTCACCCTCGCATCGCTTGACTTGATCTTCTGTGTAAATGAAGGGTGTGACAGCGGCGCTTTCCGCACGGGCATGACCTGTGGAAGACAGAAGAAACTCGTGATGCAAGGCAGCGAGACAATCGCCGGCAAAGAGTGGCATCTGAGTGCTGTTAGAGGTCGACCTACCGGGAGCTGTGAAGCAGAGCGTCATCCCGTCATCTCCTGTTTTTGCTGAGGTCACATGCGAAAGTGTAGAACCTTGTACAACCACATAAAACTCGGCATCCTCAGGGGCTTTGGCTTGTAACCTCACGTTGGCCTCCACCTGTCCCTGAAATCATAAGAGGAAAATACCTTTACAGCACAACCAATGTAAAATCTACACTAAATGGTCACATCGGGCGCAGAGCCAGGCCCTCTGGAGGAATAAACACCCGAAGTCACAGCTGGCAGGAGAGCTCAGATTACTTTTTAACTCTTGGGGTTAAAAACTGGATTCATCTTCACTCCTGTTTATCAACCTGACCGCAGCAGCAACTGGCGGAGGGGAGAAATGAGAAAACCCAGAGTCTCTGGTGAGTGCTGAGTTGAGTGAGAGGTTGAAACACAGACACAAACCCTCCGTGTTTGCCGTTGCTTGCTAGTTTACAGATAAGGTACAGTAATCTGGCTGTTTCGCGCAAATAATGAATCGTGCGAGTAGCACAAATGAACACAAATGATCCCACGGTCAAATTTGAGGCCTGAGGCTAACATTTGCTTCCCTGGTTGGTGAACACAACATTTAAACAACCCACTTCTGCTGATTAAAAACATTTATCCGATGTGGCTCAGCCACAAATGTTCACAGACGAGTTAATAGTCTCAAGTTTTATTCGTCCACCATCCTTCCTTAACTTCTCCCCTGGAAGCTTTAGCGACATGTGTCCAAATTAAATGTACCGTTACCTTGCAGAAGTGTTGCAAATGATATGTTAAAGTAAAAGAAACAAAGTAAAAATGACTGAAAGCACTTGATATTCAGCTTTCTCTAGAAGGAAACGTCCTCTGCTATCAGAGTGTTGACACGCTCCTGCTGGGTTCAAAGTACTGATCGTACTGGATGGAAGGAACAAAAATGGGGCAGCGAGGAAGAAAAGAAAAAAGACGCCCGCTCTCTCCTCCCAGCGGGGGTGAGCTGCACCCTACCGAGCGTCTACTTCATCGTCCACCTCCGTAATGAGATTATTAATTTCTGTTACATCACTGACCTTGTTTTTTTGTGTGTGTGTTTTTTTTACTGACCTCGTCTAAACTCTGCTTACTCCCACATCATCCCAAAGACACCCATAAATTCCCGTGACAGCGATGACATTGAGGGCGACTGTGCGTGGACGCAAACCCCAGACTGCAATTTACTGCGTCCGATGCGTCTCCGCAGCGTTTAACCGCTGATTGCAGGAATGTCAAAGCGCTGGGTTAGCAGCGCAACACGCTGGAGGAGTGAAAGTGGAGCCTCTCAGTCACTGACAACACAAAGTAAATGTTTTTCTCCTCATTATCAATATAAATCACCAAACACAAACCACAAGATCTACTTCCCCTCGCCAGTATTATTTTCCTCCGCAGACTGACCTCCACGAGAGGGGTTAGCGCAGAGTGTGTCCGTCACGTTCAAGAGGGATCGCATACTTGGAGTTTCATGCTTGTGCAATATCCTTATCTCTTGTTTTCTTGTGCTCAACTTAAGGGTTTTATCTTTTGATTAATGGGCCTATTCTTATTGTTAATACTTTTGGCTGACGCATCCATCATGTTTAAAATGTATTTTTAGGGCCTCAGTTTAGCTTTACATTTGGAGAACGTGACCTTTTCCTTCTCAGGTCTCTGAAAACTGCATTTTGTGTCTTCGCAGTGCTGAGTCTGAGCCTCCATCACTGTAACGTTGCTCAATAACAAGAGGCTGGGGCACACACAGCTGATAATTACGCTTAAGACGGTGAATGGATTAAACGTAATCTCCTTCATTATGTGTAAGCAAGACTGAGAGTCTACTGTAAATCCACAAAAGAAACTGCAAGGCTTTCTCCGCTGACATCAGCACGCTGACATGCTCAGACAGACAACGCCTCCACGCCGATGTTTAGCAGATAATGTTCACCATGTGCACTATGGCCTATAGTTAAGCATGTAAACATGCTGACATCAGCAAATAATTAGTACTTTAGCCAGACTGATAACTAATCAGATAGGATAAATTGATTAATTGCAACGTTTGACTGAAAACCTTAAACGTTAGCCTCACTTAAAGGAGAACTTCGGTCGATTTAAACATGCAGCTTCATTGCTCAAGCTACCCTTGACTTGCCAGTACCGAAGACGCGAAAACATTTGGTCCAACCATTACAGAGCTCCGTGAACGGAGACTTAGCATTGAACGCTAACAGCATGGGGTCAGAACTTTACACTGTGTTTTAAGCGTCTTAACATGCTCCACATCTCACACCAAAAGTTATGCAACATCAGCAGACACCTTAGCACACAGCACTGTAGTGTGTATGACTCAAACTGAATAAAAAAGTAGTTAAAACAGTGTGTTTGTGCAAGGAGCTACTCACCTGTTTGTTGACATCGGTGTGTTCCGGTAGCTAGACCAAACTAGTATATCCATCGAGTGTGCACTTAACAGGCTTAACAGGCTATTGTAAGGCTCATGGCTCATGACAGGCTGTAACATGGACATGTACATTATGAACAGAAACACGAAAATGCTGGATTACATTTCCGTCTCCGCCAGTGAGGGAGTAAGTGCACGCTCGACAGATTGACTAGTTTGGTCTAGCTACCGGAAGATGCGGATGTCAACAAACAGGTAAGTAGCTGCTTGCACAAACACACTGTTTTAACTACTTTTTTATTCATTGTGAGTCATACACGCTACAGTGCGGTGTGCTAAGGTGTCTGCTGATGTTGCATAACTTTTGGTGTGAGATGTGGAGCATGTTAAGATGCTTAAAACACAGCGTGAAGTTCTGACCCCATGTTGTTAGCTGTCAATGCTAAATCTCCGTTCACGGAGGTCTGTAATGGTTGGACCAAATGTGTTCGCGTCTTCGGTACTGGCAAGTCAAGGGTAGCTTGAGCAATGAAGCTGCATGTTTAAATCGACCGAAGTTCTCCTTTAAGTTAGGAGATTATCCAGGTCATTAAGATAAATCATCTAAGAACCATGAATGTGATTCTACTTGTGATGGAATGTAACTATGTACATTTACTCAAAACCTGCACTTAGCAATTTTGAGGTACTTGTACTTCAATATTTCCGTTTTCTGGCACTTTATACTTCCACTCCACCACATTTGGGAGGCCAATATTTTACTTTTCACTCATAGCAGTCTCCCCTTTCTTACTTTTGCCCCCGAGACTTCTGGAGCTTCCAAGCGTTGCTCCTTGAGTCCGACCCGGAGCGGCTCATAGGCAGAAATGTGACTGACCTCTTGCGCTAGCACGCTGTTGGTTTTGACTGATAACAAGAGGTCTGACTCAGACACCGGCCAGTTTCTCAGCTTGTTGCGAGCTGCTAAGTGGTTAGCTGCTGTACCACTTAGTGCACACTTACCGCTGTTACCGTTATCGCTGATTGTTTTTCCACCGCGCAGCCAGATAAGATGTCGATCGGTGGTTTGCGCAGCCTTTCCTGTTTTCTTACGAGGATTGCTTGACAGGAATAAAACAATCTTTATATTTTCAAAGTAACCAAGAAATGTTATTTTATCTTTTGCAATGGAGTGACTGTTCACTGATGTGTTTTGGACACAGATCTGGAATTTCTGTCTATATTTGCATTGAGTAGCTTTCTTTATTCTCCATCTTTGGTGCTTTATTCTCTTAAAATCGCCCCTCAGCTAAATGTCTTAGAGAGACACGAGAAAAACACATGTGAACACTTATTTTCAATATCTCCCGATATTGTTTTCACTGCTTCAGGGAGGCTGTAGTTTCCACTTAATCCTCCCAACCTCAGATCATATTGGTTTTCACAGGCACAATGTGATCAGACTGGATCCCATCTATATCTCCTTTGCCTTGGGGAAGAGAATGGATGGCTGGCTGGCGGTAAGACGTCAGACCGACGTGATCTACGGCCTTTTCTCCATGCCGTTATCATGACACAACCTGATCCAGTAACAATGAAATATTCAACAGCTCGTGGTTTTACCTCATGCCTCCCATATGGGCAGGTTTCAGGGTCAGGCATAATGTGTTAACTATGGAACGTAAACATAAGGAGCGTGGTACGAATCTAAAAGACAACTGCGCTTGTGTGAATGATGACACAATCAGTGGTAGGTATTAATATTTGTTTTCATTAAACACCGAATCCAAGGATACACACCAAGGACATGATTTTATAATCTCCTCGTGTTTTTGTCCATTCAGCTGGGAAAAACAACATCAGATCTGCTGCCTGTGGTCTCCAGGAAACCGGCAGTCATCAGCTTTAGAGCTCTTTGCCGTGATCTCCTGAGTGCAACACGTAGGTGACGTCAGGGGAGCAAGATCACTGCCACTTCAACAACAAAAACAGCTCCAGTAACAGTCGGCCTCCTCGGCGAGAAGACGGCCTGACGTCAGATGGAGTATTTTTTTCTAAATATTAACATGTTGAGAAACCGACACAAATGACATATTGTCTCATTAAGAGGAGAAGTGTTGAAATCCTCATGTAAAATTACAAAAAATGAATCCCGTCACTATAAATCATTATAAATGAACGCGCTAGCTTTGATCAAAACCCAACAGAGAGCTGAGAAAATGTGTTTGTTTGGATCATTCTACAGCTTTCCACATGCTCAATCAATTTAATACAAATTTATACAAGCTAATGCGTCAAGAGAAGCCTTTTTCCAACTCGTAGGAGTTTTATTTGGAAGTCAAACTGTACCAAGGTGACACATAGGGCAGGTACTGTATATCGAAGCTGAAAGAAACTCAGCGGACCAGAATCTCATCTGGGTCTTGAGGGTGACAGCTAGAACGGTGCTGTAGGCCTTTTTCTCATACTCAGCTGACGCACATACCTCTGATTTAATCTGCTGTGCAAATGAGACATTAATAACTGCTCTACATGTCAGATAATGCTGTCAGTAAAGCTGGAGTGCTGCCACAAACATTTCATTTCAAAGGAAAGGGGGGGGACACAGACTCATTTTTACATAATAATAGCAAGAAGTGTCAGAATTGTGTGTGAAATGTTTTTTGAAACCGTTAAAACTCAGAGGGATATTCTAGCTCTGTGATACGGGAAAGCCTTTTGACTGAGAGCACATGTCTGTTTGTTCAAGCGAAAGACTTTTTTTTCCCTCCTCTTACAATTGACTGGCTTATCAAACGTCAATAAACAACTGGCAGGGTGGGGTTTTTCTGTTGGTCTGACGTGTGAAAAGCTTGGCAAACACATTCACCACAGCCCTTCCAGGGGAAAAAACCATAAACCTCAACACAGAGATACCCACAAGCTTAAAGAGCACGTAGATAACTATCAGTATCACATCATACTCGCACATGAACAAACATGGAACACTATGGATATAGCTAATCTATCTCCATTCATGAACATGATGTGCTGTGTTGAGGTGATAGCTGCCACACAGAAAGAAGACTGTCTACAGCCATTCAGGTCTAGAAGTGTATAAGGCAGAATGCTAACATCATGCTAACATGCTGTTAATAAAGCAACATGTCATATTTACACTGATCATTATCTTTGTTTACAGTGTTAGCATATTTGTTCCTGTGAATGCTAAAGATTTTGAAAGTTGAAAAAGGTCAAAGTCCACACTCTTAGTCGGATTACAGCCATAGTTCAACTATGCTACTCAATCAGACAACTGCAATTGTCCGAGTATACATGCCAGTGAGAAAACCGGATTATTGGGCCGGAGCATGTCATATCCCGGTACGCTAGGTGGCGCTGTGCCCATTTCAACTAGTGGTAACAGAGCCACCTCCGGCTGACCTGTGCATTCAAGAAAGATGGCGTACAAAGGGCAAGACAAAGCTACATCTTTGTACATTTCGTATATGGTGTACGTGATTATTACACAAACTAGGGGCACAATGGCGCTCTTTCTTGCGGTGATTTCGGAGGAAAGACGCCGCCACCGTCCGTCTACTTCCGGCTCACGGCCCCGGGGAAAAAAACTCGCGCCTGCGCAGAACGCCAAATCCGATCCGATCCGCTGGAATGTATACATGCAGGAGTAATGCGACTATCAATTGAATAATCTAGGTGTTTTAATTCGACTATGAGAAATCCGATCCGGTCCGATTTTAGTCAGACTAAGGTGAATACATGCATCTTAAAAATCCAATCATAGTCGGACTAACCCAGTAATTTGGTTTTCTTGAGTGTCATGTAAACACACTGATTGACAGAAGCTCCCAAAGAAAACACTGCTTCTGAAACACCTCGTCAGTAGTCACGCCTTTAATCACGTGACTTTGTGACATCACACTATGTCACCATGTCACACATTTGTATAATAAATGACTCGCAGCAAATTTGCCACATTTGAACTTATTTTACAAAGCTGCTCTGTTGTTGTCAGTGGTGCTGGCTCAGGCATGTATGAGCTGACCAATCAGAGGAGACTTGGAGGAGGGGTCTTTAAGAGACAGGAGCTCAAATAAAGTGTTTCGGGCAGAGGGGGAATACAGGGCTGCTGCACTGGACAGTCTGAGAAAACAAATGTGTTTACTGGGCACTAAAGCATGTAAACCTATTCCGGAAATACAAATATGAACCTTAAAAAACGTTTTGCATGATACGTCCCCTTTAAAGCTGGGATTCTTAAGACTAACCGAGCCGATAAATGTAAGGCCGGCTGATATTCAGCATTTTCTGATTATCAGTATCAACGATTTGCCAATAGAATAAACTAAATCAAAAATGTGCAACTTTGGCAATCCAATAGCTGTTAAGATATCTTAGTCTAAACCAAACCAGTGGACTGACCAATAGACTAAAAGGCCAGTAGTACCACCCCCAGAGCATTGCCACAACAGATGGTTGAAAATTGAGAAACCCATTTGTTTTTTGTATATTTCTCTCTTACAGCTCTCACATTCCTTCTCACCAACATGTTCACACAGTGTTCCTGCAGGAGGATAACTTCTACGGACACACACACACCTGGTTGAACAAACTCCCTTTGACGCGAAATCCTGCACTGGAGCTCAATAAAACCTCCTCAAACACAGGAACCGCCGCACAATTCAATGCACCCATTTATCCATTGCATCCTGCCTGACAGTACCTGCTATGGGCCTGACACTGTGTTGCATGTGTGGAGGTGCACCATAACACTTTCTAAGGGTGTTACAATAACAGCCTTTATATGACAGCAGTGCGCCGCTGCCTGCCCACACAAAGCCCGGCATTGAAATCTGGATCTCATTCAGCAGTGAGAGTTGCTCCTGTTGAGCTGTGACCTTCGAGGGTGGAGACTCCACTTCCTCTTAATGGAGAGAGGTGTGTGTGTGTGTGTGTGCGAGTGGTAGAGCTCGTAATGATTCACATGCCTGGGTTTTTCAGACCAGGTCCTCAATCAGCCTCTATGAGCGTGTGGAGATTTTGGAGCCCTGCCCCCCCCCCCCCAACACCCCCAACCCCGTCTGAAACTGGTGACACAGCAAAACAAGCAGACACTCTGCTTACCAGAAATCTGGCAACGCTTCAGTGATTGGCCCACCCAGGCTTCCACACACATGGGAGAATAGGGGTGAGCGAGAACAGAAAGAAAGAGAAAGAGAGAGAGAGAGAGAGAGGTGGAGTGTATAGAGGAAAGGGAAGACAGATGTAAGAAAGGAAAGTAATTGAGAGAAAGTGAGTCAAAAAAACAATAATTCAAACATGCCTGCACTCTAACAAGCTTCCAGAAAATGTGTCTATTAAATTCATACACCGGTCTCATTCTGGCTATAGCCGTGCCTTCGGAGGGACTTGTCATTTGGCGAGCAGGCCCTGTAAGGCCCGGCTTCCCCCAGGGACTGAAACCCTCCTGGCTTGGGTTTCACCTGCGACACAAGGCTTGCCAGTCAAACCAAATGCACAGAGGAGACTGAGAGAGAGAGAGAAAAGAGATGGCTGGAGGGGAAAGACTAGAGTGCTCTAATTCTGGTGAGAAAAAAAAAGAGAGAATTGGGTCTAGAAGTGGGAGAAGAAATATCCAGATAGACCACACACACACATCACACACTCACAGACTGGAACAAAAACATACAGGCACTTACGTATAGAGGCACCTCTCTTCTGTTCACCTCCATTTTCACTCCATCCACCATGAGCCTGGAGAGAAAAGAGTCATGTTACTGCGACTTCAAGATGATAAAACCAAAAACTTCCAACCTTTTTACCACATAGTTCTTTGCATTGTGTTGATTTCTTGAAATTGTTCATAAAGTCTCAAACAGTCCGCTCAGAAATGTTGGAAATTCGTATAGCCAGAAACGCTCAATGTGCTCGAGTGATATTTGATGTTTTTTAAACAGTGAATACAACAAAACCTGAGATCACTTCCAGGTGAAATTTAATATGTTTATGATGCTTTGCTAACAGCCTTCAGGTGACTGAGGTATAGCTTTCTGTGCAGGAAGCTGCAATAACCACAGCACAGTGTCCAGTGGTTTGGAGCAGGATGCAGCAGTGGAAGAGACGGTAACTGTATCATCAGCACACACCTGATCTGCTGTGACTTCACTCTCAGCTGTGAATAGTGCATGACTTCAAAGCCTAACAGTGGCGTCTGTCAGCGCGGCAGGTTGTCCAGACGATCATTTGCATGAGCTGGTGCCACCCAGACAAGCTGTAACTGTTTTCGTTCTGTGGCTCAGAGGGTAATAAACACAAATCTTTCCTCTCAAAATCTCCCACTTATCGGAAGAGTGCAGATAATAATTAGTTTTATTTGTCGACTGATCTCATGATAGTTCTCTCTACTGATCAATTAATCATTTGGCGCACAACACACATTGTAGCTCAAATGAACAGTCTTGAAACGTGTTGTGTTGACTAGCAGTCCACAAATGTCGAAGGAAGTTCCAAAAATATACTGGGCAGAAGATCAACAGAGTAATTTAGGATGTAGCTACCAGCTGCTTTTAGCTAAGTTGGCTAGTTAGCTAAGTTAGCATTGCAGCTAGTGGCCCTGTTAGCTGCCTGGATCGCAACCCTCAGGGAGTCACCGTAGGCAACCGGGCTTAGCAGGATCCCAGACTAACAGATTTCAGTTTGAAGACAGGCGTCTACAGTATAGAGGTGATTTACAACAACCCTGACTAGGACCAAGAATCTGGGGACGGGAAGGTACGGCAGGCAGAGACATGAGGCGGGAGGGTAAGTAAGAATATTTTAATTTCTTGACATTTTGTGAGTTTATTTTTGATCATTTATCACATTAACAGCTTTATCTGTCAGTTGAAACAACAGGGGCTATCGGACTTTTGTCTTTTACGGTACAAAGTGGAGGCAGGATGGGCCGGAGATAGCTGGTTAGCATGCTATCTTCAGTAGACATCTCTGCAACACAGTACATTGACATCTTTGACATAGCATCAACACTATTTCTGCTCATTCTGTCGACCATTTTAGTTTAGTTTTTTTTAAAGGGTTTGAGCTTAAATTCTGGCCATGTCTTATGAATTGCTTCTTTAAACAGAGAAAAGCCAAAAAACCTCACCTCTCTTCACATGGGAGATACTTTAATCGGAGAATGTCGGGCACATTTAAATACTTAAATGATTAATCAGTTATCAAAGATAATATTTAGCTTTATTAACTTACTGTTTCAGTGCTGATACCATTATACTACATTTAACCAATTATTCAACAAACAAACATCCAATGATTTTTTTATCCTTTATCCTCTCTGTCCTCTTACTCAGGGTTAAATCTCAGATTTCTTTATATTTAAGAAAACAAAAGTATAAAGTGACACAGCTGACTGACAACAAGATCAGGATCCAGTGTCTTACCAGCATGTCCAGTCACGTTATACTGTAATACACTAACCGATGTCCTCTGGATATGTCTAACAATAATATCACTACCACGTTTGCGTGCTGTAAAATTGTTTCCAAGGGACATCTTATCAATAGAGGAGCACAATGCCACAGGCCTGGGCGTCCGTCTCTGTTTATAATCCTGCTCTTATCAATAGGGCCACACTGTGAAGTGTAACTAGAGAAGCTTCACGTGTCATTTCGCTGGATAAACATTACCCTCGGTTGGCAGGTTGCACCCCATTACACCAACGAACGTAAATATTGAGCTGTGCTTGTGTTTATCTAAGGTTTAACGACTTAATCTGAATCCACAAAGAGACAATCGAGATCCGTCTTGATTTTAGTTTCTTGAGTTCAAAGGTGAAGAAACTGCTTGTGAATCATCTAGGAGCAAACAAAAGTGACCTGAAGAAGGAAGTTGTAAGGACAAAATATATGTGAGAGTATTTGTGTCAGTCATTGTCCTCAGCTTGACTTCAGCCTCTGACATGTTCAATGTGAATGAGAAACCTGAGCTGGCTCGTGGCCACGCACTCCAGAACAGAGCGTGAGAAAAGAGATTACACATAACAAGAGAACGCACGCTGTCAAAAAGCATCTGGGAAGCTGGTTTTGACATCTATGTATGTGATTCACATATTTTGCAACGAGGGCGAGTCGATCGTGTTGTCCAGGACATTTTTTCAGGTGATGCATGATTGAATAATTTAATTCGTCTCACATGACAAGCTAAAATGAAAAGGTGTGTTCCTGCTCTCAGACCTTTAGTACACTTTGACATGCGAGTTGAAAGTTATAATTTGGTACACGGAGATAAACTTGACACCAGAGTCACTTCTGAAACTTACACAGATACCACAATAAGCAACACACTCACTCGCAGCTGGTGTAAGATCAACCTCATGTCAGAAAAATGTGAGACAACTGTCTTTGAGATACTCAACAATCATAGTCATACCGACAAAAATAGACAGATGTTACATAGAAATAAGGTTTGAAATTATAACCTACAACCACCTTTTCTATATCCTTTTAATACCATTCAAGTACTGTACTAAACTTAACTACAATTGTGAGGTATTTATACTTTATTTCAGTGTTTCCATTTTCTGCTAATTAAACAATTAACAGAATGGGAAGAAATAAAAGTTTGATGTCGTGATGTTGACTTATTATTTTACAGAGATACCAAAGTTAGCATGCTAAACAGCTAGCCTAGGCCTGTCCCAGTCCAGCGCCCCCGTGTTAGTGGTGTAAACATCGACACTACGGTGCTCCAAAGTCGGGTTCGGGGCCGCTAGCTGCACTGCTACATATGGCAACAATTAGCGGTTACACTGCCGCCCCCTATTTGTTTTGACCTACTGAAGTTAGCAGGCTAACAGCCAGCTAGCCTTCTGTATTAGTGCTGTAAAGTGTTGTGCTCAGAACACCGACTCGGAACTGCTAGCTGCACGGCTACTTGTGCTAACTGGCTAACAGCAGCTACATATACCAGCAATTAGCAGTTACACGACTAATGCTGCCCACTATTTGTTTGAGTATGAATTCAACAGATGGCTAAATATGACATATTAGACCCCTAATTAAGTCAGTAAACAGACTGGAACTGGCTGGTGCTAACTGGTTAGCATGCTAAATTTTGTATATACCCTTGCAACACAATACAGAGACATCATTACAATCAAAGCTGTTGATTCTTCACAGTCGGGCGATAGTTTTAGTTAATTTTCTAAATGTTTTAAATTATAAGTCTTACATATTGTACATTTAAAGGATGTACAGTTTGATTTTTGAGTCTCGCCTGACCACGTCTGACTGCTCTGGGTATCCCAATTCTTCAAAAACTGACACTTTGAGGTTATAGGAATTTTGACAAATTGAGATTGAGACTTAAAAATAGTTTTCTTTTTTGTTTTTTCTTTTTTTTGGTACAAATAGGACCTTTAATAGCATTTAATTCAGATACTTTAACACTTTTACTCGATGACTGTTTGTATAAATGACTTTCACATATGACACAAAATGTATTAATATCATCTACATTTACAAGTATTACTTCTGGGTACTTTTCACTACACTTTTTAATAAAATCGGGGGGAAGAAAACCTCTCTACTGTCACTGGATTAACTGGTTAGTAACCCCTCAACACAGGGAAATGAACCTATTGTCACTACTCAAACATTTAATACAGCAGGAACAGTAAATGACCTCTGCTGCTTTCACCGGGAAGTGAAACTCCTGCAGGGAAATACGGTCCCTAAACGCAGCGGAACAAAAGGGGTTGAATCGCTCGTTTTACCTGTGAACGCATCACTTTGATCGCCTATAAATCAATAAAACGACATGTTTAAAAAGTCGACATGGATATCATCGCTACAATCTTACCGCACACTGTTGCTTTCTCATCGCTTGCATTAAAAGACATCATGTTTTCAGCTGTGGATGATTAAACTTGCCATTACCTGCTGTCTCCTCTCAGCCCGCAGTTGCTCGCTCCGATCTGCTTTGTGAGCTCAAAAAACCGCACGACTCAGTTATCTCTGCGAATCAAAGTTCCTCCGCTGCTTCTTCCTTAATACGCACAAAGACTTTTCACGCCCTTCTCCCGCATTACTCCCGTGTGGTTTTTTTTTTTTTTTTATTATAGTCTGAGCTTCATCCGTGTCTGTGCTCCGGCAGAGAGTCGGTTTGTCTGCAGGTGTCGTCAGAGTTTGTGTCTCCTCTGTGCAGCGGTCCGCTCCGCTGGTCCAGCCCCCCTCACACCGACTCTCACCGGGGCTGCAGGACTCCAGCCTCTCCGGGGGGAAAGGCAGGGACACTCTCACATGATATCACATGTGCTTCTAATATTATCCCTATGCATTTAAAATCCTCTGGAGGGTGAGATTAAAGTGGCATTTCACGCTTTATAAACTGTGCGTAATGCTGTTGTGGAGCCTTTGCATCAGGGGTGAGTTGTAAGTTCAATTTCCTCCAATCAGAGGCAAGTTGGAGTGATGTCATTTTGACTTTGGGCCAGTTGCACTCAGGGCTGTAGCCAGGGTTTTTAGAAATACCGAGGTCATGCCCCACAATCCCACAAACCCCCCACACATCCGTCCAGTAAAAACTTGAAGACTATAATATAAATCTGTGCGTTTCTTTGCATTCTGACAGGATTGTATCGTTTGGGAAATAAAATCAGTGCCAGCAAACAGATGAAAATGGACTGAACAAATGGAAGCAAGAGCACGTTGCTGGCTCCCTGCACGCTTTAAGATTGATTTCAAGATTTTATTGTTCACCCAGGTGCTTTTGTTTGTCCCCAGAACAAACTCTGCAAGGAGTTGCCTCGACATGTCAGGCTGGCCTCCGCACTGCCTGCTTTTAAATCCCGTCTCAAAACACATTTACTTTATTCCTTTGCTTTTGCTTCAGTGTGATGGCTGACCTTCATGTTCTTGCAGTATTTGGGATTTATTTGTATCATTTTTTTGTGCTATTTTCTGACCGACTGTTGTTTTAAATGTGCATTATGAATTAATTCGGATTGGAAAAGTAACAAAAACGGCCAATTTTGACTTGAATGTATTAAACTTAACTTAAACCATCATTAACATGTGGTAAATTATTGACCGTTTTACCACAATTACGTTACTAATTACTTTTTTATTTTTTAAAGTAACTGTATCAGAGCAAATATTTTAAATAACCCTCCTAATCCCCCATACAAGTAAACCAAATGTGGTCAGTCCTGAGAACTTTAAGTGCTTTATAGACCAGCAATACGATTTTAAAGTCTACGTTTTTGACACACATGGAGTCAGTGCAGCGACTGAAATAACACATTCAACCAGAACTGAGACAAACACACAGAAACCATTCTGTGCAGACCACAATGAGGCTGCGTAATCAGCATATAAACTACTTTGGCTGCTCAAAATGACCTTTTATCCGTCTGCTTCCTGATACAACAGGCAGCACTTCAGGTGTCAGAGGCTTGGTAACTCTAATAACATTCAGCTTCCATGAATTTAGTTTTTCTGCCACTAAGAGGCAGCAGAAACAACCTGTGAACACAACGCTGTCGATTTGAATCACTCAATCATACTTGTTGTGTTAGTGGAGGCTAATTGTTGCAGAAATTAGACGTGGACAAGAGACGTCTGGTCGTCTGTTTCTCCACATAAACAGATTTATTTCATTTTCAAACTGTCTTCAACCAACGCTTGATCAAGTGACATCACTTGAGGTAATTAATCAGACTTTGTGTGGATTTTTTATCAAATCTAGTTGGAATCCCAACACCAAGGAAAAGAGTTTGGTGTAAAATCAGTGAATTTGGAGCCGATAGTGGTTCTAGATGAAACATGAAGAGAGTATCAAAGATATAACAGTTCATCCTCAGGGGAACATTAATGTCTGGAAGAAATGTGTTGGTAATCGATTTAAGTTGTTTTGCATATATTTCACCCTGACTGATCCACATTGAACACATTGATGACAGCAGTTTTAAGTCTGATGTGTGTTTCCAGGTGTGGTGGACCCCCAGACCAGCCTCCAGGAAACAGAACATCTTCACCAAATCTGGAAACTAGCTGAAGAACGAGGTAGGTTATGAAGCTGGATATTCATCATATTTAAGGTACAGAAAGTTTTGAAATCGTGCCAGTATATCACATCAGCCGGCAGCTGGACGCAGGCTGCACTGTAATCCTTCACGGCAACTTCGACCATCAAAGTTCATCAACAGAAAGTGTCTGTGTATGCCTCTGACGGGTTAAGATTGTTTTTTCTAAGTGTCTGACAACATTACAGAAAGCGTCCCTGCAGAGAGAGAGAGAGAGAGACCTCACTGTGAAAGAGTAAAATCTTTTTGTTTCACCAGAAAACAGCCGTCATATCGCTCTCGCTAAATAAACCAAACTATATTTACAGAAAGAGTCATTTTACATCATAAAACACACTTCATTCAAATAAAACTCACAAAAATACACTATATTCATCTTTCTACTGTTCCAACAATTACCAGCACTGATTTGGTTGAAGTAAACTCACTGCAGTTGATGTTAAATAACTCTGGCTTCACATGCTGTTTACCCCAGCTGCTCCTCTCCCAATAACTAACTCAGTAAATTGAAGGTTTACTCCGACCAGACTAGAGTTGGTGATTGTTCGAACACTGGAAAGATAAACCAAGAAAGTTTTGGTGAGTTTTATCATGTTTCTGTCAAGTTTGAATTGAGTTTGATACAATTACTGTTTCTGTGAATGGAGTCTGATAGATTTGGCAAAAAGATTTTCCTCTTTAATAAAATGGTCTGTATCGTTTTCCAGGATTCTTTCTGTAACGTTGTCAGACACTTGGAATATAATCTGAGCCTGTCAGAGGCAAAATCAAACACTTTCAGCAGTTATAGTTTGACGGTTGCCCCAAAGGATTACGTTGCGAAAATGAGCGACGCAGCACCTTTTGGCGCGCACCACCTGCTGTCGTCACCGGGTCTGTGGGCGGGACTTAAAGGGATATTCTGGTGTTAATTTAATCCATGGTCTAAATCACAGTGAAACTGTGTTAGACTCCCTCTCGAGAGATCAAGTTAGCAGACCGCTAATTTACGGTGTTTTATCATCCTCAGAAACGACCGCACGACAACAATACACTGCAGTAAATGGATCCAAATATAAACCGCCACCAAAAAGCCACAAATAATGCTCAGAACAGCACCAAACTTCAGCAACAGTACAAATAGGGTCTCAGCACATAGTCTGGGGCATCTAACCTCCGCTAGTTTAGCTGGGGAAGCTATTGTGAAGCTAAAAACAGATTTCAACTCTCCTCTATCAGCTTCCGGGTCGGGGAAGTCCCGACGCAACGACTACCGAGTGCGGTTAGAAATGCTCAATTCCGTTCTTTTCCCTGTCCGCTCTCGATAATAACTGTTATAAACTGGCAGGTAAGACACATATGAACTTTGATTGCTTTTCCATGGAGTCATAATCATACATTTTCATCCATGAGCCGCGGAACTCTACTGCACTCGGTAATCGACTCGTCGGGACTTTCCGTCAACAGGAAGCTGCTGCAGAAGAGAGTTAAATTTAGTCAGCTTTTAAGTAGAAATTCAGCTAAGCCAGCGGAGTTTTAGTGCCCCGGACTATGTGCTGAGACCCTATTTGTACTGTTGCTGAAGTTTGGTGCTGTTCTGAGCATTATTTGTGGCTTTTTGGTGGCGGTTTATATTTGGATCCATTTACTGCAGTGTATTGTTGTCGTGCGGTCGTTTCTGAGGTTGATAAAACTCCGCAAATTAGCGGTCTGCTAACGTGATCTCTCGAGAGGGAGTCTAACACAGTTTCACGGTGTGTTAGACCATGGATTAAATTTACACCGGAATATCCCTTTAATTT
This sequence comes from Sparus aurata, assembly GCF_900880675.1. NCBI lineage: Eukaryota > Metazoa > Chordata > Actinopteri > Spariformes > Sparidae > Sparus > Sparus aurata. Next base: position 23,362,792 of record NC_044198.1, on the reverse strand, counting down.
GAACGCGAAATAAGCAAGACTGTTAGGCTGACTTCCACACTGCCTGTCTCAAAACACTTTTTTTTTTGTTCCTTGGCTTTTGATTCACAGTGATGGCTGCCTTTCTTGTTCTTGTAGTCTTTGGGGGTTTTTTTGTGTTGTTGTTGTTTTTTGTGCTATTTTCTGATGGCAAACTGTTGTTGTTTAAAATCAATTAAATTCAATTAAATTTGGATTGGAAAAGTAACAAAAATTGCCAATTTTGGCTTAAGTGTATCACATTTAACTTAATCCATAATAAACATGTGGTAAATTATTAGATTATTAGAATGATTTAAGTCATTTCACTTGTGCTGATGAAAGAGTATTATATTTAAACTATGATGTAACCACTTCCACTTAAGTCACATCACTGAGTACCATTTCCACCACTGACTTTTTGGTGTTTCCGACTCAGGAAATGTCTCATTCACAGATAATAATAGTTTGAAGCATTTGACAGAAGTTTGTTCTGAGGAATGTGCTGTTCAAAGCATTATGTCAGTGTTATTATCATCTCATTTCTATTTATGCTGTCGTAGTCTTTGTCACAGTCGACACGCAGATTAAGTCTCTTCATGCTTGGCTAAAGATAAAGATTTAGTCTCAAGATAAAATGGCGTCATCACTTAACAACTGTTTATTCACGGCTGGTTGAGTAGAACTCCTTGAGACAAATTATCTAAACTAGATGATTAGAATGAGTGGAGCGCCCTTTTATGGTTTGGAGCTAACTGTCATTGGCTGTGTTTTATGCATACAGTGATATTTCCATACTGATACACTGAACTCATAACTACATATTTTATTGTCTGCTCTGTTGACCTTGTTTTCTTTTGCATATGTTCATTAAGTGTGAATTCACTCCACTCGTGGCCTGGTCTGACCAGTCACTCATGGCGACGGCTGTTGTTAGCTGATGTTATCAACATTCATGCTCAATGACTTAATGACTCGTCTCTGCTCGAGCTCAACTATGTTAAGCATGTATTATTATCATGCTTCATCACTACAACTGTAGAGCCGGCGGGCCTACTGACCGTATCAGCGTAACATAGATGCAATCGTGATGCTGAGCGTTGACATTCAGCAGCAGCTCACTTCGAAGTATTAAATGTGCACTATGTCGTTTTGGGGAAGAGGTGTTAATCAGAAGTGAAAGATCATCACTGACGGATTCTTTTGGCCAAATGAACAAAACTTTCATGTTTCAACTTTCATGACTGAATAAACAAACTGCCCCTGAAGGACAACACAGTGTCATACTGTTTTACTTTGTTTGTATGTGGCGGACCCTGCCACCTTTCCAGCTTCAATCAGTGTTCTGGGGGCCTTGTTTTTTTCTCTGAGATCAGCTTGTTTAATCAGTAATGGCAAAGTTAAAATATCTCAGTTTGTATTGTAATTATTTAAACTCTGAGTGTGAATTTCTTCTCCAAAACTACACAGCGCCCATTTAATTAGATTCATGACTCATTATATCATTAGATCAGTTTATCTGGGATTTCTTTTGGAACTTATAATATCATGAGTTATTTTTCAGACATTTTCTTGTCGTGACTGATCCATAACTAGTTAAAGTTTTTAATTCAAAGAAGGAAGTGAAGAATCAGGTATAAATAACTTGTGCATTGAGGGGGGAGGGAACGGCAGCACTGCCTCATATCAGTGTTCAGTTTGCATGAAACACTTCCTGATGCTCTGCTGCTGGATAGAGATCTGTCGGGCCTCAGTTGGACCGTAAACACACACAGAAGACACCCAGACGTATGACGGGAAGCCAGATGAAGACTTTCCCACCCTTCCTGCTCCCACACTTATTCCGCTGACTGATAATGAGCAGCAGATTAAAGCGTCTGAAATGAGGCCACAGCTGACAGTGTGCCAAAGTGCAGTCTTAAATTAAACACGATCAGCAGTCTGAGTTGATTTAGACTTTCTCGCGGACAGTTTTGTCTTTTGTAATTGGGGAGATTAGAGGATTATAGACCATTTGGAGGGGGAGCAAACCCTTTCATATTTGCCACACTCCTGTCAAACTTTGGCGACATCTCCTGGCAAAAGTCTGACACAGTTAAACAGTGAATGAAGTGACGATGCTGCCATCATGTGGAGGTTTCCCACACAACAGTCAACAAACAGCACGACATCTCACACCTCTCGCTTGTTCCTTTAAATAAGCTGCACAATGCACCACAGAGTGACACCCACAAGGCCGAGGAACAATTTGATGCATGCCGTTCTTGTTTTTAGTGCGTGGGATCCAGATGTCCTGTAGATGGCGAGAGCGGCCCAGTGTGGAAATCATCACCAGCAGGCGCACGTGACCTTGATCTTGGACAGGTCACGACCTTTGACCTCCTCGTCAGAAACTCCGACAAAACAAACAGCAGCAACGGCACAAACAGAGACCTCAGCACTTCCATCCCCGTCTCTCTCTCTGCAGTGGCTGGTGGTGTGAAGCCAGCACAGCCGGCCATCAGACTGTTTCAATCCGGCCTTTTTTTTTTTTTGCTGAAAAGACATTCCACACGCAGTCCAAGAATAACAGCTTACGACTCGCTGTGTGGTAATTTTTTTACATTAACAAACTGAGCCGCGAAAGCTCCCCCTGACCTCTCGATCACACCGATCGTAAAAAATTCAGGCCTTAAGTTGAGATTGGGGGATTTGAATTTCGCAACACAAGCCTCCTCATTCAAAGCAACGTTTTAAATAATTTCTTTGTTCTCTTTGTTCTGGCGTTGAATGCAGGTTTAATTCCAACAAAAAACGCCTAATTTCTGGTGTTTCCCCCCCCCTTGTGAGTGTTTTTTACAGTAAAATACAATAAAAAAGGACATGAAAAGTCAATTAAACCTTTTATTTAGGAAGGAGAAGGATTGTAGATACTCCAGTCCATTTGAAAATCACCACCGTTCAGGCCCCAGAGGGTCAAATCAGAACAAGTAGGCCCACATGTGAGGCGCTGCGGACCACTCACCTCCTCACCTCACCTCACCTCACTTCAATTCACAGCAATTAAACAGAAAGGGGGCTAATGCCATGTTTATACCATTCAATGGAGGGATTGGAGCAATTCTGAGAAAATAGTTGCCGTAACCTCTAAATCAGATTAATACGCTGGAACCTCGAGCAAAGAAAATAACCACTGCTGGAGCGAATTTGTAATTCCCCGTCATTAATGTGGTAAAGCGATCTAATAGAATATCAAACAAGCTCCAACTCTTTCTGCTTTGTTGAACTTTTCTCATGTTAGCCCCCTTCCTGAGGGTACAGCGTCGCTATTTGATTATTATTCAGAGCATCTGCTCATCAGTGGTCGGTAATCACTTTTGCGCAGCCATCAGTTGGATTTAAGGTCATTAAAGGAGTCAGGACATGCCAGATGATCCTGGATCAGAGCCTGCGATGATGTCAGTTACCGATACACTGACTTTAAGTAATGATTGATTGTATTGAATCTTCATTTTGATATATATCTGTTCCCTTGGTTCCTTTTCATTTGAGTCTGTTTAATCCTTGACATCCTGAAGCATACCTGCGATTCCATGTTCAACTGGTTTCTTGTTTCGTTGTAATCAGTGTTGTAAAAAAGTACCCAAAAGTCATGACATGAGTAAAAGTAAAGATGTTGTGTTAAAATATTATTTTGGAAGTCACACATCAACATATATTTATCAATGCATGCTGTTATGGGTTGTTGATTATCAGCCTAGCTAAATCAATTTCAAGAATGTGCTACTTTGGCTCTGATGCAGCTTGAAATCTGCAAAGTAACTACTAACTAAAGTTAGCAAATAAAAGTGGTGGTCGAACGTTTGCCTCCAAAATTCAGAAGAGTGAGTGAAAAGAAGCAGACAACGAAAATCATCAAGAAGAAGCACTTCAGCACTGTGCTGGAGTAAATGTACTTAGTTACATGCCATAACTGGTTGTAACTGCATGTATATTCATCGGTCTGTGCTTAAACTTAGACTGATAAACCAAAGATTGTTTGTTAAGGAGTTAATCTGTCATTTAAAAAAGCGGCCTTACGAGCCTTATCTTACTGCATCTTCTAATCTAAGACTCAGGGAAAATGGACGCTCCAATATGAATGTAGGAACTTTAACATTCCATTCAATTGTTTGTTACGACACAATGGCAACAACAACAACAACAGCAATTAGCTCGGTTTTCCTTGGTAATTATTTGGAAACCAGTTTAGATTAAGAATATCCTTAAACCTACTTAACAGGGCTATTTGGCTCGGTATGAGTGATGGCTTCTATGTAATAAATGGCCTGTGAATTACATCTGTAAATGCACATACAGGCTAAAAAAAACATGCAGCAAAAGTGTGTTGACATGATGACGTTGAAGATCTAACCCTTCATGGCGCTCTGGGTGAAGTGCAGCTTGTATTGTACTTGTGGACGCATCAGCTGCTGCAGGAGTCATCATCCATCATCTGTCTCTCAGCCGCTGCTGCGCTCGAATACTTAGTTTAAAAGATAGGCCATTGGGTCATTTTTCGGATGAAAGCGCAAAGTAAAATAGTTTTTCCGGCGCGTAATGAAACCTCTCTGCACAGACATCAGGAAGCAGAACGTACGTAAACAACCTAAGGCCTGTTCATGTGTGGATTGGCTCCTTGTGACTGTTAACGTTTAGTTTGGCTAGAACACTAAATCATTCTAATTTTTTTTTTCACTGTACAGAATTGGAATCACACAAGACTTTTATTTTGAAAGTTACCTACACAGATGAAACGCCTTCTGATCAGTTTCAGCTGACTGTTTCAAGATAAATGGCCACTTCCACTCTAAAATATAATATGTGTGATGAATCCCGTCAAAGGGTAAGTATCTTGAAACCAGGGAAACCATCTACAGAGTGCTCCTCACTTAGACCAATAAGCCTAATTGGACCTGACACAAAAATACTTTGCAAAGCCCTGGCAACAGACCCGGGGTCATGGGCAGGTCCCAGGGGGCCAAGCCATTCAGCATTTCTGCCCTCCTGGGAGAAATCAGCATTACTATTGTTATTAACTATCCTGTGACGTTGGCATATGAAATATCATGTTTTTAATGTCGGAAGAATGTCTGAAAAATCAGAGTTGACCCTCTGCTGGTGATCCACTTGACTGGTTTGGATGTCAGCTTCTGTCAGTTTTGCACATTTGTTTTTAAGGTCCCACATTTTCACATCCTGTAATGTTCAACACACATAAGCACATGGGTCTTTCCTCATACCGACCACTCTCAGCACCTCTATTCACTCTCTTCCTGAGTGCTCAGTTTCCTTAATGCTTTATTTACATTTTCATTTGACTCAGAGCCATCAGCATGACTTTTTCTTTCATGTTTCCTCATTTTCAAATTCAAGTTTAAATTTCATTATTCAACACAAGATTGTATAACTCAACTAGAGGTGTAGTCCCTTTATGCAACTGGAAGTCATAAAATGAAAACTATTTTTGTGGTGGAGTGTGGAGGATGCATTCTGTAGTCTCACAGTCGAACATTTCAGTTAAACGTTTAGTTCAGTTTTTATTGGAATTCAGTTCCATGAGTTTTGTGTCCAATTTAGATTTAAAAAAAACACTTTCATCTACAATGATACTGTGTTATATGAAGTCCTTTACCATTAGTGATGTTGAAATGACATGAAGTTTCTTGAAAAGTGTTTTTTGTTTTTGTTTTTAATCAATTGCAATTCATTTGCAAATGCCATCTTTTCTTATGGGCCTCAGATCTGTCTTCAGGCTACTATTTCAGTTCTTCTTGAGCTCTTACAGCACTTTATTCCATCTGTCAGGTTTTTATTGGAAAGTAATTTGTGCGGGAATTACTGTTTTTCATTAGAATCGATTTGGGGGTGATTTGATTCCAGGCACCATTAAAAAAAAAAAAAAAGGAAAATGGCCCTGTAAGTTAAATATTGCCTTATTACGTCAGTGAAGATACCAAGAACAGATACCAAGTTCTGACATTTGACTGATGTGTTACAGAAATGTGCATTACTACATTTAAAATGAATTTGAAATTATTTGCTTAAAATCACTTTTGATTTTCTTTATCATTATGCTACTTTGATGAAAACATCATGGCTTCAGTTGCCACCATTTCATGTCTGCCCAAAGTGAATTATTTCTGCTCACATCGCTGCAAATCTTGATAGTATTAATAGTGTGTTAGGTGACCTAATACTATCAAGATTAGCAGCGATGTGAGCAGAAATAATTATACACGACCACACACACCACCTAACTTAGGTGGTGTGTGTGGTCGTGTATAATCCCACGATGATAGCGAGATCATACATTTTGCAACTTGTTGTATGAGATATTTAGTCAGAATTTAGGAATTGTGTTCATTTGTCCACCTTGTGGTTCCGGAACTAAAAAGGGGGAGGCTTATAGCGGACGGACCACGTTGAGGACGCGAACATTTGCGCATGCGCACACCTGTCAAAACACCGCTACAATAGCGGTCGCTGCACGAGGATATTCAAGAAAAACAATGCCTTTTCGAGTAAGAAATGTCTTCGTTTTTATTTCTTAGCCTTTTTTGACGTCCAAGCTTGACGTGTGTCCATGTTCATATATGTTTGTCACGGTTAGAGAGTGTGACTAGCGAGGTTACGATAACAATAGCTAGCATGCTAACTGGTAGCTAACAGACAGGCATTTAACTAATATGTTGATTGGCGTCGTCAGCTAAAGCAAGCTAACGTAAACGCTTTAAGTAATGTGAATTGAAACAAAACACCGACTTTTGTCTTCAATATAAATCATCTCCGCATTTCAGGCGTGCAGTGGCCACAGTTCAACTTCAGTGTGACGGTTCAGTGTGTGAGCAGAGGATGGACAGCGTTGCAATGTCAACCTCGGATGGGACATCTGAGTGTGGCCTGGGGTCTGAGGACATGGAGGGGATCTGTGTAATGCCGGATCTGAGTGCCATCAAGACTGAGCAGTCGACGGGAGATGACCCAGGCACCCAGAATGTGGCCATGGGCATCAAATTCATCCTGCCCAACCGCTTTGACATGAATGTGTGTTCGAGATTTGTCAAGTCGTTGAACGAGGAGGACAGCAAGAACATCCAGGACCAGGTCAACTCTGATCTGGAGGTGGCTTCCGTTTTGTTTAAAGGTCAGAACTCTGTTTATATGGCTCTAAAATTAGAGGTACACTATATGACTATGGCAATTTAATTTGGTTATGTTGTGACCATCTTGTAACCAACAAAATATCTCTCTCTTTTTCAGCTGAGTGCAATATCCAGACTTCACCGTCTCCTGGAATCCAAGTGCGCCATGTTTACACGCCTTCCACCACCAAACATTTCTCCCCCATCAAACAGTCTACCACACTGACTAATAAGCACCGTGGCAATGAAGTCTCCTCCACGCCTCTTTTGGTGCATTGTAAGCACCACAGTTCTTCTGACTTCATTTATTACAGTGTTTCTAACGGGAATCAGCATTGTAATCAATATGTGCGTGTTTTTTCTTCTCAGCCTTGTCCATTCATCAGCTGGCGGCTCAGGGTGAAATGGTGTTTCTGGCCAGCAGGATTGAACAAGGTAGGCCATACGTACCCATGTCATATTATCTACATATGTTGAGGGGATGTTGCCAACAATTATTCATCAAATTAAAATTTCATTATCTACTTGGTTTGGTAGTCTATCAAACATTTCAAAGGAATCACAGCCAGACAGTGTTGTGGCATTCTCTTAAACAACTGAAGTAGACGGTGACTTGTTGTTTAAACATTAGAAAACAACGACATGAAAAAGCTAGATGAAGCTAGTCCAGTCTAATCAAAGTTTCATGAAGCTAGCTGATGGAAATGAGTAGATAATGACTGAATTCTCCTTTTTGGGCGAATTTTTCCTTTAATCTGCCATTTCTTTCTTTCTTTATCAATTTAATATGTTATCAAAAAACGTCAGAATATAGTGACAATTATCAGAACAACATCCAAAAATCAAAGATAAAGTGTTTGTTGTCATTTAAGACAAAGAAAATCATCATAACTTCATAATTATGAAGCAAATGATGGCATTTTTATCATTATCATAAATCATTATTTGATTATCAAACTAGTTCTAATCAGGCAATCATTTCAGCTCTACTACTCTTATCATTTGAAAGAATATTGTTATTATAGACAGTGTCGGACACCCAGATAACATATTTTGAAGACACAGAGTGATAAACAAGAAGAGCAAAAGGATCTTTATTGCAATGTTGATATTACAGAAGTTCATGAGTCTCACCAACTGTCAGCTACAGTCCTGCAATGATGGATGCTGATGAAATCATATGTAATGATTACAATGTTTTATCTTGTTATATATCATTCTTAAAGAAACTGTGATCAATCTCCAAGATGAGGAAGGCTTCACCCCCCTGATGTGGGCAGCTGCACATGGACAAATCGCTGTCGTCGAGTTTCTGCTCCAAAATGTAAGGACAGTTGAACTTCAGTGTATAATTCAGATATGAGAGCATGCCCTTTTTATTTACTCTCTGGTTGTCTTTCTGGATCATTCATCACTGTAGGGTGCTGATCCAAACCTCCTGGCCAAAGGGAGGGAAAGTGCATTGTCCTTGGCCTGCAGTAAGGGATACACTGATATTGTGAAGATGCTCATCGACTGTGGTGTTGATGTGAATGAATACGACTGGGTAAGAATACTCAACTTTTATTACACGTTCACACAGCAAACATTTGATGGGGGAGATTCTGTGAGGTGGTTTATTGTTGATATCATGAAGTCCAGTGGAGGCGTCAGTCTTCATGGCGGCCTGTTGTGATGTTCCTCCTGTTGGTTTCAGAATGGAGGAGCCCCTCTGCTGTATGCTGTTCACGGGAATCATGTACGCTGCGTGGAAATCTTGTTAGGTGAGGACAAATCTTTTACTGGGGTAATTTTTTATTTGCAGACACATTTGGTTGGCTGTAATCAGATGAGGGACAAAAACAGCAACAGATGTGGAAGCCATCAGGTTTATTTTGTGTATATATATATATATATATATATATATATATACATATGTATGTATGTGTTCATGTATGTGTTCATATATATATATAGACACGTACAAAAAACATCAGATGTCATAAATTGAATGCAAGTTTTTTTTTATTATTTAAAAAAAGGATGAGCTCTTAACATGTTTTTTTAGAATTCTATGATTGATGATATCTGAGGGAGGACTGGGATATCATAGCACATAGCCATGAAAATGTCACAAGAGTTTTAGGAAGTTGCCAATCTTGCAAAAAAATGTCTGCAGTAAATAGTTTATGTAGACTGAAGGGGTGTGTTTACCCAAACAATATTACCATAAATCAACTGGGGATCGATCGTGGGATGTATCCGCCTATGCTAAAATTTTTTAAAGAATAAACATAGCATTTTTTGTGTTCATGAAATGTGTTGTGTCCAGCATAAACCTGTAAAATGATAAAGTTATTCTTGTATGTCTTCCAGAGAGCGGTGCCGACCCGACTATTGAGTCGGATTCTGGATTCAATGCAATGGACATGGCCGTGGCTATGGGCCACCGGAATGGTACGTGTAAAATGAGCACATACTTGAAGCTGAAAATCATCTAGGTACGCAGGTTTATTAGCAACTTATGCCACAGAGATGTTCCTGAAGTTACAATCAAGCAGGTAAAATCATGGATAAAACCATTTGATAATGAATCTGGAAGCCTCTTCGATGTCCCACCTGCAGAAAAAACACTTTTGCCAACAAAAGCAAACTTTTAAAAGTATGTTAACAGAATTTAATACAAATCAAAATGCTTTCTGCACGTTTGGCATATTGAGTGTCAGGATCCCAGTTTTCCTCTTCTTCCTTCTGATGCTTATTGCCTGTATCCACTCTTGTCTGTGAAGGCTGAGTAGATTACAAAAACAAAGTTCTTGGTTCTTTAACCTGTTGATAGTGCCTCCCGCCACACAGCAGATTTTAGGCATTTTTCTGTTCTTCACTAGCAGATGGAAATTACAAAAAAGGTACCATCAGGCCATACAGAGTCAGTGGAGAGTGATGAATTGTTTCCCCTTCTATTCTCACATCAATAAATGACTGTATTCATTTGTGTTTTAGTTCAACAGGTGATGGAGGCACACTTACTGAAGTTACTGATGGGAATCAGAGAATAAACTGTGACACTTGAGGAAGACAAATACCGAAGGCACACCGCTGGGCTCTGGACAATCCTGTAGCTCGCCCAGGCTGTCGCCCAACAGGAATATTCAGTTCCATTAAGTGACATTTCAACAGCATCGCATCGTATCGCATCAACATCATGTTGCTGGAACGATGCACATGAAGGTTTGTGCTGTGTGAATTTTCAAGCGTAACCCTCTTTCAAACTATTTTACTCTGCACTTTTTTCACTTTGAATGTGGAGCAGCAAATCAGATCTAAATACTCTGATTTCTAAAGAACAGTCAAGTTGTTCTTCACTACAACCCAGCATGCATTGCACTCCACCTGTAGTCAGCTGCCAAATGTGCAGTGCAGTGTAGATAGAATGATAGATTTGGCTTTAACCAAGCATGGAGGTTTTGTTTTGAACCTTTTAATATTGTATATTGGATTACATGCCGTCAGTGGCTGTTGGATCATTTGTCCCATCATGACAAATGTTTTTTTAAAACATCACAAAACATTTTTAAGCGTTAAGAATATTAATGTTATACGTTGAATTGCCTCACATGATACAGACTGTGCTTTTATGATGCTGCCAAGCTGTTTGTTGATCCTGAAGATCTTTGTGTTGCTTGTTGTGTTTATTTATTTGAATATTTTTAAAATTGTGTCGTGATAAAATCTTCATATTGATGTAAATCTGTTTAGTTTTTCTGTATTGTGATACTAATGTGCTTTTGCCTCACACCTCAGTGTCCCACAGTGTTCTTGTGGTGCTGTTTGCCAGTGTTTAAGGGTGCTCGTGTTTTATACCAGTCAGACTGTAAGTGGTGTGTCACAAAATAACGTGTAATGACCTCAGTGTCAGTCTTCATTCTGTACAGATATTTATCTGATTGCAAGTCAAAAAGGTCGCATTACTGTTTATAGACACTGAAATGGAAGCCGTTATTTAATTAAAAGATCTTTTTAAACTTCATTCGAGAGTCACAGTGATGGGGAGAATACACACGGTTGAGTACAGTAGAGAGAACAAGTCTATAAATGTTATTCATCCTGCATTTTTACACAATTACTCCTCATCAGATTATTTTTATTCCAAAATTGTAATTTTTCCAAAGCCAAAACAGAGGCTGTAAATGACCTGCAATGAGTTCATTTGGGTTAAAAAGCTTGAAGCAAAAATATTTCATCCTTTGTTACATAAGATGTATTTTCATCACTATCTTTACATTTATCATATCTTCAATCTGCATCTTTGTAGTGTACCTGGAAAAAACCCTGTATGTTGCAGGTAAGATTGATATATAAACACCCTGGTGATGAAGAAAAAAAATGTTTCAAATGTACCTCAGGTTTTTCAATGAAATGCTCCTTTAACTGGTGTTCTATGATGTAAACAGTCTGGTCAAAGATCAACTGCACACTTAAGCATGCTAACCAAGTTAAAGACGGGCAGCTACAGAACTTCAGCTGTGGAAGAAGTACCGAACATGCTAGAGAGAAGAAGAAAGACAGAGATTGAGTCTTTGTATTGACAGTAGCAAAGGTTTATTTCCAGATACGGTGGTTTGAACGAGGCCACGAAGAATTAAGGTTCAGTAACATGGAGGAAACAGATGTACAGCTAGAGCCTTAAAACACCACATTTGACATGATTTCTCACTCTTAACCGGACGTACAGAGCACAACAAGCATTTGGAGGGTCTGATGGAGGAGAAGAGGTGGAATGAGTGCTGAAATACCTCACGCTTAAATACTGCGTCCCCCCCAGTTTTTAATACTTTTAGAGTACTATTCTACAAAATTACTCAAAAATAATTCACTTAAGAGTATGCAAGTACTGTGTTCAAGTGTTGCAATTTTTTTTTTTTACAGAATGCTCACAGCCAAAAAGTTGACAGATTATCCATCTTCTCAGGTACTTCACTGAACTTTCCACCTCTCGAAATAGCCAGAAAAACATCTTGTGCCCCACATGGTCCTGTCAAGTTTTGACACTCCACGGAGTCCCCCCCTTTTCCTCTAGTTAGCCTCATCCTTGGATGCTTCATCAAAGTTCTCCACCAGATCTGAAACAACAAAAGACTCAGAGGTAAATTGATGCAGTCAGGAGGCTCTCAGAGGTGCCAGATCACAATTCAGGAAAAGTGTGTTTATGTGAAACATGATTATAGGTGTAACGCGATCCCGATTCCACGCTCATCTCTGTGGCTCCACATCTGAGGCCCCCCTCGCAACTACTGAAAGCAGCTGTAAAAATTATGTTGTAAAGCATCAAAAAGTTGGCTTCAATTACGCCGTGAAATGTGAGTAATCTGCCTCTCCAAGTTTCGGGGGGTCAAAGGTTAAACTGGAAACAATCCAAAAGGTCTGAATAAACATGTTCCTTCAGCGAGAGAACAAAAAGGAAACTTAACTCCAATAACAACACGATGGCAGTGGCTGTTAACCCCGTGCCATCGGGGCCTTCGAGCGCTCCTATAGCCGAGTACATGTGTAATCGTTTGTTACATTAGTGAGAACTGAGGCAACGGGCGGAGAAGTGCTGGGAAAAGCCGAGATTATTTTAATGGCAACCTCATGTGTTTGGCCCGTTTTGCTCGCAAAGAAAAGCAAACTGGATCTTAAGATCTTATAAACAATGAGCATGAGACTCAAACACAAAGCCCTGCGTTGCACCATCGCGGAGAGTCGCTGATGAATCCCCTTCGTATGACCCCCGTTTTCACAGGCCAAAAGAAAACAAACCTGCCGTGATTGTTTAACGGAGGGAAAGGACAAAAAAAGAAAAGTCTTGCACGTTAATGGACAAGTTTAAAGGACGATTTCCAAATAAGACCGCAGAGGCACGCTAAAGAAATCTGTTTCTGTGAAAGGTGGAAGTGTAGCGCAGAATTAGACAGTTAAACCTCGTCCACACAGATAAGGATATTACGACTGTTCTGACACAGATACCTTTATTAGAGATGCCCACGATGCTGCCTAAAATGCTTTATCTGTCTTGAGAAGTCTGATCCACTGCAACACAATCTATATATCAGAAACAGAAGCCTACTTCTTCCCAGCAGCGTCCCGTACACACGTACGAAACTTAAGTAGCCAATATCCAAAAATAGCAAGCAACGCGTGTTACTTCAAGCACATCCCTAACACAGCATCCATACAAGGTTGGTAGTATACAGCTGTTGAAAAATAATAATATATATTGTATTTATTAAATGCACTGTTATTGGATCAGTGCTATTTATCTGTGTGTCTCAGAATCAGAAAGGAAAAAGATGCTATCGGTTCTTCTCTCTTGGATATTTCGCAAGACAAATATTTCTCTCCGCATTTTGGCCCTTTCTTCCTTCATATGAGATTCTTATTTCAAGCCATCACAACATTTTTCAGAACTCCAGTTCATGTTTATCCATGTGGACTCGGGAAACAATAACATCGTCGCCCTCGATTCGTGCATGCCCGCTGCTGTTGTTTCGTGTAATGAGCATCTACCTGAAGCAGCAACAACAACAGCAGCAGCAGAGCGGTTTGTTTATGTTTGTTTAGCACCGAGGCGAGTTCTCTGGTAGCTTTGCTCGCTCTGATTACAGGTTTACAACATAATCTGGTGGGTTCCTACAGTTTCGGATCACTTTATTCAAAGTGGAAACAGGCAACGTTTCCCCTTTGTTGACGGCGAAATTACTTTTGGTTCTCCTCAAAGTAGCAACTGCCAACAAGACGGCACAAAACGTGAGCTTATGATTTTATATAGGCTATGATGGAGACATGGATACAGATAGAGATGCTGCCAGACGACTTGATTACAATATAGAATTCCTTTTCCCAGGAGATTTTGCGCCCGGTGGCAGACAACCTCGCACGGTGAAAGCGAGTTTATAGGTAACTGATCCAAATTCCTGATGGTGGTTGGTGTGTCGCTGATGTCGACCTTATTGGCACTTACTGACCTTTCATGCTCGCTTGTTTGAGCATTTAAAATTCTCTTTGTGTGTGTATAGAGATTAAAAAGAAGGTTTTGTTGACGTTTCCTAATGGAGGGTGAAATGTCCGTGTGAACTCGGTGCATCATCACTCACCTGGAACGTCGTCGTCTTCCTCTTCTACTGTTGCAATCGGCGCTTTTCCATCTGCAGCTGTAACAACAGAAAAGTTCTGTGAGAAACTTGAAGAGTATTTTATTTCAGATGAATTAGATCTAATCTGAAGGGCAACACCGATCTCTGACACCGGTTTGACGAAACAGAAAGTAAAGCTCTGAATCTATAGTGTGATTAAATTCTATATTACAGGGTTGGTGCAGAACCCTGATATTATAACCTCATTCAGCAACTGTTATTATTATAGGTTACTGACCCTGCTTGGGCAGTGCCTCCGCGAGTCTCCTGAGGCTCGTCAGACTGTCGGCTCCCAGCTGGTTCAGGATGCCCGGCAGCATCTCGGTCAGCTGCTTGGTCTCAGCGTGGCCGGTGATGGTGAAGGTGTTGGCTGCGAGGGAGGCCTGCACTTTGGGGTTGTTGAAATGGATGACTGTCCCTTGATTTGTAAACATGTTAACCTGTTGACAGAACAACAACAAGTTTCACAACATTAACAACAAAATAACAGGCAGGTTAGAATCACAGCGAGACGCGACAGAGATGAAAGGTCACGCCTACCTCCTCAATACCAGAAATGTTGTTGACACCGAGTTTCTTTAAGGAGAACTGGAGCTTCTTGTCATCTGCAGTTGCTGTTCTGTGTACGACCTTCTTCTTTCTGCGAGCACTGCCCTATAAAGGACATTAATACAGACATACATGTTTATCGATCCCCAGTTCTTAGTGATCTACGAGAGAATCGTCTTCCTGGATGTGACAGTATTTTGTGTAATCTCTCTTCAGTCAGTGCATTTTTCCCTCCACCTTTTTTAGCATTTAAGCTTGTGGTACAGAATTCAAAAAGAAGGTTGTGTGTTTTGCAGAAAATCAAGCATTTCATGTAATGACTGAAAAAGCAAATTTTTTTTCCACTTACCTTTCCGCCGATGCGGACTTGTGCCTGTAGTTTAGCTAGTTTTTCTTGATTCATTATTTCTTTCATCTTTGGAAAAAGAAAAAAAAAGAACATCATGAGATTATGTCAGCGCCACCAGCAAAGTTGATCTTATTAACATCAGCCTCCGACTTTAAGAACTTGTTCAATAGTAAAACCACCAAGATTCTGTGTATCTAACAAACTTTTCAAACTTCAGCCAAGGCAGAAAAACGTGTAAAAAAAAAAACAAACAAAAAAAACACATTACAGCAAGCAGGCACGAAGTCATAAAGCGCACCATGCAACACACTGAAGATATTTGTTGTCGGCCATGAAATAAGAAAAAGTTTATCATTACTTTGCTTAAATGTTCTGTGTTAATGTTCTCAAGAATCCTGACATCAGTCAGTTAAATCTAGGGCTGTAAAAAATTATTATTTTAATTGTCCAATTAGATGTCAGAAAATGTGAAGATACTGTTAATCTTTTACGTCCCCCAAATGTTTTATTTTGTCCACAACCCAAAGATATTCTGTTTACCTTCATAGAAGAGTAAGGAAACGAGGAGATATTCACATTTAAGAAGCTGGAATCAGAGAATTTTGACTTTTGTCTTTAAATTACTCAAAGCAATTCAATCGATAAAAAAAAAAAAATTGGCTTTTTATTGAACACCTGACAGCTAATTGATTTATCGCTGCAGCTCTAATGTGATCAACTTAAACAATCCTCTGCAGAGCTGCTGTACTACATCCCAGCAGCAGCTGCGATATGTAAAGCTACACAAATTCATGAATTGATAAGCCAGATGATGAACAATACAGCGTGCAAGGGATATTGTAAAGATACAATGGATAGTAGATAAAATCAGGTGAAAGATCTATGGCCTTTACCAAGAATGTGTTTCACATCCCAAATCTGTGTGACAACATGAATCCTTGTAATGCAATCACACCTATTTTCCCTAACAAAGATAAGTCTTGCAGAGCAGGTTCTTCAGTTTTTGGTATTTGGTAAAGCCTCAGGTGATCCACCATCACCACTGCTTCTTTACTACTACCGAGAACTGTTTTGTGCTTTCCCTTTTTTGAAAGACTATACACCTGTTTTCTTAGCAGTCAATGGATCAAATGTTAAAAATGAACCATAAAACAATCCCGTTTTGAATCTATAACATCATGACAAGCACATTTACATCAAGAGACACACAGCATGCACACAACACAGCTAAAGCTCACACATCCTGATGGTAAACAAGGTGTAAACAAGTGATGAGTTGTTGGGAAAATGCTGCTTCATCGACACACACATGTAAACACACACAGGCGGGGACAGAGGCGCGGGTGTAGGTGTGGTGCTCGGCGGTGATGAGCCTTGTCAAAGCGGTACAAAGACGGTAAAAAGCCCAGTGAGGAGCTGTCAGTGCCACAACCAAATGTACCGAGTTAGGTCCATTAGCTACACAGAGCTAGCTATCAGTTTAGCTTATTTGTTATCTGTGTTGTGGTCACAAGCGATGGCGGCCAGATAACAATAAGATACCACACAAAATAAGACAAACCCTCCTCAAGTGACGCCAGGTGGCTTCAAGCCAACGTTTGCTGACCAACTCAGCCAGCCACTGTGCCGAAACAAGGTGGGGTTTCAGCTTTTGTGCAACAACTTGTTCGGCTAACTTTAGCTAGCTCGCTAGCTAGCCGTGGACGGCCTGTCACTCACAGCCTCTCACACAGCAAACACAGATTCGCGGGTCACGTTAGCGTCAAACCGCGGCGGAGTTCAGCCGCCCGGTCAGAAAAGGCTTTCGTTTACCTCTTGCCGTCGGATCGAGGGGAAACAGTGCAGGGAAGAAGGTATTTAAAGCTCCTCACTGACCTGTAAACTAACAGCAGACACATGCGGGGAGCAAGATGGAAGCGAGAGAGGAGGGAGGAAGTGACGTACGGCCGGAAGGCGGAATCGATCAATGGGTGTTTGTGCCCTGAGTTTAGCCTCGCAGGCAAAACCTTTTTTTTGTTCTGTATCTATTAGCTCTTTTTATTATTACTTCTATATTGTTCTCATTATCAGTCTTTCATAAATATATAAACACAAAAAGGGAAATGTAGTCATTTATTTACTGGAGCCTGACTGATACTCCATTTTTGGGTCAAACCGATACAGATACTAAGATGTAAAAGAATGGGATATCAATATATTGGCCGATATGTGCACACTGGTTACACTTGAGGGATAAACTGGGACGAATATAGATAATGTAGGCAGGGTATTTGATCAATTTACCATCCCAGAGTTCAGCTTTTGCACACCTGAGTATCAACAGGTACGTAGGAGAAGACAAAAGGGCGGCCAAATCAGGGAAAAAAACTCCTGTCAGCACCCAACTGTCATTATTAGGCTATATAGGAGGTTTTTTTGTAATAGTCAACCAATAATAATTCAATCAATCTGATTAGACTCCTTGGTAACACCTCCAGGAGTCTCCAGAAGTCTCACTATGCAGCACAAGCAGTTGCACAAAACAAAAGGATGATGATCAGGTTCTCTTCAGGTTCATCTGCAATCTGTAGGATTTCAGGCAGGAGGTTTCCATGAAGGAGAAAATACCTGAGCGCTGAAGTAGATCAGCTGATGGGTTAGGGATGGAATAAAGTTTCGCCTCAGAGGAGGTTAATCCAAAATCATACGAGTGAGGAAACTTTCAGCTAACTTGGTTATCGCCTGCTGATACAGCTGGAGGGTAATAGTGCTTCCTGTCGATGGGCCTTTGGGTTTAAACACCAGGGAGCTGTTGGCTAAGACAGAACCAGAATCATACTGAGGGAGCCGATGAGGCTACATTTATAGTTTACCCCGCAGTGTTGCCTGTTTTTTTCATAATGACTATACCTAATTACCAGAGACAAGATGTTTTAAGATGTGATTTGTGGTTTTGGGGGAGAAATTTTAATCCGTTTTTTCATTAAGTGATCGATTTTCATGCCTAAACAAACTACTTTTGTTTTCATGACTTGATTAACTGAACAAACAAACTGACCTTAAAGGACAACACCCCCTCATACTGTTTCATTTGGTTTATATGTGGCGGACCCTGCCACCTTTCGAGCCTCAAACATTGTTCTGGGGAGCTTACGTACCTCTGAGAACAGCTTGTTTATTCACTTATGGAAAAAGTAAATATGTCTGAGTTGTAAATATCAGAAGTCTTTAATTACATGGTTCCCCATTTAACTGTGAACTTGCAGCCTACTTTACCCCGAGTCGACCCACTTTAAGCCAGTTGCAGTTTATTCATGGAAGACAGAGAAAGACACACTCATTTTTTCAAGCTAAATTGTTGTAATCTATGGGATTGTGTGGATTACGTCTTGTTCTATGTAAGATTTAACTTTCAAAATGATCTAAAACACCAGTATGGTCCTCCTCTTTTCACTGACTTCACACCAATATGATGACAAACTGTGACTCTGATATTCAGACGTGCACGTGGTGACTCTCCTCACGTCTCCTCGACCGGCACGTGATCCTTTCGCCTCTTATCGTTCAAGGCTGAGCTCGTCTGAGAGTGAAAAAGGTTTTGGCCGTGCTGCGCTCGTTGAGTCACACAGCAGGCCATGATATCAGTTTGCGAGCTCTCTTTGAAAATTCACCTCAAATCATCTTTAATCCGGCGGATCAGCCTTCTGTGAAGTTTTTGGAGCACTCCAAGAATCAGTCCGAGGCTACAGGACTGTGCTGTCTTTTAATATGTGTGTGAGTGAGCTTTTAATCTCAGCCAGCTTTGACCGTGTGTCCTCCAGGGAGCAGGTTTCAAGGGCTCCAGCTTGTTGCATGTAGGAAACAGCAAGGAGAGCTGTAGAGAGACAAGAATTGGGGTCCTTTTTTAACCTGTCGTGTGACCACGCTGTTGCCTGGTTTCACGAGGGAGCTGTGCGTTGAGAAACTACTGAAGATTTCTGTCAGGACATGAAAATAGAAATCAGCAAATCTAGAAAGAAGCGTTTTCTCTTTGGTGAACTTTCAGTAAAACTTGACGACGAGGACATAAATATGTGTGACAACATGAGAACATGTCAAAGCAACTTAACACACAGCTGTTTCATGAAGTCAAATATAAATACAAGTTATGCTACTTGCAACCTGAGCTATTTTCCTAAAAATAGTGTGTAAAAAACCTATAAAATAATGAATGAATGCAGTTTAAGCTACATTAATAATAATAATAATAAGGGATCAGGGACGTGGTTTATATATTTATCACCTACATACTCCTCATATACCTGAGAGGGCACTGAAACATGCACCAAACAACACATTTTTGTTTGAATATTTATCATAAACTTGCACATATTTGCATAATGCAGTCCTCTGTACAACCTATAAGACACAAATGCATATCCAAACAATAAATATAACAGCAAACTCGACAAATAAACACTTTTTTTTATTTTTACAAGGTGTGACCTTAAATCTTTAGGGAGCATGCAACAGGCACAACAGAAAACATACAGGATAAACACTTATATTTATATTTCAGTAAGTTATAAATGATGTAGCTGCAATTTTAAACTCCCGTTTGCACCCTCATGATGATCACATGCTTCTCCCCCGTAGACCCCGAGGCTGCATCAGGAGCCTTTAGTGCAGTTTAAGGAACTTTATAAGGGTTTTTTTTACAAAAAATGTAAGCTGAGAAAATGTCTTTTAACTTCCCTCATGTAGAAATCAAGAGTGTGATTTCATATCTAAATGAATGAATGCCCCAAAGAAAGTAAAATTCTCCACCTCACAGTGATTAAAAGACAGTAGAAACATCACTTTGTCTGACTGCTACAGTCTTTTTTTTTGTTTACTTTCCTTTGATGCTTTTCCCCCCCCCGTAGACCCCGAGGCTGCATCAGGAGCATTCGGTGACGTTTAAGAAACTTTTCAAGGGTTTTAAAAAATGCTTTCTTGTCTTCGTCTCAAATAAAATGTCCTTTAATATCCCTCATGTGGAAGCGAAGAGTGTGAATTCATATCTAAATGAAAAAGTTATCTTTTCCACCTCATGGTGATCAAAAGAAAGTAGAACAACTTCTCCTCTGATTTCTACAGTCTTTTTTTGTGCCTCCTTTCCTTTTTTGATGATCACATACTTTCCTCCCGTAGCTCAGGAAACCTTTGCTGCACTTTGAGGAACTTTTAAAAATGTTTTCTTGTCTTCACCTCCAAGTTAAATGTCCTTTACTGTCCCTCCTGTGGAAATCAAGAGTGTGAGTTCCTATGTGCCTAAAAAAAAAAGTTCAATTAGTGACTTAAAATCAGTGATTGATTACTGCAGGCTTCTTTTCCTGTCACGATTATAATAACAAGGTGACACATTTCTAAATAAGCAGCTTTGAGTTTCAACATTTCTAAGAAAACTTAGGAAGATTTTGAGACCAGCCCACTGTACAAAGTTCGTGCAAGGCTACACCAAACATGCAAAATGTTTCGAGCACTTTGTGTGTTATTTCTAAGTGTTCACGTTTAGATTCAAGGCAATAACACAAATGAGTGGCTTTTATTCAATGTTTCTTTATCTCCTCTCTCCTCTCGGTGTCTTTGACTGTGTCTGGCCTTTTCTCCTGCATGTGATCCACATTAATCACATCACATGGCCCCGCGGACCCCTCGCTCCTCTCTCTGCCTCGTTTTTTGGTGACACTCGGAGTTTTTTTTTTTGTTTCTGTCGGAGCGTTCAAACAGCTAAGTGCTTTCTTGGTACCCCGTGGCACGGAAACACCATCGGATCGCAGAGGGGGGAATTTTAGAAACACTTTAGAGGTGGTTTACCACACATGCGAGGGCTGATCTCGTAAGTGTCGCCTCGAAGAGAATAAAAGAAAAAAAAAAAAAAGAGGCCTGGTGTTCATTCATTTAATGCTTTTATTTTGTTTAATGATAGTGGATCTGGCTCCTCAATAGTCAACTTAAATGTAAATGTAAATAAAATGACAGATAACAGCATAAAAGTAAATCTTTAACTCATTCATCATGTGGGTAATAAACACAAAGTGGGAATAAACTAATGAAGCACCTCAGCTTCTTTTAAATGTGACTTTTATTTTGTTAAATCCACCATTGATTAGTTTAGTCTGCTGTCCCTCCTGCAGGAAAACAACAGGCCCACTGCACGCTTTTAGATCATCGCACAGCCGATACAGGCTCGTTATTGATTACTGAGGTAATAGCCTATCAGTCAGGTCATTGGCTAAATCGATTAAAATAGCATCAGTCTGTGCACGAGCATCTCTTGTCCCAGCCTCCCTTAGCGTAACAGCATTTTATTTTGAAAAACTAGTAATAAATAAAAACATGATCAAAGTCGAAATAACTTTCTTTGTCAACGTTTTGTTTCATTTTATCAGATTGTGTTTTGTCCATAAATTAAAAAAGCAAATTATAAAAGTGATTTATTTACATTTTATTGTGTTTTTTAAATGTATCATATGGTGGTCGAAAAGTACTCTGTCATTTTAAACATTCAAAGTGGCAGAAGTTATTAATAATAAATAAGAAAACAGCTCTCAGGAGGTTTATTACATTCATTAAAATGTGAAAAATAAATTACAAAAAATTCTGTTTGTGATTTTTTCCCCATCAGAACTTTGTCATTAAGTTTAAAACAGATCGGTGACGTTTATTAACCTGTGTATAAGAATTAATTATTATTTCTAAAGGCCATGTGCAGGTTAGAGCCTCATGCTGGAGGGATGCTCTACACCAAACTCTGTTGTAAAAATGGGTAATTTAAGGGAAAGTTAGTGCTGTAATTCTGGTTGTGACACATCCAGCATGCAGGAGTTTGAATCTGCGTTTTAAATATGGGGGACAAGTTCACCGCTAGATGGCGCTGGTCAAATAGAAACCTCTGAGAAAAGTTAGAGAGGAGCCACACAGAGTACATCTGGAAGATTGACATTAAAATCATAATAAACCAGAATTAAAGTTTCTTATTAGAACTTTAAAAGGTGTTTGAGGACAGGTGCGTTTATGAAGGTTGGCTGGTTTTATTTATGAATCAATAAAAAATACATTAAAGAAAAAGAGCAGCAAAGTGCACAAAAGTTTCTGCAAAGTTGTTTTTCACTTTTATGGATTTTACAAACATGAACACTGTGTGATTTTTTTGTGTGTGACTTTTCTTGTTTTGTTTGTTGTTGTTGTTTTTTTCAGGATATTTATGAGCTTGTCCGCTTTAGTCCCTGACAGAATATGGAAACCAGGAACGAAATCATAACCAACCAAACACATCAGTGACGGTCACATGTGGAGGCCAAGCTGACCGACAGAGAGAATAAAATCACAATAAAGCACAATATTCATAATTTATTACCTGACTGTCACTCGTGTTGACGGATTCATCCAACAGGCTGATGACGAAACAGCCTGAAGCGCCGATAATAATAATGATAATAATGCGAATGATAATGAAATAACAGAATGAATGATTCAACACGTGTTTTACTTTTAATTAAAATATAATATATATTATGTAGTGTCATGGTTTCTGAGAGGCCTACACACACCTTCACTTTTCTTTTATTCTGAAAAGCTTATGAGATAAAAAAAAAACAAAACACACACACACACAACAGAGTGAAATTCATAATATTACCTCCTTCCTCCCAAAAAATAAAATAAATACAATAAAATAAAAAAAATACAATAGAAGTAAGAGAGATATCCCACCACACACACACACACACACACACACACGCCACCTCCACCTCCTCCTCCTCCACCACACACACACACGGCACCGTGCTCCAGACGCACGGCAGTCAGAGGCCTTATATGTGGGGCTTGCATGCTCTGCGTGACCCGTGACTGATTCGAGTTAACAGCTGACTCTTTTCCATTACAAATGGCTCGCGGATAATCTAGATAACTACCGGATCACGCAAACATGAGCTGCCTGGATGTGGTGCACCGGTCTCGGGCACTGTACTTGCAGAAGCCCCCCTCGTGGTATTCATTTTTTTAATTTGCTTTATTTTCAAATTTTACGCGCAAAAACCAAAACTAAAAATATAATCTTGAGCATTTTTTCCCCCTCTGCGTCTTTAAAGGTATTAAAAATTAAAAACGCACATGCGCTCTCCTCACACTCGTAACTAAGCTTAAATAAATACACCGGTCGTCAAAATATCCGCTTCGATCCCACACCAGCAATTAGACTTTCCCTAAAGATGTTTTTTTTTTTTCTTTTTGCTTCCAACTTCTATTTTTTGCTCGTAAGCACCGGGCTGGAATATAAAAAAAAAAGCGCTTGAGATCAGTGCGGACAGCAGGCCACCGTGAGTGACCACTAAAAAGGATGCAGGCCACACCAAACTTTTTTTTTTTTTTTCCTTTAAACCACTCACAGTTAATTTTCAAAGACTCCTTTTTGTGTGCGTGTGTGTGTGTGTGTGTGTGTGTGTTGTTGTTATTTAATTTTTTCTCTCTCCTCTCATTCGCCTCGGTGACGTCTCTCCCCCCCTCCCCCCCTCCATGTGACCAGGGCGGCGGTATAAACACCGAGGCAAGGTCCGCCCCCTCCGCGAGTCAAGGTTTGGACCCTTTTGCAGGTTTTTCCCGGCACATTTTCTCAGCCTGGCATCGACGGGGGCCGCTCTCGTCAGCGGGGCGATTTAAAAGCGATCACCCCTGCAAACATATGGAAATAGCGAGCAAACAGGGGGGACATCTCTCTGTCGGCGACACGTGCTCCTCTCCTCTCTCCCCCTCCTCGCAGGAGTTGTTGAAGAGGGAGGGCAGGGCAGCCTCAGCGTCTTCCTCATCTGGCGTCGGGAGGGCACAGCCGTGTGTGTGAGCCATGACTCTGAGCTCAGAGATGTCGGATGCCTCCATCCTTTCGGAAGAGACCGACATAGACGTGGTCGGCGAAGGGGAGGATGGGGACAACCAGACGCGCTCCTACGTGGACGAGGTGGCGCAGATGCACGACGGCATCCTCCTGGACGGCTCTCCTCCTCCGTGCCTGGACAGCTCCACCTCCTCCAGGGATGCCTACAAGCCGGCGGGCAAGAACACCCTGGTGAAGCCCCCTTACTCCTACATCGCCTTAATCACCATGGCCATCCTGCAGAGTCCCAAGAAGAGGCTGACCCTCAGCGAGATCTGCGACTTCATCAGCAACCGCTTCCCGTACTACAGGGAGAAGTTCCCGGCCTGGCAGAACTCCATCCGGCACAACTTATCCCTCAACGACTGCTTCGTGAAGATACCGAGGGAGCCCGGGAACCCCGGGAAGGGCAACTACTGGACCCTGGACCCGGAGTCTGCTGATATGTTTGACAACGGGAGCTTTCTGAGGCGGAGGAAACGCTTCAAGCGGCAGCAGGCGCAGGACCTGCTGCGGGAACACAGCAGCTTTATCCCCGCCGCCGCCGCCGCGTACGGCTACGGACCGTACGGCTGCGGAGGATACGGCATCCAGCTCCAGTCCTACCACACACACTCTGCACTTTTTGCTTTCCAGCAGCAGCAGCAGCAGCAGCAGCATCAACAGCAGCACTCCAGGCATTCACACTCACACACGGGAACCATTATCCCCGCGCCGTCTTTGATGCCCACCACCACGGACTTAGCCCGGAGTAGGTTTTACCCGCAGCTCAGCTCCAGTCTGGGCTCAGCCAGCGTGCAGGCTGCAGCCCCGGCGCAGAAGTCCAGCTCCCCGGTGCAGCGGTCCCCCTTCTCCATAGAGAGTATCATCGGAGGGTCGCTGAGCCCCTCCAGGACTTCTCCGGTCGTTGTCCCGGTCATACCGTCCTCTCTGGGGCCCGCAGCGGCCGGCCAGCCGCAGAGCGTCCACCCCGGAGCTGCTTTACACCCGGTCGAAAACTTTCCCAACAGAGCGGTGTCCGGCTCCAGCGGCTGTTAAATGACTCAGAACTTTTTTTTTTTTCTCAAGAAACTTTTTTTAAAAAACACAAAAACAAAAAAGAGACATAAAACGCCCCTCTTCGAAGGTAGGATTATTTTTGTATGTTTGTTTGATAGCACGCAGCTGAATGACGGACATGCCCAACACTATCTGTGCCTATATTCATGCTGTTTTTCTTCTTTTCAAAAACAAAATATATATTTATGTTAATTTCTTTCGGTGTGAATCAAACTTTTTTTTTTTTTTTTTTTTTTATTGGACCACAAACTTTTTCCTTGTATCTTCCCATAATTCGTTCCCAGTCACTGTTTAAGGGCGTCTCAGGATATAACGACTTAAAGGACAGGTTATAAATGATCACATGTTTAATAATAATAACGATAATAATAATAAAAATAATGATAATGAAAAAAATAGGCTAATAATGTATTTGTGTCAAACACATCCATGTTTTGTTTTTTTTTATTAGTTTGGCAAATCAGAACTTTTTCTTAAAACAGTTTTGATTTGAACTTTTGTATTAAAAGAACACAGAGAGCGAAGTCATACATTTATAATAATATGCAGTGTGTGTTTATTTCAAGAATAAAAAAAAAAATACATTGTACAGTTTTCTTTTTTGTGTAATTGAAGTGTGATATTTTTACACGGTTCTGTTTTTTTTTTTCCAAACCAGAATAAATTTCGTTTTGCAGAAAAAAAAGAAGGAAAAAAAAAGGAAATGTTTGGAAATAAATTTATTAAATAACTCACAGGAGCCTCCTGGGCCTTTACTGCCACCTCGGGGTTCACGCTGAGGAGGTGAACATGCTGAATAATGTCGCCCTAAAACTTTAAAAAATTCAAAGTGTTTTGAACTTTCATGGGTATTTAGCAAAACATCCACCTCAGACGGGCTGCAGGTTGAAGGGTGTGTGGTTTTGGGTTAGAGGTGACCAAAAAAAGGGAGCAACTTTTACGCATCCTGTGATCAGACGGTGCTGAGATGCTGCCCACTCTCTTGTTGTCAGTGTTGGAACATGCGCACATGCGTCCTGCGTGTCCACCTGACCTCTCTCACACTCATCCTCGTAATTACGGTGAGCGGACAGGAGGGTGTCAGCCGGGATGACACCGGTGGGTATATCCTGCACTGCTCCAGGTCGCTGATTACACCGGTGCTGCTGGCCCGAACACTCCTCGTCCGATATTTCATTATGTGCTCTTATGTGACGGGGTCTTTTTTTGTATTATTATTATCATTACGCACGGAAAATGAGATGTTGTGGTGCGTGGCCCTTACAGGGTGGGACAGAGATGTAGAGGAGGTTAAAATCACCTTCATCCACTCAGCGTTTCCCCCCCCTCGTGTTTACTCACCTTTAATTCTGGCCTTTTGTTGCCCCACATTGGATGCAGCGTGACATTTGTGATATGCGTGCAGCCGGTGGCACAGAAGCAGCCGAGTGGAGAGCGGCTTTTTACGCACAAACGCAGATAAATGAACAGATAATTAGACTCTCTGAGGAGCTAAAGTAAGACCTCTGCTTAGTATTTGTCCAACTTCTTCCTCTCAGCACCCGTGTGTGCGTGTGCCAGACCTCCCCTTCTTCTTCCCCTTTAATTCTTCATGAGCTCTGCATGCATGTAATGTACGGAGGCGAGCCTCCATACTGTACAGCCGCGCTGCTTCCGTGACTGGATGTGTGTCTGCCTCCCCTGATTCAACGCAACGTGCGTGCGTGTGTGTGTGTGTAGTAGATGGCTAAATTGGTGCAGCGCTTAGAGCCAGTTCACTAGGCCACGGGAGGACAGCTATTGCGTGATGATGTAACACGCAATGAGAGACAGACAGGCGCACGCACGCACACACACAAACACACACACACACACTGAAGAGAGAGAGAGAGAGAGAGAGAGAGGGAGAGTAGCAGGAGGGAAGGAGGTCAGTTGTACTGTATGGGCTTGTTTACAAATAGAGAAGGTTAAACAGGGGAAAGGCGAGAAGAATTCATCCAATGAGACGCGTTATAATAAAGGCTGGACTGTCAAAATAAAAGTCCTGCAGGTTTTTTTTTTTACACCGTGCGTAATGATTTGTATTTTTACTCACCAGTCTGGCTAAACACTGTAAATATTGGTTATTACGCCTCTTATTCTAACTAATATTGACGACTTTCTCATTAGCGTCAGTGTTTCTTGAGAA
The DNA here is from genome assembly GCF_900880675.1 of Sparus aurata. Classification (NCBI taxonomy): domain Eukaryota; kingdom Metazoa; phylum Chordata; class Actinopteri; order Spariformes; family Sparidae; genus Sparus; species Sparus aurata. Next base: position 23,335,479 of record NC_044198.1, on the reverse strand, counting down.
CGCGCTGGTTTTTATCTCCAACATCTGTCCATGTGGTGCATTTACGGCCCTGTGATATTCTGTAGGAGCTCCTCTATGGAGGAAAAACTCAACCTATGAGAGATAACCCAGTTGTCTCTGTAACCTATATTAGCCGTGCGTGACTGCTGATTTGGTCAAATATTCGTTGGGGGTCGATGAAGACGTGACACGTCGGCTACTGTACGCACGCGTCCAAAACCTATAGGCCAGACTATCCCGGGCTCTGAATAATTCACAAAGCCTCATTTGCAAGACGGCGTTTCTCATTCATAACAAGCGTCCCGACAACACCACGATGGGAGAAGAATGGAGGTGTTTGGAAATAGCCAAACTCGCCTCTTGATGGCTCTCAGGCCTCCGTCCGTGTGACAATGTGTTTTATTATGTGGACGTGGTAATCTGCCATTTTAACCAAGCGCTCTTTAAAAAAAAGGAAAATACAGCTCAAGGGACTTCCTGGTTTAATTCCGGTTTAAAAAAGACGCAATACAGAAATATAAAAATAAATAAAATAAACGCATGCGCAATTGAGATCGGTGCGAATCTATCTATCTATCTATCTATCTATCTATCTATCTATCTATCTATCTATCTGTAGGCTGAAATGTTTAAACGCTAGTTTAGTTAATTATCAATTATGTAGTGACAAATCTACACAGTTAAAGGAGTAAAAACACATTTCCGGGGTGCTTCCAGCAGCTGACCCGTCTCATAACCTGAATAACAAACGTACAAATCTTTGAACTTAAAGGTGCAGTATGCAGTTTTGGTAGAGACGTTTTTATCTGAAGAAACACGATTAGCTGTGTGGCTGTTTTTATTTGCAGGACACATCTGTGGGGACGTCACCCTCCCCCTTTTTCAGTTGTGGAAATACTATCCATCAAATAAATATTTCCAGAGTTTCAAAACCACATACTGCACCTTTAACAGCATCTTTTTCTGATTTTCACTCAGAGAAAAAGTCTCCCTATACTCAATTATTTATCACTTAAATAACATTATTCATTTCATTATTATTACTATAACTAGTAGTACTATTACATATCATCCACATCTGCAAAGCGCTCTGAAATAGAATTCGCAGATGATTAAATAGTGGTGCCTCATATTTAAAATAAAGAGTTGAGAGAGTGATCAGGAGCGTTTGAAGACGTCCACGTCGTTGAATCCAGCCAGAAGAAACCAGACGACTCTGTGAACCTCATACTGACGCGTCCTGATCAACTAACTCATAACTCGCTTCATTAGCTGTTTTGTCGTGGGCTGCAGTATATCAGGCAGTCCTGCAGTTTTGGACAAGAAAAGGGTTCTTTTCATGGAAATGTCATGGATCATGTGGACATCAGCCTTCTTGAGCATGACTGAAGCTCAGTTAGCAGTTTATCCTGCTGGGTCACAGGTCATGAGGAGAGGGGATAAAGCACAACACTCAGCCCATAAAAGACACCGGGCTTTGGGTAAATGTGTCGGGGCGTTCAGGGCTGTGAGAATAATCTATATTTCAAAGGAAGTCGTAAAAAGCCTTGTGGCTACTTCACTTTTTAAACGCAGGGCCGGTAAACAGTTCATTCAGGCCACGTTCGGACACCTGAATAAGTCTCTTATGACTCCTTCGGCTTCACTTGACGAAGCTGCAGAAGTGTTTCTGTGAGGACGAAACTAAAACTGGCACCAGCTACTGGGAATACATCTGATAGTTCTACCAGCTGGATTTGGATAAATGGGGACAAAGAAGTTTCCAGGCTTAAAATCAAACCGATGAAGAAAAAAAAAAATGCACAATTGTTTTTAAATAAAATAAAAAGGCTGTATATATTTGTGGCTGTATTATACAAGTTATATTAACGTCCATCTGTTTCTTTGATGAGCTTTTATTCCTGAATAAATAGCATGAACACAACAGTGCTTCAACTTATTTGTGACCTCATGCGGCAAAGTTTAATATCTTGTTTGAAAAAAAATTGTTTTTTCCTGCGTCGAGAAATATTTCTGGGTTCATAAAACTGCTAAAAACTTCGACAGCTACACTTTTTTTTTTTTAACCCTTCACTTGTAAATAATAAATGCAAGTTGACCCGAACGATCACCGAAGCTGAGACCGTTTACCGAACAGTGTGATAGCAATAAAAATGTTATGTTTCCGGCCTTATAAAGCCTCCATAAAACGTTTCACTTATTCATAATACCGCGCAGGTGCATGAAATGTAGCTGAAAGCTGTTTATAATTATTGTTGTTCTCTCTCTAATAATAAAACTCAACATTACCGTCACAATAATCATCATTTACAGCACAAATACGAACTAATTCAATGTGTTTTCACCTTATTAACAATAAAAAAGTGAATATTTACAGTTTTTAAAAGAGTGTGAAACTTTTAAAAGTGCAACTAAAACAACACAAAGGGACAAAAAATTAAGGAACGGTAACTTATAAGAATGTTACATTAAAATGTTATAAATATAAGTATTTTAAGTTTTAAATATGCTCATAATTTGTATTTTTATGCTACATATTCATTACAATAAGCCTGTATGGTCAGGAATGTCTTTTTATGGAGTTTTGTTCATATTTGATCCAAGTTAAAGACCAGAAAAACAGTTAAATAATAAAATTACAATCCAACTTTAAGTCAGTCTCGTGTTTTGTGAATAACTGATTTACAGAAACCATGTAAACAGTCCAGCGTAGGCCCTCAGACTGAATTACAACCCTCAGATCAGCTTATAACCGACAACAATGTGTCTAAAACCTTCCAACATGTGTTGATGTGAAGTGTGTAGAACAAAAGAGGAGACATATAAGAAAAAAGAGAGCAATTGTAAAAAAAAAAAAGAAAAAAAGAAAGAAAGAATGAAAGAAAGAAAAAGGGTGAGTAGAAGGAATGAAATAAAAAAAAAAGGAGTAAAAAGAGTGAATACCTCCCAGGGAGGTGCAGAATCTCTCCATCTGCTATTCAGCGTATGGAACGAGCGCTACACTTATCCCCTCTCTCTAAAAGGAGCTCCGCTTTCCACCCCATTAAAAAGTTTGGGAACTAATGCCACCCCTGAATACTGGCCTAATTAGAGGCTGCTCACAACTGCAAGGACCTGCTACACAAGAGTGGCTTTGGGATGGATTCTGCTTTTCCCCTTTTGTAACGCCATCGTTTCTGCTCTCTCTTTTTTCTGTTTTGTTCTGACCCATTACTTCTTTCTTTCTTTCTTTCTTTCTTTCTTTCTTTCTTTCTTTCTTTCTTTCTTTCTTTCTTATTCGTGGTTGAGCTCATGCACCGTCCTTAGACATTAGTGCACGCTAATGTTTTTAGCTTAGCAGCTACAGAGAAGTTTAGGGGGTAAATAACGTCTGCTCAAATCGATTTGGGATCTCGTAACTTCCAGAAACTTGATTTCTTAAGACGAAAGATATTTTAAGTTTGGGGTTTTTTTTTTTTCCGGTTTAGTCTCCTTCTACCTCAGTTGTTTAGGAGAATGCTGCAACAGCGTTTCTTTGTGAAGCTTCAGAAATGTTTTGTGAGCTACAAAACTCCGTCCAACCCGAGTAGATAGTGGCTGAATTATCATTTATGGGTGAACTTATTCTTTAAGATCTTTTCCTTGAGGGAAATTATGAATCTCAGCTTTTCAAAAACACTTTGTTACAAGTAAAAGTCCTGTTTTTTTAAAAATCTTACTTCAGTAAAGGTTTATACTCTGATGCATGGGCTCTTTAGTTTTCACATGACTAAATATTATATTTTTAGAGCAAATCTATCAATGCAATGACACATACAATGAGTTTTAATGTTAAAGCTGGCTGTAATTAAGCGAGGTGTAGTCATTTTTATACTATAAGGTGGTTTAACTTCTTGTGAAACATAATAGGGAGAAGTAGAAGTAGGAAGTATAAAAGTGATCACCTCAAAATCCCAAACTCTTGAATGAATCCACTGTTGCTTAATGTAACTAAAAGTCATACTTGAGTGAAAGTAAAGTTATTGTGTTTGATTTTCACTTTAAAAAAGTCACCTACACCAATAGTACTTGAGTAAAAGTGTCCCTTAGGTGTCCTTCCTTCCTTTCTTCCTTCCTTCCTTTCTTTCTCTCTTTCATTCTGTCTTTCTCTTTTCAGCCCTTTCTGATCCACCCTTCAGAGACAGACTGATGGTTCCCTCAGATAAAGCAGCGATGAGCACGCGCACATCTACAGTAACAGCTGTACAGATGTGCCGTTTGACAGTGGAATTAAAGCCTCTGGCTCGGGGCCACCTCGCTCCGGAGTCAGACAGGCCGGGGGAGAAACGCCGAGCTCTCTTCACCACTCCGTGAAGTGCGAGCTCGTTGCACATAATTTATTTAGCCGAAGACTTTTCGGGGGTGTTTTTATTTGTTCTACATCTTTTGCCTGTCTCACCTCGGTGTGAACTCGCAGATCCGGGATCTGCCGCAGAGTTATGTTGCTGCGTTCTTCACTTTTTTAGCCCCGCGCGTGTTTGCTTTGGCATGCTATCCGCTCATGCAAACAACTCGGGGGCCCGTAGCTTATCCATCACGCTTGTGCAGAACGCGATGATACAATAACAGGCCGGCCTGAAACAAACCATTTGTTACAGCAGGATTTATTTTTCTGTCCACTTGAAACAAAGTGCAGAGGTTACCTAGACATCTCCTACTTAGGTTACAACAATAAATAGAGCCAAAAAAGAAAGTCCAACATCCTGGTGACTCCAAAGGCTCCTGACTCCGGCAGCAGCTGCGTGATGTCACCGCAGCATCCGCTGACCGTTTGCATCCTCCGCATCATTAAGCATCATCGCGTTACCGTTCGGAAGAAGCCCCCCGCTCGCGACTACCAGCTTCAGGCTTGATTAGTTACATGCAACAACGCCTTTCGGTCATAAACACTTCATCGAGGCCCAGCAGCCCGTTCATCATCGTGGCACCCGCAGGTAATGCACACCAGCGGCTGCCGCTGACACAAGGCAGAGCCCAAACATTTCCTCCGAGCGGGACCGGCTTCTAAACACAGACTGCCAGCCACCTATGTGGCAAAACCAGGGAAAACCAGAGATGCAGAAGCTCGCTGCGTGGGTGGGTGTGTGTGTGGAGAGAGGGATATTAAAGGAAAAGTTCACCCAAAAATGAAAATTCAGTCATTACTTATCCACCCTCATGCTGTTGGAAAGTCGGGTAGAGTTTTGTAGTCCACAGCGTAACAGCATTTCTCCTGAACAACAGAAAGAGATGGGGACTTGTTTTAAAAAGTAGATAAACTGGGAAAAACAAAAGGCTCCATAAGGGTCGTCGGGTAGAATCCAACTCTCCAGAAGCCCCGAGATGCCATTTTTATTTGAAAAGACACCCTCGATTCAGGGTCGACCTCGTGCACCGGCTTTAAAACAGGGTGTAATGTTTTTATCTTATCAGCTAATGTGAAGTTTTAAAAGGGCGTAAATAACTTCTTCTCAAATCAATTTGGGAACTCTAGACTTCCAGAGACTTGGATTCACTAGGCTGGAAGTTTTTTTCTACGTAGTAAAACAAAACCTAGTCATCACATATGCAGGTATAAAAAAAAAAAAAAAGCATTTTATTCCTCCTCTGGTTTCAAAATAAATTCCCGTCCACACCAACGCAGGCTGTTGAGCGCACACCAAAGCAACATATGTTAAAATCTTTACCTACATCATAGTAACTAAAGTTAACAAATAAATGAAGTGAAGTCAAATGTAAAACCTTCTGCAGGTGTAGAAATAGAAAGTAGCATCAAACTGAAACACTCAAGTAAAGTACAAAGAAAGTCACATCTGAGTAAAAGTAAAGATACTGTGTTAAAATATCACTTTGGTACGAATGAAAGTCGCTCATAAGATGGTTAATGAGTAGAAGTGTCTGATAATCAATGTGCTTAAATATCAAAAGTACATTTGTGGCAATAAAAGTACAAATAAAGTAAATTCTATATACTTTTACATGTCTGTATGGACGTTCCAGAATAGTTGAGAAAAAAATCTTCAAGTATGAGATATTCAATATATCAAAACTTGTTTATTGGCAATAAATGTGCACGTAGAAGTAAATTCTGCATATATTTACATGTGGCACTTTATCAGTGGAGTAAAAAGTAAAGTAAAGTTATCAGTGGAGTAAAAAGTACAGTTTTTGGTGTCTAGATGGATGGAGGGTAAGTTCAAACTCTCTCTTCCTCTGGGAGCCTCCGAGTTTGAAACTTCAGTCTGCCTCCTCTGCGTTATGTCATCGATTTCTCAATGACGACGGCGCTGTCGCTCAAACGGAGGAAAAAAAAGAGAGAACGTCAACAGTGGAAGCCACCCATGTAGGCCCATTCACTCCTCACTTTTCCTTCCCTAAATATCCTTCCCCTCTCCTCCTCCTCCTCCTGAAACATTCCCCTCTGTTTGTATATTTCTCTCCCTCCATCCTCCTCTTTCTCCAGCTCTCCGCCTCATTGACTCGACCACAAAGTGTCTACGGCAGATGATCTCTGAAAGGAGACGGCTGAGCAATTTAAGTGGTCGGATCGAGCCGCCCCGCCTGCTTCCCCTCGCGTCTCTGTGTCTTCTCGGAGCGTTTTGGAAGTTGGCCCGACTCCGTCTCGATTTTTTGACATACGTGCCTCTTCTTACGCAGCAACAGAAAACGACCCACAATTAGATCCAGAGATTTTTTCTTTTCTTTTTTTTTTTTTTTAGGATGCAACTCTCAGATTGCTGCCAACATGTGAGCCACATGAAAGACAGAAACCATGACCCTCTGCAACACATTAAGGATCCGAGCTTTGATTTCCCCCCACGATCACACGGCTGCATGGTTATGTATGACATTGTCGAGGTGAGGAAAATCCCTCGGAAAGGACACGCTCTTAAATTGTCTTCCCTTGTGAGTCATTGTGCCTGGAAGAGGAACAGAGGAAGAGAGTGACGGGAAGTGAAGTGAGTATCTGAGTGTCAATTTCCTCACATCTACTGTATGTGTGCATGTAGCTCGCTGCGGCCTACAGGGGCGATCGCCCACCCCGGGGGGGCCATATTGGAAAAACACCATCTTGGATGCCATTATGGTTGATAAAACATGATAACGTGCCTTTTTAGGTGCCCTTCCAGAGAATAAAACAAGGTGAAGTGCCCTCTCTTCACCATAGATATATCAAAAAACAAAAAGTACAAATGGTGCCCTTTGTTTTTTTTTTGCCCCTGCCCCTCAAACATCCTGATTCCGGCCCTGCCGGCAGTCACTCTCACTTTAGAGGAATTTTTCTGGAGATTGATGGACGTTTTTGTTTTTTTTTCCCCCCCAAACCCCTTCTCCATCCTCTCTTTTTCTTCCCCCCACAGGTTTGACAAAATACCAAAAGAAAACATACACCTAGTGTGCAACAACAATGTTGACTCTCTCAGAGGGAGGAAAGAAACCGTAGAAACACTATATATCCTCGCGAGGTCCCGCTGAAGGCCCCCTTTTTTTTCTGTCTGACAGAAAGACATCTGACTGGCGAGATCTCACCAAAAGTGGAAGAAGAGATTCTGTTCTATTTGATACTTCCTCCCAGGGCAGAAGGCACTTCCTGTTCCCCGTCACAACATTTTCAGGGGGCCTCTATCAAAGTATAGCTTCGGCTCAGAAGAGGTGTCCAGCCCGCCCCCCTGCTGCGCTTCAGGGTGGTCAAGCCCGCCAATTTCTGAGCGGATCTCCGTCGGACGTGTGAAGCGGCTCCACTGGCAGGTAACTGGATACATATTCAGGGCGCAGCAGGGTGCCGAAACGTAGCCTAACTCCAGTGTTTAGCACGGGCTACATCCACCAGCTGAATTTTAAACACAATTCTGCTTTCAAACACAAGCTAAATATAACCCCCGCGATCAAGAACCCAAAAAGCTGCACTCCTGCTCCGCTCACACGGATTGCAGCAGTTCACAGAGTGGTAAAGAGGTCCATCTTGTGTGTTTACTGAAGTTCCATAATCCGATCTCGCTTCACGTTGGAAGCTAACAATCACTCTGGTTACAGGAAGGGGGGGGGGGGGTGTTCACATGTTTTATCTCCGATGCTCAGAGTGGCTCACTTATGCTTCCATTTTTGCCCTCTCGTACACGGCAACGCTGGAAAAGTGGCTTTTACACACCCACATACCCTCGGTGCACACACACTCTTAAATGTGAACACGCAAAGACTAATTACCTTCCATCCAATAGTGGTAATTCAGCGAGATCATTATGCAAGCGGAGTTCTCCAAAACAGCAAAATATCTGTTTTATCCACGATTTCAGCGCTGCTACTCTGACTCGATGATACTGATGAGGGCGACGTGGCCGCCGGTTAAAGCGGCAGTTGACTGTTTCAAACTGTGTTGTTTCATTTTCATATGCACGGTGTTGATATTAATGGGTTGTAATCAATTCTGTGATCGATGGAGGACAAGGGTGCAGCCGTGGAGTCGACGTTAGAGGGGGACGAAACCTGCCCGGGGTCAACTGACAGCGACGTGACCTGCGTGACACAAACGCATCATCCTGGTTTTTACCTTTTTTATACGTTTGACAGAAATGAAACAGAGTGAGATGTGATTGTGCGGTGAACGGGTTCTGCTGGGCTACGGCTACACCATTTGGACAAACCACACCCAGAATCGCAGAGGCAGTACATGATAGTAGAAGTGGTATGACTATTAATTATATACATTTCTTGAGTTTAGTTATGATTAGGATGAAATTTGCAAATGATTGTTCTTTTATTTCAATGTATTTGGGATTTGGGACGATTACGACCCCGGTTTATGAGTTTAATCAACCTGAGGAGGAGTTTCGAAGGATGATTCAGTTGTTTTTAAATAAAATATCTTTACATTTCATTGTTTTGTATGTAATATATACTGTACATTACATCTTATTACATGTTTTTAGTTATTTATTTGTGTCTGAATCTTGTATTAACACGTGGAATATTCTTTGTCAAGTTTTTGCGATTTTTAACATGTTTGTGGAATATTTAAGAATCACACGGCTTCATGTTCATGTTTGAATTTTCTGTCCCATGTTTTTCCTCTCGTAGAGTCACAGTCCTGGCAGTGCAGAGGGAGTTTAAAAAAAAAAAAACACAATTACAGAGTTTAGATCAAATAAACTGGGATAGTTAAAATGAAAATTTGACGTGATCAGAAAATCTTCCGATAGCCGGTCAGAAATTTCCAAAGAATGCTGCAATTCATTTTCTAACTGAAAAGGCAGCCATTGTTTCCAGTTTCTCACAAAGTGGACTTACAATTTATCAGAAACTTTTCTTTCCAAGGTGACTCAGACATCTGAGATCTGATCTGAATGGCAACTTTATAATACAAGAAACAATAATACGTTATATTCGGCAGCACATACTGACCATTAACTTGTTGCTTGTATGAGTATCATATTGACACATTTTAAAGTCATTTAAAAGTCATTTATCAATACCTTACTCTGCATGTAAATCTTAACTAAAGAGTTTACCCACAATAATCTCCTAATTGTTAATGAGTCAGGACATTTCCCATGTCTCCCTCAATAACACTATGTACAGTGTTTCCTCAATAAATCGCAAAACTACATGTGTTAATATCGTAAAATCCCTCTAAAATACCCACGTCTCTCTCAGAACATGTTCCTCGTCGGGGTCTCGCTCATTATTAATTCACTGGCAGCACCTGTGTGGGTTAATAAATGTCAAACTGCTCGTGAATTAGTGATGAGCCGGACCTCATGGTGATTCATGTACAACAACTTCTTTGCTTACTATCAATACGGACCAGTGAGGAGGCTGCTGAAGGAAAACACTTCATTAACGTCCCTGCGGCTGGAGAATCCGGTCATGCGGAACGAGGCGTCTATTAGTGACTCGTAAAGAGCCAATATGCAACTAATATGAATACAAAGCAGCTAGTTAGTGGTGAATATGTGTGACCTAATACAAAGCGTGGCTGTAATGTATATGTGGGTGGTTTGGCGCCGGTGGGGGAAATGTGGATTTGTGACTTCGGCGCGTCTAAAAGCGACATGGAAACAGTCGACATGCAGTCTCGTAGTGCGTTCTGGTATCTTCTCATAATCAGAGTCAGCGGTGAAATGAAACATGAAGATAAAAAAGTCGATAGGTCAGCTCTCCTTTCATGTGCCGTGTTTGGTCAGGTGTTCCCCCCCCGAGCTCTCCGCCGTATTCTCCTTGTTTCCTTTCAATTAAGAGAGCAAACACGAAGGAAACGCCAAATGAATGACAACAACTTCGAGCCCCAACTATATATGGTATCTAAAACATTTTGACGTCCCTCTCGTCTTCCTCGAACAATATTTTCAGTCCGAACCTTATGCGGTGCTTTGCTAATTGTGCTCCGCTGTCCTTGCAGCCTAAGATAACAACATCTAAATTTGCTTTAAATGTCTGTATTTGTTGCTTTAGCCGAGGAAGTTTCTCAAACGATGCCCTGGACGGTCCTTCAGTGGCTGTTTTTTCTGCAGTGACTCATGTACGGCGCAGCTGCCCCGTCGCCGCCAACTCAAACACGGTGGAATAATACATTTGGAAAGTTTCAACAGACCCGGGATTACAGAGCGGGTTCTTGTTTTTAAAGCAAAGATATTAGGTGCCGGATAAACTTATATTGAGAAATTTGATAATAAGCGAGACGGCTTAAAGGGAAATTTGCTTTTTTAAAAAAAAAACGAGCCTGGTCTGTTTCCTGCAAGTCACCAGAAGCGAACGCCGCCGCCATGTGTTCATTAATGAGAGACGCTGCCCTGCTGGGAGTTAAAAGGGAATGAGACACTTAAAAGTACGTTAAATCACAAAAGAAACAACAAACCCACAATCCCAACTGAACGGCGTGCAGACAGGATGCAGACGGTAGCGACAGCTCTGACAGCTGGGGCTCCTCTGCCCGCCCGCCCGCCCGCCTGACTGCCTCGTTGTTTTTACAGTAGCTTAATTGATTCACTGGTCTCCTCTTCTTGATCTCTCCATCCTCTCCCGTCACTCTGCACTCAGGTGGAACGAGGCGGCAGGGGGTCCAGGGGAGGACGCGGGGTCTCGGTCCGGCATCTGCACATGTGCTGCACAGATCAGTGTGTGTTTTCCATTTGTCTGCCAGTCACCAGAGGGGGATTGGGTTACCGTGTGCCGATGAGGGAAGAGGTGGCGAGCTGCAGGGCCGGTCGGATGGTGCCGGGATGTCACAGAGCGAACGCATAAATCTGCGCGTCTGAACGCTGGTCGTTTGTTAGCTGAGGGACTTTTCCTCCCACATGAACCTCGTATTTATCCAACGCTCCTCCTGCATATGCAACAGTTGAGTAGTTATAGCTAGTTTCAGGGGGAATTTTACTTTTTTTCTTCTTACTAATAATAAAACACATTCTTTGATTCCTTTTCTATGTCTATGTATACTTACTAAATATGACAAAGACATAAATTTACTAGGGAATGTTTCTAACTTGTAGAGCAACCGACATGATGTAGGTTTACATGTCACCTGGGTGCATGAAGGCAAAAAAAAGACCTTTACCACTAGTGGTGGCGTTTATACCATTTCTGTCCACAGGGGCCGCCAGAATCAACAACAATTTAAGGCTCCTTGTAGCAGCTTTAAATGACCCACTCTGTTTGCTAGTTGATTTTTGGGGGTTATTGAATGCTTAGTTTTATGACTTAGACATAACTGATAACACATTTTACGAGGGGGAAACATCTAGCTTGGCGTCAAGGTTACACAATATCTCAGTAGGGGTTGCATAAGGGAAATGAAAGTTTGTCACACCTTCATGCTACACAAACATAGAGCATACAATGCATGTACAGTTATTGAAACTGTTACATGAAAAAATATTTTTTTTAAATGATACATTTTTGCTTAGGTGAATGTTAACAGTGGCAACAGGATGGATCACGTTGTGGTTCGACATCAGGGAAACACTGTCCGCCAAAACCTGGGCTTTCTTCTGAGCTGATGCTGATGAATTTATTTCTGCCATAAAGCAAAATATGTTACCAACAAAGCTGAAAAAAAAAGAAATATGAAAAATGACTGAGTTAACAGCTGCTGCATAGGCACGAGCCGCTGTTGCTGTAATCTGGCTAGCTAGCTTGACTCCTTGAATCCTGCTGCCAACACCTCTAAAGCTCACGTATGAACCCTCCCTCAGTCTTTTGAAATACATCCTGTCATCTAACTTCTCTTCAAGAACGCAAACGAGCATCAAACTCTCCATCTGAGCTAAACCAGGAAGTGAGAAAGCATCGTCCACTCTGATGTAATAAGACAAATGTCCAAATATGTCAATTTTTCACCACATTCTGTCCATGTTGGCAGCTGATGAAGAATCAAGTGTCCTTTTACATTTTGACTTTCCTAAAGATGATCAAGAACGTATTGATTTCTTGTTGTTTAGAGGTTTATGCGTTTGTTATTGAGCGTTTTCCTTCAGGATAAAGGCACTTTCCACTGTTGCCACCTGATTTCCGGGCTCAGAGTCGCTCGAGCTGACAGTTAGACAGCCCGACAGATTCACGCTCTCTCGTTAATACTTAATGACTTTCCCAGTCCAAACAAATAATCACTCTCTTGGTAGCGGAGCGGGGGGATACATGGGGGCTATCAATTCACTCTTCAGGGGTGTAAGAAGGGAGGGATGAAGGGAACACAAGGGGCTAACGGCGGTGGAAGAGTGGAGACGGGGTTTAACGAAGAATTTATCCTCCTTGTCTTTGGCTGCCACGAGGGCGGTCAGTGTGGTGACCTCTCCCCCCGGTAGGAGGGGTCCGCCGGTGACCCCTGTATTCCCCTGCATCCTCCTTTCCAGCCCCGGCTCAATGCGGGCCATTCATGAGCGCGTGTTTATCCTAGTGATGCTCCGCAGGGACGGCGCTGCTATCCACTGCCATTTTATGGAGCCTGAGGGGCAGGAGGAGCGAGAACGAGAGAGCAATGGAAGCGTTTAACTACTTAGCTCGCACTTACTCACAATAACATTTCTATTCACCCCTTTTGTTTGTTTTTCTGCTCCTTGCCTCCAAAATGGCGCTGTAACGCACTCGATGCCAGATATTCTTTCCTTTCCTTTTTGGCCGCGCGAAAGTAGAGGGATTGATATGCACTGAAGAATAACACAAACTTTCACTCTCTCACACTGCCTTGGACAAACATACAGTGGAGGCGCACCCACCGAGGGTGAGAGCGAGAGAGAGAGCGGAGGAAGTGTTGAAATATGTCTTACGGCGCTTAACCAAGTGAACCTTGAAGTTATTTAGCTTCCTTCAAAACCAAGCATCTGGATTCCCCCTCCCCACACACCCCTCAACCCCCAAACTCGACTCCTGCAACCCCCCTTCGCCTCACCAACGCCGGCCTCCAGGGACGTGCCGCAGGACAGGGCGCAGCGGAGGAGGAGGAGGAGGAGGAGGAGATGCGTACACGCTTTGTTTTCACAGCTGAGGTCATTAAAGTTGTACGTGCAGGATTAGACAAAGAGCAGAACGTGCTCCCCGATGTTCCCGAGACGGATTCGCATCCATAGGAAGGAATTTTTTCGCAGACTCATGACATGCGGAACAAGCAGTGCGTTGTGGGTAATCTGCAGCACGTGCGTGAGACTTCTTGCATGCAATGCAGCAACGCTCTGTCACATCTCTGCTCAGAGGGAGGCGCGCGTCCGACTGAGGTGTGGCGTTCACACCGGCCACCCACGCTCCCTCCAGCACTCTCATCAGGATGAACGTCTCCCCCACATCAGCTGTAAGATACAGCGCAGGTGATTTAATGTTTGGATAGTCCCGGAGCTCCGCCGGTAACGTCACCTCACACGTCTGCAGCTCATCATGTTTCACATAATCTCTCTGACCCTCCCTTAATTAAATGTGTGTTGACGATTTGAGCTTGATCCATCCACCTTTTTACAGATATTCCTGTAATGGACAGGAGCGATGTTTCCGAATGTATTAACTGAGGAGAGATCTGTGTCACATCAAAGAGGAAGTTTGGGGATTCTAGACGTCAAAGTGTGTTTACACACAGTATTTCAACTAAAGATACATCATGTAACATTTAAGTTGTGTACTTACATTATCAAAAACGTGTTCCATCAATCCTCAAATGCAGGGAAATGTGTTTTATGTTGTTTGTGTTATGGCGGTCGCCGGTCACTGTAACTTCTGAGGTGACCGCCGGGTGATTCATCAGAGGGTGAGGAAGGAAGTCAGCAAACGTGACTCAACATTACATAAAACATGACGTGTGTCTGTGAACCTTACTTCTCCCACCAAAACTCCCATGATCCCACACTACCTCGCCACATCATCAGACTACTTTTATTGTTTCGATAAAGAGACCCCTAGTGGAAGAAAATGCACGATGCCATTACCTGCCGAAAGACTCAAAACTGCTGCTGTGAGCTTCCCAAGACACCTTAAAATGCGGGAGATTAAAGTAGAAGATGTGTTCGCTGCATCAGATTTGTAGCTTTCCATCGTGAGTCCGACGATGTTTAAATGGTCGAGCGCTCTTTTTATTCTCTCTATTGCATTTCAGCGGGATTTACACTCCACACGTTCTCTTGCTGAACTCGGCCGCAAGGTGTCAAAGGTCACGTGGCGCCGTGCAACACCTGAGGTTGCATTCACTCGACAGCCTTTATTGATACTAATCACAAAATTAAACATTAAAAATCACACACACGATGCTCAGTTCTTGCACGATATCCTTCCCCGTGAGCCATCGTTACACAATTTGTTTTCAGTGCTAAAAACAAACTGTCTTGCACTAACTGGATACCAATAATGAAATATGGTTTTGACATATGACAGTTGGAGCATCAACAGGCGGGATGCATCACAGGCAGAAGGGTGTGTAAGTGCTGAAACAAACACAGAGAGATTTAGGATTTCCTGACACACTCCACATATTATCACATTCACAGCAGAGTGCACAGCATTCTCACAATGACTGTCGCTATTTCGAAATATCTGCGGTCGGCTCTCATGTGGCGCAGCTTCGATAATGCTCCGCTCGAAGGCTACGTTACTAACCGTAAATTTAGTTTGTGTCTGCTGCTCTTCCAGTGTTTTAAGAAAAAATGCCTTTTATAGCCTCAACATCGGTCCAGAT
Source organism: Sparus aurata (assembly GCF_900880675.1). Lineage (NCBI taxonomy): Eukaryota > Metazoa > Chordata > Actinopteri > Spariformes > Sparidae > Sparus > Sparus aurata. The sequence goes on along the minus strand of NC_044198.1, from coordinate 23,320,337 downwards.
GTTGGTCAAAACGTGAAAATATTGCGCAAATTCATCAGTTTTTTCATCTCAGATTCCATCTGATGAATGAAGACGCTCTCGGGTAAGTTCAGCAACAACCAACCGATCGAATCACGTCTCCTCCAGATGTAATATCTGTCAAACTCTACATAGCAGGAGTTGAGCTGAAGTTGCTGTTTTGTCGTTTTTTTTTTCAGCCGCGTTTGTACCGAGTGTGTGTCCTGGAGATCGCTGTTCCTAATCAACAGAAGACATAACAAACAGCCTGCTCGCATTAGTCCCGTTCCACTGGCTCCCACGCTGCATTAAAATCAATTTGTTTAATTATTTTAATTACCATTACTCAGCAAGGCCACACAGCGCATTTATGTCTGTGGTCACCTGACTCAGGTCTCCTCGTCGTCTCACCGAGAACATTTAAAAAAGGAGACTTTAAACTGTTTTTGCTGTTGATCCTTCTGTATTGTGTCTTTGATTGTCCCTTTTCATTTGCTCTTTCGGTTTTTCAATCTATATCATCTCAGTTTTACTCCTTTTCTTAACCACATGAGTACATTTTGCTGATTATACTCACATTTCAACAAGGGAGTTTCATTTCTTTGTTGATTCTGTCGGCCGACGTGCAGAAAATCTGCACGAGCACGACAGCCTCTGCGTAGATAGCGTATGTGGACATTGTTTCATAACCGGCTCTTCTAGGTTATTATTATCTTTTAAAGAAAATGAAGTCGTTTCTTTTAGTATCTAGAAGTAGCGGCAGTTAGTGTTTGCTGTGCTTGTTGTTGCAGGCGTGTTGCCATGTTGTTTCTGCCACATAATAAAAACCGTCCAAATTACCACCCGGCAGTAGGTCAGCTCTGCGGGAGTCATCATGTCACACAAACGGATGAGTCACAATCGTCCTCACAGCCCGAGGGGAAAAAAAACAACAAAACAAAACACGCGTATTTCTACGACTGAGAAGGGACAGCATGAGGTGAAACTGACGGCACTTACAACTTCAGTAAACATATAGTCGTTTCCTACAGTAAAATCCAACAGATGCTCTTAAAAGCCAGAGAGAGAGAGAGAGAGCGCTCCGTATGAAGGTACTGCGGTTCCTTGAGGACGTTTGTTTTAGAAAGCCCCATAAGTGAAGCCGTCGGACAAACGGCGAACCACAAGCAACGCGGAGGAACCTGCACTTTGAGGACGTTAAAACAACCAGATGAGAAAAAACATCACGCGGCAGCTATCATAACGAGCCCGGCGTAAAGTTTGGAATTTTCTGTTTCGGCTTCTCAGAACGTGATGATTTTGGGGTTTTTTTTTCCCCCTCCTCGCTGTAGTTTTCCTCCCCCGCCGGCGTTCCTTCCATCACAATGCAAAACTTTCATGCGGAACCGCAAATCACATAATTAGAAGGCCGAGCGTCCGTGATTGTAAAAACAATGCAGGCAGATCTTGTGTTTTTTTTCGGTATCTATCCGAGGCGAGCTTTAAGTTATACGCGTGTCTTTTGTCGCACACATGCGCTTTTACGGCGCTGCTATCTTTAGCTCCTTGGGAATATCGCAAGAATGCCGAAAAAACCGGCCACTTCCATAAAAACTCCTGCTGTCGTCCTCCCACTCTGAGGTTTCTGGCTTTAACGTGCTCTGACATACTTCAGTGAATATAATTTACTTTATTTTTTTATGATTATTTCTATACCAAAGCCATGTTCTTCAAAGGCTGCAAGTCTTTTTTGCCAACCCCCCCCTTTTCTCTCAGTTGTTGAGTGTGTTGCCAGGGAGCCATGACGTCATGCTGTAATTTCAGTCTAACTCCATTCGGTCTGGGAGGAGGGGGGGGGGGAACTCGACGGAGCGGGCCCCTTGATTCGAGACCAGAAAGGTTAAGAAACGACCACTGGCTAATAGCAGAGGTAGGGATGCTTAAGAAAATAAAGATCACTTTTTGACCTTCTTTACTTCCTCTTTCAATTGCGGCGCTCAATCATTTTTCCCTCTAAACGCTCGGCTGCACGTGTTTTCATTTATGAGAGATTATTCGGAGGACGACTCGGCTGCTGTTCCGCCGCTGTGAAGTGCACTTTACTCATTTTCGCTGCATCCACACAATATACACCTTCGAAGAACAGTTCGGGAAATTGGCTCCTTTGCTTTTCTAGCTGTAAAAAGATAGAGAGAGAGGGAGAAGACTGAAACAAGTCTGTCTGCACGTCTGTACAGTTGATATGAAGCTACAGCTGCCGGCTAACACTGCTCAGCACAAGAGTGGAAAACAGGAGGTAACAGCTCGCCTGGTAAAGATAAAAATCCAACTGGTAGCATCTAAAGCTCACAAATTAACACAGTTAAAGGGCCAGTCTGTAAGATAGTTGATCACGAGTCTCATTCCCAACTCGCCAACCTACAGATCTATTAAGTTTTATAACTGAGCCTAAATAATCGTAGAATTCTGACATAAAGTTTCCACATATCTGGTTTGCATGAACACGATTGCTAAAAAAATAGTTCAACATTTCAGGAAATCTGTCCGGGAAGTAAAGGAGAAGATATTTCGCATTCATGTCTACATTATAAATACCACGCTTCCCCCTAAGTTAGCTTTGCATAACGTCTGGAAACAGGGGGTAAAAATGGTGGCATTGCTCTGTCCAAAAAGAACAAAATCTGCCTCCCAACATCGCTTAAACCCGCAAACTACCACCTCGATACCTTTGTCGACTTTATACATAAAAAAGGTGTAACGAGCCAGACTGTGTCTTGGCTTTACGTAGATGACAGCCAACCAGTGGAGACTCCAGGAAGTATCCGGTCCAAGCCAAGAAACAGTCAACAACTTGTTTTCCTACACACACATTTTAAGCAGGAATTACTCTGCAACATGCAACAACAACTTCTCTCATCTGGAAAGAAAGCAAAAAGACCGTATTTCTCCTGATATCTGTCAAGTATGAGTTCACACTGTTACTTTAAAAACATGACGTCTACCGATAAAACAGTGACTCCATTTGGAAAAAGTCAGTTTACTGTAATGTGCAACAAATTGATTCATAATCTGTTTCAGAGGGACCTCCGGTTCCAGACTGATCTGAGTTTTTCAGGGTTCAGTTCCAACTATTTTGTCCCTGAAATATGCACATTTATTCACTGGCTGTTCAGCATGACTTTGGGTGCTAAGTGGACCTACTTTACTTCCTCTGTGCGTGAAGTTTATGAACGAGCTATTCTACTTTTTGAGAGGTTTATTAATGAGAACTTTAAAACTAATCTCAGCTTTTCGTACTCCTTACGTTTCCACTAAACCACCATGTAGAGACATGAAAGTAGCATTGATAAATTGAGGAAAATAAAGAAATCGGCCTAGCCTGAACTGCTGCAATAACAGGAGGATGGTAAGTAAGTATGGGGAGGAAAGAAAAGGAGTTTTTTCCTTCAACAATGAGCAGCACAAAGGTAATGCAACCTTGTTGAAACATGAAAAGTGCATCACAGAGAGGAGGTCTCGAGCCATCTTGGCACAGAAGAGGAGGAGGAGGAGGGCGGTCTGGTCGGAGCTGTGAGGTGTACAGGGTTGAAGTCTGGGTGTCAGTCTGCTGTAACTGGCTCAGTGGTAATGAACCCGCCGGCTTGGGCCGAGTGCCAGTTGAGCCACCAGGCAGCAAATCATCCACTCCGGACCCCAAAAACTGTCACCAGAACGAGCCAAAAGAGACACATTTCTCTCCCCTTTCAAAACACTCTCCATCAAATATTTCATCCTCCTGTTGTCCACGTCTGCGGGAGACGTCCTCCGCTCCCCTCTGAGCGTTGTTGTTTCCCTGGTGTGAAACTCCTCCAGGGTTGGACTGAGGGCTCATGACTCATCGCTCGCCGCCCCCCCAAACCCACCCCACTCTCCTTTTTTTTTACTCCAGGTCTTCTAACCTCCCTTTAGCCCCCCAAAATCACATCTGTAATCCCACAATGTGTCTGCATGTCTATTTCCATCACACACACACACACACACAGCCCCTTCATGACACAGCCCTCCTCCTCCCCTCTGCTTTTTCGAGACAGCGGGCTCCTCCTCTCCCACGTCCATTCATCTCAATCCTTTGTCGCTGCCATTTCTCATGCTTCCCCCCCCCCCCCAACCATCATCCAACGCGTCAGGTGATATTTCAGGGCTTTTTAAAAAAAAAAAAAAAATCAGGATGTAAATAAAGGAAAGTCCCTTGAAGCTCATTCGCAGGATGATCAAACGTATCTATTTGGTTTTTTTTTACAGGATGTGGAAGAAGAAGCAGTCAGGGCGGTGATGCACAAAAATGTATCTGAGGAGGAATTCTTCTAATCTGAGTTGTGTATTTGTGTACAGAGTTTGTCTGCGTGGTCAAACAGGAAGCCCTCCCTGTACGAGCCATCTCGTGCGGAGAGCACTCGGGGACACTAAAGCCACACGCAGCGTTTGTGAGAGATTATTAGAGCGAAAGATATCGAGTCTGCCGCTCTGGGAGGAGGTTCCTCGAAAGACAGAGCCAATGAATGGAGACGGAGCCAGCATGTGTATGTGCACCATAGGGTGGAAGTGTGTGTGTGTGTGTGTTTGCATAGTGAAGGGGGAGGGGCTCAAGTAATAGTATTACTTGGCATTCAGATATATCACAGTAACAACATATGTTTCCATTGTGACAATATTATGGCAGTGATAGATTCAGTGCCATTATACTACGTAAACACACAGCTGATGCTCCAATAAATCACCGGCGTGCAGAGCAGCGCCTGCTCAGCTTCAGTCTGGAGAGCCGTCGGAGAGCAGAACTGCAGCTTCATCACTTTGTTTCTAACATTTGAGATTAAAGTTTATTTAAAAAATAATCATAAATCATATGTTAAGTATTAAATGAGCGATTGCAGGCCTGTGCACATCACCTAAAACAGCTGATTAATAAATGTTTTCACAATGTTTGTTATGAAGTTTATATTTAAGAATGATTTCTCCTCAAGTGCAGATAGTTTTTTCATATATTGAGGTCATTTCTGCCAATCCTCCTGATCCAGCCCCCAAAATATAAAAGTTATTTATCACGTAACTGTTCAAGGACACGTTTTGTAAAAGTTATTTTAACATGAATATTAATTTTTTGGAGAGAAATATTTAAAATGATGGTTTAGCCTTTTAATTGTGTTGCACCAAACTTTGAAACTTACTTAAAATGAGGTAAAATCTAAATTGAGTCATTTAAATCCAGTTTTACTAAACTCTGATTAGAATAAACTTTATTTATATATATATATTAATTTTTGGAATCTTCAACATACATATGAGTAGATAATGATGGGGAAAAATAGATTGCATACTGAAAATAAGAATTAAGTTAATTCCATTCGTTGGTTAACATTTTCCTTCGTGTTAAGTTACTAATTATAATAACACTTTTTAAAATTGATGTTGGTGGAACCCTTTGATTAAAACAAGTGTTGTATAAAGTACCCAAAAGTCATACTTGAGTATAAAGTAAAAATATCATGTCAAAATATTACTTTGGTAAAATAGTACCGGAGTAAAAGTTTTAAAGTGTCTGAATTCAAATGTTCTTGAATATCAGAATCAATTTTCTGGTAATTAATGGACAAGTAAAAGTAAATTCTACATAAATTAACATGTATCAATTATCTGAACTGATACAGCACTTTTTTAATTTTTATAATCAGTGTGTTTTTTCATCTTTAAAAACTTCTACTTTGACTCTAACACAACATCTGCAAAGTAACAAGTAACTAAAATGATCTAATAACTGTAGTGGGGTAAAAAAGTACAATATTTGCCTTGAGCAGAAAATGAATATTACTTTGGTGAACGTGGAAGTCAACCACATGAATAGTACTTGAGTTAAAGTCTTAAAGTATCTGATATTACTTGGACTAATCAGTGTTTCTAATTTAAAAACCTCTACTTTGGCTCAGAGCATGTAATCTGCATTGTAACTAGTAACTAAAAAGATTAAGTAACTGTAGTGTGGTAAAAAGTACAATATTTGCTTATAGAATGAGAGCGGCAGAAAGTAGCGGAAAATGGAAATATAAAAGTACTTACATTTTTACTGAAGCACAGTAAAAATAAATGCAGCAAAGTAAAGAGTATCATATTTTCATGCTATATTTTATTTAAAAAAGTACCCTCAAATGTACTTAAAGTAAATGTACTTAGTTACAAAGTGTTTGTAGTACCTGTGTGTGAGCCACTGTCAGACTTTTTAATAAAGAAGTGTCTCAGCAGTCAGTTGTTACTCCAGCTGGGAGACTGAAAAAGCAACACTGCGGAAACCGAGGGAAAAGTACATGAACAACACAGCTAAACATACAAAAACAGCCTTTGTCTCACACACACACACACACACACACACACACACACACACACACACACACACACACTCTGTCAGCACTGTTCTCCATCTGTTCGTGTAAACCTGCAAAATGTTTGTTTCTCTTGTTACGCACAGAACAAGTGGTGGTGGTGGTGGTGGGGTTACAGAAGAGGAAATGCAACCATGAGACACCTAAAGTCTGAAAACAAAAAAAAAAAAAAGGGGGGGAAGAGAGAGAGAAAGGAGCTCCAGAGAGCAGAGCTAGATAAACTCCGGAGGAGGGGATGGAGGTGGATGGGCGGGGCTTTCATGCAGCATGAGTGAAGGTAAATGACATTGGAAAAGCCCGGTCTGATTCCCGAGTGCACCCTTTGCTTTGAAAGTTTGCGTGAGGCAGCTTAACGGAACGTCGGGTTGTTTTTCCGCTCCACTGCTCTCTGGACTGAACTATAAACTAAAGACGACATCCTCTCATTAGTCTGCCCTCTGTAGCAAAGCCAGGCCATTTAGTGTACCCAGAATCCCATTGTTTAATTGTGCGGGGTCAAGTCAAAGGTCAACCAAAATATTGATGAACTTTTTTAAGGAAGGAGGAGGAGGAGGGGGAGGGAGCAGCGAGGCTTGAAGCGGCGGGGAGGCAGCTGAGGGGCAGAGGTGCAAGGGCCACAAACACAGCTGTACCGCGGCACACACAGATCCGGGGTGGGGGGAACTGGGGAAAAAAATAAAACACACACAGCTACACATTTTCACATTCATAGCTACAATATAGGTGTGCGAGTGGCGGGTGGGCAGTGGGGGGGAATATGGTTTCACAGGCGACTTAACTCCGGTTTTTTAGATTCAAACTTTTTTTTTTTTACGGCGTGAAATTGCAGCGTGAACCCGCTCCAGGACGACAAAGCCCCCGCGAGCCACTCAGAGCGACGACGCAGTCATAACAGCAAGCAAGTAGCAGCAGAGCAAGCAGGGATCATAATCCGAGCGAGATGGTGTGCAACGGCTGAGTGTTATGGATTACACTGTTTGTTTAAATCCATGTTAGGTGGATTATGCTCCTTCACTAAAGAGGGCTGGCTGGGGTCAAAGGCCAGTGAGGCAAAGGCTGCTAAGAAGGTCCTCCAAACACAGCTTTCTCTCTGACCTGAGGGAATTCCTGCAAGACACCAGCCTTTGTACTCGTGACCCAAGTTTTGCTACGACTTAAAAAAAAAAAAAAACCTGTGGAGGTGTGCGATTCAGACCGAGGAACAAGTTAGGAGTTGAATGAAATCCGAAGAGGAAGAGGTTGTTTTTCTCTGAGGCTGCTGTAAGTTGGTGAAGACAACTTTATTAAAACCTGGAGGCGGCAACAAAATAAGATTACTGTTCAGGAACATCCACTCAAATCTAAATATGAAGTTAATATTCATGCATTTGCATCTGGGTTTACTCATTTCTTATTATTTTCGTATTTGCTGCGACTTACAAACTGCTGTAAAAAAGACCGAGGCGTGTGATTCAGACCAAGAAACAAAATGTAAGAGAAATCTCAGGAGAAGTGTTTGTTTGCTCTGAGGCTCCTGCATGTTGGTAAAACAACACATTTAAAACCTGAGGGTGCCAAAAAAATAAGAAGATTATCTTTCAGGAAAATCTATTAAAATCTAAACGTGCATGCGGTTTTATCCACCAGATTAACTCTTTTTTTGTTTTGTTTTGTTTTGTTTTTTAACTGTTTTCTTTCGCAATCCAATCAAGTCTTCCTCATTAAGCTCCTCCGCTTGTTGCACAATGTCTTAAAGTTGCACTCCGTAGTTTTTTGGGGACAAAACTGTAATCAGAAGAGAAAGATTGTCATTGATATTAAGACGAATGAATAATTTTGGGCAAAGAGTTGAATTGCAGTTTGCATCCAAAGTAAACCAGCATGTATTAAGTCAATACGGCTCATTAAATGTAAAAATCGTAAATTTCTTAATGGAGTTTGGTTTGACCTGAACCCTCTCTGCTCTCCTCAGCCAGTCGCTGTAACTGAGAAGGATTCAAGCACGCAAAATAAAAACAAAGTGGTCTATTACTACTTTCTATCTATCTATTGTATAAGTATCTAATTAATATTTAAAATATTAATTAGGTAATTAGTTTCTCTAAAACTACATATAGCTCCTTTAAGTGTTATGGTTCTTGTGATAATTTCTTACATTTGGGCCTAAAAGAAAAAATAATAGAATATTTGATTCTTTTGGGTCAAAGTTCGACACATAGATAGATAGATAGATAGATAGATAGATGAATTAATATTTGGTTGCAAAGATTTTAATTGCAGTTTACATCGAAAGTAAACCAGCACTGATTAAGTCAATACGGCTCATTAAAAGTAAAAATCGTACATTTCTTAATGGAGTTTGGTTTGACCTGAACCCTCTCTGCTCCCCTCAGCCAGTCGCTGTAACTGAGAAGGGATTCAAACACACAAAACAAAAACAAAGTGGTCTATTATTATCATCATCATCTATTGTATAATTACCTAATTGATATTGCAAATATTGTATATATTCTTTTTCAAAACTACATAAAGCTCCTTTAAGTTTTATAGTTCTTAAATTACTTTCATACATTTGGGAAAAAATTAATTGAATACTTGATAACTTTTGGGTCAAAATTCAATAGATAGCTAGATAGATAGATAGATTAATAAACATTTGTTTGCAAAGATTTTAATTGCAGTTTACATCCACAGTAAACCAGCACTGATTAAGTCAATACGGCTCATTAGAAATAAAAATCGTAAATTTCTTAATGGAGTTTGGTTTGACATGAACCGTCTCTGCTCTCCTCAGCCAGTCGCTGTAACTGAGAAGGGATTCGAGCACACAAAACAAAAACAAAGTGGTCACTTTATGCCCCAGGCGCGTTTTCTGGTGACATTTAACAGCAAGGAAAGCTATTTCCTTTACCATTCAAAGCCAAACGCTCTTAATTGCACGAGAAGTCTGCAGCCGTTTGGGAAACACTTTGTGATATTCCTTCAGCTTGATCTCTGCGGTTCACTCGAGTCTGTGTTTATTCCTGTGCGGAGGAAAATTGGTTTACTCGAGTTGTAATTTTGATATGACACTGAAATATTCCCTTGAACGCGCACCATTTGGAAGCCTTTGTAGTCCTAATGGCCATTCATTATGGCTTTTCAAGATAAGTTTATGTTGTCATTAAATGTGACTAAACACAGAAACAAACATTTCCCAAACGCACCTTATCTTTGCAGTGGAGGGAGGGAGGAAGGGAGGGAGAGCAGGACGGCAAGCGGTGCCTGAAGGCATCACCAGGGCTGCGTCGAGCTCCATCATTTGGCCGATAACAATCTTGGGAACAGTTTTCTTTCTTTGCAAACTTTTAACAGCACATCGCTTCTGTGAGGCTCCCACAGGGGAAAGTGGAATTTCCTCGATGCTTTATCACAGCCTGAACATCAGCATGCATGAAGGACAAGAAGAAGAGGAAGAAGAAGAAGAAGAAGAAGAAGAAAAGAAAGAAAAGCCTCCACGTTGAAACTCCTGCAGCAAAAAAAAAAAGACAAAAAAAACGCTCACTTTACAAGTTATTTTAACCTCTTACCAAACTATTTGAAACAGGAAAAAGAAAAGGAGCTGATCGTCGCTGATGTCATTTTATGTGTTGGGAGAAATTAGAAACAAGTGTGAGACAAATGAGGGGTAGAAACGCAGAAAAAGATCGGCTGGCTTCTGTCAACAAACACCTGGTGACACTTGATGGGAAGAAGAAGAAAAAAAAAACTCTTAAAAGGACCCAATTACCCAGCATGCAATTAAAGAAATATACTTAAACTTTATTCTACATGAAACCGACTTTTTAAAGTCGAGTGTTTATTCAATTAAGCGACTTAAACGTAGATTTAAATTAAATAAATGTGATGTTGTAAATTGAATATGAGGCTTTTTAAAAAAAATTTCTCAAGTGTTCATATATTATTTTATTTTATTTTTACAACATTTCTGTATTTCTGTTATTTCTCATGATCCCCACACGGTCCAGTGTTCGGTTCGTGTGTTTGAACAGGGTCCAGATGAAGGCGGAGCTGAACTGTACCGGACCCAGCAAAGCCCCCTTTTTTAGTTCAGCTGAGGTAAACCTGCTGACTGGAGGATTTCCAGTTCAAACTCTGCAAACTGGCCTGATTAGCAGGAGTTTAGCGGGTCTTAAGTGAGCGGAGCCAAAGCGAAGTTGTGATGCCTATTCCTGGACCCGGTCCCGAACCGGGGGGCTGGTGGGTGGGGGGGATAAGGACCCGGTTTCTTCCCTCGCAGGCCTCCGTCGAGGCTTCTTGAATGAGTCTGACTTGATCTCTTCACATTAAAATATAAAAAAGGTCAGAAAGAACTCGTCAGCTCGTTTTTCAGCTATATTGAATTAAAAAAAAAAATCAGAGCAGACATTAAAAAAGAGCAGGTTTCATTCATGGCAGCAGCGTGACGTCATCAGAACGCGGACACGTACGGCACATAATCGATAAAAGCAACGTGAAAGCCAACCACGTGGATAACACTTGAGTAAAAAGTCTTAAAATACCTGATATTAAATGTGCAGAACTTTCAAAAGTGCATGCAAAAGTTGCCTTAATGATCTACTATATTAACACGTATGTGTATAATGTCAAAAATGAAATGTAACTAAGTAAATTTACTCAAGTACTGTAATTTAGTAGAGTTTCGACGAACTTTTACTTGAGTATTTCACATTTTTTTCTACTTCTTTATACTTCCACTACATTTAGGAGGCAACTGTTGAACTCGTACTCCATACGTTTACTTGATTGCTTTAGTTACTAGTTACTTTGCAGATTACGTGCTGCATCAGAGTCAAAGTGATGCATTTTCAGATTAAAACTTTTTATTAGCAATCAGATAAAAAATATATAAATATATATATGCTAATAATTGATAAAATTGATTGAATCCATACTCAGGATTCCTCCGATCATTAAGAATCAGTGCAAAGTAACTTGTAACTAAAGTTATCAAATAAATGTAAAGTACAATATTTGTTGTTATTATTAATGCTATTTTTTTTATCAGCTCTTTATTCAGAATGTTTCCAATTATGCAATCAAATCTAATTTTAATTTTTTAATTCGATTTATCTTCATTGGCTCGGATGCAGCATGTAATCTGCAGAGTAATTAGTAACTAAATTAGTAATGGGGGGAAAAAGTACAACATTTACCTCCAAACTGTTGCTGAGTGGAAGAGTAAAGCGGCAGAAACTGGAAAAAATACTCAAGTAGAGTACAAATACCTTAGAATTGCAGCTATTTAGATATAGTACTTGAGTAAATGTACTCAATTACATTCCATCACTGAATAATCTAATATCCTTTAATGTGTAACTGCGTACATTTACTCAGGTATTTCTATTTTAGCCCACCTTCTACTTTTTTCACTTCATTCAGGGGGAAATGTTGCTATTTTTACTCCATTAGGTTCAGCTGTAGTTACACACTGTAATCCATTACATGCATCCATGATGAGAGTACGATGTATCGATTATAGATTAACCAACAGTAAATAAACTTTGCAACAGTAAAATGCTGCAGGGTGCGTCACCATGGAGCACTTTTAACAACTCAAAGTACTTTTTGCTGACGATACTTTTATGTCATGTGCTTGTAATCGAGTATTTTCTCACTCTGGGGTTAAGTCTGAGTAGTTCCTCCTCCTCCTCCTTCTTCTTCTCTCCTTCTTATAATTTTCTCACACAGTCAGAATAAGTCGATCGCTGTGTATGAATTATTGATCGCTCGCAGCTGCTTATGGTTTTACAGTTTGGCATTAGAGCTCAACGCGCCCTGAGCGCAGAGCGGAGCGGCTCTTTCCTGGTGTCCTCTTAAGCAGGATTGTGCGTTTGGCCTCTAATTATTCATAATGCCCTCTGTGGAGAGAGAGAGAGAGAGAGGGAGAGAAAAAAGGGAGAGTGAGAGAAAGAAACAATGCTTTCCGTGCAAGAGAGGATTGGCAATAATGAAAGAAATGTGGCAATTTAATAAATTGACGAAACTCGCCACCTAGAGTGACTGGACAGATTTATCCGCAACACATCCGAGTCACTGGACTAAACTGCGCTGCTTTGGCTTTGGACCATCACAGGTTAAATATTAATGCCGAACAGTCACGTTGATGGAAAAATGTGTTTAAAAATGGATGTTTTGTTTTCCCATGAACTCAACTAAATATGTTTCTACGTGTGAGTGTGTGTGTGTGTGTGTGTGAGGGGGGGAAACTCCATGTGAGGCTGAGTCGTGGTGGGAGGTTTTTAGGGGCTAATTGATGAAAGAGACGAGTGTGTTTCAGCCCCCGAAGCTAAAAAGGAAGCTGTTCTCCCTTTTCTCTCGATGCGTTTGCACAGTTTGCACATCAAAGTCTCAGTGAAGGTCTGCGAGCTCCAGGAGCGCAGAGTGTACAAGTGCGAGGAGGATATAATATCATCACCAGGGACAGTTTCACATCATTAAAGTTATGGGAAAGTCTTTTACAAATCCAAACCATCACTAATAAACTGCGCATTTATAGTTCATTAAACTTTAGCTCATAGTTATTAAGGATTAAACATTATAATAAACAATATCAGGTGAAATAATGTGCACTAAAAGTTCAATTAACCAAACATTTACCATGTGTTATTCATGCATCAGGTGCTACCTCGCTGCAGAGCATTGCAAACGTTAAAGGGGCGCTGTGTAAGTTTTGGGAAAAGTAAGGATTTTAATATTTACAGTATTAACAAGCTGCTCTGAGAGGAAAATAAGGCTGGAGCTAGAAGGGTGGCAGGGTCCGCCACACGTAAACAAAAGCAAAAACAGTGTGAAACCGTGTTGTCCTTTAAGGTCAAAGTTTGTTTAGACATTAAAAATTAAAAAAAATCCTTCCCCAAAGCTACGTACTGCACCTTTAAAAAAAAAAACCTGCAGGCCGGAAATTCATAATCAGCTTCAAGGAGACCTGCACAGCTGCTGCCTTCATATATGGTTGAAATTATAATTAATTAAAAATGAGCGGTTTACAACCTGTTTCTGATGAAGCTGCACTATAATGAATGCAATAAGAGGCTGGCTGAAGCTTCGTGTGCTGCAACACAGAGCTCTCACTGCTCAAGGGCCCCGATCGTAAGTTTTAAAACGTATTGTTAGTTTATATATTTAATTATTAGAAATTACAAGAAAGGAAGAATCAACTAAATGAATAATTTTCTGTAAGGGGAAACCACAACCACCAAAAGAGTTTAGGAAATCATTGGAAGAAGAATTCATTTTGTTTTAATTAAGACATTTTTTTCCTTTACTCTTAAAAATGTGTTTTGCTTTTAGTTAATTCACCAAAAGAATGAAGACTTTGTTTTTGTTTTTTTTTCCACGTTAATCTGCTAAAGGAGGAAAGTTTTCTGAGTCCACATGAGATGGTTTTGTGACATCATAACTAGTCTGGAAGCCCGTCAGTCCTGGATCCGCAGTGTGCCGCTTCCACATATTTGATGTGGAAACTTTGAAACCTCGAGTTGCACAAACGCTGAGAGTTGAGCTTTCAGTGGAACAGGAGACATCTTGTGTCCAATCATTCAACTTCTGACATGAAAACCAGATTCTGGTCTGTTCAAAAGGTGAAGAAAAATTCACAAACATTTTTACTGATTCGTATTTTTGCAGAAAAACACACACACACACACACACACACACACACACCAGCATAGAAGGTAACTAAGTACTACTCAAGTACTGCACCTGAGTCCTACTTTTTTTTCAAATGTACAAGTGTTAAGTCTTGAAGTTTTCCTCCACTAACTTTAGTTACTTCTCATTAATAATACTTTTATGAGTTTATTAAAAGTACTTTATAGTAGATTTTAAAGTTAAATGTTCTCTATCTCCTCTCAAGTTATAAACACATTCATGCGTCAATAATTACAATCCAATAATATAATACATCTCATGATAAACGTGCATGATGAGTATTTTTACTTTTGGTACTTTAAAAGTACATTTTGATGCTCATGCTTTGCTTCTTTTACTTAAAATTTTAAATAAAGGTTGTTTTTTTTACGCTGTTGTTTGGCTACTTTTATTCAGACGAAGTAATCTGAGTACTTCTTTCACCACTGACATACATTATTATTTAAAACAGCGCATGTCTGGAGGAGATCTTTGAGCTGCGTGATGCGTTTAAGGTCGAAAGTTAAACCAGAGTAACTTAGTCAGGTGTGAATATGTGAACTATTATAATCGAAGTTGTCAGTTTATATTAATTAAGTCGTTTTTAATTGTTCTTAAAGTGACGCTCGCGCAGGAATATAAAGTGTGATTGTAGTTTAATTGTGTGAAAAAAATAGAATCAAATAAAAAAACTGCAATAAAAGTGTTTAAATGTAAAGTAACGAGTAATAAAGGGAATACCGTGTGTGTGTGTGTGTGTGTGTGTCACGCGCGCTCGGACGTGTTTATTGGCTCAGGGCTGAGGCTGCACGCGATGCTCGTGTTTTTGTTTTCTCTCCTCCTGATTGACCGTCAGCTTCATTTCGCTCCGTGTCCGCGGGGGAGACGGAGGCTGTGGACGTGGGCCACAAGTCCCCGGAGAGGAGGCGGAGGGAGGAGGCCGAGAGGCCGGCCCGAGGAGCGGCTCGGTCCCCGCCGAGAGGAGCCGAGACTCCAGAGCGCCTTGTACTGCTGCAAACAAGACAGGACCGAGTGTTTAATCCTTAAAATCATCACTCAAACTTCACTTTCCTCTCAAATCAACATTTGAATGTCGAGTTTCGATGCATATTCAAAGCACAAGTGACGTAATTTTGATTAATTTAGATTTTATTTTGAAGTTTTGGGAGCGCACGCTTGAATTCCGTTACATCTCGCGATAAGACAGCGAATTAAAGTCGTGATTTAGGCGATTAATATTCACCTGATGCCAAATGAATCACATTCTTTTTAAAGATGAAAGCTGCAGTTTCCTCTTGAATCATTAATGCAATGTGTGTTTAATGGATTTAATAACAGATGGACGTGTGCTTAAGTAAAATCACATTTACATTAATCCACATGCATTTCTTATGGCCTATCATTATTAATGGAAGCCTGCTAATCCTCTGTATTCCCTTCACTGCACTGTCAGTGCATCATGTTATGAAGATAAAGACTTTTTTTCCTGGTTGTTGTTGTAAAATAAAGTTTATATGAGTGATTCTCTTCACAATAACTGTGTAATTCAAGAAAATCAGCTCTTCTACACCCACAAAAAAAAAGGTAAACAACACAATGATTTTTTTTCCCAAATCAAACAGTCAAATGTGATTGAATGTGTTGTGATGAAAATTCTCTGGGCACAAAACAAAAAAAGAGAAAAGAAAGGGGGAACATGGTGCTTTAACCTCCTGAAAGAGGTTGGAAACATGATGTCAGACTTCTCCACATCCAAATTAACCTCCAGCCGTGGGCATTGATTTGCAAATCGCCGCCGTATAAACCTCCAGTGACTCCCCGTGCTATTCAGTGCATCTAAGTTCAACGAGCGCTGGTGCTCACCTGCTACTGCTTTGACTGCTGCTGCCAGCTGCCAATTAACACCTATGGCATGTTAATTAGGCCGCAGAGTCTACCACTTCAGGAGACTTTTCAGACCCCTTCACCACAAGGGCCTTTTATTTTCACAAGAGCTCATGTGCAAATCTGCATATGCATCTTGCATTGGGAGGTGAGGCAGGGGTGGGAGGTGGTGGGGGGGAGGAATCAGGAGGAAGCCAGAGTGGGATTTAAAGCTCGGGTCGAGTCTTGTGGCTGCAACATGTGAATCAATGGACTGAGAAGTATTTGGAGATCATGTGCAGTTCAAATGATTTAGCCCAATTAGACTATTGTGGGTTATAGATTTATTATAGTAGCAGCGGTGGGACGAGGGTAATTGAGTTAAGTAAGTCTGAAAAGAGATCTAAATCCAAATTAAACCCCCCGACTATGATGTGTGCAAATCATCGCATGAGTCACGTTGTGAAGCAAAGAAATATTTGACTGACAGATCAAAGTGCAGCTTCAAGTTAAAGGAGAAGTCCACCCCAAAAATGAAAACTTCAGTCGTTTATCTGCACTTTCGCTCGCTGACAGGAAACAGGTGAAGATTTGAAGTCCACGAAACATTTCTGGAGCGTGACAGCAAAACAGTGTTGCAGCATGCACTGAAACAACTGATGAAGATGGGGACTTGTTTTCAAAAAGTTCTAAAAAAAAGGGCGTCAGTAGCAAATTAAACCCAGACTAACTCCTTCTCTACACATCAGGCTGATATGAAGTCAGATTAAGTTTTATGTTTCTGGAGCTTCACGGCAAAAAGCTGCAGCATCCTCTTAAACAAGTGAAGTAGATGGGGACTTGTTTTCAGTTGTAAAACCTTTAATTTTCTCCCTGCATCTTGTACGTCGTAAACCGAGTCTCCGAAGGTCCGGAGAATCTCAGCTCCATTTGAAAAAACTACTTACTCCCTTTGCACTGTAACTGCTAAGCTAAAAGCATTAGCACGCACGTCATCTGAAGCTGGTGCTTGTTTCAAACCTAGAAAAACAAATGAAAAAAAACAAAACATAAAAATGGCTCCATACAGCTCATCTGGTGCGAGCTGAGTCTACTGAAACACAGACATCCCAGATTAATTAGCAAAGATGTTATTTACACCCTCGTCATGTGGTTCAGCTTGTGCACCGACGTCAGACAGCCCGCATGTCTTTTGTCTCTTGTCTTGTAAGTCTCCAAAAGCCCCGAAATCCCAGATTGATTTTGCAAAGATGTTATTTACACCCGTGTAAGAGTCGCTGTGGCTGCTAAGCTAAAAGCTAAAAAGTGTCTGACGTGGATGCACGTGCTCGACCTGCATGTGGAGGGTGTAAATATTTTGTTTTCGAATCAACTTGGGATTTCAGGCCTCCCAGAGACTTGGATTGCGCTGCGCGGAGCCATTTTATGTTTTTTACTCAGGTTTTTTTCTCACTTCAAAACAAGTCCCCGTCTTCTTCAGTTGCAGAAAAAAAAAACTGTGAAGCTCCAGAAATGTTTTGAGGACTACGCAACTTCCTCCGACCCTTGATTCGCCTGCGGGGAGAGTAGATGACGAGTGAATTTTCAATTTCGGGTGAACTCATCCTTTAATAACTTTATTACAGGACCCACACAAGGGGGTAAGTGGATGTAAAATAACCGTCTAGGTCCGACTTGATGTATAATACAATAGAGAAATCAAAGAAATGTGTTTATCCTATAATATTAACAAGGGCATCTCTACAATATACACATACTGTTCAGATTCTGCTGCCGCCTCACACACACAAGCGCACATGGATGAGTAAGACAAACAAACCTCGACACGAATTAACAAACGGCTGGCTCTTCTCACGCACAACCCATCGTGATTCCTTCCGCGGAAATCTGGAACCAGTCAAGCTCCGAGGTAAAAAACCTGCAGAACCTGCTGCTGGAGCCGCTCCTCCACGTCCAGAGGAATGCTTCAGACAAGAATCAGACAAATGCACAACATGGCATCATTAGTGCCAAAAGGGATCCTGGAGGTGAAGTGGGTGTTTGGAGGTGGGGAGGTGGGAAAGTGGTGTGTGTGTGTGTGTGTGTGTGTGTGTGTTGGAGGTGGTGGTGGTGTGGTGGTGTGGAGGGGTGGTGTTCATGAAACGTTACTCAGAAAAGAAGAAAACCACCTAAAAGGCTCGAGAAACACAATGACACATCAAAAGGAAAAACCTGAAAACCCATGGCGCATAATAAGACTCATGAATAAGCTGCTCAGATCCCAGAGGAACAATGTGTGTTTGAGTGTGTGTGTGTGTGTGTGTGTGTGTGTGTGTGGGAGAGAGAGAGAGAGAGAGAGAGAGGTGTGTGTGTGTAGAAACATCTGTGTGTGTGTCTGAAGCTGTTCATCTGTCTCTTTTTTTTTATAAAACGCCTCAATTGCCTTTACAAAATCAAATTGTGTGTGTGTGTTTAAGTGTGTGTGTGTGTGTGTGTGTGTGTGTGTGTGTGTGTGTGTGTCTACAATCATCGACACAGCGGGAGAACGTCCATTCGCCACATTAATGATTCCACACGGTCGTCTCGGCTCTTGTCTCTGGTCGCAGTTCAAAGATGAGAAACGTTTCATGTCTTTGATTCACAAGAAAGAAAAAAACTTAAACTGCGATTAACAAAAAGGGGGAGGGGGAAAAAAGTGCTTTGCTTTTTCTTTTCTTTCCTCTTTTTTTCTTTTTTTTTTTTTAAGAAGGAGGCTAAATGTTTGCAGGGCGCTGAAAAAAAAAAAAAAAAAAAAAAGTGCTGACGAATTTAAAGCATTAGCTGCTCATTCAGGTGGTCGGTGTCTGAAGGAGCGTCAGGCCGGCAGCAACAGAAACGCATTTCAAAACACGGAAAATACTCACTTTTACTCAAATATACATGCTGTGACATGTTAGTGAGACATTTTACAGTCTTCATACTATAACATCTTGCTGTTTAGAAGAAGTTCTCACTCCGTAAACCTGAAGCTGTAAGCAATGTTCAGACTTTTTGGGGTTTTTTTTTGTGCAAATATCAGTTATAAGCTGCTGGTTCACCATGTTGGTCCACACTGAAATATCTCAAACAACAGCCGGATGATCGCCATGAGATTTTCTGGGGATATTCATGAATCCTAAACCAGCTTAATGATCTGTGTCTGTATCTGTTCTTGAGCCGGGTGGCGCTAAAACTTGTCAATCCAAGGCTGAAGGTGATCTGGGTTTGTTCAGAAGTTGCTGTATTTATTATTATTTACTTGAACGCTCTTGACAGAACCGCCTCGGATCAACTTTTTTGTTAACAAGAGAAAGAACTATTTACAGAGCCGGCCTTTACATAAACAGCTACCCACCGAGGATTATCTTCTATCACGAGTGCACATTTTGCCACATTTTTCTCAGATGACACAAGGAGGTTTAAATTCTGATGAGTTGATGGGTGAGATAAAAAAAAAAAAAAAAGTAAAAGAAAATCAGAGGATCACTGCAGCTCGTGATTCATCCCGAGGAGAAGATGAACGTCTAAACAGAAACCGCTCGTGGTGCCACCGGAGAGAACGGAGCGGTTAGCTTTGTTTATCCTCTGAGGAACATGTCTGTTTGGCACAATGACTTCAAAAACCTGATAACGTTTCCAATGCGATGGCGAGCACACGGTATTACCATCTAATTATAGCATTTAGCTCAAAGCGCCGCTCCTCCTTGGTGGGATGCAAACTCACAGAACTGCTAGCGTGTCTGAACACTCTTGGTCGACCCTCTCGCGTAAGCTCCATAAATCTGGAGCCGTTAATCTTGTTGTGAAAGGATAAATGTTTTTCTAGAGCAGCGTGACACAGAATATATTGAATATATGTTTGGATGATGCACAACATCCTTTGTTTTGGTTTGTTTTTTGGTCCTTTTGTGAGCGGGCAACTGACTGACACCGCTGTATATCTCACTGTATTTCTGTATTTCCACAGGAGGATGTTTTGTTCTAACGAGTACACACTTCTGATTAAAACTTCGGTTCTCCAGATGCCTTTCGAGAAGCAAACGCAGCGCCGGGGAGCTCAAACATGGAAGAGAAACAGAGTCATCTGGGTTGTGTATGCTCGCACACAGCGCTGCGACTCATTAAACTGTGTGCTTCATTGCTTTTTTTTTTTTTTGGAGGGGGGGTAACACAATTTCATTTTTTTTTTCTCCTGTTTTATGGTTTGTCAACAAATAAGTTGTTCGGAGTGGCCTCTGCTTTTTTTTTTTTTTTTTTTGGGAGTTTGACCTCCTTCTCCTCATGCAGGCATGACATCATTTCCCTGTCGTGAAAGGCAATTACTGCTTTGAATCCAAAAGTTCCAAAACGAGACGGTGCCAGAAGTTAAGGGATACAACTTCACTCCCTCTTGTAAACAGCGAGAGGCCGACCTGCTATTACCAGCAAACGATAGACATGTTAGGTTGGGGGGAAAAAAAAGCTTTTTTTTTTTTTGTTTTTTCTGCGTCGTGTGTATAGAAAAGTCCAAACCGGAAAAAAAAGACAAAATCTTGAACGTGTTTATTGCACGTGTGAGTGATGTGGTTTCGCGGAAATGCATTCGCTTATGAAATATAGGCAGAGACAGAGAGAGTTATCGGTTATGATTGATTGTTTTTAGACGGAAACACTTAAAGCGTCATCAGTTTCTCCCGTCCTACATGTGTATTGTCAGTATTTCTACAAAATATATCATAACTGTCTAGGTGGTTGCCACATTCCAGTTTGTCATAGCTGCAGTTTTTTTTTTTTTTTTCCAGTGTCACGTGTTGAGTTTTTCTGTGAAGTTGTTTTACGGCCCTTTTCTGTAATTTCACAGCATATGTCGAGTGAAGTCAGTGCAGAAATATTTGATTTCTAAGTGTGACGGGGATTACACTGATCTGTTTTTCGAAGAAATTCCAGCTTGAACTCATCACAGTGCGGCTTGATTTAGCAGTGGCGAGAGAGAGTGCGACGGGGCAGAACAGGGAATATTAGAGTTGATCAGAAAGTAGATCAACACTGAGTCAACTTTTACTGACATTATAAGAGCTGGATTTCAGGAGCTCAGAGTGCAACAGGTTGTCCATCTTAATAACGACGTTAACGGGGAAAAGTGGCAGAAAACTAAGTTGGTGATTCGACCAAACCGCATCCAGCCATCCAATCGATTTCATTTATGTAGCCTGAATTCACAATCACATTGCCTCGATGGGCTTTACGATCCAGATACAGTGAGCATCCTCTGAGCACCCTCGATTCAAGTGAGGAAAACTTGCCATGTTGATGCAAAAACCTGATGGAAGCGGCGTCTCTGTCAAGCGTGGGCACTGACCGGCATCTCAGTTATATCCGAATTCACCTACAAAGCTGAGTGTCGTCCACATAGCAGTGGGAATGATTGATTTTATGATTGATGACAAGAGGTAGGACAGGAATCCCCTGGAGTTGAGACATTGGTGCGTACCGGAAGTCCCGTACGGTGGTGAAGGAAAGGTCTGAAAGTGTGATCATAATGATATTTAAAGCGTAGACTTGAGTGGAGTAGAAATAGTAGTTAGAAGTGAATACGGATCAGAGTGAAGTAGGATGAGGGTTTCATAAAGTGAAGTGCCACAAAATCAATAAAACATTAAGATCCATCATCTCAAAATCAATCATAAAGTTATAACTGTATCTGAGTATTGGCCAGCGAAGTAAAAGTAAACAGGATTTTAGCAATTCACCCTTAAATCTATTGCAAAGTGCTGGAATATAGTCATTTTCTTAACTCCATTTCCAAAAAAAAATGTATGCCAGCTGGACTTCTACCTCATCTGGACCTGAAATCATAAAGAGTTTTTATGTATTTTTGTTTTTATTACTTAACACGACTGAAGGAGAAAAACACTGTTGAAAATTGGTTTATGTTACGGTCTTAGATCTGACAGCGTGCACGGTGTGTGAGTTTACACACACACACACACACACACACATACACACACATCTCAAAAGCGCAGGACTTAAGTGGCAAACACTCTGCAGGCCTGCCCAATTTTCAAGGCGATTTCCTAACTTGAGAAAGAAGCGGGCTGTGAATAATTGTGGCGCTCTTCATGCCTGTGATAATACTGTTATTCTAAAAGGGGTGAAAGTGGTACAAATGGTGGAAAAAAACACTTAAGAGAAAAAGAGAGAGAGAGAGAGAGAGAGGGAAGGTAGGAGATGTGAGAGAACCACGCACTCTTATTTCCTGCCAAATCACTCATCTATCACGGGGTTTTATTTGATCTGACAATTAAAGCAGCGCCAGGTTTTCAGTTCTCTTTAAAACACACAGGGACACCATGTGGAGCTGAACACCGTTGAGCTCCAGAGGTAAAAAAAAGACTTTTTAGACTTTAATTTAATGTTTTGAGAGGTAAACCGCTAAAAAAGTCCCCACGTTACACATGAATGCTCGTTTTTTTGGATTACTGTTACAAGTCGTTTTCTCACCCGGACGGTGAAATGATGTGAAGAGTTCACAGTCAGACGTCACTCACTTAAATCTGATGTGATATTGTTTCTCTGCTGCTTTTTAAAAGAGCCAAAAACACGACAGCGAACTTGTGAGGAACGGACGAAACGGTGTGTTCCGCTAACGTACGCGTCAGTGTTAGCATGTCTGGCTAACTAGCTCGCTACCTGCAGTTTAAACGCCAGCGTTGTGTAATCTGCAAAACCTAGGAGCGCTTACTTTAAGGTGCTACTTTAGGGAAAGCTAGTTCTACTCTACAATATGTGAATAGTCCTGATGTCTTCTCTGGATCACCAGCTGTTGAGGACGCTGACTTTTCATCTGGTACATTTAGCCTCAGTCTGTTAGCATTATGTAATCATTGCCTACTTATAGTTATAATATGTAACATTTCTGCAAATAAACTTAAATAAACAACTAGATCTTCTGTAAAATCTGGATTTTGTTGTGCCGTGTACTTAACAATGTTCAAATGTGTAAATGTGCAATTTTATTTAAGGTGTCGTTTCATTTGGTCACACCTTATTAAATCCAACAAGGCTGCCAAACAGACGACCGGAGTTCGAGTCACCTCAGGAGATTTCCAGCCGTTTCATTGGCGTCACCAGGTGTTTTTTAAGGTGAGCTGCGGAGGTTTCCAGTTGCTTCTGGGCGACCGAAAACTGACATTTTTTTTTCCAGGAAGTCGGACCATTTCCATCCGTGAGCTTGAAGACAAAAAACAGGTATTTTAAACCAATTCATGAAGCTTTCCAAACCTTAACCAAATGGTTTTTGTCCCTAAACCTAACCGGAGCGTACGCACAGCGCTGTGACAAATGGAAAGTTGTAACATAAAGTAAAGTTTTAACTTATCTGTGATTTCTCAATAATGTACCGGGTTAATATTCATTCTGCCGGTTAAATTGGTTTGAGATACGGAGACGCCATATTCAACCATCTTACAGAGTTTGCACTCATTACCTATAAATATTATATATTTCACTGCCTACGATGAAATATGTTAGCTTCAGAATGAGAGCCTGCTTTTGTGTGCCTTTGTGAAAAATCAGATACTCAGCATTTAAAACAATGACCAAATATTTCAAGTCGTAGTATAAATCCGCTGCTGCTCTCACAGCACAGAGAACAGTTAGCTCTGCAACAGCTGTAACACCTGAAAGATACAGTCAGGTGATGCAATATAACAGACAAAAGAAGATAAAGAAACTGCAGGATTGAAGACGTACGAGATGGACGGCACATATTTTATAAGATCGATGTATTTCCTGCAACTCCATTTTCTTATCCCACTCTCGGGTCTCCTCGCCAAGACTCTGGTGTCATCATTCCAGCTATGCTATGACATCACCGACTGTTTGATTCCTCCTGAAAGCAAAGATCTCAATGGCGGCCTCTGTAGACATAAACGTAACATGCTCTAATAATACATCAGCATCACGAGTTGTTGCCTTTACGGTACGCGAGTGGAATCTGGTCGGGAGGAGAATGCAAAATTGAAACCACTAAAAATCAGGAAATCGTGATAAGCGAGCACATCTGCTGTGAGTTCATGCTTCCCGTGGAATCGAATGAGTAAATAAGCGTGTTTCGCTTTGTGTTTGTGTGGGCGGGCGTGTGTGTACCTTTGTGTGAGAGGAAGCATGTGTGTACGCTCTCAGTGTTTTGTCTGTGGTTTAAGTGCCCAGACTGTTCCCTCATTCTGTCTGCGTGGACGCTCGTGTGTGCGAGTGTGTGTCTGTGCGTGTGTGATCGTAATACCTCAGAGAGCGCTCGACCGGCTGTCTGTGTACGAGCTGAATAATGCATCAGGAGATTCCCTTCCTCTCTGCCTCTTATCTCATTTCTTCCCCCCCCCCCGTCCCCGTCCCCTTCGCTCATCTTAACCTCCAATCTCTCGATCACTGGCTTGTTTTTCTTATATTCACCTTAGTTGCACGACCTTTGTTCTGCGTCTCATCCTCCGCCATCAATCTACATCACCGTCCCTCAACCACCACCACCACCACCTCCTCCTCCTCCTCCCCCTCCACTATGCTCCCCTCCCCTCCCTCCATCACTCAGCCCCTCCCAAGCCTACTCATGCGTAAGGTAGTGGGGTGAAAATGCTATGCTCTCAGTGCAGCCTCTGCACGCAATAGTGCTGGGATCGTGTGAGAAGGCCGGCAGACATGATGCAGCCCCGCATGGCTGTGGCATGGAGCCACGGAAGAGAGGAACGGCGTGGAAAAAAAAAAAACATCCCCACAGTCCCTGTTAGCTGCGACCAGGGGTCTCGGCTCAGCTGAAACCATGGCAACGTTTCACACTGATGAGGGGTTTTTTTCACCGCCACCGCCGCGGTCAATCAGGCGGGTCAAGGTGAAATGGCTGCCACTCACGCAATGCCACTCTTAAAAGGGGGGGGAAGGGAAGGGGGGGGGGGAGGAGCAGTGACAGAATGCAGCGAGGAAAAACAAACAAAGCTGAGCGACCTTCCTTTCATTTGGGATTGAAATCCGCCGCTCAGAAAATCCCCGAGCATATTTCATTTACACACGTTGTTTTAAAGAGGTGATTAGAGCGAAGAGGAAGAGGAGGAGGAGGAGGAGCGGGTCTCAAATCGAACCCATCGCTCATTCTCCTTTTGATTTTCAGGGCCCGGTCCTCAAAGGCCATCCAGCCTCGCTCCCCCCTTTCCCTCCCTTGGGTCCCCCCGCGGCCGCGCTCTCCACACCTCTGCCGTTTGCTGGTCTCATGTCAGGGGCGGGTCACGATGGAGTCCTCGCCCTCTGATGTATGTTCCTCCGAGGTGGCGGGCCGTGTGGGCCGAGCCGCTGAGCCAGCGAAGGCCTCTCCATTACAGGCGGGTTAACGTCTTGTGTCAAGCTTTCGGCCGGCGCGGCTGCAGTTGTGATAACAACGTAATGACTTTCTACCTCTGATTACCAAAGAGTCCCAAATATGCAGGATCAAAGTAAATAAAACAGAGTAGCACCTTTGGCTGGAATAATAAACTCCCTCAGAAGTGGTGCATGCTGGGAGGATTACTCATATTTTCTCATCTAATTGGGACAATACATCATTTACATTTCACATGGTGGACCGGGGCCAAACGGAGAGGCCCGGGTTGCTCAACATGCGGCAAGTTAAAGCTCAGCGGAGCCAAGGAAAATGAATCCAATACATAAAATATATACAGAGTGCGCTCAATTATTTCAACTAAAACATGAGCATTTTATCCTTAATGGATGTAATTGTACTTGTAGTTCCCATCTTGGGTAATATAAGACGGGAAATCAGTCGAGATCCATCGCGGTTTCTTCTTTAAATAGACAACTGAATGAGGAGTGTGTGTGTCGTTCTGTTTGAATATAGGGTCTAGATCTGAGTGTGGGTGTGTGTGTGTGTGTGTGTGTTCATTTCAGAGGCTGCAGGTGTCTGTGTGTGTGTGGTCCCCACAGCGGAGGTGCAGGCGGTATGAGGGGGCTTTGAGTGCGGAGGCCCTCTCGGAGAACCGTCACTCGCAGGGTTAATATCTGTTTCCCATCTTTTCCAAGTGGCTCTTGAGGAACTGTGGGTTCTCCCCCGCCCCCCATTTCATTTTCAAAAAAAAGGGCGAAAAGAGGAAGAAAAAAAAAAAGCCCTCTCTTATGAAATTACGAGTATTTGAAAAGATCTAATGTGGTCTTAATTGTCTCGCTGCTTTTGACAATGGGTGCGGAGGGAAGCCATTGGGGTTGTAGAGGGTTTTCTCAAGTATGTTTCAAATTACAATGGGGGGGGGGTTCTACAGAAAAACGGGCTCGGCTGTGTTGTGTGGCTTTGTTGTCTTGAACAGGATGAGGAGGTGCAAGACGAGGCAAAAAAGGAAAAAGCCTTGAATGTGTCACTCTGCGGCAAAATACTCTGCCAAAGTGTGAAGGATTAATGCGTATTTTCTCGCAGGGCCAGCTTGGAAACATCTGAGGTTGTACACACATGAAAACTGAGTATTTGTAGTTTTTTTAAAAAGGCCCAAAATGACCTGTGGAATGACACCTCGCGAGGACCTCGAGTCAACATCAGGGCTGGAAAACAAAACTGAGTTTAAGTCCCTTAATGCTACATGAGAGAATCTCTGGAGAGTCTCACAGGCTGAAGGGAAAACTGCTCTGTAGTCGGGTGGTAAGGTGAAGAAAACCTCTGTATCTTCAGCAAGATGGCCATTGGATTGAGTAATAACATCCAGATCGGGTGTAAAGTCAACAATCAGAGAAATTTGATAAAAAGGATATAAAACATGTACCAAAAGTATGTTTTTAAATACAAAAGAGCTGCTGAGTGTTTGAAACAAAGAGGCTGGAATGCACAAAATACTGACTGAGGACTGTGCTAATGTTTATAGAATCAAGTATCAAGAACATGTGCGATGAAAATAACAAAAATGTGTGTAACGCTGATGCACTGAGTCACGATGCGGACGTTACCGTGATGTGTGGTGTCGACGGGGAAGGACAGTTTGGAGGATTTGATGCAATATGGAGTTATTAGCTTAAGCTGTCGCTAAATCGGAATAAAACAAATCCACATGAGCCCGTGTGAGAGATCTGATGGGTTTGTGATTTAGCTTTTAAAAGACAGACAATCCTGCAGTCTACTGGTGTCCAGTGATGCTGACCGGTGTCGCCTTAAAGGGATATTCCGGTGTAAGTTTAATCCATGGTCTAACACACCATGAAACTGTGTTAGACTCCCTTTCGAGAGATCAAGTTAGCAGACCGCTAATTTACTGAGTTTTATCATCCTCAGAAACGACCGCACGACAACAATACACTGCAGTAAATGGATCCAAATATAAACCGCCACCAAAAAGCCACAAATAATGCTCAGAACAGCACCAAACTTCAGCAACAGTACAAATAGGGTCTCAGCACATAGTCCTGGGGCATCTAACCTCCGCTAGCTTAGCTGGATTTCTATTGTGAAGCTAAAAACAGACTTCAACTCTCCTCCATCAGCTTCGGGTCGGGGAAGTCCCGACGCGACTGATTACCGAGTGCGATTAGAAATGCTCAATTCCGTTCTTTTCTCCTGTCCGCTCTCGATAATAACTGTTATAAACTGGCAGGTAAGACACATATGAACTTTGATTGCTTTTCCATGGAGTCATAATCATACATTTTCATCCATGAGCCGCGGAACTCTACTGCACTCGGTAATCGACTCGTCGGGACTTCCCGTCAACAGGAAGCTGCTGCAGAAGAGTGGTAAATTTAGTCAGCTTTTCAGTAGAAATCCAGCTAAGCTAGCGGAGTTTAGATGCCCCTGGACTATGTGCTGAGACCCTATTTGTACTGTTGCTGAAGTTTGGTGCTGTTCTGAGCATTATTTGTGGCTTTTTGGTGGCGGTTTATATTTGGATCCATTTACTGCAGTGTATTGTTGTCGTGCGGTCGTTTCTGAGGTTGATAAAACTCCGTAAATTAGCGGTCTGCTAACGTGATCTCTCGAGAGGGAGTCTAACACAGTTTCACGGTGTGTTAGACCATGGATTAAACTTACACCGGAATATCCCTTTAAAGGAACCCTACGTCCATTTGGTTTACGTGTCCGTAAGAGTAGAGTTGTGAAGAGATAAACCCACCCAGGGATAAAGGTTTGAAGGGAAAAATAAAAAACGAGACTGTGATTAAAGAAGCAATTGTCTGAAAAAATGGATTCTTTCAACATCTGAAGTCTTCTAAATCCGGTAGCAGGGCTGTGTCGTAGAAATGCAGTTAACTATAATGCTGTTTTGGTGTGTGAAATATGTTCGATTGGTCAACATTAGCAAAAATGAAAACCAAAAATGAACCGAAATTAGCATCTGAATTGATATATGAGTCTTTATTTCCGAGAAAACATGGGGAAAAAAACCTTCTCTTAAAAGATCCCTCACATGTCGATCTCTCGCACCTCAAACACGAACAAGTGATTTCTCTCCGGCTTTGGCTCGCGGAACCCACAGAAACCGAGACCGAGGCGATCCCTAAAAAACTGACTGAACCGCTCGGAGTATGTACGGCCACCCCTGCTGCCAGGTCGCTCCTTTGCCAGCTGCTGTAGCCTAATTAGCCATTTCAAGAATCACCACGCCAGAAAAGATGTGTTTCCCCCCTGTATGTGAATTCCTCGGCAGTCATTCGCCTCGACAGAGTTTCCCACCCCTCTCTCCGCGGCTACAAATCTGCATATGGCGCACATCTGGGCCTTCATTCAGGAACATTCATGGTACTGAGGTGGTTATCTGATGAGAAGGAAATCTGGCAGGCCTTTTTCCTTTACCGTGTGACCGAGTCGATGTTGACAGAGAGGTGGTTTGAGAACCAAATCTGTGTCGGACCCCACAGAGCTCAAATCGAGTCAGTATACACACACGCACACACAAGTATTTTTGTGTTATTTTCCAGCGTGAAAGGCCTTTGTTGCATCCTGTAGCACGAACTGTAACAAAAGGAGGCGTTTATACCACCGTTTGATTATTTTAAAAGTCAAAAGAACGGCCTCTCGGACGACACGGGAATCACGGCTTACAAAAATAAAAGAGACAGATGCACACATACACACGCCAACGCAAACAAAAAATCATCTCTAATTGGATTAGAGCGGCTCTTTGGGCTGATTCACTGACCACGGAGGCCTCGTCCTCTGATAAGTAGGGATCTAACCAGCGCTGGTTGTCTGTGTACTGACCTCCACAGTCGCTGAGTGTCCGCTGACACCTGACACGGCCGGCTTACTCTCCCCGCTGGAGCCTAATGTCTGCTGATGGCGGAGACCACCATCCCCTCTTTAGTTTGGGTGCAGTGGGCCGCGTACACATAGGCCAAGCAAGTCTGTCACCCTCCATCCACCCACCTCTCATTAGGGACGAGACAACCTGTTTCTGCGCAAATGACTCTTGCTGTATTCAATGCGGGTGGTGGCACAGGGGTTTCCCACTCACTGGATGATAGATAATAATTAGGCCCCGGGCTGCGCTGCAATACCCCCAGAGTCTGGTTCGGGGTTGGATTTATACAAGCATTTAACATTATGTGGCTTTTAGAACAATTTAGAAAAATTATACCCCACTGTTAGTGGTCTTAAGTTGTGGTTTTCCCCATTACGTAGAGCATGTGCACAGCGAGAGCGCGTAGCAGCACGAAACCTGCATGATATTAATAGTATGCACGGCAGCAAATTTGGCAGGGAGGCGGCCGAGAGACCCCACCAACAGCGCTGTGCACTTTTCCCAGGCTTTATACAACACACAGCCTACAGCCTGACTGATTTATCGCTAACAGGTTTTTCGGAGTGGGTTAGCTTGAAGGTATGAAATGATTTAATTGTTCTCGTGCCTTTTTTTTTTTTTTTTGGAGGCTCAAGTGGAAGGGATGGTATTTTATTTGAGTAAATTGAACAACTCAGGCTCCATTAGTTGACTGGAAAGAGAAGAGCTGTACGAGAATGATTGAACACGTTTCATTCATGCGGTGGTGGGGAAACGGTTCATAAATCATCTTTCAGTGAAAACATCCAAAGAAAACTTGTCGTATAAATAGTTAAACCTCAGAAAATCTGAACTGAATAGTGAGGAAAAGTCAAAAAGTTGATTGTTTTACAAATATGAGAAGCTTCTTGCAGGTTACTAAAAATCTGGACTAAAGTAAAAGTACTTTACTCATAAAAAAATTAAATCTATCTTTAGAAAACCCTCAGTAAAAGTACAGTGTACCTGGTTACTCAAAGTACAAGTTAACAAGATAAGTTAATGTCATTATCTTCAAAGATTAAAGGTGTAATTTGTCAAATATGGCCAGAATTCAAAGGTAGCTCCAAGACCGCATATCACCAGAGTAAGAACAGCTCTCTGCTACCTATTCTTGACTGTAGCTAGTAGCTACGGTTACTTAGTTAGCTCGTGGCTAAGTTAGCCGTGGAACCAGTCGCACTAGAGTTTGCCTGGATCAACGGGGCAATTTCACATCTTACTTTGTACGCTGAGGATTCATTTTTTGGTCATTGTTGAAAGAAAAACTAAGGCTATTTTGGTGAGTTTTATCTTGTTTATGTCAAATCTGGATCAGTGTGTTTTACAATGAGTTGGCGAGGTAACGATAGAAAGAGACGAGGCTCGGTGGTTGGAATATTAACTTCAGTAGATAACAACGTGGATGTCTTCGAGTTAAAGTCACCACTGTTCCCTCACGTTCTGCTTTAAATGTTTGTTAATTTTATGAACATTTTAATCTGATATTGTGATCTTTGGACTATCTTACACACTATGATCATTTTGATACATTTTGATCTATGTATGTGCAGCTAACATACTTCACTGTTGTCTTTTTTTAGATTTTGGTCAAAGAAAGCGTGGCCAGATGTGCTGAGCTGCATCTTGTTCTGGTTTTCAGTCCGACGCATCGTGGTCAGAGGACAGTTGGTGCCTCTTTTTTGCACACTCGTCCATCGAACACCCAACTCGACCCTGCATTTAGAGAAAACTAGTTGCAACAGAGAAGTCGAAGTAGAATACTGTCTTGAGTGAATAGTGCAGTTGTAAAAGGAAAATGAAAAATACTCTTGCATTAAAATAAACTACTCGTTTAGTCGTGTGTGTCACTCCGGGCCTTTGGATCACAGATAATTTTACTGAACATTTCTTACATTATTATAAATGCGACTTTGCCACTTTGTGATAGACGGAGAAGGTGTCAAAACACCCATGAAGTGTCTCAGTTAAAGTGTCGAGGCACCACAAACCCGGCTTAATTGCTCCTTGGTCTATATTTTACACATTTCATGAGCCCGTCTGCAGCGATAAACACCATTCTGCCAAAAGATATTCTCTCATTTGGTGTTTTGATGATGGTGGTGGAGATAATATGTTGCTCCAACGTCTCCCACAGGGGTTCAACTGATGATATCTGGTGACTGAAAAGGCCGCAGCAGATGATTCACATCGTTTTCATACTCATCAGATCAGTCAGCGGCTCCTCGGGGCCTTACAGTAAGTAGACGAATCTGCATCTGCGTCATGTCTCCACTCTCAGTTATTCAGGTTTTTAAACCATTTTAGTGGCACAGCCTGAGATGATTGCGTCAGTCGATCCATCACGTCAGTCCTGACTGAAATTTCTCAGCGACCATTTGTTGGATTGCCGTGAAATCTTGTCCAGACATTCACGGGCAAAACCTGATGACTTTGGTGATCCTCTAACTTTTCCTGCCGTGCCACCGCGAAGTTGACATTTGTGGTTTTGAGTGAAACATGTCAACAAATATCGAATGTTCACATTCCCCCCGCAGGATGATCTGTCGCAACTTAAGCAGTCTGACTCACCGGATGAGGACTGCTGTTGTTAGCCTGCCACCAGCCGACTTTTTTCCTCTGAATATGGAGTGTAAATATCTTAAACCTGTGTTTGCCACAGAGCTTTTTTTCCTGCCGTGATCCAAAATCCCAACAGGCTTTTTGTCGAGGGAAACAGGCCGATGCTAACTTTTTGTTAGCCAACAAAAAATACATCACCTTGATGCACCAGACCTTTCTCCAGCACTGGCACGGCACTCTGGAGACCTGGACTATGCAAGACTGTAATTTTGGTGATCCTCTGACTTTTCATCCTGACATCCTCATCAGCCTGTGCTTGCTAACATGACAAGCTAAGATGGTTAACAAGGTAAACAATATACCTGCTTTGTGCCTAAGCAACCACATCTACCAGAGATTTAGACCACCTGGGACTGTCTGCTCGTGAATGCACTCGTCAACAAACACAGGCGCACACCACTATAAAAGTATGAAGCATAACATACACACACATTGGCTAGAACGCACGTCTTACACACAAAATGACTAAATTGCGCCGCGCTGAGTTGGAATTGGCTTTTGGATCTATATTTTATGATGCTTAATGGTTCGAAGTCATGACTGGAAATATGAAAAACAAAATAGGAAATGAATGTTGTGGAGCGCAAACGCTAACCAGCAGTAATGTTTGTCAGCTGCCTGGTGTTTTTGCCTCACAAGTTGGTACAAATACAAAATTCATCAAAAGGTAATCAAGTGCAACAAGTAGATGGTATAAAAGCGATCAAAAGTAAATCGATTGCAGCTTTTTCGCAGCTGCGTATGGAGGCGCAGCGGGCCACAATCGGGGGGGAAAAAGGACGCTGTCAGTCGGATCAGTGGGAACAAACAGCCAATGAATCAAAACTTCACAGAGGGGATAGTCGGCCCTGCCACATGTCAACAGATCGACATCAAATGTTAACAATATTTTGCTGTTAGAAAAGGAAATTTATCTTTTTTTTCCCCCACTCTTTTTTTCTTCGCACGTAGCCTACCAGCAAAATGTTAAATGTGATCAATCTCTGTTTTTCTGCACATGCTCATCTGACAGTCCCATCCAATTATGGTTAGAAGAAGCGGAGGGGGGGGGGTGATGCGCTTTACGATGGGTGGAGAAGCTTTCTCTATTCCCCTCCTTCACTTTTTTCGACAGATGCCATAATTCATAATGCAAGTGGAAGATTGGTGCGCGTTAAATACCGAGCGTAGCCTGCGTGCGCTCTTCCCCCCCCCCCTTTCGGCTTAGCTGGTGGTCCGTCTGAATTATGGTTAGGGAAATGTTTTGTGCATGTGTGTGTTTTTAAGTTTTAAAAGGACAGAAAGAACCACTCTCGACAAAGCTATTCTAAAAGCATCCATTATGTCCTGCCTCATGTGCTGTCTATGAACACCACATGTTGCTGGTCAACGGCGAAGGGAAAATACGACTTTCTAAATCACTTGTGGCAAGTTTACAGTACACTTCCCTCGCTGCGTGTCTGTCCTGCTCTCCCTGTGTCTGCTCTTGCACAAACACGCACATAAACACACACACACGTACGCAGTGGCCGGCGAGAGACACCATCGTTCAAGTATTCAAGTAGATAAACTGAATGTAGAAGGCGGGGGGGGGGCGACATCTTTATTTCTGTACGATTGACATCATATATGCAGCCGACAGCTGTGAGTCACCGGCACGTTTCTATCAACATGAATTTAAAACACACGCCCTATAAATCTTTTTTTACATGGCATTCGAATACATTGTAAACCAAGACTGAAATATCTTACAGGATGGATTTGGTGATAATCTCTCTGTCTAGTCAGCAAATACCGTTCAAACCAATAAAAAAATTCAAAAAACAAGCATCTTCTATGTAGCCAAAGCCTAATTTTTCTTGTGTCTTTGTGCCACAGAGCTCCATTGTTGTCCAGAAATTATTACAAACACATGAATGAGCCACATGTAGCGCTAAGTGACATGTTCCCTTTATGATGGTGAACACGGGCTCTGTAGTTTGTCTGGAGTCACTGACGTGTTGTGTACCGAATCTGCAACTGGAAATTAGTCCCCAACAAGTTGACTGCTTAAAAAGGTCCAATTAGTGAGACTGTTGATTGCAAGGTCTCATTCCCAAACGTATTAAATACTTAGCATCTTTAAACGGTCTGAATTCCATGGCACAAGTGCATTTAGGGTGTGTCCAACTCCCTTTTACTAGTGAAATATTGGATTATCTGGGCGCAGAGTTAGGAATGACGAGGCAACAGTCAAACAACCCAACACGACGGATACGGAAAAAATGCAGAAATTCAAACCCGTTCCAAAAAGATGGACAAAAGTTTTGGAGTCAGTATGTGAACAAGACTTAAACAATATGAAATCATATTTATTTTTAAATGTGCTGCAATTTCAGACGACAAAAAACTTGGTCTGCAAAGGCCTTTACTCAAACTACAGTACCGCACAGTTTTAGGGAATCACTCAGGCTTTTACAAGTCAAAAAGCACTGAAAGTTGCACTAATGCATTGTCGGTTTTGGTCTCCTCGTATTCTTCATTGACAATAAGAAAAATATCCCCATCCCAAACCAATTTTACTTCCATATCAGTGCAGGAAGCCAGTATTTAGTCATGGGTGAGATGCACTAAAACAGAAGCTAATTAGGTCAGTAAACGTTAAAGAGCATCAGCATCTCATCCGTGAGTAGTCGCACATCCTTCTGCCCAGTGTTACGGTGTAGTTTGGTAGAAAGAAAAGAGTTCCTTCGTGAAACTGCTCAAAAAAAGGTCTGTGGATAGTCTTAAGTCAAGTGACACAAGCCAAGTGCCATCTAGTTCCGTCATATTCAAGAGAAGACAGACTTCTAAAGCCGATATCTCCCAAACTCTTCAACTCTAAAACAAGCTAGATGCATAAATAGGACTACAGGTAAGAGGAATAATATGTGTTATCTATTTTGGGATGAACTGTCCCTTTAAATACCCACATACCACGCCCACATCAGCCTTTATATGGAGTTGAGTTTCTGGCCACCTGGCGAATACAGGTCCTTTTTAGCTCTGTTTGTTCTCCATCAACTCCTGAAGGAAATGTCATTAGATTAAGTGATATCTTGTTTTTTCTGTGCTTGTTCCATTTGTGTTGCTTTCTGTTTAAACAAAGTAGGTGTACACACTTTTGTGTATTGCATTGTTCTAGTCCCTTCACTTAAATCAGCCTTTTAATGATGATAAAGACCTATATTGAGCAGAGTTATAGTATAGCTTCCTCCAGCCAAGAACTCAAGCTGGTTTCACTGTTCTTCCCAGAAAAAAAAAGACTCTCTCCTCCCCGCAGAATAATTCAAAAGTTTTGTGTTAAGCGTGTCTAACCTCAAAATGGGAGCCAGCCCTGCTCATTAAAGCAAAGAATAAAAGTTCAGTAAAACCTGATAATTGTTTGGTTCAGTTTTCCTGCTAAATAATGTTTTGAATCAGTCATATCGAGCAGAAAACGTCCTCAAGAATCCGTTTGATTGGTTCCTGTTGAGAGAGGCAAAGTCCACCGCTGCCACAGACCAATATGAGACGTAAATCTGCGTCGCCATGTGTTGAAACATCCCATCGGGAGAAGTGACCCCCAAAAAGCCAAGCATCTTTGGATCTGGAACAACACTGGGTTACATCAAAACTTGCGCTCCCACCATAGGCGATTCTGTCTGTTTCTGATGGTTTCCTGCCCATTGTCTTACAGGCGGGCAGAAACACCAACATGCCCACTGAGTGTAAACCATTCATTCATACTGCAAGGGAAAAACAACCTCAGTGCCATGAGGTTACAGCAACAAACTAAAAAAGCAATGGAACCCACAAAATATAGTATATGTAATGCAGTTGAGATGGGGAATCTAGCCCCAAACCTCCTGCTGCAGTGATCATGCAATGAAATGGAGGGTTAAGTTGATAAAGACTCTACTTTCACTTTGGTAATTTGGCTTTTTGATGTGGCTTTAAGTGGTTAAGATGGAGCGTTATGTGCATAAATGTAATAACACTAATATTTAAGGTGTAACGTGGCCAAGAAAGTCAAATCAAACAGATGATTTCTTCAACAGCATTTCATTTGATGTCTATTAATCAAACCACAGGCATGTTTCCCACAAATCATAATACCATTTCTGTTTGGATAACATTTATGTGATCTTACCATCTTATTATGAGGTGGAGGAGATTGTGGACCATCGTTCTCTTTCAATTTACCGTCAATTTTACCGGCCATCTAGACATTTGATAGATGCTTTGATTATGACAAAACTAGTTATTTTAAAGGGGTTTTATGTCACAATTATTTGTAGCAGTACATATATTAACATATATATATATATATATATTTTATTTTATTTAAATGGCTGTGTTAGAGGATTGGAAACTGACGTGAAAAATTAGACCTTCCACATCTTAATTGCCTATACAAGCAATTAGTTGGACAATTAGTTTAAGCAATTAAAATTGTTAAATGCTGCTGGACTGTGGATTTTAAAGGACCCTGGTAAGAATGTCTGCAACAGTCCAATGGAAGTGACATTATGCATAATCTTGTGTATCTCGGTGACTCTCCACTCCGCTAACAGAGAGCAACAGTAGCTAACGTTAATTTCAAAAATGGATTCCGCTAACATAAACTAATCTTTACTAAAACCTTGAGTAGTTTTTACGTGTTTGCAACTTAATCTAAAGAAATGTAAAGTTTAAATGTGAAGAAACATACAGGTTCAGCATATCACTTGTTTGCAGACAGGCACACTGCCAAGTTGCAAACGTGCAGTTACTACAATAACTCGCAGATGAAGTGCACCAGCCTCAAGGTTTTTAGGGATCGCACAGGCAGTCCTTTTGTTTACTGGTTATCTTCCACCACTGATTACATTCATTTACAATTTAACGACATGTCTAGGAGGTATTTTCCGGGAGACTCCAGCAAATAATTCAAATAAGGAGTTTAAAATCTCTGTAATTACAGTTTTATTGAGCCCAGAAACTGGAGTCACGTCTAACAAATGATAAACATCTGAGACGCTTATTATGACATATTTAAAACTATGATAGCAAATTGATCCGATTATGAAAGAAAAACTAAGCAGATTTCATTAAAGTTATGGATGGAGGCTAAATGTGGTCATACTGGGGAACAATGCATTCTTCCACTGAACGTGAACTGGAAAATAAAACAGTGACGAAGGGAAAATGTGGAAGAGAGGCTATTGATAAAAGAGAGAGGACTGAATAATGTAAGTGGCAGATGAATTGAAAACAATATCCCGTCCACTGGGCTCACCAAATTCAGTTACGGATTTCAGCTTTAACCTATTGGATCCCTGGAGCTGTTTTGAAGGGAGTGAGCAGGAAAGCAAACAGTATTAATCCTCAAAAAGTTCAAAATATCTTCCTGTCATAACAAAGGATCGAGCCCTTGTTCTGCACAAAGTCTGCAAAATGATATTAAGTGCAGATGTGAAGGAAGATGGAGGAATAAACACTAGGCCCTGTCTTTTCTAAATGTTTAAAAATGAGCCCTAATGCAGAAGGGCTGCGGGTATTTGCCCAGCTGTTGGATAAATAAGCAGAGAGATTCAAAGGCCGGATAACCTCCGCCAGTGCCCATCAAACCAAACAGATGAGAGGCTAAAGTAATCGGCTCCATTCTCAAATGGGACAACACTGACTCCAATTAGCCTCCAGTCCCAGATCCACAGTGGGAAGAGGGTGGAGATGTGAAGAAGAAGAAGAAATGCCTCGAGCTTCCTGACATTTTATTGAATGCATTCAAAAGATAAATGACAGAATAAAGTTTTTATTTCCTTTAGAAGTGCTAACATTAATTCCCTTTTCAACGTTTTCTTGCCCCGTCTTTCAAGGCTAAACCGCAGCAGTCAATCAAATAGAATCAGCTGTTTTCTTTTTACAAACACTGATGTCCAGGCCTTCGAAATGTTCTTTTCAGTGCTGTCCTGGAACTTTCCCAAAAAGCTATTTTAACCACCCTGAAGCGTGCGTGTGTTTACAATTATTATCATCTATAGTTGTTAGTTAAAAGTATTTGAAGTACTTTTACCATCAAACTTTACTCAGCTAAAACTGTAAACTGTTTTCACATTAGCTGTAAACTACTTGCTCCATTAGCTCTATAAGTTCTGTTAGCTGTATGCTAATTACTCCATTAGCTCTGTTAGTTCTGTTAGCTGTAAACTATTTGCTCCATTAGCTCTGTTAGTTCTGTTAGCTGTAAACTATTTGCTCCATTGGCTGCGTTAGTTCCGTTAGCTGTATGCTAGTTCCTCCATTAGCTCTATTAGTGCCATTAGCTGTATGCTAGTTCCTCCATTAGCTCTGTTAGTTCCGTTAGCTGTAAACTACTTGCTTCATTAGCTCTATTTGTTCCATTAGCTGTATGCTAGTTACTCCATTAGCTCTATTAGTGCCATTAGCTGTAAGCTAGTTCCTCCATTAGCTCTGTTAGTTCCGTTAGCTGTAAACTATTTGCTTCATTAGCTCTATTAGTTCCATTAGCTGTATGCTAGTTACTCCCTTAGCTCTATTAGTTCCATTTGCTGTATGCTAGTTACTCCATTAGCTCTGTTAGTTCAGTTAGCTGTAAATTATTTCTCCATTAGTTCTATTAGCTTTAAACTATTTGCTCCATTAGCTCTGTTGGTTCTGTTAGCTTTAGACTATTTGCTCTTTTAGGTCTATTAGATCTATTAGCTGCAAAGTATTAGCTCTGTTAGCTCCGTTAGCCAAACACACGGCAGGAATCTCTCTGGAAACAGTCGTCTAGTGTCCCTCCTGATTTTACTACATCCCTTCAAATTCATAGTAGTCAGGCCTTGGTTCAGTTTATGATGCTCAACGATAGTTACACATAATCATACACCCCATGTGAATGTCTCTTCTGCACCAAGGAAAATCTCTGTTCATCCCAATAAAATATTCTATCATCCCTGGGCAGACGGTACTCTGTTAGTCTCCAGCCCTGCTATTCTACTTGTGGCTCTATGGAGCATTCTGCCCCATGATAACACATCCACTCATCTCGGCCGGCTGTTGGTTAGCAGATGAGCGACTGCTCCCTCACTCACATTCGGAGCGAAACCAAAAAAAAACAAGTCTTTGATGTGCAGAAATAATTGGCAGCAGGATCCCTCTGGAAGTATACGGGACATCTTTCAAGAGCTTCGAGAAATGTTTTCACTACCGTTGAGCTCACTGGCGCTCGCTCCGCTGCTGGATCGGAGGGGATGGAGTGCATGGAGCGGTAATTAAAGCGAGGTGGAAGAAGTGAGCTGACATTCATCAGGACCGAGGGGGGAAAGCTGATGCTGAGCTCTCCGCGCCAAACTGGAGGCCTAATTCTTCATCTCCAGTTGTTTTCTTGGCCTTTCCTCCCTCTGAAGTTTGTTTTGTCATGGGTTTTTTTTTTTAGCCCAATCTCATACTTCCACATTTAATCCTCACTATTGATTGTACAAATACAATTTTCAAAGTTATTATGTAATTAAATGTATGTTTTGCTGCTGGAAGCTTGAAAGGGCCTGCTGTGTCTGAAGACATTGCTTGCCCCTGATGTAATCATTTCCCTTGGATATTTAAAACAAACACATTAGGTCTGAAAGAATTCAAAACTTGTCTCCGACGATAATGCCGGGCTTTTTGATTGGCGTGAGGCGTGGAATGCCACTTTTCGGTGGAAAACCCAATGGCCGCCTTTAACAGCCTGCGTTTCCAAGCTCCCATGCAGTGTAAATTATAGGATAATAGGGTGCAGGCGATCGCAGACTCTGTTTATTCAATCCATTTCTTCACACAAGTTCCCATTGCCTTTTTCCCTCTCTCTGCCGTGTGTGTGGTGGTCCTCTGATCCTGCTGACCCTCGCCATGTGTTTTCACTTTCGGCTCTGATCTCAGCTCTGCGACCAGCAGGGAACCAAATACAAATTGAACAGTAACCATTCACAGGCCGCTCTTTTTCATACCGCCGCTAAACCCGCTTTGTCTTCCCCCAGGAGGAGCTTGGGGGGGGGGGGA
Organism: Sparus aurata; assembly: GCF_900880675.1. NCBI lineage: Eukaryota > Metazoa > Chordata > Actinopteri > Spariformes > Sparidae > Sparus > Sparus aurata. The sequence goes on along the minus strand of NC_044198.1, from coordinate 23,280,562 downwards.
ATGCGTGTCCCCGCTTTTGTCACGGGTCTTCGGTCCGTTCCCCAATGCATCCCATCGGGTCTTGTCATGGACATCCCATAACAATGCGGTTTATTGGAGCTCATAGCGAATTCGACATCTTTTTAAATCTGCATAACATTATTCCCTCAAAAGAACCACCTGGCCACGAAGCGTAAGCAAAAAATAAGGAGCTTTTAATGTGCTCATAGCCGCTAGAACGACGAGCCGAGGCCGCGAGAAAAAAGCACTGCAGAGAGGAACAAATCGCCAGTGTTTGGGTGGTGTGCTTTTTATTATTTCAGTAAAGGTGAAGTTTTCATTAGTCCCATAAGCCCCCCCGCCCCTTTTGAAAGCGAGCCCGTTTTTCTGTGAAACACGCTGGACAGCAGCCGCTCGCAAGTGGCAGGGTATGTTTGTTCAGCTTTTATAGGGAGATGTGGTTTGAAGAAGTTAAAAAGAACCCTTTTGTTGTTCTTGGGGTTCATATTTTCTCTGGAGTTGCTCCATGCGCGGTGTTTGTTCCCCCGGCTCGAAACGAAAAAAAAAGAAAAGAAAAGGGTAAAAAAAAAAACCTGAACGCAATAACTCACCTAAAAGTGAAGACAAACTCTCAGAAGACTCCACGGATAATCTCTCAGATAAGATATAAATCAAGCGGGGGTGAAAACAGTGAGCTGCAGGCTTTTTTATTGGAGGGTGGCTGCCAGAATTCGTGTTTAGTCGGTTCAGACTTCACGCTTTAAGTACCTGGCGAGGACTTGGCGAACAATTTGGGCGACCTATCATAATGTAATCCGCCCGGACTTATGCCAAAAGCCGTGATGTTTGATCGAATGATACGGTGCTGATAGCATCTACAGGCTAGCGCTATTAACATCAGTCACAACAGTTCATGCAGATAGGCTGCAAGTGCATTAAAGTTTAAACATCCATACACGCGGGGTTTGTTCCAATAATCTTCTCCTCACCAGGATTCTCCCTCGGAGCCTCTTTATTAGAGTTAAAACACATTCATCACCTGTTTCACATTAAAGTTTCACGCATGCAGCCCCAGCCCCTTGTATCTTGTAAACTCTGCTTCGTTTACTTAGCCTGGCTTTCATTGCGGCCATTCTGCACGGTTTACCTTTGTTTAGTTTATTAACCCAGGGGGTTACTTAACCTAAACATCACAGCCCAACGCTCCGGCTTTGGGTTTCAACGTTTTTAACAGAAGTCTTTTTCATTTTTTAGCAGTGTTGAAAGTGACAGAGGGGTGAAGGATGACGGACTTGATGATCCAAACCCGATGAATGGCGAAGGTTGTCAAGTGGGAATGTGATTGGTCGATGAAATAATGAAAGCTTAAAAATGCTCCTTTTATTTCCAGATCTGGAAAACATATTTTATTTTTACAACCCATTTGATTTGACAATTTAAAAAAAGGGCCCAATTTGTAAGATCGGCGTCTTTTTTGGGATGGAGGTTGACCCGACCCACAATCCTGTAAGTATTTGACGAGTCGGGAATGAGACTCCAAAAAACAACTTTCTTACAATTTGGACCCTTAAATGTCTTCTGATTAAACTCTGCTTAAATTAAAGAATTAAGGCCCAATTCTCTCCTTTAACTCGGACATTGATCCTTGTGTCAACACCGACAAAACTCTAAAAATACATCTCCCATCGGGGCTCCCAGGCTGCATCACTTTCAACCGCACATGTCTGAGGCTCTCGGAGGACGTTTCTTAAACAAATAAAGGCTCAGAGCTGCATTAGCGAGACGCAATGCAGCCCCTGAAAAACCTGTGCGTGCACTGAAGGTCGAGTGAGACCGTCCTCATTTGCTAAACCCAAAAATATCCCCGGTTTAAGGGACCGGCTCCTCGGCTGATGCCTGGCGCTCGGTTCCCATGCTCCAGCATTGTGTCTCTTCCAGCTGCAGCCGGGGGAAAATGGGGGGGGGGGAAGGCGCACTCATGGGTGGTCCGCCCCACATGGTCCCACACTCTTGCGGTTTGCGCCCTACATCTGATAGCAGTGGCTCTCAGCTGGGGCGCTCGCATTCTCTGTGCCATTTTAACTGCAACAATCTCGGGCTCCAAGGAGGAGGCTGGAACTGTTTACCGAGCAATATCTTCATCAGAGCGACACGCTGCACAGCTGGCTCTCGCTGCACACCGACACTGACTTCACTCCACCGAAAGGATGTTATAAAAGTCTTCTACGAGTTCGTGAAGGACCATTAATCAAACGGATAATGGTTCTTCGCGATTAGAACTTTTATCTTTTTTTGCCCACTCACGCCTGCATGCTGCCTTTCCCAATAATACTTCTAGTAATCGACACTTTTATCTACTTTTGTCAGCGCTCAGTGGAGTGAGCATTAACTACTTGTGCCGCGCCGTAACCATTACTCTGCGCGCATTTTGGCTTAAAGAGACTCTCACGCGCCCTTGCTATGGGGGTAATATCGATCATTTCTCAGCCAGAAGGTTTTGCAATGTTCACGCGAATCGCGCTGAAAGATTTTCGGGTCCCCGGAAAAAGAACAAAAAAAAACCAAAACGCCGCACACGCAGTCGAGTTAATAAGTGAGGGGGGCTGTTAGATCATTTAGGTTGAAGTGGATTTATCCTCAAGCCCACAAATACCACATTTTATTGACTTTCATGCGCTCGCCAATCTGATCTGAAGTACAGGAGCACAATTAGCTTCATGGTAACATTTTATGGAAATAATCGATATGGAGCCGAGCGGAGATTTTTCGGTCGGGGGGCTTCAAGTGTGGTCTTCTGCACACTACAGTTCTCATGAGCAGGGAGAGCCAACATGTTGCAATCATCTTTTAACCCGACCGCACACATGTGAAGATGGATATTGCTAATTTTTTTCCCCCGCCCCCGTTTCCATTATAGGAAATGGGACTTATGAGGGTGGTAAGTCGGTGCAAAGGTGACGTTCTCGTTTCAGCACTCTGCTCTGTTGTTGCAGGTCTTCATAACGTTTTTATGAACTTGAACATACAGTTCTGCTGCGGTCGTTTGTCGTGCAGTGTTGGTGCTGATTTTATAAAGGTCAGTTTGACTATTTGTGCTGCTTCTGTCGCTCCTAAAGTCAAGTCATCGCCAGGTATAAAAGCCTTGCTGATGAATCTGTCGCGTTGCGGGTTAAATACAGGTCAAATTCACCATCAAAGAAGGTGCCTAAACACCCAGACAGACTTTCTCTCGTGGGACTGAAAATGATCTATAGCCGTGGCGCAGAGAGCGATGCTCGGTGAGTGCAAACCATTTTTGAGAAACTCCAGACGCAACTCGATTATGGCCAAGTGTTTCTCTGCGTAAATCAGACGGCTGGTTGTAAATTCTTCCACTTCAGAAGCTGTTGTTTTGTGTCGGGCGAAATGTGATGTCATTCACTCTGCAGCGCGACAAATAATGTAGGAGGAAGATGTTTCCGCGCCTGTTGATGATCAACTGTGAAGTTTTTCAGGGCATCTGATGTGTTTCAGAGGGTAATTTAGCGGGATTAGCTCGTCTAGTTTTTGTCGGTGAACGCAATCGTGTATCGTCAGGACACTGAGCATCGGTTTCCACACTGGTGGAATGTAACCAAGCACATTTCCTTAAGTAGAAATTTGTGGTACTCGAGGCGGTTGTGTTTACACCTGCGTCCCTTTTATTGGTTGGTTTGTCTGCTGCATTACAGAAAAACTACTGATCAGACTTCCACGAAACTTGGATGGACGATGGGTCCTGGTCCAGAATAGAGCCCATTAACTTTTGGTGCAGATCCAGGAATTTTATTTTCACTTTCTTTAACATTGAGAAATAGGCTGTTTTTTCTTCATTTTTGTCACTTTCTCAAGGAATAAAGCATGGAAATGGAAAAGTCAGGCTTATTTAGGTGGTTGGCGTATGAAAAGGAGCTGTTGGGCATCTCACGACTACTCTACAACATTTATCTGACAGCTTGGGTTACTAGATTCTTTGGAATTACATGTTTTTAAACCCCTAATATTGAAATAGAATAAAGCATGAAGAAACTCCATTTTTTATGGCTTATTAAGTAAAAAACCTAAAGTGACGCGAGAGAATATCTGTTGCTGGTCACATTAAGAGAGATTCCAAGAGACTGTGGCACTAATATTAAAAGCATTCTTTCCGAGATCAGTCCTGGCATGACGAGAGAACCAACCAGTCACTGGAGCGAGTTAAAAGTGGACCTTGGTTCCCACAGGACAGCCATGTTACAAATGATGATTTTATAGAATGTGATACTCAGCAGTGGGCCTACAGTGCTAACAACAGTGAAGCCCCGGCTGAACATTAAATCAGCATCTCTTCATCATCAATGAAAACATCTTTCCGACAGAAGCATCCGCTGCCATCGTGCCAGAAATCCAAGCCAGACCATCCAGAAACCAGTCGAACAGCGGAAACAAGCGGCACGTGTTGTCGAGCAACAGAACGGGGCCGCATGTCTCCCCATGAGGACGGTGAAAGCGTGTTAAATCACAACACATTAATTTCTGCTCGCCATGTGGAGAGACGGCTAATTGTGAAAAGCAGCAACAGTGACAGTCATATGATACAGTGTGAAATACAACATACAACAAATGTCATCGGATGAATGTCAGACTTGAGTCTGGTACTAAGGAGCTTTGTATAAAAGCAGGTGATGATGTGTCTGCTCAGGCCTGTAGGAGCTGACCAATCAGAGCAGACTTTTTTCCTTAAAGAGACAGGCCCCAAGAAAGGGAGCATTCCGACAGAGGATGAATACAGGTACTGCAGCAATAAATGTTGCTGATGTGAGCTTTTCAAACCTGTCGTGCAGGAGCGGGGTAGGCGGACGCAAACGCATGAGGCGGGCTGCTGAGGGTGTGGTTTAATCAGACCACGGCAAAACACTCCAGGAGCAGGCAAACGCAGAGGCACATCAGGATAACAGAGGTTAAGAAACGTGAACATGAGTCGACAATGACCAAGCAAGAGACTAGACTAAAATACAAACTGAACTAACGAGGGGATGAGGTGCAGGTGGAGTGAGGCGGAGAAAACACAGGTGAGGGAAAAGAAACACTGGAAGGAGGGAAAGGTTAATGAGGGAGGTGCAGATTCAGGACAGGTGTGGAGGGCAAATCAGGCAGGTGAGGAGCACAAGACAACAGGAGGGAAAACAGGAAACTGGAAAAACGGCAAAAGACACAACAATAAACGGAAAATACAGTGAAACTAAACTGACAGGACAATGACAAAACCACATATATGGTAAAACTTTCCATTTCTTTATGTTTCTTTGGGCTCACTTTAAAAAAATGAGAATAAAAAAGATCACATTTTGGCTTAAAATACCTGTTTTGGTTGCCACAAACATGACCAGAGATGTGCTGACTGTTTTGTCGCAAGAAAAACATCTGGAAATTGGCCCGAGGTCTCCTTTAAACAAAATCCGGTGGTGTCACGTTTACAAAATGTTGAAATGCCAACATCCCTTGTCAGAAATATCCGGTGAAGCTCTCGCAGATGTTGAAACGCAGACCTTAACTGTGGTCGCCGGCTTGGCAGCCTCCTCCCCTGAAACTCCACCGACCATCGCCTCCACCTTCCTGATATGACAGTCGTGTCGTCAACATGTAACGTGACTGTGAAATGGACAGTGTGAGGAAGACAACGTGGTTTCTGGACATTAAAGCATGTAAACACTTTGTAGTAGACACCTGAAATAAAGGTATGATCCTAAAAATGAACATAATATGGGTCCTTTAAACAGAATACCTTGTTGTTCAACAAGGCTTGCATCAACAAGGATATTATTCGTGTTTCATATCGTAAAATTAATCTTTAAAACCTCCCACAAAATCAGATGTCATTACAATAGCTCTAAATCCCGCACAGTCTGAAATAAATCAAGGGATTTTATTAATGCTCATCATGCTGGTAAACAGTCATTTCCTCTTCCCCCTACAGCTTAATCTGCACTGCAACTTTGAACACATCACTACAAAGAAAGCCATAATTAAAGGGACATGCTGAGAGGCCTTCTTAGACAATTAAATAATAAAGCAGCGGGGATTAAAGGCCTCACACGTGCTGACAGCCTAATGAATATCTTCAGCACGTATGATGAAATGTTACAGTTGTTAATGGCAGATTTACATGCAAACAACGCTGCCGACACCTCGGTTGAACTGCTGGACTCGTTTTCATCATCGTAACGTTTGTGCGTTAAAGTCGCATTTTGGTTCCGACGCGACACTTTTCTTGCAAAAATAACCCAAGTGACTCAAAGCTGAACAGGGTGTTTTTAAAAAGGCCGTGAGAAAAATGTGTTCAAACTTAACAGACTGTCTCCTCTACATCTGATAATGATCAACGTTTTTTTTTTTTTTTTTTTCCCAAAAAAATGGGTATTCAGCATTTGGGAATATAACTCTTCGTCTCCTCATGCAAGTCTGGACACCATGAGAACTCTGAAGAGTATCGGTTTCCTTTGTGTTTTTCACGTCTTATCACACTGGAGCTCTGAGCAGTGATTCCTGCGACAGGCTGAAAGGTGAATCCTAAGATGTTGCAGCTGATGCAGCTTCTTGGAAGGGAAAGTGGCAACTGGCTCCTCTTTCATCCTGGAGGATTTCGGCACTTATCACTTAAATCTGTCCACAGTCTTCAACTCAGCTGGCAGAAGCACAAAAAAGGTCTTTTCACATGTGGGTTCAGAGGATGTGGGCTCATAACGCGATCAGAGTCTATCACAGAGCAAGTTAACCTCGTGAACTCTTGATTTTTCCACATTTGTCCTCGTGTGTTTCTTTTTATTTGGAAAGGGAAAGTTCACGGTGTGGAACAATATCTCGTGTGCTGCATATTCCGCGCCCGTTTTTTTCCGAACTACATTTCGTTTAATGTGTCGTTAAACAGAGTTTCTTCCACCGGGGAAACTTGCAGGTTACATCGACGGCTGCTTGTTTAGAGAGGTGAAAAGTTAGATTCGGGCGATGCGAAGGTTGTCGTTACACATTTCTGCATGAACATTTTTAAAAACAGTTGGACATTTTTCATATATTTTTGTTGAGTCGTGTACTTAGATCATCCAAAATGTTTCCAACAATCGTCTCTGTGATGTTGTTCAAGGTAATGGTGCGTTTCATCTGGTCGCCCGTCTCTATAACGTCCGGGGAAAGAGTCTGACGATGGGCGAGGAAGTTGGCGAACACAACATGAATCAGATTTATAACATTACCTCATCCGCGAACATTTCTGTCTCTGTCACGTCAGACAGATTTTCACAAGTAATGGTGGTTGACAACAACTCCCATGATCTCGCGTTATTTAAATCTTTTGTTTTGATAAAGAAATTACACAGTGCACGTTTGATAAGCCAAGAGTCTACGGCTATTCTCGCAGCTCCTTGACGCTGTAATCAGACTCAGCAAGGCTTTTACTTGTGTTTTTATGAAATACCCCGAGCAGAGTGTACATTTCTGTACAAAATGTCGTGGCAATCCAACCAGCAGCTCAGTGGTTCGCAGACATTTCTTTACCTGACTGCAAAGTTTTGCTTTGTTTTTGGTTTTTCTTTTTAGAGAACTGCAGGAGATTATCATATAAGATGTGGCTAGCATAGGAAATACTTGCCTACCTTTTGATTACATGTGCAAAATCAAAAACACAAGATATCACATATCCAGATATACATTAACAGAGAAATACATAGGAGCTACATTAAAAAGAGCTCCAAGTACTTGATATTTATGACTGAATAAGATGCAAAAACTGAATAAAAACCCACCTTTTGAAGTGACAGAGTTGCAATCAGTGCATCTACAGCAGATTCACTGCAACGCTGTGGATGTAACATTTTGGTTTCAGTGTCATCGCGTTACAGACAAAACAGCGCAACAGCAAATAACTCTTCTGTTCCATAACACTTATACTAGTTGAGTTATTGTTCAAAGTTGGTCTCACGCACTTTTCTGCATTCTCTCACGCAAAAACCCAGAAGTGCCACCGCACGCCACCATTTGAAAAAACACTGTCATTTAAAACCACGAACCACGAACGCAATAGAAGTCGGAGAATCATTTTCTGTCTTTGCAACATTTTGTGCCAATTTCGCCCTGCAGATGTTGAGGTACTTGATAAGAAAATATTTGAAAAAAAAAAGTCGTAACGATTCATTTGCTGGGGATCGTCACAATCCGTCTGCGAGTTTGTTGACCAAAAAAGCGACAAAAACCTAAATATGGTCTCCAATATCTGTTGTGTTCATGTGTGTGTATGTGTGCAGATGTCAGTGTCCACTCACACACATATGTATTTATAGGAATTTGTCAGAGAAAGCTTTGTTTCTGGGTGTGTGTGTGTGTGTGTGTGTGTGTTGGGGGGGCTGCGGCGGCGGTGGTGGCGGGCGTGTTTGATTTCAAAGCACAGCAAACGAAACCTAAAACTGGGGAAAAGCTGACAAAACATACCGCTCCCAGGTGGTTAATGGGCCCGGGAGAAATGACCAGTTGACCAGCGTCATAGGCGACCCCGTTCCGATGTGCCCTCTCCGCCAGCTGACCCCCCATCTGATAGATATTACACCTAGAACAACTCTTCTGTTTGTCCAGCGTATGCAACAGATGGGTGGTCTTGCAATACCGCAGCGTGTCGTGTCGCTGAATGACACCTTTCCCCCTCGCGAGGCCACCACTGTGGCAGGCTGATGACAACCCCACTCATTACTTCGTGATGCCACTTTGATGCCCGTCGCTGGAGGGAATCTGTTTTTATCTTCTTTCAAACCACCACTGCAGCTCTTTAATCACCCCGTCCCTCCCAGATGCCTGAGGAAGACACAAAAAGAAGAGTAAGTCTGATTCAGAGAGAAGTCTGCGCTCGGGGAGCCGACGTGAGAAAGTTTTCAGGTGTCAGGGGTGAGAGGTTGAAGGTCCCGGTAGTGTGGGTGGTTCTGATGAAGCCCTGTGAGCAGTTAATGAGGGCTGAACAGACACACCGATCACCCCTTGTAATTTGCGGGGGGCTAATCGCTGAATATTCCCCTTTGACAAGAGAGATTACAAGCGGAGCCCAGGGCCGGACAATAGAGATTTGCCATGTAATGTCTCCACTATAGACTCGGGACACAAAAAAAGAGGGTGGATCAGACCGTAGGAGCGAGGAATTAGAGGAGGACGAGGCAGGGGAGGGGGGGGTCGATGTGACATCGGCCAAGAGGTACCACCTTTGGGACAATGTGAAGATGGGGAGGGGGGTGGTAGCGGGGCGAGGAGGGGGAGGGGTGGCGGGGCAGGGAGGGAGACAGGGGCAGCACAAAGCCTGGCATCACATGGGTCAGCTATGACCTAAGAGAATGACCGTGTGTGCGGGGTGTAATGATGAGATTAGAATGCTCTATTTACTTTTGTTTCGAGCTTTAAAGCCGCTACAATCCAAATTTTTATTACTAATGGATCACATGACTAATGGGCGGCAAAACCCCACAGAAAATCTCTCATTCTCTCATCTCTCAATCTCTCATTATTGTGATTTCAGCAAAAAAAGCTCAAATAAGTCTTACAAGGCATTTAAGAAGCTAGCATGACGGGCTAGGCTAGCGTTTGCATGTTGCTGGCTTGCTAGCGACTTAGCCGCTAGCTCTGCAGCTAAGTCGCTATGCCTGCAAGTAGTCGCTACATCATCACGCCTGTCCCTTTAGTGAAGGCAATCCAGTTTCTAGTGTCCAGCTTCTGTCAACAATACGGCTGTGATATGGTAGAAATCATCTTGATGCTAATAAAGACATTTTCTGATCAGATCTGTAGGCGTGTGTATGTCATTGTGCATGCAAATATAACATATCATATCTGTGAGGCATTACACATTTGGACCACTGAAATTTGTTGTTATAACTTATCATCACCCACGATGCACTGCACTTTTCAATGTCGGAAAAACAAGAAAGACAGCGCCGAAGTTAGCTCATTTGTGATCCAACGGCGAAATCCAAAGCTGATCCTCGTGATAAACCCGAAACCTCATGCTGTATTCGGTCATATTAACCTATAATATAAGTCTCTCAATGTAATGTGCATTACACGGACCACCGAGGTAAGTATTTATAGTGCATTCACACATGTAAGAGTCCCATGCTCCTTTTCGTGTGGAATAATTTCGCCTCTGTAAAACTCATCTCAGTCACTGAAAACCACTAAGGCGAGCTCTGCCTCATTGAGTTATGAGCTTTCCATGTGCTTGATGGATTGAGACCTCAGTCCTCCCCTCGGGTCGTCCTCCCAGAGCCAAAATGACATTCATGAGGCAAGTGGTTGATAAACACTTAGCAAGCAGCATAACATTTAGTGAAAATGTGACACAAGAATCCAAATTTGAGTCCCGAGAATCCTCCAAATGTGCTTTAAGTGATTGTTTAATCGCTCGGGGACAGCAAAAGAAGCCGTAAACAAAACACCATCAACGGTTTAGAAACGAAATGCCGCACTCGTCGTCGCCATCGCACCTTAAAAGTGCACAGCTGAGGGGCTACAGAAGCTTCAACGGATGTATTAGGAAGGGTAAGGGTTTATAACTACACAGATCCTCCTCAAAGTTTCTTCATCAGGGGGCCATAACGCGAGAGCACCAGAGACTTCCACTTACTTCTAATTTAGCCTTCCGCTATCTTGAAAGGGGATAAAATAATTTAATCGAGAGGCTTTTCTAGCCTTTACAAATGTTTTCAGACCAACAATGAACCGTTTCAGGGGGGTTGTAACTTTAAAAATAAATGTGTCCACCATTTTACTGTCACCCATGACTGCATTCATACTTGTTAAGTAATAACTTTTAGCAGGGATAGCCGTTCCAAAAAAATGAAAAGATGCCTTGCTGCCTTTTAATTGCTACTTTTTTAGCGCTGGCTAACTGCGAGTTTCACAAAGTCTACCAGCATCTTTTAAGGTGGAACATTTTCTTGCATGTTACCCAAACGTGAGTTGGCGTCATGAAATAAATCAGCAGACCTTAAATCTGTTTGACCGTGTTTTTTTGTCTTTTGATTTCTCCAACTCTGGACATTTTATTCCCTCACCTCCTCATGGAAATATGGCGGCGGAGTGGCGTTCCAATGCGCTTCCACAGCGATACACTTAAGACGGCCTGCTAGATACGATGCAAAGTTCATCCCTACATAATTTTGCGTGAGATTGCGTTGTTATAAACGCTGGCGTGATCGGGCCTTTTATAAACTATAAACAGTCACAGCAGGGAGCGTTTCCAGGATAGCGAGGGGGCAACATGTGACAGAGGTCAGGCTAACGGAGGCTCAGCCGGGCGCCATATTGTTGTGAATCAGAGGAAAGCGAAATCTAAAACTACAGCTGCCGTTCCTGTTTTTATTTGTCTCCTGTTCTGCGTTATCTACACTTACTTTAGCCCACTTGTTGTCTCCTCTTTTTGTTTTCCATCTCCCTTTGACATCCTCCGTGTCAGTCATAGCTGAGACGTGCGGCTTTTTGTTTTGCCAAAACATCCTTTGGGTTTGGCATGAGCGGGGAAACCAAAGGATGCATGCAACATGTTGTACGACTCGGCGAAGACAGCCAGACAGCTTTTTTTTTTTTTCATTCCCTCCCTTCGCCTTAGTGGGGACCACCAAAGACGTCAGCGTCGAACTCAAATTAATTACGATCTCGAGGATGATCCAACATCGTCTGACTTTAACTGCGTGTTTCTGTCCCGTCCCGTCCCCAGGCGCTTGTGTTTGTGTGCATTCACTCTTCAAGCGCTATTTCACATATCTTCTCATGCACTAAAAGGAGCTCCAGTCCCAAAAGGCTCGGCGACGGTCATGGGAATCTGCGGCTGCACATTGAACGTAAACTCCCAGTGGCAGTCCTGATGCGAGTCCGTCCGCTCTGAACATGCACGGAATAATCTGTGAAGCCGCGGGCCGTGTCGCTGGCACTTCGGGGGGAAATGTTACTCCGTCTCACGCACAGTTTCGGGGGCACAAAGATGAAACCCGAGGTGCCAGGAGGGAGACTCGGGGGTAACATGCTGGAGACCCAAAGGTGAAGATCCTGTGCCTTGATTTAACAGCTGAAGTTTTGAAAGCCCACTGCATATAAAAGCCTGCCATCAACACATATAATCTCTTAGCTGAGCCCATTGAAAGCTGGGTCCCAGGGGTTAATTCTCCCATCACTCCATGTTTGAATCAACTCCTGACTCACATTGAGATGAAAGCCACGGAGTCCCAGGACTGAGCCCGGACTCCGAAGGCCCGCTGATTCTGGACGACTGGAGCAGATTATTGCATGTTCGTCTCGTCAGACCTCCATCGGGACAGGAAAACTGAAAAGAAAAACAATAATTAGAGATAATTGCTTGTGTCCAAACACGAGCGTTAAAGCCCTCCTCCCTCCCATCTCCTTTCGTAGTATGTGAGGTGGAATGAAAGGGACACCCCCCTGTTTTGACAGCTGGGCAGGCGAACATAATTTGTGACAGCTGAACTGAAACGTCTTTAACCGCAGGGACAGACACAGGGAGAGGAGAAGGATTTGGGCCAAGGGAGAAAAATGGGGGGAGAGAGAGAGAGAGAGCAACAGAAGGAAGATCAGAAGGAAGAAGATGTCAACGAAAGGAAAAAAAAAGAGACAGAGAGAGAGAATAGGGGGAGAAGTGATTGCCATGTAGAGGGTGGGATTACAGCAGAAAAAGGGATGAGGGAGGTTAAAAGGGGGGGTGGGGGGGTGGGGGGAATTAGTCACACACCATAAACTTTGAAGAGAGGTAGAATTTAAAATAACCCACAAAAAAGAAAAACTAGAAACCGGACAAGAGGCGGCTTAACATCAAATGCATGCGAGTGGAAACGAGAGGGAATATTTAAACAACAGAGCTCGGCTGAACATGGTGTCATGCCGGGTTTGACACATTGGGTTAATTTGCTGCTCCCTGGAGGTGACCCTTGAACTTCGGGGGACTTCGGGGGTCGAATCGAGCTCAAAGTGAGACAGCCAAAATCATGTTAGTCTGAGGAGCCGGGTCACGGGTCACCTCTGAGATCCTCGGTATATAGGCCAAAACAAGGACCATATGTGGACGGAAACACATTTGAAACAAAAATAAGTTCCCGATTTTTTTTTTCCGTCCACACTCCGCTTTTTTTTTTTTCTTCCCCTCTCCTCTCGACCCACCGCAGACTCTCTGCCCCCTAATTCAATAAAGTCATAAATACCGCCGTAACGGCAAATTGACATGATGTTGGCTGCGCGCCCTTTAAATTGTCAGTGACAGAAGTTTTCCCAGAGGTGGAATATTAATACAAACACAGGATTTCTTTTCCAAAATAGCCGGCTTCCCAAAGTCCTCCCGTGTTTACTTTTCTCCGCTCTCCTAATTTCTGTTAGTGTGAAATGTTATACTTAACTGTTGTGTTCGCTGACGGGGGGGGGGAGGAGGAGGAGGAGGAGGAGGAGGAGGAGGGAGGAATGGAAACCTGGGAGACGGGAGAGTAATCCTTATGGGGGGCATCGCTCAGGCCAGATAAGTGAGTCTCTGTCCTTTCAAAGCTGGCCGGGAAGGCTGCTTTTCAGTGTCTGGAGAGTTTGAGCAAATTGCCGATTAATCACCTTCAAACGGTTAATACACTGACCATTAATTATTTCTTGCGATTTGTTTTGTGTTGCAGGTTCTTTCACTCGTGCTTCAAAACGTAATGAGTCGTGATTCCCCCCCAAATATATTCAATATCATTACTACACTGCTTTCTACTCGTTTTTAGTGACTTGGTGTCATCACACTGGTTAGTACGTCTATTTTTATTCCGCCTTTAAGAGCAGAATCTTGCAGTGTGCTTCGGGATTGGAAACAAATAAGACGACAGACGTTTTAGCGATCTTAAAGCGAAACTCTCGCCAAAAAGCAACTGAGGCTTTATTTGGGATTGAATATGAGTCAAACCTTCGTGTGAAAGCATAATTACGACGAAAGAGGCACTTTTAAGATTTACCGTAGTTTCGGTTTTGGGCACGTTCATTTTGAATGGGAGTGCATGGGGCAAGACATGCTAGCATCAAAATCGCTATTTTCAGAACACTAAGAAGGCGCGACACAACATGAAACTTTGCTCGTAGCATCACTAAGGTCTCTACTCATGAACAAGAGCATTGAGAACATTGTTTGTGTACACAGAGTTTATGAAAAAGAAGGTTTTTGAACTACTCACGTTTGCTGCTGCATCTCCTGTGTGCCGTCATGGCAGACAAAAAGTGTCGATCCCTGAGTGCGACCTGACAGGTGTGTACACAAACAATGTTCTCAATGCTCGTGTTCATGAGTAGAGACCCTAGTGATGCTACGAGCAAAGTTTCATGTTGTGTCGAGCCTTCTTAGTGTTCTAAAAATAGCGATTTTGATGCTAGCATGTCTTGCCCCATGCACTCCCGTTCAAAATGAACGTGCCCAAAACCGAAACTACGGTAAATCTTAAAAGTGCCTCTTTCGTCCTTGCCTCTTTGGTCCTTGTTTTGGCCTTTCGTCGAAGGTTTGACTCATATTCAATCCCAAATAAAGCCTCGGTTGCTTTTTGGCGAGAGTTTCGCTTTAATACATCATGTCTAAATTTCTGCCTATAAACTACATAAAGCTAATTCAGGTCACACTCGGGGATCGACACTTTTTGTCTGGCATGACGGCGACGCACAGGAGGTGCAGCAGCTAACGTGAGTAGTTCAAAAACCTTCTTTTTCATAAACTCTGTGTACACAAACAATGTTCTCAATGCTCTTGTTCATGAGTAGAGACCCTGGTGATGCTACGAGCAAAGTTTCATGTTGTGTCGAGCCTTCTTAGTGTTCTAAAAATAGCGATTTTGATGCTAGCATGTCCTGCCCCATGCACTCCCGTTCAAAATGAACGTGCCCAAAACCGAAACTACGGTAAATCTTAAAAGTGCCTCTTTCGTCGTAATTATGCTTTCACACGAAGGTTTGACTCATATTCAATCCCAAATAAAGCCTTGGTTGCTTTTTGGCGAGAGTTTCGCTTCAAGACGACATAAACAGGGAGAGAAATAAAAACTACAGGAAGGCAACTGAACAGGTGGGTCAAGGTTTTAAGTCCTAAGGGAGAGAGTTCTCAAGAAATGGAGCTTGTCAATCTTCCTTTTTGTTTTGTAATCGTTGTTTTTATGGCTCGGACTGCACCAATCGACTGTAAGGATTTTCTTTATGCAGTAATCTTAACTCCAGGTCCTTTTACGCTTAGTTTGGAGCCTCACTCCACAACAAAGATCAATCCACGGATAAAGACCATGTGATGCAGGTGAAAAGCTTCAGATGAAGCTGATAAATGGACCTTGAGTGAATAATAATGCCTCAGAACACCACTGCTACTCATTCCGGGGTCAAGAATAAGGACTTGTGTTGTTATTATATCATTCTAATGGTTCAGAAAGTCTTCGAAAAAGGAAGAACTGACCATAAACTGCGTCCAAAAAGCTCCTCTGCGGCGCTTCAGTTATTAATATTGGTGTTGGGTTACACAACCCTTGAAAGTTCATCCTGTGATACGGACATATTTCTGACACAAGGGAACCTCGCCTCCATTTTTCAATGAAATCCACTTTATAACGTCCCACATTTAAAGACTCGTACTTGTTAAAGTCATATAAAACTCCCATAAGAGCCGAGGCCACTTATCATACACAAAATGAAATACTGCTCTTACAGCGAATCCAATCGTCTCGCAACTCTTTTTCCACATGACATGTCCTCCTGCGGCGTGACAAAGCGCTGACCCTTACAAGAGACACATGTAATAACACTCAGAACACACTTAAATCCGCCGCGGTTGCCCTCAGAGCACATATATGGTTATTTCCAATAAGGCGGCAGATGAAGCTGACCCCGCGGAATGAGCTCAACACCTGCTCTCTGAGGTGAGCCGGGGAGGAAGCCCGGCTGTAAAACACTGTGAGGGGAAAGTTATTAGAGAGGGAGGGGACGGACGGAGGGGGGAGATGACTTTATCATGGCCGCGCACAGTCGCTGGATTACGGTCAATAAAAGAGAGTTGATTGTAGCTGATAGTTTTGCCACATTAGCTCTGGAAAACGAGGAAGTTGTATCAGCGTCCGTCTCGAGGAGTGTGTGTGTGTGTGTGTGTGTGTGTGTGTCACCAGTATGAATAGTACTTGAGTAGAAATCTGATCTGATATTAAACGTAATTGTCAAAAGTAATTATTCTTATTTTTTTCAGCATGTCTCAGCATGTTTTTTATTCTAATTACTGGAATCAGTGTTTTTTTGTTTGTTTTTATTATCTGATTGCAGATTAAATAAATGAGTATGAAAAGTAACTATGTGCCACAGTAAACTTCATATTAAATACATGTAGTGGAGTAAAAGTACAGTACACGATACAATATTTGCCTCCAAATGGAGTCAAAGCATAAAGTAACAGGAAATGAAAATAATCATCATCACTCCTTGAGTAAATGTACTAAGTTACATACCACAGCTGTGTGTGTGTGTGTGTGTGTATGTGTGTGTGTGTGTGTGTGTGTGTGTTTTGCACGCAACTCAGCAGCTGTTTGCATACACAGTGTGTTAGCATGTCTCCAAGTAGCTGTACGCAGAACCTGTAAGCCTGTCTGTGCATATGGTGTGTGTTAGATAGTGGTGGAATTGTGTTTTTCCTGTGTGTGCGTGTGTGTGTGTGTGTGTGTGTCTGTAGCCCAGCTCCGAGAAGAGGATGAGTATGTAAATGGGTTATTATGCCGAGGAGGTCTGCAAATCATTTCCTGTGGGCTGACTATTTATCAGATCCCCTTGAGGTTTAGACGCTCCTCTCGCAAACTTGTCTGCTTGTGTGTGTGTGTGTGTTTGCTTGTGTTTATTTGTGTGTGTTTGAGGGAGAAAGAAGAAGAGAAACCCCAAAATTAAACGAGTTTGTTTACCCTGCATCTTAAGTATAAAAAGAGCTGATAATTTGCATTTTTCACCACCTTCACCAGAGGAAACGCAATAAAAAGTGCGAGGACTTTTCATCTGAAAGTGACAAACCAGTCGAATCAGTTTGAGACTGACAGCAAACAAAACAGTGAAAAAAAAACACTAAGTGCGTGTGTGTGTAGTGTGTGTCTGTGTGTGTGTGTAGTGTGTAGTGTAGTGTGTGTCCCTCCACCTTCAGACACCAGACCTGCTCGCTGGGTGGTGACACTGCTGGCGAGCGAACTGAAAAACTGCAAACGACAAAAGCTGCAACAACAGGAAGATAATTCAGATTTGATTGGTTTCACGTGTTCTTCATAAACAACAAAGTTTTCCTGTGCCTCCAGCGTGTTTTCCTGCAAACATGGAATCCATTTGTCCCCCCTGTCTTCATGCCCTGCAGTTGCAACAGGGCTCTTACGTAGCAGCGCACGCACACACACACACACACACACACACAGGGAGAGAGAGAGAGAGTGAAATGAAAGCAGAGCGAGCCCACCACTGCGGCACTGGGAATCTTTTGATATACGCTCAGGAACTTATTTTGAAAACAGCCACTTTCAGACGCTAAATATAATCTCGAGGGGACTCTGAGACGAGAAATGTGAATGAGGCTCGCCAGATCGGCCTCACCCCGTCAAAATAAATGTCCTGACAGAAGCCCTGAGAGTGCTTTAATGTCATTGTAGTGAAAAAAGTTTTTCCTCCAACAGAGCCAGCTCCACACATGCATGTACGTAAAGAGGGCATTTAAAGGTCTAGTCCGCTCAAATAGAGGAAAGTGAAGAGCTGTGATTACTTTGAACAGGACATGTTGCACAAAGTCTTTGGTCTTTTATATTCGTATCTGTATTATTACCTCTAATATTACTGTTTTTGTTACCTGTTTAGGGTTGCTGCTACAATCTGGCGCGGTACATGTTGAATTAACGTGCTTGGAGGAAATAAGAGTTTGGGTTCTATATGTCCAAGTTTGGAAATATCTGTCTGACGTTTCAATAGAAGCTTAGTTTTGTTCTGGGTACTCACATATATTAATTAAAACAATGTATATTCAAAGACATTGAAGAGCAACATATCTGTCTAGAAAGTGTCTCTATGACTCTAAAATAATCCACATAGCACCACGAGATGTTCACCCTGACACACAATTCTTTCAAAAACAATTAATAATAAGTTAGATTTCTCAGACTTTTCTCTGATCATTGTAAAAACAAAAAACTGTAGTTTTACCTCTAAAAGCCTTTAAAATCCTTTAAAATAAAAGATCTGAAATGAGATAATCACTCTTTGACAGAACTGCTCACATCATATGAAAAAAAGAGGATTGACCCTCCAAATGCAGATTATTTATCTGTGATAGGCCAGTATCGGATCATAATATCTGCCCGGTGACACATCGGTCAGGATCTGCTCACGATTGCTTTTGTATTAAAGGGTCAAGAAACTAAAAAATGTTGGGAACCACTGCCTGTGAGCCTGGAGGTTAGTAGGAACATGGTCGGAACATTTTGCAATTTGGATAGACCCCCTTTAATGAAAGCTTGGTTACATTAAAAAAAAAAAAAAAAAATGAAATGTCTGCACACATAAAAACTTTAATAAAGTACATTTTCTTGATGTCACTGCTCACTGCTGATGATTCAGTAGGTTCGTTAGCTTTAAAGAAATAAGCAAGGGCGTCGCTTTGTGATGAAAAGTGGTGGAGACACAGAAAACATGTCACAAGTTACGTTTCAATATAAACACTTCTGAGTGGTACAATTCAAAGAACTTTAAAGCACGTTTAACAGGCAAATTGTTTCAAAATGAAGGGTCAGTAATTCAAATACACGTTCATACACACCATTGTAACCCAGCACAGAACTCAAGGGTGTCGACTTGTGCTCAGAGGAGAAAAACTGTATTTTTAAACAGCCTTCAGGATATATGATTTTAAGATGATGTAATGAGGCGTTCGTATGAGGTCAGAGAAGATAACAAATGCATAATGCAAAATTTAATGACGCATTAAATTTCATTCTATCAGATTGGTTTGTTAACATTTTTTTATTTCAAGTAAAGAAAGAAAATGATGCTTTTAAAAAGTGTTGGGGACACTTTTTAAGAAGTCCCCAGTGTAAATGCATGAATACTGTGCAGTCAATCTTTACTTTAAACTACTTTAAAACCTTAAAACTTCCTAAAGACAGTAAATACGGCGTGTCATTCATTTTGAGGAACTCTGAATTGAAAATGTCTGTTTTAAGGACGCTTAGGGAGTCCAGTCAGTGCAAATATCAGACGTATGATATATAAGATGATACAGAATTTCAAACTTCTCTACAGCACTTGTAAAAAAAAAAAAGGAGAAAGAGATGACACGTGATGGCTCTTTCTAAAACGAGGCAAAAAGGAAAAGAAGCCCGAGGCACAACAAAACAGGACGTATTTTCACAGTCACTAAACACATACCAGCACGTGCAATAATCAGAACCAGAATCCCTTTTTTTTTTTTTATTGGCCAAGTACGTGTACACATATCAGGAATCTGACTCCGGCTAGAAACAAGGACAAGAACTGAACAAATAAGTTAAAGGTAGAAAAGTAAAAACTGGTGCTGCAGCAGCGTGTGTGCAGGGAATGTGAGTGTGTATACAGAATATAAAAAGTCAAGTCAGCTGTGGAGAACATCAGGAGTAAAACAGACAATTAAACGTTGGATAAAATGATACTAAACGAAGATAAATACAAGAGGCGTACGGATTTATGCACATTAAAACCAGCTGGGAGTTACTTATTACCTCTTAAAATATGTAATCAGTAATGTAACCCAATATCACAATATCAAAGTAATGTAACTTGATTACTTTCCGATTATTTGGTGTCATGTGTGAACTAATATCGCTTTATTCTAACGTTGTAATCCTGTAAGTAATCACAGTTTTACTGTATGTATCTGTAATCTGATTACATCTCTTTTTCTGTCACTTTCACAGGGATACAGTTACCTTTTATTGGATTGTTACATATATTCAGTCACTCCGCAAGCCTGACCGTGAGCTTGTATACGTGTGTGTGTTTTTATTCATACTGATAGTGACAGACTTCTGATCTCAGATCTGTTTTTGTCGTAGCTTCTGCACTTTGGGATGTTGGTCGTGCAGTATTTTTGGGGGGATCAAAAGTATCCGTAAAGCACAACACACAAATTCAGGTATGTCCACAATCAGGTGAAACACAGTAGCTTTTACTTCTGACAACCTTCATACAGAATATACAAGTAGACAGTTTGGAATAAGATGCACGTAAGGAGGAAGAGAAGTGGTAAATGTCACGTTAAGAGGTTAAACCAGTTCCTCTGTGTACGTTCATTGAAACCTGGGAACAAAACTCCCCTCTGAAGCTTTTTTTCCTTCCACACCGTCAGAGTTGCAGCTTTTTGTCAGTCAAAACAAAGACAAAGCTCCTCCAACGCTGCATTACAACCAGCTATCCCCAACCAACAACACAACCAGCTCAAGTTACAGTCCAAACACACGCCGGCCTCAGCTGTTTGTGAGTCTCTCAAGTCTTATTAGCAATGCACCATATGGGGAGTACGGCGGTGCAACAATGCCGAACACAAAGCGCCGCAGAGCGAGGTCACTGCTAATTACTCTGCAGTCTGATGGTGATTTCCAGGGATTATCTGACCCCTTTGGTATTTCTTCTTCTTTTTTATTATTTCAAAAGGGGGTAAAAAAGAAAAAATGTCATCCCTGATGTTAGTTTCCAAATCCGTCCACAAATGTTTAGCTGGGAGCACATGTGGTTTAGCTGAGAAAAGGGGGCCCTTCCTCCTGCTCCAATCAAACCCACTTCACTGTAGTGGCCCCACAATACAACAAGCGCGTCCTGGAAAACACGTGACAAAAAACTACAGGAGAAGAAGAAGAAGAAGAAGCTGGTGCGAGTCCAGCAGGGGTGGATGAATACTCACAAGTAAATAAATAAATAGGAAAAAAAGGAAAGAAAAAACACCTGTTGCCTTCAGAATAAACTCGTTTTGAATCCACCTCGTTGGAAGAAAAACACATCGGACGTGTTTTTATTTTAAAAGCAGCCAAATAATTTTCAACGAGAGCGTTTTTTTTATTTCTTCATATTTTTAATCTTTTAAAGCACCTCCAGCTGGAAATAATAAAAATGGTTTCCTTTTATTATTAACCACACGATTACTGATAGTAATCTATTCATAACCTTAAAGAAACTCATATCAGGCCTCACGCGCTCCTCTCGAGGGGGATTCTGTGAGCGACTATTTCCACTTTTCTTTTTCTTTTTTTCTCCCTTTTCTCGTTTTATTTCGGAGTTGTTATCGTTCAAGCATGTTCCGCAATACTTTCATAAATCGTCTCCAATGCTCCATGGATGGTGATATAATGGAGGAGGAGGAGGAGGGGGGAGGCTTGTCGGCCACCCGCGTTTTTTTTTTTTTACTGTGCTGTAAAAATAATGAAAGTCATATTGCGCTGCGGTTTTCAGATCTGCTCAGGCGAGCGGCGCAAGTTCGAAGGAGGTCCTGAGATGTTTTCTAAACTGCTGTGAATTTTCATTTTTCCACTTTATTTTTTTTTTCTCCTCCCAACTTGTGCGTGTGTTTTCTTGGAGAACAGCCGTCGGTTAATTTAGGAGGATTTGAGAAAGTGTTAGAGACTGAGAGAGATTTTTTTTTTTTTTTTTTTTTTTTTAAATTTAGTCATCGAGATAATATTTACAGATCCGAGTGCAGCAACATGTCATTTCTAATTTAAATAGCTCAAGATTTAAAGAAAAAAGCACTTTAACTTCAGTTTCGACAGTCAGTTTGTGAATAATCAGTAACAAAACGCTCAGTGTGCAGAATTAACTCCCATGTGTTTCAGATTTATTCGCCTTTATTGTAAATATTCTATATTTTTTGTCATTTTGGAGGTTTTAAGAGGAGCTGGTGTCACTATAATAAAAAGTTTGAACCAGTTAAATAAAGTTTAAATAAAGTTTTTCTTCCTTATCCAATCACAATCAGGCTAAATTGATAAATCACGATCCAATGAATGAATCTGTCGATAAACATGCGACGAAAGAAACCGATTCTTGTTTTTGTGATCACGGTTTTAAACACGCGGCTGTTTCTGCGCGCCACCGTCACACAAATCATCTGTTTATCCAAATTCATAATCGATTTAATTTAATTCACTTGTCTAAGTAGGATCACCAGGCAGTTACTGGCCGAAAATATAACGAAGGAGGGAATTAATTCACGAATAACAACGATTGTTTCAGGTGAGTTTATTTTTGAATCACCTTTAAACAGCAGGCGGTTCCAACTAAGAGACATATAAAAGGAAAATATACTTAAAATAGTATTTAATTGATTAATAACCAAAAATAAAAGATAATAGGCTAAATAAGAAAATGATGAATTTAACAGAAGGATAAAAGTCACGGGAAGTTGCAAAACCTGAATAAACATTTACTATACTTACTTTAACTATCATTATTATTATTATAATTATAATTATCATTAATATTATTATTATCATTATTATTATTATTATTAGGCTATTATTATTATTATTATGACTTGACTGTGTGTTCCTCCACAGTCCCGCTGCAGCCACCTGACCTGACCCTGTGACTGGAGGTGTATTGATTTCCTCAGTGTTTCTGCCCCCGTGTGGTGCAGCGACATGTGTGTTGATCCTGCAAACAGTAAACTACACTCAGCTGCACGAGCCTGCAGGAGGACCAGAGTACAAATACTCGATTACAAGTACTGCATGTGCAATGTGCGGTAAAAGAAAGCTGCATTGGAATTTACTCTAAAAGTACAACTACTCATTATGCAGAAAACATACATGTATTATTGTATTAGGTCACATTTTATAATAACATCATGAATAAAGGGTGAATTGTATTGTTCATTAAACTTTATTTAATAGTTATTTTAGTGTTAACAAGGGATGAAATGCTCTTTAAACCATGAATTAAGTAATTGTGAAGGTTTTTAAAAATTAATAAGCATATAAAGCTTTTATTGTATACATTATCTTGGATTATAATTATTGATGCATCAACATGTAAAAATACCTTAAAGCTGCAGAACTGAGGATCAATCAAGTGTTTTCTGACAACAATATGTCATGTTTTATTTGTTGATCACATTTCATTTTACAAAAATCTGAAAAAGTCAAAGTTTGTAATTGAGTAAAAAGTAGAAACATTTGCATCTGGATTGATGAAGAAGCAGGAAGTTGCAGAAAATGGAAATACTCAAAGTACATGCGCCTCATGATTGTACTTAAGTAACGAGTACTTAGTTACTTCCCATCGTCGGCGCTCTAAACACATTTTAGCAGATGTCTCCTCGCGTCGAGGTGATCGTCCTGTGACCTCCACGCCGCCTTCAAACGCTGCACACAAACATGATAAAATGCTGCCAATATGTGAACAATTACAACTCCAAACTAAATTAAATGGCCGTTATGACTTTTTTCCTCTTTTGATGTTCATTTTCTCGCAGCAGGAGAAAACAGTTCCTTGTTTTTTTCAAAGGACCTCTGCTAAATTGTCCCCATGTTTGTTTCGGGCCATGGTGGCTGTCTTACATGTCAACATTTCCCCTGCCAACATTTAATGGCCATGTACAGTGGTTTGTGCAGCTATCGGGAGACAGCGAGCGCCGGATAAAATGTGTGTGTTTTTATGCTGAATATAAATTTAGTATCTTTAGGTTTTTCCAAAAAACCTTCAGAGCCCTCAGATAGAGCTGAGTCTGTCCATAAATCTCCATTTTAATGAGGTTTTCTTCTTCCAGGGAGCCTCATCTTGGTGGATTGTGTGACTTCATACATAATTATTGTGGTAACTACATGATAACAGCTGTGAGAGGAAAGTGAAAACCTCATCAAATCACTTTGATGAATCATCTGTGAACCTATTGACACGCAAAGAGGAAGAGAAGGACGGGAAATGCCGGGATTTCAGGAGGCGTTTAGGTCCGATTGTGTTTGTGGATGGAAGGGTAGATGTCCTCGTACGCAGGTGGACGTGAGCGGGTAGAGCCGCTGTCGCCGCCGTCGCGTTGTCTTTCCTCTTCCGACCTACAAGGAATCAAACCAGGTGTCTCAGGCGGGATGGTTTTAAAGGACAAGTCTGCCTAAAGATCACAATTCAGCCTTTATCTGCACATCAGCATGACAGTGGAAAGCAAAGCAGCGTTGCAGCGTTGTCTTAAACAACTGAAGTACAGGACAGAAAATGTCCGTGGTAAAAGACCCAAATTGGCTTGAAAAGATTATTTACACCCCTACGTGCAGTCGAGACAGACCGCTAATGCTTTAAGCTTAGCATCTCATGGCTACCGAAGACTCAGATTACACCGGATGAGCTGTTTGGAGCCATTTTACCTCACGTTTTAAAACCAGTCCCCATCTACTTCGGTTCTTTAGAAAGTTGCCATAATGCTGTTTTGCCACGAAGCCCCAGAAATGTTTCACCGACCACCAAACCTCACCTGACTTTCCTTCTGCCCGAGTCGATGACGGCTGAATATTTCATTTTTGAGCGAACTCATCCTTTAACTGAACAGCTGGCTAATATCCGAATGTTTACAGGCCCCAATTGGTCATGCTTAAAGCGAACGCCAAGGAAGCCGATTGCCCTTTAAAGGGAAAAAAACCAACCGAGGTGGAGCGATCTCCGCCTTGATCGTTCCTCGCTCTGGCGTTAACCACTGGAAACACACGGAAACAGGTCAGAAGTTGTGACAACATAAGTGAGAGCTGGTGAGCGGAGCATGTGTTCATACGATCGGGGCAGCAGTTTATAGTTATCCTAGGTTAACTGTATTATTCCTGCTGTCTGCTTTTATTAACGCGAATGACTTTTCCTGGAAACCTGCTGGGAGTAATCGCCTAAAAACAATAAAAGAAAGTGAAAACTTGTAACTTTCCACTAATGGAGTGCAGCTTTGTGTTCGGGCAGGACGCCGGTCCAGGGATATTTGATTGGATTTCAAATAAATCCTGCAATTATTGGAAAGAAACTTTTTTTGTGCGTGACGCTACACGGCGTCATGTTTCCCCTCTGCATTGTTCGGTTCAGGGAACAGGTGGGAAAATATGAAAAACTCCCGCCACAAGTTGCTTTTCCTTTACAAAGCACATATACACCGTTAAATGTGTTTGATATGACGCTAGACTGCTAATCCCACATTTCCATGATACGGCACAGCACGGGGTGATTAAATGAGAAGACGGGCAGCTATCACGGTCTTAATTGCGCTCATTCCAATGACACAGGCTTATTTTATCATATGAAAAAGGGGTTTAATTTGGTACTTTTCCAGTGCGACAATAATCAGTATATAATAAGCAAAGTACAGTAATCTATGTGAATCAACAGCCAAGTGGAAAGAGGGATCTTGTGGTTAATAAGAAATTAACTTTGGCACGCTGTGTCTGTTTTAATGTGCACTGCGAGGACCTGTGACGCTTTAACCCTCAAATCGGATTGAAGATTAACCATCTACCTCTGGCTGGCCTTACAGACGGCAGGGTCAACAAATGGCATGCTGGGTAAAATGCAAGACTCGGCCTCTCTGGGATCCAGTGCGTGTGGATAACCTGTGGTAACAGCATGTCTGAGTAATGGAGGAGCCCAGCAGGAATTACAAAAAAAGTGTTTCTGAAAGGTTCCTTAAAAGTTTGACAAATGTCCGTCATGTAAGAGCTGCTCCCCGGTGGTGGAAGAGGCACTCAGATCTTTTACTTGAAGGGGAAGTCTTGTGTAAATGATTCATTCTCAGTGGAGGTTTTGGAATTAGTCTGATTGATTGCCTCAGCTGGCAGCCCCAAAATGGCACTCAAAGTAACGGCAGCTAAAAGTGTTTGTTTATGCTACTGGCATCCTGAGGTTGTTATACTACGACTGGCAACATTACGGAACTGTTTCTTACAGACACGGGCCTTTTCTGTTAAATAATAAGATCATTTTCTTGAACAGAGCAGCAGCTGCTAACCGGTTAGCTAACCTATTAGCACAAAGCACACAGCCCCTGAGCAGAACAGAACCACGGCGGCAGCGACTGACTTCTTCGGCGTGCACCTTAAGCGGCTGAAGCACCACTTATGCGGCTAACGTTAGCAAGAAGCGCACAGCCTCAGAGCCAAAGAACAGAGCCGCTGCAGCAACAACAGCCTTCTTCAGAAGCTAACGTTAGCACGAAGCACACAACCACAGCTGTGAGGAGTAGCTGCCGTGCTTGGTAGCCTCTTCGGACTGAGATACCTTCATGACAGCTATTTTTCGTGTGTTTATATGATTTGATATTTTATGATGTATTACGCTAAAAAAAAGGCTAACAGAGCTTGTTATACGTAGGGAGCTAACCGCTAACACATCTCTACAGCTGGCCAATGGGAGCTACATGGCAGCTGGTGTCAGTGTAGTCAGGTGGCTCACGTTCATGTGACTATTAAAAGTGTACCAAAACCATTTTTAAGCAAAAGTAACTGTAGAAATACTTATTTTGGTGATTTAAAAAAAAAAATCAATTTTCAAAAAAGAAATTCAACCCACCAATTAAGATATAATTTCCACAGAGAAATGTTGTTTTTCTCACCTGCTCGTTCTGTGGTCTGTTCCTGTGTTGCCAGCTGAGCTTTCTTCTTCTGCAGTAAAAGCTGTGTTATCCACACAGCACACAGATTCATAAGAAGGAATGGATGCCAGGCTCACAGACCTGCCCGGCTGGAAGTCAATGGTCTGGCGTACTTCCTGGTTTCTAAAGTCATACACAGGTGGAACACACAGCATGGTTGTGGCACCACTGAACACGACTTGCTGATTTATGCAACTTAACGTAAAAGTGTGTCCCGTTGAGGTGTCCTCCATCTCGGCCACTTCCTCATCCCACTGTTTGCAGGACCAGCAGGAGAGGATCCTGAACCTCCAGACACTGATGACAATGAAAGTGCCTCCGATGATGATAATGACGGGGCCCAGGATTTGGGTCCACTCAAAGGTGCTGCTGGCTCGGTAGTGTTCCCAGCCCGTGACGGTGAAAACAACACCCACGAGGTCTATGAAGATTCCAGTGAAGAACAGGGTAGCTCCGAACTTCATCCTGTCCAGCAAAGTGTCAGGACTTGGAACCACCATGTTCGTCAAGAAGGTTTGGGGCGCTGATGCAAGCTGGTCCGTGAGTCCCCTGGTTGTCGTTTGTGTGTGTGAAGACACTCACACTGAGCAACGGCGAACGCCAAGTGAATCTGAACAAACACTGAGTTAAGAGGAGTTAAAGGTTAACCTGCACTTGAATTCCGTTGGCCATACGAATATGCAAACAGCAACTTGTCTTCAGCACGCATGAACGAACTGATCTGGACGATTTGGGGCAGAACGTGTCAGAATTACAAACGACGGAAGAATTTTAATGTACATACCACTTACATGCAGTCAAATGACGGGACTATATTAAAGGGAAACCTGTGTGCTTTGTTGTTTAAGGTCTGATGGGGTAGAAAAACAAGAAGACAAGAAGATTCCCGGCACGCATAGAACATGATCCAAAATCCAACTCGTCACATGTCATCTCACGCGGACGCGTTTCCCGTCTGCCCCCCGTTATGCATAACTTATTAGCAACGGCTCGTGCTGCAATAGCTGAACAATCGGTCCAGCATGTTAAGTGGAAAGGCTTAAAAACACATCACGCTATACGTGTTACAGTTCAGAGGGGTAAATGAGCTGCACACAGAAGTGAAAACCACACGTAGCACGCAGACATCCCACTCAACACTTCGCTGAGGGTGTCAGAGAGAAGGCTGCTGAAGCTGGCACGCCTTGTTCTCTCTGTTAGTTTCGTGGTTGTGTGTCAGTTAGGGCAGAGATGGATTCAATTTTTATTGAAAGTGTGCCAATCTATTCCTTCGCTATGGTCTCATTTAGTCAGTGTGTCTCCTCCATAGGCTGCAGCGGAGCTCGTCTGCAACACAGCGAGAAGTGTGTCTGCGCGCCACAGTGGAAAAAAAAACAAAAAAGACACGTATGTTCATGAATCTTTAATTCTGAATGCAAACACGGTGACATGCAAACACGTTTTTTCAGTTGCATTTCAGAGCAGTCTGCTCCTCTTCTCCCGGCGGACAGCTTGCGTTCGCCTGCGTAAAAGCACATCCGCGCTCGCATTGCGTGTCTCAAGCCTGCTGCTCAGGAAAGCAGGATCATGCGCCGCTTATGGCAAAGCAAAACAAAAGTTCTTCAGAGGGGAAACAACCGACTATCAAACACAAAATGCCAGTGGCTGATCAAAACCTAACCTGTGTGTGTGTGTGTGTGTGTGTGTGTGTGTGTGTCTGTGTCCTTGAATGCGTGTTTGTGTCTGTCTTTGTTTACCATGGCCACAGCTCATTTCACTTGGCACTAATGAACAAAGGGACAGATAACTATACAAAGAATCCATATGAGTGCAGTGTTTAAAAGAACCCCCCAGAATCGAAGCTGCACAGATTCTTTCAATTAGCAGACTCCAAATATTTATGGACTGAACATTTCCTCTCTGGAAGGAAAAGCAGAGTTCTGTGTGTTTCCCCTGTTGACTCACACCGGGGTGTATTGATCCCCTGGGCTTATGCTTCATTTCACTTGAGCTCTGCCACTATCCTTTCAACCACACATGTCCAACATCTCTACAGCGCTTCAGCGTCTTTTTTGAATTTTCCTTTTATTATAAATGGTCACAAAGTAGCTCCACGTCAAACGAGGACCACTAATCAGCGTTAAATGATGACGCCGGTTCACAGATGATGTCCTTTAAAGGATAAGATGCTAACAGATATGGAGGAACCAAACTCCGCCCACATACCTCCATTTCTTTCATGCACCAAAGCATCAAATCTGCACACCGTGGCCCCGGATTCACCTCAAATTCCACCTGGTTGACTCTGGAGCTTTTAGGCTGTGTAAAGAAAAAAAAAGGGATACATAAAATCCTTGTCTATCTTCCTCTGTGTGAATAGTGTCCTAGTCTTTCTCGTTCTGTGTGAATGGTGTCCACATATCTTATCCCTCTGTGTGATGGTTTTCCTGTCGCCGTCCTTCTGTGTGAATGGTGAACTCATCTCTTCTCCATCGGTGTGAATGGTGAACTCATCTCTTCTTCATCTGTGTGAATGGTGAACTCATCTCTTCTCCATCGGTGTGAAGCGTCCATGCGTCTTCTCCTCTCTGCGATTGGTTGTCTATGTCTCTTCTCTCTCTCTCTCTCTCTCTCTCTCTGAATGGTATCCCTTTATCTCATCTTCTGTGTGAACATTGCCGTCATCTCTTTTACCTCTGTGTGAATGGTGCCCATGTCTTTCTCCTTCTGCGTGGATGATATCCTTGTGTCCTCTCCTTTTGTGTGAAAATTGTCCTTGTCTCTTCTCCCTCCATGTTAAATGGTGTCCTTGTCTCTCCTCTTTAGTGTGAATTGTGTCCTTGTCTCTTCTCTTCAGTGTGAATTGTGTCCTTGTTTCTTATCTTTGGTGTGAATTATGTCCTTGTATCTTCTTCCTCTGTGTGAATGGTGTCCATGTCTCTTTTCTTCAGTGTGAATTGTGTCCTTGTCTCTTCTCTTCAGTGTAAATTGTGTCCTTGTCTCTTCTCTTCAGTGTAAATTGTGTCCTTGTTTCTTATCTTTGGTGTGAATTGTGTCCTTGTATCTTCTTCCTCTGTGTGAATGGTGTCCATGTCTCTTCTCTTCAGTGTGAATTGTGTCCTTGTATCTTCTCTTCAGTGTGAATTGTGTCCTTGTCTCTTCTCTTCAGCGTGAATTGTGTCCTTACATCTTCTTCCTCTGTGTGAATTGTGTCCTTGTCTCTTCTCTTCAGCGTGAATTGTGTCCTTTTCTCTTCTCCTCAGCGTGAATTGTGTCCATGACTCTTCTTCTTCTGTGTGAATTGTGTCCTTGTCTCTTCTCCTCAGCGTGAATAGTGTCCTTACATCTTCTTCTTCTGTGTGAATAGTGTCCATCTGTGTTGCTCATCCTTCGTTTCCTTCCTGTCTGTCCTTTCCCATACAAGGTTTCCCTTTCCCATCTGTATCAAGGGTCTAAGGGTAAAGGATGTCATATGATATGCAGATTGTTATGCTCCTTGCAGTCAAACGTGTTCTTTGAGATATTGGAACTTTATAAATAGAATTGATATGACCTGACCAGAAAACAGCCAAGATGATGATTTTCCCCACATACACTGTTTATAGCATGTTCGCCTGAAATCATAAGGATCTCGAGTGTTTATCATATTCACAGAGGGAGCGAGACAGTTGCAGTGGTATATTCTGCCGGGCCAATAAAGAAAGGGCGAAGGGATCACCGCAGGAATTAAGATGCGACCATTTCTCAGTCATCCCCCCTCCCCCAAACACACACTCACTCACTCACACACACACACACACACACACACACACACATGCTTACCATGACAAATAGCCTGTGACGTGCCTCTGTGAACATGGCACGGAAGGGTCCACTCCCTCTCCCCAGGGCTGTGGAGTCTATCAGTGGACGGGACTCTCAGTGTCTCCTCGCAGCATCTCAATTTTACCTCTAGTGAATCATTTCTTCTTTTCTGGCAGCACTCAGGATAAAAAAAAATCTGTGAGGAAATCACAACGGTAGCATTTCTGTTTGCGTCGGTTGCCGGGGAAGAGCAATTACACCCACTGCAGTGCATCATGTTTACCAAGCACCTGACTCAGCGGCTTGAATGTGCAGAATAATTAAAAAAAAAAATGGGTGAAGGGATATACGGCACAACTGGTCACTGTGATATCAGTCAACTTCCAGCTACAACTTAAAGAAATCAGTTGTTTTTAAAGAATTTCATGGCAATGTGAGACTGTTAAAAACATGGCGTGGTGGCACACTGGTTAGGATGCATAACATGATTTATCTGTTTGCTGCCATCATCAAATAAAGGCAACAACTTCATTAAAAATGCATAAATCGATCGATTAGCTGGTGTGATTTGCCGGATAACAGCAGCCTATAGACGCGATAAATTCCCTGTCAGTTTTGTTAACAGTGAATTGTGTTCATATTTGTATTGCCGTGGGGGAAAACGGTCGGCAGAGTTCTGCTTGCCGAGTGGAAAATGTGACAGATGCCTTTGGATGTGAGCTTGACGTGTTTGGGGGTTCTGAGTTATTCTAAAGAGGTCTTCTGGGTTTTGGGCCGAGCGAGAGGAGCGGAGGAGAGGAATCCATATTAATGCAATAAACTTACACCGTCCTTGTTTGTCCAGATGGTTTTTCTCGTGGTGGAGAGAGAGATCAAATGGGCACATCAATTATAAATTGTCCATAAATGTTACTGATGTGGGGCTCGCTTCTCCGGATTGTAGAATAACTCAACGCTATGGCTCCACCGGGCCTTTGGACAAACACAACTGTGATGGCGGACAACAAAGAGTAACTGCTCCCTCTGCTCCGACCGCTTCACGGACGCGAGTCTGATGTTCAGACTAACTCAATCGACACCAGACACAGGCTCGGCAACACAAAAATTCCTTCTGTTTCTAGGACTAGTTTGTCATTCTCGTTTGTTCTCTTTCTTGTCAAGACTTAGATGAGATCATCGATGCCAGTCTGTAGCCAATGTGAAGTATGTGGCTGTAGACGCTGCTTAGCTTAGCTTAGCATACAGGTTATTCTCAAAAGAAAACACACAGGGGTCATGTGCAGGACTCCTCCTTGGCAGCACTGACTTTCTGGACTCTTGTCATCACTATGCCCAACCAGGAAATAGTCCTAATTAATAAAATGTCATTTTTAAGCTTCAGTTGTTGTACAAATGGGATAAAATGTGTACATTAGTAAGCTTTAGTCGTGCTGAACAGAGGCTAGCTGTTTCCCCCTTTTTACTCCTTGCTAAGCTAAGCAAAGCTAACCAGCTGCTCGATTCATATTTAGCATGCACACATGACAGTGGTATCAATGGGTTCACGAACGGTTGACTTTTAAAGGGGGTTTTGTGCAGGTCTATTTCTTGGCAGCATTTACCTCCTGGAGTTATTTCATCGCTGCACCCAGCCAAGAACTAGTTCCACATGTGGAGCTATTTCGTTCTTGTCATTTTAACACTCCTGCTTATGTACAGACGGGATAAAACATGTAAATTAGTGAGCTTTAGTCGTGCTGATAGGCGGATTTTGGCGCCTTTGGAAAAAAAGCTAGGCTAGGCTTTTGTGTCTCATGCTTAGCTAAGCTAACCAGCTGCTGACAGTGATACCAATCTAATCTTTAGCCACTAAGTGAATAAGCGTATAAGTGTTTTTTTCTACACTTAGTCCTGTAAAACGGCTCAAAAGGATTTTTTCTACTTTAGGTTTTCTATATTTGGCTTCCTATTTAGCATATGCTACACATATGAGAATGGTATTAAACTTGTTGTCTAACTCTTGGAAAGAAAGTAAATATGTATATATAAGTATTCCTTTACACTCTCTCAATAACGTTCCTCTTTGTTAGTCTGCTACCTGCACGGACCACACACTCAAAACTCCCTGATCCTCTCAAGATGTATAAAATGCCTGGCCACACACACACACACACACACACACACACACACACTCGGGTCTACATATGGACCCACGCAGTTTTTTGGATGTGACTTCAGCTCACATATCTCACTTTGGCCTTTCAGAGAATAACATCATACACCAGAGACCCTAAGATCTCTTCCTCTCCGTCTGAGTGAGGCGGACGGGGGGGAAGTAGAGTCAACACTGATGGCTCACACATGTGGCCGCGAAAAAGGAAGCTCAGACTTTGTAATTCAAACAGCGAGGAGGAGGTCTTCGGGCGGAGGGGACACAAGGCATGACTGAGTGTGTAAATATGCACAAGGTGTTGATGTAGTGCTGAGCGTACACGCACCGTCATGCATACATCCTCCTCAGCGAGGCACTGCATGAGGCTCTCGCAGTGCAAACATTACATTAGTAACACATGTATGGTGGTGTCTCCGAGCTTTGTTTTCATGCTGTATCATCCTGGATGTCCTTAGAGGGTTTAATACAAAGCTTTTGGATTATAGGAATAATAAAAAAAAAACTGACAATAGATTTCCTGTTTTTTGTCTTGTGGCTGCTTAACTTTTGACTTTTCAGTTTACATCATTTCATCAGTAAAATCTGTATTTTTTTAAGGGGATTTAGGGGGCTTTAAAGGCCAGTGCAGCTTGAGACGCCCTTTTTTTTTGTTTTTTTTTTAACTCTGTCCCCGACTGCTGTATATGTCAATTTAGGTCATTTCAGTGTGATTTTCAATGTCCAACCTTCTCACTGAGCAGTTTTCTAGGAAAGCACATGCCATGTGTCTGCACAACAAAAGCGATTGGAAAGTGTTCACGCAACCTTTGATGATTAGAGTGTGAGGTCACAATTTTTTATCTGAGACGGATATTGCCGTTGAGTCATAAGTCATTCAAACATTTTGCTGCTCTCTGATACACTGTACCGCAGTGAAAGCAACACAATTTCATCTGTAACTCATACAGTGGCCTACATTTAACTGTCTGAATTAAGAAATACTGGAACTTTCTGGGTTAAAGAACAAAAGAATAAGTTGTATTTCCCTTTTGAGAGACGTATGGTGCGTCCCATGATGACCTGACAGTGCAGGGGAGCAACTCAGAAGGCATTATGGTCTCTGTAAGAGCTGTTCAGCTGCTTAATGTTTCAGGAAAACTGCTTTCCTGTTTCCAGATTGATCTTTCAAGCTCAAGCATCAGTACATTTGCTTATTTTCCAGACATTTTTTTAGACTTTTAAAATAAAGATGGCATAAACAGCCTGGCCATGATCAAAAACCTTTAACTCCAGTACCTTCAAACATGCCCCAGCAGTCTCCAAAACTGCTCTACTGATCTATTGATCTATTCTGGTGTTTATTTAAAGACTTAGACTTAAAGGGTAACTGCCCCAATTTCACACATTTAAGTGTGCCTACATGTCTTGGGGAGTGCTACTGCATACATGAAAAAAAAGTCGTATAAAGCCTTTTGTGGCTCCAGAAGGAGCTGCATGAAATCCGATAAAATGCCTCTACTGCTCTGTCATTCAGTGACAACGCTGCACTATGGGTAATGTAGGCACCAGGTGCAGAATACAAAAATGTCTCTATGTTGATAATTAATTTCTAAACTGTCCTGAAAAAGTCCAACAGTGTTATAAGAGTGCAAAGCTAGACCAGTGGACTGATTTCAAAACCTGGTGCCTACATTACCCACGATGCAACTTAGCCACTGAGTGACCTCACTGCAGACATCACTGCTAACATTTTCAACACAGCGAAAATGCTAGCAGGATGTTTAGTAGCAGGTATGTCTACCACATTCACCGTCTTTGTTTCTCATGTGGCACTAAATACAAGACAATCGACTTTTGACGTTTTTTGCGAGTATTGAGTTATAAATCAAAGTATTCCACATTGAAATTTTCATCTGATGGTGGCGTGAAATGAAAAGCAAGGTCACCACAAGGCTGGTACACGTTAATGTTAGTAAGAACTGTATGTTAATCAAGCTGGATATTAAAATAAATGCACTAGATATAAAGTCAGTCAATCACCAGGCTCCATTTCTGGGGACCCGTCAATGAATGTCTGTACAAAATGTCACAGCAATCCGCCAAACAGTTATTGAGACATTTCAGTCTGGACCAACCAAATCACACTGCCAACCCGACAGCAAACCCTTTCATTATTTGTTGCTACAATTTTTTTTTTAGTAAACATGTTCATTTAAACTACCTCCAAACATTTGGCTGATTCAAGTTCAGAGTGAGATACAAAATTTTAAAACAGACAAAGATTCGAATGGACACTTCCATCATCTATTTAAGGTGTCTGCTTCTAAGTGATCATTAAAAAGGCTTGAGTTAAACCAGGTGTTGTAGAAAATCATACAATCACGTGTAATCACCCTGGTCAGATATGATGAATAAAAATCAAAATAAATGATTAGTTCCCAAGAGATCAACTATGGATATGAGTTTAAATGACAAACTACAATGAGCCCTGTGTCACAGCACAGCGGACTGTAAGATATAAGCCTCGCTTGAGAAGTTATTTCCTAAAAATCTTATCTGAGAGGTCATTTGGCCGCGTGATGCACAGCGTACGAAAAACTCCTGCCCGGAAAGGTTTCATCAACTTTCAATCACAGCTTCCAGACAATTTAGGTCATTTCAGTGCGACTTCCAATTGTCCAACCTTCCCACTGAAAAACAGTTTTCTGTGAAAGCACATCCCCCCGTGTGTCTGCACGCAAAAGCGATTGGAAAGTGTTCACATAACCTTTGTTGATTAGAGTGTGGGGTCATATTTTTTTTTTATCTGAGAGGGATATTGCTGTTGAGTCATTCAAATATGATTTTTGTTGCTTTCTGATACACTGTACTGCAGTGAAAGCAACACAACTGCCTCTAAATAACTGTATACATCTACATTTAACTGTATAAATTAAGAGATACTAGAACTGAAAAAGTCAGTCAATCACCAGGCTCCATTTCTGGGGACCCGTCAATGAATGTCTGTACAAAATGTCACAGCAACCCACCAAACAGTTATTGAGACATTTCAGTCTGGACCGACCAAATCACACTGCCAACCCGACAGCAAACCCTATCATTATTGACATTCTTACTTTTCTGTCATGACAAGGTGTAAATGAATCACACAGAACACATTTAGTCATTTTAATATATTTGTATATATTCATATATTACACATTTAATACAGGCACAATGAGAAATCATAAAGTAGAGACAAAAAGTGGCTGATATTGGTAAAAATGTACAATTTATGAGAATCATTTACACAATTTTTTGCTCTCTTTAAACTCTGTTTAATACAACATATAAAGACAGAAAGACAGAATGTGAAAGTGACTGAAAAAGAAGCCTTGTGAGTTTATTTTTGAACGATTTTAAAGGGACAGCAAGAACCAGCTTGCTAATACAGAATACAATTACAGAATCTGTGTACTCGTTTTTTTTTTTTACTGCTTTCCACTCATCTGATCAAAACCACTGATGTAATTAAACACTGTAAAAAAAAAAAAAGTCTGTTGCTACAATTTTTTTTAGGATTTCGTGTAAACATGTTCATTTAAACTACCTCCAAACATTTGGCTGATTCAAGTTCAGAGTGCGATACAAAATTTAAAAACAGACAAAGATTCGAATGGACACTTCCATCATCTATTTAAGGTGTCTGCTTCTAAGTGATCATTAAAAAGGCTTGAGTTAAACCAGGTGTTGTACAAAATCATACAAAACATGGTTATCACGTGTAATCACCCTGGTCAGATATGATGAATAAAAATCAAAATAAATGATTAGTTCCCAAGAGATCAACTATGGATATGAGTTTAAATGACAAACTACAATGAGCCCTGTTTCACAGCACAGCGGACTGTAAAAAATTTGTAGAAGTAGAAGTTATTTCCTAAAAATCTTATCTGAGAGGTCATTTGGCCGTGTGATGCACAGTGTACGAAAAACTCCTGCCCGGAAAGGTTTCATCAACTTTCAATCACAGCTTCCAGGCGACTAATCGCATCTCCCAGACATGTCACAAACCAACACAACTTAAGGACCATTAACATGGTTGAGGTCGATGGAAAATGTCCTACACAACATAAAAATACTCCGTCAAGGAAATCCAACAGCCTCTACAGCAGCAGCCTTCATTAGTATCAGACGAGAATGAAGCACCAAGAGTCAAACGTGGCATTTTTCGCCCCAGTCGCCATGATGAAATGTTGGCGGTTAACGTTTCTGCAAACCATACGTTCACGTTTGTGCATGTCACGGCTTATATATCGAGGGGTGGAGGGGATGGACAATTTCCAGCCGTTTATCGCGACAAAAACCTGATATTTACAACAAGGTGTCAGGTCATATGCAGCTGCGCTTGTGGCAACAAAACCAGGTGATTTACCAAGATCTCGGGACACCTCTGCTGATTTTGTGACGACAAAACTGGATATTTTAGACTCAAAGTTGGGTCATCTTCAGCTGAGTTTGTGGGGGGAAAAAATGGGTGTTTTTGCGACATCTACAGTCGTGTTTGTGGAAACAAAACCAGATATTTTAAACCCCAACCTGGTTTTATCGTGCCTACAGGATGCGCACAGCATTGTGAATCAATGTAAAGTTGCGACGTAACGACACAAAGTTTCAGCACATCTGTGGTTTGCAAAAACATTCATTATCAACATTAATTCGGACGAGCATTTTGGGCTTTTTCTCATCCATACATGCATTTTCTGAACCAGCTTGTGCTGTTTATAGTTCCAAGAGGCTGTATCCCAGCATGCAAAGGGCGAGAAAGAGGCATGGCAGGTCACTAAGCTATCACAGGGCAATGGCAGAACTGTGTCACAATATCAAACCACAGTCTACAACACTGGATTACTCAGCGTCGAGTAGTTGTGATAAGGCACGTCCGTCATTAATTTGGCCTCATTGTGCTACTGCTCACTCACACAGGCGAGCCGGCGGGAGGTGGAGGTCACCTGACGAGCGCTGAAGAGAAGAAAAGGCGCGATATAACAGAGTTCGATGATCAAACTCAATCAGCGAAGGCAAAACATGACTCATTCATTGCTGGAAGACAGTTGGGTCGTATAAACAGTTTCCCTTCGACATCCAAATAAAGGTGTAAAAAAAAAAAAAAAACAACTGGCACATTGTTGGTGCTATTCTCGTTAACTGTGCTGTAGTAGATATAAAAAAAAAGATTAGAGAAAAGTTAACAATCAGGCACATTTCTCCATTAATAGAGCGAGCACAAAAGCTTGATTAAAAAAAACACTGTTTTTTTTTAAAAAGGCTTCTTAAATTTGGGTTCACATCCCTTGATTTTTTCTGAAAGCATCTAAACATTTGACACAATGTTTTACAGTCAAGAGTGTTGAATTTTCTTTTTTTTTTTTTTTTTTTAATGAAGACTAAAAATCAAAGCTTTAAAAGTGTAAAAAAGACGAGCCGTGACTGAAAAGGGGAAAATTTACAAGTTCAATTCTAAAAAATTGATTGTTAAAAAAAAACGTAGCTTAAATCAGGAGAACCAAATTCAGGTTAAAAACGTTGATGCACGTGTGTTGCCTATTACACCTTAAACCCACAGAATAAGAGGCACTGAGGTCAGTATCTGTTTTTTTGTTTTTTTTTTGCATTTGTTTGAAAGCACTTGTTGTTTAATGTTATTTTAAAGGTCAAGCTTGTGCCACAGGTTCGTGAGTACTGTCCGAGACAGATTCTACCTTCATTGCTTCATTGCACATGATCAAAAAAGACAAATGGTGAAGAGGAGGAAGAAAGGAAAAAAAAAAAGAAATCAGCAAACGAAACTGATTCGAGAGTTGAGTCAGAGCAGAATATTCAGTGTTAATATTTACAGTTCAGAGGGAGAAACCTTTTGATTTTTTCTTTTATATTCCTCGTTCGGCTCTTGAGAAAATGAATATAAGAGGAGAAAGAGCATCTGAAAGATTGTTAGTGCACTTTTTTTTTTCATTTTTTTTTCTCATGATTTTTCAAATACAATATAGATTTATATAAAATCCATAAATTGTTTCTGACTATACAAAAGTGAATTGATCAGAAAGCATTATTAAACTTCATATCTACACATTTCCTGAAAGCTCATCTTCTTTTTCTTTTTATTTATTTATTTTTTTCTTTTCTTTCAACAGTGTTCAATACTCAGTGCTGTTTTATTGTAGTGAGATTCTCGCCTCCTGGGCAGAAGCCTGACTGTGCTCAGATGGATCCAGAGGTCCAGGACGCCTCGCAAAGTTGCCAACCTTTGTGTTTTTGTTTTGTGTTTTTTTTTCAGAACCAGAGTGGTGGCTCACCTCAGCAGTCTGCCATGTAACGTCCTAAAGGAAAAAGAAGTGCAGTTTGAGTTGCTGATGCATTTATTATACCAGTATCAGTTACGTTTGGATGTACCTGCCTACCTGTGGCAAATCTCTTCTTGTTGAGAGAAAGTCTGTACCCACTCCCCAGCAGCTCCATGTCCACTCCTGACAGGGTGCTCCCGTCGCTCATAAACTGCACGGCCAGGGTGGAGGGGTTCGAGGGTCCGTTCGATAGCTCAAACTTGGCCCTCAGGGACCCGGCGCCTTGAGTAAAACACAAACAAAGGCCTTCACTTGCTGCCAGCAATTGATCCAAATCTTCATTCTTTATGAGTAAGATTTCCAACAAGCTGTCTCAAAAGAAGAAAAAAGATGATTTACCTTCATTTTCAGACTTTTCTGAGATGTCGCTCAGCTTCCACAGACATTTACTTTGCTCTGAATTCCTAAAATGAGAGAAAGAAATAACATCTTAAGCTGTTTTTGTATAAAAAGATGCAATATGTAAGAGTTAGCCACCTGTTGAAGGTCGCTCGGAACAAAGCATATAGCATATCACCGGAGTAGTGGCTAACCGCTGCTCGCTATACTTCTTGCTGCAGCTACTGCTGTTAGCTAATTAACTCACTTAGCCGTACAGGTAGTGGCCCTATCAGCTGACTGAGTCCGCCTGGGCTAATAGTTAGATGCATTGAGAGTGTTTGTGTTGGCACCACAGGTAACAGAACCGGGCTCAGGAACCTCCCGCTGCAGGACGGGAGCACAAGTTTGACGACAAGTGATAAAGCACAGAGGTGATTTACCAGCGCCTGAACAGGACTCTGACTCCAGGGTTAGGGTTATTTATTTACGCTCTGTTGATAATGTTAGTTCAACTGAGATTAGAGAGAATATTTCGAGCATGTCACACTTCTTTTTATCCTCCTGCTGATGTAAGAAGCGCCACATCTTACCAGATGGAGTTGGGAATAGACTGCATGCCGGTGACTCCTCCATCAACAGGCACTAAGATCTGCACATTGGTGAGCAGACCAGGGGCGGCCATGGACTCCGGGTTGTATCGGTAGTCTACCCGCAGGTCTGATGTGCTCGGTGTGCACTTCCAGTAAACGGTCAGGTTGAGAGGAGTGGAATGGATCCCATCAGACAGCACCTGAACGCAGTGCACAGAGTTTGAAGTCAGACTTTAAATATAAATAAAGCTGCTTTGAGTTGGAGCTATCAGAGTGATGTTCCCAGTGTCCCTATGAGACCACGTTAGAAGTAAAAGACAGTCTGACTCTCAATTTTCAACATAGTTTTGCCACAAACATGTTTAGTTGGTTTGCTGAAAGTGCAAAAAGCAACTTAAAAACAAAACACTCAAGTTCCTCCAGAGCTTCCTGGAAAGTTTAAAGACAGAAGCCAAAACAAAAACTGACTTTTCTTCCATCAACAAAACTCTTGTTTGTTGATCTGAATTCACGGACTGTTTGTTTTACCCCTCGGTGAGCTTATATTTCAATAAATACCTACATGTCCCGATCCGCCACATGTAAACTAAAACTTTATTTGTCAGGAGAACTCCCAAAAAAAAAATTCTGATTATGGGGTGGCAGGACAGCCTTTAGTGGTTTGTGAGGTTGTGTGCAGACTGGAGGGCCAAAGCTTGATGCTTGATGACAGTGTGGCCAAACCAGCTGAAGAAATCTTTAACAAAATATTTAACCCTAAACTCCTCCAGCACGACAGCCATATGTCTCATAAATAAAATGAGAAATTATGGATCAATATATAC
Source organism: Sparus aurata (assembly GCF_900880675.1). NCBI lineage: Eukaryota > Metazoa > Chordata > Actinopteri > Spariformes > Sparidae > Sparus > Sparus aurata. The sequence continues at coordinate 23,239,892 of NC_044198.1, read as the reverse complement.
ATAAATAAATCAGTGACTCCTTTTTTATATCCCAGATCTTGAGTTTGCAATTAAGACCTTGGCCATCTTGATTTTCTGGAGAAAGAAGTGACCATATTTGGATGAGAGGGTGGAGCTGGAGAGGATAATCTGATTGGCATGGTAGCAATCTGTCAACCACAAGGTAGCCACGCCCTTAAGCCTACCCTGCTTTATCGTGTCTTTTACTTTAAATGGGAACCTAATTTACAAAATGAACATCATGCTGTGTTGAAGAAGACTAGAAACTAGAGATCAAGACTGTAAACTCATTAGGAAACTGTTCACTGAGGTACTAAATCAAGCGAGAAGTAGAGCTGTTTTCTCATAAGCTTAAATGCAATCTGACTTCTTTTTGAAACCACTGGAGCCCCTGGAAGATTTAAGGCCTTCCACATTTCAACACTAGAAGCCAGTTCCATGTTTTAAAAGGACAACAATGCAAATAAAATTAATTATAAAAACAAACACGGCACTGAGCCTTCGGAGTCGAAATCATCACCCTGATTTATTTTTCCTCCGTTGTGTTTGTTTCCTTCTTTTATTCTAATTTCCCTCTGCTGCTGGAGAAGTTCTTGGGTTCAACTGCGTTCTGTGTAAAGTGCTAAATAAATAAAGTTGAGTTGAGTAAACATGAATCCTAATTTCACCAGTATTACAGAAAACATGTTTACAATAAGACCCTCTAGGGAAACGTGATGAGACGATATTTAAAAAAAAAAAAAAAACCACACAAAACAAATAACAAATCAGTCCCTTACACATTACAGCTCAGTAGAGATAAACATTAAAGATGGGGAAGAGGTTTTATAGTAACAATTCTTCAAAATGGTGTCCTCTGACTGGCAGGTTTTACTGGGTTAGCGCTTTTAACCTGTACACGTATGGTGCTGACAAGTTGGATTTTCTGTTTAAAGCCTTCACAAGACAGTCTTTATGCAGGAGGACACACAATATAAACTCATTTCATCGTGTCAATAAACCAGTTCGAAGCTATAAAACAAGCTTTATTAGGGTTTGTTTTAAAGACGATGTTATCTCGAGATGTGTTTCATTTCACCTGTGTGTTTGTGTGACATGAGGACTAAGCCTACAATATGTCGCTGTGAAGGGTTCAAACCAGATGGGTGCAAAGTTGACTGGTGCAGAAAGATCGTGGAGGCTGTGTGAAAACTTTCGGAATATTTTCAGAATTGCATTTCTTTTTTTTTTATCATCACTGAGATTGTTTAGGCTGCGAGATCATTTCTCTTTATCTTCGGAACATGGCTATAAAAAGTTAAAAAAAAACCCATTCTGCTTGTATTTCCACACCGCTCACTCACCGACACTCATGTACAGTTTTTGCTTCATTCTCAGACTCGTCTGGCGGGTGAAGCACTTTGGGAAATGCATTCTTCCAACTACAGTTATTTTATCTGGATAAGGTTCGCGGCTCGACTTTGGCTGACTGACCTGGTATTTTAGGATGTCCACGTTATAGTAGGAAGCTGATGGATTCTGATCTGAGGCTTTTCTGAGGTAGGACGTCAGTGCTTGCATGTTGAACCAGAAGTCCTTGGTATTAGAGTCACTTTGGGAAGGATCACTGGATAAAAGACAAAACAGTCAGGAAAGACACACACACCCACACACACACACATTCACACACAAGGAATAATCAGAGGCTCAATTATTCATTGCTCTTCTTGGCTTTGTGTGTGAAGCTCCAATAGCTTGGAAAGAATGACCCTGTTATAGCCAACCAGCTACTAAATCATGAATTCCATTTGATTCAATTAGTACAGCCAAGTGGTCTTCATGGATATGAGACAAAACAGAGCATAAAAGACGCGTTAAAAACAGGCAGAGATGTTATTTTTATCTTGACTTTTTGGGACGGGATACAAACGGGCCTCATCGAGATTTTAAAATAGAACCAACACATCTAAATATGCATTCAGCACATCTGACTAAAGAGGTGACAGGGCCGTTAAACGAGGCAGCTGTTATACGGAGTTTGCTGTTCTTTGCTATTTTAGGGGCGTAAAGTGTTTCAGAAGAGACACGGGCTGTTGAGAAAAGCTGGCTGTTAAAGTCTGGTGGAAAATACTTCCCCGACAGCCTAATGATAGGTTTATGTCAGATTACTAATTGAATTTCCTCTCACTGACGCAGACTACATTTCCTCGGTCCTCGCTCGCATCATCGGGTCCGAATCCCACTTAACCGCGACCGCGACAGGTTATCGACTCGTCAGCTCTGCAAATCTCAACTCCACTTGCGATGCGAAGTGTTCAAGCTGTTTACGGGGCGACGTCTCACCTGTATAGTAGCTGTTGGTTGGGCAGGATCTGCTCCAACCTGCTGGTGTTCTTCAGTTTGAAGGTGAGCACGGCCGGGGAGGGGTTGTTGGTGAACACCTTGATGATGCCCGTGGGGAACGACAAGGTCATGTCTCCCGTGATCTTCACAATGCACCTGGGGAAGGCAGCCAGACGAATGAGTGACGTCATAGGTAGCATTTGCTGATTATTTTTTCCTTTTATTTGTTATGAAAAACGTCGATCAGTGTTTCCCAAAGCCAAAGATGACGCCCTCAAATGTCTTTGTTCTGTCCTAAACTCAAATGTGTTCCATTTACTGTCATAGAAGAGCAAAGAAAACTGAAAATATTCACATTTCAGAAGCTGGAACCAGAGAATTTTGACAGTTTTCTTAAAGATATGACTTCAGCTTCTTACCTCTGACATGTCTGGTAAAGGGAGATAGAATAAGATCATTCCTGCACTCGTAACATCTCTTTTGTGAAATATCAAGATCACTGTTGGACAGTTTCGAAGAAGAAGTGTTTAACCTCGCGCTGGAGTGTGTATGTGTTACTGGTAAAAGCTGATAGTGTCAAAATGTGTTTTTTTGTGTCTTATAGAATATCTTTTATAAATATTAAAGGGTAAAACACTTTTAAATTCGAAGCGAGTAGAGTAGACACATGGCTTTAAGTCGCAGGTGTAAGACATCTCCATTTGCGCTTTTCTTAACATTACAGCTGCACCGATTGATTGATAGAAAAATATAATGAATGTCTATTTTGCCAATCAATTTCTCCCTTCAGTCGTTGTTCAAGAAAAAATAAGGATAAATATACGGATTTGCGGCTTTTCTTTGCCATTTATATCAGTAAATGAAGAGTCTTTGGGTTTCGCTACATTGTTTGGACAAAAGCAGAAATTGAATACATCACTTTTTCACATTCTATAGATTAAACAGTTAATTGTGAAAATAATCATTAGTCGCAGCCCTACTATATGTACACGTCTGTGTGCTTCCATAGTCTCATATACATTTCTGACAAACTCTGGGGCGAGATGAGTCTTCCTCCAGTTGCGGTCTGCCTGCGCGGCGGTGGTCACGGCCCACAGCGGGTCTCAACCTGCATTGCTTATGAAATGTTCCATTTGCTAATCCCTGCAAAAATAAGCCTTTTGCACAGCAGCAATTTAGCAGCAGTTAACCAATAAAAGGCTGTATGTTTTCTCTGCCCCGGACTATAATCTGCCCCATGTAGGTTATCCACTATGAAAGAATGGTGTCAGACTAACGCAAAACATTCCACACATGCGGAGCGAGACGGAGATCCACTCTGCAAAAAAAAAAAAAAGGTCTACCGAGCGTAACGCACATCGGGCTTGAGACGAGCACAGCAGCGCGTTGTGTGACAGCTCATAATGTCATACGTGTTGTGGCCGAGGTTCAAATGTGGACAAAAATGTGTATGCGTGCAGGTCCATGTCGGGGCCTTTGAGCGGTAAGGTCATGTGAGACTCACTTAGTGGGATCAGCTCCTTTGAAGTAAGCATTAACCGACTCTGTGAAGGCCACGGCAATGGGCAAAGCATCTTGGGATGCCAGGGTCACAGGGCTGGGACCGCGAGACGTCCCTGAGAACGAGAAAGGCACAGAGTTTGAGGTCTGTTGATGCAGCTGCAGATTTAAAACAGCGGGGTCCGGAGCTCACGTCAGAATCAGGAAGGTTTCATCGTGCAAAGATGCATTACATAATATACAGTATCTGTATTATTGCATTTCATGTAGTCAGTCATTCATTCGTTGCAAATCAGTACATTCTGTTACTTTTCAAACAGAAATCAAGTTGTAAGAGTAGATCGTGCTACTGCTGCTTTTAGTTTACACTGTTTTAGTTTAAAAGACAGCATAGTAAAGGAACAGGGTGAACTGTTTCTTCAAATAATCAAAAAAACAATTAAAAACAATTAAATCTTTACAATGTTAGGAGTCGATGCTGCTGACAGTAAGACAGACGTGAAAGAAGGCGAACACGGAGAGGAAACAAGACAGAGAAATGAAATCACTGCAAAGCAAGAGATCCAGTTGTCCAATCCATCCCATCCGGCAGACTGGTGTTAGTTTGAGTTAAACACAGAGGAGAGTCCTCTTGTATGAACTTCAACTGTACCTGCTGGCGTTTCACACCGCTTCTCAAAGGTAGGCAGCTTCGCTATGAACACATCATCCTCTTTATGCCAAATCAAAAAGGCACAAAGAAGAGAAAGAGGAGACAAACAAACCCAGAGAGCACAAATGTGAGAGGGGAGATGAAGCCAGCTTCCGAAATGTGTGATGGCAGAAGTTGAGCCCTGAAGCTGACAACACTGATATGATTGCACACAGAGATGAACGAAGAGCTGACACTCCCTAATGATGACATTCTTAGCATCAGTGAAATGTATGCAGAGGAGAGATGACTGACAGCACAGTGAAACACCACAGAAAGGAGGAGTCTCTTTTACGGAAACAAGAGTTTGGAAAAAGGCAGACTCACTTTGGCTTAGTAGAAAGAAAGGAGAGAGGGAGAGCAGCTCTGGCTCTAGGGAGGAGAGGGAGGGGGCAAAGGTGTGCTCGGCTCCTGTGAGGAGAGGAGTCAAGGAAGGAAGGACAGAGGAGTGAGAAGAGAGGGAAAAGGTATGTGGCAGGTTGGTGAGGAGCTGAAGAAAAGGAGAAGAAATAGTCAAAGGAAAGGGAGATTCTGATTACACGCAGGAGGCGGAGGAAGCTTACCAACAGTGGGCGTGTTACCGGCGCTGAGCGAGGCATTCGAGGACAAGGAGGAGGAACTCTCCGCCCGGGCGAGTGGTGCAGTAGGAGGAGGGCTGGCGTTGGATGTCTTGGGTGGGCTGAACGGCCGTACCTGAGCGAAGTCGATCAGAAAGGATGATGTTATCGAATATCAGAACGGTGATCAACGCTGTGCTTCACCTGCAAGGATAACAACTCACAATCTCATTGATTCCTGTGAGTTTTCCAGTGGGGAGTTTGGGTCTGGATGAGGGTCGTGGCGGCGGCACCAGGGCTCCAGCTGTCAGCGGGGTTGTGGGTCGGTTTGGTACTGGCACTAAACGGAGAATCACATGAAAGTTTTACTGGTTAGTGGCAGTAAAACACCGTGGGAATCTGGAACAAATAAACGTGTATGCACGTGTTGCAACTGTGCTACGTTCAAGTAGATGCAGAACAAACATGCACTGATAGAAAAACAATATCGGCAAAACATTTTTTTTTTTTACAAACGTGAAAATCATAAAAAAACGCATTCCAAACATAAAATTCACACAACTCAAAGACAGACGTGTTGCAAACCAGGCAGAGTTAGATAAGCATCTGTGAAATAAAATCATGAAAGAACCACAAAACAAATGCAAATCAACTTCAAATCGAAAACAAATGCACAATATGAAACAAGTTCAAATAAAACAAAATATAAAGCTAAACCTCAAACCAAACCGCACGCGCAACAAAAGGCTCCAGCGTCACTAATTATGTTACCAGTGAATATTTTGCTTGATGGAGCAGCGCTCCAATCTGTAATCCCGGAGAAGACATCAGAGAAACCGCCGTCCTCTCTGCTGCCCGACGCTTTGCAGTAGGCGTCGGCGGAGTCGTCAGAGAGGAAGCGACTCGACCTGCCGGAGCCGGACGGAGGCCTCTGGAGCTCCCTCACGGACGTCCCTGAGCCCTGCCGGCGAGGTGGTGCAAAGTTATCACTGAAGGCGATCCACTGGCTCTGGGACCAGGACACGGAGGAGAAGGCATCGACGCTCTTTGGGGGGCTGGCGGCAGGTGAGCTTCTGATTGGGTCGACCGGCTCAGTTGGCAGGGTGATGGGGGCGCTCTGGGCCCTCGCTGGCATAGGCTTGAGTGCTTGGAAAGGGTTTTCTGGTGAGTCCCAAGGGGAGGATGTGGTGGAGGAGAAAGAGGAGACTTCTTTGGATTGTTGGCTCTCCACCAGGGGAGGAGAGCACTCCGGTCGCGGTGCCGTCTCAGCTGAGGGGGGGGGGGCGATGTGTTTGACAGAGGCGATAAACATTACAAAAAGCACAGAAAGGTAAACTCATCTCACACCACACGAAGATTGCAAAAGCGACCACTCAAACAGTTACTGGCGCCCTATTGCTATCACTATATCGAAAATAAGGCTGTATTGGGAAGAAAAGCCAAATTCAGAATTCACATCCACATTTTTTTGGATTAGAACTTGCCTCTCTGTTTTGTTGTGGCTGCAGTAAAGTAAAGCCATCATTCAAAGTATAAAAGTGTCCCTCAAGCATAAGAGAGAATCCAAAAGCGATAAAATTAAACGTCTTTGTCGATGCTGGAAAGACGTCCAGTGGAGAGCAAGACTGAAGTATTTTTGTCATCCTTTGAAGACGTCTTTTTAACGCTCGCTGATGACGTCCAAGTGACATCCCTGCAGGGTTCAAGGTAATTTTAGACATCTTTTCAACTTCAGCCACAATTTTTATAAAAGCTCAGATTTACCTCAATGCAGCAAAAGCTACAGGGTGTAAATCTCAGATGTCTGAATGAGGCATGGCCTCTACCAGGTGAGCTAATCGTCAGCTTTTGGTCATCCAACCTTCAGCAAGTAGGCTAATATTCCAACGGTGGATGACCAAAACAAGGTATATAATGAAGCGGATGAATAGCTCACTTGGTAAAGCGCATGCCTCATTCAGATTAAGTAGGCTGAGGGTTACCAGGGTTCAAATCCTCCCCGTAGCTTTTACTGCATGCAATGAAAATTAGCCGTCATATAAAGTGGATTTCATTTCAACGTTCAAGACTGAATTTCTGGGTTGGTACATGGAGGCAAAATATCAAACGGTTCAGGAAAAAAAAAAAGAATGTGAGCTTTTAAGTAACTAATCCACCGGAGCACGAATTGGCACAGGCCCGGGTCATATAAGGTTTCACGCCGATACGTTGACTCTATGTATATACTGCAATGTCTTGTGTGTGTTGTTCCTCTTTTTTTCTAGGTTCATGGGGATACACACCAAACACAGTCGACAAATCAAATAATTCTGCAGTTTTTCTTTTTCATATCAAGCATCAGTGTGGACTTGGAGGATTCAGCCGGTTTGGATTTCTTATAATTACCTCGTGTTGCTTCCAAAATGACATAAATGACAAAGCAGCAGCAGTTACATTTTATCTAAGCTTTATAATATTACCATAAGTGGAAGTTTGGCTGAGTTAAAAACTTAATATACAGGTTATTAAAGTTTCTAATCTACACTTTTCTACTTGTAAGTAATGGACTCACAAAGTATGCAAATCAATGGTAGGTCATGATATATCCTTACAGAATTACGATGCCTATTTGAAACTGGAAAAGGATGCACATCCTGTTAATTATAAGTCAGTCTGATTTTCATACATACAGGGAAAATTCCATGGTTTACATGAACTAAAACAGAAAATCAAACATTAGTCCCATGCAAAAACAGGGGTTGATGAATGCTTCGCCCTTTTTTTTCCTTGAAAGCACCGTCACACACATTTTTACCTGATGCCTCTGGCAGAAAGACGTCTGAGTCATTCGTCAGAAAAGATGGAGATGGAGGGATTGAAAGGAAGATAGAAGCAAGGTCTAACGAGAGAAGTTCAAATGAAATAATGAATCAAACCAACAGAGCATCCAGCAGGTGATTCAAACTCGGACAATGGCACAGAAATGAAAAGAAAAGTAAACAAAAACAACATGTAAAACACAGAAAAAAAAATAGAAAAGGAACATACAATAAATAAATACAATTTATGACTTACATTAAATAAAAGAGTCCAGACATTTTCGCAATCTGTTCCCTGTTCAGTGAGAGTTTAATCTCTTTAATTCCTCTCAGACTAGACTTGTTTAATATGTCATGTGTGCATTGGGAGCTGCTGATTCTGCTGCACGGTACACAGAGGGATTTCACAGGCGGTAAGCGGGCACTTAATTCCAATCACCGTATCTTAATCAGGACACTCCACGCTGCTCTTTTGACTTTTAAGCCGAGACCTTTGACAGTAACGAGACACTGTTTGACAACATACGTGCCAGTGGGCTTTATAGCCGACCCCTCTGACCTCCACTAGGTGCCAATTAACTGTGGATTACGCTTAACCTAGGCAATGGGTCAGCGCTAATGTCACTCTGTTTAAACACTGGTGTCAAGCATGTAAAGCCATGAGAATCACACTATCAACACTGTGTGTGTTTCAGAAACATGGAAAGTAAAACAAACGCTCAAGGAACATGACTGGAAAGACTTCTAGAGGATTTATAGAGAACAAAAGGGGGGCTCACTTATATAATACAGAACTGGAAATACTTTAAAATAAGGGAGAACCATTTAAGCTTAGACAAAAAGTGAGATACTGGAGAGCTGTACATAATAGGAAAATGATTTCAAAAGCAAACTAAGATAGAAAAAGTCTGACATTTTAATTCCCTCAGGTCAAATGTTCTGTTGACCCCTCGGGGGTCAGTTTCTCTGGGACGGCCCTGAGAGGAACGACTTCCAACTGAGCGACTCAGAAAAAAGAAAGAGAGGGAAGGGGAGAGACAGCACAGTCATAGAGAGATGGTGAGATCAAGGAACAGAGAGAGCAAAGAGGACAGGACCACAGGCTCAACAGAGTGAGTAAAACCAGACTGTTTGTGGAGCATTATCTGTTATCTGTATTAACTGCATTGCATTGCCATTCAATGTATTTATATTCTGTAATTCCCGGTGTTGGGGAGGAGCTGTGATGTTGTCATTCAATCACAAAATAAATGTAAATGTAATCTGTTACAGAGGAAAAATATGTTGTTAAATTGCAGTTCAAAAATCATAATGTTGGCTTTACATCTGAATATCTTGTTATGCAAAAAGCTGAAACATTCAGCCTGTTGCTATGCATCTTGTTGCCAGGAGCGTGGGTCAGCAAAGCCATCGGGACACATTTTAGAGCAGCACCATCAATGGTAGGATGGCTTACAAGGAGCAGCCTAAACGTCTAAACTGGGCAGCACTTGCTCAAACTCTGAGCGTTATGTTTGGCTGGTTCCCACTTTTAAATCTGCACCGCCTCTCGTGAGCCAATCAGACCTTTTTTTTAGCTTTACTGTCAATTGTCACTCTAACAAGTCTTACAGAGGGAAACGCTGAATGCATGTAATCCAGCACATTTGATTTAATTGATATCAGCCTCACTGCTTATTGTTCACCCTCTGTACACCATGTCAGAGTTGTATATCTGATTCTAATACAAACCCAACATTTTCTTGCTGCTTCACATTAAAATCTACAAATGGCTAAACAGTGAAGCAGTCAAAGACGATGAGTGATGACCAGTCGTCAAGTGTGTATCCACAAAACAAGACATTTTTGGCATTCTTTCATCAGTGGATCATTTTGAACCTTCAATCAGCAGCATGGGTGTACATTGCTGTTGGATTTATTACTGACTGACTTCCTCATTAAAACAATGTGAGTTTGTTTGGCTGCACTCTAAACAGATAAACCACTTGTTCGTCTGTTGTATTCCCGACAAAGTAGCTGCTCGGCACATGTTTGCTGCAGCTTTAAATTTGCTGTTGCCACCAGCAAACACAAGTGTCGCCAAACCAACCGAGGACTGAAATCGAAGAAGTACAAGTTTAAAAAGGAATCACAGCGATCCCTTATTGGTGGTACACATTTTGTTGAGGGATACTGTAGAGATGTAAAACCTTGCGTCATGGAGAAACACACGTCCACAGGAATCAAGATGAAATGAGGTATTACCTGTCGATGACGACACCGAGTGAGAAGAGCCTGCTGCCAGAGTCGGGCTGAACGGGTCCAGAGACAAAAGGTCGTTGTTGGCCAGTCTGACGCAGGACAGAGTGAAAGAGTCGAGTCAAACTTTATTACATCTCAAGCTAAAAGCGGCACAATTACTTTCAGAGTCAAAATACGCAAAAAACGTATATAAAACAGAAAGAAGCAGCAGTCGTGAGTCACTTTCATACGTACTCGTATGATGTTGGCACTCTGCTTTTTGCCAGCTCATCACCTGCAGAGAGAGAAAAACAAACAGAGAGTTAGAGACTCACAGACCGGCACAGAGCGATGACAGCACATACACTTTCAGAGCAACTAAAGAATAAAATAAAAGCCAACAGAAGACGGCTAGTGTTCAGTGACATTTGCCAAAAGTCATGTTTAAACTACATCACACCTTAAACCAGAAACATAAACTGAGGTTTTGACTCAGCAAGTGAGAACCAGCATCTGCCATGAAAAGTCATAGAGACATATTTGCAGTAAGATTCGGGTTAGATACAATATTTTTCTTATTTTAGCCTCAAGCAGTAGATCCTTAAAGGGACAGTCCACCTCAAAATCATATTTCATCTCCTACCTTTGGTTCTATTTATCCATCTTGATTGTTTTTGGTGTGAGTTTCTGAGTTCTGAAAACATTTGCTGTAGAGATGTCTGCCTTTTTTCCACCGAACTACACCCACTAACTGTATGGCCTTTCAGAAGGAACCGTGCATTTACTCATAGACAAGAGGGTCGTTCCTGCCCATGGTGTCAAGCTACCATAGCTTAGAAAACTACCTTCTTGTCCATGAGTACATGCACGCTTCCTTCTGCACATTGATATGTTTGGCGGGTGTGGTCCGTAAGAAAGAAAGTAATTCTTACCTGAAACTGCTCACAAAAAGGACTGCGGATTATCTTAAGTAACCACAACTGCTGTTGAGTTTTTCAAATGTAATTTTTGGCGCTTTGAGAACTACAAGACGAGTGCCGCCTAGTTCCATTATTTGAGAAAAGGTAGAAATCTTACGGCCGATATCGCCAAATCTCGAACACTCACACTAAAACAATCTAGTTGGATCGATGGCACCACAGGTCAATCTGCCAAATGTGGTGCACCGCAGAAGGTGGCGTGCATGAAAAGAGGCTTGAACTCGTCACAGCGCACGATGTAAACACCAATTGGCTGAGCTTTAACGTTAGCTAGTTTTGTTCGCATAGTTAGCTAGCCTTAAATCAATGAGTAGTTACTCCCTTCCTTCTGGACAGTGATATAAGTGGCGGTGTTGTGTCAATAGTCTAAATGGACAAACAGCAGTACATGTAAGATGAAAAATATGTATTTTTGCTTTTGGGGTGAACTGTCCCTTTAATATCTAACCCAAATACTGCAAAGGATTAACTTAAAAGTGTTTTTTTAATGTGATGGTAACACTTTACAACAGGGGATGGACTCATTTTGCATCCAACAATAAAAATCCGTCATTGTTTAGTTATTTTGCGCCCCCTTTTTTAAAAAGTGTTACAAAACATTGCAAAGATCCGGAACAAGCATCCTGAAGCAGCACCAGAGATAACAGGACCCGCACATGAAAAAAAACACAATAAACATAAATGTCTCAAAATGAACTGAAAGTTTGCAGTGAGAGGACACAGTGTCAGCGGTGTTAGCTTGTGTCAGCCGGCTGTGCGAAAGGCTCCAATGAGGGGACACAAATGAGGGCTGTGGCAGATATTATGAGGGGAGGGGAAGGCAGGGTTATAGGCCAACTACTGTAGTGAAAACATACTCACCAGGCCTCTGAGCCTTAGAGCTTAATGTAGATACTCCTGTGATCCCTAAGCGTATGTAGAGTATACATCTATCAATGCAATACCTTGTGTAAATTGATCTCAACTGTACCAGTGTTTCATGTGCAGAATGTGCGTATTATCACCATCTGTTTACATACGAACATGGTATGTGAGAGCAGCTTTTGAAGAGAAGAAAAACATTCACTTTTTTAAATGCACTTTTTTCCAAACCTGCACCGAGACCTCGTGGAGCATGATGCATGACCTGTACGTAGAAGGACTTCTTTAAAAGCATTTTCTCGAGCACTCGGGCAAGAAATCAAACTCTCGTAAAAACAAAACTTCCCTTCAGCAAAACTGTGCCAGTTTGCAGAATGGAAAAGATAATTTCTGACATGTCTAAACATCAACAGCTAATTAAGCGGTTAATCTTGTTTGTACCGTTGGGAGGGGAAATATCCCTCAAGCTCACATTTTACAGAAACGAACACTTATTTGCTTTTTTCTCGGGATGTGTTGGTTTTGGCTTCGGTTTCTGGATTTTCCCTTTTTCAGAAAGACAACCTCTTTAAAAACAAGCCGTGCCAAGAAAAATGGAGTTGAGAAGTCGCAACAGTCGACCCCCCCCCCCCCCCCCCCCGCTTCTTTTTTCACAGTCATCCAGCAACACGCGGATACAGAGAGGTCAGACAGAGAAAATACTCACTGGATTGGTTCCTCCGCATCTGTCCCTGAAAACAAAAACAGACATTAGTTAATTAATCAGAGACGCAGGCGGCCCACCAAGAATTTTCAACCTTTACTTGCCAGAGGTTTTCCTGGATTGACGTGATTTTTTACAAAGTGAAGCAAAGTATTTTGAGCCTTGAGACCTTAAGCCTTTGATTGTGTTAATATAACAATATATAAGATTTCAACCACAATGAAAACAGGACGGTTGAACTGTATTATTAATTATTCCCAGTGGCCGAGGGAATTTTCCACTTCAGAGTTGAAGACAGTAAATCACAGGACTACTCTGGACTCGCACATACCAGACGTTAAACCTAGGGTGAAAGATTCAGCGGCGCAAAACCGTGCATGGAAGCCCATACACCGATCAGTGAGGGACAACACAGAGCGTGCCCCCGACACTTCACCAACTTCCTTTACAGAGCCGCCTTTTTTTTTTCTCTTTCAGCGACATAAATCTGCCGTGTCATGCTGCGTAACACAAGATATGCAAGATACACTCCTGAGGGTCACCAACCCGATGGAAACTTAGAGCATCAATTTCAATAAAGAATTCATCCGCACAAGGAGAAACGTTGGGGGAGGTTGTCAAAGCGAAGGGAGGGGGGGGAGAAAAAGAAACAAAATGGGTTTAAGGAACACAGCAAAAGCGTTTAACCACCGAAGAGCTGTGAGGCCAGGGTTTAGTCCCACAGGCGCTAAGCGGCAAATGGGTTCAATTACGGCTCTTGCTGGCCACACACACACGACTTCCATTGCTATTTCAATAAAGGGAACACCGCAGAGGGGGAACCGAACAGGAGGAGAAATGAAAAAGACAGAAAAATGAGCACGGAGGAGGGGGAAAAAAAAAGAGAAAAAGAAAATCTCCCAATAATTCACACCAGATGATGCAACGTTCGTCATCACCTTGGATGTATGTTTTAACTTCCAGAAGTTTCTTCGGTAAATATGAAATAGGAAAAAAAGGGTGCAAGGCAGAAATGTGAAGACACACAAGAAGAAGGCAAATTTGATGTAATGACTATTCTGGTATTTAAATGCAAATCAGAGTCACAAACAGCGGTCTGTGCCTTTTTTTTTTTTTTTTTTGTACTTTTAAGGATGAGAAAGTAATTGTGGGTTTGAGTCTCGACAACAAACCAAAAAAACCAAACAGCAATGAACAAAGTCAAAGGTTCAAAAGAGAACATCTTTTCCTCCTGAGTCTTGTTACATTAAAGAGAGAAAAAAACATCCTCTATAAACTTGTAACTTATCTTTTGTCATTAATTCCACGGGCGGAAAAAAAAGGAAAACATTTGTAAAAACTAGGCAACTGAGCCCATAAAGTATTCATAAATAACCACAACTGAGTCCTGTCTAGAACGAGTGGGCTCCTATAAAACACAAAGAGCGAAAGCAAACAAAGAAACGAGGAGGAAAAAAAAAAAAAGGAGTGAGGTACAACACAAACAGTGGTGAGAGCAGAGGAAGGGAGAGGCTGAGCTGAGAAGATGCCGTGACTCTCGTTTAATGTTGCAGCCGGTGAAACCCACTAGACCCCCTCCGCGACACCGAGCGTGCCCTCTCAGCCGCTCCACAACAACACTGACAACAACAGCGGCTCAGTGTGCATGTTTGCACACAAGCAGTAGTGGTTTGAAATTTTAATGGCGGCGGCTATTTTCATAGAGCGGGCGGGCGGAGAGTGATTCAGAGATTGAGTGATGGTGCGGGACGAGGAGCTGAATGAAGGGCTCCATGACTTAGGTCACGGATCAGACTGGGTTCTCGGTGTGTGTGTGTGTGTGTGTGTGTGTGTGTGTCTTCCCTTTAAGTGCCTACAAGGAGGGCAGTGTGTGCGAGTCTGCAGTAAAGGCCAACAACATCAGAAACTGAACTCAGAAGTGATTGTTTCTGAGTTCTCAATATTTTCTCTCCGAGCAGAAATGTTGTTTGACATGAAATTGAATTTGGAGGAAAAACAAAACGTGAAGTGTGAGCAAACAGGCATCTCGCTGAATCAGGAGCCAATCTGCCGTTTGAAATAAATTGGACATAACACATACGCCGTTCCAATGTAAATAAAATAAGCTTGAAGAAAGAGTGACTAATGGAGGGATCGTACGGTTAAACGGCGTTTCCCATCCGCCCCGACAAAGGTTAGACACTCTCCTGTTGCCCTCTAGTGTTGCAGAGGCAGAGCAGACTTCGCCTGCAGCAGAGCAGCACAAGACATGCAACAGGTTTGTGATTTTTGAAGTTTTTGGTGGGTTTAAGCCGTACCGAGGTCGAAGGCGATAAGATGATGTTTCCAATGGAGGCTTTGAGCTCGTCGATGGTGGCTCGGTTCTGATGCGTGCCGTTGTTTGGCTGAACGGGCTTGATTTCTACGTGGAACTTCCTGGGTTCGTCTTCATCCTCTGAGTCGCTGGACGAATAGAAGGAATTTTCTTTGGCATGTGAGCGGAACAAAAACAGTTAAGGAGACAACAGGGACAGAACAGAAAAACTAGAAGAGAGAGGTCGTCTACAGTCCATTTTTATTTAGCACTCAGACTGCAGATGGTCGTGAGCAGAAAAACAAATAGTAACAATTCCTTAGTGTCTTGTAAAGAGAGTGAAACGGCGTCAAGATTAATGTAAAGGATATCGTTTTCATTGGCTTCTGGTCTGATACAGAAGCCCTCTGCATCAACTTGGGGAACATTCTGCAAAACACAAACAGAAAAAAAGTTTAGAATGACACTTTGTTCAATCAACACAAAGTAAAACCTTAAAAATACATTTTAAAGTTACTAAATGTTCCCAAATTTTATTTCTCATTCTAACCGTCTTAAAAAGGGATTTTTATCTATTGTAAAATTACATTTACAGTCATACTGTCATCAGATTTTAGGCAAGAATTTTATTTCAAACGGATTTAAATTAGTCCAGTAAAATAAATAATATAATTTCATTCAAAATATGATTAAATTCATAACCGCTTAATCAAATAACTTGCAGGCACATTTAATGTATTTATTAGTCTATTTGTCAGGGTAGAGACAGTAACGTGACACAGATGTGCTGCACATTGGATTTACAGCCGAGGTTAATTTGCGACCTCTGTCCCTGATTGTGCCTTTCTACTTAAACCGGGTCACAACACATCATTATCACCAAGAGTACATTAAATCGAGGTTGATTAAATGAAGCACCTAATAAATAATGACAGTCTCATGGATGTGACTTGATCATATAAATACAGTATTTATATAACATTGCAATAATTCTACATGTGTTGTTTACGTGTTTTAATGATTTTAACCAGTTTGTTCTTTTTGCATTTTAATCTTCCCCTTTACAAACAATTTTACCGAAGTCAAAACTTGTGTTTTTCATTAATTTGTTCATGCTCATTGTACTTGCACTGTCTTTCCCTTACTTTAATTACTTACAGTCTATGCTGGCCTACTGCACAATCGACTTTTGTATCTTGTATCTTCAACTTGCATTTAATTTATATAATCTAGAGTAATAATTTTTCCTGCACTGTTTTTTTTCTTTTACTTTTTAAATCAGCTCACTTTTGCAATACCTGTACTGTTAATGTGCTCATGGAAGAGGTTCAACTGCACTTCCATATGCACATATTATTTCATTATTTTGTTTCCTGGCATTTTCTAGAAAACTTCTGAACGCCCAAATTTGCTTTAGGATCAATAATGCATCTATCTATATACAGCCACAAAGAGAAAGCACTGGAAAATGTCCAGATAAACTTTTCACACAACATTTTTACAACTTCATCATACATTAAACATTTATACATGATACTTTAGAGGAGACATTTTTTATTTCTGTATGTTTATTAAATGCTGTGTTGTTTTTTTTTATGTAAAAAGTCTGGATATGATATGATTACTTTGTGTGTCTGAGTGTATTAGCTTGCTTACAGCATTCTGGATGTCTATGGCCCCGTAGTATCCAGGGGGTGCGCCATTGGCAGTGTTCTACAAGCGCGAACAGAGAGAAATGAGTGAATGAATGAACGAGCAAATCTACAAAACAAACAGGGAGGAACACACGGAGAGAAAGTGAAGCGAGTCACATGTTCAAGCTGCAGAATACAAAGCAGAATAACATGAACTGGGCACTTTTTCCACCGCCTCCTTCTGTTTGAACATAAAAAGCTGAAATATAAACTGGGAGATGATGAGAAACTGGTTGTTTTGATGAAAATTATACTCACAGCAGCTTCGACTTCTGTAGACTCCCTGGCATACAAAAGCATCACATCGTGATTAGAGATTAATTTATTTTTACTGGACGGAAAATAGAAATATGTTGCACTGATTGTGTCAGTAGAAATCTTCACTCACGTGGAGTCTGTGTCCTTGTCTTTCCTACGACCAGGGATGCCAAATGGTTTTCTCTTTCTGGGTTTGGCACCTGAACATGAAAAACAAACCAACAAAATAACATTAAATCTGTTCTTGCTCCTGGTTTCTAAAATATGAGATTTAAAATCACTTTAAAAATTCAAGATTCAAGATTGCACATGGGCCAAACACATCTGTGAAGTTCCAAAAATATTATTTTACTAATTAAAAATGCATGACAGTATTAAAAAAGCACCAACTGAATGTTAAGATAGCCGCCTCTGAACAAATATTAGCATATAAACATGTTTTCTTAGATAAGATTGGTAACTTTAATATAAATTGATGGTTTTTAGAATTCCCAAATAAAGTCTGAAGTTGCCTGTGTAAAGTCATTTCAGTGAAGAAAAACATATTTCAAAAGCTGCATTCCTAGTTGCAATATTTTTATTAAGTTAAGAAATTAAATTAAAATGCATTAATGGGTGCACCCAAGTTATATGCTTGTGCACCTAAATGAAAGAGTTTGACCCACCAGTGCAAACAGTGTTAAAAGTTAGCCAAATCTTTGGCTCAGAGGTGTAAAAGCAGTCAAATATATAATTGCTTTATGTCTTTTATTATTTTTATATACTTTAACTGACTTAATTCAAATTCCCATTGTTGTGTATTTGTTTTCTTTTTTCTTTTAGTAAATCTTTAAGTAAAAGATAAGAATTACCTTCAGTAGCGATTGCTGCATTGCACTCCTCAAACTCAATGGGTCCTAATGAGACAAAGCAAAATTCATTTAGGTTCATTTGGCACAGAAAGGGTCAATGACCCACTGCTGTGAATGCTGTGAATGTACATCACGCAATAATCACACACACACATACACACACACCACAAACACACTATGGCAAATACACAACATGCAGTCTGGCGTGCCATACAGAGAGTGTGTGTGTGTGTACAAACAGGACTGGGCTGGTCCCAGAGGGCAGACAGGGTCAATAGCGGAGTCAACTGTGTGTCTGGTGGCCCTCGCAGAGAACTGACACTCCCTCCTGGGAACACAGAGCGCTACTCTACAGCGAAGAGTCTTCCTCACGTATAGAAAACCCACCTGAGACACCACGATCATCAAACAATTCTACATCAATGCAGGAGCTCTGGTATTCACGGAAAACAGCAGGTATTAAGACTAAACTCAGCTGAAACTAAACCTCCCCACATGGGACACGCAACCACTCGCTAACCCTATTACAATAAGACAAACAAGTCCAAGATTACATGCAGTGAAGTGTTTAAAGCCACATGGACAAATCTGCTCTGAGGCTTAAGAGATGCCCTTCTCCCCTTCCTCCTCTCTGGCATGCAAAAAATGACCCAAAAGAAAGAAAAAACACAAACAAACAAAAAAATACCACTGTGACCTCGATTATGAGATCACATTAACAAACTGTCATATCTGTGCACGCCCACGACCGTAATATGACTTGGAGCAGAACCAGCCGGGGATTTGTTTGAACGTAAAAATAACATTGCTTTTGGTTATTCGGATGTGTCATTCAAATGACGAGGCAGCGGTGAAAAACAACAAAGTTTACACTTAATTTAATGCTCATCAATTATACACATTTACCTCCGAGGCCCCACACTTGGATTGTCACGCGTTCAAGTGTGCCTCCAGAAACCATTATGGAGGCCTTTCAAAAGGGAACTGTGCCTTAACATACACATGCTCTCACACACACACAGAGACTAAAAGCTGCAGGAAAACCAGAGGCAAGACATGCAATGTGTGCACATGTCAATCAGACACATCCCGGAGGTTGGGCCGTTTGTGTTCGTGTGATCTTATAATCTTTTAGTCCATTAATCCATATGTTTTACCGCAAAAGTGAAACAGCAGTTGTGTGACCAGAACTGGCTTCTCGACAAAGAAACGGCACCTCAAAGATCAAAAGAATATTTTCTTAAAAATCCATTAACCTAGAAGACACGCAGTCAGCGTCTGTTATTAGCTAGACAGATACTATAACTAGAAAGCTTAATAGCTCGCGAGATGAGCAGGAGGGGAGCGAGACGGGGCTGGACCCTCTGGCAAGATTTCCGATACACTAACATGCCATGACCTGAAAACAACAAAGCTAATGATATTTTAACTGAAAACGTATACAGTAGCAGCGGTCCAATGCGCTCTCCCCAGAGGAGGCCGGTCGCGAGCAGAATTGACGCATTGTTTGGCGTGTGCAATGCCGAGTGAAGCGCAGGGAAGCGGCGAGTCACGAGAGGCATGCATCACGCCAAGTGAAGTGGATAAAGTACACCAATGACCGATCTACTCTACTGTGCAATATCGGGCCTCTTCACCGCCGGCGAACGCACAAAGACAGCACGAACGACTGCTTGTGTGTGTGTGTGCGGTTTTCATGCCAATCAAAACAAAATTGGCATGCTCATTCAGGAACTTTTCTCTCATGGGAGGAAGCGGGAGAGACGGTAATTTCATCGCCGCTCAGCTCCATCACTGTGCTGACATGAAACAGGTGAGAATGTCTGAACTCTTGAGGTTTGTCTTTTTCCTGCAGAGGAGGCTCATAATCTTTATCCAATTTGACATCATCATTCATTAAATGCATCAGTTGTCAAACTAAAGAAGGAGAGAAAAAAAAAAGGGACCCGAAAGCGGGGAAATTACTGGAAAATTACGAACTGCATTCTTTATTCGAGCTCTGGGATGTTTGACAAATGCTGTCGATCTGAGTCAGGGCCCAAGCAGAGCAGGACCTCTTTGCCGCAAGCATCCAGCGATTGCATCTGACAATATTTATGCACCCCGACTGCAAAAAAAGTCCAAACACCAGACATGAGAATATTACCTAAATCTGGGCAGACATTAGGAACTGTTTAAACATCTCCTAAACAGACAGACGACTTTGTTTATACAGGGGAAGATGTTTCTTTTCTTTCTACTCTCTGTGAGGGAAGCATGCAGTCACGCATGAGCAGAGGATGGTTTTTTAAATTGCATATGCTTCACATGGCACTGGGAGTGGGAGTGGGGGGGGGGGGGGGTTTGCGTGTCTGGCCCACCGCCAGTTGACAGCTCAGCTGGATATCGTTGAACACTCCGAACCCCCCTGCCTCGCAGCGTGTCACTTTGGGATTGTTTCCGCAATAGAAAGTTTATTCAACCTCTCTCTCTCTAAAGGCACTGGACCGGCCATCCGTTCAGCTATTTAATCAGGGGACAGACAGGTTATTTTTCTGACAGGGCCGGGGCTGCTGCGCAATCCCTAATGAACAGCTTGATACAAGAGGAATTTTCTGACCGTTTTTTTAGCCTCAATTAATTCTGCTGTCCAAACAAATGAAGGCCACCACTCCTCGGACGCAGCGTCTGGACACAGGGGTCACCGTTTGTGTACACACAAACACAGCAGAGGTGAACCCTTTGTGCCCGTGACCTGACGTAATATAGTACAAGTACAGGGACGAGTGGAGTAACTGAGTATTTACAAGCGGGGCTTTAAATTTGCTCGCGTGCATCAGGTTTCATAGACTGTTTACCATCAATAAATAGCGGTGACGGTGTAAAAAATCAGGCCTCAGAACTGCCGGGGTAAGTGACTAACTATCAATGAATGAGCTGTGTGTGCGTGTGTGTGAAAAAGAGGGAGGCGAGGGGGGGGCAGAGCCGAAGGAGTCTGAGGAGTATTCCCTTGATTATTGTGGCATGGCAAAGTTTACACAAGAGTCATTGTTGAGCTCTGACCTCCTGAAAAGGTTGGTTCTGCCTGCTTAGTCTGCGAGCACAGCAAAGCCCCCCGTGTGTCACATGCTTACTGGAATGCCGAGCCTGCCTACCTTTACAGCAGATTACTATGATTGACTCTGATGGCCCTCTCCTACTTCTAATTGCCCCTCTCTATACACGCCTACCCTCCCCATGAGGCAAGAACAGGCAGAGGGGGCCTGCTAATTTATTTAAACACGACACAGACACTAACATTTATCATTGGGATAAAACACATAAGGCTCCGGTGGCTTACCTGGTCTCTCCTTGCCCGTTCCTTTGCTCTCTGCCAGTTTCTGTATTAGGCTCTCCACTGAGGTGTTCTCGATGTTCCTCACAAATTCGTTGTGGACCTACGAAATACACAACAAGAAATGCAATTTTAATTTAAGGGATAGGAAACAAGCTTGATTCTCTCAAGTAACTTTATTTTTTATGATCTCTGAATGGATTTTATATAACTAGCGTTTAGTCCGTTAGCTCGATGCTAACACATAATGGGAATTGCCATTAAAGTGCTAATGGCATATTTACTTTTTAGGGGTGGAGGGAAAACGTCATCATAATGGAGCACCATCGTCCGCAATGGAAATAAGTCCTTAGCGATGTCTTTTACATTTTTATTTTTGTACTTCTGTATTTCAAGCTTGTCAAACAAACTGAGAAGTCCTGCTCGTCTGCTCTTCAACTAATCTAAAATCCACATCCGTTTAGTGTTGAGATGAATAATTCACACATTTAATTGTTGATCAGTTTGTTCATCATTTATATTCGCTGTAATCAACTAATGAAAAGGTTTATTATGGGCCATTTACTGGGCTCCAATTCTCTTACAGGTAATTTAATGATTGCATGCGCACTGACTGGACAGAGGTGTTTAACTGAGTGAGACTAAGTACATATCTTGGTACTGGCAGCAGAGCTACATTCAAACTCACCAGTAACGATAGAATGGCACATCGTAAGTGCAGCCTGCATGAGGCATGTGCTTTATTTTTTTGCGCCAGTGCCCATCTATTACTACTTTTAAATCACAACTGAAGACTCACCTTTTTAAAATTGCTTTCCCTGATGATTTGTGATGTTTTTTTTTATTTGTTTTATGTATACTTCATTTGTATACTTCACTTTGCTGCTTGACTGCTGTTTGTTTTTGTAAAGTATCCTTGAGTGACCTGAAAGGCACTTATAAATAAAATGTATTATTATTATTATTATTATTATTATTATTATTATTATTATTATTATTATCATCAGGTGAGCTGTTTAGGCTCAGGGTTCGAATTCACCATGTGGCAAAAATATGGCTGTCACAAAAACGTACATTTTGAACCACAAGAAGTCCCTTAAATGTCTGTAACTGAAGTTGAAGCGATGTCTAAAATGAAATTGTCAAAAACTTTCATTTTAAACACCGTAATAGTGAACACTGACAAAAACTTTCATTCTGGCTCTCCAGTGGAACATCAAAGTTGAAATTATGTCTTTTTGATATTTTCTTTTCTTTTGTTTGTTCAAGAAATAAGGACAACAAAATAACCCTCACTGCTTTAAACAGTCTGTCTCATGTTGAGAGTTTTCACAATGGGCAGAATGATTAAATGCATCAGACTTTTGGCTGGGTGACGGACATGAAGGTTACGTGTCAAGTGCTCGGTGCGATTCGTTTTTTGATAAACAGCACATGCGACAAATGCAGCTTGTTCCCCGCTAACTCCCACTGATTCGCCTTTAGTTGGTATTTACAACATTTCTTTTTGTAATTGGCCTGTGGGAACACACTGTACTTTACTGTCATTCTCTTGTGTCAGGTTGAATCATTATTGTTGGCACAGAGGCCTGCTGTTACCCTTTGGGCAGTATCAGGGGAGAGACAGTGTTTGTTTGCTTGTTTGTTTTGGATGTGTATGTGTGTCTACTGAGGGGGAAGTGAAAGCAATGTATAGGCATGGGGATGAAGAGCAGCGGCTCACTGCCATCTCACCAAACCATTTAGAGGTGCGTGATACTGTAAGCTCGGAGTGGCTCCACCATCAAACAAACACACACGCATACACACACATATGTGTCTGCCCCCCGTGCCCCTGTGGCGAGGTGGAGTGCATTAGCCTTCTGTGCCCTGGCAGGAGAGGATGTTGGGGGGGGGGTTGATGTGGGTGAAGGTGGGGGTGGGTGGTGAGGAAGTATGCTCAGTGCAGCACACGCGATCCTGTCAGGTGCTGCTGCCACGACGGAGGTCATCAACCTGCGTGGCCCGCTCGCCTCTCAACATACACACACTCACACGAACCTGGGCCCTGCGGAGGCTTTCGACCACATGCTCAAAACATGTATCTGCCTTCAAGGGATCCTCACACACACACACACACACACACACACACCCCTTCCCACACACACAAATGCTCACTTACAAAAACAAACACAGCACGCAAAGTAACAGACACACGTGCACCTCCATGAGTTAAAAGCTCTCTGCACTTCTTTCGACTCATGTTTGAACTAAATATACCGATATACGGTACATTTTCCTTTTCTTCACACTGCTCGCTTTTCCCCTCCCATGCTTTTAATCCAGCCCTCTTTACCTTCAAGCCCACTGATCTGTTACTGGCCGACACTTGACATGGTTTCCTTTTTATTTCAGTGATGCCTTCAGTTATGGGTTCACGTTGGTTTCATTCACTGCACTTCCCTGGGATCGCTCGTCTTGAGTAGTTTAGACAGACATCGACCCCTGATTAACGGCAGCTCCAACACTGGACTCATTTAAGAGAAGTATAATCATTGCTGCTGTATTTCAATTCCTAAAATCCCCTCGTGCACTAGTCAACATCCTAACTCTTCTGCTGAGCTGGTGGGAGTTTAGATGGCCATGTCTCCTCTGATGAACCTTTACACATGGAGTCCCAAGCCATTCATATTCACCTGCCAGTGAGGAGGAACACACACAAACAAGTGCAGCAACAAGGATATCGCCCCTCACCATCTCCTAATAATGAAGGCCATCAATTTTGTTTGATGATAACAGTTTTTCCCCTCTATGCCATAGTAGGGGCAATAAAATACATTTTAATCGCTATTATAATGGTAAACGTTTCTAAAAATGTTTTACTTCGGTGGTACATCCAGAAAAATGTTGATTTCTTAGCACGTAATGTGATTAATATCCTTACTTCTTACCTTAAAAAAGCTGCTAAGAAATTGCTGATGTTACCAGCAGAGTTCACATATCTTTTCTTCCTCACAGTCTTCCTCACATTACACTCAAATCCGCTCAACCTCTGACAGTTTGATGGGAGATTCAGGTGTGTCATGGCAGCAGCGGCTAATGTAGCCTGAAGCAGAGAGGAGGAGCGGGCTGCAGAGGTCGGGTGATCTCACTTCTATCGAACTCCTCACCCGCAGATTGTTTTCACTGTCAGACTCGCTGTCTTTAGACCCCAGCTGATGTTACCTCAGGTGATATCGCTTGATCAGACTTTGTGCATCTCCCTCTGACGACATTACATTTTCACGTACGCAGCAGTCCTCCAAAAGGTCATTAAACATGTGCAAAAAAAGGTTTCCCTTTGAACACCATCAAGGCAACTTGTTTGTTTTTCTCTAAGATGTTTCCGTAAGTCATTACTTGCAAGAATCAATCAAATATTATGGGATTCTTCTAAAATTGTTTAAATAAATCATCACACAAAGGAATTCAAGCACTTTAAGGGAGGCAGAGTTTTGTGATCCTCATATTTTAATGTTAGCGTGGATTTAATGAGATGATAGTTCAATGATCTCCTTTGATTAATGAATGTTCTTGTTTACCTTCAGCATATCTGCACTCCCTTAGCACATATACCGAAAGGAGCGTTCTGTTTACTTTCCTTTTCCTTCAGAGAGACAAAGCTTGCGCTGTAATTCGTCACTTGTACGCTGAGTACAGTTTATGCATTCGTAACTGTGCTTTTTCTAAATACCAGTACAGGGCGTGTGTGTGGGTTTTCATCTCATTGCTCTGCTCTTTAAGCTGCTGGAGTGGTTTTAATGAACAATCTAATACCGTATGAAAAATTCAGTTGGGCAAAATGCAAGAATAGTAACTGGGTTTCAGAGGTTTATGTTGTTGCCTAAAGAAATAAAGGCTGAAATGGAAAGTGGTGCAAACGTCAATTAAATGACTCCTGACAGCACAGCACAAGGGCTGTACATCCTCAGTGTGTACAGCCCCCCCACTTTTTATTACATTTTGAATGCATATGTAAGATTTAGTCAGACGCTGTGTGTGTTTATCAGTATGAGATGACTGTGGGCTTAGTGACGAAGCAAAAACGTTGCACAGTTGAAACTGGTGCCAGCCTCCTTCGCCCTCCTCTCTCCCTCCCTTCTGCTTCACCCTTGTCATAAAAAATATTCCCAACGTACCTCAGATTTTTCTTAAATTACCAAATAATAGTTTCTTTGACTGCTCCTGCTTTTTTTTCTGTGTTTGGAAGGCTGACCGGTTGGGTCTTAATTTGGCTCAGCAACAGGCAGCAGCACCGGCCATCTCCTGCTCAGAAGCAGGAACTGTGAGGCTGAATAACCTGCGGTAGCCTGTCGCTCCGCATTCTTTCCAACTTGCCGCACGAGCTGCAGGCTGGACTGAGGGGCTGATGGTGGAGCGGCGTCGCCCCCTATGGACAATAAGAGAACTACAGCAGCACTGAGCAGCTTCAGATTAATGAGCAGGGCGGCAGAGGGTAGTTAGTCTTCAGTTATTCTATGTGGCACTGGTAAGTATGATTGCTGGATAAATAAAACTCTGGTTAACATTAAATGCTGATTAATGTAGCTGTGAATGATGTTTGAAATCCCTCACAAGTGGACCCGATCGAACCCCCATTTTCTCAAACCAAAACACTCTCTTACAGACACAAACAAGCCTGTGCCGCACTTTTAACTATCACACACAGTATTTGGCAAGTGTTTGGACTTCTGGAGGTGTTTTAGATAGGCTGAGAGGGAGTTTTGATCAGTTTTTAATTGCTTGGCATAAATGGCTGAATGGACCATTTCCTGGTTCTCAGTTAAACGATTAGCGAGATCAAAGACGACACTAATTGATATGACACACAGTGAACCCAATGAGCACAGCCTCAGGTCAACAAGACACCTACTCCACCCACAGGAATGCCTGGGAGTACGTATGTGCGCATGTGTGTGTTTGTGTGTACACACACACTCACCTCTCCTATTTGAACGTGCGTTTCGTCGACGGACTGCGAGTACGACTGGATGATCGTCTTCATGTGGAGGATGTGGTTTTCTTCAATGTCTTGGAATCTCTGCAACACATGGAGAGGAAGGTTTACGGCACGGTGGTGCAACAAATCAAAGACCAGGAAAGGGACAGTTCACCCTAAAATCAAACACATATTTTACCTCGTACCTGTAGAGATATGTATCGGTCTAGATTGATTTAGTGGAGTTGTTTAGTTTTAAAGATATTTGCTGTAGAGTTGTCTAGTCTCTCTTGAAGATAATGAAACTAGATGGCACTCAGCTTGTGGTGCGCAAAACAACAACACCAAAAAAACATTGTAAAACTAGCGTCTTACACTGTGGTTACCCAAGATTCTCCACAGACCTTTAAATTTGTATACATTTCGATATTTTTTTTGCGATTTATCTCGTGTGGCCTGTCCTCTTTCAGGTCACCACGGTGGAGAGGAAGTTATGTGGCTCGGGCAGCACTTGGCGACGCCTCGGACTGCTCAGTCGCCCTCATGGATGCTCACTTTTCACATATAGTTTAAAAAATCTTCTCCTCAGTGGCTCTTCCTGAGGTTTCTTCAACTCCCCCCTCTGCTACGAGGGTTTTTTTTGGAGGAGCTTTCCTCACTCGAATCGATGGTTTAAGGAAAGCAGGTGTCACAGGTACACATTGTGAAGTCCACCGAGGCAATGTGATTTATGATTTTTGGCTATACAAATATAATTGTGAGTACTTTTTTGGCGCTTTGAGCAACTCAACGCCAGCACCATCTAGTTCCATTTTATTCAAGAGAATAAAATGGAACTAGATGGTCTACAGCAGATAAATCGGAAACTCACAGATGGATAAACAGCACAAATAGCGACAGTTAAGAGGAAACTTTTTGATTGTGAGGTAAACTGTTCCTTTAACTGAAAGCGAACAGTTCTTAATCACGGTGTCGGATCGTTTTTAACAGGCATGAAAACAAAAATAGGCATAAAAGGACAAAATGCAGCTGAAAAATCCGCTTCCTTATTCTGTCTCCGCTACTTCCTCTTTGTCTGTCTGGGTGGTCTATGTTTCTCACAGTCACACACAAAGACACACACACACACACACAGACATACACACACACCTCTTCCCGTAAGATGCAAATGGCTTTGAGCAGCAGTCTGGTGCACATCACAACCTTGAATGCTGGTATTTACTTCCATTTAAGTCTGACTCTGGGCTTCTGGGGTTGACCGAAGAGAATGAGTATAAATAATCATAAACTGGAAAATCACAGTGCGGCTGGAGAGGAAGATGAGCCCCTCCGACCGCAAAAACACACAGATGAAGGGCCACTCTCTCCTGCATCTACACTACAGAGACACGAACAAAGAGTACGCTTTTGTCATTTCGCCGCGATAACAGCTAGCATACGTTCACATGCAGACACACCCACCCACCCACAGACACACTCAGACAAAGAGAACACACATGCGGGAGTGATGTCAGAGAGCACATGTGTTCAGTGTTTATAACTCCACATGTGCGGCGTTTTTGAGATGAGCCGTAGACTGTGATCCCCGGGGGGAAGCAAGCCTGCAACGCCGCTTTCTCCGGGGGGAAAACAACAAAAAAGAAAAGGCTCGGCTAACTGGAACCATTTCTGGTGGCGGAGCTGCTGCGGTGCGGGAGGATATGGAGGCCAAATTCTGTTGATCTGATTTTAATTTGGAGTTTATCTAATCAGCCGTTCAGATGGATCCAATCAGGGCTCTCCACCTCGATTCCGTTGCGGAGGAAAAAACACAATCTGGAGATGATACAGGGCACAAAACGTGGAACACACACTCGACAGGAAGATTACACAATGAAAAGTGTTGCATACCACGGCGACAAAGTTTATGGAGCACATCTTTCATTGAGGCGCGCACAATCAGAGGAGAGGTTCTATCCGAATACCTGTGCAGTTTCTGCCATCTTCTGTTCAAACTCTGACTTTGCTGTGGCGTACTTCTCCACAAACGACTTGTAGGTCTCTGTGGCTTTTTTGGCTTTCACTCCAGCCTGCAAAATATAAACAAGACAGATAAATGGCTATCATTAGGTTATACGCTTCACACAATGGGCCTCTGTTTTCCAAGATCAACCAGAGAATCAGCAAAGGAAAAAGCGAAACTCCGCTGTTCATCTGAAGGCGAGAAGCTTTCGGGGGTTAAGAGTTTCTGTATGGAGCGGAGCGTTACGGCACTTCATCAAGCCTTATTACCATACCATGATTATGTGGGTGCGTGTATGTGCGAATGTGACCTCCCACCTTGTCCACATCTCTCTGGGTGGCCCCCTCTTTGCGGAGGCGCTCCTGCTCCACGGTTTTGGCATTGTAGATCTCCTTGGACTTCTGCAGAGCCTGAGAGGTGGTCTGGATGTTCTGAACGGCCTCCAGGGTGGACGCCACCTCCTCTTTCGTCTAGCAACACACAAATGTTTTGCATAGTAACTCAGCTAACGACGGGCTGAATAATGAGTGGCAGTGTCACCCATTGCTCTGCTGACTACGGAGTTGCATCTCGCATAGTTTGACGTTCACATAATACAACACTTGTCCTGGAATCCCCCTTGTTTGTTATGACAAGACAGACACAACGTGAGTGAAGACAGCGGTCCATTATTACTCTGATAAAAACACTACTGCAGTTCATCTGTGCGCAGTACAGCGGACGCAGTTAAAATGATATAGAGGCTATTAAAAAAATGGATATGACTCTGCATTTGTTCCATCTGTACGGCTCTTTACATCCACTTACTGGAAGGACATAAAAAGAGAATTATAATCAAGGAATAACAACTTCAGATCTCAGCGGCCACACAGTAAGTCTGGCCGTTCGTTTAACTCATCATCATCATCATCATCATCATCGCTGAACCCTCTTTGCTGCTCATTCTGACACAGTTACTGTATAATGTAAACACCACCACAGAGAGCAGAACCCGAAATCCTAAATTATGTACAAATTTTTCGAGGCCCTCCTCCATGACGGGTGTTTATTTTTCATTATTCACACCGCTTAACTACAGTATGCGCCGCGTCTGCGAGCCAAGCCAAGACAAACAGTGCTGGTAGGAAGCGGGGAGTGTGGGGAAGTGACAGAGAGAAAGTGTGACAGCCTTTTTGTCATGCTGAAAGCACAAACACAGCCCCACCAACCCCGAGCTCCCATTTTTTACTCGGCGTTCTGCGGCTTCACGCATGAGATACGAGCTGATGGTGTGTTTCAGCGGCAGGGATGAGAGGATGAGGAGTGAGGTGTAAAAAAAAAAAAAAAAGAAATGTTATACAAGAACACTGCACGCTACGATTTCCTAGCATGGAATCCGCTATCGAACGATTTCCCCTTTTTTTGTGGATGTCTGTCAACTTCCGCAAAACAGCTCTTTGACGTAAAAACAGGGAGTTTAGAATACGTCTACGTTTAAACAGTTTGTTTTCCTAAAGAAGACAATCATGTGGCAACACTAGAGCATTAAACCACGTGTGATAATTGGGAGAAACACATTTTCGAGGGAAAGACTGACAAACACATGTGTGCAACTTTTATGAGAGCTGGGTATCAGATGTTAGGGATGGGCAGCCGATGAGTCAATATTATTATTAAGCTTCTTTTCTGCTGTTGATCCCTTTTCAAAAAGTAAAATGATAGTTCTCGAAAATGTGAGTGGCTGCATCACTTCCAAATATTTTCAGTGCTTTTGTGTAACGTTTTTTTGGTAAACCGGCCCTGACAGATTTAGCTCGCCTGTGTTTCTTGACCGAGAAAAGCGTGACGTGAGAACTCCGCTTCAACCTTGTGAGAAAACGAACGGCAGAGAGGAGACAGAGCGTGGTGTGTAGCTACTTTTCACCTGTGGATAAAAATACAGCAAGATGCACCTTTTGTGGCGAAAAGAAAGTGCGACAGAGCAGCAACATGAGTGACGGCTTAAAACATTTAATAACAACACATACAACAATAACACACTTTTTGAAAGTGTTTTTTGAGGGCGCAAAAGGATATCCAAGTACAGGAAGTACTGCTACAAGTTATTACAGTTAGTGAACCTTTATTCAATTGCACTTATGCTGTATGTGTCATGTGATACGCCCTTAAGTGTGATGATTAAGAAATTATTATTTTTGTCCTAAAAAAAAAAATCAGCATCACATCAAATTAAAGACGTTTTGTATCGCCCGACTCTACTTAGAATATGTGTTTGATTTAATATACGTGCCAAATACCAAAAGCAGGCAAGAATGAATGAAACACCCTTCATCACAAACACCTTAACATTGGCCACCTCAGACAGTAAAGGCCCTCTCTAGAGTCAGTGTTTGGTTTGTCCATGCTGGGCTACTGTACGCAACAATTCTTAGTTTAAGGTGAACATACACCGACGAAAAGATAATTCTATACAACATTTTACATTTCTCCCAATAGATACTAAATCCTACATACTGGATATCCAATAAATGCTGTAATAATGTATTTTATTTTGGCAATGTTTTCGTCCAACATTTAACATTTAGGATCTTGAGCAAATCATAAAATAATCAGGGTTGTATCGATACCAATACTCAGTTAAATAAAAAACAACCCACAGTTTTCCCCAGTTCTTCATCGCCTTACCTTTTTGTGTGCTTTGGCCTGCTCTTCCACGTACTTCTGAACCTCTTTTATAAGCTCCTGTAGTTTCCTCACTAGCTCCATGTGACAGCTGGCCAGCTTCTCTGTTGAGCTCTTGAACACGTCCCAGACTGGAGCGAACGTCCTGGGATAAAAGGATGACACTTCAGAGGCTGGAACACGGCGAGACCGTCCGACATGAATTCATTCTGGTCTGTTCTCGTGAAAACTAGAACACGGATTACTAAAGATGGAACCATTCATTGATTCATTGTCAACTATAACGAGGCGATACGATACAAACACATCACGATTCTTTACTCCTCTATGACAATAAACTGAATATCTTTGGATTGTGGACAAAATTAGACACTCGAGGACGTCATTTTTCACCATTTTCTGATATTTCATAAACCAAACAATTAATCAATTATTGGAGGAAAAAAAAGACATTATTAGACAATGAAAACTGTCCTTAGTTGCAGTCGTACTGTTTAAACTCACCCGAGCTGAGAAAAGTTGCCAGCTGACTTGGCAAGTTTGGTCATGGACCTGGCATAGGCCTCTTCAATGGTACTCCTGGGGCAGAGCAAAAATACAACACACATATTCATAAATCCTAATTAATCATGACAAACAGCTTAATTAACCCACAGTTAACAGTTTCATAAGTCAGCGAGGTCAAGATAACAATTCCTCCTTTAAAAAAAACCCTTTTTAAGTGTAGCATTACAAACTTTTCCAGAGTTTTCGCAACTGGGTTGAGGCTCAAACGGGGCACGCCACTGCACAAACTGGTGATCTCAGCCAGAAAACACCCACTTAGAACCCCCCCCCCCCCACAACATAAATGTTTGACCACACGCACCGTGTGTGGGCAAATAAGTGTGGCTTGGCATGTGATTTGTTCATAAACCTCATGTTGAAGCTGACAGAGTATGAAAGCTAGTGTTTGGATTCCCTGCTTCTCTCAATTTCCCTTTTTATTCCCTCATTCCGCAGCGGAGTGACAGGAGTTAGAAATAAAAACAAAACCGAACAAAAAAAAACAAAAAAAACATGTGGCATAGTGAAAGCCTGAATTATGCATGTCTCATTTAGCCAGCTTCTCTCTCTCTCTCTCTCTCCCTCCTCTGTACAGTTACTTTACAGGAATGAGGTCAGCCAGGGGGGAAACAGGACAAACGTGCACACACACACACACACACACACACAAATCCATCACAAACATACAGGTACACACTACCAAGCAACAAGCACCAACACAGAGGATGGATGGGAGAAGCTAGAAAATGCATTTTAGCCTTTCCCCATGTGCGTGTGAGCCCAGAATGGCAGGTTATTTTTATACTTTATCAGGTTGTAAATACTGCCAGGAGTAACGTCTGCCAACTTCCAAACCAGAGCTCACAAAAGTAGAAGTTTAAACTGTGTGTTGGGGCACTGCAGGAAATTATTCTTCTTCGCAAGTCCACTGTTGTATTAGTCTCACGCGTCCCCTTTGACCTCGTGTACAGAAGGCAGATGCAGACGGGCCACACCGCTGCTCAAAGTGAACCTGACAGACCTGTTTCCAAATATTTTGCTCCTGTTTCACGCTTGTAGCTGGAGGGTGTGTTTCAGCAGTGGAATATAATCAAGAACAAATTCGAAGTTCTTTCACTTAACTTGAGACTTCACTTTTCATTCCACTTTATACTTCTGCTCCACTCCACTATTTCATTTATTAAGTTTCCCTTACTAAGGTAGAGATGACCCTGCCTTGATTTTTACCCTAGTCTAAGATATTTTTAGCTATCTCTTTCATTCTATGTGGTCAGGACTAACAATACTTTGACCACAGATGGTCTTCTCTAGATGAAACAAGTCGACAACGTTTAACTGCAGATGATCTGGAGCGTGACGCTTCGACTTGAGCTTGAAAACAATTAGTTTGACGAAAATATCCTTCTACAAATACATCTTAAGGGACCTGGAGCACATATTCAACCATACTGCTAATAAAGAATCCTCAAAACAGAAGAGTAACTAATACAGTAAATAAATAATAAAATAAATCAGCTGGTTGTCTTGTGGGCTGTTGACCGACGTTCTCCCATAATGCAATGAACAAAAGAAATGAAGGAGCTTCGCGCAAATGCTCTTTAGAGAATCAGTTTCTGAATACAGAAGCAAAGACTCTGTGGATATATCAAGACAGTGCACAGAGCTCCTTCCTCCACCAGAGGGAGCCACAGTGCAGTTTTTCAGAAGCGTGAACATCACTCACGAGTCTGTGAACAGAGAAGCCCAGACTGGAAACTGGCACAGTGTGATCAGGGATACGATACGCTTGAGCAACGTGAGCAAATGTTTAACAATGCAATAAATCAATCTCTACCCGAACGTCAGCCTCCTTCACGAGTGATGTATTAATTCATTTGTGTTGCATAAACAACCACATTCCTCCAGACTGCAAGAGTGTTAATATTTAAGCAAAGTGAGAAGCTAAAAGCTGATTTATTACAACAAAATGAGACGGAACAGTTCAAACGGTGACGGTAAACTTAACAAATGGGGCGCTGACAAATTTGAGCCAAGTGTTCAGGAATAACTGCAGATGTGCTGAAGTCTGATGTGAAATTACTGCTGTTTTCTTCTGGGACTGAGCGATAATTCTAATGTAAAATATGTAAAATAACCTTTGATTTGTCATCATTCATCATTAATAAGACTTTCCAAAAATTCTTCCAATAACCAGAGCTGAACGAGCCCATCAGAACCTGCACCGAGGGCTGTTTTAAAGTATCTGAGGCGGGTAGACTGAGGAATCCACAGCTGAATTCCAGCGGTAGACCATCTATCATGTGGCAGCTTATAAACACACACCTCTGACAGGGTGAAGCTAATCTCTGTGGCGGTGGGAAGATTCTGAAAAGACGCTGTTATTATGGTATTATCAGGCACTGAAGGTGTGGAACATAATGCCAGGTTACAGGTGGGCTTAGATTTAAGCTTCTTGCACAAAGGGATCGCGTTTGCATAACATTCAAACTCATCTACATCTACCTCCGGCCACAGTGTCACACTCACCAACCAAATTCACTGCCTAATTTTCCTAAAATGAAGTGGAGATTCATCTTCATGTTAGCATGAGAACACACAACAATTAGTCAATAAACTGATGGGCGATTAACATTCCATAGTGTCAGCTTACTGAATGCGATGACTTGCAGTTTTTTTAGTGTCATATTTCTTAGCGAACTGAGTATGTTGGGTTTCTGTGATTACGTAAGACAAAAACCGGGTGTCTTAAGGTATTAGACACTTAAATGTAATGCTTTTAAAGGCCTGTTTAAAGCTGGGTCACCTTTTTTTATTCAAGCATTACAGCAAAATATAATAAAGTTAAGTGTTATACAAGTTGTCTGGTGCCAAGGTAGAATTTAAGTGGGAATATGGTCATTAAAGTGGGTGAGGTTAATCAAGATGTTGCCAACATAACAAGTAAAAATACAGTTTTGGGTTCAGTGGTAGGTTGGAAGATTTGGAACATCAGAAATGTGAACTTTTGCGCACAAGAGATCATTTTGACAAAAAAGGAATTAAAAGATGGAAAGAAATTAGATAAAATCTTTGTATCAATTAAGACCTTTTGAATTTAAGACATTTTAAGACTTCTAAAAGGACTTGCAGTCGACCTGACAACATTTCGAGACGTCACCATGTTGCAGCTGACATTTTTTTAGGAACTAAAAAATAGGAAATTAATCAATAATCTGAAAAAAATCAGTTGCCGCCCTAGTTTGCTAAATGTGTGGCAATAAGAGTGGATTTTAGTGTTGGTCTCTGTGAAGCTTCTGGGTGTTGTCAAGCACATAACAACTGCATGAGCCAACTTGGAAAAAGAAAGATTTTGTTTTTCATTCCAAGAAAAACCACAAGACAGGTGGGACATGTATTGACGAGCCAGACACATTACAACAGGTTAATGAACTACTGTCTTGTGTGTACTTCATCAACAACAGCAGCTGATGTGTGTCTGACATCTTACCTTTCTCTGATGAAGTCTGTCAGCTCCTTGGAGGAGATCTGGCCATGCTTCATGTTGTGGTAGAGCACATCAAAGCCATTATTTTTTTCCCCCTGCAATCCAGAGGCAGATAGATCAGTCAGCGGAACAGGTCGAACGCACAAACAACAGCAGTGCCTCGGTTATTGATCGGATGCGTTACCGTGAAGGCTTTCTCTACCAGCAGCGTTCTCACTGTCTGAGCAGCTTCCAGGTGCATCTGCAGCAGCCTCTGGTCAACCATACTCATCTTTGCCATGTCTGAGACAAACTAATGTTAAAAATGTAAACCTGTGGTCTAAGACGAGCGTACGGTAGACGAGATAGGCAGACAACTGTGTGTCTGTGTTGCCGTAACCATGCGACTGGGTGATGGTGTTCAGTTACACTGAAGCTTTAAAGATGCAAATGTTGATCTGAATAATTAATAGACTGAAACATGTCGGGTTTAGCTTATAGTACAGATATAGTCACATCCTGCTAACACTATAAATACAAATCTAGACTTGTGTTCTGCTTGTTTCAATACTCAATAATGGTTTACATGCAGAATAAATAAAACAATTGAAAAAAATTGAAATAATAATTAGAATTCTAGTTACAGCAAGCAAAACAATCGCAGTGACTTCAAGGAACAATAAAAATAGGTTTTCTCTATCACAGAGCTACCTGCTGTATTTGAGCTAGACTGATGAATACAGCCGGGCTGACGTGTCCATATTAGCTTATTGCACATGAACAAAGAGTGTCTGTGTGTCTGACGGCCAATAAGTAAGAGAATAGTCTGCAGAACAGACGTGTCTTACAGTGTCACCTTTATATAGTTCGTCCAACAGAAAGCTCTGAAAGGTGGATATCTTTAGCTGTGAAATGGTTTGCTCTCTGTGGTGGGGAAATAAAAAAAATCCATTTCCTAAATGCATCACGATTCTGTCTTTAAAGCTTATGTCTTGATGCAGAAAAGTCTAAAACTGTAACCTATTTCTGGAAATGATGACTGCCTGTAACGATTACATGGACTGGACTGTGTGCACTTCACAGCTGAACCGACCGGATGGTGAAACGTAACAGAAAAGAGCATACAAGGTTGTTGTTGTTCATGCCAAGCCAGTCTACATCACGATGCATCCATAAACCAAACCTGAATCTAATCATCTGATCAATCATCGTATAGTGCTGCTCTGGCTGCATTTTTCTGTCTGCGAGAGGGTAATCAACCCAACCCAAACTCGACAGGTGTTGTTTTTAAGCCAGACTAGGACTAGAACCCGACAATGTTAATGTAAACTGAATGAATGTTTGCTAGCCGCACAGTAACAAATGTTATTTTGCATTCAAAGCGTTGTCACATAAATAGAAAACCCTGGTAGGTCCATCATCATTCCTTATTTTTCACACTCCATTTATCTATTTTTACTTTATATCTTCCGCTAAAAGAACTTGAAAGCACCATGTCCACTGACGAGGCCGAACCCGACCCAAACCTGGACATCATTTCTTAATCTTTGTCCAACCCAAGCCCAGCCTGTCAAGACCCCAGTGCTCTCGTGCACAGAGATAACAAGCAAACAAATCAAGTGATCCATATAAAGATAGCATGTTTACAATGTTTCCTTTATATATTTCTTCATATTATAGTAAGGATTGGCCTCAAATATCCAGCATCTGTCCGGCTATCCCGTTTAATAACAGCCTCTGATATCAAATGCTGGGTGTGATGAGAAAGGCGGCACATGTAAAGAAGACTGTAATCCATAAATCAATCTGACACCTGCAGAATCAGATAAGAATATTCATTATTAACTTCACTATAAGAACGGCCTCAGGTTACCTTTGTTGGCATGATGGGGTGATGGTGATGGTTTGTGCTCAAGATAAGAGCAATAATAGTTTGGATTAACCTCAACAGGTCGCCGTCTACGATAGTACAGTTGACAGGTCAGGTTTATTGGTCATCACACCATGTCGTACTCTACACACTAGACTTTTCATAACAATAACATTCTTGGCAGACTTTCAATTCAAAGCTTTCTTGTCACTTATGAGAAGAGAAGAAGAATCACTTAACTTCCTCATCACTCTCTCTGAGGCTGTTTCTTCACCGAGTGAGGAAACATACAAATCATGGCTCAAAGCTCAGGGAGTGGCCTTTTTTTTTTTAAGACACAGATTAAAACTAGTGTCCAACGGATGACAATAACAGTCGCTGAATTAACGGTTTTGATTGTGACAGCTTCTGTTAGGATGATGGTAAATCACCGCAAATTCTGCTCATCAGCATCTTCTCAAGAGGAAAGAAATAACGAAACTGTCACGACACCATTAGCTGAAGTCAGCTGCAGTTCATCCTCATTCTTGTCTAAATCAGAGGCCAACTTTGTTTCACCTCAACCCCGAGACTGTCACAGATATTTCCTGGTTCCTGAGGCCATCCACTGTCAGCAGTTTGGCGCAGGGGGCTACACAATCTGTCGGTGCAGCTTTAACACATGGATTTCTGGCCCTGTTATTCCACACTGGCAAAGATTAAAGGTCAGCGAGTTTGTGTCAAAAATGAAGATCGGACTAGCTCCAGTCGGGTTGTATTTACAGAGCAAAGACCGGTCTCGTAGGCTACGGCTCACTGGCCTACATTTTACCCCAGCGATGAGACCACTGAGACGTGCTTCCTGTTCCTGTGAGAACTATTAAAAAACATACATGTTTACGGCACACAGCAGCACGACATGTACAGTAGTGCGCGCAAGTAGATGTCAAGATTGGAGGGCGAGACACAGAACATAACAATAACCCTATTTTATTTTCTTAACAGTGTATGTAACACTCACATTATACAGCAGCGAATATAAGGAACAACACATGGGAGACACATTGACTATTGGCCAATCAGTCGACAAAACAGGGAAGTGCAAAGTGAGTGAAAACACAGAGAGCAGAAAAGCGACAGGAAGAGAGTCCATTCTGTGCAACAACTGTGCTCATGTGGAATGTGATATCAATGAATACAAAGAAAAAATAAAAACAAACCCGGGAAACGGCTCAGGGCGTTTTTGACTTCTCTGCAGGTTACGAAAAATAACCCTAAACAAAGCAGTAAAACAGAACAGAAAGACGTGGCCTCGGAGGTTTACAAGTTAACTTCTAATCTCTGTACGACTGATTTCTACACGAGCAGCAGCAGCAGCAGGAAGTGATACTAGAAGTGCTGCACAGTTTCTCAGTGTCCTCGTCTGGACACTCATTGATGAAAGCCCTCGTGCTGCTGGGTGTTTAATATTCCGACCACACGTTGTCAAATTCAGAAGTGCTCATTGTGCTCGGATTTAGATGGAGAGGTTTTTTAAACTCCCTGCCCCGCCCCGGAGGGAGGGCGGCGTGCTGAGAGGTTAGCACACATGTCAATCACAGTTTGTTTGAACAACAGTTTTGCAGCTGAGACAGCCGACGAAAAAAAAAAAAAGGAAGGGAGAGATTTAGTGCGTGCCAGTAGTATCGCCGACAGAAACGGATCCCGGCGGCGGCGGCGGCACACTGCGCTGCGTCTGAACTGCACAGACTACAACTGAACCCAGTGTCTCTGTGTGCTTTAGGCAGACCAAACTCAAATGTAGGTAATAGTCCGGCAACTAGACAGCTTACGTCATGGCTGAATGTGCACTAATGCTTTTGCTGGGAAGGGTACTTTCACTCACATGCATGAATGGGAAGGCGAGCTTCGACGGAAAAAGCAGCAGCCTCGCTATACTGTTAAATGCACAGTTTAATATGAAGCTATAAAGTATAAAGAGGCATTAAGACTGAAAGCGGTCTGTTCTGCTCCCAGAAAATAACCCTCCATCACCAATCAGGTTCACTGAACTCTGAACTAAAGTTATAATTATTGTGTTATTATTATAACAAAAGCTTAACATGAGTGAAATAGCTTTGGCTCTTTATTCTGCCACCTGTCTCCTGAAGACAATTTAACCATTTAATTTCGAATAATTATCGTCACCGCAACGCTAACATGTCAAGTTAGTTATTTTAGTGTGACTACAGGACGGTTTATAGGAAATGTTATCTAGTTTCTTTGGAGTGGGCTACATGAAAATAAAAGTGTTGCATTAATTCATGTTGTGACAATGCTGTGCTTACTCTCTGGTTAGGTCCAAGCACAAAAACCACTTGGTTACGGTTAGGAAAAGTGCACGTTTCACGTTAAAATACCTGTTTGGTCGCCACAAAGAATCATCCTGAGGACTTCTTCAAAATATCACACTTCTGTTGAAACGCTGTGGTCCCTTATCAAAAATATCCAGTGGTTTCCCTCTTATAAATGCTGAACAGTGGCCACTGTCTTGGCGGCCACCACCACCACCACCACCACCTCCTCTGATATGACAATCAGGTCGTAACCATGTAATGTGAATGTGATACGAGACATTTTGTAGATATGTCAACATAGTGCGTGCCTCTGACATGTACAAATGTGAATGTATCAGCGAGTTACAGAAACCCGATTGCCACCATTTTATCTTGGCTCTAGTCTTAAGTTACGGTAAACCCGAATATATTTGAGTTGTAGACTACTAATCGGTGGTAATCAGTAATATTAGTAACTCACTTCAACTAAACAAAGTGTGAGATACAGGCAGTGTTATAATGAAATGACTCTGCTCAGTCTGTGCACAGTGAAGCCATGCCACTGCTTTTTAAATATAAACTGTATTGTGTTTTAACACACGACAATAACATGGATGTAATTACAGAGTCAAATCAACACGAAAAGAAACTGTTGCTTTGCTGCCACCCTTAATCTTAGATACCACCCTAAAGATAAGCACAACCACAGTGCAGCAGTTTATCATGTAACATCTGCCGGGCAGAAGAGAAAAGGAATCCACACTCGTTCTGTTCAACTGCAGCAGCAGACAGTTTCAATATCCTGTGTGTAGGGGAATCAAGTGTTTACTGCCTGACAGGCACTAATGAAACCCAAGACACAGAAAGGTTGTCTCTTAATAGCATACTGCCTTCTTCTTACAACAGGGGAACTGAGATGAACTAAGCTAACCTCAGTATGTTGAAGGAAGTGTGGACGTAGGGCTGCAACTGACAAGTTCTCGTCAGAGATAAGCTGCCCATTAGTCAATTAAGACATATGCCATTTGCCATTTGTCTTATGGCAAAGACAACATGTAGTCTCATTCATACCCCTTCTGCTTTACACCCAAAATACTGCCAAACTGGCAGGCTGCCATTCTTGGGGAATAAGTCCTCCATGTGTGTTTGTTAAAGCGCTGTGTGCATTCTGCTACGTCAGGCCAATTAACCTGCACTAACCATCCGCCAGCCCAGTCTTGTTCCCACCTTGTCAAATATTGACACATGTCGTCTCCGGTACCACGACAGCCCAGCGTGTTTTTTTGTATTCTCCAAAATAAAAGCCCGAAGATGCCATAACAGCTGTACGATATATGTGAAATATGATGAGCCAAGGTGAAGCCCAAGCAGCAGATCTTTACATTTGAGATGCTGGGCTGAGCATATTTTTGAGAATTTTGCTAGAGAAATGCCTGAATTGATTATCAAAAGAGAAATGTTGTTTTAGCTCTATCCGCTACCGTGAGAAATTGTGCTTACAGGAATAGGGAAATAAGTCTGATTTGTTTCCTTAGAAAATAAAATATTACACACACTTCTTTGGAACAACCATTGTTTACTAGAGCACGTTGGTATGCAGGCTGTGAAGAGGAAATGCTTTTCAAACAATTTGTAAGAGGAAACAAAAACAACGTTAACATTGCTGTTTAAAGTCACTGCTGTAGTGTGTGTGGTATGTGCATTCATTGCATAACGGTGAACAATATATCATAAAGTAAATGTGCTTTATGAGGTCTTAGTCTGCGTAAACAGGTATCGTAAAGAACATCGGTCTGAGCTGACACAACTCCTTTTCAGGTTGTAAATGTATGTTCAGGTCGAAGCAGTGGAAAGAAGTGAGGCTGCACACTTTCACTTAGGAATTTAGGATTAGTTAAACAAGACTGACTCCCTCCACACAGACTGTAAACCATGGCCCTGTAGACCCCAGGGCCTCCAGCACAGAGCGGGTAGACGGCAGGATGACATCAGAGTGTCTGGCCCGGGTCATGTGACCAGACAGGCCTGGGAGTGGTGCAGGGAGCTGTCAGATCAACAGCAACACATGCAGTGTATGTAGTATGAGGTGGGTCGGGCTTTGTTTGTGGTGCAAACATTAATATGAGAGCTTCACAACTACTTTAATCTCAAGGATATGACATCATGTGCATGGCTACTGGTTAAAGGCCAAGAGCAGGTTAGTTTGTCACAAATTAGGACGCCTCTTAACTCATTTTCATGTAGGAGTTTGAGACCATGCGTTAAGGAAAAGAACAACAAGCAGCTTAAGGCAGGAACAAACCCAAAAATCAATGTTCCAGGCCTGCACTGATTCTCATGGCTCTTTGCTCACCTCACTGTCACTGCTTTAATACAAAATAGCTGGTAGTCATGGGCTACACGAGTACAACATTGACATTTGTAGCAAACAGGACATAATGATAGCATTATATGCTTATGAGCCAACAGCCGACCACAGTTGGAGTCACACCACTGGGTATTTCAAAGGATATCTGGGGACATTTCCAGCCGTTTCTGAGGCAACAAAAAACAACTATTTTTCACAGGAAGCCGAACCATCTCCATCCCTGACTGTGGCGACCAAAACAGATATTTTAAGCCAAACAATGATCTTTGTCTAACCCTAACCAATTGGTTTTTGTGCCTAAACCCAAGAAGAACATAGGCGCAATGATGTGACAAGACAGAAATAGAAAATTCAACCTAAACGGACGAAAAGTTGAAACATAAAGAAACTTTCAACTTGGTTATTCTGGTGATTGTTTTGATGAAAGTAAATTTAATTTATTTGGGCTGAGGACAAGACATTTGACTTGAGGATGTAAGCTTGGGCTTCTGGAGAAATTTCTTTTGGCTCAGTGCCCTTGATGTCGTCTCACTTTTCCCCCCATGTTAACTATATATTTTAAGCTAGTGTATGAAAGTCAGAAATCCCTGTATTGTGACACTATAGACCAAACAAGTAATCAATTGATAGACAAAATAATCTCCAAATTATTCATCCATGAAAACAGTTGTTAGTTTCAGTCCTACAAAATATCCTAAATAAATCAAACATAAATAGAATAAAACCACACGACCAAAACAATCAGTACAATACAAATAATTGCTTAAGCGCTGCACACAGGTTTTATAACGTTGGGGAAAACCCTGCCTGTCAGCCTGACATTATATTGGCTTAAATGTCAGTGACATTTTTATGTAAACAAGGACGCAAACACAACAGCATCGAGGTCATGTAAGCTGATAAGACATGTCCGATAATTCCATAACTATCACAACAGACCCACATGACACTGACATTGAAAGCAATCTCAACAACAAATTCTTCTAAAAACAAACGAAGGAAGGCAACATGGTGGCCTGGGATTGTGGATTTGAGGCTCAGTCGGAGAAAAGTGCCGGCTGGAAGGAAATACGTCACCATTGTCCCGTCTCTTCTTCTTACTTCGTTCTTTGCTGCATTATTATGCATTTTTGCAACACTTTACATGTCTGACAGTAACTTGTGGCAGTGTAACTGACTGTGAAACTTCCTCACAGTCTGAGTGAGTTGTGTGTGAACCATTTAGACCACACACACTATCACAATACAGACAGCAGGGAGAACAGGGCCATCCCCGGGGCTGTTGGCTGTATCAGCACTGTTTGCTTATCACACTGCCATCTTATTTTCCCATGACATGCTGGAGGCCAGCAGACTCCACAATACACACAAGCTCATCACAGATATAGAGCTAAAACTCGAGAATTAGGCCAACTACTGTTGCCTTTACTAACCGGACATACTAATCCACCTCCTGGGAGGTTTTTTCTTTTTTTAGCAGATTTGGGGACCGCAACACATTCAAATTTTCATCAACAGGCCACAGTGAACTACTAGCTCACTCACACATGTAACACATGCAGTTGAAAAAGGAAATAGTCATTTGAGATGTGCAAGAGAGGAAACGTTGCAGTGACCAATCTCGTGCTGCAGCTTTGACATGGCAGCAACATGTCTGGCTCTTAAGTCCTTAAGAACTTGTTTATTCAGCTGAGGGGAGGTTTTTGTCCGCATCAGAGATTCAAGCCAAGATTACATTCAAGGAAAAGAACGAGTAAAAATGTCTCTACAAAGACGACGGAGCCAAAGAGCCCAGGATGGAGACATGTGTGCTAAAGTTTCAAATCTGACAGCCTATTATGTGTGTGTGTTTGTGTGTGTGTGCGTGTGTCTGCTTGTGGTGATGATTTGTAGTCAAGTCAAAGAGAAATGGATGCATCTCCTAAAGCCAAGTGTGTGTGTGTGTGTGTCCTGCATGTTAAACACACAGCTGATCTTTGCCATCACTGGATTCTCTTGTGGCTCCACTGCAGGGCACAAAGGGCAGATTGAAGAATCAGGAGTGACTCGACTCTCCTCTTCACCATTTAGTTAATGATGAAGAAGACTCCTTCAGAAAAAGACTTTGGAGGTTGAGAGTATTGTACTTTCTTCGTTACTTGATCAAGGTTTATTCTTCATATGCTTTTCAGTTGCCAGGTTCATAGTACCAGCCTGAGAAGATTCCCACATTAGGCTTCACCACCTGGAGCAACATTTGCACATGTCACAGGCTACGT
Organism: Sparus aurata; assembly: GCF_900880675.1. NCBI lineage: Eukaryota > Metazoa > Chordata > Actinopteri > Spariformes > Sparidae > Sparus > Sparus aurata. The sequence continues at coordinate 23,196,432 of NC_044198.1, read as the reverse complement.
GGCATCTTGCCTTCAACAAAACTTGCTATATCACTTTCATCACACATGTTCATGTTCTGACATTCATGTCTGGAGGTGGAGGAAATAGTGGCGGCGCTACAAAGAATGACGCTGTGTTTGTGGCGACCAAAGCACTATTTTAAGACAAAACATGACCCCTTCCTAAACCTACACAGGTTGTGTTCGGGCCTAACCCTTGCCGAGCATGAGCACAGTATTGTCACAAGATAAAATTAAAAAACTTGGACCCAAAGAAATGTTGCACAAGTTGCACAATAAAAACTGTGGCACAATATTATCCTGAAAACCGTCCAAAATATTCTTGCACACTTTTGGTTTGAAGATACGTACAATACAAACATTTATTCTGGCGACTGGGTTGGCTGAGATCAACTGAGGCTAGAGACTAAAGCTGTATTTCCGGCCTTTGGGAAAACAGGAATATGAATGGAGGTCACTCCGAGCCGAGGAACAGGTTTACAACTGCATGACAATACGGCAACTGCCTACAAACCAGACATGTATGTATGAAAACATAAAAGCCCTCCAGCCATACATTTCAACACCTGATCTTTGAAAAACGACAGAGCAAAGCCATAACACATTTATTAACGCATACCATCTCCTATATCGACTCATCTCATTTGCTTAGGGCTACAATCCAAAACAAACCAAAGATACCAGAGCATTTATAACAGTCCAGATGAGTCAATATAAGACATAACATCCAAAACATGACCCATATTTGCTGCATAGACTTAGCTTAGAGCATTAGCCCGAATAAAGTTATTTTTTCGAGCTCTAATAACACTTCCTCTATGGATTTAGTGCTATGGAAAAAGCAACTGAAGACGAGGAGGGTCGGTGAAGGAAGAACTGAGGATGACAATAATGTCAGTAATGGATACGTTTACGTTCAACCTGCTATAACACAGCCACGTCAAAACGGAAGAGAAATGACCTTTCGGCACTAAATGGACAACAGTGTACACAGTACTAATAGTAATGTACGTAATACAGCACTGGCTGTTCAAAAATATGAGCTAAATGTCCAGAACACTGAGGGCTAGTTTGGTGGTGGTTTTTTTTTAAAGCTGTTGTCTAACTTACTAAACATCTGGCCTCTCACCGAAACTTCGTGACGGAAGAAAATGACGCGTACGGCCAAGCGCTGTGACTGACAGCCGCAGCGTCCAATCGCATTCCAGGAACTGACCATAAACATTCCAAGCAAGCCTGAGTGGGCCAATTAGCCGGAGCAGGGGAGGATTCGTCGAGCTTTCAAGTTAGTTAGCTTCACAGAGGCCCAAAACCCCGGGGTGGCAAAATAATAATCGCCGAGGAAAATTAACGATGGCCGGCGGGCTGCTGACCAGTAAGTGTGGCGGCTACCGGACACCGCCGACAAGCGACAGTTCACCTACGAACCAGACGGCTACCTCTGCAACGTGATTTATAGCTGACTTACTGGCTGACATGAACATGATAGGGAGGGAACAGAGCAAGAGAATAATAAGGAATAGCACCGGTGTAAACACCGCGAGTGAAAAGCAGCACCTACCCAGAAATTCTCTAGGAAGTACGGCGTTATCATCTTGTCTTAATCCTCTTCGCCGCAACTCTTCGGTTTGTTGTACAGCAACTTTTAAAGCGTAAATCACCCGCCGTCCTCCCCCCGTTTCTGTTGTATCTGCCTTTCCCCGTTTTCCTCCTCTCCCCTTTCTTCTCCCTCCCCACCTTCTGACTCCACCTCCAGTCCAGTCGGCTCTCTGTCGAGTCTCTCCCCGACGGTTTCTTCCCCTATAAACTCACAGTTCGGTTGGACGAAACAGCGCTGCCGGTGGCGGTTGGTAGCAGCAGCAGCGACGACGACGACGAGGAGCGCCAGCCGTCGCTGGGTAAAATGCTGCCTTCAGGTGCTTCACGTAAAAAAAAAACCCGGACTCTTACAGACTGAAATGTCACAGAGACACATTAACAGGAGTATAAACTATAAATTATGTGATTTATTTTTAACTTTTTGGATCAAGTACTGTATATTGAATACATTCTCGCAAGGGGTGTTTTGTTTACATTTTTTCTTTTACATTTCAGCCACCTTTGTATTCATATTTGTTTATAGTTTGTACATATTTGTAGTGTGTATGTTATGAATGTAGTATAATAAGTGTACACGTATACATAATATCATATTGTGTTTATTTCATACTAGTTTATCTTCATATTTAATCTATTCATCATATTACTATTTATTTATCTCTCTCTGAAGCTTATCTTTGGAGGGCCTAAGGTGCATTCACTACACATTGTGTCTTATGTACTGTGTATGTGACAAATAAACAACTTTAAACCCTGAACAGTACCCCTAATCCTCATAATGATGCCATGTCATATAATTTTTCAACCCGGCTGTGAACACAACTTGGGAAAATTCATCTAATAATTAAAATCAGGTTACTCTTGTGTATTAATTTGTCTGTTGATGGCTTTAGTTGCCCATTAAAATGTTTTTACCCACAGAAGTCTGGAACTTGAAGGCAGCACAGATTCTACAAATATTGCTCCAAAGAAGTTGAACTTGAATGAATTCCTAGAGACCTGTGCAGAATGATGGCTTTTTAGCTTTATGGTAGCTTTTATGTATGGGAAATTATGTAGATTTAAGCCAGGGCGGCTAAAAGTGTGTGCTATTTTATTTATGTTGAGTAGAAATTATCTTAAAATAAGTAGGGTAATTATTAATTTACATAACTGAGCAGAGTCACTTTGTACAGGAAGTTAGGCAATAAAGCAACTAGGGACAATACAATAGGTGTTTGCTTTTGGCCCCTGGCTCACCGTTAACTTTCAGTTTTGGGACCCATAATCTAGGCAAACACCTATGTTATAGTGTCATTTGCCTACCTGATAACTGCCCTTTATCTCTATCATTTTTTAAGTTAGGTAATGCAAAATCTTGCTTTAGGCTCTTAGACCTACACGCAACATTTGATTTAAACGAAGAGCAGATCCACATCGCAATGAGTACGCAAAGTCAAATGCAACATAAAAATCTAAAACTGGAATCTGAAGCTGCTTAGGTTACCTGAGCGAAGATACTGACTGATAATGGACGTAGGCGACCACAGTGACCAGGAAGACCTGACAGATATGGTACTTAACATCTGAATTTCTACCTTCCTGTTTCCTTGCATGTTGATATTGTGCAGCTGCAGCAGGGGAAAAAAAATGCTCTGCAAAGCTTGAAAAAAACACAAGACAAAGGGCCGTAATAATGTAAACAATTTATTGGAACAATGTACAGATTCAAGCAATGGTAACCAGTCACATCCACTATATCATCTTACAAATATTACAAAATTACTACAGTACAATATAGATTCTTTGCATGATCCAAAATATTTGGTGGCCCCAAAAGTATTACTTTTTTTTTTTTTTAAATTCAGCAGCTCATTAAAAAAAAGAAGAAAAAAAATCAAACCATGTCTATCAAAATGATGTTTTTGCTTTTACTAGCAAAAAAGATGAAGGCAGATAGTCTAATCAAGATCGAAGGCTAAATGAGAATACAGGAGTTCTTTGACTAGACATTCCTTAATATTGGTGGGTGCTTTATAAAATACAAATTTTCGATAAAGCTTCATAGAAAGTCAAACATTATGTTTGTAACAATATGTTTATAAATTGTCAACCTATTTCTTTGCTTTTAAATTAGGCGTTACCTGTTTCTCCAGATACAGTATACTGTATATCTATTGCAAACTACCAACAAAACCTCAAAGTATTTACTCTCAAGGCAATGTGTACACATTACACTAAGTATTTACTGTAGTCTGTTAACAATCACTTTTGACAAAAAGCACATTACGTATGTGCAAGTTACCATTTTATTCTCCCCCCCCCCCCCCCCCCCCCGTCTTGCAATTGCAATCACATTTGACAGCTAGCAGTGTTTCACAAATAACATTAATGTCAATTAACACCCACGGTAATCCGTTTCTAATATGCAGGGCGATAGTTTTACAAATCTTTAGTTGTTGAGAGGAGATGCATAAAGGCATACACATTAGGGAAATGGTAACAAATAACACTGAACACAGACGACCTGAGGTTAACACATAGAAAACACATATTCAAGTAGTGAAACACAACTACGATGTATAGCAGCAGTCGAGTCAGAAATACAGCACAGTGATGGTGGGACTGTGTTCTAACGTGTGTGTGTTTTATAGACCTAAACTCTTTCAGCGAAAGAATAACAGGACTGTGTGCACACACACCCCATCAAGCCGTGATTACTCAGTTTTTTTGCATGCCAAAACAGCTGGAATGTGACAGACAAAATCACTCCAAAACACAAAATGATGTGGCACATACAAGTCTTCGCCTCTGTATTCCATGATGCCTTAAATTTACCACTGTTTACCTTATTAATGTTAAATCTAAGAGTGCCGTTGCACGTTTGATATTGTGAAAGTTTATCTAACACATTAAACTACTTTCACAATCTAAGAATCACCCCGTTGCATCAAGAGACTTATTGCATTAGGTGAATACATTTTAGCAGCAATTAACACTAAGGTCATATTCTTAAGGGGTTTGGCTACATCGTTAATTTTAAGCACTTGCGATTTAAATTTTGAGTGCATGTCATTAAAATACTGCAGTTATTACTCTGGCCAGCAGAGGAAAATGACTGGCTGGGCATTAAAATAATAAAACAATAAAAGAAAAAGAAAAAAATCATCCCATCTCTCGGACCCATCATGGAATACATTCAGGCTTTCTGTAACTTAAACACTTACACACTTTATAAAATATAACAGCGCAAAACAACCAGAGACAATAACATTGTTGTAGTTTCACAGCATTTAAAAACTATACATCCAGCTATGGGGGGGGAAGTTTAGGGGTTAACACTCCAGCAAGAAAATGTGAAATTATAAAAGTCTCAGTGTTGCGATACATAAATGTTTACTATGTACTCGTTAAACCTTTAGTTTAATTGAAGCTCCCCTCCCTCCCATAATCCTCTTCCCACTATATGTTGGGGTGTGAGGGGCCACCAACATGCAAGAGATGAAAGCATCCAAGTACCCCACAATACACAACCACCCAAAACATTATACAGTCATCCTCAAGATCATGCTTTTAGCACAAGAAGCCAAACACCCAAGGAAAAACAAAAAAAACTTCAGTACATTAAGAAATAAACATATTCAACATTCATCCGATGGACTGCGTGGTTCTGACAGCCAAAGTCACAGAAAATCACTAAGACGGGATTCGTGTCGTGGTGTCTCTCCTTCATCTCTCCTTCATGAGGCTCAGACAGTATAAAGGAGTGTAAGCATCTAAAGCTTCGCTATGCTTGTTGATGAATGTCCACGTCAACATTCACACCCACAAGACCAAACTGGGAGATTCACTCCGACGGTACATCACAGCCAAGATTTTTACACACTTCCTAAGTTTCGGCGTGTTAACCCAGTCATGCTACGTTACAGCTGATTGCTGTAGTAATTCTCTGGTAGAGGAAACAAAAGTACTGTAAATAGATAAATTACAAGGTCAAAGAAGAACCTTATCACAGGGCAATGACAGCTGTCAAATGCAACACACATCACTAATGTTCCACAGCTTTTCACAACGATACAAGCATGCTACCTATTCCCAGAAAAGCTGCTCTTTAAACGTAAATCTTGTGCTCTCCAGTGACATAGTTAACAGCCTTTGCCCTGCTAAAAAATAGGAAATAATCTGATGACTCTAAAGGTGAAAACTTATTCTTGGTGATATGCAGCAGCATAAAATTAAATCCAATAAGATGCAGTCTTAGCATCAGCTGCTATCCTTTAGTTTGAACCTATCTTTGTATTAAGAGAATAGTTCTCTTGACAAAACCATTAACTTCATCTTCTACTGGTGGAATTCAGTTGTGATGAGAGCGAACACATGCCATTTACTTCACTGACATGATTATAAATGCAGATCAGCTCTGAAGACCATTTCCTGTCAGTGCTCGCAAAGTTTTTCTCCATATTTGCGTACATTTCTTTTCAGTAGTTCAGGTAAATAAAAACAACATGTTTGGGGACAAAAATGGAGAGAAAAGGGTGATCGGTTTTCATTTTCTGATTGAGATGTGATTGGATGAATTTTCCTCCCATGATAAGGTTGTTCTGCCAGCCCCTTTGCCCCCCGTTGCCTGTGCATGGGGGCAGTGAGCGCCGCAGCTACCACCTCCCTCCCACCCCGTCCGTCAGGTCGGGGAGGGGACCTCACCCCTTCCCTCCCCTCAGCAGGCAGACCCTACCCCCCTAGTAAAGGGTAACATGTTCCCTGGGTAAAAGAGGTTCCCTATGTTGTCTCCCGTAGTGAATGACCTGCACAGAGAGGGAAGAGAGGCCTCATTAGAATGTGACACAACCATACAGCGACAGTTCCTTTATATCAACGACTGGAACAACAAAAATCACAGCTACTAAAAACAACTTCACCATTATGTAGATTTTGTTTTAATGAGGAAGAGGAAGATCAATCACATCTTTTTTTCTATTGTCTATATATTCCAAGTCCATATAGGCCAACATCCAAAAGTGGACCAGGACACTCAATATTCATTTTAAATTTAAACCGTTGTAAAATGTGTGTTTGTAGGAATATTGGCCCAAATTTGTCAGACTCTAGAACTAGTCATTAAATTGTTATAAATTACTGAAGGGATCTGACAAAAAATATATGTGAATATATTTTGTTTTCATGTCCAACTGTCTTTTTGCGAGGATTTATTGTTTTATCATAATATAGTCATGAGTTCATGTTTTTGCCTGGATTACATAAACAAAAACTGGAATTAACAGGTGTCTCTATGTATGTTCTACAATAGTAAATGATATCGGAGAGGAAACTTACCCCAGTGATGAGGTACACTGCTGTGGGAACAGTTACACCCCGTAGAAGGTTGCCAGCCGCTCCTTTAGCGGCATGGGGAACTGATCTGAGAAGCGCCTCCAGTTTTCCTCGCCCACCTGGTTCTTAAACCCGTGAAGGATCTGAAATTGAACACCCGGACAAGTTCATACCAAGTTATAACAAGATGCTGCCTTTCAAAATAGATCTTGGGCATGACAAGGTTTTTAATCAGACACTGCCATCCTTTTGTTTGGCCACAAGGGGACAGAACAGATGAGGGCGAGCAAATCGTCTACAATCATGAGGTTAAAGTTAGATACGTTTTAACCGTCAGTTCATTTTGCTGAAATTGTACTCAATCTAATTGTGATTAAATCCAGTGCAATTTAGCAGGTTATGTTTTAAAAACAGCAACGGTCAGCGTTTACCTTGCAGAACATGTCTCTGAGATCATCCTTTGGATTTACCCAGGAGGCCACTGCGTCACAGAAGAATATAAAATCCTGTTCCAGAGAAGAGAGGTGAGGCAACGATTCAAGTCGGGAGCAACTGAAAACATGATGACCACGCTACCAATCGTATTGCTGGGCCTCACCTGCACTACACCACCTGGATTTACACTGATCATAGTGCAAATTCCTCTGAATGCAGAGTCTTTCTCCTCATTGTCTCTTATATTTCGTAGAGAGGTGCACCTGACAACAGGGACGACCAGATTTAACATCAGACATATCAAGTTACACGCTTAGAAACTAAATCTACAAACTGGCACTATTATACGAATGATTACTGGAAATACCTAATATTATAACCTATTTCCATCTTTAATACAAATGTAGTGTTAGGTGTTTTTCTTATCATAATCAATACTTGTATTCCTTATCAGAAAATGCATTAAACTCTATGTATACATCTATGTGTGGAGAAAATTGTGTCTATCATGAGCTGAGAGATAACCACAACAAGTCAAGCATGCACACAAAACAGATTCAAATAAAAACAAAACATTTTTACTTTTAACAAAACTTCTCCGAGCTCTTACAACTTCACTTGTTTTGTCTATGAGCAGTGTGTTGAGCAACACCTCATCTATAGCACCTTGAAAATAACATTACTGTTTTGGAAGGATCGACTAGAGAAGGTTTGGAGTCGTTTTTTTTTTGGGACAGGCACATGCAGCTGGGGTGACTACTCAATGAGAAAGGGATTTAGGAATGCTCTTTTGCAGCATCCTTTCTCTGTCGTTGAACCAGCAGGCATGTGACAAATCTGATCCCATGCATCTTTTAGGTTAGCGACAATTAACAATGACAAAAGACTAGAAATTAAACAAATTAATGTATAATACATGAAGGTGCTACTGAGGCAAAAAACAAAAATCACAAGTAGGACCTAAAAGAGGACAGGGTTAGTCACATGGTTGGCAATGATTACAAACTGATAAGAAAAAACAAAACCAACTGAAAAGACTTCTTTTGAGAAGGAAAAGTGAGGAGAGGAGAGCAACAGGGGAGAGAAAGGGAGCGACAGGAAGACAGACGAGAAAGATAGGAGGAAAAGCAGAGAGAAGATGAATTAAATAAAAGATTGAATAATACACACCAGGGTCTTATAAACTGCTGTAGCATGGGTGCCACCTCTTGAGGACAAACGTAACCAAGACGACCAATTGTTATTGCTAAGGTAACGCAATCACGGTTACACACCACCAAACGCCAACCAAGACATGAGCAATGAGGAGGGGAGGAGAAAAATAAAGAAAAAACAAACAACTCAGAGACATAAATCAACAGAATCTGTGTATGATAATAAATAGAAGAGTTCACTAGCGTTGATTATCACTGCCCCCTCAGTCATGGGGGAGGAATGTAAAATGTGACACTCTAAACAAAATAAAAAACATACAACACGTTTAAGGGAGAACACATTGACAACTTTGACAGGACATTCATAGAAAAAGGCAAACAATGGCATCTGCTTTCAGAAATCATATGGATCGAACATCCAGATCTATGATTAGAAAATCATTAGCTTGATTTTAAAAAATGCAGGTCTCAATGGAAAGACACAGGCTTAATAAGGGTGCATCATGTGTATGCAGTTCACTTGGGCTTACAGAGATTTCTCCCTTAAACTCACAAATGTTAATTTTTACATAAGAAACAGAAATGTTGTCTTTTTTTTTGGTTGTTCTTTTGAAAGGAAATGACAGATTACTCCAAGCCAACTACATGGAGGGAGACTAGAATCCAGCACAGCAGGTTCTTATGAGGCAGAGAGGAGGGAGGACCTAAGTTTAAAAGACACAAAACTATGCAACATTCTCATTAACAAACAGGCATTTATGAACAGTCCAATGACACATGCAGAAAGCAGATGGTATGCTCATTAGAATAAAGTTCAGTGCAGGATAAGCTGATCCAAGACAAACTGCAAAGTGTTGCCATGCACTCTCCGACAATTCACTGCCACAGCCACCTTTTAACTGACGGTGGTGTTACATGGCTGCCCGTTTAAATTTAGTCCCAGTGGTAAACTGGCTCTCTTATCACAAACATAAGAGGTACACAGGACCAAAACATCTGATTGTGTCAATTAATTTCGTATCCATTGGTTCGCTTTTGTGTTTTCAATTAATAAACTTCAAACATGCAACAAATGCAAACATCAATAAATCCTAATGAAAACTTGGCATGACACTATTAAGATTATCATGTATCCTGCATCAAACGTTGGCCATTCTTAACAACATTTAACATCTATTGGCAGATATGCATCCACATTTAAAGAACAGTAAATAAAAGCAACAAATAAACTGACAGCAAACAAACAGGAACACATCTACAGAGTCCCTAGATGCTCTTTCATTTAGGCAGGTTACACTTCACCCTTGCGTGCACGTTTTTGATGAGATGCTCTGTTTGATGTTTCCAATTAGATTAGATAAAAACAAGAGCACAGTGTAACCTTCTCTTTTTAATGTTCTAGGCTAAGGTGCCCTGCTTCTAGTCAGTTTAGGTGTTCTCTCAATCATTTATGAGCAGTTATTGTTTAAGTGTTGAGAAAATGTCTGACAGCTAACTATGTGAGGCTGTGAAATAACCAATCTCACACACTGCCTCGTCTTTGCATTTTCAGTATTCTACCTCACCTGATGGTGCACAGTCAGTCCACATGAGTTAATACCAAGACTGGGCACTTACACGGCTCGCTCGATTCAAGAGTGTCAAGAATTTCCCGCCAGGGTTTCGTTTTCTTTTATGTCTTATTACAGGCCAGGCTGCCAGATTGCAAATCAACAGCTGAAATATTTTGAATGCTTTGGTGAAACCAGCGAAACCTGTAAGGCTCATGGCTTGGGAAGGGTTTTTGGATAGAGGGCAGGACAGGCACCCTAATGAGTGTGGTGAATCCTGACTGAATGGACCTGAGTGTGTGAGCACCTCCCTGTGTGTGGCAAGCTGGCTGGCTGGCTCAGCACTGCCACCGAGTGGTACCTGTGTTCTCCAGTAGAGTCTTTGGGGTATTGGGTCTGTTAATGATCTCCACCAGCTGGTGCAGCACCATGGCAATGTACGGCTGCATTTCAGGCCCTGAGGGTGTAGAAACAAGAAGAAATCATGGAAAGAAATCTGTTGACTGTTTACTCTGTGATGCGGTAATAAAACATACACTGGGAATATTTGTGAAGCACTCACCCATTTGTATAGAAATCTCTCCAATTGCCCATGTTGCATTGTTGCACACTGATATTAATTCTGGGTTTAAATTTGTGCCCAGTATGGGCATAAAATCAGCTGGAAGGAGGAAAGCAAGTCAACTTAGCAACTGACTAACAACATATTATCAACATATTATTAAATGTTTCACAGTTAATTCCACAGTACATACCAATGCAGGGTTTGACGTGTTGGAAACACGCCTTTGTCAGATCCCCCAGCAGAGCAAAAGAACTCTGACGCACTTCTGGCATTTTGTCCTGAACAGACCGAGAGAACAACAAAAGGTGAACAATGCAAGCAAACATTATCAGTTTATCAGATAAGTGGCATGTTTGACAGCTCTTCACCTGCATGCACTGGTACATGAGCGTGAGGATGTTGCTTCGAGCAACCAGCTGCTCAATGGTGTTTCCCAAACCCTCAGCAAGTCCGCTGAGAAGATCCAAAGCCACGATCATAAAGTCCTTGTCAGGGGCTTCGTACTGGTCTGGCTGTGACTGATGAAGCTGGAAAAAGAAAAGAGGATGAGAGTTGAATTAAATCAACACGAATAACTACTAAATAATCAAATTATAAACATTGAGCTATATAGTAAAAAGTCAGCCCTTTATCCTGAAACTACATTTTCCATCCACTGTGCTTGTGACTAAAGGTTTGTTTGAACACCTGTTCATTAAGCCTGCAATTATTTTGTTTGGCCACTTGAGGGCAGTGCAGCAGCTTTAAACACAACCATGACATACAGTATATTCACCAAGATGATATGGCAAAGGTCTTAGCATACAATAGACAAGAAGCAACATTCGCATTTTGTCATTTTTTGTCATTTTTGTCTAATATCTGATCTCCTTTTAGTTTGGACATGTCTCCACACATTTCTGAGGGAATATTTGGCTCTTGAGTTGCTAAACGTGCCACAATGTTCCCCAGCTAGTTGCTAACTCTGTCTCTGTTATCCGTTTGTTGCTATCAGGTAATGTACAGCAGGTTCATCTAGAAAGGAGGTTGATAAGAATGCAAGACTGAACAAAACAGTTCAATTGTGAGTCGTGAAAGCAAAACAACGAGCTGAAAGAGGCTTAAAAGCTCCATAGAGCTAAGAGTCGGGTGATAATTCTCTGTGGTTTTGTGACCACGAGCAAATCCTTTCAAAAAATACATTCATTTGATCCACTGTTAATAGAAACATATTAATTAAATCAGCTGTACAGGAGATAGTGTCAAAGATGCAGAGGTTCAGCAGCTCAGATTTTCTCCTTTGGTGTGTGAATGTTTGTGTACATATTTAAGGGTCCCACACACTCACCATGGCCTGAGCCAGGGTCTTCTGGACCAGGTTGACACAACGTTGGTACACAGGCTCGCAGTAGGGCAGGAATCCACTCTGCAGGGCAGTGGCTACTGACGACAGACACTAAGGAAGGCAGGCAGTGGGTGGATACAGTCAGCGCTCTGTCTGTACAATGTTCTTATCATAGAGCTCGAACTGACTCACTGTTGACCTAACAATTTGCGTAGGCAGTGACTGCACATTAGAGACTCACTTCTAATAAAGGGAAGAGATCTTTGTCTTCATCTTTCAGCTGGTTCCACTTCTGGATCAGTGGAGGCATCAACATCTGGATGTACTCCTAACAAATAACACAGATCAAATGTATCTGTAATAAGTCTTTGCACTGTATCCAACAAGTAGTATGATAACTGCATTCAAACCCCAGAACACCAAAAGTTCCCAAAACCTGCAGAAAACTTTAAAAGGCATGTTTATTTTTTAAAAAGAAGAAAAGCCAAAACTACACCTTTTCATTAATTCGCTAGAAGACATCGCCGGCAAGCGGTGTCTTAGGAGAGCGAGGGCAATCACTGCTGACCCCTCACACCCAGGACAGCACCTGTTCGACCTCATGCCCTCTGGAAGGAGGTACAGGTGCCTCAAGAGCAGGACTAACAGACTCAAAAACAGTTTCTTTTCCTCGGCCATCAGGACCCTGAACTCATAAAGACTATGCCTGAGTGTAAATGATGTATATATTGTTTATCCCCTTTTAATCCTTTTATTTCTTTTATGCTATTTTTATCTATTTCTGTTTTGATATTTATACTGCACTGACCAGAGAAGCACTGCAATTTCATTGTATACTTTATGTGCAATGACAACAACGTTTCTATTCTACTTTATTCAAAACTACACCATTTGTAGCCAGAAGCTGTAAAGATAGAAATTTTCTTATCTTGTCTCATCTTCAATTTTCTGACGGTCCTTGAACCACCCACATACTGAAAACGGTCTGCTCTGTTCAGAAATTACCGTATTGAGTTCTCTACTTCTAGCCATTATTTTACCGTTTCGATAGAGATGCAGGACTTGTGACAGGAGGAAAAATGGCAGGAAACTGCTTGGGTTTCAGAGGGTTAATCCACTCATCAATACATTCAAACAACCCAAGGAAGCATTGTGGATTTGCTGATGCTTGTTTACCTTCTGGCGATGGGCTTATAACTATAACATCACCCCAACTAGCACTACAAAACTGAAAATGAGAAGGAAAGCGTAAATCTAAAATGTAAAGTGAAACTGAGTCCATGTTTCTGTTCTACTTACTGGTTTATTGAGATGGTGCCCAACTGAGTCTGCAAGTGTTCCTATGGCATCGTATAGAATGAGCAGATTCTTGTGCTGGTACTTGCTGAAAGCAAACACCAGTGTGTCCAGGATGAATGCCAGGTAGGGCACCAGCTCTGTGCATGCCTCTTCCTCCAAAGTGGCAAAGGCACTGGTCATGAGGGATCAAAAGGAGGAGAGGGAAGAAAACATGATACAGTAGGCAACGTGTGGCTATGCACAGCATAAAGACATCTGGATGTACCTGAACACCCAAAGGAAGAGTGGTGTGGATAGCAACAATCCAACTGCACAACAGGATTCCTAATGTGCCGTTAAATTACTTTTTACTCACCTGCAAGCGGCCTCCTGCACACGCTTGTTGCTATCCAGAATTCTTTTGAGCAGCTCCGTCATTAGAGGCTTCAGGTACGTATCTGGCGGCTGGCTGACAACCCAGTGGGCATAGCGGCTCAGAGTCCAGCAGGTGATAGAACGCACCAGGGCTTTCTTATCAGACAAACACTGGACGAGATGGGGAATGAGCTCAGGCAGGTATGGGATCATACCCTGCATGCAGCCTGGAGATACGGATAAAAACAGTGATTGTATATCCCCTGAACTCCCCTACGTTTTGTACACACTTCTTCTTTTTCTTTCCCTTCTTACCTTCAGCTATAGCCCCCAGCACAAGGATGCCGGACTCTTTGACTACCCACTCTGGATGGAAGAGCAGCTCTTTGAGGAGAGGCAGAATGTGCAGCAGCAGGTCATCCCTGAAAACGTTAGCCAACACGTCCAACGCTGCAGCTGAACACTTGCCTAATGTTTGGTGAAACGCAAAGAGACATACATACAAACATAGAAGTGTGCGGACAAACATACAGACATTACAGGTACAGTACACACATACACACAGAAGACAAGTGATCAATACACTGCATGGTTCCTAGCTCTTTTTAAAGACAGCAGGAGATGAAGAAAAGGGACATTAATAATGATATAGAGGCGACAGCGGGAGAGCGAGAGAGCTCCATCTACACAGGCACTGAACTCACGCAGGTTCCAATCTGAGATAGTATCATCATCATCATCCAGTTCATCATCATCGTCTTCGTCATCCTCGATCCCGTCGCCCTCATGCTGCTGGGCGACTGTGCGGGAGCGATGGAAACGCGGCCTGATGTCCTGTTCGTTGTCTGGAATGGCTTCGTCTTCCTCGATGTCTCCCTGATGATGAATGTGGGTGATAAAAAAAAATTTATTGTACGTATTTTGCAACCACATTATAGTTAACAAACACAAATCGGCGGTAAAAGCGAGTAAAAGGAAAATCTTGCAGTAAAGTGAATAAAACTCACACATGTTCAAACACCACATAGTTACACAAGCAACTTAACTCATTTGTGTCTGCGACTGGAATTCTTAATCAATTATTCTAGGGCATTTCTACCATTTATTGAAAAAAATAAAAAAGAAACACAGTACTTCCATGATCCCAGTACTAAATATTCTGTGATAAGAAAATAAATGGATGTAAATCAAATAAATACAAGGGGCAAAATAAAATACTTTATATCTTTGTTAATAATTACTGAATATGAAAGACAGGAACATATTTCCAGAAATATTCTCTGAATAAGACAAACTGAATTCAAAATTCTTGACTCTGACCAGCGACAAAAGTGTGATTTTTCATGTGATCTTTCGTTTCGTCGTTTTTTCAAACTAAACAGTCTTTGGCACAAATGGGTTATCAAAAAGACACCCTGGGTCAGAGGGCAATTTATGGTCTTACTGGGAAGTACAAATATTAGGCTATATAAACTGACCTTGAGCAGAATAATGTCAATCTCAGAGTACTTCATCCCATTGACAAGCACCGGAGTGAGCCTGGAGAGGAAGCAAGAGGAAAAATGATGAGAACAAAGGGCAAGGACGGGTCGCAGCCAGCAGGCAATCGCTCACATCTGATCCCTGCTGTGGTCTCAGTTTAATGTGACAGTGTGGTGACAGATGTTACAGCTGAGGTCAACATCCAGGGATCTTAATCAGCCGTCCTGAGGTGTAGAAGAAGAATATCATTCTGGTACAAGGTCTGCAGTAACTTACTCCCAAGGTTGCTATGAATCTACAGCTTTCAATATTGGCACTGGGGTGTCAGCCTGTACTGTATGCACATTTGTGTATATGTGTGTGTGTGTCTGTGTGTGTGTTCTTACTGGGAGAGATGTCCACACAGCACCTCCTTACACACCGGCTGCTCAGCCAGAGTAAGCCA
This sequence comes from Sparus aurata, assembly GCF_900880675.1. Classification (NCBI taxonomy): domain Eukaryota; kingdom Metazoa; phylum Chordata; class Actinopteri; order Spariformes; family Sparidae; genus Sparus; species Sparus aurata. The sequence continues at coordinate 23,180,912 of NC_044198.1, read as the reverse complement.
GAACTCACAGGCCTCCAAGGCAACATTTTCATCTTGGTCCTGAGTCCTCTGCAGCATGTACTGAGACAAATTTAAAAAGAGAAATTTAATCTTATGCTCTTAATAATTATAAATATATGACACTCAATAACAACATCCTTCCACAGGGGGTCATCAGTGTGTGATGGGTCTATGATCATCACAATATTTTTCAATGTATTGTATCAAAGTTAAAAATTCCAGTATGTTGACAACACTACACCATGTAACCCTTTACACTTACTCACCTCTATGATGTTATGCATGTGTGGCAGGAGACGGTCCAGGCGAACTTCCAGCAGCATGACGAGAGCTCTGCACACATTCTTCCTCACTTCGGGTTCCTCATCTGTCGCCAGCGCAAACAGGTTCTACAGAGGATGAAAAGACCAAGGTCAAATGTCTTCTTAGCACATTGTGAAACAACAACCACAAACAGTAATAATAATAGTAATTACATGGCGTGTAAAATACAGAGTAGGTACCAGAAGAAAAAAAGAATGCAGGGGACAAAGCCAATGCAATAATATATCACAGTATATTTTCTTGTGATAGACGTACAAAGACCAGTTTCAATCTTGCGCCAGCATTTTATTAAATGTTCTGTCTAGACTAAGTGTCCATGTGGAATTACTGTGCGATACTGAAATCTTATCTCTGTAGCTGTTCTGCTACTGTGTATTTTACCCTCTTGCCACTTTATTACCTGCTTGACATTTAAGGGATGGTACATGTTACTATTAAAAGCATAAAACCTCTTGGTATTTTGTTACAATGTTGTATACAAACGTTAGCCTGTGTAAAATATCAAACTAGCATTTTATTTTAAGTTACTGTTCTGTATCTATATTTACAAGCCTTAAATATAGAGAGAGCATAAATAGGAGATTAAATCAATACTCGATTCTTAAAACTAATTCCAAAGCTCAGAAAAAATAACCAAATAAAATAAAAAAAAAACAATCATGACTTGAACCTTCTAAAGCACTTTTAATGATTTTCAAAGGGAATTTAAAGCAACAAGTTGAGCGGTAAACCACAGACAAACTGTCAGTGCAGTAATTACTTTGAGAGAGATATTGACCTGAGGGAAGGAGGTCATCTTCACTGGAGACTGACCATCTGTCTCTCGGATAGTACATATTTATGTGACACGACAAGACAACAAAGAGCAGTCAGACTTGCCTCAATGAAAGGGTCGATGTGCAGCATAAGAGCCTGAGTCCTGCTGATGATGAACTGATTAACACATGCGATGGCATGAGACCTGCAACACAATAACCACCAGTTAGGAGCAACACAGGCATTCTATCCTCACATGTTGCACGCTATGAATGCAGCCCCTGTTTTTTTCTTAGCTGTGTTGCCATTGAGTTGACCTACAATTCAGGGAACTCTTGTCTTCTGTCAACGGGCCTGTTGCTTTATGACAGGCTGATATTTCAACTGTACAATTAATGCAGAAAAATCATAGTAAAAGGGGAAGGCGGGGCTAAAATTCAAAGATGTAAATAGGTCATACTTTATGCAGAAAATTCAATAAATGTTAAAGCTGTAATTCATATCATTAGAAAGCAGCAGACACAAAAACTGTAAACCAATGACCAGGTATCATCAATAAGTAAGTATAGTGAACACTTTAATTGAAATGACATTAATCTTCTAAACCAAGGAAGCAGTACCGGAAAGACTCAAACAAACACACAAGTTTGATTTACTTCAAAAAGTATAGTAAGAGAACTTTGTACCTAATCTTTGGGCTGTTGTGCTTGAAAAATTGCAAGAATTTGGGGATCATGATGTTCAGAGGACGGTCCAGCATGTCACTGTCCAGGATCTCAGCAGAGTCCTCACAGATCTTCTGCAGGGCCCCAAACGCTCCCTGAGGGACAAAAAAAATGGAAAAAAACAACAGATGAACATGATGACATATCACATTCTCAGATTTTTTTAATTCAGTATTTCTACCAGGCAGTTTGGCAGGTTACGGTCTGAATCACACGGAATAGGCTGTTGGGTTCAGTCTCTTCATAGACATAAAATAACTGTATGTTTTCAAAATTGTATATCTAATTGGAACAATTACTTTTTATGGCAATCTGTACATTTCTGTAATCAGGGTAAACAGGCAAACTGTAGCCATGGTAACAACTGCATGACCTTAAAATTAAACACGCTGCTTAACTAACAACTCCCCTATTTTTTCTTTGCCATTTCATCCATGCTACAAATGCAACTATTAAGGAAAATCAGTATCACTGTGCTCATTCATATTTTAAGATGCTACAAATTAGATACAGCTATAAAAAAAAAAGCCTGACAAATCGGCATGGAAGTACTGAGAGTCCTTGCAATTGAGATGATACACAGTCTTGTCTCGTCGCATTAATGTAAACTGGCAGGAAGAGAACGCCTGTCGAGTTGGGGTCGGGCTAGGTTACTACTCTCTCTGACTTGACCGGGTTCAGACAGAAAAATGCGTCCCGTGCCGCACTCTAGTCTACATCTACCAGTAGGCCATTACAACAAAAGCGGGCATGGTGATACGTTTATTCCCTTCCAGGAAAGACTTGATATTCTCTGTTAATAAGTGGGGGAAACAGATATGTGCATATATTGGTAAAAATCCAGTATTAAGCATCCCCATTTCAAAGATCTCTAAAAAGGAACTTCTGTCTTTTGCACAACCCCCACCCAACCTCAGAGCAGGTTATACTGCAGCTACAGACGGGGAATGTGGACGAGGAATGCCTTTACGTTTCTGTTTAGCTTCTTTTGTTCTCTGTCATCACATTTTTGCAGAACAATCTCAACATATTGTTAATATATATTAATATCTTTTCGTCCAAGCGTAACATCACACAGTACAGTATGTGTTTACATAAGGAGAGGTCGTATAGATGATCTCGTTCCAGTTTTTGCAGATTGCGACTCAAAAATGTGCTCATCCATGATCTTCAATAGGATTCATCCACTTCTGCTCTAATAACCTTCAAACGGTTGGCAAGCAGTCACTCACACACACACACACACACACACACACACAAACAAATGCACACACACATGAACACCCGCCCCTCTCTCTTCGTACGAGCTGCTCGACTGATGGTTAGTATGCATGTTCACAGTATGCTGCAGACTTCAGCATCTCTCGCAGAAAGGCAGTCTCAGGAGCAGATACAGAAAAGCGCAGCATGGATACTGACGCTGTCTGAAATGTGTTGCCATGGAAACCGCTCCCATGCCGGCATTCCTTTGAGATGACAGATACAGAACAGTCCCCCCCCCCAAAAAAACCCACAAAAAAAACCCCACGAAGGAGCCAAAAGGGATGCAATGAGACGAGGAGGGCGAGGCTGCGACTGTGTCAAGGTCAAAAACAGGAGGAGACCAAGTGCAACTCATTAGAATACAGATGAGTCACTTTCACCTTGCAGGGGAGTGTGACATGAACAAGACAATAACATCACTGTTTCAGAGCCTGAGCAGGAGATTTCCTTATAGAGTTTTTGGGTGAAACAAACAATATACATGACACTCTGGGGATTTAAACCGCAGACTTACTGCTGTTGAGGTTTAAATTAAAATATGAGATTCAGACATGATGTAACTGAATAGCACATGCTTGTACTGGTCTACAGACTTCTGTCAGATAACTGTGGAAATTGAGTTGAAACAATTAACTCCAAAGCCGATTGATAGCTAAATTAATTGGCAATTCCTTTGATCACTGATTAAGCGGTCAGTACTCAAGCAAAAATGCTAAAAAGCTGCTTGTTCCAGCTTCTAAATTGTAAAAAGGTTGCTGCTTTTCTGCATTTAATATCACTGTTCAACCATTAATCCTGGATTCTTGGAAATTATGAAAGATTTTCCAACATTTTATAGACACAGTTTAAAACTGAGTCATCAGATAAATCAGCAATATTAGCACATTAATGTCCACAATGGAATTTTATCCTTTTTCTTTACAGCACTGAGCTAAGCTGAGCTACGGAAAATTCCACTGAAATGTTTTAGTTGAAGTATGAGGTCACAGCACTGTTACAGCAGCAGTGTTTAAGTCATCCAAATGGACATTCAAATGGATTTTCAACCACCTTTGTGAAAAGAAACTGTTTACAAATTAAAATATAATAAATATGTGTGTCATGTGTAGGCAGATATTTTGAGAGTTTCCACAGCACATTTTGTTTTCCACCTTGAACAAACAATCCCAAGCATATTAAATATAGTTACTAGTTATTAATGGGATGAATGCTGTCCCACGTGTAAGTTAAAAAAACGTAGCAGCTTTAAATTTTCCAGTCAATACAAACTACAAGCAGAATGCTATAATATTTATGCTATTTGTCAGATTAATGAAAAAATCATGCGGCATCAGATGCTGAAATCTAGCCCGATCTTTACTTATGATGAACATGTGATAATGTACGGAGCACAACTTGAGACTGCTACCACTGTGGTGTGTCAACAGAAAAGGGCAAAGAAATGGGAGTGGCCTTCAAACATTCCAGTGATTCCTAAAGTGTAATCCTCCCTTCGAGTTCTGCTATGGAAGGTCATCAGATGCGAGAATGTATGTCATGACAGATTACAGCAAGCCAGGGCAGAGAGAGGTATGCATTTAGTCAACTGAACAGCTCTTTTAGACTCTGGCGGTTACAAATAAGCGCTTAGGTGACAAAACATTTTCATACATGGTCGTCGGCCCTCAACTTGACCCTCACAATGCCATCGCAACAACTCTCTAACTGTCATATATCAAAACAGTAGAACTGCTTGCAGGCGAAATCTATAAAAAGCCATCCACCATCATCACACTTGGCATCCAATACACCTGCTAGTGTCTTTTAATAGAGCATGCAGAGAAGGGTACAGTGTGGCTGCATAGGGGGCTCTTCCCACAACTGCTGCTCTTAAACCACAGGAGAGAACCCATGGTACAGCTGCTTGTCCGCATGTTAGCATGGCTATAGACTGATGGTTAATTAATTGCCAACTATTTTGACAATCGAGTAATCATTTCAGTCATTTTTCAAGCAAACATGTCAAACAATCACTGGTCCAAATTCTAAATTGTGAGGATTTGCCGTCTTTCTTTGTCAGAGGGTTCTGGGAAATTGTACTGAGCAATTTTGCCAGTTTTAGTTCTTCAGCTTAACAATAGACCAGATAATGTGAATGAAAACAATTGTCAGTTGCATCCCTAGTTTATGTCATTTCTATATTATAGAACTGCATGTTCTAGTGCTGTATATATTAAGCACCTAACTATGAAAAAAGGTTATATAAATAAGACAATGAAATAACCCAACACATTACTGAAAGCTTACAGCTAATATGCAAGCCTCATTTTCTGCCAAACATCAGCTTAGTGTGGGTGAGAGAGAATTCAGTAACAGAGTGACGAGGATCACCTTGCAAAGATTTACTGATGTAGCCTGATCAAATGGCCCAAGGCCAACATGTAATCAAACATAGTCTTCATTGCTTGGATTACAAAGTGCATACAGCTCAGAAACTGTATACTGGCAGCCACCAAATATATCCCAAAAATAGATATCAAAGTGCAGGTGGCAGTAATGTGTGGGCGAATTAGATGTCTCTATGGCAACAGTCAACACCTTCAAAAATGAGTTTCGCACGACATTTTCATTTGCTTTCTCTAGTAGATTTACAAGGTTTGCTGTAGAGGGGACAGTATTCATCCTAGTTGGTGCACATCTGCAGACACCAACATTAATATAAGAAAAAAAATTCTAAATGAAAACCAGTTGTCCACATCAAATGACATTAAGTCTGCTAAAATCTCAGTGCATTTGTAAAATCTCCTCACATTATATTAATTATTTAAGTTCTGGTGCAAGGCATTGGACAAATGAGGTATAATACAAGCCACAATAGATCAAGAAGCCTTTGAGAATAAGTGCTGCAGTACTCAGATTAAATGTTCAGTTCTAGGTGGTACATGGCACTAAATATTACAAAAACTGCGAAAAGGCCAAGTGCAATATCAAAATCACAGGAGCAGTAACTCTTTTTGATTAAAATGTCTCACAACATACCATTAAAAAGCACTGTGTTGATACAGAGATGACTCAGCCAACATTTCATATTCTCCTTCCATAATGGAAATATTCTTCAGTGCAAATAGAATGCAAAATTTACCATTCCCACAGAAATCGTGACTCATATCACAATCCCAAATCTGTCAAAAATACTAATATGATTTAATGAGGAATTACTTTGTATTGGGTTTGACAAAGTATGGCTTAGCATAACAGAGATGATTATGGAAAATAACCACCATTCATCTTTTATCTTCAAGAGATCTCAGCACTGACAACCCTCTGATTACCCGCACATAAACTGCAGTTGTATTGTGCTAAAGAACAACATAACTTGTATCTATTGCCCCCTTTAAAACAACATGGTGACCTCTTTTAACAGTTTTAATTAAACGCCATTTCTACCATCAACATTAGCGGGAAAATTCATCACATTCATTCAAACAATACTGAAAAGAATGCTGGCTCAGACTTTAATAGTATCAAAAGCACTTAATGGAAAAAGCCTGAAAAGAACTATGGCAGGGCAAAATACCTTTTTTTCCCTAGCTGACAACACTAAACAAAAACATTGCAATCAATAGCCAAAAATACCTAAAGCTTTTAAATAAATATTTTGCAACCTTTACCGTGAGATTAGAAGACATTTTTGTGATCCAGCACTAACTTAACCATCTTCAACATCAGACACTAAGAAGCTTTCCAGCCTCCAAGCAGCTTTTCAAAATCATAGTGAGTCTTATGAGGAGTTGCTACTTTCGGTCGCTGTAAGCCTCGTACACACATACACTTCAAGATCCTCCGCAGTAAATAGCTGACCTAAATCACAGCATCAAAATGAGCTTTATAAGCGGGACGGGCTGTGGCGTTACTGGGGGAGCCATTTTTTTCTGTCACACCTCTTCCTTAAATTTAAGATAATGCAGCTCAGTGAAAATCATGTGAACATTCTTGCTGCAAGGGGTGGTGAGTAATCCTGCCAGGATACATTTGAAATGCCCTTCAACGCAGCGGAATTTAGCATGACAGTTTAACATGCTACTTAATCTGCGCATGCTCTCTAATGTAATGTATCCACCTTCCCTATAGCAGCTGATGTCACAGGCACATGCAGCAGACAGCACATTTTAACGAGAAGGAAGTGTATGTCAGTCTAAGTATGGGTGCGGCACCATCACACAGATCAGATGCTTCAACATCCACTATAAGCTACTGTGTTGTAATTCTAGTGGTTGCTGCACAGGAAGATTTGTCTGCATAAGTGCTGATATCATCAAAAACGGATGACATCAAGCACTTCAACATAATGTAATCAAGAGTTCTAGAGCTGCAACTAAAGAGTATTTTCTTTTCCCGGACATAAAAATACAATGCAGATATTACATAAGAGACCATCTTGTGAAATTTTTAAACAATCACACAAGCTATGTGTATACAAAAATTAAGGATGAGGTGATAATAGAGTGCAAGCAGTACAGTTATGTACAGAGTCCGAATAAATAGGGGGAAAAAAAACACTTAACATGTACTGTATAAATGGAGATATTCAGTTTACTGTCATAGAGGAGTAAATAGTCTAATTTAATAAGTTTCAATGAGAAAATGTTGACTTTTTTCCTGTGTTGATATATCATTAAAATAAAAATGGTGATTAATTTAATATTTGAAAACTAATCCATTAATTGTGGCAGTTCTAAAGAGCTCATTATAAATATTATGCTGTAGAGCAGAGAGAAATGTTAAGGGTTAGGGGTTAAGGGTTAACATATATAATAACGGACTATAGAGAAAAATAAATACTTGCAGTATAAAACAGAACAATACTGTGCTGTTTTTTACTCATATGCACATTGTTTAAGCTTTTCCAGGAGATGTTGTGCGTCGAGTCAGAAAATGAGGTCATAATGGTTTACTGATAAAAAGGATAGAAAGAGAATAAATGATTCCACGTTGAATAATCTGTAGTTGTGGCTGCTGCTCCAGCTGTGAGACGGCCTTTAGCTCATCTGGCCAGCAGGATGCTATCCAGATGCTGCTTATGGCTGACCCAGCTCCCCTTCCTCTCCCCCATAAATAAATAAACAAAAACACAGACGTGCAGCCAGCGCCGTGTGCCCAGACATGCTTACTTAAAGCTCAAGTGTGTTCTGACATATGATCACAAATATGTGTGCGCTTAATCCCTCCCTCACAGACACACACACACTCGCAGACAGCTATGACAAAAAAGCTACTGCTAAACAAATTATACCGACATTTATTTATCGACATATCCAAATAAAGCCAAGTGTAATCCTTAAAATTTACTGCCATACAGATACTGGTTTTGCCATCCCCAGTTCATTTTTTGGGTTTAAAGCTTGCCGATTAAGCTTTTCTGGGTTGGAGAACCATCGCAGTCAAACTTATGCACAAATCCTGACAGTTCCCTTTAGGGTGAGAAAAACATGAATACATCTAGCAGCATTCAGGTCAATTCTAAATCCATGTTAGTTAACATCTTTATGAGTTACTTTATTTATTTCAGATTTCAAATGTCATCTAATATATCTGATGCAGAAAATGTTGGATGCATGCAAATGTCATCTCTCTTGTTATGACAGAAGTGCAGATTTTTGTTGATGCTATGGCATTTCTCTAATCCAATTTTATAAGATCTTCTATGCCACAGACAAGCATTCATGTCTGGATTAGGTTAGGGCGATATGGCAGAAAAATAATATCATAACATTTCAGGGTATATTTGCGATAATATTCTTGACTGTATGACAAAATACTGGGAAATCTCTTTGGGTTAGAAGTCACAATATCTGTTGTTCTTTATCAACAAACTGGTGCCAAACAGAGAATTCTATCAAGGGTATATTGGATTTATACACTCCTTGCAGGATTTTTGGCTCCCCTCGTACTCAACTGGGTGCTTCCCTGCTTAAGGAGGTGAAATCATTTGTTTTATTACCTCCATTTGTTTAATGGATACTAAAAGATACCCCTCCATACAGTAGCTGCTGAATAATTAGCAGGAAATCAAGTCCCACAATCATTGCAAAGATCCCAGCAACATCTCCAGTGTTCGTCCTCACCTCACATGTGTTGTAGTCCTCAGAATCTAACAGCTGGCAGAGTTTAGGCAGAAGCTCCGGCCAGTTTTGTAGCTCTCCCTTGGAGGCGATGGTGGTGATGAGGATCCCTGTCATGGAGAAGATTTACTATAAGCTACACTGGCGTGGAAAGACTATCAAGAATGCACACACACAGCTTTCACAGTGATTAAAACAAGTCTAAGAACAGAAGCAAAATGCAATCAAATGCAGACGGTCAACATCTTGATTTACTTATTAATAATCAATATGAACGGGTTTGCTTTGTACAAATGTGTATTCAGTTAGCACTGTCTCAAAAAACTAAATTTAACTAATCTAATATAGAGAACAAATAACTTTAAGAAAGGTAGAATGGGTCCATGGTCTAGTTATGCAGCATGTTTCTGTTCTGTTTATCACATGTAAAACTGAATACAGCAATAGAAACAGTGAGTAACTGGGGGCAGAATGAAGGGATAGTATTTGACAAAGAATCGTAGAGCCTTTAACCTGGTTTGTCTGTATCTACTTCAACTACTAATAAAATCTGATATATTCAAATAAGCAAATCTCCACCACCAGAGTACAACAGAGGACAAATAATGCAAAGTACATCACAAAACACTGCTTCCAACGGTCCTACAGTACAGCACTAGGGACAAGAACAGGCGAGTCATGGTGGGTGAACTCATCATGTGGCAGCTGAAAAGCAAACCATCACATTCAGTGGACCCAGAGGAGGCAACTTACCCACAGTGGCCCGGATGAGGGGAGACGAGTCGCCGATGTTTTGGAGGCACTCGCTCTTGATGAAATCTGACACGCCATTAGGGAAGTTCTGATAGTGGGCTTTTACATTGTTCTTCAGTATCAGCCCACTCAGGGAGCGTGTGGGTTCATCTTGGTGGGTGGAGAAAAGACAGATGAATTAATTCTATCTGAGCACAAATACACTGGTGGAGTCAGGACAAAGGTTAATGTGTTGTGATGGCTGGTAACTTCTTCCTTAACTACTCACATTGCGTTCATTCATACAATTTATATATAAATATACATATATATATATCTTAACGATCTAAACAACATATATTACTTAAAAATAGGTAACTAATAGACTAAATAAAACACTCATCATTATCATTTCTAAATAATTGTGGCTTGTTGCATCTCAGCTAAGAGCAATATCTTAACACCACTTAACATTTCGGTCAGACAGTCAAGCCAAGAGAAGAGCAGTGCCAGGAATTAGGTTTAAAATTAGAGTGACCCATATTCTGAGTGCCACATCATCTGCGGCAAAGATGCCATCGGGTCAGCCGAGTCATGGCCAAACAGACCTGTCAGTGAGCAGTTACATAAATATAACATGTTCACTCCGTCCATTACCATTGGATGATCGAGGAACACGGTACACATGCGACAAAACGACAGACAGAAACAGACAGAATGGGAGCTTACCTTCTGATTTTAACTTTGTCAGAACAAATATCAAATAGTTGTTGAAGTCTGGGTACTGGTTGAGCTGCTCGAGTCTCTGGGAAAGGTGGTTGAGGAAGACATGGTGCTAACTGAATGTAGAGCGTGTTTAAAGGGTGTGAGCTTATTAGCACCAAAATCTGTTCCATGGTATCATTACATTTCTTTCGTCTGAAGAGATGCAGAAAGAGTGTTTTGCAGAGAAAGAGCAGAAGCTCGTGTGCCCAAGCGTTGGTGTAATGTAACAGTATAGCTGTGTGTATGTGTACATTTGTAGGGGTTCGTAAATATATCATATGACGTGACTATATACTGTATGTCCCAGCCAGATGACGTATTTAGGGATATAAAAGCAGCTCGTCTGTGAGTCAATGATGCAGTGCATATGAAACATTACATAAGTACATCATTTAGGTTCAGCATGAAAGCAGACAGCATGGAGCAGCAGTTTGCAACAATTGTTCTCTTGTATAAACGTATGTGGTGACTTGTACAAAATACTGTTGCACAGAAGCTATAGATCAGATTTATAATGCACTTAAATTAAAGCTTGATCAATGATGGATTTTTGGGATCGAAGCTGACACCGTCATTCGGGAGTAAAAAGAATCCAAAAGTGATACATCAGTCAATATTTTTCTGTACACACATTTTTTGCAACGATCCCTCAAATGTGATTATCAAACACGGTTGACAAAGATATTCAATAAGTACAAGACATGTTACAGTAGAGGTTTAAAGGTTTTTAGAGCACAACCTGACATTGTTGGCCTATACTGGCCTATCAATGGTATAATTTTATTTTTGGAGATTATAACTCAGACAAAGATGCCTGAAGTTATCTCTTTACTATATACTGCCTCTGTTACATATCTTTGTCACTAGTGCATTGAGGATTCACTGCAAAAAATCTATGTATAATGGCCGATATATTGTCATATGTATATCAGTCAGGCATTTATCAACTAAAAGCAGTCATTTTATGCTTTTATATCTTGGTCTTTACACAAAAGCCAAGTGTATAAATTGCATTTCAATTCCCTAACATTTCATTTAGAGACTGACTCTAATGTCAATTTGATAGCAGTTTTCTAACATCATTACTGGATTATTTGTTACATAATTATTACAATACATATGATTGTATAAGCAATTGTCTTGTTTGCATTGAAATCAGACAATACATATTGAACATAATGTTCAGCTATACGCTCACGCAGACTGAACTAAACCCCCACACAGCTTTAGTTTATTTTGGGGAGACTAATGTTGTGTTAATAGAAAAAGATGATTAAAGACAATATGTTATCATTTCGCTTCCATCATTAGCCCAATTTTCATTGCATCATCAATAAACAAATGTTTTTTTAGAAAAACAATCCACTGCTTGCTTTGACAATTCACGCGTAAAAAACGTGCACTACTGAAGTGTAACATTAATATAATATTTGGCTATAACCTCATTTCAAGGTAAACCGAACAGCACTCTGTCCGGTGTTGTCAGAGGATTAGCTTGAGGATGATACACATGAGTGCTGCATGAATTGGCCGTTAACTTAATTAAGTTTGATGGAGCATAATAATGCAAAGTGAGGGTGTGTATGGAGGCGATTAACTGCAGGATCAAGCTTACCGGTACATGCGACGTTTGGTATTAACTGTGATATTACCCTCGCCTTAATAGACCAATTTCTAGCGTTATAAGTGGGTTAGACATGAGTTATCCAGCACGGCACGGCCTGCTTAGCTAGCAGCACGTTGAGCTTGTTAAAGACAATAAGCACCAAGCGGTCAGCAGCACCTGCGTACCTGCTTATAACGGTACCCACCACGGCTAGTGTTAGCTAGCTAGCCTGTTGAGTCTCCCTCACATTATTATAACTACCAACATCCATGTCTGCCTTAGCAAAAAAGGATACTTGCTGGACGGATCTCTGCGTGGACGTGTCTGGCGACTGAGACTCTTTCAGCAGCTGTAAAATTTGTTGGAGTCCTTGCTCGTCTGGCTTCCACTCACACTCCATCTTGCTCTGCTGCTGTTGCGGATAAAGAAATAACACTGGCTAACACATCAAACGGCTCGCTAACGCGTAACCCCGAGGGACAAGGAGACGTTAAAGTGACATTAGCTGGGCTCGTAAGCTAGTTCCAGATACAAAGAGGCGTTTTACCTGTTTTCTCTGCGCCGACGTACTCGAGTGAAGCTGACTTTCTGGTGAAATGTGACCGTCTGTCTGGGTTTTCAGACATGGGCCTGTCACGGCAGGGACATCCGTTTTCGCAACAAGCTGAAAAAGCTGCGGGCCATACAGGCTCGCGACGCATATATGTGGCTGCCTCGTCAGCTGACATACGGTTGAGCGGTCCTAGTGCGAGACAAGTATTAGCCAGACGTGTTCAGGGATCAGTACACTGTTTTAATTCATTATTATCCATATTATCTTTTACAGGTCATGGGTTCAACTTATTGAAATACTCTAACAAAGGCTGCCATATCGTGCTCAATTTTTATTTATTTATCTATTTTGTCTTTACTTCTATTTATTGGAGGTTTTCAACACACATTTACATATGCTATATACATATACACTGTTTATTACAGTTATACACGATACAAGAAACATATTAATTGAACAAACAGAGTATATAAAGAACTATGGTAAAGATAAATAATAAATAGATAAATAAATAAGTGATAATAACCCGCCTCCCATGCACCCCAAGGAAAAGGGAAAAGGATATACGTTCAAACAATCAGACAGTGGTTGTGAAAGACAGGAGAAAGGTTTGGAACGCGTATGTCCGACAGCACGTAAAGGCAGCACGACTTGCTTGAACTGTAAGCCTTGTGACGTCACTGTTGTGTTCAGAACCCCTTTCATAATGAGAGTAAACGTAAAACTGTGACATCTAGCGGAAGTTTTGACTCCACAAACACAACTTTACAGGATTAACAAAAAAGAGAAAAATATTCATTAAACATATACTTTGTTTTGCAGGAAATTATGAAGTAAAGGGCTACAAAATATAACTAATCTAATCTAAAAGTGTGTAGAAAAGATCCGACTAACACAAGGAACAAGAGAGAATGTTTTACACACAGATTCCATAACAGTTTACAGGAATACATAATACACATAAAGCTAAATAAATGAGGACAACAAAGCTGAAAGACAAAATACTTTCATTACTTTCAGTTTTCCCAAACTAACAGTGGGGTATTAGCTCATTATTTGAAGCAGTGAAAATGAAAGTAAACTAGAAAAAAATGTCAAAAATAACAATGAATAGAATATATAGAAAACATACCAACAACATTTTATATTACATTCTGACAACACTATTACCGATCGTTTTTCACAACTTTTAATTTCCGACACAAATTCATTAAAATCTTGACAAGGATGAAAATAATATTTTAAGCAATAATTGCTATGACAAATATTTTTTTTTATATTTAGGATCCCTGCTTGTATACCTAATTTGTGGTTGCAAAAATGATGCCCATGCGCAAAATAAAAGGAAAATCCTAACCACCGGGTATGAATGGACTGTTTTTTCACGCTTATTATCAGACATAATAAGAACTGACAATATTTGGCTCACAGATGACAGCAAATTCAGCACATTATCAGCTTCATAGCTACAGAGAAGTGAGTTTCTTCTGTACAGAATAGTTTTAAAGTCAAACTGCTGTATTGACCATTTCTGTCCACTGGGTGGCAGCACGCGGCAGAGGTGCGTGTGATCCGCCGCGGGCGTCAGGTGAAGAAGTGAGCACTACATTCAGTGCGCTGCTGCCTCACAGCGTACAGAGCAGCATCCAGTGGACCAGTCTGCCTGTACAATTCACTTATTTCCATTAACACTAAAAGGCGTATATGTTTTTCTAGTGGAGTCATATTTAATTTGTATTTTACACGAGGACCGTTTGAGGAAGCCCGAGAGGAACCCGCGGACGTGTGAGGGGGAGTTTGAACAAACAATCCCTTTCGGTCTGCCTCCACTCTGCTTGCCAGCTTTTTGCCAGGAGAGTTATTTTCTGCCACCCGAGGAAACATGAGCTTTCTATTGTGAGTTGTGTTTGAATCTTAAATGCTTGTTTTACCTTGTCATTTAGATTTGTGTTCGGAAAACCTCAGCGGTTTCTGCGTAACACAGCTAGCTGGCTAGCCATAGCATAATACGGGATAGGGCTACTTCCTGGATTCAGCTCCGAATGTCTAATGTGTTTCGTTTTGCTTTCTGTGCATTTCTGTGAAGATTAACATCAGCATCGATGGTAGACTATCTGTAATCTATGAATAGCTTTTAGTATGTTCTATCTCAGAGCTTGAATCCACTCAGCAATCATCCTAGAGCAAGTGTTTTAACTGTGAGTGGCTCCCAGTGGGGCCTGGATATGTGCTGGCCCGAACACTTTGTTGCTACGGGCTAATCCAGCCTCGATGTGACAGTACGCACCACCAATCCATCCTTTCACCCAAGGTTTTATCAAAGAAACACGACCTGTCGATGATTTCTTTTGTTGGCTACACAACATATCTGTTTGTGGACGAAATGATAAGGCTGGACATCAACTCAGATACGCGTCTTTTTAGGTAAATGGAAGAAGAGATGAGCTAGAAAACTAACACTCGACCCCAGGAAAACACTGAGTTTGATAGGTGACATCTTTTTACTTTAAGTTTGACTACATTACTGAAAGACTCGTCTGACATTTCCTATAAGCTACACAGCGTATATATCATCAGAAAACCCTCATTCTAATGTGTATATTCAGCCTTTTTTTTTTTTTTAAATCAGCTATGGTTGATTCCTAATTGTGCGAACCAAAAGCACATTTGAGGCCACGGACAGCATTTTATTGCAATGTTTAGGTAGTTAGTTCAACCATCCTTCTGTCACAAAAGGATAAAGTGACAGAAGAGTCTATCTTGCTGGTAAAATAAAATATAAAATGATACCGAATGTTCTTTAGTAGATGATGCTGATGCTCTGATTGAATGAATAACTGTATAAGTGTGCGACCCACCATGATGTGACTCTCATAAATTCTTGTTTAATTGGGCAGTGAGAGGGATTGAACGCTGCACCTCTCCAAATGACCTCATTAAACACACAGAGAGACATACTGTTCTGGCTCCTCCACCCCCAATCTGCCAATCCCATCAAGTCAACGGGAGCTCGACTCCCTCCTTTACAATCAAGAGTCTGACTTTTCTGTCTGTAAAAGTCCCTCGCCTAGGGGCTTACTGCGTGAGCTCACGGTTTGTCATCATCTTATCTGCCTCCTTATTTATCACACTGTTTGTCTCCCCCTCTTTGAAATGTGACTCACAGTGGAAACCGCTCATCCAAGACGTTCAAGCCCAAGAAGAATATCCCGGAGGGTTCTCACCAGTACGAGCTGTTGAAACATGCAGAGGCTACGCTGGGAAGTGGAAACCTGCGTATGGCTGTCATGTTGCCCGAGGGTGAAGACCTAAATGAGTGGGTCGCAGTCAACAGTAAGCACCAGTTTTACCTTTTTCCCCACCCCTTTGTCGAGGCACCTTTTTAAGTTCAGGTTCCTTGTATTCCTTTCATTTTAACTGTCACTCTCTTCTCGGCCTCTGTATTTGCGTGCTTCTCGGCACCGCTGTTCCTGAAATCTCAATTAGTCCACATCAAGAATCAGTTGAGGGTGAACTATCAGGCTGTAAGATCTTGGCATTCCCTCTAAAGACCGCGTGCATTCATGCTGGAAAAGCCACTGTGAATGTTAAATAGACTTTATTGTCTGTGCCCCGAGAGCCTTGTTTACGTAGGTCTAAATTGAGACAAGTGGTCGGTCAGCAGAAGATTAATATCCTCTTGCGTCAGAGTGCCCTCCGGGGTTTTGAGATGTCCAGTGTCTTTGCGTGTTAGGAATTTAATTAAGTTTGTATTTTAAGTCTTTTTACTGTTTAGTGGGGAGGTTTTGGATTCTGATCTGAACCAAGCTGAAGCAGGACACTTAGAAACGCACCAAAGGCGTCGTTACGTCCTCTTGATTTTGCTTGTGTCCTGTCATTTGATGCTCTTGAAGTTAATTGCAGTTGACGTGGGTGGACTGTATTGCACGAGCAAGAGCATAAAAAATGAAGCAGACTGTGACTGCGTGTATCCACTATTATCTACTCAGGTTTACTTGACAAGTTCAGGCATCCTCTTGGCTTTGAGTTTTTGCCCGAGAGATGTCTCGGCTATGTCAGTCATCGTTGCAATCCCTGTACTCTCCGGTTTCATAAAAGGTTGGTGGAAATGGATGGATGGATGTTAGTCACCGCCGCATGAGCTGTTCTAACTTGCACAATAAAGGGAAGTTAGAATAACTTCTCCCAACACCAAGTCTTTATGACTCTCCTCATGATGTCTGTTCACGAGGCGCAGTTCGCTTGAGTTTTTTTTAAGAAGCGTTGTGACAGATGAATCTGCTCGAGGACGACGTAAATCATACTGATGAAGATTTTGTTCAGTACTGAAGTCACGATTTTTTAACACGATTACTCATCGACTTTGGAAACATCATGAATTTATTCAAAAGATGTATTTGATACTGCTCTCCCACTGTGAGTTCACTGTGTATTAAGAAGCTGCAACCAGCAGATGTTTGTCATCTTTGCTTGAGAAACGCGTTACAGCTGAAAGGGTTTCTAATCTTTCTTGTTGACCAAAGGCTTCTCATCTCGTCTTGAGCTGAACTGAACATGCCACAGCCTGGCTGAGAGTTGGTTTAGGCTTTTAGGGAGGGGTGAACGCTGTTAGGGAGAGGGGTATGCTAGATTTATAACACAAGACGAAACAAGAGCTTGATTGTGAAACAGAACTCATTTTTATATTGTTTTCATAACTGTTTGAAGCCAAAATGATAATTGAAAGTAACGCTTGATTCATTACCCGGCCCAATAATCATGCGGTAGCATTTGAAGCAATAAGCCACCAGTGGTTTGTGCTTTATAGTGACTCAACAATTCTTGCAATACCGTCTTTATAGCCTGAGCGTCTGTGATGTTCTGTGGCTCGGCTGTCTCTTTGCATACACATCTAGCTCCGTCTGAGCTCCAGGAAAAATCTGCCATGGTGACGACTTTGGCGCCTGTCATGGCAACGCGTTGATCAGCTGAGAGCACGGCAGAGGCTGCAGTCATTTCTGTCTTTTTCCACCTCCACCTCTTCACCAGTGCTTTTTGCACCTTTTTACCAGACATATTCTCGATAAGATTTATTCTCGCAGTTTCGAGTCTTCCTGATGAATACAGACCACTGCTACCTCGTGGTATAGAGAGAGATTTCCTCCCACACAAGTGCAGAACGTACAAGCTAGTTGGCCGTCAGCCGTAGTCTTTTTGGCCGAGATGCAGGCGATGTGAGGTAAAGTAACAGTTGGCCTTCACTGACCCTTTCATACCAGTTTCATTTGTCTGTATTATGGCTGATAGCCGATATTAAAAGTTTCCCTTTTGATTTATTCGCCTGATATATCTATACATATCATGCTTTCCATCTCCCAATAAGTGGTTGTGTGCCATTTTATGAAGCATCTGAATTGTGCTTACTGACATCAAAAGACAGTACGAAGTTAGATAAGATGATTAAGCAGGGCCTTGCCTTAAAAATGCACTTTCCTGTATTTAAATGATTCTCAAAAACTGCTTTCCAACACTGGTCGTGATCAAGCTTCACATTAACGTTAAAAACTCAGCTACAACCATATGGAAGGCACTTAATTTGACAGTGTCCAATATTTGATATATATACGATGACATTTCTGAAGTTATTGTAAAGCCTTGACCTTGTCGTGAATACAAACGTTTTGGACAAAGACATCTTCGTTGATCACCTTTTAAACGGCCCCTTTCCACCAGACATCAGCTGCTCAGTGTGTCTTTTTTTTCATGTGAGATTTTTTTCCGTAAGTTTAGCAGAAAGAACACCAACTCTGCCAACACTTTAAATAGATATCTCCAACTGAAGGAAAGCCGGAGTTGGCCGTGTGCCGCTGGGAACGAGCGATAACGCACTTCGTTGCAGATAACTGAAGTGCGCCCTGGTCTGCAGTTTGAACTGGGCAGTGTAGCAGGGGTGGAGGGCTGTGGGGAAACATGACGCCAGCTATTTGTGCTGACACACATGGTGTTTGGTCTCATCTATTCTCGATTTGAATATGTTTTCTTTTTTCTCTCTTCTCAGCTGTGGATTTCTTCAACCAGATCAACATGCTGTACGGCACCATCACAGATTTTTGCACAGAGGAAAGCTGTCCGGTCATGTCTGCTGGTCCTAAGTAAGCTCATCATTGTAGATCAGTGAGGTTATCGTCTAATATAACCTGCTCATCTTTGTCTCTCAAGGCTCAGCAGGGGCATGGAGGAGAGGAGGGGGCGGGGGTGATTAAAATCTAATTGAATTCATAAAGCTGCACGCGTTGTTGTCGTGATAATGTAGAACACCTACCTGCCTTAATCAGTAGTCTGGCCTCCTGCTGCCAGGCTCATTTCATTCTCAGTGGATGTTTTATATGTTAGTATCGCTCCGGGAAAAAACTGAGCTCACAAGATTAAGATTGGCTCCTGCAAAGTTTGAAACGATCTATATGAGAAAGATGTGATTGGCGAGTCGCTTCGGCCTCCTGAAAACGAGACTAGAAAACTATTTTCAATACAAGATATCTTCTACCTGTGTTTCCTGTAGGTACGAGTACCATTGGGCCGATGGAACCAACATCAAGAAGCCCATCAAATGCTCCGCTCCCAAGTATATCGATTACCTCATGACCTGGGTGCAAGACCAGCTGGACGATGAGACACTTTTCCCGTCAAAGATCGGTATGCCTCACCTCCGGTTTCTCTCATCTCCTGTCAAAGCCGTCTGTCGTGTGTGGGGGTTTTATGTGTTTGTGTGGTTTCTATTAGTAATCAGCTATAAAGAAAAGCAACTTTCCTACACCTGCTGAATGACTAACGATCAGATGTCTACAGAAAGTTTCTTTACCCAACAGCTGTAGTCTGTCGAATTTAAACTGCCATGCAAAGTGAATGGATGTCAGAACTAATAAAATGTAAATTATACTCGTAGATAAACTGTTGAAACTTGGATGGAATGTACAGTTATATAGCTTGAAATGCTAATTAAATTGTAGATGTAATAAAGTTCGAGCCGTTTGATGTGGAAGAAGGGAAGAAATATTACATAGTGGATGTATTATTATTATTATTATTATTCCACAGGGGACATTTTCTAGGTCGTCAGCAGGAAAGCACATGCTTATTGCTTATTTATGAATCCACGGAATAGTTCACAAACACATCCGGATGAAGTTGTCAGAAATAACTGGGTAACAGCTGCAATTTACATAAATACCAACTCCGGTCTCGGCGTCCCAACTAGCAGAGGCTTGTGCCATCTGAGGTGGAGCTTTAATAGGGGTGGATGGCAGCCAGCACAAATAATTACCTCATCCATCCTGAAGTACATCTCAGTGGTAGGAGCAATGACTAAAGGTGCTCACCTGGAGGTTGCTTCAGTACCACAATGAATAGATCTTACGATGGCTATCATTTTGTACCAGAAAGACCTCAAATGATCTTCACTGTAAATCGTTAATACATGTGAATACAAGACTCCGGGGATGGTCATGTTTATTTCTGAATGAACAAGACATGTAGAAGACTGGACACTGTGCATGTGCAGCCCTGTGTTGTAGCTTTATTAAAGAGCTCCTTGTCCTGTCTGTCACCTGCTCCCTTTGAATAATTGAGTTGCACTGTAGGTTACTGTAGCTCTGCTGTGTAACCCGCAGGAAGAAGCTCTCTTCCAGGCGTCTGCACTCCCTTAACGTTCACCGAATCGTAGAGAACCGCACAGTCTGAGGTGTAGGGAACAGTGCTGTTTTAACTCCATCAGCGCCCCCCCACCTACAGATGAACCACGTAGCTACGGCGATGCGGTTCCGTGCCGCAGTCATGATTGTTTGCACTCCCCTTAAATCGTGCCGTGGCCTGCCTGCGGAGGCATCGGCAAGCCAGAGAACATGCTGTACTTGCATCTTTCCTCATTGCTCTGAGCGTGTGGGGCTTACCGAGATTAACAGCGAGACGAAGATGGATTGAGTGAACTTTAAACATGTGTCTCCTCGGCTCGCAGCAGAATAACTGTAGCGGCCATTAAATATCACCCTTTTTTCTTTACACACACACACAAAAATTGTGTGTATACTGAAGAAAATTAGCGTTGAAACAGTTTGACATTCAGACCCATTATGTATCCATAAATTCACGTGTTTTTTTTTCATGACCACACTAGTTTGTGAAATATCGATAATATTTTGGTATTCTAAAGCTCTAAAAATCGTTTATCTGAAAGTGTTTCCACAAAGCCATTAACTCACTGACCTTCCTGGCTACGGTTTATCTTTGGCTGTATGTTTGAATAACAGCGTTCTCCTTCTCGCTCCCAAGGCGTCCCCTTCAAGCGGAACTTTATGTCGGTGGCGAAGACCATCCTGAAGCGGCTGTTCAGAGTCTACGCTCACATCTACCACCAGCACTTTGACTCTGTCATGCAGCTGCAGGAGGAGGCCCACCTCAACACGTCGTTCAAACACTTCATCTTCTTTGTTCAGGTATGGAACCTCTGACATCTCGGCACCGACTTTTCAGTGCTTCTCACTCGAGTTGTACTGCACGTTGGCAATAATGTAATGTAAAGCACAAAGTGAGAAATCTCTCCCCTTTTTCGTCTTTTTCAGGAGTTCAACCTCATTGACAGGAAAGAGCTGGTCCCGCTACAGGAGCTGATTGAAAAACTGACAACCAAGGATAGATAAACAGCATTGTAATCCTTTATTTTATTGGTCTTCTAGTTTTTGCACAGATACCCACCCCCCACCCTGGCTGTATGTATGCAGTATATATACTATATTTCCATTTGGGGAAATGTTTTTAATATAAGGCCAGGAAGAAAGGAAGGGTCTTGATAGGTTTATGGCACCAGGACTAATGCAATCAGGGATTACACACTTAATTGAACAAACCACAGATTAACATATTGGAGAAGATGCACTCGGCTGTATGTAAAGATCCCCAGTATTCAGTCAGGGCTGACATTTAGGATATTATAGAAATATGTTCATTAGTTTTCTATTACGCTACACAGATTTCTTTGTTTCACTTGGATTTATGGCTACAGGAGGGGCATTTACATGCTCTAGGACGCGCAGGGAAGAAAAAAGCGTGTGAGCGGAGTTGCTGTATCATTATAGGAGGGCGTTGTTGGTGCCGGTGCGAGAATTTAAGCCAGCCTTTTAAGTCTGTTTAACGACAGAAGCTCATTATTTAAGTCACTACGCTACATAGAGGGATCTGGGTTGCAGACTACTACTGTCTACATCTGTAACAGCCCACATCTGTCAATACAAAAGAACCCTAAGTGCCTAGCATGGCTCATAGTTGCCCTATATCAACAGTGACAACTGTAAGACGATAAAGGCCATATACCACTAACTCGATTGACCAAACATAAAATTTTCCACCTCACCTCGCTTTAAGTTTCCACGCTTCTTAATTCTCTCTTACACCACTTTGAAATTTCTTACTGTAACTTGGTTTAGACGGTATTTTCTGTATAAAACCATACTACTCACCAACTTTCTCCTTATTTAGTTATAAAGTCTCTTTACCAAGTGTTCTGTGCAGGTTATGATAAAATGAATGTGTTGAAGGATATAGAAGTGAGGCTAGAATATTGTCATGTTGTAGCAGGGACTCAAATTAACTAAACCTTTTAGCTTTTCCTAGTGACATGTTTCTGAGTACTAGTTATTTTCCCCCTAAAAACTTGAAGTAGAAACATAAGTTTAGGGAAAAGTCTTCAAGGGATCTAAAACCTTGAAGGGACAGTTCACCCCCAAATCAAAAATACATATTTTTCCTCTATACTTTGATGCTAATTATCCATCTGGATTGTTTTAGTTTGAGTTGCTGAGTTTTGGAGATACTGACCATAAAGGTATCTGCCTTCTCT
The DNA here is from genome assembly GCF_900880675.1 of Sparus aurata. Lineage (NCBI taxonomy): Eukaryota > Metazoa > Chordata > Actinopteri > Spariformes > Sparidae > Sparus > Sparus aurata. The sequence continues at coordinate 23,158,219 of NC_044198.1, read as the reverse complement.
TGAATATTATGGAACTATGTGGCGCTCTATTTGTGGCGCTCAAAGCGCCACAAATCCTGACCCAGTCATTTAAGTAATCCAAAGATCTTGTGGTGAGCACTTCAGTGTGAGAACTAGTTTTCCTTCTGCTAAACTACACCCACCTAACATATCACAGCTTGCATCTAGTCATGGTCAGGAGGACGCCTTCGGAACAAAAACTTGGAATGTTGGAGAAAATTTCGGTACACGAGTTGACGTCATACGAGGCTGAAACATTGCTGAAAAAGTAAACACTGGGCTGATGCTATGAAACTTTTACCAAAGTCATGTATTATGAGGAAACTGTATAATGTCCTATATTCTTCCTTGTCACTCAAATTCTGCAGACAGCTGTCAATATCTTGCACTGAGCCATAAAATGCAAATGAGCAGCCATCTGTTTCTATCATATTCAAGAGAAGGGAGACATTTCTACCGCTACGCTGCTACTCACACCAAAACAATCTAGATGGATAAATAACACTACGAGTAAGAGACAAAAAAAACATGTATTTTTGATTTGGGGGTGAACTGCCCCTTTAAATTGTATATAAATGTTTGCAAATAGAAGTAGAGACCTGTGTTTAAAGTCACAACCTCCCAAAAATACGAGCATTTTGAATCGGGTTCTGCTGCGTCCCTTGTTGTCTCACGAGCCATAAAGCACTTTGAACAATTTTCCTGACCTCTCTCGCCTGAATGTTTATACTGCATAGACTGTGCTTTGTGAGAAGCTGCGTCATGTGACTGATCATATAGTTTTTTCCTCCCTCCGTATATTTCCCCAAATGAATGTCGAATCGCTTAACCTCCGCTGGAAATTGGCTACGATAAGGCACAAGTGAGTTTTCTTATGCTTTTGTACGGTTGTTTGTTGCTGTGCTCCAAACAGCAGATGCATGTACCCCTCCCCAATCTCAAAGTGTAGTTTACTATGCAATAATTGACACGAAACACTAAAAAGGGTTACCAGTCGGCTCATTCGTTCTTTTATCCAATGTTGATTTTCCTCTATAGTGCTTAAATTCTGGTGTTTGATAGACAATAGAGTTGCTTCTCCTTCAGGTTTGGTTTCGAAAAACATTTTATATATATCTTCTTATCTGGAACTTGTCAGAGAGGTGTAATACTTCAATGCACACATGTAAATACTGAGGGTTAGACCTGTCTTAAAGATTTTCTGCGAGCATGGAGTGGTAGCGTTTTTTGGTTTAAAGTATGCATCGAGTCTTTTTAGAGGCTGCTTCCCCTCCTTCCCTTATTTGGATATTAAAATTTTGTTTGTTTTTAATCGTTGAGTATCTTCCCCCCCCCCCCCCCACCCCCCACTTCTTTAGCTAGCTATTATGAATGTTACTGCTCACCAGATATCTGAAAATGTAATAGAAAAACCAGTCATCCTGAAAGCATCTCATCCTTATGAAATGCCCGTAACATAGCCTATTGCCTACAGTTTTTTTCCTCCTCGACTGTAATAATTGATGAAATGTTTGTAAATAATGGCTTGGTAGGGGGTTTTCAATGCTACTGAATTGATTTATGCTGTTTACAAGGCAAATAAAGGTGGTCTTGACTCTTTAAATCCATTGTATTGTTTATTGTGTTGTGTGAGCTCAGTGCAGACAAATTCAATCATTGTTTTTATTATATCTGTTTATCATTCAAGTAACTAGCTTTTTACTTTATCTGATGTTTTAACTCTGTATCATGTTAGTTAAGACACTTATTATGAGTAATGAGAAATCATTCCAAAATATGTCACATGTTGTTATTGAACCTAAGTGGTAGTCCCCCTGAAGGGCAATGACTTATGCTCTGTATTGTTTTTGCTGCTGTTGTTTTGGCCTTTACTGTTTATCAGAAATAAGGTCCCATGGGGGGAAACCGGGCAGAGCGTGACTTCAGCACTCTATAATACCGTTTGACATATTATGGAGAAATGATCGAAATCGATTCAGCTAAACTGGAGATATCACCTTTTTAAAATATTATTCCACATTTATAAAACCTGCTGCCTACATTATCCACAATGCAACATTTGCCACAAAAAACATATATTTTTGTTTTTCTACGCTCCGCTAAAAGCTGTAAACACATTTTTTATGTAAAATTGGTGGAGCTATCCTTTAAGTACTTTTTACATATTAAAACATACATAATACGTATTTGTACTTTAACTAGGCTACGTTTTGCCGGTAATATTAATATGCTTCTACATTAATACAATTTTTAATGCAGGTCTTGCACTTGTAATGGAGTACTTTTACAGTGTGCTCCTTTAAAAACTTCCTCCGTCAGCTGCTACTTCCGGGGGGGCGGAGTCACATCTGTGCTGAACCGCCACTTCCTGACATCTGTTACCGCCAAACTTCGAACTGCCGGGAGACGTCCAGCAGCTGCAGCAGCCGCTTTAATCAACAACAGAACACCTATTTGCCAGCTGGAAAATGTCTTTTACTCCGAAGAGGCCCTGTCCGGAGCCGCTGAACGACTCCATGAACGACTCGATGGAGAGGAGAATAAAACGGATATCAATCGAGGGAAATATCGGTGAGTGCAGCTGCATTTGTTTTGGACGGAAAAGCGACATTTTTGCAGATTAAGCTAGCTACCTTAAAACCTCAACCACAACCAGGTGGTACCTTACACGGATTTAACAATCTTCAGACCATGATTTCATATGTATTACTCTTTTATTAGCCGAAATGTGTTACTATTAAAATTTTGCCGCCAAATGCCAGACTGCTGTCACTTCCTCCACTAATTAATTAGCTTGCACACTCTGTACGTAATATAACATTCATATATGTAACTAGGTGACTTATAAGATGTAATGTAACCTAAATGTCTGAATCCTTTGTGTTCAGCGGCGGGCAAATCTACCTTTGTGCGCTTTTTGGAGCAGGAGAGCGGGGACTGGGAGGTGGTACCAGAGCCCATCGCCAGATGGTGCAATGTCCAAACGAAAGGCAGTGACTTCGAGGTATTTTACATAAAGTACACTCACACTCCTGCATTTTTAAATACTGTGCTTAATTCGGCCTGTCAGCTGACACCCATAAACGGCTATTTATTTTAGAAAAAACGACCTGAATGACTTCAGCTCACGCATCTGAGCGAACTCTATAAATCACGAATTTCCTTATGGAGTTTGGCGCGTCAGAGGAATAAGATCCTCCAATCCTCTCTGCTGTGGCTCAGAGTGCACAGCACACGTTAAGATGGCTGGGAGAGTCTTCGGCTGTATTTAGAGCGCAGCTGCCATCTGTCCATATATCTGCACTGGTCACTGGTCACCAGCTCACATCCAGAGCAACAGATGGTCCCACACTGGACAGATGAACATGTCATCATCGGGGGCAGACATCTCTAACCTCCCACACAACTGCAGGCCCAGCCCCACGCTTGGGCTCAGTTTCATGGGCTCAACACACCCATGTATAAGCTTTTCTAAGCTTATCATACAGTATAATACTGTGTCGTGATGGTTTGGTCTCTCTCATGATGATAAAATGCTTAAACAACTGAATAAAAGTCATTTAGATGTATGTATAGGTTATATAGTGAAAGCAGATTTCATTATCAGGGTTCGTACGGGTGCTTGAAATCCTTGAAAGTACTTGAATTTCAATGTTATGTTTTCAAGGTCTGAAAAGTGCTTGGATTTTAGTTTAAGTGCTTGAAAGTGCTTGACATTATAACTCTGTGTCTTTCACAAAATTGGGATCAGACTGGATAATTAATTTCTGAAGTTTTTGCTATTATGAAACATAATTTTAGATGTTTACAGCATAATACAATGTACTTTATTGTGATAAAAAGTGAAGAAAAAATAATGAGTTTATATATTCCTGTAGAAAAGTGTTTTACCCAAGCAATAAGGTGCTGGAAAATCTTTAAAATGACCCTTAAAAGTGCTTGAAAAGTGCTTGAATTTGACCTTGAAAAATGTGTACGAACCCTGCATTATGTTGCACAAGCATACTCGACATTAGGGATCAGTCATTTTACAGAGTCAGTTATTTCCTTCATTATCATAGTTTAGTGTCTAAAACATTAGAAAATGGAGAATAATGCCCATCACAATTAAAAGTAAACATGTTTAGTTTGTCTGGAAAGAAGTCTAATTCATTGTGATGGGGAAAAAACAAAAATAAAAGCAGCAGAGATTAACATCCAAACAGAATTTTTGGCATCTTTTGCTTGGTAAATCAAAGTATTCACCCATTTCTAAATCTTTCTGATTATTTCTGTGATGGTCAGTCAACTAGTTTTATAGAAGATGCATGTGTTATCTTTTTTTACATGTTAGCTAGTAAAAAAATTAAAAATAATGTAATGTTATAGTCAAAATCCTTTTTTTTGTCAGTACAGTTTTTGACTGTGCAGAATGATACTGTACACTGCATCGTACACTGTACTCAGAACAGTGTAAAATGATAGTAGAGGGGTATTATCAGTATGTGCGACTGCTGAGTCCTCTAACAATGCCGTTGCATATTCTGTGCAACTGCTGTAGTTTGATCATGCGCCCTCTGCTGATCGTGGGACTGAGTTATGTCATGTAAGCCTGTCTTAATTTTTGGTGTTGGATTTCTGCACAGAACTAATATTTAATTGTAAAAGATTTATTCATCCCAATGGGAAAGTATCAGGCGAAGACACTGTTTTAGATTCACTGACATCCCTTCTGTTTTAGGAGCTGACCACGTCTCAGAGGAGTGGGGGGAACGTGCTTCAGATGATGTATGAGAAGCCGGAGAGGTGGGCCTACACCTTCCAGAGCTACGCCTGTATCAGCCGGGTGCGTGCCCAGATCAGATCGGCCAATGGGAAGCTCCGAGAGGCTGAGAATCCCGTGCAGTTCTTCGAGCGGTCCATCTACAGTGACAGGTATCGACCAATATCAAAATATTTACAAATAAAATATATTTCCAATGCTAAATATTTTCTGGTTTCTTTACTCCTCTATGACTGTGAACTGAAGATCTTTATGTTGTGAACAAAACGTGACATTTAGGAACATCGTCTTATGCTTCAGAAACACTTTTACACACATTTTCCCCAATTTTCTGACATTTACAGACCAAACAACTGATCAATTAATTGAGAAAATCATCAAAAATAAAAATGAATCTAGCCCTATTAAACTGAATATTTTGGTACTTAAGACTGTTTGACAAAACTGATGAGATTGTGTAAAGGCATATTTCACAAAATCTGATATTTTATACCCCAAATTGTCAGTTATTAGAAAAACAAGCAGCAGTTTAATTGTCAGTGGTTGCAGCCCAGCTGTTGATCCATTCATGAACTGGAAATTTTAAAGTTTTGACATATGACAGCGGTGATGCAGATATGCAGCTTGTACTGAAAGTAAGGAATTACTGATATGGTCCAAAATTCTTGTCTTACCACCTCGTCTTGTGTCCCAGGTACATCTTTGCAGCCAACCTCTACGAGAGCGAGTGTCTGAATGACACGGAATGGTCAGTCTACCAGGACTGGCACGGCTGGCTGCACAGCCAGTTTGGCAAAAACATCGAGCTGGACGGCATCATTTACCTCAGAGCATCACCAGAGGTATTCATCCTGACCTCCTAAACCTCTACTACTACTTTATTAATGGAAAGATATTGTCAGAAAATGAAATGTCCCAACACAAATGCCAGTAATTTCCCTGTGTGTGCTTCTGTGCAGAAATGTTTAGAGCGGTTGCGCCTGAGAGGCAGAGAAGAAGAGCAAGACATCCCTCTGGAGTATCTGGAGAAGCTTCACTTCAAGCACGAGAGCTGGCTGCAGCACAAGACCATGAAGTGAGCACATGTAGACACAGACAACAGATCTATTTGTATCTTGACATAAAAAGATTTTATATCTGATATTAGCCACAAGAAAAAGATTCCATTAATTAAATAACCTGAGGCTGAAACCGGTTTGGATGCATGTGATCCGCATCTGCCACAGTAATGTGTTTTTAAGAAATGGATGAGGTGGTTTCCCATAAAGTAACAGAGCATCATCACTTTTGAGAGAATAAGTCCAGCAGCATGAAACGGGATTGTCGTTTCCTGGATGTGAATTGTTCAGCGTCACTAACCATGTGTCCCCCTGCGGCCCACAGAATGGAGTTTGACTATCTCAGTGACGTGCCGGTCTTAACCATGGATGTGAATGAAGATTTTAAGGGGAGTAAAACCAAGAGTGCCGACATGATTGAGAAGGTGAGTGACCGTTAAAGATTCGAAATGGTCAAATAATGTTTACTGATTGGTCTCCATCCAAATACTCCCACAGGACATGGAAGAGAAATGTATGAGTCAAACATCCTGTCAGCCTTTTTTACCCACAGATGTTTGTAGTAGTGTACAAAAACCCTCCAATAATACCTCCATAATACTAGATTTCCGAGGGAAAGATCGAACCTTTCACTTGTTCTTGTCACAGCTGTAGTAATGTGATGTTTTGCTGCATAGCTTCAACATTATAATAATGCAATGTCAGCATGAAGAAATATGTGAAACTGTCGACTACTGAGTCCTAAAAGTCCTGTTTTCTTAAAATAAGTGGGGGAGAAAAGTAATACAAATAGAAACCGGAGAGGCTGCTGCAACACTATGCTTCCTCCATAATAAATCAAACTGGCTGTACCAGGCGTGAGAGCAGCATGTACGTGCATGTGGTGTGTATGTCACAGAAATCTGCATTAGAAGTGTAAAAATAGGCCAGTCTTGGAATTCTAGTTTTGCACAAAGAGTGTGCAGCCCCGTTTATACAGAAAGTGTCAGAATTTTCTTTTATTGAAACTAGTTGATGAAGGTTCTCAGTCATCCAGGTCAGGATGATTCTGAGTGCTATATCGCAGCAACTGGTGGGGTGTTGCCGGCTTTAGGGCGTTAAGGTCACGTGTGAACTCCAAGTTTCAGAGTCGTTGGGGCCACTCGTGAGTCGTTTGGGGTGTCGGTCACCCTGTCGGCACTTAAAGCAACATGCAGCTTTTTCTTCCAAGGCTTCTAACTGAATCTCTTTTTAGTCCCTCTCATCCTGTTTGTACTTTCAAACATCTGCTGTGTTTTACTGTGTCATCCTGTTTGCTTTCATGTGTAGTTGCTGCTGGTAACTGAAGAAGTCACAGCTAAAAACTGGTGAATTAGTGGAGCTTTGTTCTCAGGGATTCTTCCATTATACTGCAGGGATCGGGACAAGGGAGTCATGCATTTAAAACACCTTAGCTCAGTTGTGGTGAAAATGCAAATCCCTGCCATGCCGTGTCAAAACGAGTAGAGCCAGTCCAACAGACGTTTCAGCACTATGAAACTACAGTGAGACGGCAGGATCACGTTGTTCCATACATGTTTATGACAAGATACAAGTTGTCACCACACAATATTGTTATGAGGCAATGAGTTTTGTTTGTGGTTGGCACCTACATTACACCTGACAAACCTTTACAGTATTTGATAGGCGTGTTGCACTTACTGTGGTCTGTAAATGTGAACTTACTCATGGTACTTATAAAGAAGTCTACATAAACTCACTGTTAAAACCCTAAAACATGTTTAAACTTTGTTAAAGGGAAAAAATGGGCTGAAATAAATAATTTTGAGTGTATTTGGGGAGTTTGTACACACTGTGCTGAGTGTGATCTCTCTGATACTGAGACACACACATCTACACACCCGATGGAAAGATGGAAATGAGTCTTGAAGAGCTGCTTATGTAGCGGTTTCGTGTTGATGGTAAACACGGGTGCATTCAAAGGTCTTTAATAATAAATGGACTCCGCTCTGCACACTTTACACAGATGGTGAGACACCAGCATGGTTTTTTTCCAGTTGGTGTCGCCAGGACGGAAGCAACGGGTGACTTGTGGTGATGTTGGTATTTGCTGATTCTAACATCCTGACTGTCGTGGTTCTGTTTTCAGGTGAAGGAGTTCTTGAGCACGTTGTGAAGGTCGCCTGGTGATGGAAAATGGAATCTGTGCCCACAGGAGGAAGAAGATAATGCATTTTACTTTGTAAACAATGAAATGCCTCAACAATGATGACTCTTGTTTTTATACAATCATTATAAATGATCTAGCTTGTTGCTTTCTTATATTTGCTGTGTATTTATGAATATTTTGTGTGTAAATGAGAATGTGTCCATTCTCCAATGACAATAAACTAGTACTTTGTGTCGTACATCCCAACATGAAAATGTTTTTAGCTTTTAGTTCAGAGATCCTGTGATTACTGTTTCCCCACATGAAATAATGGGATCACAACAGGTGTTTATGTCTCCGCTCTTCCAGCAGGTGTCACTATTCTCCATCACAGCAGTCCACTCAGCTATTTTTGACTGCTGAGCTTGCCTTTACCTGGTAGCGCCAATAGGATCTGCTTAAAGCCACCTGAAATAGGAATAGGTGCTTTAAAGAGGTGCTATATAGTTTTGGAGAGATATTCAAAATCATGGTTTTAATATTTAAAGTATAAATGAGGTAATGATATTTTTTGTAAAGTTATTTTTTTCCATAACTGAACGAACCAGCTGTTCTCTTCGGAAAATAAGGTCCCCAGAACACTGTTTCGAGCTAGAAAGGTGGCAGGGTCCGCCACATATAAACAAAGTGAAACAGTATGAAATTGCGTTGTCCTTTAAAGTGAAACTCTCGCCAAAATGCAACCTAGGCTTTTTTTGTGAATGTACCCGAGTCAAAACTTTGTGTAAAGGCATAATTACGACAAAAGAGACACTTTTAACATTCACCGTATTTTCATTTTCAATGGCAGTGCTTGGGGCAAATTAGCCATAGCATCAAAATGTCTATTTTTAAAACACTAAGAAGGCTCGACACAACATGAAACTTTGCTCGTAGCATCACCAGGGTCTCTACACAAGAACATGAGCATTGAGAACATTGTTTGTGTACATACAGTTTACTAAAAAGAGAGTTTTTGGACAACTCGCGTTAGCAGATGTTTCCCCCGCTCTACGCTGTCCTGCCAGTGAGAAGTGTTTATCTCAGAATGCAATGTAACATGGAGGAGAGTTAAGGTGGAACGCCCCCAAAGCTTTGTTCCATATAAATGCACGGATCATTCATTGTTTTGTCATTAGTGAAAAACAATATTGACCTTGAAGTTGAAAAAGGTAGCGGAACAAGCTACTCCTAACGTGAGTTGTCCAAAAACCTTCTTTTTAGTAAACTCTGTGTACACAAACAATGTTCTCAATGCTCGTGTTCATGTGTAGAGACCCTGGTGATACTACGAGCAAAGTTTCATGTTGTGTCGAGCCTTCTTAGTGTTTTAAAAATAGAGATTTTGATGCTAGCGCTAATTTGCCCCAAGCAAAAAGGTGTTTAAAATCAGTACTCACTGTAGTTATATTGCAGATATTTAAAATGTGTCTGTGAAAGAAAAGTCTAAAATAAAAGCACATTTTCTGCAGGGGTTTTAAAGTGTGATGTTTATAAAAAAAAAAAAAAAGTGATAAAAGGGAAAAGCTGTTTTGATTGACACCCAAACTCAGAAAATGTTTTGATATTTAGATTTTTATTTATTTTTCCTCATATTTAAAAGATGCAGTGAAACTATCACTCCCCTCGTTGAGATGCAAAGTGAACAACAGATACACACTTGTCAAGTTGAAGGACTTGCTGCGCCACCCAAGACAAACTTTCTGACCTCCACCCCCTCCTGTGGCGTCACGCAGGAGGAGGGATGGCACTTTAAATATGGAAAAAGACACGCTGCGCTCACAGAGGCTCTCCACACGCTGCCAACGAGACTTTTCCCTCACCATGTCACCGAGGAGCGATCTGGAAGAGTCCAGCACGATGTGAGGATATCGTGTGACGAGTTCAATTCGATTTGTAGAGTCGGAGAAGTCGCTTCCAGCCAGATAGCCGCAGCTCGCTCCTCGACTACTTGTACTTCTTTTTTTTTGTTTATCCAGTTGACAAAGCTCGACGAGCAGAGTGGGTGAAGACTTCCAAACGCAGACTACAGGAGGGACTTGAACCGAGCAGAAGGACTGCTGATCATCTGTGAGGTTTATCATCATGAGTTCCGACAAGAAGTAAGTTTATGATCTCTCCTCTTTCCTTGTTAAACGTGTTAAAGTGTCAGCGTGCGGTCCGTGCGTAAAGAGCATTTCCTGCATCCTGCCCAGGTGGAAAAGGTGTGAATTACTCCTCAGGTGGTTGGACCAGGTGTATATCAGTCACATAGAATGTGTATTGTCGGGTTTTATTAGATGACTTTCTGTGCGTAAATCTCGCCACACGGTGCCTCTGGTAAAACTCCAGCGCACTGTCGACCAGGCTTCCTATCAAGCCAATAAACGTTTCCATTCATTGGAGTTGCACCCTTGGCAGGCTAACTAAGACACTGTTGCCTCACCGCTGTGGCTATGAGCGGCCGGTAATCTATTTTCCATGAAGCTGTCACTCTCAATTAGAGAGAGGCGCAGGGCGCGCAGGCCAAGTGGTGGAGAGGTGTCTCCGGTGCAACTTTAGTGAATAAAGCCGTGTGCTCGCGCACTCACAGGCCATGTGGTCCACGAGCTGACACCCCCGAGAAAATCAACACTCGGCTTCGGCGACCGTGTGCGTCCACGTTACGCATGACGCGCCGCCAGAGCCGCAGCGAATCAGGCTGAATGGTCGCTATCAGACACGGAAACGCGCTCAGGAGTCTGTGTGCAGTTTCCTGACATGCACCTGGAACTCATCAGCTGTTTGATTCTCATCTGCAGCTGGTGTGAGCTCCTCCTGCAGTGTTAGGATTTACAGTATCAGCCTGATGTTTACCCTGAAAGTGTCACTGAAACCTAGAGTTACTTTTCACGACTGTCAGCCCTACCCTTCTTTTACAATGGCAGCGGATACTATAAAACCCTGAGCCGATTCCTCATTCTTTTGTACTGATTGTGAAAACTGGGTGCAACAGGGAAATGTTCCACTCTGACTGGAATCTTGTGAGCTCTTTCGCTGCTCTGCTGAGTGATGGTCTCTGCACAGAGAAAAACCAATGTGTTTCCTTGTCTGTTCAAGTGCTGCCTGAGGAATTTCCAAACGTCCAGGCTCACCTGAGGAGCAGAGGGCATAATTCAGTGATTACATAAGAGACAGGGACAGTTTTATAGAGCAGAGACACTTTGATGAACTGAACCGATAAACTGCTGCCACGGCCTTCTGTAGTACAAAGTCATTCTTCAAGCGAAAATACTTCAGACATGCTTCATATCCATAAAAAGATCAAATGCCAGTAGTTCGGTTCAGGTGTGCTGCTTCACAAGCGCAGGTGACACTAAACAGGTGCTCTGTGGACACAAGTAAACATCAAGAAACCCCCCCAAAAAAGACAGAGGTTAGACTTTGCTTTGTGATCGATAAGCCATAAACAGAAAACACCAGGGCCCATGGCCTTCGGAAAAAACTTTAAAAACAACCTTTAAAAGTCCAATTTGTAGGGAAAGCTGATTCCCAACTTCTTAAATATAGACACTTTCGACTTTCTTACAAACCGTAGAGCGCATACCTCCACCAAGACCCAGACTGAACACTGGTGCAAGCATAACCCATTTGGCAGATGTAACTCACTGTAAAATTGGCTATAAAACAAAGTTTCCGCTCCTTTTTTAAGAGAACTTTCCACAATAAGAGTGATTTGAGCAGTTTCTATCAGCATTTTAAACCTTCAGCTTTTCATCGTCAGAAGTCGCGTTAACTGGCCGAACCCCCTGCAGACTGCCGCTAAAAGTTTTACTACAGGCCCTCGTGTTTTGAGCATCTGGCATTCAAAAGATCACTTTTGCCCAGAGAATCACTTTGAGTCGTCATCTGGAGAATCATCCCTGCACTGACGGCGCAGTGCAGGGGGGGCACCCAGCACCGTGGTGAACCTGGCCGGTGGGATTGGGTGCGTCACTCTGTAAAGAGATGGGGATGATCCCTGATCCCGAGCAGCTGATCCCGGCTCCTCACGCACCAACAGGTTTATCCAGCCTCATGAGGTCAGCGAGGAACAGAAGCAAAGTGAGAAGTTCACAATGCAGACGCTAGATGGATAGATGGATGCAGCTGATCGCTCTGACCCTCACTGGGCTTCTTTTTTTTCATATTAATCAGGCAGAGGGAGTCGAGGCAGGAAATGAAAAAGGAGATCAAGGAGATTTCCTGCATAGACAATGACTTTAATGAGAAGACGTTGGGTCTTGTCTACCTTGTATTCATACAGAAGATATATATTTGGCCTCTGTTTTGCTTACTTCCACCTGGTTTTTGCCTTTTTTATATAGTCTTGTAGACTGAAAAGAGACTTATTATGGTCATTTTCAGGTTCATCATTTTATATATGGTCACTACAAGAATACGTTTACATGCTTTAGTGCTCAAAAAGCCCATCAGTTTTCTCATTCCGTCCCCTCTGAAATGCTCAGTTTTTGCTCCTGTCCCCTCAAAGCCCCCCTCCGGAAAACCTAGTCTCCTCTGATTGGTCAGCTCACACATGCCTGAGCCAGCATCGTTCTCTGTGTCTCCACTTGACTCTGTCGTTTTTCCAGCTTCCCGTTAACTTAATTTCTTCTGCCAGTATAGGCAGAAATTATGCAAATGTGTGATGAAATTAAAGGCAGGGCTACTGAAGAGGCGTTCGGGAGCAGTAGTTTCTGTGGGAGAGTCGAGCTTCATAACTTTTTAAATGCACCAGAACTTGTATAGAATACTGAAGGAAGGAGGTAAAAACTTGTCTCCTTTTTTAAGTTTCTTATCCTCTTCACATCGCCTTATTCTACCTCCTGATTGCCACTCAATTCAAAACAGGAATGCCGATCTCCTCTCCTGCATCCTGCGTCACTGCACCACCTGTGGTATGTTTCTCATCATGAGGGTCCCCCCCCCCGTCTGAGGCCTCAGCGTGGAGTGATTAACATGGCTCCATAGACTGGCTTTAGGCTGCAGTAAACCTGCAACATGAGCTTCCTCTGCTCTCCTGTGTGGCCGACGGTTTTCTGAAGGCCTTCTCGCTGTGTTACATGACCGGCCTCATGCGTGTGCCCACTCAAACCATCCGCAACACTGTCGCAGAATTGAACGCTACACGACTGAGCTGGAGTTCCTGAAGAGCTCCTCAAGTGCATTTCCCCATGCGTGCAATGTTTGCGTTGAAGTGGCACCACCTGTTTGTTCTTATACATCTTGAATATGTGTTCTCAGAGACACTACAGGCCGTGTTGAGCACAAGCTCTTCACACAAGTAATTCCCCAAAGCTGTGGCCGTTTCCTGCACGTTCGGTCCTGGAGGAGTACAAGCTAAGCAGAACACAAAGAAATCTGGAGCTAGACGATAGCGCTCTCCACACACTGCCGTGTGGGAACTTGACCTCCCTTTTTTTTGGAAGCAACAATGGGCAACAAAAGGAGGGTACAGAGGCTAATCACTGTATTGGTATTGCCTGTAAACTTGGCCCCGAGCCCGGCCACTCCTCCATCACCCGTCTGATCTCGGAGCTCAGCATTACGTCTGCTTATCAGCGTTATACCTCCATCTCCCTCGAGGGCCTGATACCATATCCACTGGGGAAATTCAGATGAGCTCGCAAATGCAATCGGAGGAACAAGTTGTGTCCTTCCTGACTTTGTTTATTCAGCAGTTTATGTACACAGCTCCCATCCCCTCGTGTTTTTTTTTTTTTTTTTTTTTTTTCGAACTGTGTCGTCCTCAGCTGGGGATTGTTCGGTGGCAAACGCAAACTGTCGATGTGTTTATTGACATTCTTGATACGCATCTGAAAATCAAATATTTACTTTTAGTTGTTTAACAAAACGATTCTCATAAGACGGTTGGTCAGATTTGCCAGATGATTTCCTAATTTGATACTCACACGGTTATGTAATCCCAGAACACTCACTTGGAAAACACAGGCCTCAGTAGAAGTGATACAAACTTAAGCTTTGCTCCCGTTATGATGCAATATTAACCTCAGAAGTCAGAACTCTTAAAGGGTAACTCCACCAATTTCACACATTAACGCGCGTCCACAGGATTTGGGGAGTACTACGGCACACGTGGAAAAGTAATGTGAAGACTTTTGTGGCCCCAAAAGAAACTGCATGAAAATCTGATCAATGGGCCTCCAGTGATGTCACTCAGTTGATTAGTTGCATTGTGGGTAATGTAGGCATTGTGTTTTTGAAAAGGAGGAAGAACACATCAAATAGTGAATGTAATATTTCTGGCTCTGTTAAATTATTTTGATCATTTTGTTTTTAAACTTTCCACAAAGAGTTCAACAGTGTTCCATGACTGAAATGCTAGATCAGTGGACTGCTTTGCAAAACATGATGTCTACATTACCCACAATGCAACTTGGCTCACTGAGTGACATCACTGGAGGCAATTTATTAAAGATTACATGCAGCTTCCTCTTCAATAGCTTCCCATACAAAAGCCTTTGTATAACTTTGTTTCACGCATGCAGCCGCACTCCTCTAAGTAAACACGTTTAATGTGAATATTTTCTAGTTTCCTAACTCCTCTGTGACCGTAGACTGAATGTTTTTGTGTTTTGAGGACGTCATCTTGAGCTTTGAGAAACACTAATCAACATTTTCTGACATTAAGACCAAACTAAAGTTAGACTGGTGTACAAGACCCCTTCACACGTGGACCTTCAAGATGCGGAAAAGTGTCAAAACTAAGAAAAATGTTTGATAAAAAAGGCTAATTATCTTCCCGATACTGGCAGTTTTAATGTAAAAACAATTCCCCTGTTTAAAATATGCCTTATTTTGTCTCCACAACCGTCTGGCAGTGCCTGAAATCAACTTGTGATCCCCAGATTGAGAACCAATTGATTAATCAGCTGTGAATATAATGGCCAGTTGCACCCTTACTTTGGTTGCTATTAATAGTTAAATTCTGAGATAGTTTCGGGCATGTTGTGACCTAAACAAACGTTCGTGGCCTGGATTAGGCCACACTTTGCTGCACTGGAGGAGCCACATTCTTTTCAACCTTTCCGGTAAGGTTTAGGCTCGTTGATCAAAGGAAACTCCAGGTCACGTTGCCCGGGAAGATGCCTCCGACGTCCACGGGACCAGGAAGTAAACACAAAGCCCTCTTTGTGCAGTGGAAAGTCCAGTGTGTCTGTCATTCAAAAACAACCGATGAATGCATCTTACAGTGATTTTTTTTTTTTAAAAAGGTCCTTTGCCATTCATACATCCGCTCCCGAGCTATTGTTTTACAAATCTTAGTCATGTTGTGTGCCGAGTTGTAGGTGGAGAGGGACATGTTGCTCATGTGTGGGTGATCGACAGAACATCAGAAATGCTGATGCACTTTAAAGCTTGCTGGATTAATTGCCACGCAGTGACTCATTGTGTTTTGGAACGGTTCATCTTGAAACACGTCACAACGGTGAGTGAGAGCGATGATGGAAGATCAGAACGCGCTTGTGTTGATGTTGCTCTCGTCGTAACAAGTGGTCTTTAACGGGTTTTTCTGTCAGTTCGAGGCCGGCTTAAAGCGGTACGCTAAGGTTGTCCGCTGTTATTAAAAGCAAGTTGTGTCCAACTCAGAGGTAGGACACACAGAACCTGTATGAGCCCTGTCTTTTTGGGGTTGCTGTGATTGGCAATTAATGTGCTACCTAACCCTGATTGGTTGTTTTGACTCTGACCAGAGGTGCAGGTATTTCTTTTACCTTTTTTGTTTAAAATAAAAGCTTCAAAATCATGTTGATGGTACGGTGTCTTGTAATGGGGTGAATGGCGTCTCTGTCCCATATCACATGTTTCTGCTCTGTTGGGGGCACCAAATCACCCAAGATGTCAATTTCTGCATAATGTTGCTTTAAATGAAATACTGCTAGTGACATGCAATGGTCAAAATGGGTTATTTCAAACAAAACCACGATGAAATTAGAGTTTATTTGCTGGCAAACCACAAAAATGTTTGCACATCTTGCACCTTGATGACTCAAATGAACGCTTTGTTAATTAGGCTCCACGCTGCTCTGTGCAGTGATCCACATTTAACCATGTTTTTTCTCCTTTTGCCCCGCAGAGTGGAGGACGAAGCAGTCTTGGACAGAGGAGCGGCCTTTGTCAAGCATGTCTGCGATGAAGAGGAAGTGGAAGGTAAGCTCAGTGATGAGAGAGAGAGAGAGAGAGAGAGAGAGAGAAAAAAAAACCACCAGCACATTATCTAGCTCATGAACACGAGATAAGCTCGAAATTATCTCATGATCTGCCCTGTAGAAAACGCTAGTCCCCTCCGGTATCGGCGCAGAATTGGATGAGTTATTTCCACTTCAGCTCGACATGTCTGCACAGGAAGATGTTACTTCAAGTGTTCTTGTCCTGTCCAGTGCTGAGAAGAAAATAATTTATCTGGAGACGCCCACCAATATTTCAAAAAAACAACAACAAAAAAAAAAACACGTGAGGGATTGTGTGTAGTTGCGAGACCTTAGCTTTCCATTTAATGGGATTAAAATGCTGTGTTTAGTGTGCACCTCGGGTATTCTTTGGTTGCAAGTGGGAAAACCAAGAAGTGTGAAATATATCAATAAAAGACACAAGACATAAAGAAAAAAAAATTACTTCGATTTGGTAAGTTGGGTCTAGTGTTTGTAGTTTTCTCTCTCTACCTATCTGTCTATCTCTAATTACTTCCTGGACATGTTAAAGTCATCATTTCCTGTATGAGCCGCTGCGTAGGAGGTAGTTGGCATTTATTTAATTTGACAGTTTTGACAGGGTGTATCTCTTCCTGATTGGGAAATGAGCAGCAAACCATCAATAGATTGAGTTGTTTGACATCAACACAAGCCAAAAAAAACAAAAACCACTGTGTCAAAGCAGCAGACGTTTCCCATCAGATCACACCGGGAGAACCAGAATGTGATTTTTCCAGTTTTTTTGTTGAGTGTCATCTGATCTGCTTCCCTCTCTGTTGCATTGTGTCGCGGGCAGGTCACCACACCGTGTACATCGGCGTGCACGTTCCCAAGAGCTACCACCGGAGGAGACGCCACAGACGCAAGTCCAGCCACAAGGACAAGCGGGAGCGAACCGAGCACGGCACGGAGGGATACAAGTCGGACGGGGAGACCGCCGATGAAACCGTCACGAACGTCCTCAAACCACTCAGTGAGTTCTGATGAAGTGCATGAGGGAAAGCATCACATTTGTAATTTTTGAAATCAGCCGGGTGACGTCCAGCAGCAGCCTGTACATCGCAGCTCACGGGATGTCAGCGCTCCTGCAGTTAAGGACGTAGTCATTCAGTGGGAGCGGGGAAGGGCTGGGTGGGGTCGGCTGCTAAGAAAGCAAAAACAAAACCACCAGAAAACTACACTCAACAGAATAAATAGACCGAGGAGGATGGGAAAATGTCGAATACTAATCTGAAAATGACACCGGGATTGGCTTAAAGTGTGTCAAGTAAATACAAGGCGGGGGGGAGAGGGGGATATTATCTGCCACCTCGATGATTAACAGCGGACTTTGTGGGATTTGTGAGGAAGGGTTCTCTGAAGACAAAAAGAAAACAAGTAGATTGAAAGAAAAGAAAGTAGCAAAGCAGCACAAACCGCTGAAATCTCAAGATGTGTCACGAGCCGGGGGAGGATATTGCTGCAGCAGATGGGCCTGACACAGCCTCGTCCCCTCTAGTGGGTTTGTTCCAGACGATGATGGAGGTTGGAATTTTCTTATTCGAAAAACTTCCAACTACGAAGCATTCAAGGTGCACGATGCCAAAAGTTGGCAAAAAACTTGACAGATCGTGGCAAAGTGACTCCTCGTTGGCCAAAGTGCAGCCAATGAATGAATGGAGGGGGAGAAACAACACATTAGGTTGCAGACACAACACTGTATTCATTACTATACAACTGCTCCTTTGTGAAGTCAGGGTAGATGGATGTGTTGTGAGTTTACATGTAGGACTCTGGATTTTGAGTGGCGTTCCATTGTGGAAGATTGTTTCTTCACAACTGGCCATCACATGTGAAAAGCTGACAATAATTCAATTTCTAGAAACCGCTAGGAAAAACGTGAGAATGGTGCACGCTGTACCGTAGGATAACGCCGGCGCAAATCTCTGGCAATGCGTCTCCTTTCACATAGTTGCAGCTGCCAATATTGTCAGTATTTTTCCGGACATAAGGTCGCATGAGGCCCACCGAAAGAGGAGAGATCTGGCCTCTTTGTACTGAAAGGTGCTTTTGAAAGAACACGAACGCGCCAAATGTGCAGAACGGCCCGTCAAATGTCGGCAAACTGAAGTGGTGACGCAGGATCGAACGCTAGAAGAGATGCAAAATGCGCATTGAGATTTATGTCCTTCTCGGGAGTTTACTTCCTGCTGTCGGAGAGCGCACCAGATGTCTTTCCTTATATAGAAGCTTATAGGAAAAGTGGCATTATAGCAGCATTAATCCCGACGTTGTTTCCTAGAACAGGAGGAGTAATGATATCAGTCTTAAGATATAAATCGGATTTAACTCATCTCCTCCTACAAGAAGGGACTTTTTCCTTTTCTTTCTTTTTCTTTCTTTTTTTTTTATGGAGATGGAAACACAGTGGGAAAGCATTAAACAAAGATTTAGCCTCAGTGTACAGTAAATGAGCCACGTGATTGTACAGGGATTCCCATGTTGCGTCTCTAAGCCTCGGTGAAGGCTCTGCACCATCACACAAACCTCCTGGGTGGTTTTTTCTTTTTCTTTTTTTTCTAAAGGCACAAAACATGACAATCTGGTTAAAAGCCACTCGCAAGACGTACAATTACCACAGTGCCGGAGTTCACCTTAAAATGGCAGATCCTCGGATGGCATAATGGGAGAGTATTTACACCCTGCTTTAGCGCTGGGTGGAGGTATCCATTAAGGTCTCAAAATGGGATGGAGATGTGGGGGGGGAAAAAGGCAGGGATTTGACTCCCACATGCGAGGAACGACGGTGGAAGCGCCGCATACCTGACGATAAGGCACTGCAAATCAGAAATTATAAGATGTCGCAGAAACCGGTAATTAGTTTGAGTTCAAATACAGCTTAAATGCGATATGTAGTGAGGTACGGTAACAGAAAAACGGCGCGTAAACCGTAAGAGATCAAAGATGCGTTCAGGAGAATTTGGGTTTTTCTGGCAGCTTCTGCAGACGAGCGCGCACGAAGCAGTTTGTACTTCTGCGGACAACCCGTAGGGAACTCTTAAGTCGGCTGCAGTGGGAGGACGGTTTCAAGCAACACCCGAGTAGCTGATAGATCAGGAGACTGTGAGGCATGCCAGGATAGTTTTGAAGGCAAAGTAGCCACGGAGGATAAAAAAGACTAGAAAACTGTCCTATTGTGCTGATTGTCCATCAGATCCTCTAACGATGATTAAAAAGATTATCGCTGAACGTTTTTTCCTGATATATATTTAGCCGTTTGACTGAAGATGTGTTTAAAAAAAATCTCTGATCTTTACCCCGCCGTGCATTTTAGACAAAGGTGGAGCGCCGCATCCGCCCGCTGAGCCCCGTTAATCTGCACGAGTAGCAATTTGATTTGAAATCCTTAATCACGGACCGGTTTGCCGTCTCTTTTCCACGGAGCTCTGTTTTCCTCATGCCTGCTGCTCAGCACTCCGTGAAAGTAGTCGTCTTGGATTCATCACTCGACGGCATCAGCGGAAAGGCTAACTCAAACCTCGCAGTCCCCACTTGGACACGCGCCCGATCCGGATGACGTAGGTTTGTCGCACGTAAACTTGTATTGCGGCACAATATTATCACGCCGAGCACAGGCACAATGACTGCTACATGGGTTAATCCAAGGTGTTGTGGTTTCCTCCTCACACAGAGATTAATTTATCAATGGAAAGAGCAGCCGGCGCTTTCTTGTTTTGTTTACGTCAACAACGGAGGGGCCAAGTGGAGACTGTTCCCTCTCTTTTTTTGCTCGGATCGTGTTTCAGGATGCAAAATTAGCCTGTGCCGGAACAGCAGGTAGACGCAAATTGCTGCATAACTCGATGTGTAATTGCTTGGCTGCAGGAATAGATGGAGAAAATTGGCAAAAATCACACCTCAGGGAGAACGGGGGTGCTTCTTAATGGATTGGACATGCTGGTATATTACTATCAACGATTGGACCCGGGAGGTCTGTGACGCTGTGTGGTACGGATCAGGCTTCTGTTGCATCAACTGAAAGTCTTCTTTTTTTTTTTTTTTTTTTTTTTCCCCACATGCATCTGTTGTTACAGCTAAAGGTCATGGCATATGATTCAGAGTGAATTCAGGATCCTCTGTTTTCGCAAGTTGGATCATATCAGTCGAGACGAGAAGGTCCGTGTGGTGGCGGTGCCTCGACATGATCAGCTCAGTAGCTGTGTGATGTCTAGCACAAAAAAATACGGAATCACGGTTGGATAGAAACTGAGATAAGAGGCGGCGATAATGGAAGACGTAAAGCACAATCGGGTCAAACGAAACTCAAATGTTACAGCTTTCATCCCGCCTGCGATCACACCTTTCTCGGCCATGCCGGCCTCACATCGGACCCCCTCGCAGTCGCAGCAGACGAGCGCTTGATTAATCCTCTCGCGCCTCTAACTCCCCCCACGCTGTAATCCTCCTTTGTTACACCTCGTGCTCAGGTGCGACCCGGTCTGTGTGCTTAGTCATCTGAAGGTGCCATGATATGAGTTCTTAATCTCTCTCTCTCTCTCTCTCAAGACGTCTGAGTCGAGGCTTGGTTGAAGGGAAAGCTACGTTGTAATGGCACCAGCTGCAGCTTTGTTCCCAGTCTTGCAGAAGGCACTGGAGCAACATATCCCAATATACTGAGTCTACAGAAGGCCATTAGATTAAGTGTTTTGTTGATATGATGACAGCTTTACAACTCTCCACTTCGCGTTATCAGCGTCGTAAAACTCAGCAGCAGTCAGCCTGTTCCTTCAGGACCTTTTCTAAATCTCTCTGACCTTTTTTTGATAGATGGCCTTAATTTGCCCTGTAGCATTTCTAACGTGTGTACGATTCAAACATGGCAACATTCGTTTAAATGCAAACTGTGTCGCCGGTTGTTCATCCATAGAAACGGACTGTACATCAGCAGGCGGTGGTGGAGCAGAAGTGGAACCAAAAGTAAACACAGAAGCAGGTTTTTGTTTTTTTTTTAAACTGTACAGTCGTCCACTTTTAAATGCTTCCTCCCAACACACACAAACAGACAACGACTCTGACGTCCGTCTCATCCGTCTGTATCTCTGTAGAAGATCTGAACTTTAAACGGTCCTGCACGGTTGACTGAGAGGGCAGAACCAACTGTACGACGAGGATACGGCCACTGTTGGGATAAACAGTGTTGTCCTGTTGAGCAGTAAACCACTTCAGTGAGCCATTGGGAAAAAAAAACTTGCACATCAAATATTTTCCATTTATCTACTAGAAGGGCTCGTTGCTTTCCACTGTCCATGTTCTGCATCCACCTGCAGCTCACAGTCCCTCTATTTACACCTGGTGTTATAATGGGGCATGCTATCTTGATGAAAAAGGATTGGATCATGCCTTTTCATTTACACTTTCTATTAATATTTCATTACCTTCATCGAAATCCGATTTCAGCATGTGATTAATGTGGGTAGCAGGTAATCAATCCCAGACCCCCTTTGAAAAAGTATAAATTTTGTGAGTTGTTGAGTCAGGGAACACTTTCTAAATGTTGAAACATTATCTTTTAACATGGATTTTAATTGTTTGTCCCCTCTTTCAAATTCGGCATATGTAATACATCAAGTTATTCCTTGTATAGAAAACATTGTGCCAGTTTGTCCCGACGTGGTGACACAAACAGCCTTCCTCAGGGTGTGTTCAAAGTTCCCCGAGAGCAGCGTCTGTGAAAATGTTGATGGGCTATAGCAACACGTAAACATACTTACGTGACGGTACTCGGAGACTATGGGTGGCGTTCAGGCCGACCGACGTGTGCCAGACGGCAAAAGCTCCGATTCAAAACACACACTACGAGACGGTACGTGGTGAGCCCTCCACTTGTTGAATTTTCCGCTGTTTTGCCCTCCATCTAAATCCCCATAATCCTGTTGATTCTGCCAAACCCCGTGGAGGCGTCCACTTAAAAGTTGTGTGTAACCACAACAAAGGCCTGGTTTTCATTGATAACACCAGTTGTGAGACTTAAGAGGTGAGTGGTGTTGTGTACACCATGTGGCGTCAAGAAGTGTCGCCCTCTGTTAGTCAGCCGGCCAGCTAAAGGACAACAGAGAGGCCCTGTGGTCATGAAGAAAACACTGAAAAGATCCCCTGTGTTTCTGTGCACGGATCAAGTCGGCTTGTGCGTATAATGCAAAACAATATCGGTATACAAGATGACGATACGCCAAGTGGTCCGTACTGCATTCTCGGAGCGGTTTTCTAGTGTTCCCAAGAAATCGATCTTGTCCTTTTGTGTGGCTTAACATTAGATTTTCCCTCCGCAAGAGAAGAGAACTATTTTTAAAAACAAGCATCCTAAATTAAGCTTGGCAGCGCTGAGTGAGGATTAAAAGGTTACCGGCACTGTTACGTTGAGGTATCGACCTGCGCAATCCCGACGAGTATATCAAGAGAAGGCTTCGGAAATAGCCTCTAGTGACTAAGCATTTAACCTTCACTTTGTGTCACGGTTGCACAACTTTTCCTAGAAGTGTTAACAAGAATAAATAGTTCTTTTAATGCACAACCTGTTTTAGTGTACTTGGTATAAAACATTCTCCTTGTCGTTGCATAATTTGGACTTTTATCAGGGTTCTGGCCAAGCACGCAGAATCCTGCAGGTCGTAGCTACTCCCTGTGTCTCTGTATAAAGAGGGAGATGCATTTTAGTGCAAGTAATCGATTTTCGCAGGTCAGCTTGGTGACGGATCTTGTCACCAAGCTGACCTTCCTAGGAAGGAAGTAAATGTTTTTATGGGAAGGAAATGGTGCTCTTCATGAGGGTGTGTTGTCAAAGTCTTTCCTTGTAGAGTGAAAAAAAAATAAATAAAAAAAAATAAAAAAGTTTTTCAAGGGTTGAAGTTGCTCAAGAGACAACGCTGTCCAAAGTGTAGCGCAAAACTACACTTAAGCTTTAGTATAGAGTTTAGATGGTCGGTAATCTTTGTTGCCTGTGTCAAATAAAATCATGGCTGATTAGTCTGTACTTGTTTTTTTTCTCCCTGCAGTTTCTCCAGCTGAGAGGATCAGGTTTATCCTGGGAGAGGAGGACGATGGCCCCCCGCCGCCTCAGCTCTTCACCGAGCTGGACGAGCTCCTCGCCGTGGACGGGCAGGAGATGGAGTGGAAGGAGACGGCCAGGTGAGTCTCCTGAGCTGAATGTCTTATAATCTGTCCTACACTCTTTTTTTTTTTCACATTTAAGAGCCATGGGCAGTGTAGTCAAAAACTTCCTGTTGCACAGTCCCGGTGCGGTCAGCGGAACACAATCCCTTATGAATAAGAGCGTTTTGAATGTGTGGGGAAACAGGCCGTACTCCAGTGAACTCCCAGTCTGCTCTTATCTGATCGAGGACTGTAGTACCTGCTCTGTGTGACCAGGAAAGGGCCGAAACTCCCACATGTTCAGAATGAGACTTCCAGTAAACCGCAGCACATGAAGTGGGGAGATCATTGTTTAATGGGCGTTAAGTGGCTTTTCTGTCAGATTATACGAAATCTCAAAAACTGCCCGGTGCATATGAAAGAAATGTGTTTCTTTCTGTCCGGCAAGCGCCTGAGAACATTTATAGGACTGCAATGCTAAATCAGCACAGTGCATTTTTTAAGATCGACGTGCTAATCAAAGTCCAATGCATGCTATTTTAAACAAAGAATATTTGCAAAGCACACAAACACAGAAGTTAAGTGCTGTGGGAAGTTGTGTGTAGTTTGCTCTTTTTATTTTTTGCCTTTCTTGGAGTAACATCGACAGCCGTAGTGATGAATTTTGCACACTCGTGATAAGCATTTCCTCTTTGTCCTGTGTTGAGACGGGGAAATGGGGGAAGTTTATACGAAAGGGAAGATGAATGAACTCCTTCAGGTTGACAGAGGCTCCGTCGCCTCCCAGTAAAGGCGGCTGGTCACAGGCGTGTGGACCCCAGCCAGAGGGACACTCTATCCCCCTGAGGAAACCCCATCCTCAGGCCTCGGGAGAATGGCTCTTTGTAGTGGTGACATGTGGGGCATTATTATTAAAAAGAATCCTTGTCCTGAGACTTGCCTTCGAGGCTAAGCTCGTCCATGGCGGTAGAGCAGGTCACGTTTTCTTGTGTTCAGCCATACGGGTCCTAAAAGTCACAGCACGGCATGCATTTCCTCACGTCGGCTTTATTTTTGCACTTCCACGCTGTTCTGCATCCCCTTTACCTGCCTTGTGAACTGCGACTAATTCAAAACACAGCGGTGGTGTTGTGTAAAGAAAAGAGAACCCATCTTGTCTCCTTTTTTGTTTGGAGCCTCTATTTGCTCATAAACCTATAAAGCCACTATTACGTACTTTTTTTATTTATTTTTTGCAGCGACCTTGACCGAACTTGTTCGAAAGAGACTGAAGAAATAAATTGAATACACACGAACGCAAGTGCATCTCAACGCTCTACCCCCGTTTTTTTACAATGTTTTTTTTTGTCCAGATGGATCAAGTTCGAGGAGAAGGTGGAGAAGGGCGGCGAGCGCTGGAGCAAGCCTCACGTGGCCACGCTGTCCTTGCACAGCTTGATGGAGCTGAAGACGTGCATCGAGAAGGGCACCATCATGCTGGACCTGGAGGCCGGCACGCTGCCGCAGGTCGTCGGTGAGTAGACCAGAATACCGGGACAGTTTTTAGAGGTTTTGTAAGACCCTGGGGGTAAAATCCTCAATGTCTCTCTCCGACAGAGATGATCACCGACAGCCAGATCGAGGCCGGTCAGCTGAAGGCGGATCTGAAGGAGAAGGTCATGTACACGCTGCTACGGAGGCATCGCCACCAGACCAAGAAGTCCAACTTGCGCTCGCTGGCCGACATCGGCAAGAGTGTTTCCAGTGCAAGTAGGCTGTTTTCCAACCAGGAGAACGGTAATGAAACCTGAACAAATCCTCCCCTTTTTTCTTAAATTCTCTTCGTCTTCTGATTTCGTATTTCTGATATCAAATCCTAAAACACTAACACCTGTTGGAGATTTTCCTTTTTTTACTAATCCGACCTCTCACTTCCTTTCCTTCTCTGCTTATCCCTTGTTTTTCCTTGTCTTCTTGTTTCCCTCTCTTTTGGGTCTGCACTGTCTTTTGATCTCCCGCCACCGGGACGTTTATAGCACGCAGCCCCCTTGAGCACCCCGTGCCTTGTTTAAGCCCACACGACCCAGAGGAACCATGTGAGGTCATGAGGAGCTCCAGCATGGGATACCTCTGTAAGTGAGGTTGCAGCATAGTTGGAACCAGAGTTGATGTAGTTTTTGAATGCCTAGTTGTAGTTTAGTTTTGGGGCTATCACTTGAGGCAGTTTGTCTCCTGACTTTTTATTGCAGGGAAATATTAAAAAGCACGCTTCATTATTGCCCAACAAGCTACTCCCCATGTAAAACTAGCAGCAAATATGAAGTGCAATTGAGGTCGCCTTCAGTCCATCACACTAAAAAAAGCTGGACATGTGTTAATTCAATGCTGCAAACTAAAACGATAACGGTCCAAAAGCCTTACTCATTAACTCCAAATGCACTCAACTAAATATTTATGTGGCAACCGAAAGCTAAAAATGTCGTAGACTCTGTTCTCCGGCATCGTCAGGAGCAGCTGATGAGTAAATGGACCGCATAAAGCTGAGTTCCAAAGTTTACATTGTCACATATTTGCCAATAGTTGCCTAAGCAAGCTTCTGCTGACACGTATAAGCAGCCGAGCCGTCCCAAGAAAGGGCCACAGCTCTCTCCTCTCTGAAGCGTCTGAATGAATGACCATCTGGCATTGGACCCAAAGCTTAAGCCTTGCTACATTTAGTTTTCTGGCTCTCTTCTTGTACTTTCCCTTGTGCCTTTTCTTTTCTGGGACTCAACTTTCTCCTCGGTCCATAAATGTCTCATTTGAAGCTCTGTGGTCTCGGCCGGCCTCTCTGGTCCTAACCGTGTCTTTACCTTATTTTTTTTTGCAGGTAG
This sequence comes from Sparus aurata, assembly GCF_900880675.1. NCBI lineage: Eukaryota > Metazoa > Chordata > Actinopteri > Spariformes > Sparidae > Sparus > Sparus aurata. The sequence goes on along the minus strand of NC_044198.1, from coordinate 23,132,042 downwards.
CCCAACTACTGCCCATCGAAACCTCACCTCCAACAGCCTGAGCGACTTCTCTGACAAACCAGAGAAGGATCAGGTAATGTGTTTGTGTCTCTGTATTGGTGCATTGAGATATGCAACTATCCTGTGACCTAATCGCGGCTGTAGCCATCGAGTAAACATTTTGAGGACCTAATCCTAAAATTTGGGATTTGGGAAACACTCATTTCCTGGTGTTGTAACAATAAAAAATCATTAACACATGACAGGAGGCTCAGGTAGCTTACATGTAGGCTAAAAACAGCTCAGTTAGCTAAAGTACATTCTGTCAGCTTATATACGTACAAACAGCTCTGTTGGGTAACTTGCGTACCTGACATCTTCAGTAGCTAACGTACGCGCAAACAGCTCAGTTGGCTAACATGGGTACAAACAGCTCAGTTGGCTAACATTGGTACAAACAGCTCAGTTGGCTAACGTACGTGCAAACAGCTCAGTTGGCTAACATTGGAACAAACAGCTCAGTTGGCTAATGTAGGTACAAACGGCTAAGTTGGCTAATGTACGAGCAAACAGCTCAGTTGGCTAACATGGGTACAAACAGCTCAGTTGGCTAACGTACGTGCAAACAGCTCAGTTGGCTAACATGGGTACAAACAGCTCAGTTGGCTAACGTACGTGCAAACAGCTCAGTTGGCTAACGTACGTGCAAACAGCTCAGTTGGGTAACTTGCATACAAACACCTCCCATAGCTAGCGCACGTTCAAACAGCTCAGTCAACATGCATCCTCCCTAACATGCAAAATAATTACACCCCTGACCCAAATGGAGGATATTTGAGGTCTCCGTTCACAAAGCGGCACTATACAGGGTCATGTGTTGGGCTGTGTGTGAGCCTCACATACTGATAGATAAGACCCCTGGCTGTCTCTCTCTCTGCTCACTGCAACAAAAGCTCATTGTTTTTCTGTCTTTGAGTTTCTGTCGTCGATGCACGCAGTTTCTCTCACTGTCAGGACTCATGATCGAGTAGCAAGTAGTAGATGTACAGGCACGGCGAGTTGTCGATGGAAGATCACAGCGGCAGTTAAACTGTAACAACTTGAATTGTGTTACAGCGACAGTTAATGAAACTGTAGACCTGTGAAAGCGTCCTGGCCTTTGGCATAACACCACTGCCCGAGTTAATCATCTCCCTAAGAGTTTGTATTTTCATCCACAACTGCTGTCCAGCACATAATTCTAGGAAAGGGCGGCTACTGCCTGTTCTTATGCGCTTATAGAGCCGCCGCTTGCCTTATCTTAATCACCACAATTATTTATAATGTCACTTCTATCATTGATCACACTGCACGAGACAGGAAAACAGAGCGAGAGTTTTTCAATGCGTGATCCCCTTCTCGTGTCATTTTCATTGTTTGACTTTTGTCTTTTTTCTTTCCCCTTCTCTTGCTCCAACAGCTGAAGAACAAGTTCATGAAAAAGTTGCCCCGCGATGCCGAGGCGTCAAACGTGCTGGTCGGCGAGGTGGACTTCCTGGAAACTCCCTTCGTGGCGTTCGTTCGTCTGCAGCAGGCCGTCATGCTCGGGGCTCTAACCGAGGTCCCAGTGCCCACAAGGTAGAGAACCTGATCTCCATGAAATTTAAAAATGAGTTGAATAAAATGTGCTCTAACATTTCATCTTCTTGTTGTTACTCAGGTTTCTCTTTGTCCTGCTGGGGCCCAAAGGGAAGGCAAAGTCCTATCATGAAATTGGAAGAGCCATCGCCACCCTGATGTCAGATGAGGTACTTTTATTACTGTGCTAATCTGATATTTGTCAGGTTGCATTTACTTTAAATGCTTTTACTGTACAATTAATTTATTTTTGATAAAGGTAAAATGGTTCCCAACCGCATACCGGTAAAAATGAAGCATTTAGGTGCTAAAGAGATGCCCCGACCTATAAAATCATACTCTCCAAACGTAAAGGAACATGCTTGGAGAGCATGAACGTCTGTACTAAATGTCATGGCTATACATGTAATAGTTTTTCTCTCGAAACCAAAAAATGTAAACCTCAGGGGATCACCAGATTCGCCAGAATTCATCCTCTGGGGACCCTGAATGTCTGAACGAAATTTCACACGAACCCATCCATAAGTTGTGGAAATAATTCAGTCAAAATATAAAATTTTCTCTCCAAACATATTGATTCTGAATATTTTTTAAATGGCTTTAACGGATAAACCAGAACCAGCTTCAGTTTCTCGCTCTCTGTTCTCTCCGGTAGTGTTTTGACACCGACTATTTTTAAAGACTTGATCCAATGAGAAAAACAAATTGACTTTGACTTTCTGCAAATCTGAAATTTGATACCCTCAGTGTTTTTCAATTTGTCCCATGGTATTGAAAATGTTATACAATATTTGATATTTGTCGGCATATTTCATGCAGGATAGGAACTCCAGTATTGTGACACTTCTTCGACTTAAGCCATCATCAAAGCTAGCTTGAAGATAATGAGATAATCAATTCTGATAGTTGCATCATTAATTCATAAGGTCCAGTTGCAGTGAGTGTTTGAGGGCAGTCCACCTCCAGCACTTGTCCTCTTGCCAAATCTCTCAGCTCTCTGGATATTGCTGTATTAACGATCACAGCGGTTTGCCTGGCCAGTCCTGTTGGCACCGGCCAACTTGTAGCTTAATTTCATAAGCTGTGTATTGAAGTCGTTTTGGTCAGAACTGAATAAATGCAATACAATAAGGCAAAACATTTTAAACATTTCTTTTCAGCTCCTTCGATACCCTCTGCTCTCTGTGTGTTCAGTGTCTCTGGAGTGCACTTTCGTTCTCCTGCTCCAACGTCTCCGTGTTGTCAGGAATGTTAACGGACAGCTCGTAAAGTCCTTCTAACCCCCTGAGAGAAAATTCCCGCAGGCCTCAGCTCTTCCCAGCATGTTTTGTGTGTCAACATGGCAGGATAGGAAGTGTTTTTCCAGGATTTCCTCAGGTTAAACTTTAACCTCGCGGCCCTCCTGCGACAGCTGTGTCGCAGGTTTGTCAGATGTTTGTGTGTTTGAGTCCACGCTGCTCGGTAGTTCTCTACCGGCTTGTCCCTGGAGTCCTGGAGAGCACACAGATAACGGCTCACTATTTGTGTACATTGCGAAAGAGTTCACTAAGCATCCTTGTTAGTTGTCAATATTGTGGTGGGGAGGTTTGTTGCCATGATTTGCATTTCAAAGACGAGCGTCGGATGCGAGTGCGACGCGTCCTTCACTGAGTCATTGTAGTTGCAAACTGTTCACACAAAAGACACGTCAGAGCGATTACTGAAACGTTTGGCATCAATTGATCAAACATAATGTACGTGGAATCTTTCCAACAAATCAAACGCAACTCAGAGGCCGTCACAAGTGATCGACAAAATGTAAGATGTTGAAAAATAAAAGGATTTAGAGACTAATACATAACAACAACAACAACAACAACAAAAAACCCTCAGTGTTATTTATGATATGATAAACTTTATTGTCCCTGTAGGGAAATTTGTCTTTGACTCATAAAAAAACAAAAAACTAAGCCATAAAAAGAGCACATTCCAATACACATGAGATATATTGCACCACTACCCATATTGCACTTACTATACTATACTATACTATACATACCATATATTGACAATAATGTATAGTAATGTATAATCATAATTTGATTTATATTTAAAAAAAGAATGACATTTTAATAAAATGGATAATAATGATCTTAACATGTGACATTAACATGCTGATGAAACAAAATAGAATACATTTGAATGATTATTAAATCATAAATAACTTTTAAAAACACCCTTTTTAAAATACTAATGTTTGTTTCTCTGATCATGTCTGTTTTCTGTGCAGGTGTTCCACGATATCGCCTACAAAGCGAAGGACAGGCAGGACCTGCTGGCCGGTATCGAGGAGTTCCTGGATGAGGTCATCGTCCTGCCCCCCGGAGAGTGGGACCCTGACATCAGGATAGAGCCGCCCAAGTCTCTGCCCTCCTCAGATAAGAGGTCCGCTCTAATCCGCACCGCCTAATCCAAACGAGTGAAGCCACTGCACATAAATCTATTACAAATCCATCCAGTGTGTAACATAAACGCATATTTGACAGCCAGAAAATCTTCCCCACGTCCCCTCGTTCTCTTTACCCGTTCTATCATTTGTACTATTGAGTATGCCAGGAAAAAATTGTGCAAATGTAGTACGCCAAAAATACCAGATGTCCTGCCGCATCCAGTTTACCGAGCAATCTTCTGTGCACGATGTAAGATTCATCATCAACTGAGCCGCCAAGAAAACAGGACAGATGCCAGCTCACTGTTTAAGTCCCTAAAAATGGCATACTTTTTCTTTTCACTTCAAATTTGCAAGATCAAGATGCAATGTTTATGATGAAGTAGTACGTCCCAGTTGTGTACTTAATACATGCAACAGTACCAGGGGCGGTTCTGGGGGGGGGGGGGGCAACAGGGGCCAGTGCCCCCATAACTAATAATTTTTAATAATAATAATTAATAATACAATGACAGATTTCTTGCAATTATTTTCTTCTGAAGGGAAAAGCAGAAATAAAGTGTCTCAGCAGTTTACTACCCAATCAAAATTGCTGAATTGTAAACACTGCTTTGTCTCAATGAGGGATTTATCCTTTTTTCCGGGTTGTATGTGCCCCCTAACAAAAAAGCCGGCCCCAACCTGGCCCCCCTATTAGAACTGGTCTAGAAGCGCCACTGAACAGAACATACTTTGTGAGACTAGCTGCAGTACGTACCGAAGGTAAAAGAGAAAAGTATGCGATTTGGAACGTCGCTCATGTAACCTGCTACAAATTAGTTATCGGATATTAAATGCAACATTATTGTTTGAATATTTAGCTGAAAATGGTTTCTTGTTTCTTCTTGTTTTCATAAAATTTAAGTGTTATGGTTTAAAAAAAAAGACATTTTATACATTTGCAAAAACAAAACTGATTTGACCTCAAACTGCACCTGAACTGAACGCCAGAACGCTCGAGTTTATTGACATCTTGTGGAATGTGCCGTTCTGCTTCTCTGCTGTTTTTTTTAAAGGAAGAACATGTACGCCGGATTAGAGCCGCCTCAGATGAACGGCGACACTCCCCACGATGCGGGACATGGAGGGGGAGGAGGTCACGAGGTCGGAGAGGAGCTGCAGCGCACCAGGAAGTAAGTTAGGATGTCACCTTGTTGGAGGAAATGATTTCGATGCAGTGAATGTTTCGGTCTAATTTGACTTCCTTATTTTTATTTTTAAAGCACAGCTGTAACGTTGCCGTGACCGATATACTACTAGGGGACACTGTGGCCCTCATGAGGGCGTTATCGTTCAGATTATGATCCTGATGGCACGTGAAGATATTTGTCGTAAAGGAAAAGTCACAACTTGGGGAAAACATTCAGTGTTAGTCTTCCATGACTGCAGAACAATGAAGCACTTCCCAACTCGCTAGCTTGTATTCGCTTCATTTAGCGCACGGGTTCCTTTCCGTTTCGTCCACGTTATGCAAATCAAGTACAATTTCTATTTCCACAGTTGTGACATCAAACAGCGTTTCAGCCACTAACTCGACTGTCTGTCTGTCTTTAAGGTTTTGTGGAGGTCTCGTCCTCGACGTCAAGAGGAAGCTGCCATTTTTCGCCAGTGACTTCTATGATGCGCTACACATCCAGTCTCTGTCCACCATCTTGTTCATCTACCTGGGCACGGTCACAAATGCGATCACATTTGGAGGCTTACTTGGTGACGCGACAGAAAACATGCAGGTAACACCTCCAACCCCCCCGGTCTCCTAATGTCTGTCTGCTTCAACACAGCGACCCCTCTGTTGGAAAGTCTCAAGCCAAGATAAAGGTTACAGACAACTGTTTTTACTGTTTTTTTTAATGGTCAGTAAACTGATCACGCAGAGTTGATGAATCACATCTAATGTGATGTAATCTAACCTGGTTTGTTACCCAGAGCCATCTAGAATGGAGCCTTAAGTCAACTTTAATCAATCGGATCAGCGCTTCCAGTGAGCCCATTGGTAAATCAGACTTCTGCTGAAGCCAGCTGAGAAAAGAGTGAGAACACTTCATTGAGGAAACTTTTAGTGCCGTTCTTTCAATGGAATATAATGCTATCAGCATCTACGCTAACCTGTGCAGGAGCTGCCATTGTTTTCAAGCGCACAGTCGGGCATCATGCTGGTCGTCACACCCATACCCACCCGTGGCTGCCGGGTTCAACCCTTGTGTGTTTTTATCTGGCAAGATGGATTTTGGAGATGGCCTGATTAAATGATCTTACACAACCTGCAGACGCAGAAGTTAAAAGCACTCCCCCTCCGAGACAACAAAGTCCATTTCCTCAGAAATTAATCGGTCTGTAATCATGACGTTTCATCATTTTTTACCAATAGATGAAACGTCTGTTGGCTGTATGTGTGTGAAAGTTTCCAGATTAAATTGATTGCTGATAAGTGGTAAATTGGCTGTTACGGACTTGCCCATGCCAAGCTCTAATGTCAGAGGGTTATGGCGTAAGACCGAGTCTGTTTTTAAGATGTTCGCTGTCCGTGTTAAGTCACAAACTAATGAGCAACAAAAAGAGTTCACTTCAGCTGATAAGCCATGCTAATGTGGAGCTCAAAGGCTCATACTGCATCCATCTGTTGTACCTGCTGTTGACGGGGCCACATGTGGAGGAGTTGGTGCCATTGTGGTTTAATGGCGAACGCTGAGGTTGCCCCTGACGACAGAGTGCATAATGTTGTCCAGTCACTACAGTACCGTGTCTTGGCCTCCCTCCTAGGAAAGGGCCGCATCCCTGTACACCTGCAGAGCACCAGCCTGGAGGATTTACCCAGGCTGTAAATAACCACAGATCCAGATTACTCAGTCACTGTAGCCTCGTCATGGCTGCATTACCAATGTCCCTCCCCTTCCCTCCACCACCACCACCACCACCACTGTCAACCCCCCACGCTTTTCCACTCGGAGCACAGCAGAGGGAATCCCTGCCCTCATCTGCCCTCTTCTCAGTGCAGCTCTCAGGTGATTGGCAGCTACAGTAGGCTATTCTATCTGCTAAAAAAAGCAGGATTTAGGACGTGGTTTGGGGTAAAAAAAAAAAAAAATTGGTTTCTGAAAATCAAAAAAAAAATGGTGAGAAATACCATCACAATTACCCAGAACCCAACATGTCACCTTCACATAATCCCATAGATATATTGCCAATGAATAGGAATTACTAAAATAGTTGAAGGAAGTTTTTAAAATGTTTATTATACTACTTTATTACTCAACTAAATGTTTTAGTTGTACTTGTTGAAGCTGTAGCTACCCAACAGGATGCACAGTGTCACATTTAATTATTTTTGACAAATTATATACAAGCTTCACATTTTTTGCAAGTAAGTCTTAATATAAATTGTTTTGTAACAACTTGAGTTGCTTTAAGTGGAGATATGTGATGACTAGAAATCAAACAGGCCCGTCCTGATGGGCCGGCCTCGCAGCTGTGTGGTGTGTAAAGGGAAAACAAAGCATCCAGCCGAGTAAGTAGAATTACGGGAGTCATGTTGCGAAACGTGGAAGAAATATGCATAACAATGATGATGATGATGAAAGTGTCTGTTGAGCAATTTCTTTCCAAAACAGTTTAATATTGGGTCGTGTCTGATGTGTGAATGTGCAGCCTAACATGCTCCATGAGCTGCGTGTAGCCGCGGTTACATGGACGACATTTCTTCGATCTGATTAGAGATTCCAACGAAACTGTTTGCATGGATGTTGAATAAAGCGATCCAGTGAGGTGTTTGAATAGTTCCACCCCACTATTCTGGTTCCTTTTTTTTCTAAAAAAAACATGAAACATAATTTACACTACACACTTTCTTTTGATCTTGTAATGTGATTTAGGCCAAATGTAGGTGTTTGGTCTTGCAGTGGTGTTATGTTATACATTTGCAATATTTTCCTATTACTCAATCTGTTTCCGGTCTGTTTTTAGGGATTATTGTTCTGATCATTATTGGAGTATTAGGGCCCATGTGAAAGCAGCTTGTGTTTTTTTTTTTTTTCTCCGTCTTGCAGGGAGTGTTGGAGAGTTTCGTGGGCACGGCACTGACGGGAGCAGTGTTCTGCATGCTGGCTGGTCAGCCCCTGACTATTCTCAGCAGCACAGGCCCGGTGCTCGTCTTTGAAAGGCTCCTCTTCAACTTCAGCAAGTGAGTTGGCTTCTGTTTCGAAATCGCTCGGTCGTATTGGCGAGGGGTGAAGGAGAGTTCACAAACAGTAAGAAGAAGCCTGGGAGGTATTTTATAGAGAGAGAGAGAGAGAGTTGTCTATCCCTGGAGGACAGTTGTTTGTGTGTTAACAGAGATGCTCTGTGCATGAATGCAATCAAAACAAAAGCATTAGAAAGACAAATGGATAATTCACATTTACAGTAGGTTGTCAGCTTTTGCTTTAAGGTTTAATTTAGCAGGATCTCTCTGGAGCTTACTCTAAATCTCAGGGCAGGTACAGATGCCAGCTGAATGGCAAGTTCCTAAAGAGCACCACCACTCGCAGCCTTTTCTAGAACCAGATGCAGTAGCGTAATAAAGTGTGCTCAGCGAAAGGTTAAGTCTATATTTCAATACACATATGTTCACCTCAGGCAAGCAATAATGAGCTTGTTAAATGCTGACTTCTCCTTCCTCCTTCCACTGTACTCTCTTCCTCTCCCGGAGTCTTCTAGCATTACCAAACACCGTGCTGATGAAGTTCCGTTATTAATAATTCACTCTCTTTTAATTTTACACTGCGAGTGAAGAATGTCGCGGCATCTGTGTCGTCCAAATGTTTCCATGTCGACGGTTGCTGAGTCGGCAGCAGCTGCAGGCCGGTCTACAGCTGTTGTATACGTACACCACGCATATTTTCTGTAGAGAGGAAAGCCTTCAGGCACCTCTGAGCGTTTCTCAGCTTCAAAATCAATAGTTTTATTTTGAAGGGCTCAAGAGCATTACTAGCTCTTTAAAAAACACTTTAAAGGATAAGATCGCCAAAAATTTTAATGAAACCGATAACTGAGAATTGTTTTAAAACGTAAACGAAATAAAAATTGCATAATCTATAAGTCTCTGGAACGTTGATGTACATCATTTATGCACCCATTTCAGACGGGGTGCATGCCAATACTATTAGCTGAGCTAATGCAGCGAATACTTAAACTTTCATTCTAAAGCTCACAAGTACCCTGTCCCTTTCCCACAGAGACAACAGCTTGGACTACCTCGAGTTCCGGCTCTGGATCGGCCTGTGGTCGGCGATATTCTGTCTGGTGCTGGTCGCCACAGACGCCAGCTTCCTGGTGCAGTACTTCACGCGTTTCACCGAGGAAGGCTTCTCGGCGCTCATCAGCTTCATCTTCATCTACGACGCTTTCAAAAAGATGATCAAGCTGGGACACTACCACCCGATCAACGCCGACTACGATACGAACCTCGTCACTCAGTACGACTGCCGCTGCATGCCTGGTATGTGGTCTTCGCATGGCTGGACTGGCCACGTAAAGATGGTTAATTCAGCCATTTGCACTGTGTCCAGTACAGACAGTGTCTGATACCAACACTCAGTAATCTTAAACCATCCTTTACTTCAAAACTCATCTTTGTTGATTATTTCAGGGTGCCATCAGAAACCAGACAGTGAAAGCCGAACGGCCGTATTTGGTTTAGTCACATTTGGCAGCGATTCCACTATTGTATGTTGAACAAAGCTTTCATCTTACTCCTGCCGTGTTGACAGTGGAGATAACAAATGATACTAGTATGTGTTGGCCCTTTGATACCACTGTTTACTTTCTCAACAGCCCTATCAGTTTTCTGTGTCGCGAGTGACTTGGCAGGATTGTCGGGGACAGTGACGCCGCCGACACAGATCCAAAGCGGAATATGTGATACTGCGAGTAATTCACATGTCGGTGATTAGATATCATTTTGTTTCTCTTCACCAGGGAACTCTTCAGAACTCCTTGATCTCTCCTCCTGGACAAACAGTACTGATTTGGTACGTGGTGTCCTTTTTTTTTTTAGAAGTTAAAAACTGTAGATCAGATAATTCATGTAGCTGTTTTTCTCCACATATTGTTGGTTTGAGAGACCTTCTTTTTTTTTTTTTTGTCCTCGTCTCTGCAGCCAGCGAATGCCACCTGGGCAACCCTGACCAAGAAGCAGTGCTTGAAGTACGGAGGGGAGCTGGTCGGAGAGACCTGCGGCTACGTGCCTGACATCACCCTGATGTCCTTCATCTTGTTCTTTGGGACTTATGCCTGCTCCATGGCTCTGAAGCAGTTCAAGACAAGCCGCTTCTTCCCCACCACAGTGAGTGACGGCACCCCGTCAATCAATGCGCAGCAATTCTGAATTGACATTTCAGCATTTATAATGTTTCTAAAAACCAAAACAAAACGTAGAGTTATGCAGGAAGTCGCCGAATGTGAGTGAACCTCAAAAACATTTCCTCGTCTGTGATCGTTTCCTCATCAGCATGAGTCACGTAGATTTTCATCAGCGATGGTGGTTGATTCACAGTGAGAATGACGCCCATGAGCGCTTTGCTTGAGAGACTCAGATTCTAGTGTAAGAAAATGACATGCTGTGCATTTTTAACAGTGCTTGAGGTAAAAAAAAAAACAACTAAAAACTAAAACTGGAGTGGTTTCTCGACACAAAAACGACTCAACAGATTTCCATGAGAACTTGGATGTGGGAAGGCTCTTTGTGCTCTGACACGCTAACGTCAACATGCTGACATACTCACAATGATGATCCCTAAACATGTTGACGTCAAGCAAGTATAATGTTCATCATCTCGTTTTTTTTAGCATGCTAATTATCACAAAACCCAAAATATTTGGTCTTAAATAAAAGTATTGACCAATTGGATATTTTGATTATCTGATTATGCCACTAGATTGAAAGTGACTATAACAAAATGGAATGGCAATGCATCCAGTAGAGATATTTCGGTCTAAGAAGCAGTTGGCTGATATTGCCGATAGCGTGGCGACCCTTAGCATTTCTGGATGCAAATGTATCATTTGCATAACAACCGTCTCCATTCGTTCTCTCGCAAATAATTCGAGTGCCTCTCTGTCAGCTTTTGGGCTGGTTTAAAACCCATTGAGAATGAGTCACCTATTGTTGAACAACCGTGTTTACTTACCATGAGCGACACTCATAATTGCACTCGCAGAAGCGAAAGCACACACACTCAACCAGGTAATATCCGCCAGTGTTTATCTACAAAAAGTCGTTTAACAGGATTTAATTCTTTGTCAAACAATTGTAGAGAAATGCACGTGAAGTTCCTCCATATCAACACAGGGTGGAGAAAAAAACAAACAAAAAAACCTTTGTCTAACCTGCTGTAATCTTTCCTCCCTCCAGGTGAGGAAGCTCATCAGTGACTTTGCGATCATCTTGACCATCCTTCTCTTCTGCGGCGTGGACGCCTTCGTCGGTGTAAACACTCCAAAGCTCATAGTGCCAAGTGAATTCAAGGTACATGCGACACACTGAAGCGCTTGTTACAGACAACTTTGTCAGGTGAATAATAATGACCAGCCAGGTGCAGCTTCCTCTGATTACACTGATAATGACCCGTGTTTCTGTCAGAAAGCTGAAAGTTGAAATCCCAAAATAATGCTTTCTTTGTAGTTCGCCTAGTAAGCCATATATATTACCTGAAACCAAGGCTTAGTCAGTCTTGGAGATTGTGAAGCTCAAATGTTCCTCCGCCGGCGTTAAGGCCTCCCCCCCCCCCCCCCGTCTTGACACGGGGGAAGGGAATGACGGGGTAGAGGAGCGGGTACCTGCATCGAATAACAACTTGATTATAGGTGATGTGAGAACACAGAGGATCTGATGGGTGCGAGCACAGAGCTAGCTTTGTTTGACCACAGAGTCTTAAATCACAGATTTCTGTCAGGTAATGATACTCGAGTAATTTCAGGCCGTTCGGTGTTAAGACTCTCAGAAAGCGTGGAGAAACCACTTTGATATTCTGTTCTGTCTGAGATGTTATCCATGTCCGCACAGAAAGAGGACGATACACTGGATGGTTTCGGGTCACTTTAACGGTCTCATTCTCTCTTTTTCTTCTTTTTGTCCAGCCCACGAGTCCACTGAGGGGCTGGTTTGTTCCTCCTTTTGGAGGGAACCCCTGGTGGGTGTACCTGGCAGCCTCACTCCCCGCTCTGCTGGTCACCATTCTGATATTTATGGACCAGCAGATCACTGCTGTGATTGTCAACCGGAAAGAGCACAAACTTAAGGTTGGTAACCTGCCTCAGAGTTGTAACCTTTTTTAAAAAAGTTCTAGTAACAATGGATGAATATATTCAAGGGTATATTCAATACTTGTAACCAAAAAGAGACAGAAAAATCCACTTCCTCTATTTTAGATGTGAATTCAACTGTTGAAATATATTTTCTGCAACTTTTACATCTGTGTGAGCGATTACAAGATCATAAGATAATTTTGAGAAATCATCTCGATGCTTCCTTCATCTGTGTTAACTGTGACCTCCTGTCTTCATACCTGGTGCCTCCCTCATTATTCTGCACTCTCTCCTCACGTCTCCTTTCAGAAAGGGGCAGGCTATCACCTGGACCTGTTCTGGGTGGCCGTCCTGATGATCATCTGCTCGTTCATGGGCCTGCCATGGTACGTTGCTGCCACCGTCATCTCCATCGCCCACATTGACTCTCTGAAAATGGAGACCCAGACGTCGGCCCCTGGGGAGCAGCCCAAATTTCTGGGTGTGAGGTGAGCATGATGGTGCAAGAGTTACTACCCTGTTTTGTTTTTTTCTATTTTCCCAGAGTAAGCTTTTGAGAGTTCCGGGGAGTTCATTACAAATAGGTGGCAAATAGGCAGACAGAATTATTTCCAACAATACGAGAAATAAACAATCACTCATAATCTTTCTGGAATTCAATTAGGAAAGATAAAATCAGAACACAAACAAAGTATTTGCAGAGCCCTTTTTTTTCATATATAAAGTTATACACATAGCTGCACATCAGGTGTGTTTTAGAGAGAGCAGCTTCTTTGGAAAACATCACAAAAAAGTTATTTAGTTACAATCACTGCAATCTTTAAAAAGCCTAAGCACTCTGACTGTGAACCAAATCTACTTCCTTTCACATTCATGACAGTTATTGACCATCCTTGTGTTTTCCCACCCATCCAGGGAACAAAGAGTCACCGGTACCTTTGTGTTCCTGCTGACGGGACTCTCCGTCTTCATGGCCCCGATCCTCAAGGTAGCGCTCCGACTTCTTAATTCTTCCGTGGAAACATGGATTACTGTCCGCCTCTTTTAGGACAAACTCCTGTCACCCCTGTTAAGATTGCGAATAATTTAAAATCTTTGATTCATCCGATTAGGGACTCCCATAGTTGAAGTAATGCGATGTGAAATAAGCATGTTCATCAGGGCTTAAGCTCGGATTGCAGCTGAGTGACTTCTCGAGTTTCCATTCCCACATTAAGTTGCCAAAACAAAAATGTGAAGTCACTGAGCGGTGGTTGTTGGAGCTGCTGCTCCCTCTTGTGGACAGTTTGAATAATGTCCTTCTGGTCCAGTGAATACATTTTTTTTCTCTCTGGGCTGGATTGCTATACAGTGTAAATATACAGCGTTTACATTTTGGGACAGATGCAAAAGGTTTAGTATAATTTCTGAATGGCTCCTCTTTCAATTGTCTTTCCATCTGTCATCTTCATGTTTTTAGACCACAAGTTTCTGCACTTGCTTCCCAGATCGTAGTTGACCTTCTTCCCCTCTTTTTAAAGTTCCGTAACACCAAGTAACTAGTCGCTAGTCGCACGTGCACCGATGGCAGCCAAGCGACTGATCACACCTGTGTGCAGACTACAAGAACCTTCTTAGAAAAGCTGCTTGTGGACTATTTTTAAACTAAGCAATGCTGCTCAAAATAGACATTGTCGTTACCTGTATGAAGAGAGCTGTGCTTTCTGGAGCATCACTTACATGTCACATGTTCTCAACATGAACTCGGGTCACACATCAGGCGAATGACTCTTTTCATTGTTCTTTGTCCTTCAGTTCATCCCCATGCCTGTCCTCTACGGTGTGTTCCTCTACATGGGTGTGGCTTCACTCAACGGTGTTCAGGTGAGTTAAACCTGTTCCGTACCTGCTAGTGCTACCATTCTATATCACAGCAAAAAAAAAAAATTACACTACTCGTTATTTCACTTTTGTTTCATTAGTGTATTGAGCTTGAGAATCTTAATTTATATGTTAAAATATGATATTATGCTTTAATAAGCAGCTGATCTTCAGCTAGTAGTTTGTTGTGTCTAAGAGGAGGAAATGGTAAAAATGCTTCAGAATGTAAATTAACTGTTGGACAGTGGTTATACTGCTGTTTTGGGGGAGCTGTGTTTATTATCTGTTATGGCCTGAAGGTGGCGCCGAGAGGTTGTGGGGCGCCAGCATTTACATGGCGATGCTCCAGTGTCAATGTTTTTTTTGCACACCTCATTAGCTGTTTGGTGGATGGGTTGTTGTGTATCAACAGTGACTGATGGCTAAAGCTAAGAACATGTTTAGCAAATGAGCAAAGCTACCGGTGGCTAAGTAGAAGCTAAGACGCAACATGCAAGCTACTGGTGGACAGCTAGCAGTTAAGACGCACGCTGAAATAAGAAAACTTACCCGACACTTCAAGTTCCCCCGAGCACTGAACTACATTGGCCTATTTTTTCATGGTTTGGCCTAATGACATGTCACTGCCTGTTACTGCTGCTAACAAATCAAATTTAGCTACAGCCTTAAAACTGTCTGTTTGCTCGTGTCAGTTCATGGACCGCCTGCAGCTGCTGCTGATGCCAGCCAAGCACCAGCCGGACCTGATCTACCTGCGGCACGTCCCCCAGAGGCGCATCCACCTCTTCACCTTCATCCAGGGCCTGTGCTTGGCCGCCCTCTGGATCCTCAAGTCTACTGTGGCCGCCATCATCTTCCCTGTCATGGTGAGAAATGGCTGCCATCTCTGATGCAGCTGAACACCAATGTACCTGGGCACGAGGCTAACCCAACTCTCTCCCTGTCTGCAGATCTTGGCACTGGTTGCCGTTCGTAAGGCGATGGACTACGTGTTCTCCCAGCACGACCTCAGCTACCTGGACGATGTCATCCCGGAGAAAGACAAGAAGAAGAAGGAGGACGAGAAGAAAAAGAAAAACAAGAAGAAGGGAAGCATCGACAGTGAAATCGAATTTGTAAGTTCTGTCATCCTAAAAATGTATTTGTTAATAGTTTACTAAAATCCGGTGTTGTCTTGTGATTGTCCACAGCCTCCTGTAGATCATTCAAGTCCATAAGCGTTAATGTTCTCCATCCCTTCTCCCACAGTCTGACTACCCGTACAATGACAATATCCCCACTATAAAAATCTCCATGGATATGATGGAGCAGGAGCCCATGTTGGGCGACAAATCTTTGGATAGTGAGTACTGTACTTGCCAGGGTTTTTGCTTTGCCAAAGCTTTCGGGGCTGCTCCAACTTCTCTTCTGAAAAGGCTTCATGCTCACATTCTCTCCTTTCACACTGGCCTTCTTGCACGCACTTAGAAAATTTAAGATCAATGCGCTTTTTCGTACTCTTCTTCATCGGCGATCGAACCTGCTAGTTTGAACCTAAAAGCAGCTTCGCGCTCTCGCCTGCTTTTCTTTTTTCCTCTCTTTTCTCTGCTGGTCCATACAACAAGAGCTTTGTAAAGTATGTTTTTAAAAAGTGCATTTCTTTTCTTTTCTTTCCCCCCCAGGAGATCCATCCCAGACTCTCCTTAACACGCATTCACCGTGCTGAGCGCTACTTTGACTCTTCCACGGTGGCCGAGTAAGTGAGTACCAGCTGCCATTTTCATCACGCACACAGTAATTCAGGCTGATTTCTTTTGAGCTCATAAAACATCATATTTATTTTTATTCTGTATCCCTTCTTCTTTCAGTCTTGACAGAAGTTCCTATGCAAAAGGTTCGCCTCAGATTCGAATAGAACGGGACCCCGAGGACAACGGTTTCTCCTGGAGGAAGGGCTCTGAAACGGATCTGTGAATGAATTATCCAAAGATGCAGCACAACCAGCACGTCATAGTAAACGTCCTCTTTTTTTTTTTTTATTTAGAACCCCATCCTGCTGGTGTTTTTTAATCTTCCTCAATTGAGGATTTTAATCAGAACGGCTGGAAGTAAATGTCAGAAATTTAAAACACTTTGCTGGTACAGAATTTTAATGAGGGCTATATTTAAGTTTGCGTGAGGTCTTGCAGCAAACAAAAGGGCTACTCAAGGTCACCTGGATGCAGTTTTTTTATGGAACTTAAATATCTTATGAACGCGTAGCTAATAATTTATAACGAGCGTCGAGCTTAAGATGTTTTCATTGTAAAAGATTTCCAGGAAACCGTTGATTTGTCGACCACATGTCAGGATACGTTTTCCACCGTCTCTAGAGATTATTCCTCTGACACCAAACAAAACCAGCCTCTCTTCCTGTTTTTATAAAGTCAGTTTTGAATTTAACTTGTAGATTTGACGCATAACTGCTGGAATCTTGAGATTGAAACACAGAGGGAGGTACTGCGTTTGGAGGCGAGCACAGGAAGTCCTCCTTTTTTACTTGTAGTGAACAAAGGAGCTGCAGAAGGTCATCTGTGCAGTCACGGCCGGATTTAATTTTGTATTTATGGGCATATTCATTATTTATCAAGCACCCATCTAAGGCTGCATGTTCATTAAACACATCCAGAAGGTAATGAAAGAATACAATGTTTGTCTCCGTGTGGCTCAGCACCACACTGACTGGAACTTTTTGTTTTGTTTTGTCTCTTATCCGTCCTTTTATTCCGTTTTCTATATTTATTATATTTAAACTCTTGGCAAAAATAAATTGTTAAACTGTTTGAATCCCAAGAATGGCTTCACCATTTGACTTCCCCATTCGCGCAAATTTGAAGATTCTTTCTGTGGTCTTTTTCCCCGTTTCAGGGAGATATAGATGTATTATACCTGTATGTAGCTCTACCTCTTATGTTTCTGTAGGTGCCAGGCATTATATATTAAAATCATCTGTTGTGCAATTACTTGTGATCAAACACTGATTAATCTTTTTCAACTGGCACTGCATATGACCTCTGAATCTTCACTTCGAGTTCCTTTTTTGCTCTTAATATGTTGTGTTTTCTTGTTTTTATTGTTTGTCGAATTGAATATTGATGTATGATTTTTTTTTTTTTTTTTTTTTGCAGTGTTTTTAAAGGGTAATTTCACTAAAAGTATTTGTATTTTTGGTCCACCAAGCAAAATATTGTATTTTTTATCTTTTAAAAACTCCAAACTATCTCTACAAAAATATCTAAAACTGCATCATCTGACAAGACAACATCGTGTATATACTGTTGTTTTTAAAGGGTAATTCCACCAAAACCCTTTTTTTTTTTTGTCCCAGAAGCAAAACAATTTTTTTTTCTTTCTACAGATGAGGAAAAAAAAAACATCTAAAATCACATTTTCAGATAACAAGACATTGTTTTGTTATGTCTTGTGTACTAAAGTTGGAGGGAAAAGCGATATAACCCATCTAAATGAATGCAGTTTAATGTCCTCACACACTTGACTGTGAATGCAACCCTAAACGCCTATTTGAGTTGATTGTTCCTTTTTCAAAATGTGATCATATTTAAAAGCTGTTAATGTGATACATTTTCAGCATCTAGCGTAATTATTTTTTTTTGTAATTCTGTGATGTGTTTTAATTTTTTTTTTTATGCTAATCAACAAACAATCACTGTGAGGCAATGCAATGTTGTGACTTCCATCTTTGGCAGAAGTGCTGCTTTGTAGTGTACAGGGTAACGCGGCTTCATTTTAATCGCTGGACACCATCGTCATTGCATCATTCTCTAAATTCCGTTAATTAACAGTTTGATGAGAAATGTCTTGTGTTTTTTTTCTGTATTGCTCAAATGATCTGAACTGATCCAGTTGATTTTAGGATATGAATTCATATCTGTGTGTGTGATACATCTCAATCATTTTGAAGTGTACATGTATTCCTTGGAGAGAAAACAAAGGACATTCACAATCAGTGCTGTTTCTTAATTGGGGCTTTTTAATTCATGCTTTCACAATCGCATCAGTGTGCTGTCAAGACTGTCGTGGAAGTTATTCTCGAACCAAAAATCAAAAAAACCACATGGTCTTCCACTTTTTGTTCTGTGATCTGTATATCTTGACTTTTATGACTCTGTGGTACTGATTCCACAATAAATGTAATATTTTTCACGTTATAACTCTGAAACCAGTTTTATACAAGCATCAATAACCATTGGTTACTCAGAAGGAAGCAGATGTCTCTGTATTTTTTTATGGAACAGTGTTTTGAAGGAGAGCAATAAACCAGTCCAAATGATTCTTAAAAATAAAACTCTGTGTGTGTTTGTTTTTGTTATCATAGGGATAAGAGTTTGGACCAGGCAGCTCCCCAAGGATGACTGACTGTACAATAGATATGATCAGTAGCTTACTCCCTGAAATATACATTTCACGCAAGCGTTCATGTCTGTTAAGACGAAACAAAGTGTTTCTGGACCTCTGCCGGTGTCACAACAATTAGGATTTCTGCAGCAAATGTCTGGTTTGAGAGACACGTGAAGTGCACGTGTGTCTTTTAACGGGCATGACTTGGGTCGAGAGCCAAGCCACCGGCACCATCGTGAGTCTCGGGGCACAGATAAGACAGGAAAGGCTGCATAGTTTCTGCGATCACAGGACTCGAGCCGGCTGTAATGAAACTAATTGGCTCATTACTGTGAGTATCTGTGTTCTCGTCACTGCCAAGATGTAAAAAAGAAAATGTGTAATTAACTCTTCCTGCGGGAGGGAACATCAGTGCTCTCGGTGAATATGAGAAATGGTGTCAAAGCCCAGAGCGGGATTACCTGACTGACTTACTTACAGGAGTGTCTTTTAAAGTTCACCCAATGAAAGTTCAGTCATCCCTCACAGGCCGACTGTGGTTGACATTTGACGTGAGACCAACTTGTAAAACAGCCATCAGGTATCATCTGCATGTCTCAAAGGACTTTGGGTGTTGACCTTTAAAGGAGTTATAGAACCCTAAATTCACCCAACAATGAAACTGATATCGTGTTTGCTCGCCTCCGTGCTTCTAAACAGCTAAAGTGGATGGAGAGGAAAAAAGGAACCCAGCATAAAATGGCTCCATGCAGCTCCTTCAGTGTAATCCAAGTGTCTGGAAGCCCCAAGAGCCCAAATTAATATGAATAATGTTCTTTAAACCTCTCAGTGGCTGGTCGAGCTTTTGGACCCACTTCAGACAGGGTGTGAACACTTTCAGCTACAGTGAAGATTTCAGCTTAAAAAGTTAGTGGGAAAAAAAAAACAGCTTTTCAAATCACTCTGGCATCTCAGCGCGTCTGGAGACTGGACGAGCTGTTTGGAGCCATGTTTTTTTTTTTTTTCAGTCGCTGTTTCTGTTTTTAACCCACTTCCCCTCTACTTCATTTGTACTGCGAAGCTTTACCCGAGTTTCCATCAGCATTTTTCTTTTTTTTTCGCGTGAACTCATCCTTAAAAATACTTTGCAAACATCACATTCTATTTATTACTGCCAATGTCACATGCACACTTTAATAACTAACTATTGTATATATAAAAAAAAACATACCCAGCAGATATGGTATGTAAATACGTTTGGATGCCTCCCATGCTGCATTCTGCTCCTGCTCAGGGGGGCAGTATTGACTCTTCAGGAAGGCATGCAGCACATTCAATAGAGCTCCAGAGGTAAAAACACAACACATTAACAAAAGGAACATTTCTGCTCTGAAGGGTCGTTATGAAATCATGTTCATTTCTGAGAGACATAATGGAAACACCTGCACACTGTGATGCAATCCAACACGCCAGTACTGCAAGTACAGTACATGCAATAGTGCTTCTCGAGGCGGTGTTGTTATGGCGTATTGAACTGCGTTATAGAGAAAAGTGCTTTAATATCTTTCGCTGTTCCGCAGTATTAGAAACCAATTTCTTTGTGGTGTAACATTCTTGCAATGGCTCCTACCTTTTTGAAGAAGACACCTGAACACTTTATTATATATTGCAATCCACACCGGAGCTCTGTATTTGTGATTCAGATATATATTTCGCAATTCTTATGACAAAAAGAATGACCTCAGGTACCAGAAATGTTGCCGTCTGGTTTCCATGAGGGTTTGTGGATATTTTCCGTGGAGGAGGTCGCAGAGAAAGTTCTGCCCTTTGACGAAACACAGTAAATGTTGACTCTCACTTTCCAATGAGTCATTAAGTCTGGAAGAATACAAATTAAAGCCAACAAAAAGCAGAACAATTTAAATCAATCAAGACTACAGAAGTCGTTATTAAAAAAGGATCTTGGTCCAGGTTAGGGGTAGGCCATTATTCACAACCTGGCAACCCTAAAGTTGTGTTTCTAATATATCTGTATGGAGAGAATTAACATCTTGAACACTTCTATTTGCAAAAAGATGATTGCAAGAGACGTGTTATATGACGAAGTGATTTACGGACCTAGAGACAAGACGAGGCAGGACTCTCCGATTGGAATGCTGTGTGAAATTTCTTGTCGGATGTTGGATATGAGAGTAATTTAAGCTCTGCAAAGAGAACAAATGTATTAACATTGATGAAGGAAAAAAAATCTCTGCAGAAATTACGTTCGACAACAACTTTTATCAAGTACCATGCTCATTACCATGAGGACTTTAGGAGGAGCCCCCCCCCTTAACACTGACCCCCATCACCATACTCAAGAGCACTGTGTCTTCCGTGGAAACCATTTGGGATCCAAAATCTGCCGAACGAAAGTGCACTTAAAAATAAATGTATTGCCAAAAACAGTGACTTTAAATATTAAATTATGCACATTTTTTATCAAATTCGTATCACGCTAGTGTGAAGTGTCGCGTTGAATTGAGTGAATGTGAATAAATTAAATAAATAAAGTGATTATGATAATTAAATGCAGGCTCGGACATAAACCTATTGTTTTTATTCATCTATTAAGTTAAAGGGAACTTTTGGGAAAACAGTGCTGAAGTATGGAAAATAAAAGTTATGCGTTTCATATTTCTGTCCTCTGTAATAAAGCCAACATTAGTTGTTTATCATACATATTGACCCAACGTGATTGAAAAAGCTTTCAGATGTTTTTACAATACCAATCATTTCTTTGAGTGTCGGGCATCCAACACCAGCCCAATCATCAAAAAGGCCCAACAGAGGAACATCCAGCTCTGGAAGTTCAACCTGCCTCAGGACTCTGCATCTCCATCACCCTCCAAACCACCAGATTTCTCCAGAACTGCAGGAGAAATCGCTGGCGCCAACCTTCAGTCATCCATATTTAGGACTTACACAGAGTCAAGAGTGAGCAGCAAACATCAGTACAGATTCTTCCCACCTGTTCACAACCTGTTCCAACTTCTCCCCTCCGGTCGGTGCTAAAGAGCACTGTACAGTAACACAACCAGACATAAGAACAGTCTCTTCCCACAGACCGTCAGTGTGATGAACCCCCCTCTTTTTTTAAATACTTAGACTATTAGTGAGAAAAGTGGATTTCTGAGTCTAGTCCTTGTCAAAAACTGACGCTTTGGGACTGTAGGATCTGTCAGTCGCCATCCCAAAAGCGTCAGTTTCTGATGAGTTTGGAGTGAGACTCAAAAATACATTTCTCAAAAACAGGTCCTTTAACACATCATCCATTACTGTCAGCAGGATTCCTGCATGCTGTACTTCACTTGTTTTGTTTTTTCTGAGGCTTCAGGCTGACAGATAAAACGAGTTCCTGCTGTGTTCGACCTGTTTAAGTGAGGCTGAGTGCCCATTTGGACTGCACTATGTTCCTACATCACTCGAGGGGGGATGCAGTGTTCTGTTTTTCATTTTCACCATTACTGCCATTACTCACCATTATTTTTTTATAATGTTCTTTCATTATTTTCCTTCAGTTCATGTTAGGTAGCACCGCTGACATGCGCTGTGTTTAAGTTAGTGCTTGTAATAAGATGTTTATGTCCTTGTTCACCCCCTCTTGTCTCTAGATGGCCTGATCCGCCACTATATATGTTCCCCCTTAGTTCGTTAAGGTCAGTCTGTGTTGCTAAGTTCTCTTTAGTTAGAGCTTAACTTTAGTTCTGTTATGTTAACCTCCTTCATGATTATTCCTCTTTACTTTTGTTATACATTTTTCTCCATTTGAAAACACATTTTTTAAATATTTCTGCCAAACATAAGCAAAGTAAAACAGAATGAATCTCGAGGTCGGTTTGTTTAATCAGTCATGAAAACGAAGAGTTTATTTGATTTATTTTGGCATGATAAGAATGAATCAGTCAGAACTTTCTCCTCTGATTGAATAACTTTCCCTCAAACGGCACAGTGCAAAAGATGCAGTTATGAGTTTGTAAAATGGTAATAAACACATAAAACACAATTACAGTGGAACATGTCAGATTGTTAATAAAATACTAGCAGATCTTCCATACAAACTATTTATCTATCTGTTATTTGCATAGATATTGCATGTTGTCGTATGTTTCTTATCTGAATCCACCTGTTTAGCTGTGTTTTCCTTGTTTTTTTTAGCCGTATACTGAAAAAAAAATATCTATTTCAAGTGGAACTGTCTGTAACATCAAAAGCGACACAATTTTTTATACATTGTTTTTCGTTTTTAATCAAATTGCTCATGAGTGAGTACCTTGGCCGACAGAGCTGGATCTGATTCTGATATCAAAAAGAAGAAATGCACAACATGACTCACAGAGCACAGTGCCGGTCAGCTGCAATCAGCTCCAGCCCCCTGCGACCCCGCAGATGTTAAGCAGAGTTAGCTAATGGGTGGACTTTTTATAACTCTACATTCAAGGTTTTATCCAAAGTACTAGAGCACAGTTGGGGGCAAATTAGTGATCCCTGCCCCCATAAAGTCCAATACATTTGAATGAAGGAGACTGTGACTTATCTGTCAAAACTATACGTCTGGAAGAACAATCATCTTTTGTCAGGGGTAGAAATAGATGTGCTGCTCAGTGGGTCTGACACTCTTAATAAAGCGACAGCGCCCACGCTGGGCTCTCAACACACACTGTACATCCCCGATGACATTGTCTCCGGGGTTCACTGTCTGTCCAGACTCTGGTCCCCGTGACATCCCTCAGGCGAAGGGAGCCATTAGTGTGTTTTTCTCCCCCCTCTGGGTGTTCCAGGTCTGTTTGACAAGTCCAGACAGTTTTTATATCAGTAAAGTGTCTTTTCTCTTTGCCAGCCAAGGCAATAATGGATTTGTTATTTCGCAGTGTCGCAGTTACTAAAAAACAATTTATATTTATGATTTTTTTTTTTTTTGGTGCACCCGTGCACTACCTGTTGGTGTGTGTCTGTAAATTCAAAGGTGCACCACGCACAACAAGTTTTGATCAGAAGAGAAAGATCTTGAATGACCGATGACTGTTTTTGAGCCCAAACAAACGAAATAAACAAACTCTTTTGGTTTTTCGCGACTTAATAAACTGAAACTAAACTTTAATTTGTTTACATGTGGCGGACCCTGCCACCTTTCTAGCTTCAAACAGTGTTCTGTTGACCTTGTTTTCCTCCGAGAACAGTTATGGGAAAAAAAATATTAAATATATTTCTGAGTTTGTACCTGTAGCTCTTTAATAATGTCAGTATTCATTTTTTTTAAAATTTTGTTTTGATTTTGAGTTTCTTCCTCAAAACCACACAATGCTCCTTTAATGATTCTCCGTTCATTCATCTCTCATGCCGGGAATCTATATTGTTCTAAAATATGTTTTTTTTAAGAGTTGGAGACTCGGGTTTGGTTGACCAGCTAAACGTAAGAGAAAATACAAAAGCATTACCAAATGTGTCGTCCAAATGATGCACAGGATGCGGTACGAAAAGGCTTCTCAGGGGGGGCGTAATGAGATGAGGAGCGAGACGATTTAATTATGAGCTAAGCGGAGCAGAAAACCACGCAGCAACATATTTTCTTTTCTGACTCCCGAGGCCTGTAATTATTGCTCTATTCAAACTCTGAAAATTAATGTTTATTTTGCTTATTGTAAACAGTTTTCACTGCATTTGAAGGTTCAGACATTTTCAGTCAGTGATTTGTCAATTTCTAACAAGGGGGGGTTGACCTGGTTTGTGTCGTTCACCCTAACTAATGAACTCACTCTTTTTTCTTTCTTTTTCTTTTTTTTGGTTGGGGCCAAAGAGTCTGATCGGAAAATGGATCAATGAGTCAGGCAGGCATGGCAACCGCCTTCATCCTCAATCAAATCGCCTTCTATCACAGGTAATCTCTCATATATCCTATAGATTATGGCACATTCTTATAGATTACACCACTAAACAGTAAATAAAGCTGTCCACATTAGCAGCAAATGAAGCTTAAATGTTAATCTGTCACAATAACAGTAGTAATAATAGTTTAATTGATACTTACAGTTAGCAACATTTTAAAAACAGACTCAAATAATAGAAGATTTGTTTAATGCAAATCTTTACCGCTGTTAAAACTGGATAAAATACTAATTAAATAGTAAATAGTAATACTAATAATAGAGACAATACTTATTCCAGTGTAATGGCCACTTCCCTATAAGTCTTGCTTTCATTTTGCTATGCCTGCCTGCCCGGCTGGATTTTTCCTGCAAAAATCAAGGATGACTTACAGCACAAAAGAAGCCAATATAGGAAGAGGCATTGTTTTTCCCGGTCGCTGTCCCCTGGAAGAGGTGGACGAACTGGAAGAACTGCAGAAGCTCTACACTGCAAATGAAAAAGCATGCCCACTGATGGACGAGGCAGAGAAGGCAAAGAGGGAGAGTGATAGAAGAACGAGGTGAAGTAAGAGTAAATTGACGGGCGTTAACTTCGACGGAGAGCGTTCTGGTGTTGTGTCAAAGTCTGTTTCCCTGCTGATACGTGTCTCCCCTTACAGCTGGGACTCGAGACGGTTCAAAACAGGGCATTCTTTCTACTTGATCAGGAGTTTCTAGGTCTAATCAAGATTGTTACGGTTGTCTGTTGCCTTGGACGGTAGCCGGAATGAGAGCGCCGGTTAGCTACGTTGCCGAAGACGTCTTTGCGACAGTGGCGCCAACAGTAATAGCCCACCACCGGGAAATGCGAGGAAGGATCTGATTTGAGACAATAGCTATGGGGGGATCACTGTAAGTCATGGCCATATGTATTTATTATGCAATCAAATAAAACATTGATAAGGTCAAAGCCTGTGCACTGACATTTACCTTCAAAGTGAGCTGGTTCCACGTATCTGGCCAGACTACAGTGACCACATGGTTTCTACACTCAGGAACCTCTCCCAGCATGCATCACGCGGGAGGTGTGTTGGTCGCCCCAACAATGAAACAGTCATTAACTGCTCAGTGCCATACAGATGGAAGGTACGGCGACGTTTTCGTAGTACGCAAAACATTTGTGGAGCTTCACAGCTGAACAGCTTTGCAGCATTTTTCTAAACTCCATGCAGTAATCGATGTGTGTCAAAGCCCTGAGGTTGAAAAGACATGTTTTACAACCTTTGTAAAGCCCAAATTGTCACTCTATCTGCTGGGCTACTGTAAAAGCTGTATGGAGACATGTCATGTTTGTTTTCTGGTTGTTTCAGCACATTTAAAACAAGTCCCCCATCTGCCTCAGTTGTTTAGGAGAATGCTGCAACTCTGTTTTGCTGCGAGGCTCCAGAAAATAACATCTACTTTAACGCCCCCCCAACCCCCGAAGAGGAATACATAACCACAGGGTCACCATTTCTTTTCTTCAGGAGTTTGACTGACAAAACATTAACGACTGCAAAATAAGTTTCCAAAACTCATTACTGATTCAGCCCGCAATAGACAAAAAGAAAAGAAAAGAAAAGAAAAACACTCTGTAAATGTCACATCGGATTCAGAAGCAGTAAGGGACACTTCCTTACAAAGGAACCAAACTGTGCCTCTCTCAGCTTGACGGAGTCAGCCGTGTTACGTCTCGAAACATCTGAAAAGAGCTGCGCGGCCTTAAAAACAATCAGATTTCCAGTCAAACAGATGTTTGCGTCCGTGGACTGTGGGAGAAAAATCCTCCCAGGTACGGAACAGACAGAAAAAAAAGACTCCAGCTGGGTGTCTGATTCAAACTAATGACCTTCCTGCTGCGAGGAAACGATATCGTCAGTGTTGTTAATTAACAAACTGCATCCATTTGCGAAACACTTTGCCACACATGCCGCCTGCATTGTATGTATCGAGCACGTCTCGTTCTGGCTGGCACTTGTGCTCGGCTTCCGCTTGTTAACGCTGCGATGCAAGGCGCCGCATTTAACAGCACAAATAAAACTCATTATGGTGGGGTTTTTTTTTTATTCCCCTGCAAGGTGCGAGAATGGGCAGAAAATGACTGTCGGCACGGCTTTGACTTGGCATTAATTTTGAAAAGCCCATTACAAAGCGCAACAAAACTGCTGTCATTCCCCTCAGAGACACAGGAAAAAAAAGGGTGGCAGCCTACACCTCTCTCTCCAGATGACACTGAAAGGCTAATGCACACACACATATATATTTTTCATTAGCAGCAGGGTGACACTGGCTCCGCTAGACGTTTTTTTTTTAAACAAGAAGATAAGATCCCAATATGTCCTCCTGTGAGTTTTGTATTTTTTTTTAATTCGGTCTCTTTTTGTCCCTGCTCTCCCCCCTGTTTCATGGATTCACACCTGAGCGCAGACCAAATGAATAAATGATCATGGTATGCTGCATCAAATAATTAAATCGCACATTTTAAATTATTGAGTTAAAAAAAAAACCCCAAACACAAGACACATGAACGTTTATCCGCACGTCGCTGTTGGCTAAATAGAGGGCCTCAGCATTGATCAATCCCCTGCAGAGGTCACTCGTGTCAAATGAAATAATGAGCTGCAAATGACATTATATAATGACTTATATCCGAGGGGACATACTGTGTGTGAATGGAAATGAAGCAGAAATGCAGCCTTGAGGGATGAAGGACACGCAGCTGTGAAAAGCAAAAGGAGGCCCTGTTAGAAGTTGTGATGGACCCGCAGCCTTCGGAGGAAGAAGAAGAAGAAGAAGAAGAGGAGGAATTACAATAACTTTGATGATGACTTGTCATGCCTCAACATCATCAGGTAAAACATTTTGAACTTCCCAATACTTGTTTAAGAGCAAAATCGATGAATGATTTAGTATCCTTGCACTTCTGGTGCCCTCGTCTCAAACTTTTTTTGAATGGGCTTTTGGTTAGAAGCCTGAAATATAGTCTGTGGTTGACACAAGCCTTGGAGGTTTCACTTTTTGTAAGTGCTTGAGTAAATACTCCACTTGTGAATTTCAAAGCCCTCACAGTGGCTGAATGAAACTTCAGATGATTTCAGAGACATATTCGTCAAACACAAAAGAGTCAGCCCCTTAAACTATTGTAACTCCGACTATCCAGATTGTGGACTGAACAATATATACTTAAGTGTGTATAGTATAGTAAAGTGAAGTAGGGAACCTATTGGTGGTGATGTTGAAGTCATGTGACTGGGATGCAGCTTGTTTCTAGCTTACATTTGCCTTTTACTTCTTGTTATTGCATTTATGCATCAAAACTCATAAAAGTTGGTGTTCATTGGTGACAATTAGATGTGCACGCATCATACATTTGTATTTGCCACAGATATTCATTTTCTGCAATAATCCAAAATGCCACGGTAAAAATATTATTGCCTCTCTGCTGAGTGATGCAAACTTCCCAGGTTAGCCTACAGTGCTAGGCTAGGCTACGTCATCCCTGCGTCAAACCACCAGAAAAAATGAATGACACCCTGAGCGTTTTGCTAATTAGCAATCGTTAGCATTCTAATACTCTAAGCTGGGAGCGTGCCTGTGTTCCCACATTTCCCTTTTCATACATTTGAATCAGAATTTATCCCCCTTTCTCCCAATTTGGTAGCCAATTACACCCAACCTATTATCCAGTAGCAATGGACTACAGATGGAATGTAGCTTCCCAACCCTTGCTGACCCTAACACAAGACCTCATTTTGTCCTATGTCCTAGAAATGTGGGAACATAGGGCCTCATTTTCAGTGAAAAAAACAATTCTTAGAAATGTGTGAACATAGGGATGCCCCCCTCTAAAAGAGGATGAACATGGTAAACATTATACTTAGCATTGAGCTCAAGGCTGTAGCTGTAGTGTTGTTGTATCCTTTACTTGGTTTTGTGTAATGTTTAATAATGCCATCTTTGTTGAGTCTTCGAAGAAAGAAAGAAAGAAAGAAAGAAAGAAAGAAAGGAAAACAACCCCTAACCTATCTTTATCTCTCCCTTTCCTGCCTTCCCATTTTCATCAGCATAGAATGAAATCTGTCTTTTAACAAAAACGACTTGATTGTTTTGAGCTGAAAACAAAATATAACCAGAAAATAAGTGGAACAGTTTGAATTTAATAGGCTTTTTGTTTCGTCACACTCTTTGTATGAGAAATGTAGGGATGGGAAGAGTCGAGCGCGCCGAGGGAATATTTAGAGAACGTCTTGTTGCTTTTGCCACCTCTATATTTGTCCTTGAAACAAAACCACTCACTTTCTGTTTATTACTTTGAACAAAAACTCTCGTAACCTCATGTGGCAGCCATTGCTGAGCTCGGCTCTATTTTTACATATCCCCGTTTAATCTTGACAGAAACTCCCGCTGACAGTGTGTTCCCTCCCTCTCCGCCTCTCCTCCAGGTGACAACTCCAACGGTTTTGACAGGATTCACGCTCAAGGCGTTATAACGTCTTAATTAATCATCCCGCAGCGACTGCACTTCCGGTGACCTCAAGGGTTTTTTTTTCTCCGATTTGGCGGTAATTGCTAATTTTGTTTAGCCTCGTCGCGCTCTCTCCTCGCTCCACCTCAAGTCAAGTATCAGCCCACCACTAATCGAGCGTCAGCCCTCCTCGCACTGCTCTGTGGTGGTCAGGTAACACTCGGCTCAATCGCTGCTCACCTCCTTCCTCTCATCTCCCGCTCCTGCATCGATTACGCATTGACCCTTCATTAACGCTCACTTCTGCTCCTGACCCCCTCAGCCCGCCATCCCCCCTGTAACCATCACCTCGGCCCGTTTTCTCTCTCACGCGTCATCAAACGGGAAGTTGTGCATATTTACTGTGTCTGTGCAGCCTGTAATTTGTGAGGCGCGCTGCTAGTGACAACGCCGTCGCATACCATCACTAATTGGGTGAAAGCGAACAGATTACAGCTCGACGCAGCCAAAGCGAAATGCATTGTGTGTATTGCGTCCAAAATGCTAATTGCATGATGAGGACCGTTCTTTACAGGAGGTCCGTCTGTCTGGATTACGCTCACCACAGACATCAGACAGAGGAAAAACAGATTTAAATTCACCGATACAAAAATATCTCATTTGATGTTGTTTTGTTTAGTGTTGCTCTAGAACATTTTTGTTCATTTCTATTACTTCTGCCAGGGAGGTTATATTTTTTCCCGCGTCCTTCTGTTTGCTGGCTGGTCTGTCGGCAGGAAAACACAAAGACTGCTGAGCAGACTTCCATTAAACTTGGATAGAAAATGGCTCTCGGACCAGAATAATCCTCCTTTTCCCCCCCCCCCCGTCATTCCTTTTTAACTTTCTGCACGGACTCTTACGAAAAGAATCAGCCGCATTTAGGTGGCTGGTATCCGTGACTGAGTAGGATTTGATGCAGATTGTGATAAAAATCTGGATCTAGCTGATTTAAAGATGTTTTCAGAAAGTTTTTTTAGGCTGCCATTTCATCTCATTGTATTTCTTGGATTCAACCCAGTCGGCAGAATGACTGTCCGCCAAGTACGTCTCTGCAAAACGACAGATAAAGTAAATCTGGACGTTTCTTTATGCTGCATCTTTGAGTTTGTGGGATTTTCCACTTCCCACTCTGTTAGGAGTGCTAGCAGCTCGCCTTGAAAAAGACCCACTTTTGTCACCAACAGATATCTCGTGTGTTTTACCAGCATCCGGTGGTGTGACTCACACTCAGGGTCGCCATGTTGCTCATGTTCCTTCCCTCTACCTCCTTAAGTTAACAATGGCTTACATGCGTATAATGTAAACATGATATATAACATGTTTGGTAAACATGTCAGCCTTGGACATCGCTGCGGTTTGCATAAGCCTATACTGCCGACATAATCTCCTTGGCAACTGGGCGGAGGTCAATGAAGGCGTCCCTCATTTACTGTGCAACGACGCTACGGTTCAAAACACGAATATACAAATCGGCAAACCAAGTCAGTTAAATGAGTGACCGTGTCAAACCGTACAGATCAACACAATCATTATGGTAACGAGTAAGGACCGAAACATCACTACCACCGACGTGCAGCAGAGGAGGATTTGGAAAAGGTACCAAAGGTGATGAAGCTTGGCAGAATTAAAGGAGGTATACACTCCTATTCTCTGATCTTTACATTGTATTTTCTCATCTTACTTTTTGAACATTCACTCACTTTCCGTACATCGTCTCCACTTCATCAGAGGGCTGAGGAGGACCGATTCTTGATATCTGGTGGCAGGGGGGTTCTCGACACTTACTAATTGATGCCAAAGAAAACCAGCTCTCAGGGTCTTGAAATGACAAAGCTCTGCCCCGCACTGACAAGGAGTCATCATATAGTGTGACGGCCACATATATATAATGTGCTGTGCATTTCACATTCAATTCACACAACGCCTCCGGACATGCACTGCTCCCAGCACCACCCGGCACATCTCTCCCAAGTGAATCCCATCTCCTCCTCTGTCATGTATAAGCACGACGGCATTCTCAGCCTGGCAGGCGAACGGAGCAGATGCACAGGGTCTCATGCAAGCAAGGACGAGAGCGCGCTGCCTTTTCCTCTGAAAGCGTGGGATTTGTGTCAAACGGATATTTAACAATCTCAAAAAAAACAAACAAAAAAAAAAGCCTGAAGAAAAAGAAAAAGAGGATACAACTCAGATTGTGTTTCCTGGAAGGTAAGAAAAAAGTGTCAGCTGGAGAATTACTGAGAGTGTTTCAGCCAAGATGATCTGATTGTCACGTTCCATCCTGTCAGAATGATGGTTGATTATGCGGAGAGTGTCAGCTGTGCTTTTGTTGGTAAAACTGTGGAGATATTAAGGCTGTTTGACTGCACACTGGTTAAAAAGAAATACTTTTTATTGGTTAAATTGAACTGTTGGTCTGTAACGACTTAGGAACAAAATACCCACCAGGCACGACTTTTTAAAAGCACTGTATATAAAATAACTTAGAAAATGTGATTTCTTTTTTGTTTCCACACAAGAAAATAGATAAAGCTCTGTTTAAGTATGGATCTCCAGGAATTGATTTTTGGTTACACTTTTACGTTATTGAGCTCTTCTGTCATCCATGTCATTGTTACAGGAACAAAACAGAGTGTTATCATTTCAAGAAAACCAGTAATTTCTTGTAAAGATATGCCGATTAAAAGACAAACACAAGCTGATCTCCTCTCATTGCCAGAGAGTGTGAAGTCCTGCCATCAACTACATTAATCAGTTCTTATTTTTAGCGTTTGCTGAAGTATAACGAGCAGCACGGTGACTTTTGATTGTAAGAGCAATCAACCATATCTAACAGCGATGAATAATAATAAGAGAGAGAATAAACACGGCATACGGAGAAAGAAAACATTACATACATTATATTCAATCTAAATTCATTTATTCTGACAACAAGCAATTGTGCGTCAAAATTGCATTTGTAGAAGATGATTGTCTCAAATGCAGTTGCTTATTCAAATACTAATTATTGATTCATCACATGGCCTAATTTTCTCTGTTTATACCCCAGAAAATGGTTTTCGTAGAAGAGAGGCTGCGCTTTGATTTCATTCAGCAGCACAGAGCCGCAGAACATCAAATAAAATAATACATTTTTAAAAAGCACGAGCTGGATTAAAATTAATTGTCCTGCACGAGCGTTACCTTGAAGTGCATTTTCCGAAATCCATCCCGCCACGTTTAAAGAAATGAATCAAATCACATACTGTAAGTGTCAAAAGAATAATCAGAAGTCAGTTGTTATCAAATGTGCCGCCCACAGTGTCGGATTCAGATGATTGAAGAAACAAATTGGAAAGCCATCAACCCCGCTGCTGTCGGAGCAAGATTGGTCATTCCAGTCAGCGTGCTGTTTGTAGAGAGTGTGTGAGGGAGCATACACTTGACTGAATCAACTCACCCGCAATGATCCAAAGGCACAAGAACTGAGCTATTGATTTCTTGAAAAGGGGCTCTATTGTTTTATGTAATTACCCATTGATTCCTTCATCTGGTTTGCACTCCCACTGGGAGGATGTGTGGCGTAATGTTTTGCCTCATAATTGGATGATTTTTTTTTATGTGTAACGGATGATATTGGATTTTTAACCTGGAACATGTGCACTAACATGCCGAGAACGTAATTATCCATTACACGTCCGCCCGTCTCCATCTCTCCGTTGCTCTGTCTTCCAGGTAGCACCATGACCCACAATCCAATTCTCAACACTACGTGGGAGGACTTGCCCTCCTCTAATTACTCAAGACTGCAGGAAAACTCTTTGACCCACCAGAACATCACATATGTCGACTTCTACCTCCACAAGCCCTCCGTGGCCGCGGTCTTCACCGCGTCCTACCTGCTCATCTTCCTGGTGTGCATGGTCGGCAACGGGGTGGTGTGCTTTATCGTGCTGCGCAGCAAGAACATGCGCACCGTCACCAACCTGTTCATTCTCAACCTCGCCATCAGTGACCTGCTGGTCGGCATCTTTTGCATGCCAACGACGCTGGTGGACAACATCATAACAGGTCAGAATGAGCAGAGAGCGACTCGCGTTCTGCAGGATCGTTTCTCACTCACTCACTCACCCACACTGATGTTTCAGAAAATCTTTATACAAAGAGTTTATAGGTTTATAGTTTATAGTTTATGTAAAGCCACCAAAGGAAGCTCACTGTGCGAACATTTTTCTCCAGACAAGCAACAAATCTGAGTTAGAAAGGGTGATTCTAGTCTTTTATTTGATAGCACGACTATTACTTTGCTGTACCACAAGAAGGAAAAACGCCCTGCTGCCATATCTGAAGATGGCTTGCAGGTAAAGCTCGCGTTGCAGCTAGCCGGAGTGGGAGGAGATACGCTGCCAGTTCGGTTAACCGAAAGCTCGAGTACATTAAGCCAGCGAGAGCTACTGTGACACACGAAAAGCACCTTGGGCGGAGAGCAACTTTGAGCTAAACGTAACGAAGCTAGCCAGGGAGGACGAGCTAACGCTGGAGACCTCTTTAAATCATTGATGCAATCTATTATTTATTTCGCACAATTTTAAGACTTGTTCTCTCTTGTTTCCCGCAGGGTGGCCGTTTGGCAGCGTGGTGTGCAAACTAAGCGGTATGGTTCAAGGGATATCTGTATCAGCCTCCGTGTTCACTCTGGTGGCGATAGCTGTGGACAGGTGAGGGCCGTGTCACTATCACTGGTATCATGCGCTTGTGTCGGTGTGTGCTTCATTCCGCTTCTTTCCCTTAATGCATCTCCTCCGATCGCCCTTTGTGTCAGGTTCCGCTGCATCGTCTACCCTTTCAAGCAGAAACTGACCATCGCCACCTCGAAGCTAATTATCGTAATCATCTGGGTCTCAGCCGTGTCCATCATGTGTCCCTCTGGGGTCATGCTCCAGGTGACGAAGGAGCAGAGGGTGCGGATAGTCCTCGGCCACGACGACGACACCCGCCCCTTCTACTGGTGCCGGGAAAACTGGCCCAACCAGGAGATGCGTAAAATCTACACCACCGTCCTTTTTGCTAACATCTACCTGGCTCCTCTCAGCCTCATCGTCATCATGTACGCCCGCATCGGCTTCACCCTCTCCAAGACCACCATTCCCCCGATGAGGGGCAGCGGAATCGGATCCGAAGACGGCATTGGCAACAACAAATCGAGCATGGAGGGTCGCCACACGATTTCAAAGAAGAGGACTCGGGTGATAATGATGCTGCTGGTCGTGGCTCTGCTCTTCATCTTATCCTGGCTTCCCCTGTGGACGCTGATGATGCTGAGCGACTACGCCAGCCTGACGGAGCACCAGCATCGCGTCATCAACATCTACGTGTTTCCCTTCGCTCACTGGCTGGCCTTCTTCAACAGCAGCATCAACCCGATCATCTACGGCTTCTTCAACGAGAACTTTCGCAGGGGCTTTCAGGCTGCTTTCAAATTCCAGCTGTGCTCTGCTGAGGTCGAGCGCCAGAAGATTCACTCGCATCGCATTAGAGGGCACGCCGTGCTCCCCGTCCAGCCGGAGGCCCTCATTAGATCAGGCTCTGTTGTCAGAGTGGGGTTAGTGGGGAATGGGAAGTACTCGTCTCAGGAGGGAGGTCGCTTGTCTGGGAGAAGTGATATCAAAGAACAGGACCTGATCATGGAGGACCTGGAAAAGGTGTCCCAGATTTAGACGGACTGAGACTGTGCAGCGCCTAGACACTTTTCAAGGATCTTCTGGTGTTGTATTTCAAGGACAATGAAAAACAAGCCTCTGAAATACAAGATTGAACTCTGTATTTATTTGTTTCAAGCGAATGTACGTGCCGTCCCTCTTGAATGTTTACTGTGGTGTAAATAGCAACGACGAGTATAACAAGAGGGATCAAAGACCCTGACACCTATTTAAAATCTATTGCAATTAGTATTTTTTCTAAGACAATAAATATTCATGACTGAATAAGCAAAACCCAAAAATTTAAGTTTGGGAAATAACATGCTGAGATATTATAATTAACGTTGCAGCACCCAAGGAAACCGTGAAAACAGGATGTTGATGGAGGATCTTGGTCATCCAGGTCACGGTAACTGTAAGTGCTGTATGGTAGGCAACTGGACTGAAACACTTCCAGTTGCTAACGTAACAGCAAACTGGGCAAAAGGTGGTAGTGGTCTGCCTGCTGTGAATCTGAGAATCAGCGGGTGTCTGTACGGAGCTGCCTAACAGCACATGTTGTGTCGATAAAGTAGTTCTCAAGACTAAAACAGGGCAAGGTAAAGGTGCTGACCTTTCTCGCCCAGCAGCAGCAGCAGCGGCGGCAGGAAATGTTCCCCTCTGACACCGCTGTGAGTCAAGAATATCTAATGTGGGTGGTAGGAACAGAAACTGTGAGTTATTGTCATAACGCCTTGGATGTGAAGTCAGTTTGAATCCACCGCTACCTAGATGACTTACAAAGGTGATTGATGAATAGAAGATTATGTCCCTCTAACGACTTTTCTAGTTAGCAAATGCTCCCCATGCTACGATGTAACCCGCGCAGGAAGTATGTGTGCTATAGGGGTAACGATTAAAATCGTACAGCTGTTAAAATTTACAGCTTTAAGAGTTAGCCAATCAGAAACAGCGTGTTCTGACTGCCTTAGTGATAACACGCCAAATACCGCAGCCTGAAAAGAGCGAGTAAAGAGCGAGAAAAGTCTGAGTTCGGGGGTCGTTTTGGGGGTCGTTTTGGGGGGATTTACTGGGTATACGCAGGTGTTTCCCTCCGGTGAGCGGGATTAGTTTTTTTGTACGTCTCATAAGTAACCACTTGCGTCACGTACGTTGCGTGAATTTTGTCGCCTATGTAACGAGACTGTACATAGTTGTTTATTAAGTATTTTTTGTGTCTATACCTAACCAAACAGTGACCGTTTGACAATGTTAATAACAATCCAAAAGTCGTAAGATGTCATAATATGTGAGCTGTCCGTCAACAAGCTTTGTTTTGAAAGTTCAACTGGACGTAGCACAAAACGTATTATTGCCAATCTGACCGCAGAGCCTAGAGAGGTAAGTTGAGTGTCATAGTTTGACACTTTACTGTGGACCAAGCTGCCGTTTTTGATGAATTGGGAGTGGGAACGTGTTCAAAACTGTGGTGGGCGTGGCTTGATCAGAATTGATTAACAGTTGCCGCCACCAAAGATGAGCAACCCACCAACTGTCACCCGATGTTGCTAAATCCGGCTCCGATGTCGCCTTTTTATAGCTGATCCTTGCTTCTCTTGGAACCAGAGACAAAATAAGAGCGCAGACGAAGCACAACCTACGGAAAACATACGTAAAATAACAGTTGAAATGGTTTGAGAAAAAGGGCCTTTAAGATGAGAAAGATAATCTGAATATCAATTATTTATAACAATGTAAAGATATTAGTCAGATAAACTGGGATTTTGCTGTTAATTGTTTGTGTTTCTGTTGTTTACATGCTGTCAGACTATCCAACACGTTCTCCTTGCAGGTGATATAACACCTGTGGGACTGTGAGGTTGATGAGGCTTTTATGATAAGTGCCGTTAACATTACCGGAAATTTTTAATGTTTCAGGGCATCTTTGGCAGTCGAAGATGCCGACATTAGAATAACACACAACTCTCGAAGGGCGAGGTGCGCGGCGGTGCGATGAGATCTGTGTCAGCCTCCTCCAGTCAAAGTGCAATGCTCCGGCGCCCCGAGGCGGATTGGACCGTGCCAACAGCTGTGACATGCAGTGGCAGGGGAGGAGGACTGCAGGCTAATTTAGAAAGCCTTCTGTTCTCTGTTTTCTCGCGGGGCGCTGTTAAAATTCGAACATTAAAACGCTGCCATGTCAGAGAGAAGAAAGGTATTAGCAGAGGTAGGACTCAGGCGAAGGAGCAGACGGGTGAAAAGTAGGGCGACAACTTAAAGTGGGGCTGCAACTGAGGATTGTTCTTGCTATCAATAAATCATTTTGACGGGTAATCGGTTAACCATTTACACCCCATCACACCTGGTGTTACAAAATCATGTCCAAAACCCAACATTTTTGACATTGTTGTTTGAAAAATGACAGAAACGATCAACTGACCAGTTCATGATCAACTTATCGTTGCAGCTCTGCCTGGAAGCGAAGCAAACACGATTACATGAGACGTGAACCAGAATCAAATCTCCTTTTTAGGTCGAGCGTGTGTTCACATACGAGGAATTTGACTCTGGTTTCAAATTGCTCTGATACACATACAAGGAAACCAAAACAATTACAAATATGTTGAAGACTGGTAGGAATAAAGACTGGTAAACGGTCCGGGTCAGACATTCACAGAGCTAATTCATCTCAACATACGTTTTTTGCCCTGCACATGTTCCGAACATGGCTCCTCGACTCATCTGCTCATCAGTCCACACGCTGCTATGCTACATTCAGCCTCCACTACATCCGCTGTACATGTCGACTATGAAGTATGCTCTACGGTGGGAGAACTGTCCTTGGGTGTAGCTATCACGGCTGTGAACAGGCGATGCATTCACACATAATGATGGTATTATGTTGCTCTTACCACAAAGGTAATAGCTGTGTGAAGAATGTAGAACATTGTGGTCGAACAGAAGTTATTTTCCGGAGACTTTCCAGAAGCAGTTACACTTGAAACCTCATTGTTACCTCATCAGCAGTGCCGATGGTGATACTGGAACAGAGTGACGTAAACTGTACAGTTAAGAGTGCATATATATAGATATATTTGATAGATATTCATTGTAAAAAAAAAATATGATGGAAATCTTGTACTGATTTGTTATATAATGTGTATTTGTTATGATTTTGTGCTAAAATAAGTGTCATTTATTTTTTTTGTGGTCATTATTTGGCATAATTTAGTACAAAAAGTGTTTGTGCCAAAATCTTAAAGATAACGTGTGGAGTTTTTGACCTCTAGCAGTGCGATGGAGCGATGAGCACAAGGACACAATTTCCTGCTGCTCAACTTTTGGTGGTCGTGCTAATCCAGGACACTCTGCCGTGACTACGTTTACATGCACACTAATATTTCACTATTTTTCTGAATATGATACGGGCGTGTTCCAAATCGTATTCCAAGTGCAGCATTTTCCGAATAAGATATGTGGGATATTATTTGGATTTCTAAGAAAATTCTTTGGACATGCATACAGTCAACTCAATCAGCAGAATAAATGACACCCAAGTCATTTGTGAAAAACCACAGTTCATTAATGCTTCTTTATGTTGCAACAGGTTGTTTAGGTCTCTTTTCATAAGGCTGTGCTCAGGCTGTGGTTAGGTTGTGGCACAAAAAAAACACTTCGGTATTTTAAACCAAACCAGAACGTTTTTTTTCTTTATCTAACTGTGTTTGTCGCCACAAACAAACAAACAAAAAAACCCTCGAAAAAAAGACTTCTAATGGAAAGTAGTCAGTTTTCGTCCATCTCCCTGAGAAAAACACCCCGATCTTTGTCACAGCCCTAAAAAACGAGATGGTCTGATTTCCTGTGAAAACCACTTCTTTACATTACCAAGATGCATTCCCAAAATAAAAGCTATTTCGGATAGCATTATGGACGAGGACAAACATTATGAAAGCCTTGGATATCAACCGACTGTGGGTTATGCCCAAATATCTTAATGACGACCTTTTCAAAAAGGTAGTCGTAGATTGGTAAACGGTCCGGGTCAGACATTCACAGAGCTAATTCATCTCAACATACGTTTTTTGCCCTGCACATGTTCCGAACATGGCTCCGTGACTCATCTGCTCATCAGTCCACACGCTGCTATGCTACATTCAGCCTCCACTACATCCGCTGTACATGTCGACTATGAAGTATGCTCTACGGTGGGAGAACTGTCCTTGGGTGTAGCTATCACGGCTGTGAACAGGCGATGCATTCACACATAATGATGGTATTATGTTGCTCTTACCACAAAGGTAATAGCTGTGT
The DNA here is from genome assembly GCF_900880675.1 of Sparus aurata. Lineage (NCBI taxonomy): Eukaryota > Metazoa > Chordata > Actinopteri > Spariformes > Sparidae > Sparus > Sparus aurata. Next base: position 23,093,081 of record NC_044198.1, on the reverse strand, counting down.
GAAGAATGTAGAACATTGTGGTCGAATGGAAGTTATTTTCCGGAGACTTTCCAGAAGCAGTTACACTTGAAACCTCCTTGTTACCTCATCAGCAGTGCCGATGGTGATACTGGAACAGAGTGACGTAAACTGTACAGTTAAGAGTGCATATATATAGATATATTTGATAGATATTCATTGTAAAAAAAAAACATGATGGAAATCTTGTACTGATTTGTTATATAGTGTGTATTTGTTATGATTTTGTGCTAAAATAAGTGTCATTTATTTTTTTTGTGGTCATTATTTGGCATAATTTAGTACAAAAAGTGTTTGTGCCAAAATCTTAAAGATAACGTGTGGAGTTTTTGACCTCTAGCAGTGCGATGGAGCGATGAGCACAAGGACACAATTTCCTGCTGCTCAACTTTTGGTGGTCGTGCTAATCCAGGACACTCTGCCGTGACTACGTTTACATGCACACTAATATTTCACTATTTTTCTGAATATGATACGGGCGTGTTCCAAATCGTATTCCAAGTGCAGCATTTTCCGAATAAGATATGTGGGATATTATTTGGATTTCTAAGAAAATTCTTTGGACATGCATACAGTCAACTCAATCAGCAGAATAAATGACACCCAAGTCATTTGTGAAAAACCACAGTTCATTAATGCTTCTTTATGTTGCAACAGGTTGTTAAGTAGGGGTGGTGAAAAAAATCGATTACTGACTAATCGCGATTATAATATTGACGATTATGATACAATTATTAAATTTCCAAAAATCGATTTAAAAAAAAATAAATAATAATAATAATATTTTCTTTTTTTTTTTTTTGAAATGGTAATACAAACTGGAGTCCTCCTCTTACTGGCTTCCGCTACATGGTCCACAGTCTGGAGTCAAGATATATTATTCCATCCCGGAGCTTTTTCACACTTAAATCGATTCCAAATCTTTACAAGGAGACAGAGCTTTCTGTGCAAGAGTCCCTCAACTCTGCTCACAGGGTAGCAATAACCTGCGATGCCTGGACATCCAGAGCTACAGTCTCATATGTGACCGTTACAGCTCATTATGTCAGCAGTTAATGGAAGCTAATGTCGTACGTACTTCAGACGAGAGCTATGGATGATAGCCACACAAGCGCAAATATGTGTGAGTTTCTCAGAGCAATGGCAGACGAGTGGGGAATAGAGAAACACGCCCTGGTTCTCGTCACCAACAATGCTTCTAACATGAGTCCGGCTGCTGAGCTTGGCAGCTTTCTTTTAACAGTGAAATACTACATTTAAAACAAATTAAAAAATAATAATTTTGATATTACAGTTACACTATACAATATTAAAGGTGCTGTGAGGTGTTACTCAAAAGATAAGTAAAATAATTCAGCAGCTGACTGGTGTTAAATGGAAGATCAATAATCGTTAATAAATGACAATCGAATCGATAATCGTTAATAATCGAAAATCGATTTGACCACCCCTATTGTTTAGGTCTCTTTTCATAAGGCTGTGCTCAGGCTGTGGTTAGGTTGTGGCACAAAAAAAACACTTCGGTATTTTAAACCAAACCAGAACGTTTTTTTTCTTTATCTAACTGTGTTTGTCGCCACAAACAAACAAACAAAAAAACCCTTGAAAAAAAGACTTCTAATGGAAAGTAGTCAGTTTTCGTCCATCTCCCTGAGAAAAACACCCCGATCTTTGTCACAACCCTAAAAGACGAGATGGTCTGATTTCCTGTGAAAACCACTTCTTTACATTGCCAAGATGCATTCCCAAAATAAAAGCTATTTCGGATAGCATTATGGACGAGGACAAACATTATGAAAGCCTTGGATATCAACCGACTGTGGGTTATGCCCAAATATCTTAATGACGACCTTTTCAAAAAGGTAGTCGTAGACTGGTAAACGGTCCGGGTCAGACATTCACAGAGCTAATTCATCTCAACATACGTTTTTTGCCCTGCACATGTTCCGAACATGGCTCCTCGACTCATCTGCTCATCAGCCCACACGCTGCTATGCTACATTCAGCCTCCACTACATCCACTGTACATGTCGACTATGAAGTATGCTCTACAGTGGGAGAACTGTCCTTGGGTGTAGCTATCACGGCTGTGAACATGCATTCACACATAATGATGGTATTATGTTGCTCTTACCACAAAGGTAATAGCTGTGTGAAGAATGTAGAACATTGTGGTCGAACGGAAGTTATTTTCCGGAGACTTTCCAGAAGCAGTTACACTTGAAACCTCCTTGTTACCTCATCAGCAGTGCCGATGGTGATACTGGAACAGAGTGACGTAAACTGTACAGTTAAGAGTGCATATATATAGATATATTTGATAGATATTCATTGTAAAAAAAAAAAAAAGATGGAATTCTTGTACTGATTTGTTATATAATGTGTATTTGTTACGGTTTTGTGCTAAAATAAGTGTCATTTAATTTTTTTGTGGTCATTATTTGGCAAGCCTTAGTACAAAAAGTGTTTGTGCCAAAATCTTAAAGATAACGTGTGGAGTTTTTGACCTCTAGCAGTGCGATGGAGCAATGAGCACAAGGACACAATTTCCTGCTGCTCAACTTTTGGTGGTCGTGCTAATCCAGGACACTCTGCCGTGACTACGTTTACATGCACACTAATATTTCACTATTTTTCTGAATATGATACGGGCGTGTTCCAAATCGTATTCCAAGTGCAGCATTTTCCGAATAAGATATGTGGGATATTATTTGGATTTCTAAGAAAATTCTTTGGACATGCATACAGTCAACTCAATCAGCAGAATAAATGACACCCAAGTCATTTGTGAAAAACCACAGTTCATTAATGCTTCTTTACGTTGCAACAGGTTGTTTAGTAGGGGTGGTGAAAAAAATCGATTACTGACTAATCGCGATTATAATATTGACGATTATGATACAATTATTAAATTTCCAAAAATCGATTTAAAAAAAAATAAATAATAATAATAATATTTTCTTTTTTTTTTTTTTGAAATGGTAATACAAACTGGAGTCCTCCTCTTACTGGCTTCCGCTACATGGTCCACAGTCTGGAGTCAAGATATATTATTCCATCCCGGAGCTTTTTCACACTTAAATCGATTCCAAATCTTTACAAGGAGACAAAGCTTTCTGTGCAAGAGTCCCTCAACTCTGCTCATAGGGTAGCAGTAACCTGCGATGCCTGGACATCCAGAGCTACAGTCTCATATGTGACCGGTACAGCTCATTATGTCAGCAGTTAATGGAAGCTAATGTCCTACGTACTTCAGACGAGAGCTATGGATGATAGCCACACAAGCGCAAATATGTGTGAGTTTCTCAGAGCAATGGCAGACGAGTGTGGAATAGAGAAACACGCCCTGGTTCTCGTCACCAACAATGCTTCTAACATGAGTCCGGCTGCTGAGCTTGGCAGCTTTCTTTTAACAGTGAAATACTACATTTAAAACAAATTAAAAAATAATCATTTTGATATTACAGTTACACTATACAATATTAAAGGTGCTGTGAGGTGTTACTCAAAAGATAAGTAAAATAATTCAGCAGCTGACTGGTGTTAAATGGAAGATCAATAATCGTTAATAAATGAAAATCGAATCGATAATCGTTAATAATTGAAAATCGATTTGACCACCCCTATTGTTTAGGTCTCTTTTCATAAGGCTGTGCTCAGGCTGTGGTTAGGTTGTGGCACAAAAAAAACACTTCGGTATTTTAAACCAAACCAGAACGTTTTTTTTCTTTATCTAACTGTGTTTGTCGCCACAAACAAACAAACAAAAAAACCCTCGAAAAAAAGACTTCTAATGGAAAGTAGTCAGTTTTCGTCCATCTCCCTGAGAAAAACACCCCGATCTTTGTCACAGCCCTAAAAAACGAGATGGTCTGATTTCCTGTGAAAACCACTTCTTTACATTACCATGCATTCCCAAAATAAAAGCTATTTCGGATAGCATTATGGACGAGGACAAACATTATGAAAGCCTTGGATATCAACCGACTGTGGGTTATGCCCAAATATCTTAATGACGACCTTTTCAAAAAGGTAGTCGTACGAATGAATGAGGGACGATGTGTTAGTGTCTGCATGGAGATGGAAAAATATTAATGGAACATTTATTTTCATTATGCATGTCAAGAACTTGGTAGGAACATTGTCTCCGTCTGAGTAAGTGCAAAAAAACCCCACATGTATGTGTACATGCATGTAAACAGAGCAATGTGCCAACAAAGCTACGCGCAACAGCAAAGCAAGCTAGCAAACATGGATGTTAACAAAACGTAAGAAATCGTGTTTGCGCCCTTTGTATGAGGAACGAACCTCATTCATTCAGCTTTGGTAAATCATACTAATAACGATACATGCACTCCTCGCTCCCTCTGACGACCTGCTGCTAATGTTATCAAGAGTTATATGAAGTTGTGTGTACTGTGAGTCTCTTTTTCAGTGGTACTTGCGCATGCTTTTCCAACTGTGTTAACAACGAGCACATATAGTAATGTTCTATGCGTGTGACAGTCATAGAAGCACTCTCAGTCACATTAGAGAGAGTGAGTCAATAGCCTCAGGGACTGAAATGAAAGAGCAGACAGATCTGTGAAGGGTATGCAGCGTATACCTGATCTTATTTTTCCTGATTGTTATTCTTCAATCGCCACCGGAAGGACGTGAGGAGAAAAAAGTCTGAAGGTGTATGAATGTAATCTCATGGTATCTCTTTATCGTGCCAACCTGTCTGTCTACACATACAGTAAATATATGTTTTAATATACATCTCTGCCCCTGTTCTTGTTTTTATTACATACCTTAATGTTTGTGGGAAAAAAAGAAGCACGGCTCTGCCATTGTTCTTTGCTGCTCGTTTGCAAAAATAGGAAGAGCAATTTTTCAGGCGGTTTGCTATTAAAAAATTGTTTTGACAGTCTGTCTTGTTCGTACATTGCAGTCTTAAGGCTACAGAGGGCTGATAAGAGAGAGAAAAAGCATTAGAGAATATGAACATATTGTTCTCGTTAAAGGGTATTTTTAACTTTGCCAGTGAAAGGCATGCTAAACATATGCGGAGTATCTAAGGTAACAAGATAGTTACTCTATAAGAGGACTTTAACCATAATTTGGGCCACTTTATTGTGAGGAAAGTATGAATTTGTATATGGTGTGAACATGTATATGGACATATATATATATATATATATATATATATATATATATATATATATATATATATATATATATATTTGTCTTTGGGTAAAGTTAACATAAACAGTCTTATCTGTTATAAAGGATGAGGCTTGAGATATTTTACATTACTGTTCTTGTCATAACATCCTATTCAGTGACTAAAACCAACCAATATAAAGCTGTTCCTGCTGAACAGTACTTTAAAGGGGCTGCATGTCGGACTTAAAACATTCAGAGATTATCTAAAATCAAATCAAATCAAATCAAATCAAATCAATTTTATTTATATAGCCCAAAATCACAATCACATTGCCTCAGTGGGCTTTACAATCTGTACAGTGAACAACATCCTCTGTCCTTAGACCCTCGATTTGAGTGAGGAAAAACTTCACATGTTGATGGAAAAAAAACAATGGAAGAAACCTCAGGAAGAGCCACAGAGGAGGGATCCCTCTTCCAGGACGGACAGACATGCAATAGATGTTGCGTGTACAGAAAAGAGCAACAATTCACAGTTTACAAGGTACATCAACAGAAAAATCATCGACAGCGTGTGAAGATATAGCAGTTCTGACGTTATGTCAGCGTCTAATGAAGTAAGCATGCTAAGTAGCTAGCACTGGCCTGTCCTGTCTGCGGTAACTGGTGTAGAAACACTGGTGCTGCTTTCTGGAGACAGTTCTTGGCGAACAAAGGGATGAATTTCGATGCCGAACTCGGAGTGTTTTATCATAGACCGGTAAGTAAACAGCTGCTAATGTTGGTTATTTAGCGAAAGCTTATAAAGGTAGCTAATTGTGTAATATTATTGACAGCAGTAGTGTGTTTCCTAGCTTCTTGTTGAAAGAAAATGAAAAGTGAAAGGTCAAGAAATGCCCCTCTGAATCTTGCGATGTTAAAGAAAGTGAGAAAGACATTCTGGGATCTCTTCCTTGATCCTGATCTGCACCTAAAGTGAATGGAGTCTGTTCTGGGCTCATTTTTTTGTGTAATCCTGCTGACAAACCAACCAATAAATAAACAAATAAATAAACACAGGTGAAAAACTCATCTCCTTGGCTTTCTTCAAACTGAAGAAAATTATTTTCATCAGTGGATTTGGTGCATTAGTTTGTTTCTGGCAGAAGAATGATGTATTCTGGGATTTACTCCAAATAAAGAAGAGTGCACTTTTTCCTCAAACTGAAGGAAAATGTCCTTGAGTACAATGTGATGCACTGCTGGGTTTTGAATTACTTTTGAACATCGATGCCACAGAAGAATAGGGTGTTGGCTGCTCAGAGAGTATGTATTAAAAGGACCAGTGCACTGTTGCTTTTGGTCTTTTCATGGGATTTGTTGACATAAGAAAAATACAGGAAGCACGGCCACATAGAACTGCCAAGTAATCACTGTTCACTGTAGTTTCAATCAGGAAATGAGATTTTTGTTACCTTGCAAATGCAATAACCCTCAGATTACCCCTTGATTTGACTGAAGTTAAGGGGCATTGTTCCCCACCATGGAACAATGTTGTTGCTTATGAATGAATGTTTTGAGGAAGAAGAAGAAGAACAAAAAGAACAAGAACCACAGAAACAAGGTACGATCTTTCGCCAAATGCTGCTTCTGCAGCCTTATGACATTTTTTATGATGAATAAGCTTGACAGAACTATCACATAACCCCCAAACAACCCTGAAATAGCCTTCCTATATAACAGCTTTAATTGGCCAACCATCATAGGTTGAATAACCATTGTTCACCCTCCACTGTCAAGTGGACGATGAGAACAATTTTTCAAAGGAAAACTTTTATAATGTCCAGCTGACACTGTCTGGAGACCGGTACATATACAGACGTTATACAGTTATAATTAGCTCCACAGCTTGATACGGACCATGATTAGTTCTCAGACCACATACAGTAGGCAGTCGTGAGTGTGTTTGAATTAATGCATAATAATGACTACTTTTAGTCTTAGAACTGGATTTAATATTCCATCAATTACTGCTGTATTCAACCATAAATGTATGCAGTAAATTAAGCTCCTTTTATTCCAGTATATTCACGAATTATAACTGTTAATGCATGGATGTGTTCATAAGTTTAGGGCTGCAGAAGGGAAAGGATGAACTCATTTTAATAACTTTACATACTGCTGGGTGTTTTAATCATCATATAGCTACAACTTTAGATGACTGATAGAAGATATAAATAAACTAAAGAAAGTAGCTAAACTAACTTGCTTTAAAATACATGTTGTGGAATAAAAGTCCACAAAGGGGGGGGGGGACTCCCAGTGGCTGGCAGTCGGCTGGCAGCCGAAAGGCCTTTGGTGGCAGGGGTCAGTCGCATCGGCTGCATCTGTACACCTAGTTAGGGGGACCGGATAAGAACGGGTAGAATTCGACACAGGAGAGTTGGGGGTTCATTGCAAGGGATCGCCCTCGAGGGTGCTCCTCCAGTGGACAAAATGTGGTAAAGTGTCAGGTCTTCACTAGAAATACACTAGATTGCCAAAAGTATTCACTCACCCATCCAAATAATTGAAATCAGGTGTTCCAATCACTTCCATGGCCACAGGTGTAGAGCAAGCACCTAGGCATGCAGACTGTTTCTACAAACATTTGTGAAAGAATGGTTTTGGCGCTTGCCAGGAGAACAGTACTTGTCTGACTGCATTGTGCCAAGTGTAAAGCTTGGAGGAGGGGGGATTATGGTGTGGGGTTGTTTTTCAGGAGCTGGGTTGGCCCCTTAGTTCCAGTGAAAGTCATGGGATATGCTTCCGCATATCAAGAGATGTTGGACAATTCCATGCTCCCAACTTTGTGGGAACAGTTTGGGGATGGCCCCTTCCTGTTCCAACATGACTGTGAACCATCGCACAAAGCAAGGTCCATAAAGACATGGAGGAGAGAGTTTGGTGTGGATGAACTTGATTGGCCTGCGCAGAGTCCTGACCTCAACCCGATCAAACACCTTTGGGATGAATTAGAACGGAGACTGAGAGCCAGGCCTTCCCGTCCAACCTCACAAATGCGCTACTGGAAGAATGGTCAAAAATTCCCATTAACACACTCCTACAACGTGTGGAAAGCCTCCCTAGAAGAGTTGAAGCTGTTATAGCTGCAAAGGGTGGACCGATGTCATATTAAAGCCTTTGGATTAAGAATGGGATGTCACTTAAATTCATATGCGAGTCAAGGCAGGTGAATGAATACTTTTGGCAATATAGTGTATATCACGACTTTCTGTGCGCTGGTTCCACCCCGTTCATTATATTTATTTCGGCTAGGCCTCTCAAAAATCCCGAGTCCAGCAGTGCTGGTACAGTTAATGTTATTGTTCAAAGGAAGTTGCAGCTAAAGTTGGTTTACCAAATAGTGATTTTGCTGAAGAAGGTTTGTATTCAGAGCTACTAGAGTTGATGCAAAATGTCGGATATCAATAAGGTTTGAAAGGTGCTGAAAACAAGACATCCAATGTGGCACTTTGGCACCGAAATTCAGATAATTCATAATTGGTTTGAATAGCAGAAACAGTTGGGATTATTGAGCCAAATGAACAAAAACGTACAGATTAAAACGAAAGAGGGATCGTCAAGCTTTACCCACAGATCAAACTTCTTTCATGTGACACCCAGTTCGACTGTTTAACTGAGACTCTCTCTTCCACTCGTTTACTTATCCCAGACTTGAACCTTATAAATAAAATGTATTATAATATGTTTAAACTTTCATTGAAGCATGGTGAGGCAGAGCAAATTTCTAAGGCTTCTGGATATCTGCTGCAGAGAACCCTTCCCCCCCGACAGGCCCTGAAAAACCACATCTAGGACTCCCCCCGGTATATTACTGACTGACTAAGTAATATATCGCTCGCTGCCTTTCTTTTTTCTTCACACTTTAATATGCACCCATACTCATTTATTAAATCTCAAAAGGGGGAAACATCTCAGGAATCTTTCATTTACTTATGCCACGAATGTGGATTGTTAAATGAAGACGTATGGTCCCTTGTGTAACTTTTATTGGTTTAGAAATGAAAATGAATGTGTGAGGGAGGGGTTCAATGTTTCTTTTGTTCCTGCTATATATAGATAAGTAGATACAAGACAATAGAGGGGTATGTAGAAGACCCCAGTTCTTGGTCAAAGCAACATCGTCCTTTGCAACATTTCTGCATCCGCGGCGGCTTACACTGACAAGTACAGAGATATGCTGATTGGACTTGAAAGACAGGGGAATAACAAGGGATCACACTGCGCTCATCTATGGGACATTTCTTATGAAGAGCTAGCAGGAATGTGCGGGGTTTCCTCTGGGGAACAGTGCTCCCCTGCACCTGCAGCTCTCTGATGCTGGAAGACATGAGCAGCTTGAGAAGAGAAGACGATGAGCACAAAAAAAGATTCCTCGATTGCCTGTGCAATAAAAGGTTTTTTTTTTTTTAAAGCAAGAAAAGGATTGTATTGTATAAAGTGTTTGGAATTAAACTACCAGGGTGGTGGGTGCATTTTTCACATCATTATGTAATCTCTGGAGATATGGAAATTTGGATTATACAGCGACACCATCTCTTAAGTTTTTTTTTCCTTTCTTTTTTAAATCAGGGATGAGCATTTGAGACGGGGTCAAACTGTATAATTCTCACATAAACCACGCTCCTGTCTGAACTGTAGGAATGTGAACGATCAGAATAAATCACGGGCGAAACCTCCTCGGGTTTTAACGAGACAATCATTTGAACTTGAAGATGATCGGTTCACTTGACACAGCGCAGTGAAGAGCGCAGTCGCACAAAACCCATTTTCAGACACACCAAAACTGGCTGGGAATTATTTACAGCTCCGAGAAGGCAGTTTCTGCAGCACACCCCGAACATTTACACCGACGGTGTTAAATCAGAAAGCTGGCACCTCAGACTTCACAACATCTCCACTGTGACGCACATAAAATGCCTCAAACGTCACTGAAAACCTTCAGCTGTACGGTATACTGCCATCTGCATGATATAAAGCCAAGGTGATAACATTTGTGGGTGCACTGTATAAACTCACTGAAGCAGAAAACAACACTGGGAGACGAAACAAACCAATCGAAATATTGACTTTTACATCCATTATTCCTCAAGCTGCTGTGTCCAATAACAGCATCCAACTTTTATGTGTTCTGTGACTGAAGACAGCTGATGTTTTCTCTTTTTTACTGCTCTGTGTAAACCAACTTGTCAGCACAGTGAAAGTCTTATTTTGAAACTTTGTGGTTCAAAAGTTGGGGCTCCTGCAACGGAGGAAAACCGTCTGATGAAGTCTGCGTAGGTTTTTCAAAAGTAGCTCCCAATCATCAACAGGGACGGACTGGCTGAATAAACTGAATGAACGTGTAGTGTCGTAGAAATGAAGAGAAATTTCAATTTACTCAACCGAAAGCATAAAATCAAAGATAAAGCCGGCGTTGACGTTTTCCTACCTGGAGTGACAGCGGAAAGAAGCAGTGGGGCCAAATGTGATCAGCTGATATTACAGGTGATTAGTGAAATGTGGCACAAACTAACTATCTATTAAAACTGTGTCCTGTGGGGTAAAAAGAAAATGGATTGGTCTTCTCAGCAGATTAAAGTCACCTTCTGGGTCTGCTAATCTCCAAAAAGCCATTAGTGCATCTACCGTCAGCGGTATCTTTGTCCCCGCGTTTCCATTAGCTTTATGTGTCATTTTATGTGAGATTCTCGTCAAGAAGACATACGTGCCACTTTGTTTCCCAGAGCTGTTTATTGTAAGAGCCCACGCCTTTTAGCTCCCCCCCCCCCCCCGCGCTAAGGATGTTGTTAATCTCTAAACATCTGCCAGGAGCTTTTCACTTCTGACACTTCATTAAATGTGGAGTAGCATATATCCAGACTGTAAATTGGTTTATTTAGTTTTCATTATCTCACTCTACGGGGGGGGGGGGGGGGGGGGGACATACCACACAAAGATGCTCTTTGACTGAACAAGATGATGGACAGGTTATATTGATATTCTCACGAGTTTTCTGGTGATTGGTGGTGGGATTTGAACACAGACGGAGAAGAACATGGCAGTCATTCAAAGATAAGAATATCATCATTAGGCAGAACAAATACTATTTTTTACTGCGCCTCTGCTGAGGAAGTTATTCTTACACCTGTGTCCGTTTGTTCCCCAGATCCAGCAATTTTTTTTATCCCAGTCAACATTTTTGTTATTTTCTCAGGGACTAATGCGTGGATATCGATAACAAAGGTCAAGGTGTATTTAAGCGGCTGGTATCTATGAGCGAGTACAAATAGTAGGGGTGGTTAATCGGCCCAATTTCCCGATTCGATTCGATTCCGATTATTGAAGTCTCGATTCGATTACAAATCGATTTTCGATTATTAACGATTATCGGTTCGATTTTCAGTTATTAACGATTATTGATCTTCCAGTTAACATCAGCCAGCTGCTGAATTATTTTACTTATCTTTTGAGTAACACCTCACAGCACCTTCAATATTGTATAGTGTAACCAGTGGCGCGCGCAGACTTTTTGAAGGGCAGGGGCGAAATGAAGGGCACTTTAGCGCGCGTTTTGGCTCCCAAGAGGGCACTTTAGCAGGCGTATTGGCTCCCAAGAGGGCACTTTAGCGCGCGTTTTGGCTCCCAAGAGGGCAGTTTGGCACGCTTTTTTGGCTCTCAGGAGGGCACTTTAGCGCGCGTTTTGGCTCTCAGGAGGGCACTTTAGCGCGCGTTTTGGCTCCCAAGAGGGCACTTTAGCGCGTGTTTTGGCTCCCAAGAGGGCACTTTAGCGCACGTTTTTCAATAATTGGGCCATGAGGGGGGGCGACTGCCAAGCTCAGCAGCCGGACTCATGTCAGAAGCATTGTACATGACGAGAACCAGGTCGTGTTTCTCTATTCCCCACTCGTCTGCCATTGCTTTGAGAAACTAACACATATTTGTGCTTGTGTGGCTATCATCCATAGCTCTCGTCTGAAGTACGTAGGACATTAGCTTCCATTAACTGCTGACATAATGAGCTGTACCGGTCACATATGAGACTGTAGCTCTGGATGTCCAGGCATCGCAGGTTATTGCTACCCTGTGAGCAGAGTTGAGGGACTCTTGCACAGAAAGCTTTGTCTCCTTGTAAAGATTTGGAATCAATTTAAGTGTGAAAAAGCTCCGGGATGGAATAACATATCTTGGCTCCAGACTGTGGACCATCTAGTGGAAGCCAGTAAGAGGAGGACTCCAGTTTCTATTACAAAAAAAAAAAAAAATAAATAATAATAATTTTTTCTTTACTTTTTTTTTTTTTTTTTTTTTTAAATCGATCTTTGGAAATTTAATAATCGATTCATGATCGTCAATATTATAATCGCGATTAATCGATTATCGATTTTTTTCACCACCCCTAACAAATAGATGCAGATAAAGAAGACTGTTTAATCGGGTAATCGTTTGTCTGTTGTGGCCTGTGAATTGAATTCAGGTAACGTGGTTGTTTTCGGTTCTGTTCGGGTAAAAATGGTATTGAAACGAGACGTGTTTCAGCCATCGACGACAGTTTTTTTCAGCCTAACATCCCTCACGGTGCTCTGACCTCCAGGCTCCTGAGTCAGCTGTCAGAGAGCACTGCCATAATGAGCTATTTGTCATCAAAATTTCATTGGAAACTCTCAAATCTTCAGACTGGTGACACGAAACTCTAAGACGCCGCTGTGAGTGTTTCTGTAAATGTAAGGTTACACTGCCTGCATCTATCGAGAGACGGAGGTCGGGCAGAATCCGCACGACCGAAGTGTTCAATCTCCAAATCTGACAGCAAAACTCTGAGGATGTCATTTTTCTTCTCTATCATCTATTACTGAGATGTTCGGGTAAACGCGTGTCCATAGCTTGAGCCTTGAGCAGTCGCACTTAAAATGCCGGGAAAGCGTGAGGGCGCATTAAAGATGCATGTCTTTTCCTGTCACACGCAGAAGCCCCGGACTTGAAAAGCTTGGATGTATGAAGAGAGAGGAGGGTGTGTGTGAGAGGAGGAGAAGTTGCACCTTTCATCATGTGTCAGGTGAGGCCTTTTTTCTCCCCTGTGAAACACGTCGTGCTCCTGGTGAGGTGCTCCGACGCCAATGCTCATTTCCACTTGACTTGCGCTTCTACCTGGTTAACCTAAACAGCCTTCACAACGCCTACTGTATGTAATTGGACTCCACAGAAACCCAACTCAAGTTGACCGCCTCCACTCAGATCCCGGCGATGATACGAGCTCCTGAATGAAAGATGAGACATTTGAATGCGAGCACACCTTCTTCCACCTGCCGCTGCTCTCTCTAGACGCTGCACTGTATATTCAGACGGATATTATTTTTCTACACCCACTCACTTCGAAGGCAACAGCTGTTTGGAGCTCCGCTGAGTGGTATTTTTGATATTAACACCGACTCAAACGGCTCACTGAAATGTGAAAGGTTTGTCCTGCAGAGAATCAGCTCAGGCTGCAGCCAGCTCCCCGTCCACATGGTGAAATCCAGACGGCGGCGGCTCTCTCTCTCTCCCTCTCTCTCAGATATAAACCTGTTGGAAGCTGCTCACATATATGCAAAAGGCCACAGTTTGCTGCAAACAGGTGGTAGGCCAGTTGAGCTGAACATCATGGGGACTACAGAGAGGTTATTTTCTGATTAAACCAGGCCTCCATAGGTTGGATTCAACAGGTGCTCAGACAGAGAGCTCCCATGGCACACCTTTTGAGCTTTTCCGCCCCCTAGTGGTGAATACAATGATGGGATGCAACTTTAAAGGGATATTCAACCGTCTTATCATTTGCTTTCTTGGTGGGGGCCCTTACGAGAGAGCGCTTGAAGTTACTCTGAATTAATCACTGACGGTACAGTATAAAAGCTGTAGAAGACGGACATCACTTTTGTATGGATTGGTTCCCTACAAAGTCTTGCTTTCGCTGTGCTTTTTTGGTCTGCCACCGCGCTGGATGTCTCCTGGAATGAAGGTCCACATTGCATTGTTGCTGCATTAAACTGGCAGCCGCCCCCCCCCCCAGTTAATGATGAAACAGCTGGAGTAATTGTATAAAGAGGAGCCAAAAAAAAAAAGAAAAAGCGAAGAGCGAGAGCGATAGCAACGGAGGTTTTGACTCAATGGAGAGCGATGGTGTTGTGTTGAAGTCTGCTCCCGACTTCATATGCTTTCCCCCTCACCATTGGGACACGACACGTTCATTGGGGGAATAATTTCCTCTAGATTAGTAAGCAACAAAACCTGCCTGATTATTAATACAGGCTGGCGTTTCACTGCCTTCTCTGAGATCAGGGATTCTAGGTCAAACTGGGATTCCTACTTTAGCTTCTTTGCTTTGGACAGTAGTTCTGGCTCGCAACATCTCTAGAAATCGCAAGCTTTGTCATTAAAATATACTTGCAGATTTAAACAAACAAAATGCAAAATGTCTCTGATTTGGAGGCGCTTGCAGGAACATTGTTGTTTTAAACTTTGGAGAGGTCCACGCCTGCCACTTCACAGATGTTGAAATTGATCTTTAATGACGAGTTCACCTCAAAATTCATCAGTTGCTTACTAAATTGATGATGTTCACTGTATATAATTATACCAACAACAGCAGTCACTACCTGTTCCGACCAGGCGAGGATCAGATCAACCTTATCATTTTTGAGCTGATACCATTAGTTATTGCGTTGATCCATTGATCTCGGTTAATGATCATCACAGAAACTGAATCGAACCAGGCATGTTACCCGCTGACATACTTTAAAGTGAAGTGCTTTGGGGCTGGCTGGGCACAGATCGGCTGTGACTATGCCACAGATGGGTCCCAGTGATGCATGACATAAAAAGCAGTTACTGTTAGGATGGAGACTGTGACTCAAGTGTATGGCAGAGACAGCATGAGCACGCAGGGCAAGGATTCTTGCAGCTTTCTGGATGCTTGAACTTGCGTCTTTAATGGACCGGCATGTCTGCCTAAGGATCTGTTGTAAAAGAAACGCCCTGATTTTTAAGACAGTGTGAGGACACATATAGACTACGGTCAAACAGTAGAGATAATAACAATTACAATACACTTTATCTTTGTATATATGTTTTGGTGTGAAATTTTTTCTACTCTTGTTGGTCAAAACATGTCATGTTCTTATCAATGTGTGATCAGATCCTCTGTCCATATTCTACACGCAAACTATGTAAATGTTTCATGCAAAACTTGTGCCGAATTAACGAGAAGATCCGACTCGTAGAGAATTTGTTGTAGACAGTGTTTCGAAAAGTTTAGAACGTTTCTCCAAACTCCACAACTCACAAAATCAAGCAATTTCTTAAAGGAGTCTGGGGACTTTCTACACAGACCACGTCAGAATGTGATCTGAGTGCTCAAATGTGTCTTCAAAGCATCTTCAGGGTGTTCACACCTGTACCGAGAGCTGTTTACTCGTGATTGGATCTCACTTACGCACTCCATATGCAAATAAAGACTTTGTTTTTTTTTTATACAAATAAAGAATGTTTATTCATGTTTAACGTTTGCCCAATCAACAAGAAGGCTGAATTGTTCTGGATCTGTTGTTTCAGGTTTCAAGGGAGTCGAGGGACTTTCTCAACGGGTGTCACACAGTATGTTCACATGCGGCACAGACCACCTCTGAATGCTAAAACGGGTCTTCAGAGCGTCTTGGGGGTGTTCACACCAGCACTTACAGCTGTCCACTTGTGATTGTATCTCACTTCCCCACTCTATATGCAAATAAAGAATAAAGATGTTGTTTTGCGCGCAAATAAAGCATGAATAGTCATGCTGAACACTTGCAGAATTAACAGGAAGGCCTTAATGGTTAATGGTTTGTTGTAGGCAGGCAGCATCACACAACGTTTATAAAGTTTCTCCGTGCGTAACATCTTAGAAAATTGAGTGATTTTTAAAGGGAATCTAGGGGAATCTCTCCACGGGCATCAAAGAGCGCCAGTCTTGAGTGTGTCTCAGGGGTTTGATCACACCTGCGCTCGGAGCCGTCCACCTGTGATCAGATCGCTCAGGATGCACGCTGATAGCAGGTCTGAACGGCCTAAGAGGGAGAATGAAGTAAAACTGCAAACGACTGGGCCGAGACATTACAGAAAGGTGACAGTGTTGCACAAGCATGGGCTTAAACACCAGCAAGCAGGAATCATGAGACACTCAAATAGTTCTCTTGCACCACCTATTGGCACAGCGTCAAAAATACACATCACATGCAGCATTTCCACCGTGGATGCAGTAATGCTGAACATCTGCTCTCCTTAATGGCCCGATAATGGGTGTAATTTACTGTAAACCTTCATAATCAGGTCTTTTTGTATCGTCTGATGACTGGTTACCTGTTCAAGATTGATTGTGTGTGACTTGACTACTTGGCTTCTCCTTCTATTAAAAAAAAAAAATGATAATAATCACCGACCACTTTTTGGACTTTTTGGTAAAATTTATTTCGCAAGTGTTGAAGTGATACATGTTTCCAGGGATTGTCTTAACAACGATATCTTCCGCCCTCACCCACCCCCCCCAAACAGCCAGGAGAGTAAATGAAAAGAAACTTTATTTTTTTAACTTTTTTTTTACTTACTTTTCACACAAACTGTACAATACGTGAATAAACTGTAGCACAAGGGATACAAATGTCCAACTAGAGTACCCTTGATTAGACCCAAAATTAGCTCCATCAAGTACAATGTAGTCTCTTTAAACTTCATACTTCCACTGAGCTTTTTTTTTTTTTGTAATTTCTTTTTTATCAAATATGTTATAATCTCCAAAATCACATTCGGAGATTTTAAACAAACTTACAGTGTTCATTTGCTCCTCTTTAAAAATACCTCCCCCGCGCCCCCCTCGTGTGCCTCCATCCTCATCAACATCGTCACCAGCTGGGTGGTGCTGCTCAGGGGGAGCCGGCATCAGGAGAGATATACTGTACATATCATGCTCCAAGACATACGAAGGCATTTCATACAATCAAATATATGGATTAAAAACAGTCATCGAAACTGGTGTTTTTTTTTTGTTGTTGTTGTTTTTTTTTGTGTTTTTTTTTAACAGAATATTTGCAGAAGCAATCACAGGGACTAAGGCAGAGATAAAACATTTTTTTTGTTGTAAAAGACTAGCTGAAATAAAAGAGCAGCACGATGTGCAGCGTGACGTGTCTGACTGGGATGAGTCACCTAAAAAAGAAAAAGAAAGAAGCCACTGATCCATAAGTAGGCGACCTCTCTTTGAGCGATCTTTCCCCGTTTTTATTTTTCTTGGACAATGACGAAACCGATGAAAAGGGATGCGGCTGAGATTACACATGAATGAGAATTTAAAAAAACAAAAAACAAACTTGAGTGCCCTTCAGTTCAACCTTCATCTTTTGTAGTGTTATCCTCTAGATCCTCATCGCTGTCTAAATCACTGTGGAGCCTCTTGGCCATGGTGTTTCTGCTTCTCTCCTCCTGGTTTCCTTTCTTGAGCTGGACTGGTAACGGTTTCACTGGTAACAGCAAAAGTGCGAGAGAACGGAATATGAGTCTGATGCAACAACACTGTGCTTCAAATTCCGCAAGCGATTCAAAAGACAAGTTCAGAAAAGTGAGAACAGCCACCGAACAAGAATTTAAAAAGATGACTTTTTTTTTTTTTCCCTTCACCTGCTGCTGGAACAAATTGGTCTTCAGCTCCGCCGCCATTATCGCCGTGACTGGCGCTAACCGTCTCTTTCTGTTCCATGTCTGTGACAATTCTCTGTCTCGCGCTCTCGAAAACAGATTTAATGACAATTGAATCCTCATAGATCTGCGCGCACACACACACACACACACAAACACACACACACACACACACACACACACATACAGATAAATAAACAGAGCATGGGGTTGTTATTCACCACATGGACATCCAAGCCCATTTACGACTACAATAATAGAATGGAAGCTGTGAAAAAACTATTTCGTAGCTTTCAAATGAGAGAAGTCCTTCGGGTTCACCTGAGATCCCTCCAGGTTATAAGTCTGAGCATTGTGACACAGGAGGAAAATATCCTTTTCCAGATCCCCCACACTCCTGTACTTGTGATTACGCACACGTTCCTGTGAAGCAGAAGGTCAGAATCAAAAAACCCTCAGTGCAGCCACTGCAATAAGTAATCAGCCATCAATACAGCATTAAAGAGAGGGAGCTCTTCTTTGAACTGAAACCTTCACTGTGGCTGCTAAGCTAAAAGCGCTAGCATGCATCCCGTCTGAATTGTCAGTACAACTTTGACTTCACGTCGAGGGTGTGTATAGTCGATTCAAGTCAATTCGGTTTCGCTGTGAATCTCCAGAAATATTTAGTGGACTATGAAACTTCTCCTGACCCTCCACTGACATTGAGGTAAATAGACAATGACTGATTTTTCATCTTTGGGTGAACTTATCTATTTCCCTGTTTTCAGGTAACACGTAGATGATTTGATCGTTCACTCTGTAGTGAATAAGCTTGTTGTTGTTGTTGTTAGTGAATTAGGATGTTTAAGCTGGTGTTGATGGCTGATAGTTGTGTGCAGAACATAGTTTACATTTTTATGTCAAGACTTGAATATGCAGTCTTCTTTTTTGATGGATAGCCATCAAATTTAGTTCGAACATTTGTTGTTCCCAGAGCAACGATTTTTGTAATTTCCTTGACTTTTTGGTCTATCACAACCATTCCTGTGTAATAATTCCAGTTATTTTTGAAGAGGTCATATCATGCTTTTGGGTTTTTTTTTTTGCCTTTCTTTAGTTGTGTTACGTATCATTTTTGTGCATGTGAATTGTCTGCAAAGTGAAAAAGCCCAAAGTCATACAAAGTTGTTGTGTTATTTTAGATCACACTACCTTGCGTGGCACATGGCCTGTTCTGCTCTTATTGGCTACATGCTGCCCGTTAAGTAATGCGCATGTGCAATTCTCACCAAAGATTAAACAGAGGCGAGATGTCTCACTCCGTAGCTAAAACGGAGCGTTCAAGACACAGTGTGAAAACGGATGCTGCAGTAATGCACAGAAAAATAATGTGCTTTTTGAGAATTAAAGCATGTAAACCTACTCTACCAGGACCCCCAAATAAAAGTATGTAAATATAACGTCTTTAATGCCTTTCACCAAGTCAGATTGTGGATCAAAGTGGGTAATTCAAAGAAACGATATGTGATATAATGAAAAATACATCAAAGTCTCAATGCTAACTACAGTTGGGCTGAAGTTCATTTTTCAAACTGATAGACATTTCAGATGTGTGTTATCTATTTGGCACCACACATGACTATGATATCATAAGAATGATATCTGTATGTGAGTTCTGAGGGTGTTTCACTTACCCTGATCCTTCTGAAGTCCACTGGCTTTCGGATCAGCTCGTAGTACTCAGGTACCTCTTTCTTGGAGGGAAGCTGCACAAAGCCTTTACTGATCTGTCGACCCAACCTGCATGAAAAGTGTGATAGTTCACATGATCTCACACGATCGAGAAATGGTTTGATCGTGACATTTACGGTAGCCCAGAATGGACAATAATGTATTGTTGTGTGTTATAATATGACAAGTTTTTTGTTATAACAAGATATTTTCACAATATTACATCACACAAACTTATCACATTATAACAAGAAACTTTTCTAGTTATAACATGAAACTTTTTGCTGTTCCAACAACATGTTTTCATTTTATAATATGAAACGTTTATGTTGCAACAATATAAATATGTTTGTATTTTGTAAAAAAAAAACATGCAAATA
The DNA here is from genome assembly GCF_900880675.1 of Sparus aurata. Taxonomy (NCBI): domain Eukaryota; kingdom Metazoa; phylum Chordata; class Actinopteri; order Spariformes; family Sparidae; genus Sparus; species Sparus aurata. The sequence goes on along the minus strand of NC_044198.1, from coordinate 23,073,102 downwards.
CCTTGTAATAACGTGGAAACAAGTTGTTGCAACCAGAAATTTTTGGGGTCATGACACTTTTTTTCTGCTGTTAAGCAATACACTTTTATAATGAATGTACAGAAACAGGAGGAAAAAGAAGAGAGAACTGGAGTTTCTAGTGAGTTCTGAGTTCGGTCAGAGGCTGAACTAAACACAAACACACACAGTTGGTGTGTCTCTTGCTCGCTACATGGCTTACAGCTAACGTTTGTTGGACGTTTGGTGCACACGTTAGTACAACAATGTTAGCATTTATCTCAAAACCCTGCTGTACCTCTACAACCACTACTAGCATGGCAGTACAGTCTTATTACAACATCTACCACAAAGCAATATGGAGCAATTCAATTAAATACTTTTTTTTATTTACTAAAATTATCAAGAGAATGTGAATAAATTATGTTTTGACGTTTTGATGTTATGACGTCTATTCATTGTGTTGCAAAGACGTTAGAATGCTAACCAGCCAGCGCTCCTGTGCTCTCGTGGTGTAAACACCAAACGCACATCTGGTCCCTGAGGTCCAAGTCTGGGCCGCTAGCTGGATGGCTAACTGAGCTAACGGCGGCAACAGTCAGAGGCGGTTAGCTGTTACTCCGTTTTACAAGGTGGGATAACAGAATAATGAATTAGGGAGCAGCTTCATTCCTCGGGCTGTGAGACTTCTGAATTCATCCTCCACACTCCATCTTTTTTTGCCTTGTTAAAAAATACCTTGTACCCTATACAAAAGGAGAACTGAGATACCGTCACACAGTGAGATCATTATGTCGTCATTTTGTGATAACAACTGGGCTCAACAACAACAATGGAACTCTGCCTTGACATGACAACAACAGCAGCGTCACAGTGACATAACTGAGTGCGCTCACCCGTCCTTGTAGTTGATGACCATATCTACCAGCGTGCTCAGTGTTCTGGTGAGTTCAGGTGGATTTGGCGGCAGCTTCTCAGCCGGCGGGCGCCCTCGCTTCCTTTTGACCTTCTCGCCAGTCTCCTGCCCGGCCTGCAGTTCCTTCTCGCCATGGTTATCGCTTTTACGTTTCTTCAGACTGATGTCCTCTTCCATCTCCACCAGGGACCCGTTCTCTCTGGTCTCAGGCTGCAGGGAGAGGGAGCGATGAGTCGGGATGTCTCAACTCAAACAAAACATACGAAGAGGAGGAACGTGTATATATAATCGTTCACACAGACACTGTTATGATCTTCTTTGTTGGTCTTTCATACCTCAGAATCACAACAACATTTCAATTTAAAAACCTCTTCGTCTGACTTTCCCTTCACAGTTGGGATGCTGCGATACAGTACATGCTTTCAGACATCAATTTGCCACAAAGACAGAAACCTGAAGCACTTCAGACCCTCAAATTAAGGCACTCACAGCCTCCAGTTAATTAGCAATACTGGCTGGAGTTTAAGCGTTCGGAATTACAGGGTGCAATTTTGTATTCCAATGAAAAGAGGGGTTTATTTATTTATTACAATAGCATCCGAATTTGCATGGACCGGAGCGCCCCAACTGCTGTGCTGTCTCTGCAAATTTAGGGCAGATTATTTTATCTGGAGGCTTTGATGTCAGATGATTATGGAGGGGAGGCAGAGAGAATGGGAATACATTTGGAAAGAAGCGGCGTTACACCAAAGCACAGAGTCTAAACATTTTTAAAAAAAATAAATGTTGTCATGCAATGAATATTAACCCACATTTGCCGGGTTTTGTGCACAACACTGAGCCAGGATTGTGTTGTTTCTCGACGATGATGCATGCTGCATCCCGAGTTATTTTCAACCCCTCGCTCCCCCCTTTTTTTTTTTTTTTTTTTTTCTCGAATATCTGCTGCAACCACTGTATTTTCCACAAAGGCAATTAGAGGCCAGAAACATGAGTATGCATGCAGACAGGGGCAGCTCCAGCGACAGCAGCAACAACAGCAACAGCAGCAGCAGCAGCAGCAGCAGCCCAGCTGGAGAGAACAGGGAGGAAATAGGGAAGGCATGCTGTCCAATCCTAACAGAATATTGATGCATCAATCACACAGGCTCATACAGCACACACACACACACACACACACATACACACACACCATGTAATGAAGAGCATGCGGCTTGTGAACATGTATTTTCTCAAGGACAGAGATGAAAAGCAGGCTGAAATGTTATATCCTGCACAACAGTCACAGGAAGAAGAAAAAAAAAAAACTATCCAAGCCCTCAAAAATAAGAATTATGAAAGAGGGGAGAGGGGAATGCAAAAAGAAGGCATGCACTTTCGGAAATAAAACACAAGACATGGCAGATAATTGAGCTGGAGCAGACGACAACACTACAGAGGTAACAATAGACATCCTGCTCATCATCGGCTCGGCTCAAACGTGGGGCTTTGAAAGCCCCGCTGCTCCCTCTGAGGGGCTGCAAATCGCTCCAGCGCAATACTGGAGGGGATAGAGAGGGTAATCCTCAAAGATGTATAACGCAGCCGAGGAGGAGAGCTGCCGCCTGATTGACTGTGCATGTGCCGAGCGGAGGGGCTGTCAGCGTGTGCATGTGATGCTCCATGCCTGTGCTATCTCCTAACAAGCCTGCCTCTTCCCTGACTAATCTGGCAAAGATTCCCCCTCTCATCTGTTACAACACACACCTACACACACACACACACACAAACCCTCTCCTCTCTCCACCCCCCCCTCCATCCCATCCGCTCACACACACACACACAACCTCACACACGCGCGCGCACACACACAGACACACGCAAAACTCACAGCAGACACTCGCTCTCCTTCCCCTCGGCGCGCGCCCGCCCGCACACACATGCACACAAACACACACACACACACATCCAAAACGCACACACATACACACACACATTTTTTATCCATCTCTTCCTCTCTTCCCATGCGATGTAGCCTGGCTGAATCCTGAGCCTGAGAAGAAAAGACATGGAGGAGGATATTTACCTGAGTGCAATCTGCAGGCTGGCTATCAGGATCGGCTGCAGCTGTGGGGGAGAGAATTAGCAAGCCAGCATAGCGGCGAGCTGCTAGTCTCTTCATCAGCTGATCACTCAGAAGCAGAGCCCAGAAGGGGGGAGAATAAAAGCGCTATGTTTTCATATACAAATCATTGGGCTGGGGGAAAATAGAAATGCCATACCCATCTCCTGTCTGCAGCTGTCCGAAGTCTTTTTCCTGACTCTGGAAGGCCCCGAGCTTGTCTCCCTCTGCATGTTTTTAATATCGACTGCTGCCAGACGTGTTTTTTTTTTTTTTTTTTTTTCTTCTTCCTACCCTGCTGTTAAAGTTATCGGGTCCATTTTTTTTTTTTTTTTTAAACAATGTTGTTGTTGTTGTTGTTGTCAGACGGGGATGTTCCGTTTACGATGTGATGGGATCAACTAACGCAGTGATCCAACATGAGTCCAGCAGGGCTGCAGCCGGACAGGACATGCATGGTTCATACAGAGGGAGCAACACAAGTGACAGCGCCTCACCACAGGGGGGAGGCGGGGGGGTCATGTCCCCGACAATACATAGAAATATATATACAATAAAAAACTTACAAAGTTATCTGCCCCCCATCCCCCCATCCCCAACCCCCCCTCAATGATATCACCAGATTCACTGTTAAACCACCTCTAAAAACACACAGGTTGCTCCTGGTGCTCACTGGACTCCTGCTGCTGGGGTTCCCAACCACTGGACCCGGGACCGGTACTGGGTCTTGGGAGTTTCAGTTGGCTAGCAGGAGGAAATGAGAGTCAGTGTTGTTTAAAGAACCCCAGAAGTCATTCTCGCTCCAAAATATTACTTTTGTAAAAGTGAGAGTCACCCACATGAACGGTACCTAAAGTCATAAATTGTCTGATATTAAAGGAGCACTATGTAGATTTTGGGGCGGATATTTCAATCAGCTGTCTTTGTTTTGAATAAACTGAATAAACAAACTGACCTCAAAGGACAACACCGTTTTATACTGTTCTACTTCATGTGGCGGACCCAGCCACCTGTTCCGCTTCAAAGAATATAGTGGGCACCCTTTTTTTCCTCAGAGAACAGAGTTTATATTATTACCTCATGAGTACTGTGAATATAAAAAAAGTTAAAATTTCTTTTGCGGCCATGACGACGTTTCAGTTTTCGTTGTTTGGGGCGCCCCCTTTTGTCAAAAGTGGTACGACACTGACGCCTTCTGTTGTAAAGATCTTTGCTTGTTTCGGGAGCGAGTGACAAGAGAGACCACAGGATGGATTGAGATGAGGTCAAGTATTTATAAGTGATTCTGTGTGATCGGACCACAACACAACAACATTTACAGCTCTTGTGTAAATATTTAACAGCTCATGTTAAAATATTACATCTGTAAAAGTGAAAGTAATCCAAATGTTTTACTGTTTTGTTTTTATGCCTAAACAAACTAAATAATCACACTGACATTAAAGTACAACACAATGTCGTACTGCTTTACTTTGTTTATATTTGGCGGACCCTGCCACCTTTCTAGCTTCAACCTTACATTCCCTCTGAGAACAGCTTGTTTATTCGCTTCTGGAAAAAAATAAATATCTCTGAGTTTGTATTATTACATCATTAATATTGTAAATGTTTAAATTCTGAGTTTGAATTTCTTCTCCAAAACTACATAGCGCCCCTTTAAATGTACTTACAGATCAATAGTCATTTTTCGAGCTAGAAATTTGTATCGGACAGCGATAATAATGGAGATTTTTTTTTATTCGACGATATACATCTTCCCCCCTCTGTCTGGGCCCCCTAGTAGCAAGAGGGCTCTGGATATGTGCCTAGAAAGCCTGTGCCCAGATCAACACCAGCTCAGGGGAATGGTTTTAACAAAGTTGATGGTTGCAACAGCACCACTTTCACCAGGAAGGGATGAGAGTCATGCGATCCATTTCGCGTATGAACACTTGATGTCCAGGTGAGTGTCAACGGCAGCGACAAGTGACGTGATAATAACATGGTCGACATCCACTTTGACTGAGAGAGTCCACCTCTCCTCGCCCTGCTGTTCTCCAGCGCTGTCGGCTCGGTCCATCTGTCAAATGCAACAGCTCGATCAGAGATGCTCCGGCGCAGACGGGTCGCCGTAAAGAGGCCGGCAGCACAATCTCTGACTCCAGTCCCCATTTCACTTCCCATCACCACCCTCTTCTCCCCGAGGCGGTCCGGACAGTCAGGAATGAATGGATGGATGGTGGACAGACGCCATGGGTGGTGATTGATCAGTTTTCAATTCTTTACTCTTCGCTGTTACAACTTATCAAGGTAGTGGGACGGGAACTCCTTCTATTTGACACCAATCAGTGAATTCTGTAATATAGTTGTAGTTGACAAATATGGACACATTATGAGAAAATCGAGGGACAAAACTGTTACAACCATCCATTACTTCCCCTTCAGGCGCAGCTTCATTTACCAAATCAGCAACATCGACCATTAATGCCTCATTTTAATGTGTTGATTAATATTCTTATATTACTCAAAACTTGAATGATTCCCGTTATATCTTCACAGGTTGTATATTTCCCCCTTCCCCCACCGCCATCAAGGCTTCGCCCTCGTCTTTGTGCGCAGCCCCGAGAATTCCAGCGGGGTGATTAATGCATTAATATCATATTACACTTGATTTCTGTGCCAGGAGAGCGAGGGAAAGAAAAAAAAAAATAACTCGGAGCTGCAGAGCTGAAACAATCGCTGTAATAACAGTTTTTTTTTTGTTTTGTTTTTTTCTTTTCTAGTTCTGGCCGACATTCAAACACATCTGGTTTCTCTGAATCAATTTGGGGTTTTTCCATGTGCAAAAAAGGGCTGCTGGAAAAAAACAGCACACAATGTCAGCACTCACAAACGCAGGAAATGAAGGATACACAAGAAAACAGGAATCGAAATAAAAAGCTGCGTGTTTCTTCAAATGAGGTCAAACTCATAATGACTGCCCCTTTTGTACAGACTTGTGTGGCTGTGTCTGGTAATTCCATGGTGGCAGAGAGAGGGAAATCATGATGCACACAAGTTGACAAGACTATCCACAGCATTGTTTTCATGCCACGCAAATGAGCTGATGTTCTCGCAGCTGGCCAAGGCCATTTTTCATAGCCTTGCTTTTACAGCCTCGTACACTTAGCTAGATTAAAAGACTTTATGCCAAAAGGAAAAAAAAAAATATTACAGCAAACGGTTGAATGTGACTGTATGAATCACGTACGCTCCCTGAAGTCACTGAACACAGGACCGATCAAGGACTGATGGAGCAACGGTTTAAGTGTTTGGAAATAATCACCAAAAACGTGACAGTTTGATCACATTTCACCGACACTGTGTTGGCAAAACGAGTAAACGATTCCTCATCTTGAGCAGCGCGTTGCTTAATCCTGATTGGAGCACGGGGAAAAAAAACATGCGACTGATCCCCGCCCCGCTTCAAACCAGCGGGAGGAGAACTTTAACACAGAAGTCCCTCATGTAAGATAACCAAAGCTGTTCCCGTCTCGACAGGAAACACGCTGCATGGAAATAAAAGTATTTTGTGGAAAAAAACATCTTTAGGGGCCTTTAAAGCATCATAAGGAGCTTAAAATATCAGCTTCAAAATCATTTTATTGGTACAGCGTCTCTTAAAAGAATGAATGGTGTCTCTGTCTCAGCCTCTCTGCCCTCCTATCACTTGTTTCTGCTCTATGTAACTTCTGTCAGCAGGTAGAATCACAGGGTGCCGCGCTTTACGGCAGAACATCACGCACAGCACCAATAACCACCGATTTTGGCGAAGCCTGATTGTATTTTATGGAGAAAATGTTTCTGGTTTTCCCCCTGAATTACTGAGTTTCCTGAAAGGGAATGTGGGTCGCCAGAATGGGAGCCGGGCAAGCGGGCAACTGATCCAGGCTCAGCAAGCTCTACGGATATAATGCCAGAAACCGAAGACGAAGGAAGCTGCGAAGAGAAAAAGAGACTGACCGAGCAAGAGGCCAACGAACAGAGTAAATCTGAGACTGGCTTTATTTGTAGTTGGAGACAGCTCCGCTAAATAAAGGGCTGCAGACAGACGCTGAGGTGGTGAATAGTTTGCGGTTTGGTTAGGTTTAGGAAAAGATCATGGTTTAGATTAAAATAATTCAATGATCACAAAAACCAAAATATCATCCCTGTTTAAAGTTAAAAGCAACAAGACACCCGATGTAAGCCAACAGGAACGCACATCAAGCAAACAACAAGACCGCGCCGGGGCAAAAATAGTCTCGTCCAACGCTCGCCCAAACAGGCTGCAGGTTAAAAATGCCTGAGCACGCATTTTTACCTCCAAGACAAGCAGAGTTTTGTTTGTAGACTGCACGTAACGTTACATGACTTGCGATATGAATATATTAACAGTTGTGTTGCAATCAGAAAGGGTGTGGGACTCCAGACCGCACAAAATACAAATTACAACATTGTGTTTCTTGAAGGCACTTGTGGAAACTAAAAAAAAAAAATCTGTTCTCGTCCGGCGCAGGTGAGAGCTGGTGCTCAATCGCCAGGTGATCCAATATCCAGATCCTCAATAGATCTTTCTCGCTCGCAAACAACATCCTCCATCTGCATTACACGGATCTGACTGAGGAGAGGACGTCTCCTCTTATTATTGATTTAAAAGGATGAAAAAGGAACGGGGGGGTGGGGGGCTGCTTTTTGTTTTGCTGTTCAGGACGGCTTGGATGAAAACCCAGTTTTAATAAGTAATACGCTTCCCCGCAGAAGTCTGCCGACGAGAAGCGAGACAGGATTAGCTGACCCCTCGTGAAATAAAGATATCATCCTAATATTATGTTCCCGAGAAGCGCTTGCTCAAAAACCCGCCGACTGTTACCATGGCAACTGCAAAATTGTGATGGTGGAACCTTTATCATTGTATTTTATTGCCGTTGCTGGGAAAAAACGACTGGAGAGTGCTCTCAGTCACACATGCCCGGGCTCTCGGTAATGGGCCACTGTGACAGGCTGTAAGGAATGACAGCATAATTTTATACATTTTACGTCTTTTCATGGGAGCTTTTCATTTCATACACCCGAGGCACCACTTTTCTGACATCTGCAAATAGACAAAAATGTAAATCGTCTGGTTCGGAGCAGAGCCACCTTGTCCTCGCAGATGTTTCGCGTCAGAAAACATCTCCACGACTTGAGTTCTTTTGGCAGTTCTTCAAAGCAGGTGGAGGAAATTAGCATTTCACACTTGAAAAGTTGGACGACGGCTTCTTTTCATGACTCCCTATTATTCGCATTTGATCACATATTCATTGTCTGTCAGTGTTCTCATGTAAAATTAAGCAATGGTGGTCTCTCAGTTGCAGGGCTGATGCAGAATTTAATCATTGTCCCACATTAAATGCCAACATCGCTCCACAGCCTTCTCTTCTAGGTCTCAGTGAACATCCATTGAAGCAGCCTGAACTTCACCAGGGCGCGTATAATTCTGAATGCTTGATAAATGATTAATGGCTTAATCAAAGCTAAAAAAAAAAATCAGTTTTAATTTGCACTGGTGAATGCATGGATGGATCCCAGCCAACCCTGATTAGTAATCCAAGGCTGTGATTTGCACTGTCGGGTCGCCACGACGAGCCTGTCGTTTTCTGAAAAGATGTTTAAAATTTCAAGCAACTTGCTGCCCCGTCCTAATGAATAAGTCAATGAAAAAGTAACAGTAAAACAAGCGAGGACAGGACGACGGACACAGAGGAGTATACCTGGTGAGGTGGAAGCAAATGAGCAGCGAGGGAGGCGAGCGGTTCCTGTCTTACAGACGGAGCCGGGGTGTCAAAGGATGAATCAAACTGGTGTCTGCCAGACTGTTAATGAGGAGAAGAGCGTTGATGATGCACCGAAGGCTCAGCAGAGACTTTTTTTTTTTTCCCGGTTAGCTGAGAAAACATTTATCCAAGACTCCAACTTGAACCTGCTGAAAACAAAACTAGAATTACCACGTCACAACCTCGTAAAGTTTACATCCATATCTGTCTACAGTCATCATTATACGTAACGGAGACTATGAAGAGTTAAAAATAAAAGGTAATGATCATATATATATTTTTTTGTTTTTGGCCTTATTGATAGTACAGCTGAAGATATGACAGGAAACAGAGATAGAGAGAGGGGGAGTGACACACAGCAAAGGAACCCAGGCCGGGAGTCGAACCTGGGTCCGCTGCAGAGCCTCGGCACATGGGACGCGCGCTCTACCAACTGAGCTAAACGGCGCCCCCGTATATTATATATTATATACTATCATTTGTCGACAGCGTTTACAGGGGAGTAAAGAGGACTGATAAAGAGCCTTGTCAGATGGTGCAATGACTATTACCTTGAGCTCGATGTCAGCAAAGCAAAGAGACTCTGGTGGAAATACAAAGCTTCAACAAAATACAGATTCAGAAAAATGAATCAGATCGGATGCCTCGCACTCAAAGATCTTTAGAAGAAGATCTCTACAATCAGCATCGTTTCCCAAGATCAGTGACAGTTGTTGAATAATGCCCAAACATTTTGTCAAAACTAAAGAGTGAATTCCTGAGTAGTGGCCAAAAAACATGCGTGTGAGTTCACAGTGACTCTGACGTCTGACCACCAAAATCTGCTCAGTCAGTCCATGTCGGAGGAGCTACGAGCGGGGATCAGTTAGCAAAGTCTTTTTCAGCAACTGTGACGTGAAAGAGGTGTGGTCGAACTCGTGAGGTGCTCTACCGCCTGCATTCCTAAATGTCATTTCACCTTCATATTATTCATTTTTTTCCTTATGACACGTTATGAACTGCATTAAAACTAAATACATAAGTTGTTTTGCTCATCTGACAGAGATGACAAAATGCAGCAGTAGGCTGCTAACTAAACAAAGGACAGACGATGCAGCTGTGACACAGAAACATTTAACTGAAGGCTGCTTTAAATTCCTGCTCCGAAGCACCGACGCCTCATCTTGTTTAAAGCCTCCAATCTTCCCCCCTTGTTTCTGTTCTTTGCCTCCAATGCCCGCGTCTCATGTCGGAGGGACTAAGAAGTAAAGAAAGGATGTAGAGGACGCACAAACAGAGAAGTAAGAGGAGGGTCCTCGAGTCCAAGTGGATATTCGTGCCAAATTCCAATTGAAATTCTCTTGAGGATTTCCGGAGATATCATGAGAATGAGACGCACGACCCAAAAAACGTGACGCCTCCAGCCACCACTGGCTCCACACAGGCTTTAATCAGCATTTCTGAGCACATTTTTTTTTTTTTTTTTTTTTGCTTAATTTGATCAGTGTCCAACAGCAGAGAGAGACATTGTGCAGAAACAAAAGCGTAGGGGTAGCTTGTTTACCCCAAACTTGATTTATGTCCCTTCATGAAACGGATAATAAATGCGGGGTTCATACAGAAACTACTGTATGGACAGATTTTAAGGTCACAGATAAACTTTTATGGATGTTTCTAATTTACGGAACAGAAAACGTCAAGTAAGGAGGTGTTCTATGGTGTGTGGAAACTACGCTCATCTGCTTTCTTGCTGAGAGTTTGACAGTTTGACACGACTCATTTTGCTTTTATCCGTCTGCTGCATATGAAGCACAGCGAGCAGACGATCAGCTTAACTAGCATGAAGACTGGCTCTGACAGTCAGTCTGGCTCTGACCCAAGGTAAAAATAAATCTGTTTAATAACACCTTTAAACTGTTTTTTGTGTGTGTGTGTGTGTGTGTGACAGTAAAAGCATCAACTCATAAAATCAATTAAATCTTTTTTTTTCACATATGTATCTAAAAAGTTCACCTAGTTTTTAAGATTTTACGTTTTCTTTCCGAACAATGAACAAAATAAGTCCTTGAGATGTTTGTAATATATTTTTTTATTTATTCATATTTGCTCATACATCTCTAAGTTTGATGCCGCTTTGCTGTATACTTTGTTTTACTCCTTGTCTCATTCTCCTCTGCACTTACAAAATATTTCAACTATAAATCTAATTTCTGAAATAAGAGGATTAAAACAATTGAAGTGATACTATATATTAGACATCTGCAGGATCCAACATTGCCTATTATCTTTTATGAACAAAGAATAGTAATATACTCTACCATGCATGTCTCACCTGCTGAGTTACATTATAATACACACTATGCAACGTTATGCAAATGCTCCACGAAGGATGCATCGTTGTCGCTGGAGAATAACAAGCACTCTGCAAATTAGTGAAAAGAATCCTTTTTCCAACTGGAGGTTTAAAAAGTAACGCTGTTCAAAATCTCCCCGATCCGTTCAGCATCGCCTCACTCAAAGAGATTCTTACCACCAGAGGAAAGAGGCTTGCCGCCGTGACGAGCAGCTGCCTGTTAAGACACATAAACACACAGACACAGTAAACAAAGTTTAACCCACGTGTATACTTAGTTGTAAGTGTGAGCGTGAGATGTGTGAACCAGCTCACCCCGCTCTGTCCTTTGGAGAAGTTGGCGTGAGCGTAGAGGAGAACTGCGATGTCGTTGTGTCCCTGCCTCCAGCGCAATGGACAGCGCCGTGCTTTCATCCTGTAAACACACAAACTCACACACATTATGACGGGTTCTGCTATCATTGTACATTTACAGACAGAAAAGACACACTTGACATATTTGAATGGATCATTCGGAAGTTAATACTGATTGCACAGTGTAATGCTATAGAAAAAATGTGCTCTGCTATCGGGCTGGATATTTCTTAGAAAAACAAAAGTTGAAGTGCGGCCCGAGGGAAGCCATTCCACTCCGCTCACATATGACTAATGAAGAAGTGATTAAAACATGTACTGCAAATCGTTACAACAATCCCCTATAATTCTCACAAATTCATGTGTGAATAATTGGAGAAATTAGCTCCAAACTAGGGAGGTTCACATGAATGCTCCGCTGTACTTTAGAAAATTACACCACTATAGTTACGCAGAACCATGCTGAAAGAAGGTAAGTATTTAGTTGATGCAAGAAAACGTTTCTATTAATTCCCCATTCCATAGACATTTTCTGCTCACATGTAATTCATAATATATTATGAGGTTGTGAGTGTTAGTTGTCGTCCACGTAGAGTGACTTGGATTAGTTGAAAAAAAGTTATTCATTAGTATATAATCTAATAACAAGTCAGGTACAGCAGTATTTTACTTGTTGTGGGGAATATACTGGTGCAGAAACACGTCTTTTTTGTAGTGTCCATGTTGTTTCAAGATCATGACTTGGAAGCTCATGAACAGTCGGAAGAACAACTTCCTGACTCGGGAAACAGGATCATCCAACGAGCAAGTGAATGCACTTATATTATATACAACTTTTTACATTATCATGTAAATATGTATATACGTCTATTCTATTCTATTTCTTCCCTTTTTAATTATATTGTTTATTTTTGCTATTGGTTTTTGTTCTTTAATATTCTGTCGCTGCTGGGACAAACAAAATTTCCCCGGACATCAAAGGATTTCTGATTCTAATTCTGATTCTGAACTTCTACCACTTTGTCTCCCTGACATAATTACTGGAAATTATGATTATCCTCTGCTTTTGTAACACACTATGTGAGACAAAGTTGCTTCAGCTGCTGAGCTTGAAGCCACCAGGCTCACAGAAGCAATGACTCACATACACTGTCACTCAGGGTGGCATCGCAGTCTGGTTGTGCCAGCAGTAGTCTCACGATCTCAGCATGGCCGTGCTCGCTCGCGCACATCAGCGCCGTGGAGCCCTCGTCGTCCTGGAGATTGACCTCGGCCCCCTGCGCCAGCAGCGCCTGCACCATGTCCATCCTGCCGTGGCTCACAGCCAGCATCAGAGCCGTCTGACCAGCCTGGACAGCAGATGATGAGGGTCAAACACAGGAAATAGGGGTGTGAGTATACAAGTCGAAATCATTTCAAAATTTCAATCATGGCTCGTCCATGGAATCACACTTTTTGAAATTACCATACAGAACATTTACCTACTGAGAAACACAATAATGTTTTGGTTCATGGTTCCAAATTTCCTCATAATAATCTAATAAATGTCCTGGACAGAACTTGGTTATTTTGTGCTAATCATAACAAAAATACAAACACTATCTAATTTACTTTAGACTGTTTATATTCATGCAGGCAACTCCAATTAACTGCCTGCATAATCTCCCTCACAGTTCAACCAAACATGCAACAAATATTACATTTCTCTACAGGCAGGCAAACGATTCAACAAATCTGAAAGAATCCTGTCAAGGCTGGAAAGAGCTCTTCGGGACTCCTTCTTATCCCCCTTTCTGCAATAAAGTTTCCAATAAGAAATGAATAAGGAATGAGTATTAACTTGGGTTTAAACGGAGGAGGTTGTTCAAAGGAAAATCCCCCTTAAATCTTCTTCTCATAATTAGTGGCAAATTACATCGTTCCTTCCTGGAAAAATTATTAGAAAATCACTGACCTATAAAATGAAGTGTTGCCAAAAATACATGCAGCACATTGGATGTATCATTTCACGTAGTTCCATTAGAAGTGGTGATTTATTTTTCTGGAATTCTAGCTTCATGTAGGGACCCAAATTCAGCCCCTGCATGAAATAATTTATATCCAGTAATATCCACATTTGGAATTGAGCGGTTGCGAAAACTGCTTTAAAAATAACACCTGCAGGTGGAAAAAATAATATTAACTCGGCAGTGATGCACAAATGGGCAAAAAACTCAATTTGTGGAGGGCTTATCTATTACTGCTGGTTAGCTGGCTCCCATAAAAGCCTGTTATCCATGCGTCACTTTTCCATTCTCCAGTTTAATCTCATTTGTGCACAGAAAAACAAAACATTCTCTGACATTCAAGGAGGAAAAAAAACTATAGGATTTAAGAATCAGCAACAATAAGCTGCAGCATTCGGACACAGTTTAGAGAAACAGCAGGACGTCGCATCCACTCCCTCTACCTGAGAACACACTGACCTGGCTGGCCTTCGCATTGACGTCTCCTTTTGTGAAGAGCTTCTCCACGACCTTCATGTCCTCTGGACGCTCCACGGCTGCGAGCGCAGCCAGCATGATGGGCGTGTAACCCGCCTTGTTCTGTTGATTCACGTTACACACCTCTGAAGTGGCGGTCAGATGGCCCGAGTGGAAAGAAGAGAAAGAGAAGAAAGAGTTTTATGTCCTCACTTATTTATTGGTGATATCTGCACAGTCTTCCCCTCTCTCCTGAGTGTACCATGTTCTCCGGTCAGCCAATACAAAAGTAAAACCACTGACAGGGAAGTGAGTAACATCTCTTTGCAATGCAATGTTCTGCTAGGCAAACTCCCCAGATCTCATGATGGAGTGTACACGCTCTGCAGCGATGTTCAGACATACTTGCTCCCCTCCCGACACATTTTTGATTGCCCTCTCCCTGTTTCTTCTCGGGGTCACATTACTTTACAATACTTCACAAAACTTTTCACACTTTTAATGATCATTTCTAACACTGTTCAGCATGTAGTCTGCTGTAGTGTTGCGCCTCATCCTCCCAAGTGAGTGAGAGACGGACAGAGAACTGGAAGATTTACACAAACTTCAGACGCCCTGGAGAGAAGAACTCCTGTTTCTTACGGAAAGTCTGTGAGGGAAGTAGCTGTAAAATCTGCCATGACGCTTTTTCTGCCATTTGCGGGGGTCGCACCACGTCATTCCCCATCAAGTGGCTGACAAATACTGGCCATCGGCAGGCACAGACTCTCTAAAGTGCAGTGGGCAAAAAAGGAATGGTTGAATAAATTGTAATAAGTAGCACTTTGTGCCACAGAGTTATGCAAGTTTACACTAAAGGGAGAGTTATTCTGTGTTGTTTTCTGAGAATTAAGAGTACAATTAGAAGTATTTGACATGAAAAAAAAATATGCATTTTGCTTTTTTGTTTTTTAATTCTTTAAATGTTACCAGAATGCAGACACACGGTCCTTGAGCCTCAAAAAATCCCTCTGCTTTAAAAAAAAAAACTATTTTTGAGGTCTCAAGGTCGGCAACTTTGTGATTAGATGGTTGGTACGTGTCAGAAAACAAATTCGTATGAATGCCAGGACAAAAGGTTCCCCAGCAGAACAATACACAGTTAGACAATGTTATTTATTTCCATTGTCTGTGTTTCTGATGTTTTGGCTGATATTATAAGAAACACTTTTACATTACAGGACTTTTTTTAATGTCAAATAAAATGTCCACAGGTTGTTCTAAAAAGCCTGTACATTTCGTAAGAGCGTTGTTTTTATCCTAGCATGACTCCACTCTGCACATCCTGTGACACATCCAGCTACACTGACTCACTCTTCCAAATGGGTTCCTTTTTTAAATTGTATTAGACTGTTTTGAATGTAGTTAAACTGGCCTTTCAGGGCCAGGTGATTTTTTGAGGACAGTCTTCATTTTGAGCCACATAATGAAAAGCTTTAGTCACGCTTTTTCATTCGGGAACATTGGAAACAAAGGTAACTGCCTGTGACAACTGTTTACTTTTTTCTGCTGGTAATGTGCTTCTATTCTTCCTGGCATCTGAACAGAGAGAGGTGGATCCAATCTCTTCTGAAAGCTGCAGCACAGCTATTAAAGGTGCTTCATCTCCTCCATTAGGACCCTTATTCTGTTTTTCTGTTCAATATATACTGATTAAAGCATCTGAATGGTCGTATTTCTACATTTTGGGGCCACTGCTGGAGAGAAGGTCGAAAGTTTATTACGATTATAAAATTGGATTTCCAAAGTACATCTGTGTTTGGATGAATTAAACCTTCTGCACTTTGGTTATTGAAAATATAGGCAGTGCAAAATGTTTACAGATCAATAAAGCTTTTAAACAACTACTCTCACAAGCCATCAGACGTACATTCACTTTTTAAATTTGGTGTAATTATTGTTTTTGACAGAACAGCTCTGAGAGCATAAAAACATTTCTCTTTGCTGGTTGTGCAGCAGCCAAAATAAATGTTTTCTCAAAGCCAGGAAGGACAAAAAAAAGCAAAAATACATGATGACCTCTAGATGCATTACGAGTATGACCATACCTGCATCAAGCAATTTCTTGACGATGCCAAAGTTGGAGTGAGACACACTGTAGTGCAGAGCTGTATTTCCATTGCCGTCAGCCATATTAACAATATGTTGCAATACGGAGTGTGAAATGACCCGATATGTAGTTAGGTGGTCCTCCACGGTGTCGGCGGCTGCTGACTTGTGGCTGGACACGGAAAACCATTCTTGCTCGAGTGTTTGAAGACAGTCATGCTGCAGGGGACATAAAAAAACAGTTATGTGTATGTATGTATATAAATAAAAGACATCAATGTTTTGTTGTTAAAGTATCCTCATAAATGTATCGCAAGTGCAATTTTTCAGTGGGTAGAGAAATTTCTACCACGTCTTCTAAATAGAGGAGCAGCTGCCTATTATAGGGGTGTGAATGAAAGACCAGACAAAGAGCGTAACAAAACAGCGACTCATTATTAAAATCTCCATAACATCACAAAGTAAGAAAAAGGCTCTGGACTTAACGTGCCCCGCAAAAGTTTGTTTGCAGTTTTATAAATTCTGTCATGAATTTCCCTTTTCAATATACGTGTTTTTGAACTCCCCGTCTGTCTGAGAGCCTCTTTCACTCACAAAAGTCATTTTTGTTTTTAAGTTACAGAAAAATACAATGACAGAAAATTACAGAGACGACACAGTGCTGCGCTCTTTGTATCAAATGCCAAAGTCGTTTCTTTTTAAAATGACATACTCGAACACTTCCTGGCTCAGCGTCTGTCCACACCCATAGCAGTGACATACCATTAAACGTGCACGCACACACACACACACACACACACGCGAACATACACACACACACACACACGTGCGCGCATACAAATTGACCTTCAATTGCTCTCACACTGAAGAATATAGTGAGCAAAACATACCATTTCCTTGCTGGATAAAGCTGTGTCATCACTCAGATGCATCTTTAAGGCTTCACAAGCAGAAATCACCTTTTCACTCAACTTACACCTGAAAGGAAGAAAATGGTGCAAGTTTTAGAGCTCAGAAGTTGAAGTCACACTGTCACACATCTCAGCTGAGATTTTTGGGCTTCAAAACCGTCTAGTCTATATCATACCTCTGTTGTGATTTTGCAGACCCTTTCGATCCCTTGTTGGAGCCACATTTGCCCTTTTTTGCTTGCGTTCCATCTTGAGAAGCTTTTTTGTTTCCTCTCCTTTCCACTTCGTCAGCGTTAGCCTTCTCACTGGCAGGGAGCTCGTAAGATGACATTGGGTCCAATCTAACGTCAAACCAGATTAGTTAAAATACTGGTAAAATTCATTAAAGGATAAATTCACCCAAATACATGTAAATTATCTGCTCGCAATGTAAAGTTTCATAGTCCTCAAAACATTTCTGGAGCTTCACGGCAAAATAGATGCAGCATTCTCCTTGGGGACTTAAAAAAAAAACCTGAAGATAATATAAAATGGCTCCACACAACTCATCCAGCGTAATCCACGTCTTCGGAAGCCCTGAGGTCACAAATTAATTTGAAAAGACAATATTGTACGTGCAGTCAAGCTTGTGCACCCACTTCAGACTGGGTGCTGGCCCAGATTCTTTCAGCTCAACAGCTACAGTGAAGATTTCAGCTTACAAAAAGGACGTACATATGTTTCTTTAACTGTTTCTTTAAGTTTTGAAACAAATTCAACATTTTTTTGCTGTGATGCTCCAACAAAGGTTTGCAGACTATGATAATTCACCCAAGTTTCCAGCATCACAGGGGTGAATTTTCATTTTTGGCACAAAGTTTTAGAGTCTTGCTGTACAATATTAGTTTAGATGTTAGATGATTACCCTGTGGTCACCCTCATAAACTTCATGCTCTTCCTGGTGCTGCTGCAGCCTTGGTCAGCCATTCTGTTTCTTCATGACAGATCGCAGCACACCGGCATGAGCTGAACTGTCTAGAAACAACAATGCAGCACATGCTTCTGAATCATACATCTGACTTAATCCATTTATCACTGTGTCAGCGATGGTGTATTTTACTTAACACAACGCACGCAAAGAAACAGATACAGGCTGACTAGATCAATTTGGCCAGGACTATTGAGGATATTTACTGACTCACATCATTGCCATTCTAATCAAACAATTTAATGACATAGCCGATACAAAAGCATCCACATTTGTCAAGTTCCTCCACTCATTCATTCCTATAATTTGTCACCCCATCTGTCCTTGTGGTGCTTTAAATATCCTGACTAATGTGAGGGAATCATTTTAAAAGTGAAAGCTTTCTCTGACGCCAGCTCCTCCTACGAAGCCATTCAATTTTAGACCCCTCAGCCACAAACTGGTATGTGGTACGAGACGGCTTCCAAAACCAGATATCATTCCAAGCATCGCAAGTGTATCCCTCAGAATGCAAAACTCGCCAAGCCAAAGGCAGCCACTTCCTCTGAACCAAAAACAAACTTAAACTGGGCCTTGGGAGTGGTCTGGAAGTAAAAATATTTTTAAAGTAAACTACTTTCACACATTCTTACCCAACCAGACGTTTACCTTACTTTTCACAAAGATGAACTTAAAAAGACATCGACATACAAGCATGCATGTTTACCTTGTAGAGCTGAGGATGTCTGTTGTTCTAACATCTGTATCATTCTTTTCACCTCTGATTCGTTGCCACCCTGTTGGCAGATTCCTGGGTTTGCCTTGTCACACTTAGATGCTTCAACTGAAAATTGAGAGGGTGACTGAAACTCTCTGTTGACTGTGACAAAAAAGAACAGCATCGGACTGACATTACAGAAATGACACATAGTATATTATATAATGATAAAAGTCCAACTTCAACAGGGAGTTTTTGACCACTAGAGACACTTTGGAGAAACTTTGGAGGACTACACTCTATATTTTAGATAAGATATTCACAGTAGATTCAAGTTATAGCGCATTAATTTAGAGCGGGGAACAGACAGTTTCACTGAAACCATTCTGTAGCTCCTTAGTGTCCATTTATCAGGAGATAACTGAAACCCTGCGGCCAATCCCAATAAAGTAGTCACATAGTGGTGTAAAATGGCTCAATTCCAATAAAGCTCCACTGGGTACTTTTTAACACTAAATAAATCCCTGTAGTTTTACTGTACCTGGTGGCTGACAATCTGAAAGATGGATTCCTTGTGCTGCAGCCTTGTTACTGCAGGACAGCTTCGAGATGGCACTTCCTCGCTTACTGTGCTGCTGGACAAACCCTTCCCTCGGGTGAGTGTAGTCCTCTGTGAGCAGGTCCCCATGCTCCCCGAGGAGCCTATGCATCTTCTCTATGTAATGGTTCAGCTCTGGGTCCCACTGGGACTGTGAAGATTGCTGGAACATGGGGATAGGTTTAGTGGATGAAACTGACAAATCCCGTATCCTCCCCTCTCCCCACACCAATGCTCCTCGTCTTGATGGGATCAGGTAGATGGGATGGTCCAGAGGCCATATTTCTTGTTTTTAGTCCAACCAGGAAGTTCTCATTAATGTTTGTGAATCCGACACCTGTGTCTCTGGTTACCTTTGGGTGCTGTCACTGTATGTTTTAAGGCACTTCCTAGATTCAAATCTCCAGTTCCTACACCAATTGAGGTGGTCTCTGGAGCACACTGCATATCTTTGACACGGTTGCCCACTGACACTGTCCTTGTGACAGTCTGAGTGGTGTTGGTGTGCTTGTCTTTGGTACAGAGGACAGTATTAGTGCTGGAGTCTGTGTTGAAGGCATGTCTGGTGTTAGTAAAGCGAGACACTGAACCGGATACAGTGTTGGTACGCTGAGAGGCCGTCTGTGGTGATGCCATGATTCCCAGATCCACTCCTCTGACTTGATCTGTGGCAATACCTTGAGAAACCAAATCCTTTGCCTCATAGATAATGACATCAACAGAACAGTCCCCACAAGCCACTGAATTATACTTAGTCTTTCTTTTGTTAGGCCCTAGGTTTTCCACTGGTATCTCTGTGTTGGTTTCTGCATCACATAGCTTTATCTCCATCCCAACACCTTGTGTGTTTGTAAAAATGTGGCTCCCCACACCTTTTTCCATGGTCTCCACTCGCTCCCTGACCTCCCAGTTGCTCATGGGTACATTTGGTCCTGTGCAAACATCCTTCAGCTCCAGCCTGCAACAAGATATACCCACTGTCTTCACCTCTGTTGCCTCCCCTGTGCTGGCATCTCGTAGCTCTTTGTGATTGCCCACTCCTTGGTCTGTGGTATGAGGTCTTGCCTCGGTGCCTGTGCTCACAGTGGATGGCCTTGCAAAGGAGGCTTTATCAGCTCGGTTCCTGGCTCCTGCAGCCTGAAGCTCAAGTTTCAGACGGCTCATCTCTGTCTGGAGAGCTGATTCCTTCAACTCTGCTTCTAAGAGACATATTCTTTCTTTCAAGGCACCAATAATTTGTTGTTGTGCATCAAGCTCTGCTTCCCGTTCTGCGTAAATGCCAAGATTAATTTCAGACACTTCTGTTGCAACAGACCTCATTTTTACTTGGTCAGTGTACACACATTTGTTTTCTTTTGTGGTTTTAGACACGGTGATATCTGTATCTTTATCAGTTCCAACTGCAACTGACTTGATTGCCTTGACACGAAGAGGGCTGTGACCTTTTTCATGCCATGCTTGCAAATTTCCGCCCTTGATGGTTCTTTCCAATGCCTGCATCTCTTCAGTCAGTCGCCTGAACTCCCTGTGGTCAGTGAAGTCACTTTCCATTATATCTTCAAGTCCTTCCTTGGTATTCTCTTTGTTTCCAATTTCAGAAATGTCCACACTATGCGCTCTCTTCCAGATCACGTCATCTACGTCCTCATTGTCACTGTTGTTCTTGAGTTGAGAAACCAGTTGCCTTTTTTCCTCCTGAAGGACTGAGATTTTTACCTGGAGGATAGGGATGATTTTCACCTGCTCCTCCAGCTCCTTCAGCCTCTGCAGAGCTACTACCATCTGGTCGCGGACATGCTGCAGATGCATGGAGCCAGGACTAACTGGGGTGGTTCTACCAGAGCTCTGTGGGCTTAGCCTTAGGCATCCAGTGCTGCCTCTACTGCCCAGGGACGAGCCAAGCATATCACCTCCTGTGCCAGTAGGCTTGTTCCCATTGTTGTTCTGATTATACGCACCAACGCCAGTGAAGGGGGAGAGTGACCCAGGGGAGCTTACCCCTCCAAAGCTGGCCAGTCGTCGACGGGGACTGGGCTGAGGGGGAAGCTGGTTGGTCACCTCCTGATCCAAGTGCTTGAGGGTCTCCATAATGGTCTTCTCCACCAGGGGGGTTTGTCTTTGTAAAGCAAGAGATCTTGCAGCAGGCTTAGGCTTTGACTCACTAAGTATGTGAGACATTGCTGGTCCTTCATTCCTTGAGGGTTTGCTATCCAATGAGGAACCATGTGGTGGAGGAAGAGGAGGTCGACCTCTGGCTGTAGAGGACATGCCCAGCATTCTTGTATCATCACTGCTTGATGACGACAACGATTCAGCAGAATGCCACTGGCTGGATGTGATGTCACTCTGTGGTTTTTCCACATTATTGTTGGCCACTCTGGGCCTCCTCTTGAGGCTTAGCCGCTTAATGGTGGTGCCGTATTGGAAATTGTCAACGCACTTGAGGTAGTCCAAGTCCAACTGACAATTACAATTAATCCCCAGGTAGTTAGGAAGGCAGTCTTCAGTGCTTTGACCTATTAGACCAACAGTGGAATAGCCATAGATTGTTACTATTGCAGAATTAAAGAAAGCGTCATACCAATTGGCTGGTAAGTGGGAAAACTAATCACATACTAAGTGGGAAAATTCTCCCAATTGCACATGACTAAAAAGAAAATCCTAAACATTGAGTTTAAAATGAGACATTAGATTTATAACAGTAAACTAGGGGTATTATTACTAGGAGAATTGAAATTCTTAACTTTTCATAAAAAAACAGGGTGTCTACAGGCATCAGGCACTTAAATCTAGTGCTTTTCAAGACTGTATCCACATTTTAACCAACGTAAATCAAACAAGCATTTATCTCTTTTTCAGACACTATAGTTAAGTATAAAAGTATATAGCACACATGTTGTCTTATACAGAGTTAGGTTTTAATTAGGAATATGGTTATTAGAGTGAGTAAGGCCAACAGGTAAGTGGAAGTATAAGGCTAAAATGTTTAAGGTAGTATAAGGCAATTCACATTTTAGACTATCAAATTACTTTTCAAGCCTCTAAATACCCTGCAGAAATATAAAAGAAATAAACCACATGCAATGGAAAGTACAATCACTTTATACCGCTTAAGGCTATACACTTTATGCCCTTAGAATATCTTTTTTCTTTCCTTACCTTGACATTACATATCCATCAACTACGATTTCTATTCAGGTCTACAGCCTTCCTTCTATCACCTCGAAATGTTTTTGACTATAAACTCTCTGAGCCCATCCCGCAAGAAGAGAGGAGGGACAGAGGAGGTTTTACCAATGGTGTAGACACTCTGTTTTCAGTAGTCACTTCTCCCCAAATGGTATGTCTCTCTACATAGACTGAACCTACTCTATAATTACTCTGCAACTTTCCCTCTAAATGCCTGACCATGCTCTTGGCAGGTTTTCTCAACCACAGACATCTCCCAAGTATTTCAGCCAGTGAACACACAAAAATAAGAAATCTTTATCATGTATCAAGCACTTGACATGATAACAGGCATAACTGTATTTAAATTGTAAATCTTGAACACTTACGTTGATTCATTTCTTTATGATCGTCCATTACAAGACCTATAAACACATAGCTATAAAAAATAGCATTTAAACTTTTAGGAAAGTAATAGTTATAGTTACCTGATACATTTCTGAAAATGTAACTTCCTTGTGCCATGGATGTGGTTCACAAAGCGTCAATAGATAGGCGAAGAAATCCCGTTAAATCCAGTTTGAACTTTAAATGAGTCTGTAAACAAAAGAAAAAGGTAGCAAGTTTCTTCATATCTTGATAATTTGTTGTTCCTGTACATGTTTTCTCCTACTGCATCTGCATCTTCTCTCTCTCCCAGCCCAGGTCCAGCAGTCAATAACAGCTTACCTTACAATGCTTACATACAGGAAATGCAACACCGGGCCGTGACATATTATAGTTAATTCTGCAAAAGTACAGCTAGCAAAATCCCTTTGCCTCGGTGCACAACAGTGACTCACCGCACTGAAATGCCATATCACTTTCTCATTAGTAAGCACCTTCTGTTGTCAGCATGTGGAGGTTTTAAGCAGAGGGTTTTTATTTGCCAAGAAGGCACATCTCACTTCTTGTTCAATGACTTGTGTTCTCCCTTCATAAAGTCGGCTACATTTGCAAGTTAAGTGATAGGCTGAATAATGTTTAATGTATAAAATAAGGTTACCTAAGGAGGAATTAAAGGATAACTCCACCACTTGTGCACATGAAAGCAACATTATGTAACTTTCATTTACCTTACCTTTTGTGGCTCCAGAGGAAGCTGCATGTAATCTGATAACATGCTTTCAGTGATGCCACCGAGTGGCTAAGTTGCATTGTGGGTTATGTAGTCACCAGATTTACAAAAACATCTAAAAATATCTCTGATTCTGCTATTTTGATCATTTGTGTTTCACTTATCCATAATGAGTCCAACAGTTTTATAGGAGTGAAATGCAGCCAAAGGTCTTTATTACCTACAATGCAAGTTAGCCACTAAATTATATCATTGGAGGCAATTTATCTGATTACATGTAGTTTTCTCTGGAACCAGTAAAGATGGTGATCTTTTTTAGGGATGTATAAACTGTCCATAAGAGGTCCAACAATGTTATGGGAGTGCAATGGCACACCAGTGGACATTTTCAAAACCTTAGTAGCTGAATTGCATTGTGGGTAATGTAGGCACCAGATGACATCCCTGGAGGCAAGTTATCAGATTGCATTCAGCTTCCTCTGAAACTATAACAGGCTTTATAAGACTTTTTTATAGATGCAGCAGTACTCCCCATGACTAATATAAACAAGTTAATGAGTAAAATTGGTGGAGTTACCCTTTAAGTTGTTGCAGTAGCAAAAGCATTATGACTCAATAGAGTACAGAACAATTAGTATATCACAGAACTAAAGTTTAACAGCCTTAAGTAAACACGTACTGCTGTCAAGTGAGCTGTAAAATAGTAATTATATGTAAATATGATAACGAACATTCACAGATTTACTCCTAGCTGTTACACCCAGTTTCCATCGCTGTATTTAATTAAACATCAATCAGCTTTTTAAATTACACTTGTCAGACTGTACAGCATGTTTGTGCAAGAACATATTTGGTATACGTGAAAGAGAAATCCCACTTCACATCAAAATCAGACCATTTCCTCACTGACATCTAAAGACACTTTGACTGAGACCAGAGTCAACAAGAAGACATGACATCAAGCCTCAGGCCATAAATCCAATGGGTTACGCAAGTTCTCTTTAGAGTTAGCCACAGTTACCATTACAGGAAAGCACAGCCAAGTTTGCAGAAAAAAAAAACCACAGAATCTGAAAACCAACAGATGAATGTGTTAGAGAGACAAAGACAGACACGCGGGAGTCAAATTTAAACATGAGATTTAAATGTATTCATGCTTTATGCCCAGTTCAGCTCTACCTACCTCAAAACATTGTACTTCTTATATAAACACCATTATTTAAATATATGTTTAGCAACAGAGGATCTTATGCATTTCCCAAAGCAACTGAGATATCTTCATTCACTACAACTGGGTGTGGGTTTGTGCAGTTAAACTTAAAGGAAACTTTTTTCTGTATGTGAGGTTTCAGACTCCTGGGTTACTGCCATTTGTGCGTATGTATGTCCTGTGTTGCAGATGTCAAACAGGTCTGCTTCATTTAGGTGTGTTTAAAGTGTTGGCTGTGTTTGTGTTGTTTTCTTGTGTTTTATTTGGTGAGAGATATGGGGCTTGTCCCTTGAAGGGAGGTGTCATGTTTTTCATCAAAGACATATTCACAGAAATTTAACAACATCCACTCAAACAGTCTGGGTGCTGCGTCACAACCGTAAAATGTTAGGGAAATTCCTGCTGTGCTGTTGTTGTTGTTGCCTTAGATTAAAAATATACCCCCAGGATGACATTTCGGTTAGACTGCAACCTATTTTTGTTTTGTTTGAAAGACACAAATCTGCTCTGGTGTGAGAGGTTACAACTGTTTTAGATTAAAGGGGTTCTTGTTTTAATGTGTCCATCTCTTAGACGTCTCTAGACTTATAACAAAGATGTTGTGAGGTCATATTTGGGGGAATTTCAAGAGACTTGGAACTATATTGCTATCTACACTAGATTTATAAAAAGTCATGTAAAGGTTTTGATGTAAACTATAAAAAGTAAACTTCAGCTTTCTTCATATTTGCCAACCAGTGGCCATCAGTTAACCATACTGGTTGGATTTTAGTATAATGGGCCACTAAAAAGCATTCTAACACGATTTTATATAAATTTTAAGCAGCTAAATGTCCTGTTTAAATGCTGCTATGTTGATATTTATGTATAAAAAAATACATAAATCATTCTTTGTTCATAAAAATTGAATTCTTTGTGTCAAAATTTTGAACAACCAGTGATGAAAAGTACAATTTACTGAAGTAGCGTTCTTAAATAAAAGTTTCAGGTATTTTTCTTGACTATTTTCCATTTTCTGCGGCTTTATTCTTCGCTTCCACTACATTCATTTGATAAACTGACTAGTTACTATGCCGATTAAGATTATTCGGTGTTCATAGATGATTACTTTTGACGTGTTGCCAATCAGATATCGTTTTTGGTGGGACAATTGGTGTGAGAGGATGCTACATCAGAGCCAAAATAGCACATTTTAAACTAATATTTGTCAGCTGCACCAAACTATGTGAATTTTTCTCATTTTTTTCCCTTGTGTGTTGCTAGAAAATGTAATAAAGTAAGAGCAGATAAAATTATGACTGATTGGATGCACTCATCAGAACTGGTGAACATATACTAGAAAGAGGTTAAGTAGACATTGCTTTGTTTTAAGGGGTCAAAAGACACAATTCTTGTCTATATATAGATATTTCTTTGGTTTGTGGAATAACAGGAAAACAAAATTCCTCAATTTCTGACACTCACATGCAAACACAAGCTGCTCCAACAGGTTGGTCATTATGGAAACTCAGGTATTCTGCTGTTAAAGATGACATAATTGCAAAATGCCACTTTAAACGTGGCTGACTGCTGCTGAAAGCCTGACGCCTTGTGGTCAAACTGGAGAACACAAGACAAACTTTTAACTGTGACATGATGCTGCTGTAAAAAACTCCTGCTCTACTTTCTGACGGTAAACTGAATGTTGCATGTTTTTTTTTTCCTGTCTGAAAATGTCGACCACACTTAATGAATACTCACCTGTTAGCCTCGGTTAGCCTGCTAATGTGACGAGCTGCCACTCACCTGTAGAAGGAGGAGGAGGTGAAGTTCGGGTGATGTGGAGCTTTAAAATAGCGTCACACAGCAGCTGTAAAAGTTGGGACAAGTTAAATATAATCTTGTACACATTAATGCGAAGGTGGGTTTCTCGTTTCTGCTCTGTCCTCCTTTTTTTCAGCCGTTTTGCTTGTTCAACGCCATTTCTGAGGAGAGAGAAGTTCTCACTCTGCAGGAGTGGGACAGCCACCGCGCATGCGCTCAGAGCTGTCAACATGCCCAGCTGGTGCTCCTGGGAGTCTGTCAGGTGATGAGAGAGCCCCTGGTGAAATATTCATGATGTGGGTTCTTCTATTGAGGTGGTTACACAGCCAAGAGGAAGACATGATGTTTGTCTTGATCATATGGAAGACCATAGCCACAAGTTAAAGATCAAAATAAAGAAAAGTAGTTAACCTAGTTTAATTTATGAGATTAAGTCATAATTAAAAAGTCAAAGGTTGAAAGTACAAGATGAAAAGTTAAAAGTATAGGATAAAAGTTGAAATTAATCGATGAAAAAGTCATAATTGTGAGAAAAAAAGCTGAAATTAAGATAAGTAAAGTCATATTTGTGGTATTAAAAGTCAGACTTGTAAGAAAAAAGATGACATTGCTGAGATTAAAGGTCTCAATTTATGATAAAACGTCATAATTGTGAGAAAAAGCTAAATTTATTGCATTTAAAGTCACAACTTAGTTAAACAAAGTTATAATTATGAGATAAATGTCATAATTGTGAGAAAAAGCTGAATTTATGACATTTTAAGTCACAACTTAGTAATACAAAGTTATAATTATGAGATAAATGTCATAATTGTGAGAAAAGAATCTGAATCTGACTTTAGAAGTTAAAAGTACGTTATAAGAAAGTCAAAAGTACGAGATAAAAGTTATGATTATGGGATAGAATGTTACAGTTGTTAAACAATGACATTACGAGATTAAAAGCCATAATTATAAGAGTTCAGAAATTTAAATTTCATCATAACTGTGAAAAAAAACAGATAATAGTAATAATTATTGCATGAAAAATAATAAGTATGACATCAAAATGTTGAGATGAAACGTCATTATGAAATTAAAAGTCATAATAACGAAATACATATTCAAATTTTATGATAAATTGTGGCTTAACATGGTAATATTTTTTTTTCTCAAGCTTTATTTACATCTTATTCCTTCACTTGAATCCCTCCATAAACTCACAACTTTCTGCAGGTTTATCTCCAAGACAAGGAATGCTTTGACAAATACTAGTTTACATCAACAGTTATATTATTCAAAACACAATTTATGTTTCCACACAAACATCCTACATGGATTTATACCAGTCCATTACATGCTCTACCATTAAATTGTAATAATAAATGTCAAAATGATGTTTTACACTCTTACACCTCTGCAGGACACAGCTGCCTTACCAGAGCTGTTTCGGGTCTGTGAGTAAAAAAAGTGAGTGATTTTGTTTGCAAAGAACAGCAACAGTCAGAGTCCGCGGCAGGAAATGAAACTTGCTCCCTAAAATTGAATCTTTGCCCGGAGTTCATTTATATTCATAATCTCGTAAACTGCACAGCGACACCATGTGGACACAATGCAGAAATACAGTTTGCAGTAGAGAAAATGTGTCGTCTGGAATAAAGAGGGCATTTTACTGTAACAAAATAAATATATGTTTTCACGTAACGACTTCAGACGTGTTTGTGTGTGTACTGTATGTAAATGACCCCTTTAAAAATCACTGTGTGACTCTGTGGCTCTCACACGCTGGTCTGCAAAAAAAAAAAAACTGACCTTTGCAACTACATTTTTATCATTAACCTGAAAAGGCCGTGAATGGTGAGTGATCAGCCGTCACACATTACCTCATGCTGCTGGATACTATCATGCCTGGTATCTTGATTAGTTCAAAGTTCAACTCTAGCTGTCCGTTGTGAAACATGTCTCTGTAGCATTTCATGTAAGCTTATCTTGTAGGTCTGAACTGAAGTCCTTTTACCTTTTTCCCTTGTTTGTGCCACAGACAGTCAGCCGTGGACTGATTACGTGCATGCAGAGGCTCATTGACAGACACAACATGCACCATCGCTCACTCTGAATTAATTTTCCTACCTTCCACGTACTGTTTTGTCAGCAATAGTAAAAACTACAGGTGTTATATAAAATCCTACAGGGTCGGCAAGGACAGTGAGTCCCATGATCTGAACTTTACACTTCTTCAGGAGCATGCGGGGACGGAACGTGTCAGTGTCTCCCGAAAAGTGCTGAGTTAGTCGTATCCAGTAGAAGCACATGCACCAAGTTTTAATGGAAAGAATTTAAAGCATTCTGGGTTATTGAATTTGTCTTAATGTACGGTAATCAACTGGGGAAGTTTCATGGTTATATCTACAAGTCTGTTACTTACTACAATCTTTGTTTTCTTAAACTCTGAGCTCAAAATCCTCACATCATCAGCACTTACATAGACCAAATGTTCCAGTTTTACGCGCCTCTGTATCCTGAAGGTTTTCACAGAGGAGTTTGTTCATGTAACATTCATATCCTGATTTATAGAACATTTTATTCTGGAAAACATGCTGATTTTTTTTTTTTATTGTTTTTTATGGTTGTTGTCCGTGTTTTCTGATTTATGGAGAGTTTCAAAAAAGAGATGTCTAAAATTATCTCAGTAAAAACCTCTGATTCTAATACCTGAGCAAAAAAGAAAAACGAATTTTGAACCTGGCTTCATCCAATGTTCAGAGGTCTATTTTGCAAATGTATGCAAATGAGTGCATTTTTTGATTAGATCAAGCATAATCTGCACATTTAAAGGTGCAATACGTCCTAATTTGTTTAAAACTTTCAAAAATGTACTGAAGAATTTGAAGAAACTGTTTTTTCTTGAACGAAGATGTCTATGCATTGTGTAAGCATGCTAACCAGCTAGCCCCTAGCCAGTTTGCACCTCAAGACTTAATAATCTGCTTTTATTAGGCAAATTTATAAGGCATTAGGCAACTTAGCAGTTACTCTGGTGATATGCTACTCCCTATTTTTTGGGGGGTATACATTCAAAAAGTGGCCAATTCATACATACTGCACCTTTAAACATAAAAAAAAACATTATTATATAAATAATAACAAAAAATAATTGTATTAATGTAAGTAAACAACAGGAGAGGTTTCATGGTTACATCTGTGAGTCACCTTCCCTTAAATAAGCAAAAGTAAAACTCTCAAAACCAAACAAAATGAACTTGTTTAGTTATTGCAGTGCTGTATAAATATTGTTTCTGTGTAAAGCTTTTGGAATAACGATGCACTTCTTCACCGTGAACACTAACAAACAAGATCCAACGTTGTTGCGCCACATAAACACATGATCTCAAATCAGAATGAGCAGCGATTGAATCAGGAACGAGCCATTGTCGCTTTGAAACAAAACAAATGCTCGCTATCTCTGAACTTTGCACTTTCACCGAGGTGCTCAAACCAACCCCTCGCTGTCAGAGAGGACACTTCTGATTGGTCAGAGGCGTTGCACACCCCCGTCCCTGTTCTAGAGTCCACTGTTTAACTTTGGGGCCATGCTCACCTGCTTCACTTGAGGCTTTAGGTCCCGGTCCCACACCTGACGGCAAAATGTCTGACAGAGGAGCCTTCGATACCAACGTGGTGACCCTCACCAGGTTCGTCCTGGAGGAGGGCAGGAGGGCCCACGGAACAGGTGAGCTGACCAACCTGCTCAACTCCATCTGCACAGCCGTGAAAGCCATCTCGACAGCTGTCAGGAAGGCTGGGATCGCTAACCTGTGAGTAGAGCTTCTGTTTTTTTTTAAATGGTGGGAGTAGTTGAGGAAACATGCATGCAGCTCTTAGGTTACCGAGTCATTTAAATGTGTCTGAAAAGGGAATTCATATCTGGGTTTAGGGGTTTGAGCTGCCTGCAACATGACATAAGAATCTGTAAGCAGTTTTAACTCAGGCCTCTGGTCAAAGGTAAACTCTGAACATGTTGTGCACAGTCTCCCAGGGTGGAGGTCAAGGAGAGAGTCCAGATCACACTGTTCTCACTGGTTTCATAGAATAATAACAAACATATTGGCACAAAAACAAGCTGATTGAGGAGCTATTTAATGTCTTTGTGTTTTTAATGACATCGGAAGGGACAGATTTACCCAGATTGTAATCACTTTATTCACTATTATTCTCTCTTGGAAGATATGGCATTGCTGGAAGCACCAACGTGACAGGGGACCAGGTGAAGAAACTGGACGTCCTGTCCAACGACCTGGTCATCAACATGCTGAAGTCCTCGTTCTCCTCCTGCGTGCTGGTGTCGGAGGAGGATGAGAAGGCCCTCATCGTGGAACCAGACAAGCAGGTACTTACATCGGTGCATCGGTTAACCCTAACCCTAACCCTTTTATAGATTTAAAAATGTGGTATTATTGTGACACTGACAAAAACGATTTGTTCTCACCTGACAGGGAAAATACATTGTGTGCTTCGATCCACTGGACGGTTCCTCGAACATCGACTGCCTCGTCTCCATTGGAACTATTTTTGCCATCTACAAAAAGGTTTGTCAATTTCTTTTACTGTTGCATATGGATAATTCCCTGGATTTATTTATTTATTTATTTATTTATTTTGGAAACCCCTATCCAAGTCAGTATCAGTAGAATAAAATCACTGTTTTCAGTGGTGGACTGTAACTAGGTAAATTTACTCAGATTATATATTTGAGTGCAATTATAAAGTACAGAAAGAATACAAAATAAATCGAATTTCCCTTGACAATGTCACCATAAGCTAATACATATGTTTCAAACAAAATCTGGGTTGTTTACTTATGTTTTGTAATCTGATTACATAATCCCAATTACATGTTATTCTTTGCTTCCCAACCCTGACAATAGTATAACACTTACTGGGGGATTTTTCTATATCATGAAAACATTTACTTGAGATATTTTATGCACATTCTTCTGATAATACTTTAAGTTATAATGTAGAATTTTTAATTTGTAATGAGATTTTTTTCATTTTGGTGCATTTACTCAAGTACAAGATCTTCATTCTCATATATTTCCAAGTACTCCTGGTGTTGATCTGACATGAGGTATAGAGCTAACGTGTTCACCAACTACTGTAAATAGAATATTGGCTTTTTAAGAATGTAAGTCCAAGGGTGCCTGGGCCCTGAATTCATTAAAAGGCCTCATATGTCTACATCATCCCTGAGTATACTGTTGGTAATCATATTGACTCCTACAATGTCTCTCAATCATTTTGTGATGTGCTCCACAGACCACAGATGGTGAGCCGTGTGAGAAGGATGCTCTGCAGCCTGGAAGAAACATCGTGGCAGCTGGTTACGCTCTGTACGGCAGTGCCACCATGATGGTCCTCTCCACCGGCCAGGGAGTCAACTGCTTCATGCTCGACCCCGTAAGACCAACGTTTTATTGTGACTAACCGTAACCCGACGACAACAATACTGTCACCTAATTATACATACAGAATAATGTTGTTCTGTTACCATGATTTACTTTTTGTGCATTGTTTCAGTTTGAATGTTTCTCATCGATTCCTGACTTTTCTTCTTCTGCAGGCGATCGGTGAGTTCATCTTGGTGGACCGAGATGTGAGGATAAAGAAGAAGGGAAAGATCTACAGTTTGAACGAGGGATATGCGCAGCATTTTTATCCAGACGTGACAGAATACCTACAAAAGAAGAAATACCCAGAGGTAATAGAAAATAAGCTCACGGTCACTGTTGCAAAGGACGTTATGTGGAACAGTGGCCATTGATCATTACTGCTCTTTATACAAAAAATGTGGGATTCTGAGAATGAAAGTGAAATAATTGACATTTCATTTTTGTGTTTCTAGGATGGTTCTGCTCCATATGGCAGCAGATACGTCGGGTCAATGGTGGCCGATGTTCACCGTACTTTGGTGTACGGAGGAATCTTTTTATACCCCGCTAACGTCAAGAGTCCTAAGGGCAAGGTGAGTGATCGGAATCAACTCAGATCATTTATAACAAGCGCCAATAAAATCCACAGTTTGTTCCACACATGTATTTTCCCATCAAGTCACTCCTATTTCTGCCTCTCATCTCTTAGCTGAGACTGTTGTATGAATGCAACCCCATGGCCTACATCATGGAGCAGGCAGGAGGCATGGCCACCACGGGATCCATGAACGTCCTGGACATCCAGCCCACCAGCATCCACGAGCGAGTCCCCGTCGTCCTGGGATCGCCCGATGACGTGCAGGAGTATCTTGCCATCTGTAAAAAGCATAAAAAATGAGGTATTCAAGTTTTTTTTTTTATGCATCAACCTTACACAGGGCTGCATACGACATGCACTAATTAACAAACTGTCTGGGATAATACATAACTCAACTTTTTTTCAACCTACAGCAGGACTAACGGCGCAATCAAGAGGCTCAATCAAGACATTCATTGTTAGCTGCTTTCCACCCACTCCTTCAGCTGCACTGATGAAGGAACCAGGAACCTCACTGGGCCTGAGAAGTCTGCCTCACACTATGCTAATGCCGTCGTGTCGGTGTAAGCGTTATTTGTAGAGACTTACCCCGTGTTTTTTAAAATAAAGACAACCGAAAAAACATGCTCGTTTTCTTCAGTGGGATACAAAAGCCCCGTATGCATGTATGAGCTGGATGTCTACGTGAGGACAAAGGGCAGTAATGATGATACGGTGATTGATGATTAATTTATAGAGCGCTTCCTAAACATCGTGTTCAAAGGTGCCTCATAGATGCAGCAATATGAAAGAGGCGAGTCTTAAAATCAGCAGGTTTTCCCTCAGCAGATACAAAATATCTCATCCCTCAATTGACGAACACACAACTCTCCTTGGTTTGTTGTAATGAAAACACGATTCTGAATGTTATATTCAGTTTCTGCCCTTTAATATCCCTAAATCCTACACGCTCGTCCTTTGAAATGAAACAAATAGAAACAATTTAGTGTGTGTCGTGTAGGAAAAGGTGAGAAAAGGAAAAGAAAAACATTGTGAAAGGGTTTGAAAGACGGTTCAATCACTGACTCAAGCAGCCTGACGTCCTCACACTTGGGGGGCCTGTGTAAGATTGTAACTCACTCACTTTACACACAATATTAACAGTGTCACTTAAGTGAGGCTGTACGTGCCACAGCCGTGAGGTGAATATAAACATTGACACGTTAAAGCATTGTCTAACATTTTGGGCAATCTGGCGCCCCCCACAGTGTCTGAAATCTCAGGTCTGTAACAGTTTGCCTAGGCGCTGACAACAGACAAAACTCATTATGTCATCACAATGTTATGTGTTGAAACCTTGCATTTTGAAGTAAACATGTGTGTAACGCTGCGATCCTGCTCTCTCACTGAAGTTACCTAGTGCAGAAACAAGTGATAGGGGGGAGGAGTGGCTGAGACAGAGACACCATTCACCCTGACTGATCATCAATCAAACTGTTTAATGATGATTTTATGGTAAAGAAAAAAAAAGAAAAAAAAAAGTGCATATTGTTGCTGATTTTCCTAACCCAGAATCAGCAGCAGCGACCTGACGAACTGTTACTATGGATTTCTGCATTCGGGATGATATAAAGACACAAATCAACAATATATGTAACATTTTATCGTCAAAAATTCTAGTATAACATGTTATTTTCCTCAGTCTGGATCAAAATGGTGGTGATCTGGTTAAAACATGAGTGCATGTGACTGACTGCATTTTAATCCCCCCCCTCAGCAAAGCCTTGTGTGTAAGAATTCACAGAATGGACAGAAGTTAAAAACCCCTGAACCAAACATTCGCTCCTCTTCCAGCTGAGAAATACTGTGTCATTTCATTGACCAGCTGCCCAAATTGCTTTTGAAAGCATCGCCCCTAATAGAGCACTCTGGGCTGAGGTAGAACAGGATGTTTACACTCACATTCACACCTAAAAGCTGCCAAGTACACAGTCCTTCGCCTTTTTTTTTTTTTTTTTTTCTTTTAACTCAGATTCACCCCGACAGTGTCCAACCGGCTGGGCTGATTCTCCCATTACTAAAAGTGAACAATGCTTTCATTTCATATTCTTGCCATGAAAGCTGAGACCAGCTCTTTTTTTTTTTTTTGGTTTGGACATGATGGGTTTTTGGGATGCGAGCCCAGACATCTCCGAACAAGTGAAAAGGACATCATTGTTATGCCTGACCATAAATCTATAACAGTAAGAGTAGTTCTATTGTTGAGAAAGTCCTGTGTCAGCTTTCTCTGTTATTTTTTTTTTCTTCTTCAGATGTTTTCTGTTTCTTCATGCGGTCGATGACTTATTCTAAAATTGAATCCTTTAGAGACATAGTTTAACAGTTTGGCAAATCTACCTATTTGCAATTTTGCCAAGAGTTACACGAGAAGATAAATCAATTTGCATGTCCGTACATGTCTGTGCCGTAGATATGAAACTAGGCCAGTTAGCTTAGCTTAGCGTTACGACTGGAAAAAGGGGGACACAGGTATCCTGGCTGCTTCTGTAGGAGGTAAAAAACCCACCCTACCAGTACCTACAAGTTCATTAATCAACATGTTGTGTCTTATTTGTTCAATCCGCATGCAACCAATCATCTGAACCAAAGTCAACAGAGCCAGGCTAGCTGTTTCCCCCCCAGCTTACAGGGTGCACGCTAAGCTAAGTTGAACACCAAAATGTAGTCTCTTAATCAGATACGACGGAAAGTGAGACGACAGAAGAACATCTTTCTCAAAGCGTTTTCGTCCACGTCTATTAACAGCTTTCATTTCTCTCAGACTCTTGTGTTTCCTCGTTAGCCTCAAACGATTTCTGGCAATCGGCAGGCGCGCCCCGACGGGCCATGG
Source organism: Sparus aurata (assembly GCF_900880675.1). Lineage (NCBI taxonomy): Eukaryota > Metazoa > Chordata > Actinopteri > Spariformes > Sparidae > Sparus > Sparus aurata. The sequence continues at coordinate 23,037,693 of NC_044198.1, read as the reverse complement.
CCGAGCCAGAAATGTTTCAGCTTTGCCACTTCACTAATGAGCCATAAAGACTCACTGAGAACAGCAAAAAGATCCAACAGTATGCCAACACAAAAGCCTCATTCAATCAATCAAGTTTATTTAGAAAAGCAGTCATTATGGCCCCGCGGAACCAAGTCAGCAAACACACAGTCTGTATCTTTCCCGATATTGTAGCCTGGCTTCCAACGAGAGGGGGATAAAAAAAATACATTAAAAGTTTGATATGAAACTTAATGAGCTTATAATAACATTACAGCACAATAATAACACAGTTGTGCGGATGAATGGCTGTGGATGTCGCCCGGAAACTTGGCATCGACGCGCGAAAGCTCCACCGAAGCGGCGCGATGGAATTTTTATTGCCTTTTTTTTTTTTTTTTTTGAACTCGCGTCCTGACAATCTAAAGCCTCTCAATGTGAGAATATTGTATGCGTGAGTCATCCGAAAGTTAAATGGTGTGAATTGACAGCAGATGTCCGATCGCAGACGGGCGGCCCTGCGCCTTTTCGTGAGAAACATCTTTGTGTATGTAGAGAACGCAAAATAATTTATGCCGCTCCAGAGTGCTGGATGGAATCCATACTGTCTGGTATTCGGCGAAATCCGACCACTTCCTCTTTTCTCATGTGTGTTTGTCGGCCTCAGCATTGGAGGGCCTCGGTGCCCACGAGACACACAGGCTCTTACACATTACAGGCACACTTGTTTATTTCGATTTTGTTCTGACTGTGTATGATTATAGGTTACTGAGTCAATATTTAGATTTTGCAGGGAAAGCAAAACCCGGGCTGTTTATGTTCCCCTCGCTACTGTGTGCGGTGTGCGTGTGTGTGTCCCGCCTGTACGTGTGTGTGCTCATGTATGAAGGACACGATGGGACGACGCATCTCTCGACGGAAATTGCATGATCGTCTTCTAACGGCAGCATCGCCGTGTGACTGTTAATTTAATCTCAGCGAGATTTAATTGAGATTAGACAACAGGTTTGACTGTACAGCACTTAAAGATAAAGATCCTGTTGTCATGGCTACCCCTGCCAACTGCCTTATTAGTAGTTAAAATGAAAAGCACACGCAATACAAAGCAACGTGTCACATCTCTGCCTTTCTGCTGTCTCGTTAAAAAACAAAGCTTTATCCAGTTCTCTCTGCCGAACCGTGACAGGTCAGTACCTGTCGATTTCTCTTGTAAGACCTTCAATGTCTGATTGATTTCGCGGCCCGTGTCCAGACAGGCTCTGTTTACTCTACACTCCGATGAAGCGTGTTTCAGTGGTGAGTCTGTGGTGCGTCAGTGCAGCTGACAGCTTTCTCAATCGACAACCTCCGACCTCTCCGCAGGCTCGTCTCCGCTTTGCGCTGGAGCTGGATGGCGACGGACATCACGATGACAGCAGATCCTCTTTTTAATGTTTATGCCGAAAGAAAGGAAAACCATTCTGTGTCTGTTTGCATGGATGTGCATGAAATGTGGCACTGATATTCATACTCCTCAGTTACCTTGGGAGGTAGCGTGATTCGGGAAATCCATCTCCCCAGGATTTAACCTGCGGACGAGCCACAGTGGTTTGGACCAGTCGTCGTTCTGTGAAGAACTCCTGGCAGCTATGGACGTGCTTTAGCCCAGTGAGAGAAACGACTGTTCATTTAAAAGAAAGTAAAGAAAGACACTGAGGGCTCCTGGCTCTTCTCCTGACTGGCTTTGGCAAGAGTTTGCATGATGAAGTTAGTTAGATATGAGTGGCTGAAGTCAGTTCGCCCAATCACCCGCCAAGTATTTCTTGATGAGAGCGAGCCCTTTTATGCAGTTTCCAAAGGTGTCCACCATTGTTCTGTGTAGAAACAAATCACCTGGAGGAAGAACTCTGGGTTTAACTTAACGTTTCCACTAGTATCATCATCAGGTGAAATTAAAGTGACATGGAGAACACGGTTGTCATGTTTCGCTGCAATCCATTGCAAGTCGCAAGTCATTATTCGGTATTCCTGACTTCCAACCTAAATTGCGCCCAGTGCATCTGCTCTGGAGAACGTGGACGCCGGCACCGAACGGATGTTTAAACGGCAAGTCTGTGAACTTCACAGGCAACTTCAAGAGCTGATTTAACAGATTGGCACACTAAAAAAAGAATGGAGGAGTAGGCTCGCACATCCCGCTCGCAAAGGCTCCGATCAAACATGTATCAACTGATGTGATAACTGCAGATATTCCTTTTGCAAACGGCTATTTCTGTTGAGGGATTTCCAACTTACTAACTCTTTCGAGACAAATGAATCTTTTGTCCAAAGCTAACACGGTCACACAGAAGATTGAGAGAATGGAAGTAAAGTAGTACAGTGCAAGACAGCACCTTATGAAAAGGTGAGAACTATATCTATAAATCTATTCTGCGCGTGAGCTCCACACAATTCTCTGTCGGATTGGAAACAAACAAAAAGGATTTTATGGGTGCAGTCATCAGCTACACATGAGTGCTACAATCTCACCTCTTGTTTTATGGGCAGCATGGCTTTTCTCAGCTCAGTGACAGTATGCAGACTCAGACAGAGCCTATGTTTAAATTAAACATAAACTCTGTATCCCAGACCACCCTGAGTGGAGCAAATGGCTAATCCAAATAGTGCCTCAGCGTTTGCTCCAGAAAGGACCCATATTTGTACCTGATACTTCATGCATCCCCGATCCCGTCCAACCCCCTCCCCTGCCTCTTATTTTGGAGGTAACAGTCAAAACATCGAAAAGTTTCCTTGGTAGTTTCCCATTACAAGGCCGCATTTTATACTTCCAAATCCCAAATCTGAAATTCAAACTGACATCTGAGCGACTGCAGTACAACATGAAAACCTCCCCCCGACTCTCTGGTTACACACTCCAGACTTTTTTTTGTGTGACTTTGGAGGAAACTCTGGAACAAAAACTGATGTAAGTTTATTAAAAGCCAAGTTGGATCTGCATTACTGCAGTTTTAGAGGGGAAGGATGTTTAAATGTTTTGTCCAAAGTTATGTTACCAGGCAACATTAATGCTTACAGTGCACTGAGTTGGCCTCAGTAAACCTCTCTCCAGTTTTACCTTTGATAGGAGATTTGATTAAATGGCAAGCACGCATGAGGGCTGTGTCTAAGTACAGGGACGGGCTCAGAAAAAATAAGGGCTCCAGCACAAAGAAAATCCCTCCAGAGTCCATCAGCGTGTACGTCTGTGCAATAATGAGTGTATTAAGTGTGTTAATTGACAAACTTTGCTTTGTTTTTATGTCTTTTAAATGTAATTTTTATCAAGTGTCACTCAATGTCTCATTCTTGATATATCTATGCCCCTGTAAAGCACGTTCTGTGCCTTAATGATGCAATATGAATAAACTTACCAATGTCTAATCTAAGTGTAATAATGTAAGTTTAAATTATAGTAAAATTTTAAATAATAAAATATTTTTTTCAAATAATGGGAGTGTAAAAATCATAATTGGAATAAAAAATTGAAATGAAAATAAATAAGAAAAAAATGTCTTAATGAAAGTTTAAATATAGTAAAATATTAAATAATAAAATAATTAAAAAAATGATAATTGGATAAGAAATAAATAATTTAAATAAAAATAAATAAGAAAACAGAATAATAAAATCAAACAAGTGTTATAATAAAAGTTTAGATTAATAAGAACATTTAAAATGTATGTATAAAAGAATAAATCATATCAGTAATAATAATTATAATAATGATGTAAGTGTAAAATGATTAAAGATATAAAATATATGTTTAAAATAGAATGGAATAACAGAATAATATGAAACGGAATAACTGTGAAATGATGCGTGTTATCTTTGCAACATAGCTGGTAATGGATGAGCACCAAATAATTCTCAGTGCATCAGGACAAACTGATATTCTACTACAGGCGTGTGTCCTCTGAATGATTCCTGAAACACGCAAGAAAGGTTCAAATCCAGTAATAACCGTGGGGGGTTTGAGGCTTTTTTTACTACGTACGTGGGGGAAAAAAGTCCACTAAGATGGTCTTGATTTATTCTCCGGTGTCATGGATGGGGACAGTGGGAGCAGACCACCGCTGTGCTGCGCATCACAAAGGCTGGTGTGTTTGGATTAAAAGACTGCATGTGGTTACTGTCACTGTAGACTCGCTCATCTGAGCTCCGACCACCAGACTCTTCGTAAGCTTAGAGTCAGTGTTTCTTCTTTCATGTGCGTTAATGTTTGGAAACCATAACTAATGTGCTGAGGAGGGAATTTCACCACTTCACACACATAAGCAAAGATATAATATATTAAAGGATGCTTTTGGGCATAATCTCATCTATCTTGGGATATTTCTGCGTGAGGGCTGTGTCACTCTTCCATTGTTATACTGTTCTGCAGTTGTTGTATGTTTTAAGCTGCTTTAATACTGAGCTGGAATGAGATGCACCTTTGCCATCATGCATCCGAAACCGTTGACACTCATTGAAATGTCAAAAAATCAGCCCCCTCATTTCCTGTGTGTAACCTGAATACTCCTGAGGCTGATGGCCCCGGCAATTCGAGCAGCGCCTTCAGTTCTGCTCAAACATTGTTATTACTTAGGTAAATGTCAGGGACGCCCTGGGTCACATCTCATTTTCTGTCTCCCGAAAACAGCAGCTAACGCCTTAAAAAAACAAAAAAAATCGAGCTCGAAATGTGCCCCACACTGGCAGGAAGCCAGACAGACAGAATCACAGAATGTGGCATTGAAATGAAAAACTGGCAATCATGCAATCTGCTTCTCCATCTCTGTTGCGAGAATGTACTCTGTGTGTACGTGCTCGCAGAGTTATGATCTCATCTTCTGGTCCTGACTGTAGTTGATGAAACATAACTTCCGTCTATGTTGTGCTACATGAGGGCTTAAAGGAATATTACACCATTTTGGGGGAATAAAATAAGAGTTAAAAATATAATAATATCACTTAAACATGTAAAGATCTGGCTTATCTACGCAATGGGAATGTGTAAACTCAGCATTTACACCCGAGTCAACTGACAGATTTTTATCACTTTGGCTCGGCTTGGCTAAATTTCCTCATCTTGCCTGCGGGTAGTGGGAACGGAGTCAATAAGCGATTTTTAGTGGGATAAACTACATTGATAAAACCTGTCTAGACCCACTAATTTTGTTGGAAAAGCAGTTTAATGTTTGTCTGTTAATAACTGGGCTTAGCACAAAAGCAAGAAACAGGAGGAAGCAGCTAGCCTAGCTCTCTCTGAAGGTAACAAGAAACGCTTAACCTATAAATAGCCTACAACTAAAGCACACAAATGATCACATTAAATTTTTTGAAAATTACAATTTGCAAACTAATTTCTTGCAGTTTCCTCTTGTTTCCAGTCTTTGTGCTAGGCTAACCAATTGCTAGCTGCAGCAATTTATATTAAACAAGTGCGATAGCTGTTTCCCCTACTTCCATTCTTTGTGATGAGATAATCGGCTGGATTAAATGCTAGCTGTAGCCAGTTGTTTGAAAAACAAGTATTAAATATATGAGGCGACTGTTTCTCCTTGTTTTCAGTGTTTCTGTTAAGCTAACCAGTTACTAGCTGTAGTCATTAAGGCTACTTGTATTGAACGAACAAGGTGGCTGTTTTCCATTTCCAGTCTTTCTACTAAGGTAAGCGGCTGCTAGCCATGACAATTTATTAAACATACTTGTATTAAACTGATGAGGTGGCTTTTCACCCCTCGATCCAGTCGTTGTGCTAAGCTAACCTAGAAGCTAGCCGTAGCCATTTATCTAACATGTATTAGAGAGGCGCCAATCCTCTCATTAAGCTAACTTTCCGCCAGAGAGCATGTGAGCATTTCCCATTACATCAGGCTCACACTTAAGGCAAATGACAGAGTCCATGAACTGCAGCCCATTATTTTAGATCCAAGTTCTGGTGACTCAGAGGTATTACGAAATGGCTAAAATATTGCGAGGACTGTGTGCTAATGATGACCAAATCCATTTCCTATGGCAGGAAACCCTAACGCTAAACATGTGGCTGGCGTAAGTAGTGATTACACCGTCCCCAGAAGATTGATCGGGACCACGGCAGCAAAAATGGCTGTGCCTGACTCTGTCTTTATTCATGCTCATCAACGTTAGTGTCGCTCAGATTTAATCTTACTCCAAGTATTCGATGAAGGAGCCTCCTGAGTGTAGGCCTTGGTATCTGGATTTCCTCCTCAGTAAATCAAAAGCTGGCTATTCAACACTTCAGGTTTACTTCCCTTTTCTCCCCTTCGCTCTTTTGCGATTGTGGATGATGGGTATTCATTTTCTTCCTCTCAGCTTACTTGCTACAGTCTTGATCTAGTGAACAATGACGACTCTGTGTTGAGGTCGTGGCAGCATATCTGTCCCTGAGGAGCTATTTCCTCTGGAACAGAAACGTGATCAGAGTTAAGAGAGGAGGGATTATGTTTAAAACTAAAACTAAAACCCCTGTCTGCCTCAGAGTCTCCTTTTCCCTCTGGATCAGCTACACCCTCCTTTTTCAGGACGCAGAAGCCCTCATTGGTTTTACCTCTGGCTTTATTATCTTCCCCTCTTTGTGCTGGAGAGAATTGTCTGTTATCTTACAATTTCCTGACCAGTGTCACTTGATATCTATGTACTGCCAGCCTAAGCATCTCTGAACTTTCTATTGTTCCTTGAAGCACAGATTTTTACTGCAGGTGTCATTGATCTACAGCAGCACGCACTATCAATTACCCTCCTTTGTGATGGCAAATCCAGCTTCTCTGGCCGGAGTTTAACTCTCTGTTCCGATCTGTTTAACAGCCCCATCTGCTTTCCGGCAAAAATCCTTCAGTGAAACAATAACAACCAGGACATGAATCCTTTTTGTAACGCTATCCAGCTCTTTACCCCGTGTGATGGTGTAGACCCAACGCAGCACATCAACTGTCCGTCACACGCTGCTCCACACTTTGGGCTTTGGCGACTGTAACTTTCAGAGTATTTTTGGCTGCTTTACAGCAACAGTGACCCTCGTTTGAACCTGTGCCTCTGTTCCTTTCTGCGAAGTTCAAAGTCAAAGCCTTTTCCTGCCGTGCAGCGCTGCTTCCCCCCAGAGGGATGCACTTAGTCTGAGAACATGTGGTACCATCTTGAAACATCTCTGATGCGATAAAAATACAGGGCGTGCTGGAGTCTGGAGGGGCAGCACAGACCGAGAAAATTACGGTGGTGAGCTAAATGCTAATGTTTGTGTGACTTATTTGGAATTCGGTCATAATTGAAAGTATGAGGCGAATGCAACTTTTGACCCAGGGCCCAGAATAAACAGTTGGCAGTGTTTGTTTCTGCAAATCATGGATATGTTAATTATGTTGCAGCTTTACATTTATTTAGTTCCCATTTTCAACTTTCTGTGCTCGTTGGGTTAGGAAGAGATCCTGATTTGGCTCTTCTGATTCTGCCTCCACAAAGACAACTGAACACGGTCGTCACGTCTCTGGTTTTGGGCTGCGCATTTTCCCTGATGCCTCATCAAAAAAAGACGTCCAGTTTTGTTGCCAGTGACATGGCGGGAAACCGTCTAGGCGTTTTGTTTAAAAATTCCCAGCGGTTTCATGCTTTGAAATGTTGAAACCCTGTGCTGAACAGTGGTCACTGTCTTGGCTGCCTTCTTACTGTAACACCGCCCCCATCCCCTCCACCTCCAGACGTGAGTGTTAGCTCAGTTACACGTAGTAGAATTCATCGTCTTGTGAGTCGTTGATACATGTCAGGAAAAAATCAAATAACGCAAACGTCCCAGGAGCACAAAAATCATTAGGATTCATCCTCTGGGGGTCACGAATTTACTAAACTTCACACCAGTTCCTTCCAGGAGAATGACTACGTGCTGCTAGTGAGGCTAAAATCCCCCTGATTCAGGTGATTTAATCTCTTCTGTCTCATCATGTGGGTGCGCACCAGGGAACAACAGTGCTGCAGTGCCGTGTTGTCGACCAGGATTCAAGATGACACTTCAGCTGCATATTCATGCCATGACTGGGCAGAGCCGACAGAAAGTTCTTTTCTTGTTTTCACCAAAAGCATATGACTCGCGCCCTTTCATGTGAGAGGAATGAAGGAAAAATATCAACATATCGAAGACAGACATCTGAGAATTTTCCATGAGACGCAGCGAAACGAAAAAATGCAGGCAGAAAAAACACTTGGCAGCTTTTTGATATTGACTCCTTTCCCTCCCTCCCTCCCCTCTCTCTCCCTCTCTCTGTCTCTCTCCCGGCTTGGAAGCACTTGAATACAAAGTTCAGTGAATTGTTCTGGCATGGCAGCTTGTGTGTAATGACTTCTGACAGCAGTGGAGACAAACTGAAGAGCATGTCTGTCTCTGCATGAGTATTTACAAATCTACTCTCGGGAACCGCATTCCAATTCTGGAAACACTATTATATGCAAGTCGCCATGAACAACCGCATGTTGAGGATGCATATCCGGAGGCGCTCGTTTGAAATAAGTGGAGGACGGGACTGTAAAGGGAAACCGGCCTCATATTTCCCTTAGAACCATCGGAGTAGTTCGGTGTAAAAGTAAAGAATCTAAGTGATGTATTGGGGTAATTTAAGAGGTACAGTTTGGGGGAAAGCAGCTGCCTGCTTCATCATACAGAGCCGCCGGCTCCACTGAATCTGGCCGTTGTTCTTGATCTGGCCGCCGTCCAACGCTGATGGGATTTTGGTTCTGCTCTGCATTATGAACTCCTTCTTAAAAAGTGAAATGCAAGCGTGGTCAGCGTGTGTTCCTCCAACCCGACCGCCAGAATAAATGTTGGCAGCTCTAGCAAACCGCGGAGATGTCGAAACTGTACATTTCTTTATGTCGCAGCGTTATATTTCTTTAGGTTCAGTTTTTGACTTTATGTCGTGACGACTCCGTGCTTATTGTCTGGTTCGGGTTTAGGCACGGAAACCACTTGGATAGGGATCGGAAAGGATCATGTTTCGGCTTAAAATACATGGTTTTGGCACCACGAACACATCTGGAGATGCCCTGGCCTCTTGTATAGATAGTCTTGTCAATTGTCGCCACAAACATGGTCGGAATTTGTTCCGTGGTCTCATTAAAAACATCCACTGGTCTCACACTTAGAAATGTTCAAACATAGTCATGAACAGGGGTCACTGGCTTGCAAACTTCACCGCGATCCCCTCTGCCTCAAGACATGGAAGTCAGCTCATACGCGTAAGCTGATATAATATAGTATGTATGCCCACGTTTCATTCTGGCTTCCAGGCTGCGTCCTTGGTTTGTTCCCAGTTGTTGAAAGGAAAGCTTCATACAGGCCTCGCGAAAAAATAAGAGGTACCCAAAATTTGCACATAAGCGAAAAAAAATAAAAATGTTGACTGCTTTTCAAAAAATGGCACAAATCCATCTCTGTTACGAGCCAGCTTTGACCATAGCGGTCTTGGCTGACGTCAGGCTCCTTATGCTGTTTAATGGCGACCCTTGAGCCGTTCGCCATTTGGGCTCCACTTTGATGTTGCTTCAAAATTGAGTCTGCAGTCATCCTGTTGCTCTGGTATGCCAGCTGGAAGAGGTGGGAGGGGGGGTGTTTGGGGTTGTTTGGCGATGAAAAACTCCTCTGCTCTCGTCTTGACTCCTCTCTAATCTCTCTAATTGGTATCGAGGGGTCTAAGCGTCCCCCGAGAGCTGCCAGATCTCTGCGGCCATAGCGTGGTGATGTGACGGGGTCAGGGGAACGGAGTTATTCCAGTGACTGACTGGTTTTCTGTTTCTACGCTTTGTTCCTCTTGACCTCGAGACCCCGACACGTCCATTCTGTTTTTGCTCCCGGTGGCTTCATGCTTCTTGTTTGTTTACTCGGTGTGAGACTGCAGTAGATACCCCTCTTCACGCTCTTTGTCCTGCTAAGTGTTATTGTAGGGAAATAGGAAACACCCTCCACCAAAAGGTAAAGTGGCGGGTGTTTAGGATCTCACGCCGCTGCTTGCTTACACTTGCACAGAATAGGCAGTAAAAAAAAAAAACAACCAAATGTGTCTTTCATTTTACATTTCTCATGTAAAGGCCGGTGCTTTCCCAGCTCGGTATCTGGGAAGCACAGTTCTTAAAACCTCTGAGCTGTCACGTCTTTATTGGTGTGTGCAAATGTGTCAGTGCGGCGTTCACGGGCGTGTATCATAGCAAGCTACCGAGGCTTGTTATGTTTCATGGTGAAAAGTGTAAGACGGGAGCTCCGCATGTGTTATAACAGCTGTCGTTTCTCCCTGCGGGGAGGCAACACGGTCCCAGTGTTTTCCAAAGAAACTGCGCCTCATTACACGCGGGCCTCGTCGCAGGGACGAGCAATTATTCGAGGATCAGACCACAGCGGTCGAACGATAAATCAGTTGAAATCCGAAATTCTGCAGCGGCGTAGTTGAAAGCGTGAGATTTACGGACCACAGCAAACACCACTCATGATATCTATCTAAAGTTTAGATTGTCGATACAGATATGAAAGGTTGGTTGAAGACACATCAGCCACACATTTTTCTCACAACAGACCTGCCATAGATTTACCTTTTTATGTCGTCCTCTCAAATCATATTGACTTTTTCTCATTTTAAACCATTTTTGGGTACTTTCAGGCGGACCCGCCTGCAAAAATTGCTGCACGGGCCCCTGAAAAAGACCGGTGACTGCGTGAAACATTACATGACATTATTATTTGATCCCTCTTTTACTTCCATTTTCTTTTCTGGCATCACAGTTCGCTCCAGCATCAGCTGGTGGTTGGTTCTGATCAGTACATTTCTCCGGTAATGCCTCCAGCCACCCTACAGTGCAACGTGACGCTTTAAAGCTGCCTGCGAAAATAATGACTCGTAGCATTTTTAGAGTTTTATTATGAAACAGTCTTTATTTTACAGAAAACACTAATAAAATGTGCAATTTAGTTGTCTAATCTATACGGTAACAATACATTTTAATTCTATACAACCTTTCAAAATCAAAGTTACTTGGAGCTTCACAAAACAGAGTATCATACAGTAAAAGGAAGACAAATTAAACAACTAAATCTATCTATCTATCTATCTATCTATCTATCTATCTATCTTTACCACCATATTGCTATATAAAAACAAGAACAAAGCACAAATGACTTCATATATATCTTCGTAATGAGGTAATGAGCAGAGAGTTTCTTTCACCACAGTTTTAAAAACAGTAGCGTGCGTCACTGCCAAGCGGTGACGACAGAATCACAGCAGTTTATCGGACCAATCGCAGGCGGCCTTTGCAGTAACCTAATCAGCCCATCAGCTCGCAGCCCTCATCACAGAGCCGCTGCTGGCTGAGTGGATGCTGGTGGAGAAGAGAAGGCTTGATGAGTGAGTTCAGGAGCGAGGATATATCGCGGAGAAAAATCTGGAGTTTAATGCGGTTTTGTTTTTTTGTGGTGTTACAGGTTATCCAAACTTTTCCTCCTCTTTGCGCGCCCTGAACGAGCGCACGTAAAGTCTGCAGACACTGTGGGGAGCTGGAAAGTTTTGGACGCACGTTGGAAGTTTTTTTTTTTTTTTTTTTTTTTTTGTATCCCAACATGATCGGCTCGTTAATGACACCCTCGATGAGCTGTGGCATATTTTCTGGCGCCTCGCTGACTTCAAGTCTCCGTCCTGGTTTAACGTGGTTCTGACGCAGCGTGAAGGAATCACAGAAGCCCCGATGAAGACTCACATTTTTAAGATTCATTCTCCCTGGAAATGGCAAGCCGTGCCATATTGATGGAGCGGGCGGCGGTTCTGATAAGCAGTGTGTTGATCCTAATCATCGGCTTATGCGTCGGATCTCCTAACCACAGTCGTCGGCTGGTCTGCTGGAAAGCCATCCTGAAGTGCCACGGAGAGCCGGAGTGCCATTACGCGTACGACCAGTACCTTTACGCCTGCGCTTCTGTCATCAATGGGGGTCGTAAGAAGTGTCCCAGCCACTGCATATCCTCTCTCATTCAGCTCAACCTAACCCAAAGCGGCCCGGCTCTGGAGGACTGCGACTGCGCCGCGGACCCGGTGTGCAGGGGCACCAAACGAGCCATCGAGCCGTGCCTGCCGCGGACCCGCACCATGGGCTGCACCGAGGCCCGGCGGCAGTGCGAGGCGGACGTGCCCTGCAGCTCTGCCATGAAGGATTACTTGTACCACTGCAGGAAACTTTTCGGAGGGGAGAGGTGCTCGGACGGGTGCCTCAAGGTGATAGCCAACATGCGCTCCATCCCGAAAGCGCAACAGCTGGACACGTGTGTGTGCGACGGCTTGGAGAGGAACATTTGCGAGTTTGTGAAAGTCAGCATGAAGACCCTCTGCTCCGATCCCAGCGATGGGTTCGCGGGAAGCGGCTTCTCGGACGCCGAGGACGACGGTGATGACGACCCCAGCGGGCCGGTGGATTATCCGTACGTGGAGAGCTCGAGTGACTCCAAACCTGGTCAGACTGTGCTGAATGTCCTGACCACCATTTTGGTTTTAACCAGATTAATCTGAAAAAAGGAAAAAAAAAAAAAAAAAACTGCTGCCATGAACAACAGAAATCAACTCAGCAGCCATTCTGGACAATTCAGCTCTAAAAATCGGCACAAATTCGCACAATTCAAGACGATTTGCTGTTTGTTAATCACGTCGAAACAAGCGTGTGCATCAGATCAATAGTTATGTTTCAGTTAAGACTCTCAGAAATGTTCAGATCATGCAGAAGGAGCCTATATAAAGATACATCGTACAGTATATTGTATAAACTTGTTTTTTTAGTCAAAGTGTTTGTTTATGAGCTGAGATTTGCACTGTATGAGTAGGTGAGTCACACTATTCTACTGCGTTATGACCACAGAGGAGGAGAAATGTTCTGTCTAAAAGTGCCTACAAGTCTTTTTTATATATATATACTCACCATGATGTGACCATATCAGAGGCGTGCTGTGAAAGCACAGCAGTTTTTCTTTTACCAGCCTTACAGAGACTTTTTTTTTTCCCTCCTTCCCCACAACCCCTTCATTAGAGAAACCAAAGTTGATGTTTGAAGCCGCTCTGATGTGTCTTAACGGCCAGATACCTGCAACAAGAAAAAGCTCTTAAAGAGCGAAACACTTGACTTTGTAAACATGGATGTGTGCCCAAGGTATCAAGTGTTAACTCTGGGGGAAAAAAAAAAAAACTGTTCAAACAGACGGGAGAAAGGTGAACTCCTCCTCTCTCGAGGGGGATTTGCAGCACAAATGGAGCAAAGAGGCGTCGGGTCAGTTTGTTTATCCTCACCACATGTGTTTGTTTGAAGTCTTCAGAAAGACATACTGAGAAAAAGAAAAAAAAGATGTCTGGGTGAGTGGAGGTATCAAGTGGCCACTCTGAACACACACCTCTGAATGTACATGCACGTGAAATCAATAAATAAGAGTTTTTACAATGAGTCTTGTCAACGTTGTGTGGCTCTGTCTCCGACTTTTTGCCTTCTTTTTTGAAAGATTTAGGCCTCATGAAATAGTTAAAAGTGATCCACTCAAAGTAATCCCAGTTCTTACTTAGTTTGATCACAGTGCGACACATAAGTTGTGTGAGCGTTAACCTAAATGTTTTTCCACTCGGCAGTGTTGTTAAAACTGCCCAAAAGTCATACCCGAGTAAAAGTTAAGATTAAGAGTTTGGGTATTATTTTTGTTGAAAGTGAAAGTAACCCACACGAATAGTACTTGGTAATAGTACTCTGATTTCAAATGTACTTAAAGTGACAGTGGCAGGCTTTTGCTTATTTTTTAACAATCGCTGCCATTGCTGGATTTATGATTTTGTTTATTCTTTTAAAAAAAAAAAAAAAAAACAACAATTTAAAGCCTATGATAGCTTGTGTTTTTCAGAGTTAAGTCATTTCTCATAACCGAACTAGGTTAAAATTATCCTCGCTGCGTCAGAGAGAAGACGAAGAAAACACCTAATAGCGAGAGGACTGAGGCACAAGTGGAGGCCTCAGCAGGAGTACGACTACGAGCTGAACTTTCTCACATAACTCCTCTGTCTTCTCCGGGGGATAGCTGTCTCCTCATGCTTCCCCCCCCCACCCACTCCCTGAAAAAGGGGGTGACGGAGGAAAAAAAAAAAAAGAGTGAATGAAGTGCCCCCCTGCATTGTGCCGCCGCGCCATTGTGTATTTTGCGTCTCGCATAATAGAGGTGCCACTCGACTTCTCCTCCAATCAATGGGCTTGGAGGGCCCGTCTCTTCTCCCTGAAAAGCAACATGGCTGCCCTCAATGGTTTCAAGGCCCATTATTCCAAGTGAAGGAGGGGGACGCTTTTTTTTTTTGTAAGTGGCTGACGGACTCACAACATGAGTCCTCAGGCATGTAAACAGACACATGCGCCGCTGCTGCTATCTACTGATGAAAGATCGCTTGATAAGCTTGAAAATAGAAGGCATAAAAACCTAAAAAGCGGCAGCATGGTGTCTTCTAAAGAAAAATCAACAAGCCGTGAGCTCATTTGCGGCTCATTTTTCTTTCCGTCATCACCCCTCGAGACGTGCGCCGCATGATTGACAACAGCAAATGTGAGTCTGCTGAGCTTTAAACTGTCAAATTGCATTGTTTGGATTGTTTTCAAGGCCAATAAACTCTTCTGTAATCAACGTTATGACTTCAATTATGCATCTCAGTCCAAAAAATACCAGAATAGTTTTGAATGAAGAGGAAGTATTCTGGGTGCGGACCCTTTTTCCCCCAGATGTTTCACACGCGCGACCGCGCATAAAATAAATCCGGCCTCTGTGAAAGGATTCAAACCGCCATCAAGTTGTCAAAACGACTGCGTGTTCAGTGAATAATTACGTTAAATGCTTTCAGAGAATCCATCGGGTCGACTGATTTAATCACAGCCCAAACAGATCTTCTTGTGTACTTTATCTTCGCATGCTCCTGTTTTCTGTTTCATGTTATCAGTTCAGTCTTTTTTCTTCTTTTTTTTTTTTGTTATTTTTAATCTGGCTGTCATATTTCACTCTTTGAAAGTGATGGGAAGGGAAGGATGCTTTGGGATGTTGCCCGACCTGACCGACAATCCCAAAGCGTCAGCGTCAATCAACGTTCTTACAAAGTGAACCTGAACTAAGCTTTTACGGTTCGTTTGACTACGTTTACGTCTCTGAAAATCAATAATCATAGTACCCACTGAATCAACTGTCATACCTTTTAAAATGGGTTATAAATGGGTCAGTAATGTCATTAGTAAACGTCTTTCCTCTTTGGAGTGGATACAGCAGGTAAGACTTCAGTATCTTGGCGGAGGAACTGTGACTTGGTTGCGACCAGTGATGGAATGTAACTGAGTACATTTAATCAAACACTGTACTTTTACAACGATTTTTGAGGTACTGTGGCAAATACTTTACTTTTGACTCCACTACATTTATCTGAGAACTCTAGTTGCTGGTTTAATGCTGCATCTTAGCCAAACTAGCACATTCTCATAGGTACTTTTTTTATAAAGGTAATCAGAATAACAAAAATAAAACAGATTATAATAAACACTGAATATTGGACGTGATAATGGGCCAGTTTGACCATCAGTTGGCTCATTTTTTACAGTTTATACATATATTTAGCTTTTAATCGTACTTTTAGAATGACTTTTTAAGATATTCATTGCCAGAAAATGACTTGTAATACTTAACCTGTTCTTCCCCGAGTCCCTTTTTGAGGCTCCTGCTCGAAAACGACATGCTCAGAATAAATAGGGTATATCTCTGTAATTACAAGCTTTATGTGCATTATCTTGGTATCACAATAAAGGTGACACTTGTGAGATTCCATCAGAGGTGTAAGCATCACTATTGATGCAACCGTGTCAGAGTAAATGCAGATGGAACACAGCATAAATGGAAGAATTTCTTCCCTCGCCTAAAAATAAACCTATCATGTAAATATGTATATATGTCTATTTCTTCCCTTTTTAATTGTATTGCTTATTTTTGCTATTGTTTCTTTTCTTGTAATATGTTTCTGTTTTTGCAATATTCTGTCGCTGCTGTGACAAACACATTTCCCCGTCTGCGGGACATTAAAGGATTTCTGATTCTGATTCTGAAAAAAATTCATTTTATAGTATATATCCCTTTGAAAATAATGCCACAGTAGCCTAAAAACTCAATAAAGCCACGGAACAACATCTGGACATCACCTGTGAGACGTTTGATGCTGCTGAAATAAAGCAGAGAAAAATTACAGAGGTTTTAATGAAGAAATGCCTCGGCGTCCTCAAGTTTGGCACATTTTGGCACAATTTGGCACCATTAGTGCCATTTGAGATTTCTTAGGTACCAAGTTGTAAAATTCATTTCATTTCATTTAAATGTCATTATGGGTCTAAGAAAAACCGTTTTTGAAGAAAAAAAAAAGATGACCCCCCCTCTTCAAAGAAACCCTACAAAAGGACTACATTTGTCTCCAACAGGAGCAGATTTATTTATACACTATAATAATACAACAATAACTGTAATAATATAATCATAATAGTAGGAAAATAGTAATAAAAAATAGTGATAATGTAATAATAATGATGTGCAAAAACAAAAAATTCTGCAAACAACTATTTACAATCAGACACCAATCCTTGGCTTGCACAGCCACAGGTAGAGGCAGCAGGATGTGTTATTCAAGCATTTGGCAGCTCGTCGTGCCACTGCTCAAAACAGTTCTTTTTTGCGGTGAGGCACAGGGGGACATTGCATTTCCTGCAATAAATGGGAGTTTTCACCCTCTTTATGCCGGCGTTCTGGCACCTCTTACAGTACCTCCTACTTTGACTCGCGTCCGTACTGTAATAACGCGGCATGCAGGATGACGCTGGAGCAGGCGTGGAGGACGACGCTGGAGCAGACGTGGAGGACGAGCCTTCAGCAAAGGCCAGCATTTCAGTTGCAAGCTGCTCTCTGAAGGCCTTCTGAGTCAGAACAGGAAGAGACTTCATCCTGCACAACTCCTTCTGCAGCAGGAAACTGTTGACGATAGCTATGTCCACGAAATGGTAGAAGAAAGTCTTGTACCACTCCATAGTCTTGTGGCGTACGGTGTAATATCCGATAAGAGCATCGGACAGATCAACACCGCCCATGCTCTTATTATAGTCCACAACTGCATCAGGCACAGGCACTGCCTTTGTGCTCCACACCCCGCCCTCCTTCACCTTGCGCTGAACAGTCTTCCCACTGAAAGTCTGGTGGAGTGTGGAGCACAGCGTCACCTCCCTAGTGTCCATCCACTTCACAAACAGCAGTTTGCCTCTCCTGATCCAGCGCATGTCCCCCCGCTCTGGCCTTTTCGGGAAGTCGTTGGCGGACGTTTGTGGGAATCCGACCCGGTTCCTCCTTATGGTCCCACAGCAGGCGATGTGTTTTTGGTGCAGATCCGTGAAGAGGGCAGGACTGGTGTAAAAGTTGTCTACATATAAAATGTAGCCACCGCCAAGCAGGGAATAAGGCAGCAAGTCCACAACGGAGGAATAGCTCAGATCACGAGCTGGGCTGACGTTACTCCTGTCACTCTTCCCCGTGTACACAGAAAAGTTCCACGTGTAGCCTGTCGCAGAGTCAGCGAGGACAAACAGTTTGTAGCCCCACTTAGTAGGCTTGTTCCTCATGTACTGCTTCATGCTGATCCGAGCCTTCGACGCCACCATTCTCTCGTCAATACAGATGTTTTGAGAAGGCTGGAAATGAGCCTTGCAGGCCGCCACAATGTCGGTGTACAGGGGTTTTATTTTGAAGAGCCGATCGTAATCCGGAGTGTTTCTTTTGCGATCGTTGTCCACATCTTGTTTGGGGTTGCTGAGGTGCAGCGACCACAAAATTGTTTCAAACCGGTCGCGGGACATCTTCTCGTGTGGGAAGTGAAAGTTATACGGCCACTGTTTCCTCCAATAGTCTCCTCTGTGGTGGACGTGCACGAGGCCGGTGAAGACAACGACGCACAACAACATGTAGAATTCTTTCACCGTCAGAGTCTTCCACGTGAACTTGCTGCCAGCTTCAATCCTCCTGGCTGCGTTGGTATTGGTGTTGTCGATAATGGTCCTGACAACGGACGCACTAAAAAACAACTGGAAGAGTGCCAGAGGGGTCCACGTTGCGGTAATGTCGAAAGTGGGACCGGGGTCCCGGGCAGGCGTGAACCTGAGGGGGTCGGGTTTTTGGTCTCCCTCCTCTCGGTTGTGCCACCTCTCTCCATCCTGTGGCCGGGCTGGAGTCGGGGGAGGAGGAGAGGGACGCCGAGAACCGCGTTGTGAGCCAGAGGGCCTTGGAGGCTCATATTCCTCGCTGTTGAATAAATACAAACAACAATATATTTATATACTGGCAAACAGTTGCTCTGAAACTTCGCAGTAACACGCAGTCCCATGTCCACTGCCGGAAATCAAGAAGACACGCACCTTTCTCCTTCCTCTTCCACCAGAGCAGCAGGCAGACTTCGTTGACGCTTTGCCTTCCTCTCTGGTGTTCTCTTTGCTGTCCTCTTCAATGGCTGGCCACGTGGCTTGGTTGGAGTGAGAAGGGGAGGGGGAGGGGGAGCAGAAGCACCTTGGGAGCCACAGGTAGAGGGCCCTGGGTGCTCATGTTCATCCTCACTGCTGACATAAACATAGACAATGTATTTATATATTGACCTACAACTGCACTGGGGTATTGAACAAAAATACACCTATCCCCCCCCCGTATAAATACCTGAGGTAATATAAATAACTATGTCGCACTGGAGTATTAGTGGCAACTATCAAAATAATACGTCACGAAGAGTGGAAACACCATAATAAGTCTATTGCGTCTCAAAATAAATGAAACGCAATAGCCGGGTCTCATATAAGGCTGGGGCTTTGTTTACAAGAACAAATAAAGGTCGGCACCAGAGTGATGACATGACACCGAATTCCACAAAAAACAATTCTGTAAACAGGGTTCGTACACATTTTTCAAGGTCAAATTCAAGCACTTTTCAAGCACTTTTAAGGGTCATTTTCAATATTTTCCAGCACCTTATTGCTGGGGTAAAATACATATCTACAGGAATATATAAACTCATTATTATTATTGAGTTATTAATTATGTACACTGTATTATGCTGTAAACATCTAAAATTATGTTTCATAATAGCAAAAACTTCAGAAATTAATTATCCAGTCTGATCCCAATTTTGTGAAAAAGACAGAGTTATAATGTCAAGCACTTTCAAGCACTTAAACTAAAATCCAAGCACTTTTCAGACCTTGAAAACACAACATTGAAATTCAAGTACTTTCAAGGATTTCAAGCACCCGTACGAACCCTGTGTAAATGTATTTATAAGTACAATTGAGATTACGTACCTTGAATCAGATTGCTCCGGCTGTAGCAGGCTGTCGTCGTCAGAAAACGAGTCCTCAAGAGCAACGTTTGCCAAAAACGTCAACGCCAAAGCTTCTTCTCCGCTGTATTTGCCCTTATCACTTGACATTTTGTCAAAGAAGATAAAAGAAATAAAAGCATCAGAACAGCTAAGTCCGTGTGTTCTGTTGTTGTGTCAACAACAGCGGTGCGTGATGAGCTCCGTTGTCGTTGCGCGCGGCATTATCTTCGGTCCCCATTGGTCAATCTTGAAGCACGACACCTCGCTGGAATCGTAAGAGCCAATAGAATCAAGTTCTGCGCATTTTTGTCACGTAAACCACACGACTAGCGAATCACAAAGCGATAAGGATGAGTGACACTACGTGAGGGACAGGCGCTTTGACCCAATCAGAGCCTTTGAAAAGCGGGCTAAGCATGTGAAAGAAGAGTAGAGATTCTGAGCTTTCTGTGGGTATGCAGCATGTGCGTGTGTGTGTGTGTGTGTGTAAGCTACATGTTGCTGCTGAGGGGGGTGTTGTTACACTGCCTGATTGCCCCCGCCGGCGGGGGCTTCACTGTCACTTTAAGCCAGCACACCTTCGCTTTCCCATATCATTCATAGACAAGAACATGTATATATACACACTGCACTTGCACTCTGGTTAGACTGAATTGCATTGCAATGACAATAAAGTTGACTGAATCTTATCACATTTTCATTATTACTCTACATTAGTCTTATGTATAGCACACATCAAGCATCTGTTTGTTTTTTTTATCATTAAACTGTAACATCCAATGGTCACATACTTCTCTTCTCTCTTCAGATGCTTTTTAAAATATTTCAGCACAGCAGAGTGACACAGCTTTAAAAGGCTGACTGGACATCTCTTCTAACTGACACAGTGAGATGAGAGTTAGTTTACAGAGGAGCAGTTCAAATAAAAAGCAGTTGCACATTTCCCAAAAACAAAGATGGGAGAGTGTCAACATGACTTTTGTAACAGAGTCTTAGTCAATGCTGAAAAAAAATCAAAAGCAGCTGGCTGATGTACTCAAACAGAAATGATAGCTTGCACTGCTTCTGCTGCTTAATGTGTTTTCCAAAAGAATACAGACTTAATAAGGAAGGACTAAAGGACTGGAACAATGCCTCCACTTGCTGAAGGTTCACGAGGATAGCCAGGAGCACAATACCCACATGGCAACATGGAAGGAGCTGGAGGTCGTTTTGCAAAGCGGTTGACAACTGATAAGAGAGAGACGGCACTCTGAGGCTGAGAGATAATATGTTTGCACAATGCCTTATTTATATGGTATTTTTATCACGTGTTTCTTTCTCCAGTTTTTTATTTGGTGTGATATTTTTGACTTAAAAGAAATAAAATCTTGAACACATACTTGCAGTTTCTGTGCGAGTGTATGAAAATTGATTGTGAAATTGACTGCGATGCAAGAGGGCGCCGGCTAAGATCTTGCCGAGGGCGCCAAGCTACTCAGGGCCGGCACTGACCAGGAGGATATGGAAACTTTCTTCAAACTTTGTGTAGATGAAGAAAACTTGAAAATCAATGCCATGTTCCTCTAAGAGTGATATCATATGATCTGTACCTCAGACAAAGACCAGTACATGTCCACCCACTTTCAAACATTATTATTATGATGATTGTTGAAGTTCTTATTGTCATTGTTGTTGTTATTATTATTATTATTATTGGTGTTATTAGTATTATTATCATCATTATTATATTACCATCATTAATATCATCATTATTGTCATCATTGTTATTATTATTATTATCAACATCATAATTATTGTCATTATTATTATTATTATTAACATTATTATCATGATGATCCTCATTAATATCATTTTAGTATTTCATTAACATTTTTACTGTTTGCCTGCTTGTTTTATGTTAATGTTTGTTGTTGTTAAATAATTTGTTGTTCAATAAAAATTAAAAAACAGTCCAGTGATAATTTAATTTTGATAACATTAAGAAAGAATCTCAGGTTACATTTGATTATGATAAATACACGTTAAAATATATTCCTTTTTTCATCATTTAATGACTAATTAAGGTACATTCATTATGGTTTCTTGTCCCTCTTCGTACACTGTATTAAACAGTTCTTAAACTCTTCTTTCACTCTTTTCCTTCACTGGGCGCCGGATGGCTTCAGTCTTTTGGACCTTGTGGTTCGAGAAGCCAGCGTGGAAGGAGACAGGAGGAATACATAAGACCAAACAGGAAGCATCACAGTGACGGCGGAGTCAAATGTTGGAGAGTGGGCGGCGTTAAACGTTTAACTCCGCCCACATTGAGGTCTGCGGGTCTGCAGTCAGGGGCTTCTCCTCCAACCCCCTCCAACCATTAATAATTGTAATGCCTTTTTATTATTGTTGAGGATAATGAAGGGATGAGAGTCATACGAGGGGCCCCAGACCACTCTTTGCCCTGAAATGTTTTCAATTAACTTCTGGCACCAGAGGAAAAATAGGAATGTAAGTGTGTTTTTTTTTCCCATGCCAAAGCAGAAAAGAGTCGACGGGGGCCTTTGGTGCAGAGGACCAGAACATCATTAAAATTGCTTCATCATAACTCAAACTGTTGCTCGGAACAACCTCCCCTCTGCCCCGCCCCGAGGCCTTCGCCCTCCTGGTTACACTAAGGAAAAAGAAAAACAGGCAGCCTGACGTTATAGCTGGACTTTGCGGACGATATTCAAACAGAGCAGCGTTGTATTTTATCTTATATCATTATTACTTTTGCCACAATTGCACATCATACGTCATTGTATCATGCATGTGGATGAACATCCAGAAATACAATATAAGCGCGTGTTCGTAAAGTGTTCGATGTCAGTTCAGGACAGCGGCAGTGAAACATCTCCCTCCCTCCTCAAGTCTCAGTGGAACTTTGCACAACATTTCAAAAAGCTGCTCGGGCGGCCAGACTTTTTTTTTTCTGTCCAGCCTATTTTGAAACTCCTGGACTAAGGCGAAATGTTTCTAATTCAGTGTCCGCCTCATGTGGACCCGAAGCGAGATGGAATCAAAAATAGTTTGAAACAGAGAAAGATGGGAAAACCTTTTTTCGAGAGAGCCACCGAATGGACCTTGTGGCGAGATTGTTTTCTCAACTTATATTAAAAGTGCAGCTCTCCTCCCCGTGAGAACGAGTTCACGGCAGTACAGCGGAGCGTGTGGTCGACACGGCAGGCCGAACGTTTACTTTTATGCATATAGCAGGCTAATAATCTAATTAACACTGCCGGTGTCATGGTCTTGTGATTTTTGGATTTCTAGCTTGTGCTCAAACAAGCTGCTAAAGCAATGAATTGATTAGCAATTGACAATTTCAATAAGTTTGTCATGAGCGTTTTTCTTCTTTCTCGCGTCTTTAACTACTTAAAAAACATCCCCAAATATTTGTGAATGAGAATAATCTTTTTGTTTTGCAGCTGTACAAGATCTAAACTTCAACCTAACTGCTGAAGGAAAAAAACCCCAACACATTCCTATATATCTGGCTCCTGTGACACACAAACTCTTACTTCCATTGCAAGTCAGAAGGAGGAATTTCTGAGCCAGTGTGTCCAACTTCCAGTCTAAAAGTGTTTCAGTACTACAGTCTCTCTATCTGGAGCATAATTTTACCATGAACTTGTGAAACTGTGACGTTCTTCCCTCGAGCAACTGCTTTGGATGGAAGAGGTCCACCGGTCATATTAGCAATAACACGCAATTTGATACGCCTGCTTAGACTTTCAAAATAAAGCTCGCTGAGAGTTCACATATGACTTGAGTTTGGTTAGGTAAAGGAAAATATCGCAAGTTTCCTCATTAAAGGACGTTACATGACTTTGGTAACATGAGTTAGAAACATTTCACTCTTAATTCTTGGTCACAAACGGGACTCAAACCCCCGTCTTTGTGGGTAAAGTCCAGAGAATGACCCATCCAATCACCCCGACCACCACCTGACTTGGACTTTCTTGCACTTTCTTGGCGCTTCGAGTAGTGACGCTACAGGGTTAACCGCAGTGTCAAAATTACAAGCTCAAGGCCACGAGTTGGGAGTGAGGACAAACTGCTTTCAGCTAAAGCCAAACGGAGTCGTAGCCCTTATAAAAAGTTGAACACCCGGTTATGTAACCTCTACAACTTTGACAGAACAGCGATCACTTTGACACTGTTGCTGAATTTCCTGTCACTTTCCAAAACAACCATTAAAATGTCAACCGGTGAGATGTTAAAACACATTTAAACACCAGCTGTAGAGTTGACACAAAGTCAGCAAACTTTAGTAATGTCAGTAATGTTACACAACAAGGTTAGCTGGCATTGGCCGCCATAAGCTACAGCTCACACCGGGCCATGTCAGTATACGTCTGAGTACGCTGAATTAAACAAGGGGGAGTTTTATTGCTTGTGAGTCCAACTTTGACTGTCAAAAAGGAGCTTTGCATCATTATCTTTTGTACATGTTGTACAAGAATCCACAAGATTTGGGTTGCGTTTCGACCAAAAATAAACAAACTTAGCCAAAGCAAAGTGAAGTGAATAAACCCCAGTGACCCACGGTAATTGGGGGTTAGTGGGTGGACTTGAGGAAGGCAGTACCCCGGGCTTTTAGAGAGGTGGGAAAGGTGGAGGAGGGGTTGATTTATGATTGAGGGTGAATGGGGCGGGGGGGAAGGGTCCGGTATGGGAGAGGGGGCTGCGCTGGGTTGAATGTCAGGGATTTTAAGCCTCCTTGAATTATGATGCAAAGAGGGAATATCTAATCAGCCAATCGGAGAGGTTTCCTCTATCTGCCCTGGCTGTATATGAATTGTTCCCTTTAGTTGCCTCCCCTGATTTCCCTCCTGCAGCCCAGCCAAAGAGCAGCGGTGCAAGGTTTTTTGAGGGAGTGAGAGGAGAACAGGAGGAGTGGGGGGGAGAACACAAAACATAGCTGACAAGGGGCATAACTTCATTTCCACGGTGCTGGGACAGCTGTGTGGAGTAATCTGCCGTAGCAGCCCTCTAAAACTTCAATGCCTTTAGTGACCCGGGGAAGTGGGGAGGGGGGCCGACTCCAACTGTGTCCAGGCGTTTAGGAGTGCGAGGGGGCTCCTTTCACACCCTTCTAAGGGCTTTTGTTGAAAAAAAAAAATATCCCTTACCTCCTTTTGCACTGAAAAGCACGGACTATATGTTTATGAGATGAGGCAACAATGGCTCACGTTTGAAAGCAAACCTTAGAATTTATTTTAAAGCTTTTGTAGCGTGCAAAGTGAAGGATTCTGGGATTTAAGTAAAGTTTTTGTGAGGTAAAAATGAACTGTGTGTTCTCTGTTTGCCAACATTTTATTTTTTCCCTTCAAAACTAGCTTGATAAGCTTTTTTTTTAAAAAGTAAGTTGAATACCTTTAATGTTTAAAGCAAGATGTATGTTTTCGCGTTTCTACTCAGAGCATAACGTGCAAAATGTTTTGGTTAGAATTTATCTTAGATTGCAGATTTTCCCTTTGGATATCTCTGACATTCACACTGAATATGTCTATAATTGTAAAAGTTTTTGAAAGTCCTCATTTAAGCTTTAAATGTTCACCTGTTACTCCGTTTATAGTACGAGTAAATATCAGCAAAAGAAGAGAAAAAGAGGAAAATTGGGCAGTCTATCGATGAGGAGGGGTTCATTATTTTGTGCTAACGGTTCTGTTGAAGACTGAAGAAAGAACAAAACATTTTCGACTAAGATAATGGCCCGAGGCTGGGTTGCTGTCCGCAGTGAATGGGGTCTCCCCGGAGCTCAATAAGGTCCCAAAGTTTTACTCTATTATGCTGACATCCTAAAGGCCACGGGGTACCACCCCCAGCGGTTACCTCTCAAGTATGCATTCATCAGCCCCCGCTACACACACACACACACACACACACACACACACACACACACACACACACACACACACACTCCTCTCTATTTAAGTGATGACAGGAGGCAATATTCACAGAAAGCCTACTGAGAGCGGAAGAAGAAGTAATAAATAAAGCGAACCCAGAAGGCCCAAAGCTGCTCAGGTCATTTTAAACAAATCCACTGCGCAAGTCCTGCACTTTATTATTATTACAAGACAGACGTTCAGACGTGTTTTGTGAATCTTACTCGTGAAATTTGACATGGGAATCAAAACTTTGACATGTGGAGAAACAATATTGCCACATGTGAACCGGACACTTTCATCAGCGACCGGCTTTTCTCACATGTGTATTAGAATTCCCACACGTGAAACTTCACGCGCGTTCAGACGATTGGCTTTTTGATCTCGCGTGGGAGCAAAAACACCGCAAATTAAACCACTTGTGTGAATTACATACATTTCTATGTGACTGGCTTTCTGTAAAGGGTTTTTAAAAATGATTTGGGACTCATAATAAGCTATTTTCTTTTTCCGTCGTTTGAAATGTTCCCCAAGAATTCCCTCCTGAAAATGTCTCATCTAAACGAGGCTGAAGAAAATACTGACTGTAAGCAACTTTCCATTTTTTTTTTTCTTTCTAGGCGTGTGCACATTCATCAAGACTGTGCAAGACTGCAGCAGTACTCTCACTGCTGTTTGCTTAACAAGGCCCTCTCTGACACAAGGATCTTCAGTCATGCTTGAATTGTTGACGCTGAATGACTGCACTGTGAGTTTTTAATCCGGGAGCAAACGTGGGAATCAAAGGCTGTTAAGCTAAGCAAACAAGACAGTCGACCCTTTTTTGCCAATTTTGAGACCAAACAGCCTAATATCTGGCATTTCTCCTTCCCTTTGATAATGCATAAAGTATGGATGGAGCCACTGTGTCTGAAAAGTGTGTTAAACATGCATTTTTTTCTAATGGCCAGAAGGGGGCGACGCCACCGGTCCCAAAAAAGAGGATTGTATGCAATCGTATGAGACGATGACCCAACTACTCACTTGATTCATGAAATAGTTTCCTGATGAGTTCATGGTCTCAATCACAAGATAACATGAAGGTCATTTTTTCATTTATGGTCCCATTTAGAGTTAAAATAGACGATAAAGTCGGGTGTGCTTAACTGCGTGGCTACCTTGAGATTGGTGTCTTCAGGTTCTCACTCAGATCCGGGCAGGATGTCCTCCACAGCTCCACCCGCTCATCCAAATACGGACCATTCAGACACCGATGCCAAACTCGAGGCTTCAAAACGGTCGCCCGAAAAACCAATGGATGGCGTCACGAGGGTTAAACTTGACTTTTCCATGTAAATACACAAGGTAGACTTTGTATTTTCATTCTTTGGAGCTCTTAAATTTGCTTGAGGACAGTTACAGTAAGACATGGAGTAAGACACCATTTATGCCACTGTTTGTGTTGAGAACTTAAGTGAAAACAGCCCTAAACTTGGGGGGAAAAAGAAGACACCAACGAAGAACATTCTGAATTATTATAAGACTTATTTCGCAGTCGACTAACTTGCAGTATTTTTTCTTTCCCCCTCACGTGTTAACCGTCAGAGAAATACAGTTTATTGGAAGCAGATGTGCACAGTTTGTATCTGATGAATTATTTTTTTTCCCCCAACACGATCTGCAGCGGTATTAACGGACAGCCTCGTCTCCAGCGTGAGGAAAACGTGTATATCGCTGGTGCTCTTGTTCCCACTTGAGTTCTGACTTTACTGAAGCACCCTTCAACAGAAGACCGAACTTAAAAGTTATTGCACATTATCAAACACGAGGTTTCAGGAGCTGTTAACGTCAGCTGAGAAAACTAGAATGCATATGTAACGCCGTGTTTATGTCCAACACCTTAATCTCTAGCAGTCCTCTGTCAGGTCTTTCTCTCTCTCGGTCCTGCTTCCACTCATCTGGTTCTCATTTGCACGGCACAGCCAGCTGGAATGTGTCCGTGCTTTTAAAGATGAGTTATTTGCCCATTAATACATACTTCGGCGCAACACTATTTTAAGCCAACCAAAGCGGAGGGCGAGTGTTGTTTGTAGTCGAGAAATCCAAAGTTCTCTTGGATGGAAAAGTTAAGACTGATTAATGATTAAATAGGTCACGCTCTTTTATTCTGTCCTGGGCACTGCGGGCTGCGAAAGACAACACGGAACTTTTCGACTGGAATGGGGTTTTTTTTCGAGAAGCTGCTTTTAATAAGATGTACTGTATCACAATGGAAATAAAAATAACACGCAGGGATCAGATACTTAGGTCAGCAAAGCGAGCAGTGGGGGACCGTGGCACCACATCTTTATTAAAATAACAGACATGCTGTGTTTGATACTTGCTTCGGTGTTCGTTTCACTTGTTGGAGACTTGTGTGCTTTGGTACAACGGCTCCTTTAAGTCTCACAGGAATGGCTTTTCTACTAAATCTACGACACAATCGGTACTTTACACTCAAATTACACATGTTCAAATCACAAAAATGTACCTAAATAATCTATGAAAAGTTTTATGAAGTGCATCATCCTCAAGATGGATCTGCTCTCCATGTGAAACCAAATATGTGCATGACTTTAAATCTTTTTATTCTTGTTTTTTTTTTTTTTTGCGCATAGGTTTGTTCGATAGATACAGGTTGGTAGGTGAATGATCATTTATCTGCCTAGCAGTATTCTTCGCTTGCGGTGCTTCCTCTGCACGCAGCTCCAACAAGCCCGTCCGTGTTGCAGTCGCGTGTCCTGGAGCGTCTCCCCCCGCTGCAGCCTGACCAGGCACCCCAGCAGGACCAGTTACCTTCCTGGTTAACAGTCGGTCTCGCATCTGCAAAAACATTGTCCAATTTTTTACACATCGAGGAAGATTGAGCTTGGATGTTGGGATTTGTCTCACGTCCCCACTGTCAGTCTTACCTCTGTTTCTTATTTTGTCGCCCTTGAAGTTCTGGCAGCCCAGGCCTTCGTACAGGTTGGTACACATGCAGATACACTTTCCGTCCAGCAGAGTGAGAGTGCCTCCGTTATGACATGGCTTACACTTGCACAAGTTATACTCTGCCACATAGTCTGCCGTGGCCTGCCTCAGGTTAGAGATCCTGGCGTTAGCGTCCGGCATGTCGAGCGGAATAAGCGCATAGATGGGCTGTGGCTGTCAGAAAAAACAGAATGTGTACGACGTTTCACTTTCCGTAATATGATGACAGAAGAATTATATCACATCATTTTTCACTTACAACAAGACTAAAGCTAACCTGTCGCCCTGGCACCTTCAGATTTTAGTCTAGTCTAGTCTAGTCTTGGGGAATCGACTCATGGCTCTGCTTCAACTGTGTGAGAAGCTGCCGACGGCCGACCAAAATGTCTCAGGCTTAAATCATACAGTATATCTGACTTAAATGTGATAGCTGTGACCTGCAGGTGGCACTAGTAAGGCAGCAGGATCAACAAAGTCAATAGAATCCTCTGGACGCCATGAATGTCTCTGCAAAATGTGTTGAAATATTTTTTTAAATATTTAAGTCTGGACCGAAGTCAGCCGCCGACAGAGAGTGCTTCCGAAAAAAGGTCACAGTGCAACACCTTTAATTATGTTGTCACAGCTTCTCTGTTCAAGTCCTACCTCACTTTTTATCAGTGCCGGGGCTTCGGCGATTGTCCTGGCCCAGTTTCGATATGTATCGACGTCCATCACCCCGTCTCTATTTAATTTTGCCCTCATAGTAGCAGCACCTTCTAGAGTACCTCCTCTGACTGACGTCATCACCTTGTCCACGACTGCTTTCCCTTCGCGTGCATCTGTGTAGCAACAAGGTGCAATGTTTTAGAGACTTCCCA
Organism: Sparus aurata; assembly: GCF_900880675.1. Lineage (NCBI taxonomy): Eukaryota > Metazoa > Chordata > Actinopteri > Spariformes > Sparidae > Sparus > Sparus aurata. Next base: position 23,008,506 of record NC_044198.1, on the reverse strand, counting down.
ACAGATACATTCATATATATTCATCACATAGTATCTGTGCAGTCTATTCTAATACAGTTGTGTAGCCCTTACGCTCTCTTTTGTAAAGTTTTCCTTGATGAGCTACAGGGGAAGGATACCTATTCACTTCCTAGCTAACATTACTGTCTGACAGTGTCAGACGATACAACAGAAGAGACATAAATAACTTCTAAAATATCAACCCATGTCCTGGACACATTTCTTGATGTAATCAAATGGTAACGTTAGCTAGGAAGTGGTTAAATGCTAACGTTAGCTTACGGGTTGTCAGTTGTGTAGTTTTACCTCCAAAAATGGTCAAATTTCCCTCCAGATTTTCATCGTTTAATAACTTCTCACTTGCTACTCAACTGGTAAGTGATTAAATTATTGTCAGATTCCCAATGTTTATATGACCCACAACTCAGAAGCATAACATTATCCTAGCATTCAAGCTTGACTTGCCGTTTGACTATTGTCACAGTCTTACAAAGAAGTAGTAGGAATTGTTTCATGGCCAGTATGGGGAGGAGGAATTATTGTAATGAGAGTATTGTATTAAGATAGACTTGCACCTATCCTTTAATCCAAGAAGTGTGATTGGGTAAGACGGGGAAAGCTTACCAGTGGATTTCTTTGTTACGTTTTCGCAGTGTTTAGGTTTCAAGTGTCCGTGAGCTCCGCCGGTGATATCGACTGTGATGCCTATTTTGACACATTCTTGAACTTGTCTGTCTGTGATATCTGCAAGAATCGCGAAGAACAGAAGGTGAGTGAACGGAAAACTTTTGAGAAATGACAAGAAACGGTTTTGGAGGGCGCCACACGTACTCTTCTCTTTGATGGTGTCCTGGTTGAGAACGTAGATCAGCTCGTATTCACCGCCAGACAACCCGTTTTTGGTGTAGTGCGTGCCGTAGTCCTCCAGGAAGGCAAAGTAAATACCCTTCTCGTACTGTAGAGGCAAAGACTTGACATGCTCTAGAAATTCCTCAGCCACTTGGAGCTCGCGGGAGCGCATTCTGTAGGTGCTCAGCTCCACCCTGCCCAACACCCGCATGAAGCTCTTGTTCTGAGTGTGCGGGAAAGAAGAATCGGTAAAGTAACACACAAAAGATTTCCGCGGTGAGCTATGACCTGTGTATAAATTGCAATGTGAATTACTTGACATTTACCTTGATGGTGGTGTACTCTGAGAACTCCTTAATCATCGTTTTCTTCTCGAAGTTAATCCCTGCGTCCACAGACCCATTCTTGCCAGACATGGATTTCTCAGTTTTACTGAATTTGAAGGAAAGTCCGGCGTCGACTATAAAACTCATCTCTTTCAATATTTCCCTCAGGAGGCTGTGTGTGTCTTCGTAGATTTCTCTAGAAGTGGTTTCTTCCACACGAGTCTGGAGAGGTGCAAAGACAAGTTGTTAAAGGAGAACTTCGGTCGATTTAAACATGCAGCTTCATTGCTCAAGCTACCCTTGACTTACCAGTACCGAAGATGCGAACAAATTTGGAGACTTAGCATTGACAGCTAACAGCATGGGGTCAGAACTTTACACTGTGTTTTAAGCGTCTTAACATGCTCCACATCTCACACCAAAAGTTATGCAACATCAGCAGACACCTTAGCACACAGCACTGTAGCGTGTATGACTCAAACTGAATAAAAAAGTAGTTAAAACAGTGTGTTTGTGCAAGGAGCTACTTCCCTGTTTGTTGACATCGGCGTCTTCCGGTAGCTAGACCAAACTAGTCAATCCGTCGAGCGTGCACTTACTCCCTCACTGGCGGAGACGGAAACGTAATCCAGCATTTTCGTGTTTCTGTTCATAATGTACATGTCCATGTTACAGCCTGTCATGAGCCATGAGCCTTACAATAGCCTGTTAAGCCTGTTAAGTGCACACTCGATGGATATGCTAGTTTGGTCTAGCTACTGGAACACACGGATGTCAACAAACAGGTACGTGGATCCTTGCACAAACACACTATTTTAACTACTTTTTTATTCATTTTGAGTCATACACGCTACAGTGCTGTGTTGTAAGGTGTCTGCTGATGTTGCATAACTTTTGGTGTGAGATGTGGAGCATGTTAAGACGCTTAAAACACAGTGTAAAGTTCTGACCCCATGCTGTTAGCGTTCAATGCTACATCTCCGTTCACGGAGCTCTGTAATGGCTGGACCAAATTTGTTCGTGTCTTCGGTTTTGGCAAGTCAAGGGTAGCTTGAGCAATGAAGCTGCATGTTTAAATCGACCGAAGTTCTCCTTTAAGGGATGAACCACATTTTTATTTAGAATCCTCTGGTTGAAATAGGACAAAAAGGTTTTGGCTAACCTCGTATCTGAACACACCAACGTTCCAGGGGGTCCTTTCCGTATTCCCATTGTTCGGATTCCTAACGCGGTCACACTTCCCGTTGAAGTAATCGTTGTAGAAGGGGTTCATTCGAGGAGATGAGCCCAAGATGTTGATTCTGGTGCATGGACACAGTGGACACTTTTAAGACGATATACAGTAGTATGCATATTTAGCCGAGACTCAAAGACTTGAAAAGTACTTGAGTATTGAGGAATTGGAGTAAAAACAATCAATTAATTTCAAGTTGTTAAAACATTTTAGCTACTTCTTGGATTTGTCATGCATAGTCACAATAAATGTGATGATGTGCCATCCTGATTTATGTGCTCGCGACTGTAACGTAAAGCCTACATTTAAATTTAATATCATTTAATCTTTGATTACAAAAATCGGCTTTTACCCGTATCCTGCTGTCCTGCTTTGCTCATTGGTATCCAGGACTGTCGTAGCACAGGGTTTTCGCACAGTCTCACAGTCCTCATCGGATCCGTCTTCGCAGTCATAGTCCCCGTTGCACATTAATCTCCTTTTGATGCAGTAACCTGTGCAAAGATGGGTGTTAAACGTAAAAGGCTTTAAAGATAATAAATGGATGAATATCCTGCAGGGTAATGAAAAAAAGAAACTACCTGACTCGCACTGGAACTCTGAATCGGAGCACACAAGAGGAGGTGGTCGCGCACATGGTTCATCTGTTTGGCAGGCCTCGCTCTGCCCTATCGGGTCAATGCAGGCCTGGCCGCCAAACTGGCCGAACACTTCTACACTTCGAGAACGTCTCTGAGGGTCACAGATGAAAAAAACACAATGTAAAGCATACAGTCTTTTACAAAGGCAGACAACAATAACAACAGAAAAAGTAAAGTTAATTAGAAAAAGGGTTTGAATTCGAACTGCGTGACAGATATATTAGTTAAAATTTTTTTATAAAATACAAATTATTTTATGATTGTCACAGACCTTTTATAAAATGTTTAAAGGATCATTTAGATTTTGGACTTTATCTACACACAAAATGTGTTTGATTCCTTATATGAATTTAAACGAATGAGCTAGTTAGTAGCTAATAAAATCATCTTTTATCTAATTCATTTCAATATTTATGAATAATGTTTTTATTCACATAACATAAATTGGCAAATATACAAGCAGAGGCAGCGAGCGGAAATGGCAGTTAATGCTACTCTGGTAAGCTAAGGTTAGCCACCTTTTAGCGGCATGGGGTGCTACTTTTGCCCATCATTAGGATTAGATTTAGCTTCTGCACTTTTAATGGTAGTCCAAAAGAAACTGAATTGCTTATTAGAGCATCAATATAGTAAATTGATTAACCGACTTCTCATGTTAGCTTACATTTTCAAAAATTAGTTTAGCTTAGGCTATGTTACCAGATAGCCATAACTAGCCGGAGTGCAAGTTACTGCAGTTTGGCTTCTACTTTTTTTTTTTTTTTAGAAACCCAAAACTACAAATTTAGTGTTACATTACTTTCAGTTGTAACAAAATTTTGGTCAAATGTGTTAGCTGTTAAGTACTGGGGTGAGCTCTCAGGATCTGGTGTTTATCTACTTTTGTTCTTTGTTACCATTAGATTTAAATGTCTCAATCATAGGATAGGAGAAAATGGCTAAATTCATTTGAATCCACTTTTTCCTCTAAGCTAAGTTCAGGAAATAAATTAGCTAAGGCTACGTTACCAGCTGGCTGTAACTAGCCAGCGTGCAGGTCTGGTTTTTACGTCTGTTTTCTATATCTTACAACTTTAGGCTTCATCCTGTGGCAATTATTTCTGCCCAAAATTAAAAATGTTCTATGACACAATACCTTTTTGATGAACAGATGACAGGAAGGTGAGATTTTGGTCATATCTAGACCTTAAATGTAGCCTAGTTAGGCTAGGACTGCTACATTTCGGCTTCCTTGTTTGCCACATTGTAGCTAATATGGTATCATAAAGTTTTGCAGTAAATGGCGTTGAATGAAATTTGTATTCAATTGTGACTCACTCGGGAGTTTGAGCAAGGATCACATGAACGCCACTCTGACCATTGGCCCCAAACACAATCTACTGCTGGTGGATCAGGAATGTCCGCTGCCCTGAAATACACACAGGCCTATTAAAAAATGCAACTGTTCGTATCATACAAATTCTGTGTTAAGTGAATAAAATCAACACCCTTGCCGCTGTTTAAATGAAATAGGATATATACATACATTCCTTCTCCAAAAAGCAGCAAAGTTAGACACAGGGCACAGAAGCCCAGCTGGAGAGCAACCTCAATCCTCATGATGGACCTCAGAAGAGACAAGTGGTGTTGTGTGTCCCCCCTCGATCTCAGTCTTTTAAGCAGCCTCTCTGTCAATTATTATCAAACTGCAAATGGACCGTGTTGTGCTCATCAGTCAATACGTTGGATTTTAGGCACAGCAATGTTGATTCAGTGCTGGGAAATTCCCAATTTTTCACATCTTGCTCATCCAGCAGTTATCATCCTGTTCTCTGGTGTGAGCGAAGCCTCTCCGTGAACATGCTAATGATGACTGAAGTGATGATCAATTTCTCATTATCTCTGCAAAACTGTTATACTGCCTGTTCTGATCTACTTTTGAACGTGTTCGTCCCAATTAAAACCACTTAAAACGAGTGACAGGAAACTGATCAAACTATTCCAAAAAAAAGACTTCTGTTAAACCACACAAGCGATGAATGTGAAACCACTTTGAAGCTCTAATATTATTGCACATTGTGGATTTTTATTAAACAGCATTTCTCGCTATCGGTGTGAATAGTTGTCATAGTGAGTCACTGCAACATATACAAGAGAAGACGTACGTTTGTGACACAGTGAGAAACTTACTAGGCGACAAATAAAGTGGAATAAAATACAAATACACTCTAATAAATATATAAAATAGGACTGAAATGCTTTATCTGCTAGATGGTATGTGCATATACAGTATATATACGTGCAGAAATTTCCTGAGATGTACACACACACTCATACAGACTGTTTGTATCTTTATGTGCAACATCCGTCATGAAGTATTAGTAGTGTAAGATATGAGTGTACGTGGGTTAGGAGGTACTGGGCGCTTACGTATTGTTGCAATGTTGAGGTTATATTGTCATTTATTGTGTTTTGTTTTAAGATTTTAGGAATAGGAGCATTATTTGGAGGTAACGTGTTGATTTTTTTGTGCCTGCCCGATTATGCAATCAATCAGACGGGTTTACAGGAAAAAGCAGAGCAAATATTTAAAGAGGCAGCTGTAATACATTGACAAAAACACGTCCGTGGTACGTTTAGGTCACCGTCGGAGGTTGGGAAACTGAGTGGATGCAGAACTCAACCTCACACGCACACTTGTTGTGACCGTCAAAGTAAAAGTTTTTTTTTGTAAAACTGTCATTTGAGGTGATTGAGGATGACTGAGCCTGAGCTGAGGTGCACCTCTTTGTCCACAAGATGGCAACATCGAACAGATAACAGTCAATCACAGCAGCTTTTAAGCACACACCGCTCATGTGTAGGGTGAAGGAACGCACCAGTACAGGGAACGGTTTGCATGCACACTTTCTTTCTCTGACATGTCAAACGCTGTTTCCTTTTCGTTAACATATTAAAAACAAGCCTTGCACAACGCACAGGAAGTTTTAAACCGTTGCACCTAATGATCTGTCATGTGATCTGAGAGGCTTTTGCTGACTCTGCAGTACTTTGTTCTTCAAAAGGAGGGGAGTGCAGTGTGTATAAAGAAAAAAAAAAAAAAAAGGAAGGAATACAGAACACTGCTGTGTGTAGAGAGGAGAAAACGGTGGTGATTTTAAAAGTCGTCTGGAGTTATTAGTAGGACTGTGATCGAATGCCAGCTGATAAGTCACGATCAAGTGAATCATTACTCGGGGACAGAGAGGTTTGACAGCTTAGAGGGGCTGACAAATAATCTGCTTTTATCCAACTGATGTCAAATTCTCCTGTTCAGCATGACGAGTATTTTCTGCTGACTTAAATAAACACGGTTGGACTATTCCCCCATGTCTCCAAAGTCAATCTGGGGGCTGCCCCGTCCTGGTTCTTTCCCTGTATCTGCAGGCAGAGCCGGGGTAGTGTAGGGGCTATGTGGTCATGGCCCGCTGGAGAGGCACAAATATGTGCTTAGGTCACCACTTTTACGAGGTTCGGCAGTTTCCTCCCAGCTTTCTCAGGAAACCAGAGGGTAGGTAAGGTGCTTGGCCAATATTTCTCCTGACTAGAAAGACTTCCTGTTTTTGGTGGGAGTAAGGGTGGGGGGGGGGGGGGGGGGGGGGGTGGGCGGTCGCTGGAGCTGTGTGGAAACACTTGTGGAACAGCCTCCAGCTTTTTACTGTAATCGACGCACTGCATCCTATGGAATCTGTCATCGTATGCGACAGAATATGATGACGTTGCTCGCTCTGCTCTGCTCCGCTGCATTGTGTTGTATTTTTAGACGGAAATGGTTCCAGAGCAGCGAAGGCAGTTGAGAGTTAAAAGGACAGCGAGGATAAAATCTAAGACTACCTCAATTATGGACTGGAGATAAGTAGCTATCTTAGGTTCTGGTTGTGGCTGCAGCCGGGGTTCCAGGATTCACGCCCTAAATGCTTGATGTTTGGATTGTGGCCTTCCTGTCACAAACTGGCAAGGACACTTCCCATTAGATTGTCCCTGTCAGCATTCGTATCATAAAAATAAATCCTCTCCGATGTGTATGCGCTGACCTGGGGCCATCTGTAGTCTGCGTACTTTTCCTTCTCAACGGAAAGCTTCACGTGTGGTATCCAACATGTCCTCCTGTGTGCAAGTATGCAATTGCATTGGGTGTGACACTGATCCAAACAGACAATGAATCACATTCAGAGGAACAGGGAGCCATCGTTCCGACGCAGCGTCATCAGACGGTGATGCTGGAGCAGAGAGACACGTCACTGACGGGAAAGGTTAACGACATCTTACGCCAGAAAAAAGCCGTTTTTGCAATTCCTGATTTTCAGACATGCAGTGCATGAATGTTGTTGAGTTGATAAATATGAAAATAAAAATGCATAAAGCACAATATATAGCGTAAAAATGCAGCAGCTCTTCACTTCTATCTGGATGTTTTCATGATGGACAGACGTGTAAAGTTTGATGGTGTTAAATGTTTGATCGGAGGTGAGGGACAAGATCACTGCAGCAGTTGGTGACTGAAGGGGAAAAGAGACCCTCAGTTAGTCAGTGATCTGGCTTGTGAGGGGCTCATCTCTTGGAAACCAGCCTCTGTCAGCAGAACACAAGATACAAAAGCAGGAAGGACATCCTTCCTCTGTCCCTTTCTCTCTCTCTCTCTCACTCTTATTTTTCAGCTCTGACCTCAAACATGCAGTAAACTGTTAAGCGTACAACTCTTTAAATATCAGGCAACGTAATTTGTTTTCTGCTTGCCAGGCGATCATCTGTTTGCAGAACTATACACAGTACATGACCTGTGCATGACCAGGATCAGAGTTGACTCAGTAGGTTTTAGATGTGATTATCACATACGGCTGTTGTGTTCAAGTCCACCTCATCACATCCAGATCTGCATCCACACTCTCCATCGCCTCTCCGCCACCGTGGTCTGGCCTCCATCAGCGGTTTCCTGTACTACTCAACGGCTTCACCCTCCCTCTTGGATGCCACAATGTCAAAGACTCGCAGTTCTCATCTGATGTGCACATTGCAATGAATGATGTATTCATTCATAAAGAAGTCTGTTCTGATTGAAGTGACATAATCAACAAAATGTGAAGAGGATGTCTATGTCAACGCTAACTGCTGAGTCCCAGCTCATTGTGTCTAGTAAAACAACCTCGTGCTGCAAGGTGATAGTCCAGTAAAGCGCTCTGTAAATCAGTTTAGCGTTCTTAGTACAATAAATGGACAAAATAAAGTCACAAAATGTCAACAGAGGAAAAATCCTCACACCTGCTTTCCTTACTAAACAGAAAAAAACAACCCTATACCTTCTGAACTCGAGTTTTTCTCTCAGCTGCACGGTTAACTGAGCTAACAAGCTAACAGCGGCTAGTAGCTACAGCCATAGATAGCTACAGCAAAGAGCACAGTGAGCAGCAGCTAGCGGTTAGCCTGGTGATAGGCTGCCAACAATATGTTTGGAGTGACCTTCGACAGATGGCTCAAATACCGACGTGTTGAGCTTTCAGCCGAGACTCAACAATCAGCTATCTCTCTCTAGGAAGTTACATTCTGTTGCTTTTAAAGGTCAACAAAAAGCACGTTTTGCTCACACACATCTATTCGTATCTGACGATGCAGCTCCTACGCCTCTCCCTAAACACCAGTGGGTTGGTATTGATCAGAAACAGCATAAAGAAAAATACGTGTGAGCTTTGATTGGACTGCAGTGACAAAGACATCACTGTATTGGCTGTGGGGTGTTTATCTGGTGTTTAAGTTTGCATCGGTCATGTAAAAGTTGCCTAACGTGAAAATTAAGTTGCCAGAGATGGTTCACCATATTAATAAAAAAACACACACACACACAATTACGGAAGTGAAACCCAGCAGTGTTCAGGAAACCAGTCACATTGACATCACTACTCGTGTTGGTGCAGATCTCGGCGTTGACGTCTAATCCAGTTTTGTGGCCATACAGCGAGTTTGAATCCCTTTCCCAATAACTTGTCTCTGTTTCTTTGTTTTTTTTCCTCCGTTGAAGCAGCGACGGCTCTTTGTCTTTTTAATTGCCGCTCTACGAGCCGCCCCTTATCTTCTCTTAATCACCCCCCCAAACAAACATCTATTGATGCCTCTGCAAACATTAAACACAACGCTTCCTGTGTGGCTGGAGCTTTTTTTTCCTCCTGGGAAAATCATAAGTGGCACTCGGTGCTTAGAACAGCAAATATGAAAACTGTCATTAGCTACATGGCTTAATCACCGCATGGTATCTGAGGCAAAATAGACATTTAGACTGAGGAAGTTGATGACCCGTTTTCAGCCAGCAGTTTACTGTAATTGCAGTAACACTGCTGCATGGCAAAGGAAACGTCTGGTCTTTTCAAAAAAATTGTGCTGCGTTAGCAACATTGGAGCTTTTCCTCTCTGGTTTGGACTCGTCTTTTGCCCTCATTTCTTCTACGTTTTATGATATGACGCTCAGTGCGCACAAGGTTTAGATGATACCAATGAGCTTTTTTTAATTTGAAAGCCATGCAGCGCTGTGGACCCGCAGTGTTGGCAGAGGAAGGTGGGATATTTTTATGGTTTTCCGGTTATCAGTTCGGTCTCTGCCACAAATGCTGAGCAACGAGGAATCCTTCTTCATCTCAGCCAAGTCTTTGCCACTTTTTAAACCACTAATAGATAGGCTGTTGTGATTACCAATAACAAGGGAGGTTGCAACTGTACGAAATATCTAGACATAACTTATAGGCCTGGTAGACCTATTTGGGAGGTCATTTGTTGGAAATTTAGAGCTAAAATACCTTTTATTTGGCCAATTGGGGGCATGGAAACAAGCCGTTGAGACAACAATGACATATTATCATCTTTTTAGTGATATTGTGCACTTGTAAACAATATGACTGGTTTATTTAGACCTGGATACGACAATGACGACGCTTAGTCTCGCTTCCAGGTTTGCAAAGTTGTCACTCTCAGACTTGCAGCTTAATTGCCCATAGACCGGCATTATAAAAGAGATGTCTGTAAAACTGTCGATTGGACACTTTAAACTGAAAACAAGGTTAATTATGACTCTTTCTGTTATGATTGTTTGATTCATGGATGTTTGATTTTTTTTAAACGTAAATCAAAACCCAGAGAATCTATTTTAAATGTTTGACATCATCACGATGTAAAGTCTATGTGTCGATCGTGGAACAACTGTAGAATTATGACATATATCACATATCCAATGGTTCAAATAACCAGGAAGTAAGAACTTTTTCAGGGTATGCGCCAAGCGAGCAGTTGCGATTGGAGTAAACAGGTTCTATTTTAAATCTATGGTTAGCAAATAGCTGGTTATTTATACATCTAGCAGATATGGAGCAACATTAGCACTCATGTGGAGTTATGCTTCTGGCCACCTGATGACTGTAGGTCAAATATTCACTCACCTTTTTAGTCTCCACCAACTCAGCTACACCCTCCACTGTGTTCCCTTGGAGCTCTCTGTTGTTTGATGGCGGACAGTCGTAAGAAAGAACCAATATAATAACATTAAGTTATATTAAAAGAGAAATGTGTAAACTACAGGGGCTATTGGTCTATCAGCTCGCTGTTTACACCTTTTTACTCTACACCAACTCCTCCTTTGAGCAGCTACACACTCCACCATGTTCCCTGGTAGCACCTCACAGTTGTTTGATGCCAGACAGGTGGTGTAAAGTTGTGCATTAAAGGAGATACTTGTAAGACGTGGCCAAAAAAAAAGAGTTAAAAACACTGAAAAAAACTGAGCGAAATTTGTCAACAGAGCGTGAAGACACTACAAGTTAGCATGCTAACCAGCTAGCTGATAGACCAATAGCCCCATAATTTCAGCCTGAAGACATATGTCAGCTGTTTACGTAATAAATGAACAAAATACACGTATAAAATGTCATGAAACGATATCCCCTTAGGACTATTTTCATCACTAAACAGAAAAAAACAACGGCAAACCTTTTGCATTCAAGTCTCTCGTTTTTTTTTTCCAACTAAGAGGAAATCATACAAACTAGACATTAACTAGAAAAAAAGGATTTTAGGTCTTAAATTTCATTAGTTTTTATGACAAACTGCAACTTTCTCAAGTTAAAAAAGTAGGCCTATCCTATTCACGATATCAATGAGGTCATAATAGAAACTCAGAAACACTCACAACAGACTGAACAAGGTTTCCCCTGAGCTCTGTTTGAAGCTAGCAAGGTGGCAGGGTCCGCCACATATAAACAAAGTAAAACGGCATGAAGCTGTGTTGTCCTTTAAGGTCAGTTTGAGTTTGTTTGCATAGTTTGTTTAGGCATGAAGAAAAAAAATCAATCAAATCAATTAAGATCTTTCTCTTCTGGTGACAGTGTCTTCCCCCAAAACTACATAGTGCACCTTTAAACTGACAAACATCACACGTGTGTAGTTCATGGCACAATTGTCTTTCTCCATTCATTACCATACATATTTAACATCTTTATTTGATAAGCTGTATATATATATATATATATATATATATATATATATATATATATATATATATATATATATATATATATATATATATATATTGATTTCAGCTGCTTTAATGGAGGAAATGTGTCCTGTTCCAAAAAAATCTCACTATCTCATTATTTGCAAAGTGATTAAAAAAATTTAAAAAATCTTTCTCGTGATATAACACAACATCTTACGTGACCCACTTTTCCTCTACGTGTGTCCTCATATGTGTGTCCGCTGATATTCTCGTGCACGTGAACGCACCGCCCCCCTCTCTCTCTCCCTCTCGCTCTCTCCAAGTTGAAATCTGCAGTGCGTTGGGTCTGTCTGCCTGTCAGTCAGTGAAAGGGTTAAACTGGGAGTTCTGCAGCAGTCTCTCCTTTCTGTCCACGGCGTTTAGCGGAAAACATCTGACTCCTGCTCCGTTTTCCGACGCTGTGTTTGGTTTCTACTCATTTTTCTGTTGCGCCGGAGCCGCGGAGGAGGCATCCCGGGACCAGAAAGCAGAGTTTCTACATCTTTTTACTGCGCGCTTTTCCTCCAAAACCCCCCCAAAACAGGTAGGTGTTTGCTGTGTTGGTAACTTTTTTTTTTTTTTCCATCCATGCATTAATTAAGGATCTGCCACAGAACTACAGGTTGTAGTTTTTTTCTTTTAACAGAGTAATGTTCAAGTGTCGCCTATATAAAAAAAAAAAAAAGCCATGATAATGACCTGAAGCTGGGAGCTGCTCCTCAGCCTTAAAACTGACCTCAAATCAGTTTTGTTTTTCACGTTAACTGCAGGGAAAAGGCTCATCACTGTTTTTTTCTGGGGAGGTTGAACCTCCAGCAGTTCTGTGTTGTCATTTGTGACTCATTCTGCGGCTCTTTTCCTGTCTCAACTGTTGGAATAACAAACATTATAAAACACTTTTTTCTCCCTCTTTTTTTCCAGAACACTCTCTCCTCAGGCTGCAGCTCCTGTGAAGCAAACATCTTTTTTAAATCTGTCACTTCCTTTCCCCCCCGAAAAAGGTTTTAAGTTGCATCTTTCAGCCACATATGCATATCTGTACCCTCGCCTTGTTGCATAAAAATACACATTTTGTATGAAAGTGTCTGCATGCCCTTTGTGCTCACAGTGGGCCTGTGGTATTTCACCATCTCATTCACTTGCAGACTGAGTCATTCCCTCTGATTTCCTCCAGATGTGCAGTAGTTTACGTTTCCTGACGGCCCAGGATTGTGACATTTCTGCCCCTTGCACGCCAGTTATTCTGCTGACAAATATGAATTCGCACTTTTGCCGCTCTGTGACTGTTTGTGTCACACGGCCTCACGCTTTTCCCCCCCTTCCCCATCGTTCATCTGGAGCCATCAGAAAAAGCTGTCTTGTGTTGTTAAAGTGTAATCTGTTAACTGCTATCTGCAGTGAACAGCTGACATTTTGCCCTTTTCTTTTATCAGCCCCTGTCCTCCAGCTCGAGGGACTCTGCCAACTGTAAGTTACCGGACGAGCGCGGTCATGTGTCACGCTCGTGTGAATGGAGCATCAACAAGTGATTAGGGTTGTGTCTTGGTTTTTTTTTTCTATGCTCTTTTGCACAGAAAACAGCCTGTGTGTCCCTCAGCCTTGCAGGGTACTTGAATGCACCGAGTGGAACCTGAACGCAGCAGGTCCTCTCCCTGCTAGTTTTCTTGGAATTAAAACCGGCGCTGGTGGATAAAATGACGTTTTTTTTATTGGTTTACAGCTGTACAGTAGCTCTTGTGATGTGACAACTCATTGACACAGCTAGTGAAAACGCTTCATAGTGGGAAAAAACCCAGCGTTGGTCTCTGGGTTGTTTACAGAATCTGTGTATTTGTGTGTCGGTCCCCCATAAAGGATTAGATATGATTCTTAGAGAGGTAACAGCTGGCACAAACCAGGAACGCACTCGCTGGCCTTCACAGTTCCTGTCTCTTATCTTATCTCCTGTGAGTCTCATTTCCTTTATGAATCAAACAAATTACCTTCCTTAATCACACAGGTGCACTTGGATTGTTAGCCCACTACATCATCACTGTTGAGCTTTATTGGCAGCTTGATAATGTGGACAGCGTTGTCGGTAAGTGATGGTTCCAAAGGCTCCAGTCATCGCTTTGTAGATGCTTAGCTGGGCATCACGAGATCTCTTGCTCCCCTGGCGTAAGATTAACCTCAGGTAATTGCTCAACCTTTGCCCACTTTCAACCTTTGGTCCGTCCTACGGCGTTCACAGCCTCTTTAAACTCGTATCGAGGCCAGTGTTGCTCCTGGAACTGGTCCTAAAGGTATGTACGTCTCACGCAGAGCAGTGTTTGACTTGGTTGTATTCCAAGTGGTTTTGCAGAGCTGGAGTTGTTTTTTTCTGTCGAGGCTGATCGTCGTGATTGTTTGATTCATTAGGTGACTAAATGTTGTCTTGTGATTAATCCACATGGCATGAGTTTATTATGCCTGGTACGATTTGAGGAGAAGTAGGTGAATCTCAGCGTCCGTTACAGCCGGCTGTGATTTTTGTCTCATGTGACATGGCCCTTGTGTTTCCTGAACTGATGATTGATGATGATGTTATTCGATGATGAGCCATGTTTGGCGCAGCTCAGATATTTCAAAAAGTTTTTTTTTTTTATGGGTCTGAAACATAACTTGCAAAATGTGGAGTCTAAGAAGTCGTCTTTTAATGGTCCTCCCTTAATAAAGTTTTATGGATTCAAGACGTGCAGGACCTTTAGGATCTTAAGGATCTTTACAGGGCTGAACAACTGACACAGCAGGGTTAAAGTGTGTTTGGCCCGTCCTTATGAGACTGATGTTTTATGGGTCATGTGTCCTCTTCTGCTTCTCTGTCAGGGAGGCGGTTGTAAATGGTCACTGTGGATTGTTAAAAGAATGTGATTGTTTATGATGTTTTTCGGCAGCTTGAGAAACCTTTGCAGAAGCTGCATTTGTACGATTTTTAAGGTGAAATATAACAAAGAGCTGCGGTGTTGCACAGATGCCCTGGCTGACTGATCTGGTTCTCCAGATGTAAGAAAACGTGTTTTTTCTTTTGGGCACGGAGCCCAACAAATGTCACAGCGTCATTTTCTAAAACTTTTTTTTTTTTTTCTTCAGTGAAAATGAGAATGTGAAGCAACAGCGATCCTTCCAAGAAACCATGAATCATATCACAATCGCAATTTGATTTATTTTACTCATCATGCAGCCCTGCTTTTGACCAGCGACTTGTTAGCAGTTTCACCAGGAAATGATGTGTATTAACATTCCATCTCCTTCTCCTTTTCTTTTTTTTCTTTCTTTCTTCTCTCTCTCTCCCCCCGCATGCACTGTCACCGCTTCGCCTTCTTCCTCCTCCAGACAAACAACAAGAAAAGCATGTGTGGGTGTTAGGAGTCATCTGTTCGGTTGACCTCGCTGACCCCTGAACACGGAGCTGCCGTCTGCTTTACGCCCCGCCCCCCTTCCCCTGGCCGTTCAACCGAGGCTCACTCCGCACCATGTCCGCAGAGGTGGAGAACAGCGCGCCCGTCCCTCCTGCCGATCCCAGCGTCGCGTCCCCGACCACAGCCTCCAACAGCCCTCCCACTTCCCCCGCCACATCCAAGGTCCCGTTCAGGAAAGAGAAGAAGAAAGGTGAGCGACAGAAAATGCGATGGTTGCAGTTAATTCCAAGATTAACTGAAGACTTTTTAGAAATGATGGTTTTGTTGCTTTTACAGTCACAGAGAAGACAGATGAGTACCTGGTGGGCAGGTTTCAAGGGGACGGCGTGAGGTACAAGGCCAAGCTGATTGGCGTCGATGATGTCCCAGAGGCCAGAGGAGACAAGATGTGCCAGGACTCCATGATGAAACTTAAGGTGCAGCGTGGGGCCTCGAAGTGTGCTCTGCTAGCTTTACGACTATAATAAAACCTGAATCTCTAATGTTTTCCAATACACATATTTGTACACAGATTTGCTGTAGCACAAAATGTACAGATACATCATCAGACTATGTATTGTTGATCTTCCACCAGGGTATGGCCGTAGCTGCTCGGTCCCAAGGCAAACACAAACAGAGGATCTGGATCAACATTTCCTTGTCGGGCATCAAGATCATCGATGAGAGATCGGGGGTGAGTTCTGCCGTCTCCCTCCCGTAACCGTCACATCGCACTTGTTTGATTTTCGATTGGCCGGCTGGTAAAACAATGGTCCTCGTATCCCAGGTGATTGAACATGAGCACGTGGTGAACAAGATCTCCTTCATCGCCAGAGACGTGACAGACAACAGGGCGTTTGGTTATGTGTGCGGAGCAGAAGGGCAGCATCAGTTCTTTGCCATAAAGACCGCACAACAGGTGATACACACTCGCACATTCACACTGTTGACATCAACGTAATCGTGCCGTCTCTCATTCTCTCTTATTGCTTGTGTAACCTTGTATTATTTAGCGTTCATGATCTTAAAGGTGCACTTTGTAAGAATATTAGTTGAAAACATTAAAAAATATCAACAACAAAACGTCAGGAAAAAACAGTTTTTATGATATCGATGTGTTGCGTTGCGGTGACATCCACTTAAGTTAGCTTGCAAATCAGCTAGCCTTGTTTCGAAGCTACTGTGCTAGCGGTGTAAGACACAACACTTCCCCAGCTTCCCTAAATTGAGCTAACTTGCTAACGGCAGCTACAGTGAGCAGCAGTTAGCGGCTACTTGTTTTGAGGATGAAGTTGGCAGGTGGCCAATTCTTTCATGTTGCACCTTTTTTTAACTGCCTGTCTTTTATCGTTGTCTTATGCAATCAGCTGTGAAAATAAATTTTGGGTCGATTTCCTTCACCTGACAGGCAGAGCCGCTGGTGGTTGACCTGAAAGATCTGTTCCATGTCATCTTCAACATGAGGAAGAAGGAGGCAGAGGCCTCGCAGAAGGTAACTGTTCCCAGAGGCGTTTGACTTTAAACTGGAAAAAGTTTTTTTTTTCTTCTTCTTCTTCTTCTTCTTCCAAAAAGCTGAACAGTGAAAACATTTTCTCTCTGAAAGAAAAGCACTTTGGCATCGGTCTTGAGGGAGGGCTGACAGGGTACACACTGTGTGCACTACCTCCTGAATGCCAACACTGCCTCTCTGTGTTCCTTCAATGAATCACATCTTCAGACATTCCCCTGAAATGATGTGAAATGACACATGCCTCGGTGAAATAAGAAAACAAGTACAATCATTAACAGTCTGCCTCTGTTTACAGGGTGAAAATGGCAGCGCTGTAGTTGAGGTAGGCACTTGGAAGCGAGCGTTGTTTTCCCTCTCTCACTGCTTCCTTTAAAATCCCTACTCAACCTTCTGCTTTTTTCTGTGTTGTCCTCAGAATGGAAGTGATGCCTCGCTAAGTGTGGACAAAGCAAAAGCGGCCCAAGTAAGAATTTCTTCTCTGTTGTGTTTGCAGTTTGATATTAATTTGAAGGAGTTATAAGAGCTGAATAAATACAGTATGTTTCTGTTCCCTTTTGACATCCAGCCAGTGGAGCAGCTCGACCTTTTTGGAGACATGTCGACCCCTCCAGACATCCAGGCTCCAAATGTAAGTGTGGTGCCATAGTGTCAAATGTTCCCTTTATTTGGGCAACATAGTGGAAACGAAGTCAATGAAGTGTAGCTGGATATTTACAGTATGATACTTAACTTTTTTAGCACAACTTGAAGGTGCCAAATTCTTTTTTTTTTTTATAAATAGAGCAGTCTTTGTGCTGTATAAATACTGTGAAAGTATCAAAACGCTCAGTCCACTGAGAAATGCATACTCAGGCCTGTGAGAGCTGACCAATCAGAGCGGAAGGGGGTCCTTAAAGTGACAGGAGCTAAAACTGAGCTTTCAGACAGAGGATGAATAGAGGTGCTACAGCAATGGACAGTTATCAGTATCAGACTTTTATTCTGTATTATTATTAAGATTTTTTTTAAAAAATGGTAAGAATAATGATGAGTACAGTCGTATCGAATATGTTTTGCTACATGTTGCCTTTTGATCTGATTTAATGTGTTTGTAAGAAAAAAAACATGTCTCCAATGAATAACTTCAGTACATCCAAGATCATTCCATGTGCGATGAACTCAATTCTTAAAATGTCAAATCTTTTGTGTTTAATTGGGAGTATCAGATTTTATAAATTGTACAATTTAGACTTCAATCAAAAGGATCTTTTTAAGAATTGAGTGTCTGCTCCATGTATACCAATCTCAATGTTGTCTATCAAACCTTTAAAGCTGCTACAAGTAGAATCTATTGAAGAGACATTGGTGTTGACTTTGGCGACACCTGGAGTCTTGTACCTGCGGTGTTTTCCTTCAAGGAAGTAAGAATTTAAGTAAGAACAACTTTGATTTTTTATGTATTTTTTTGGTTCGGAAGATGGTCTTTAAGCTGTGTTTTGAGGTAATACTTTTGAGGTAAATATTCTACAGGTAGCAGCTTTAAAATCTCTTGTCTTTTCACACCATGTAATTCATTTTTCATTTTGGTAACACATTTTTCTCTCCCTCTGCAGAACTGATTCATAAATTCTTCTTTTCTCTCTCCCACTGTCCCTCTCATGTTAACCAGGACTCTAATGATATTCTCTTGCTGGACTTCTCTGCTGAAGTTGACAGCAATCAGAATTGCATAAAGGGAAACTCCTTTGTAACTTCCTGTGCCCCCGACCGTCGGGCATCTCCCCAGACAGAGAATCCCTTTTCCTCGACATTTGGCTACTTTCCAACCCCAGACACTGACCCTTTCAGAGATGACCCCCTTTCTAAATCACCCACTCGGGCGACATCCGATAATCCACACATCTCCCTCACCACCACTAATCACCTAAACAGCACTGCTGGCAACGCTTGTAATACAATTACTAATGGTGGTTTGAACGGAGACTCTGAACACCTCAGTCAGCAGATAAATGGGTTATCCAGTAAGACCATGATCCTCGCTCTCAGTAACGGACAGTGGCCACTAGGGGGCAAAATATCTCAGGGCAACACGATTACCATGATGGACGGGAATGACTCTGGACTGGCTCTGTCGAACAAAAACCCATTTTTTGACTCATCTTTGCAAACTGCCCCTTCCTCTAATGGCGTTACTCTACCCCCGCAACCCCCGGTGACGATTAGCAAGGATTCAGTAGTCATAAATCCGCCTCCACAGAGCTCTAAGGCTGGACGAGGTCGACGGAGTGCAAAGGTGAAATTCCATAGCTAGATCACAGTAGAGAGATGCATGTGTGATGCCTGAAAATGGGTTTATGCACAATACGTTTGCTAACACCTCCCTTTCTGAGCATTTGGGTTTTGCATTGGTGTCTCACAGGAACGTGCAAGGGATGCATTTGGTTAAGATACGATGCAAGGCCTATAATTAGGAAATACAGTTAAGGGCTTGTTGTTTGGATCTGTCCTGTCTTTTTGCATGCACCGGTGTTCACATGCTTCTCTAACTGGCTTGAATAAATGACACTTTGACCCTTTTTTTTCATCTGCGCTCTTAATCTATTTTCTAACAATCATGCTTCAGTGACAAAAGCCCAGGTGAGTGGCAAAGCATGCATATGTATTCATCTTTGACTAGATAATTGTGGTTAATAATTTGTTGTTGTAATACTAATTTTTAAGTATTGTGTAGTTTATCGGTTATTATATAAAGAAATGATGTCATAGTGGTGCTCAGTCTCTGATATCATCCAGTTGGTTTTGTTCCTGGAACATCATAATTAATGTTGCTCCAGGATCATCACAGTAATGTTTTTCCTGAAATTAACCAAGTATTTTTCTTCCTTAAACGTATCCAAAACCATTTGGCCCCGATGGCTTGTTTCCAGAAGTTGACTTTTCCATGAGTTGAACTGATGGTCCTGGAGCAACATTAAAGGTCCAGTTTGTTGAGTATTGTTCCCATTTCTTCAAATACTGACACTTTGGGCTGCCTGGGCT
Source organism: Sparus aurata (assembly GCF_900880675.1). Taxonomy (NCBI): domain Eukaryota; kingdom Metazoa; phylum Chordata; class Actinopteri; order Spariformes; family Sparidae; genus Sparus; species Sparus aurata. The sequence continues at coordinate 22,988,985 of NC_044198.1, read as the reverse complement.
GGCAACCAACCCAAAGCATCAGTATTTGAAGAGTTGAGAATTAATTATCAACGATCTTACAGATTGGACACTTAATTAGTTGTTCCAGGTCAGTTGCAATAATGGGCCCTGAAATGTCATTAGTTCTGATGTTCTAGGAACAACACCAACAGGGTAACATCAGGTACACCGATGTGGTGCAACTGTACTTCATATTTTTGCATTATTTTCTGTGAATAGTCCACAGCTAGCGACCTGTTTGGAGCAGACCTGTTTGCTGCTCCTGCTTCCTCTGAAGCGCCCCCTGCTTCAGCTGACCTTTTCAACAGTACACCCGCCAGCTCCACTCCGTCCTCCATAGCTGCTCTTGGTAATCAACAAGAGGGGAACTTTGTGTCTTATCCAAATATTAAGATGTTGTTTACTTTAATGACTTTTATCGCCTCTAAACATCCATATTCCTTTTTCTTTATATTCAGGGAATCTTCAGTTGGGTCCTCCAGCTACCACAGGTATCCCTGCTGCAGGCATGTGGGGAGCCGCCACCACTGCACCCAACATGTTCGCCATGCCGGGAATGAGCGCTCCAGTCCCAAGGCATCCCAGTTTCCCACAGCCATCTGCCTTCGGTGGTCTACCAATACCACCCACAGCCTGGGGCCAATTTCCACCTCACATTGCTCCACCTTTATCCCCACCGCACATCTTTCCCGTGCCTCCAGCTGCTGGGCCAGCAGGAGCCATGACCAATCCTTTCCTGTCGGGTGCGTTCCCTGCAATGGGTGACCAGCAAGGCCCTGCACGCCCTCCTCCAAGGCCACCAGCTAAGGAAGTAAGGGTAGAAAACAGTGCCTTCACAGCCTTGGACCCCCTCGGAGATAAAGAGAAGAAGACTGGAAAGGACATGTTCAAGGACTTCCAGATTGCCAAACCCCCTGCCATCCCGGCGAGGAAAGGGGAGTCCAACGCCGCTCCAGCCGCCAACAACAACATGGCATTCGATCAGTACTTTTCCAGTAAAGTGGGCCTGGCTCAGGATAACGCAGATCATGACGACTTTGAAATCAAGCAAGCGGTTGTCAACGGTAAACCAGCTGCAGTTAGGCATGGGAGTCCACGCAGTTTAACTTTTGCAAGATGACTGTGAGATTTGTCACTAACCATGTCCTCTGTCTTGTCTTCAGATGTTCCTAAACCAGCTGCAAACAGTCAAGACATGTTTGATGACGCATTTGGAGCCCCAAATTCCAGTCCGTTTGGAGCGCCACCTGTAGCTATGGTACAGACGATTCACACGGACGCATACATTGCATACCACACACCAAGTGTCACAGTATTCATTTGTAATTTTGGCCTTTTTTCCTTGGTCTTACGGCAGACGGCTACCGTTGGTCAGACTGCTGGTTCAACGGCTGATTTTGGGGATCCGTTTGGAAATCCCTTTGCTTGACCATAACTTTGTGTATAAGTAAGTGTTCATATTTGTTTATTCCCAAACTGAATTTATACAAGATGAGGACCGTTTTGACCTTTGTCCCTTCTCTCTGCCCTCACAGTTGAAATGTTGAAAATGGAGACCCTCACATCAAATAACATCTTTGGGATGAGCCGTGCAAGACAATCCAAAATGATGAACTCTTCTTACTCTCGTCCCTGACCCATCCTTCTTTTGTTGTTGTTGTTGTTGTTGTCTTTTTTCTGTCCAATCAGTAGTTCCCTTATTGCTAAAGACCACTGATCTAAGAAGTAAATGTTTTGTCATGATCTGCTGAAGAACGAAATGTGGTGTGTGTGGGAGAACGGGCATGTCCAAAGAGGTTCACTGCTGATGCTGTCTGTGTTTAAAGAAATAAATAATTCAATCATAATGCTGCAAGGTGTTGACACGTCCATTGTCCTCTTCAGACTGAGTTTGCCATTGGTGAACAGTGGTGAACATGCACTTTCATACATTCCAAAAAATATTTACTAACCTTTTTAAGAGTTCAGAAATCTCAACTCTGTGTGCGCAGGACCTCGACTGGATTTAATTGCAACACCACCATTTCTGACTACAGAAGATCCATATTGTTAAAGTAATAATATTGATATATTCAGATATAATACCACAGTTTACCACATACTCTATTACAATCCTAGTTATCTGCAAAATGTACTTAAAGTATGAAAAGTTTAAGTAATAATTCACAAGAATGGCCGAATTATGTCTTTATGATTAGAATATATAATAGGCTCATCACTGACTTCACAATTTAAATCCACAAAGTAACTAACATATACAGTGTCTGTCAAAATGTGTTTATCAATGAGTATAGGAATATGTACTTTACTTGAGTATTTCCATTTTCTGTAGAGAAGAAATACTGCACTCTTTATTATTATTTTTGAAATTAATTTTTTCGTCATACATTCAGAACAAATGACCATCTTATAAAATGTGATTAATTGTTATCAATAAAAATAACTTCTAGTTTTTCAAATAATCAAAATTAGCCTCTGCAACAGAGAAAAAAATTAAATGTTGCTTATATGTTACATAATTCTGATGATGGAAAATACTCATTATTTTCTAAAGCACACTTTCTTGCTTCTATTAGCTACTTATGTAGGCCTACAACTTAAATTATGAGTATTTTTAGATTCGTGTATTGTTCCTTTTACTTAAAGTAAACACCTGAATAGTTCTTCTGCCACTGAGTAATACAGATATTATGTTTCCTGTCTTCAGTCCCTGAGAAGGAAGGTCGCTCTTACCTGTAGACAGTACGATCTTGCCTCATCCTGCTATTTGCGGCTACCCAACTACATTTCCCATAACCCCCTTCTCTCAAGCAAAGACCGCGTCATTGAAAAACATGGCGGATTAGTGTGTGCATGGGATCCGCTACTCGCTTCCAACCCGTCGTCGATAAATGAAAGCTTATTTCTCCCCGCAAACGACATTTACCTGAACAGGTACGTTGCTAGCAGCTAAATAACACACGTAGACGTAATAAAATAATACAAGTAGCTGTCTTAGCTTCTGAATATTAGGAATATGGCGGCCCGAGTCTCGCATACTGCAAGTGTTGACATGCGAGTTTAAGCCCAGCTTTGAGCACTTTTTGACTTGTTTTCTAAGATTTTGAAACGTGTTTTCGTTTGAATACGGTGCGTTAGCTCATCAGACCTGTGGTTAAAATCTCGTGCGTTTGTTTCTTTAACGTTTCAGTCAGACTTAACGGCTTCTCAGCTGTCAACGTCAGTAGTCCTGTCACTTTAACGAATAGCTGAGCTTTGCACAACAGCAAGATATAAAGAGGGACGTTGTCGTGCTGGTTTAACAGCAGTAAGACTTGATTTTCAGGATTGTTGTTGTATTCTGACAGTTAACGTTACACTTGCAGAGTGAAACCATTTCTTTAAAGGATGTTTTGGTCCTACAGATACAGTCAACATGACAATAACAAGTTCTGCAGTCTGAGTTTCAATGAGTTACATCAGGCAGTACTTAAATCAAAACATCCTGTTATGTTTTATCACAGTAGTTGAACAGTTTTTTTTGCTTGTTTAATTAAATCAAATCATTAAAATACATATTAACATATTACTTTTAACTGTGATGGGAGACGTATCAAATAAATGAAAACATACTACAGTTAAGAGAACAGAACTATTGTCATACTTAACGTTTACTGGGCAAGACAAGAAAAATACACATTGGTTATCAATTATTCACATAATTAAAGCACCATCAGATCGTCCTGTCATATGAGCAGAATATGCTAAGTTTGTGTTAATGCTAATGTATCCTTCAAAAGCCTTCCTTTCTTTTCTCTCAAGTATTTAATGTTCTCCAGATATCTTTAACAGGTGATCAATTGAATTGTTGACATATTAAAATGTGTCCAAATGTCCCAGTTGTTCTATGAAGAGGATGTAGTTCACCTGTGGTTTTCCATTGCGCCTCAGCTTCACAATGTCTGAGTCATTTTCTTAAGTTATTCCACTCCCAGCTGGTTATCAGGTATTGTTAGCGTGTTGATGCAGCTTTGACTTCCTGTGCGTTTTCCAGGTCAAAAATGTTTCGGCGGTCGAGGTTCAGTATTCGGCCCAACGTTGGTACGGCAGGGAGAACAGCAGCAACACCTCAAGAAGCCCCTTCAGTAAACCAGGAGGCCGATGAGACCCCCAAGGATGTCGGTGAGAGCAGCGCTGGTGCTGCTGTGACCGATAACAAGTCTGTTGTGACCCCGCCAGAAAAACCCACAGCCCCAGCGTGAGTGACGAGCAGTAAATGACCTCTAAAATGTATTTTACCACTACTTTTGTTATGTATAGGAGGATAACATAGAGAATGTGATTTCTTACAACTCTTTAGGGATGACCAAAATGGGGAAGGTTCCAGCTCCTCAGCAGCAGTCCAGAGAAGGAAGCGGTTTTCTATCAAGCCCAAAGTGGCCCCTGGCCGCCCTTCCGCCCTTGCCCGGACTCCATTGGCGCCTGTCAAAGCAGTCTCTGCAGCTCCCATTGAAGTCCCTGTCTCAGACCTCGACAAGCCAACAACTACCCCTACAGCAGCCCCTCAGGGACTCCAGTCTCCCAGGCGACGAAGGCTTTCAGAGGAGAGCAAGCAGCCCAAAGTGCAACCTAAACCCACCCTTAGCCCTTCTGACAGTTCAGGACCTTCAGCTGTTCCTCTGGCTGAGGACTCAGGAGAACCAACCCAACCGCCATCAGAGGGCAGCAAACAATTAGAGAGCACGTCAGACGGTCCAGTTAAAGAAGTTCCTTCCAGATTAACAGATAAAGTCCCCCCCTCGCTACCAGACAGAGAATCTATGGAGATATCAGAGAAAGCCAAGACTCTAGTGTCATCCAAGAGTGGGCTTTCACTGTCCCCACCAGCGTACACCTTGAGTAGGCTCCTGAATGACCCCTCAGACTTGCAGAGGCTTGCAAAGGCCAGAAAGCTCAGAGAATTGCTCAGACAGGAGTTGCACAAAGAAAAGGTAAGTTTACTAAACAAGTAGTTTTTATTTAGAAGGAGCACTTCTCCCCAGTCTTTTAGTTCCACCTTAATCACTACATTTAAAGGGTGTTATCATTTGATGTTACAGAAAATCAAGAAAGCTAAGGCACGTCCAAAGGAATATTCTTTAGACCCTGCCAAAATGACCATGAGGGACCTTATCCGTTATCTACCGATGTCTAACCCCATGCCGTAAGTGTCTACTCGGCAACTTTGTCAAGCTTGTGTAACATTAAATTGATTGGTTGTTTAGTGGAACTGACTATAATGTGTTATTTGTCTAGATCTAGTTTAGAAGCTCCAGAAAATGAGACTGTGGTCCCATCTTCTCCAGAACGAGAGGAGTAAGTTTATGCCATCAACTCTTGTCCTTATTTGTATCCCTACTTTCACTGCATTGAAAAAGATGTGATGTGTTTATAAGCGAGTCTAAACGATGGAATAATTTGGATAGTGTACTACATTTCTAATCAATTTCTCATCATCAGCAACAGTACGTCAACCCCCTTTGTTCTGCCTGAAGTTTACAATGTTCTCCCTGCAGGTCTCCAGAGAAAGCGCAGGAGCCTGAAGTCCCCGCTAAGATTGCAAGCCCAAGAGAGGAGGAGGAGGAGGAAGAGGAGGAGGCAGCAGCAGCAGAGGAAGACCAGGATGACGCACCCATGGTCCCTCAGGTGAAAGTGGCCGAGGATGGCTCACTGATCATTGATGAAGAGAGGTCAGTACACTTCTACTGGCTATTTCATGTATATCTACTTCCCTTTTATTAAGTTAATGTTGATAAGAATAGAAACCGTGTCTTTAAATGCATCTATAACATCCTCCAGAGATGTGATTTTTGTTTTTTTTTGTCTTTTAATATATAAACAATGCAACATTATTGTGATATTGAAGATTCTGGAAACAACGTGTTGCCTTAATACATCCTCTTAATCTGCGTCTCAGTTTGACAGTGGAAGTCCAGCGAGCCAAAGGACCAAACACAATTCAGGACCGTGACCCTATCTTTGAGCGTGGCTCCACTACAACTTACTCAAGCTTCAGGAAAGGGACCTATTCGAAACCCTGGTCCAATGAAGGTTGGCCCGATATTAAGACACCTGGATAGCACACGTCTTGCTCTGATTCGTTGTCCATGTTGTTTTTTCATGTCGTGATTGTTTACTGTTTTCCATCAGAGACAGACATGTTCTTCCTGGCAATCAGCATGGTGGGGACAGACTTCTCCATGATTTGTCAACTGTTTCCTCACAGAGCTCGATCAGAGATAAAGGTGAGTGTTGACTACAGATATACACACATTCAATATAATCGGAAGAAGCAACAGAATGCCTTGCTGAAAACTCAATAAAACATTTGTGTTACTTGCACGGATTTAAACTTTCAGAACAAATTCAAAAAAGAAGAGCGTGCGAATGCTTGGAGGATTGACAAAGCTTTCAGTAAGTATTCAGTTGCACAGTGTTTTACGCTGGTTGAATATTACATTGAATGGACTTTGATGCAGCATTAACTGGCGATTGTTTTGTAGGAGAGAGGCGCAAACTGGACATAGAGTATTTTTCTAAGCTGCTAGAGAAGATCCTGGAAGTTCAGAAAAACAGGAAAAAACTCAAGTCACTCGCTGAGAAGAACTCTCCGAAGAAGCGTAAGAAAAGGGCAAAAGGTAATTGTCTCTGCAGCCTTTTTTTCCCTATCTTTTCTAATACTCAGTGAGTTCTGTATTATTATAACTTAACAGTATTCTGGGTTACAAATTTGATAATTGTCCCTACTGAGTTTGGCTAATTCAGCAATCCTTGTGTGTTCTAATATCCTCTACAGGCAAAAAAGGAGCAAGGAAGCTGAGTGATGTGGAGGAGGAAGATGAGGAAGAGGAGAAAGAAATGCCTGATTTGGAGGAAGAGGGAGAGAAAGAGAACGAGAGAGGAACCCCCGTTCCTAAGCCCAAGAAGAAACGCAAAAGAAAGACTAAAGAGGATGGCTCGACTGAGGAACCAAATGACAAGAAAAACAAAAAGTGTGAAAAAAGCAGTGATCAAGGTACAGGATCATTCACTTATTTAGTGCCATCATAGATTCTCCATGTGTGTTGCTTGCAGCTTACTTTTGTTTTATTTGATATTCTCAGACGAAGCCTACATACCTGAAGAAACCGAGGCAGCGCTTCCTGAGGATCACACTAATTCAGACATGTAATGAAACTTAAAAAAAAATGTTGTTTTGGATAAAAGTATGTTTAATGGATCTTCTTTTGGCTTAAAAAATGTTGTTTGGTTCTGATATTCAGGTCTGAAAAGACTGAGAATGCAGCTAAAGACACCACAATCAAGCCAGCTAAACTCTCACGAGGCAGAGCCCCAAAACCACTGCTGCCTTTGGGCCGGAAGTTGGGTAAAAAGTCTCCAGCACCCTCCACGAAGGCCAAAGATAGCGCAGCAGATAAAGCGGATGAAAGTGTGAGCGACAAAGAGCAGGTTAGTATTTCAGTTTCAGAGCATCATCGGATCTTTCTACCTACTGATACTTTGCTTTACTGAATGTTATGCCACCCCTTTAGGGAAATAAAGATGCGTCACCTATAAGGCAAGCCAATAAGAGGATGTCAGACGATGATGACATTTCCTCTGAAGAAGAGGACGCTTCTGTTCAACCTCCAAGACCTACCAGGTACAATATAACATGTTTTCACATATTTAATGACCAAATTCCCACAGATTTTTTTTTCTTGATAATTTAAGAAGTTGTTCATCAGTGTGTGATTGTGTTTTGTAGATATGGGAGAGTGCCCAAACCCACCAAGCCCTTGACATACCCTGCCAAAGATGATCCACACTCCTCTGCATCTGAAGCCACTCCTGCCTCACCAGCTGCATCCACTGCTTCTGCTGCCAAGCCTAAAACCAAATGCACGGCCAAGAGGGGAAGATCATCGAAGCCCCAATCAACCCAAGAGTCTAAAAAGCCCAAACTAGTCACCCTCAGGGCTTCTCAGTCAGAATCCAGTGATGAGGGGTATGAACAGCAGTGGGAGGAAGAAGAGTTGGAGAAGGAGCAGCACCCTTCATGTAGTAAGGACAGTATTGCTCCTGCATTTGTTCCCGCCAGCCTGCGTTCCCCACAACCTGTGATTTCAGAGGTGGAAGAGACTATGGAGGAGGTATGAAAAACCATTTCCCATCATATCTTACACAGATACATGCCATTCATTAATTTTATTTTGACATAAAAGCATTTTTTGTGTGTTTTTGTTGTCATTGCTTTTTTTTTGTGCATGGTTTTACATTCCATAATTCAACCCCTTCACTCTGACTCCCCCCCATTCCACACATAGCTTGATATCTTGGCCAATATGCCTGATGTGTTGGGCATCTCCCAAGATGCTTTGTGCCCTGATTCCTCTTTCGAGCTGGCACAAAATGAGACAGGCACAGCCGAACCGTGTGAACATCAATTGGATCTGCTGGTTGTAAGTTTCCAACACCTAAAATGTAGTACCAGAGAAATTTAGTAATTATCCCCAGTAACGCGTCTAACTTGAATATAATTTTCTGAGATCTAAGTTAAAAAATCTGATTGGATCAATCTGCATACCTTCTACCAATCTGCCAATCATACCAATCTGTATTTAGTTTGTGGTTCGTCATATTGTGACATAGCCTAATTTCCAAGTTTAGTTTTGGTACACTTTAATTGAGGAAAAGAAAGAAGTTCAAGTTTAAACAAAGATGCAAGCAGTCTTGATATTGAGCTGGATGAACATGTGGCAACCTCCCTGTCTAAGGAAATGGACCTTACAATGTCTTTGTTTCTCTTGCAGGATGTTATAGACTTTCTTTCTTCAGAGCACACAGAAGGTATGTTGAAAAGTTATTCTGAGCTGAGTAGCTCCCACTTGAAAATATTATATATAGATATAGATATAGCTATAGAGATAGTTAGATAAATTCATGGTATTGATTTTTGGGGTCTTCTTTGTTTTAGTGTCTGAGGACGAGAGCTACAATGAGGCTGCTCAGACTCTGCTGACCATCGGCAACATGGCTCACCTCTCTCAGTCAGCACAGAATCTAGCAACAGACATACAAGATCACACAACAGGTAAGGGACACAGAGCCCACAAGATTCCTTGTTGTGGAAGTGGATTTTATTTCTTTTATAATAAATTACACTAAATTGGAAATGTGCCTTTGTCTTTTAATGCAGATACGTCAGTAAGTGTGGATGACACCATCCAAAACCTAGAAGAAGAGATTGCATCACAGCCTGCTGCACAAGAGGAAAACAGTGCCACTTCTCTTATGGCTGCAACTTCTGGCCAAGAAGTCGCAGAAACATCAGAAACTGTGGCAGTTGAAGAACTACAAAACCGAAAAGCAGATGGTGGTGACCAGCCCATTCTTGAAAGCAGTGATCAGAGGACTGGTTCTGATCCTGACCCTACCCCTCAAATAGAGGCAAGTCCAGAGAAGTCAAAGAAAGATTCTCCACAAACTAGAAAAGGACGCTTGTCCAAGGTGAAACCAAAGCCTAACCTTGGCCAAGCCTCAAGGACTGCAAAGTCAAAATCCCAACCAGAAACAAATACACAGACTATAGATGAAGAGAGCCACACAGTCGCCCCTAAAGACACTCAAGCCACTGAGACTTTATCAGCTGCTGAAGAAATTCCTAAGATTGCAGACTCCAGTCAAGAATTGTCAAAGGATGAAATCTCTTGTATTGAAGTCAAACTTACAGAAGAGCCATCAGGCAGTCAGGAGAAGTCTGCTGGTCAAGAAAAATCAGGTGTAGCAACATCTGATCAGAGTACCTCAAAGAACCAGAGCCAGTGCTTTTCTGACACCAATTTTAAATCAACAGATGAGATACTGATATCTAATGTTCATACAATAAAGAATAGTGTCAATAATCTGGTAGTATCTGACACTGCAGTCCCAGAATCACAAGGGATAAACATTTATTCAGATCCAGTCCAACAGAGTAGTGCCCATCCTGCTCCATGTGTCACACCTGTAGAAGATCTGCCTGTTAGTCAGAAAGAAGAGAGTGAGGATGCATCAACTTGCCAGACCAAGAAGAGTCGATTCCAGAGAGTCAAACCCAAACCCAACCTTGCAAAGACATCAAGAACTGTACATTCTAAGCCTCAAACCACAGAAGACAATGTAAAGACAGACTCCAACCCAACTGCAAACCCAAATTTCCATGAAAAAGCAATAGAGGTTGAAGCAGAACCAGCATGTACCACCTCTCCCGAAAAACCAAGGAAAAGCACTGCTCCCGCTTCAGATTTGATTCCATCATTGGATTTAGGCTCTACTCTTACACCCGCAGACGAACTTCCTATAACTGAGGAGAAGAAAACAGATGTTGGAGTTGTTGGTCAGGTAGAATCAGGTGTAGCAACATCAGATTGCAGTGCCTCAGAAAACCGGAACCCTGCTGAAGCTCAGCTTGAATCCAGGATGGAACAGGACACCAGAAATGAAGAGGATAAGCCGATGTCTACTGTTGGGACAACTGAAAGTAGTTGTATTAATGTGCTGACATCTGATTCAACAGTTCCAGAATCACAAGATGGACAAGGTTCAGAGATGGACTCAGCCACGGTCCAAGAGAGCAGCGATCATCCTGCTTCATGTGTTACACCTGTAAAAGATCCACCTGCTAGTCAGAAAGAAGTGCATGAAGACCCATCGACTCACCAGGCCAGGAAGAGATTCCAGAGATTCAAACCAAAACCCAACGTAGCGCAGACATCAAAAACTTTACACTCTAAAACTGTAACCACAAAAGAGACTGTAGAAAAAGACTCCAGCCCAACTACATCGCCCAAATTCCATGAAAAAACAATAATAAATGTTGAAACCGACCCAACTTGCACCATCTCTCCTGAAAAGCCAAGTCAAAGTACTGGTCCGGATTCAGATTGGAAACCATCAGGGGATCTAGGCTCTACTGTTAAACCCACAGAGGCCCTGTCTGCAATTGATGAGAAAAAGACAGATGTTGCTCAGGTAGAATCGTTCTCTGCAACAACAGGTCAGAGAGCCTCAGAAAACCTGGACTCTGAAGCCCAGTTGGAACCCAGTACGGCACTGGACACCAGAGACATAAAGCCAACATCTGAGCCCATAGAAGAAAAACTGATGACTCAGGTTGGTACAACTGAGACTAGTTGTAGTAATCTGCTGACATTAAACTCTGCAATCCTTGAATCACAAGTTGGTCATGAACCAAACATCGACTCGGCACCTATCCAAGAGAGCAGTGACCATCCTGATCTCTGCGTTACACCTGTAATAGAGTTACCTTTTAGTGAAAAAGAAAAGGATGAAGAACCATCGACCCACGAGGCCAGGAAGAGTCGATTCCAGAGAGTCAAACCCAAACCTAACTTGCCACAGACATCAAGAGCTGTGCGGTCGAAACCTCAGACCACAAAGGACCCTGTCACACACATGCAGCCAGTTGAGAAACCCTCCGACCCAACTCCAGTGTCTGAACCCTCTGACAAGACAAAAGCAGAGGAGGGAGCACAGCCAACTTGCAGTGCCGTCTCTCCTGAAAGACCAAGCCAAATTAAAAGTACTGGTGCTGTGCCAGTTTCAGTACCATCATCAGAAACATGTTCTAGACCCACAGAGGGATCGTCTTCAGCTGAAGTCCAAAAGACTGACGCTGGAAGTGCAGTAGACTCAAGCTTAGAGGGCTCAGAACAAAATGTACCTCGAAGAAGGCAGCAACTACCCAAAATAAAACCCAATTTGGGATTATCAACCAGAACTACACAGGCAAAAGATAGTAAACCCTCAGAACCGCATCTTATGAGCACTTCGGGCGTAACCTCAGAACAACAGCCTGTGGACCTTAACAAATTCACAGAGAAGGACATCAAGCACTTGACATCAGCGCATTGTTCCTTAGAGCGTCTCAGCTCGACAAAATTAGTACCTGCAGAGTCAGAGAAGTCAGGAGATGCAGCAACATCTTCCACTGTTGTGTTGACAGGCTCAGTTCTTGAAAATAAGAGCAGTGAAAAATCCACAATTGAAAAGGAATCCCCACCAGACAAGGTGGTGAGTGCACCTGCTTCACACCTGAACAGCAAACGGGATATTACACTTGGGGCTACAGAGACCAGTACCAAGCCAACAGATGATCCAACTGCAATTTCAGATGTCCAGTCTTCAGAAGATCGTTCTACAGAAACAGAAATTAAAACTGCTAGTACACAGTCCATACCAGATCCGGGAGAAAGCACTCGGCATCCACATTCAGAGAATGAGTCTGAGGCACAAGGTCAACACGCAGTCCATCAATATCCTGAAATGACTGAAAATAAAAAGGATGACCAGAGGTAAGATGAAAAAAAAAAGATGTAATGTAAATATAGTTGTCATTTCTTATTAAGAGCCTAATGTTTTGAGATGATCATCAAAGAATTATTAGTTTTTTTTCTAATTTACTGTGTTTTACCCTTCAAGCACTGATGATAATGAGTCAAAGCCAGCCGACTCTTCTAAGTCCTCAAGAAAAGCTCCTCAGACTCGCAGAGGCCGGCTTGTTAAACCTAAACCCAACCTGGGAAGCAAAAGCCAACCTCCACGACCACAAGTCAGGAATGCAAAACAATCAGAAGCAGGTTTGACACCTTTTTTTTAAAAGGTTACTTACTTTCAAGATTGCTGAGTGGATAGTCACGATGCCTGCCATCTATGGCCGTGCAGTACCTTCCATCTGGAGTAAAGACTCCTCTTTCTTTACAGATTCTGCTACCAGCTCAGAAGGTGTGGATGCCTCTCTGCCCCACAAGCCTGTGTCTGAACTCCAACCTCATAGTCAGGAACCAGTAGAGGGAGCCATTGAACAACATAGTAACCAAAGTTCCCCTCCAAAAGATGCTGGGTCCTCACTGGCCCGCTTGACACAACAACCGAATCAACATGACTCCACTCCAAATGTTGCTGGATTTTCTCCAGGCTGTTTGACACAAGTACCTGACAATTGTAATCAGGTAAGATATTATTTATATGTGCGCAAAAGGATCGTTAAATTATATGTATAAATGCACTGTGTAAAAACAGCAGTAATGTTTTACATTGTGACACAACCATTTAAGTTGATGTCGTTCTGATGCAAACTTGACCAAACCATGTAAACCTGACAGTTCAGGTGTATGAAAAGAACATTGTTGGCTAACAATATCACTTTTTAATCAGTCAAGAGTGTTAAATAATGTCCAGTTTAATGCATCTGGAACATTTCAGGTAAAGATGATGGAGGCGTACTTGAGCTATTCCGACAGGGTTGAGAACAACTTATGTGTACACAACCTCACCAAGCGTTTGGTGTTATCTTGGTCGGGAAGCTCTCACCACACGTAAGGATTAATCCTCAAATATATCTCTCTGATTCTCCTCACACTCCCAGGATGCTTCAACATCTGGTACAGGAGGGACCCAAAGTCAGCCAAGTCTCACAATATTTCCAGACAGTAAGTCCGATCAGTTGAATTATTTACATTGTGTACACCGTGGTTTAGTCTCAAACCTCTCTAACTCTCACTCTCAGTGCTGCCGGAGCAGATGCCTTCAGATCCAGATGAACCGTTTTTCATCCTCTCTTTGACTGAGATCCCGGTCTGTTCATCGGGGGATGTGTCGGACCCTTATCTCCCTGTCACAGATGCATCAATGCAGCAACAGAGGTCGGTGCTTGTCTCTTATCAGCTGGCCTCGCAGGCGTGGAGCTCCTTTTGTTAAGTCTCTGATTTTGAAACTGTCCTCGCCCACCTGCAGTGTTACTGGAGAAAGTTTGGCATTCGCCGGAGATGGGCCTCTCTCTAATGTCGCTGTGACTGTGTCCCCGGAGGAGAGCGGTGAGACAGAACGCGGTGTAAAAGATGAAGCTGCACATACAGTGAGTAAAGTTTTAAGAAGCTATTCGGAGCTGCAATCTGATAAAATGTCAGTATTTTGTCACATATTTTCTTTTTGTCCTCCACAGCAGAGTTCAAGTTTGGAGAATCCAGTGGATCCAAATGGTAGAGTGAATTTATTTTCCTGTGATTTATTTAAACTTAGGATTAATGTCATATTTGGAATGATTAAAGTTAATTGTTTGTGATCATGGAACAGAGATTCCTGGAGTCCAGCCATCAAAATTACCAGACACGGAGGAGAATAATGATGAGACTGAACCTCCCCCAACAAAACAGAGACTAAAGGGCACTGCAAGAACAGGTATGCAATAGATCAATATCTACTCCTCAAATGCACTCTCAGCTAATTAAAGACATATTCTTCATCGTCTCTCCGTTATTCTTTGAACCAGCCAAAGTGCAGGTTAAGCCCAAGACACCAAGACAGAAACAAGCCAGAAAGACGCTCCCCGCTAAGGAGGAAGAGTCCACACAGGACTCAGAGCTTCCTGGTCCTTCTGTTCAGACAAAAATCTCAAATTCTCTAGATGTTGAAAAGAATACACTGACATGTGGAAAGGACCTTGATGATTGCAGCACAGGAGATCAAACTTCACAGACCAGAACGATTACAAGTCAGAACAGGTGAGGAAAAAAGGAAATAAATCAGATTAATTTCCCCAAATGTGTCGTTGATACCCATCACATGATTCATGTTAATTTCTATTTTCCCATACTGACAGAAAACCCCAAGACAACTCTGGCGCTTCAAGCAAACCTCCGCCTGGCAAAGCCGCTTCCAAAGGGCCTCAGGTCAAAACTCCACGCACAGCGGGAAAAAGATCTGAACTAGGACCTGTAGCCTCAACGCCACATGATGTTGCTCCCACACCCAGTCCAACACAGCTGCCAGAGAATACAAACTCTGCACTCTTAACACAAGCAGTTGTGGAAGTCAGGCAGACTTCTGAGCACAGCCGATTACACTCAGACGCAACTCCTAGCACCTCGTCGGGCGCAGCTGAGGTGAGGAGGGTAGAAGTTGGATGAATCGTATTAATTTGGTGGTTAGTTTCCACATCCACGAGTCCATAACGGCTTATCCTCTGTTCTTCTTCATCGTAGGTTTCAGCTTCCCAGCAAAGTGACAATGTGGAGAGCAGCCTAATGGAGGACGAGCCCACCAGCGTGTCTCAGTACTTCTTATGTGACATTTTCACCGACGTGGAGGAGGGATGAAAGCCATAGAGGAGGCCGAGTGAGGGGAGAGGACGGACTTGCAGGCTTGCCTTTTTAAAAATGTTTGTTGTGTTAAGTTATGTCTGTAATGTTAATTTATAACTAAAATATTGTTTTGTCTTTTGTTGTTCAGTTGTAATGTCGCGGAGTAAAATTTACGATACTGATGAATGCATTCTCACTTTCACAAGCACTTTGAACATGTACAGTAGTTTCAATCGACTGAAATGCCTTTTTGAGTGGACATTAGTTCAGATAAGATGTATTAAATTGTACTCATTAACAATCAAAACATAGATGAATCACCAGTTTGACTTAAAGAGGTGGCAGCTTCTTCCCAAATATTTGTCATTTTCTGAGCCTCAGATTCACTTAATTGGTTATGAACTACCTGTGAACATGTACAGTTTGTACGAAAGGAAACGTTTCTTCCACATTTCTGTTCCGTTAACAGACCAAACAGTCTCAGGAGGGAAAACCCGATTACTTGCCAACGTTGTACAGCTGCATGTATAAATGTACCTACCTTTTTTTTTAATGCCTCTTCTGTGTACTCGTATGCATTTTTTTTTCCCATCACCTGTTCTATTCTGAAACACTTTTTTGCTTTGTATTTGACCGGAAAGAGTCTTAAAATTGGCTTCTCATTTAATTCAGTAGAAGTGCAGATGTAGACAGATGTAAGGGAATTTTACTGACGTGTTGTTTTACTGTATATAGTGTAGATGAGTCGAAGCGCTCAAAGCGGTCCTTGTACAGATGCACAGCATTCAGATTATGTTTGATACTTGAAAACACATCATGTGTTATCTCCCTGACATGTTTCGTTAGTTCATTAAAAATAAAACATGAAATTCCACCAACACTTGGTCTTCAGTCTTTGTGTGTGTGTGTGTTTTTTAATGTTGAGATGGCTTCACTGCCTTCTGATGAGACGGTGCATTTTAATTATAAAACTAAATTGAAAATCAATATGTCTTTGGCTTGTCCCTGGTCTGAGTTTTGATGACTGCCAACCTCTGACATGATGGTATAATTCTGTTTCCTCTCTTAAATCTTATTTCAGACTGCATTAAAGGTGCACAATGTAGTTTTGGGGAAGATATTTTAATTAGGAGAAAAACATCGTCATTGACTGATCTTTTTTTATGCCTGAGTGAACAAACTTTTCATTTTTTCATCCTGTTATTACTTTGTATTTGGCGGACCCTGCCATTTTCAAGCTTCAAACAGGACCTTTATTTTTGCTCTGAGAAGAGCTGTTTTATTCAGTTATGGAAAAAATATACATTTCTGAGTTTGAATTATTGGCTCATTGATATTGTACATATTAAAATTCTGAGTTTGAATTTCTTCTTCAAAACTACTTGATGCCCTTTTACACATACAGTCTGGTTTCTTAAACTGGTTAAACCTTGAACAAACTCGTATGCAAGATACATACCGGTATTTGAATCTTTGAAGAAATATTTAGATATTTATTTATATATATGCCCAGTTTGTGCCTCTCATGCCTAAATCTTTCTTCCTCGGGTCGTAAAAGAAGTCTATGCTGAATGATATAAAACTGGACTGAAACAGGATTTAGAAGTTTAATTAACAATTAGCTCTTAAATTTGACTATGTTGTTACATCACATTACTTTAAATTTGGAGTTGTTGTGTTATACTAAGTAAGAAAGCAAGAACATGTCGTTTAGATACTTGGACAGGAAATATTGTTGCAATTAAAGAGACTTTTTGATTGATCAGTGTCCAAATTCACCAAATTATGAACTGAAATTATTTAAAAACAATTGATGTACATCTGGTGACAGACTCATGTAAGCTTAAAAAACTGTTGTACTGTATGTTTTTTGTGAAAAGTAAATCAATTCCAATTGGCCAGTAATCCCCATTACTTATATGTTTTTATAGTTTCTATTCCAGACTAACTCACTTTACTCTCTCACACTTCTTAGCCTTTAAAATAAACCGTTATTATTCACAGTATATAAAAAGCATTCAGCACTGCATGTGACAGAGCTGACGGAATAAAAGACTCCACTAATCCCTCCGTGCTACCACCCCTTGTAGTGAGGCTTAAGACCGTTTTGATCTCTCTGTTGGGTAACTAACTGCTCCGTCTTGCAGGTCCATTCAGTCAGCTGTGAGATTATTCGGTCCGCTCACCGTACAGCTGAGTGCTCAGAGACTGGAGCAGACCTCCGAGAAGAAGGAACATGACTGATAACAGCCAGGTCAGTGAAACAAGATGGGTTTTTATTTTGTATTATTTTTACACTTATGAATCTTTTTATTATAATCCAGCAGAGAAATGAATGAATGTTAATGTTTTTTTTGTTCATGTTTTCTTTAAAAGCTCTTGAGTAAAAGTGATCTGACATGTAAAAACAAACCAAAAAAAAAATCCTGATTAATTTGCACGTTAACATAACAATTTGCAGTGATCCTGTGACAAACTAATATGATTCCTAACGATCAATCTGCGTCATCATCAGTCTCCAATGTGCGCAGTATTTAAAGATATCATGTGATGGCACAAATGAACTATTTAAGATTTTGTTGCTAAACCAGCTCAGTGAATTACATCTTACGTAATGACGTGGGATCCATTTAGAACAAAAGAATCCCACAACATTTCAACACAGCTTAGGCTCAGAAAACATTATTCACTTATGCAACTTTTGATCCTTAGATCTGTACTTTAATTCACTTATGAGGTGTGTGGATGAATGGTAAACCTCAAACGACTGAGCCCAAGAACGTGGAATTAACACTGAATAATTGTGTCCATTATGAAACAAATCAATACACCGTATGAAACAGTCAAGTGTGTGCTCGTGTATTAATGAATGTCATTGTACTTTCTCACAGACGCTCCATTCAGTGTGTGTCTTGTAAAAAAATAAAGTAAAATCCAAAAATCACAACAGTTCATTCAGATTGTAAAGAGACAACAATATCCTGATAATCATATCATTGGTTAAAATGTCAACATGGTGAATAAATCAGATATTTTCAGGAAAAAAGCTCCTGAGTGGATAATCAATAAGAAAATCATATGCAATGATAAATATATACAAAATCTGTTATTCCAGACAAAGACAAACTTGTCTCTTGCAACAACATACAACCTTGTCTTTGCTCACCTGGAGCCGGCGTGCGGCTCTGACAGCGTGAACATGTCCAGGGATTAATGTGATGCTCCAGTTTAACGCCGTCACCTCGGGGGGTTCTGGGCTCTTGCGTAACGGGTCTGGGTCAGCGTGTGTTCGAAGGACTGTTGCCGGAAGGATCAGCAGGTTGTTGGAAAGTTACAAGGCCGACGACAGTGACGGCTGCCTGACGTGTGGTTTATCACCACACATCATCAACATTACCTGTAAACTGTAATTACTCAAACACCCTCACATTATCATGCATCAGAGGACAAGACTGAGAGTCTCCAGCCTGCTAGTTGCTCCATTAGGCTGCATGACACCGTCTCAGATTTGCACGTTATTTTGAGGAGGCTGATGTGAATATGATCAGTTTCCCGGATATTTCACCATAAGCTAGTTGGATTAGGTGAAATTTGGACCTGATGAGGACATTTCTATTAATCAGGGATCAACGCAGTGATTAAAATTCATCCTGAGGGGAACATGGCGACCTATCCAATAGCACAGTGGCATTGGAGGAAATGTCAGAGGATCAACCTTCAGGATTAATTTTCTGGGAACCTGGGAACTCAAAGTGAGATACTAGTCACCAGTATGCAGTGCCAGGTCTTATCTTACTTCCTTCTCGCAGTTCTCACAAGCTCCTGGTGCTCTTTTTTTCCGCCCTCTCCATATCAGGTTCTCATTAACTCCATTAGGAGAGGCACTGTCTGACGCTTAAGTTTCCCTGCTTGCCCGCCTGCTGCTTTCTGTCTGTGCTTGAAGTGCTTCATTTGTGTGTCACCAAAAGTAAAAACCGTGACCGAACTTGCACACACGCCAACATGGTTTGGAACGGCCATCAGGAGCCTTATTTTGTCCGTTATAGCAGGGAGAGCGCTGAAAAATGTGACTGCAGGTGACTGTTCCCACTGTGTTGAATATGAAAGGAACACTTTAATGACTTCAAACAAAAAAAAAACAATTGTGCGTACTTAACGTTTTACAATATACATCGCAGTTGCACCTATAGCCATGGCATGGCAGGCACAAGAATATAAATATTGATAGTTCTTATTGAAAGAATGTTCTTTATTTCACTCATCTGTGACAGGAAGGAGAGGTGCTGAAGCAGATCGAGAGGGAGGTGCGAATGCGGGAGGGGGCCAGTAAGCTTCTGGCAGCCTGCTCCAGGAGAGAGCAGGCCCTGGAGGCCTCCAGGAGCCTGCTGACCTGCAGCGCCCGCATCCTGGCCCTGCTCAGCCAGCTACAGAGGATGAGGAAAGCGCAAATCCTAGGGAGAGTGGGACGAAGGTCAGATGGAGTGCAGGGATATACTGTATGAAAAAAGACAGTCAATAGATCTTTTGACAGTGGAGATGGAGACAAAGAAATGTTGTTGGATCAAGTTGATGGCGTCATGCCCCGTATTGACCACCAGAGGGAGGCAAAGCGAGCCTTTTCAATCCTCTGAGGGGTTTTTTGTTAGATTTGTAGATTTAACTCATTTATTCTGTTTATAATGGATACACTTGTATTTAAGATTACACATATGCATGATACAACTACAGGTATGATGGTGGACATAGAGAACCTTATCTGTGCAACATGAATGCTCATTTTTGTTGAGATTTGTCCATTCGATGTCGTTATTCCTCAGGCTTTTAATTTGTGCTGCTGTCGAGCTGGATTCCACTGGTGTTCTTGTTATTTTGTCCATCGCCTTTACATGCTGTACTTCATGTATGGCTTGTTGGTTCTATTCTGTATTTCTGCTGCTGCAGGCCATCTGAAGACATAGCGCCGTGTCTGGGAAAAGTAGCCCTCTCAGGTGAGCGAAAGTAGCAAAAACATCTCACCACAATACTTGAGCCTGTCTTTTATATTTGCTCCAACTTTTTAAATTTGCACTCTGCAGACCTGCGAATCCCGCTGATGTGGAAAGACTCAGAGTACTTCAAAAACAAAGGAGGTAAGGCCACCGACTGCACTAATGTTGACGTCTTGATTGAAATTATACGGACTGAGAGAAAGTAATCAATGAAAAAAGCAAAGGGTTTGATTGCATGGACACCTTAACCCCCGTCATTCTGCCTGGTTCTTTCATAAGACTGAAATAATTGCCCACTTTACCTGACTTGCCTTCAGAACCAAACTGCATTTTCTTACTCGATTCTTTTCACTTGCAGAGCTGCATCGGTGCGCCGTGTTCTGCCTGCTCCAGTGTGGCACAGAGATCCACGACACCGATCTGGTGATGGTGGACCGGACTCTGACTGACGTGTGTTTCGAAGACACCGTCATATTGTGAGTCACCTGTGTCGTCGCAGTTCTTTAGAGGTTCAGCTGTGGTCCAATTTGGCTGCAAACAACTACAGATGATAATACTAGAAATAACATGTAATTCATTAGACAAGGAAATGAACAAAGTTACACGCTAGGTAAATTAATATGCTGTAACAAGTGGCATGTTGTGTCAAATTAGACAAAAACTAGAAGTAAGAGCCAGTTGAAAACACAACATAAAACTGTATTGTAAAATCAAACAACATTGTGGTCTCTCCTAGCCTGGATGTCCGGAATAGTTCAGAGCCACACGCTTGCTCGTTAGCACCTTATTAGACATTCGTAGAAGTTTTGCTAAACATAACAAGAAAACAAATGAAGTTCCTAACGGAAAAATAAAGTTCTTTGAATTGAATTGAATTGAATTGAATTGAATTGAAAACTGTGCTGCCATCACGATCTTAGTTTTTGTCCGATTTGAAATAAAATTCAGCTTGTTACGTCTTATCAAATTACTTAGTGTATAACAGTGATTGTTTACTGTGTAATAGAGTTATTTATAGTTTTTTTCCAATTTGAAATCTGTTACATATTTTCAGTTTTCAGAGTGAATAACTGTGTTTTTTTTTAATTTTCTAATAGAGTCTAGTTTTTGCCTAATTTGAATGATCAGTTATCAGGTTTTACAAGTTTACTGTGGGATTAACTTTCTTTGTTAACTGTCTAATAAGGCAGATATTATTTCTACTTTAAGCCTAATTTGACAAAAAAGTACAGCTGATTGTGTCTTGTGTGCGTGTGCTCTAAAATAACGTGGGGCCGATAATGTACGAGTCAGTCTATAAAAGCGTCTGTGTGCAAGCAGCAACGACGTGGGTCCGGAGTTCCAGCTCCGTGTCGAGCTGTACAGCAGCTGTGCGGTGGACAGCTCCTCACAGGGGGCTCTAGGACCCAGGAGAGGGAGCCTGCTGGGGGGCTCTCTGGGATGCTCCTCTGGGAGTAAGATCCGTGCCGCGTTCGAGTCCGCAACTGTTTGTGGATCCAGTGGAGGAGATGAGGGACCAGGAGGTGTGTCGCCGCCTTCGTCCCCTCGTCGGTCTTCACTGTAAGGACGGCACTTCTCCCTCACACGCACACACTAAAGGGAATTTTCAACATCCAGAAAAATGAAGATTGATTTCGGACACTTTTTTTTTTTTCCTGTATGAAGGGGGCCCAAGTTCAACCTGCTGGCTCACACGACGCTGAGAATCGAACACGTCCAGGAGGCTTTCAAGACGCATGATTTGTCGCTGGCAGCAACAGGTGAGTTATAAATCACCTCCTCTCTTCCTCCTGTCTCTTCTCCTCTCCTCTAATCCCTAATCCCTTTGTTTTCCCCAGAGGATAGTCCCTTCTGGTTGCCTCTGTACGGCAACATGTGCTGCCGCCTGGTCGCCCAGCCTATGTGCATGATTCTGCCTGTCATGAGTGGCCGACTCAAGGTTAAGGTGACTATATCCTAATATATTATCCCACTTTGTGACTGTTAGTAGTGTAATCACATTATCATCCACTGAAAGACTTCACTCCCTGCTCTCATTCAGCTCGGAGAGGACCTTAATCGCTGGCAAAATGTCTACGGTGTCCTCAGGGGGCAAAGTCTCCTCTGCTACCAGAGTGAAGAGGACCTGGAGTCTGAGGACGAGCCATTACTCGTAATCCACATCAGAAAGGTCGGTTCAAAAATGAGCAAAGTCACAAATAAATAGATGGATTCATTTACGGCTTTGTCCACGCTGATTACAACAACACGCCAAGGCCACCAGAGTGCACTGGTGAATTTATAAAAGTTGTCCTAGAGGGAACACGGAGAGCATCTCACAACGAGCAAGATTCATTTTTGTCAAACGGAAATTACCGGCTTCTGGCCCAGCTTCACAAACTTCAGAGGCACGCAGAGAAGTCAAAGTCAAAACGCTTGTAGTGTATAGGACAACTTTATTGTCAGACCAACACGTTTCAGGTTGTGGCATCATGAGACACATAAAAAAATGATTTAAATACGGTAAGTATGATACCTACCTAACCATACCCACTCTATCAAATACGTTGTTTGTAATCAAAAAAGGAAATTTTAGATATGCATTTAAGAAAGTGTTCTAGAAGTACTAGAAATATGAAGACAGATGATCTTTTTCTTTTAGACACCCTATTACAAACAACAAACTCCAAATGTTGAAGTAACTACATACATTTACTTAAGTACTATTACTTCTATTCACTTGAACTTAACTCTCGTGTTCACCGTATGCTGTTTTTCACATTTGAGAGGAAAGTATTGGAAGCTTTTTAGTTGTCTGTTACTTTTTTAAGTGACATTGTATTTATATTGAGGTCCTAGTTATGAGTGGTAGTTAATAAGTAATAAGGCTTTTAAGATCATTATTATCAAGTATTATTTTGTGTTATTAAGAGTGTATAATATCAGTGTGATAAACACATTTATCATTAGACTCTAAGACAGTTATAAACACTCACAAGGTTTGATTGTGCAGTTCTTAGATTGTGTCATTTAAATTGTGAAAGGCTCAAAGAAGTACAATTACATAATATTTGAGAAAATCCCTAAAATGAATTCTGATTGGTTTTGCATAACTTCTTTAAAATCTTTTTTCAAATCATTATATCTCAGAACTGATATGCCTGATCACAGACGAAGTTAGAAAAGGTGTGTCCCAGATTTGCTCTCAGCTTCCATCAAACTTAATATTTCAGTAGCATCATGACTACCTGTAATGTCTGAGCTATATGGATGTGTCTTCGAAGGCACTCGATAAAGCAAAACTCCAACCTGATTTTCTGAATAAATCAGACGTGGAAATGATTACGTGTGTGTGTCGTCCCATCAGGACACCCTCGTCTGTGTGTCAGAGAGAGACCCAGTCCAGTGCCGGAGTATATACATCAGTACACAGCGTCAAGGAGAGGATGTAACCTACACGCTAACCACGCACGCACCCGAAGACACCCCGCGCTGGACCGAGGCCCTCTGGCAGCACGTCTACAACATGAGTAAGGCCTCAACGGACAGCAGGGGTTATGTAACCTGCGCCCTAAATACTAGCTACCATTAAAGATAATGAGACTATAATTTAAAGGTTTGAGAAAAAGGTATGGCCTTTCTGTATAGAACATAATGATCAGGTGTCAATTTAAGGCGTGGGTACGGAAAAAATTAATTGCTTTAAGCGTCATTATTAATTATAAAATTCTTTGGCAAACTGATGAGTTCACGGGGTTACATCAGGACTCAAATACAGTGCAGAGTTCAGTTAAGGTGATTCACAGTCGGAAACAACTCTACAGAATCTGTTCTCACTTCTGATAGTCCACCTGAAATCTGCCAATACACCGTGAGGATATCGTCTGAGCCCTGCAGTGAGAATTACTTTTGTGAAGCCAATAATGCTGATAGTCAGAGACGTGTTGTACGCTAAACCGAGCTAAGCTAATTGGCTCTTTGCTTCAGCCTTACAGTCAGTATATAAACAGGAATGTGGTATCGATCTTCTCGTCTAACTCTCAGCAAGATATATCTATATATAATACTATATATATACATATATATTGTATTCTATATATATATGTGTGTGTGTGTGTCTAGATGCATCTGTTCCTGTCATAACACAAAAACATTATCAGGCAATATGAACGGAACAACAGCAACGATGAGCTGGTTGGTCACTCTTCATACATTTTTTTCTTTCTTTTTCTTTGTCTGCAAATTTCAACAAAATCATTTTTTTTTCACACCAACTCAGGCATTTATGAGTTTTTCCCACTCCTGGTGCCATCTCAATGATAATAAAGAAAAGCACACATAAGTATCTATTTTTAAAACCTTGCTTTATTTCATTTTGATCATATCTTTAATCTCAAATCTAGTCTTGAATTAAGGGATATCCCTGCTGGCTATGTAGGGGGAATGCAGTTTGGTGAACTTAACGTGAGCCTTATTACGACAATCTGACAGCAGTGATGTGCACAATGGGGGGGCAGGGGGGCAGTCGCCCCCCCTTGTGGCCCAATTGTTGAAAAACGCACGCTAAAGTGCCCTCCTGGGAGCCAAAACGTGCACTAAAGTGCCTTCTTGGGAGCCAAAAAAGCGTGCCAAAGTGCCCTCTTGGTTGGCAAAACACACTAAACTGCCCCCTTGGCTGGTTAAAATATGATAAACTGCCCTCTTGGGAGCCAAAACATGCGCTAAAGTGCCCTCTTGGGAGCCAAAACGCAGGCTAAAGTGCCCTTCTTTTCGCCCCTGCCCTTCAAAAAGTCTGTGCACGCCACTGTCTGACAGGAAATATCAGTTAAAGGTGTGAAGAGTCGGACGACCTAAAGTCATAAAATAAGACTCCCGAGTGCATGTTTTTCATTAGTTAACCCGTCATTTTAGTCCACCGAATCATAAGTGTCGCCTGGCTCAGCCTCCTGTTACTGACTGTAACCTTATCTGTGCTGATATTACATAAGAAAAACAATCGTAAGGCAGGTGGGGTCAATTTAAGATTGATAGATGACGATGATGTGTGTAAAATAGAAATGGGATTCTTAGAACCTGCTGGATCAAGTTTTTTTAATGCTTCTTTTATGAATAGAATATAAGCACGCTGTCGGAAATGACCTGAAGTCTGAGTTCAATTGCAAATCAAATGTTTTTTCAAGGCCCCTGATGTTTTTTTTTTTTTGTCGATTTAAAGAATTGTCATATCCTAACATTTGGCACATACCGTATTTGTGTAATTGTGTCTGGTGTCCGGTGGCAGTTTCCATCGTGATGACTTCATTCAGGCACCGGAGATAAACTTAATGCCAACTTGTGATTACATGACGTCGTTGCGGGGTGTTGTTTCGGATGCTGTCTGAACATTTTTACAGCCTTGTTTTACAGCAGTGTGTCATTCCAGAGAATGATATTGACGAACCACTTTGAGTCACACAGCCAATTATTCGTGCACGGCTAATTTGACGCTGCACTGATGGCGCAACAGTAAGTGGCTACTGAGCACCATGATTAGACGATGTGGTGATATAGGTACGCAGAAGGAAGTATTTGAGTGGAGTGAACTTTTAAATTATAAGGACTAGCCCAGAGAGGAGTATTTGGGTGGAACAAACCTTAGTAAAATGTCTATACGTTTGACCTCGGAAAGCTACTATACCTCAAAAGACTTGCACAAAACAACACACAATAAACACAGTAACTTGCACAGTAAACACTGGACGTACTATCTTTCTTTGTTTTGGGGATGATTTTTAAAATCCCTCCGGACTAATTGCAGGGGATTTAGATCAGGGTGGTGGAGACCGACTCCTAAATGAGGATTGGAAGCAGCTTGGGCCAATCATGGTGTGATGACACCCTTCCGTGAAGGCTTAAAAGAGGTGGTGAATGGCACATAGGTGGCTCCCTCATTCTGACGCTCTGTCTCAATTCAGGGTCTGCACCCTTCGAAGGACTCGGCCTTTGCGGTCTTCGAAGGCGAGTCGTTCGGAGAGACCTCGTTAAGTGCGTCAACCGTCGTTAAAGGGACGGTCTAGCCTTTGGAGCATTTCTTGGTTCATCACGAGATGTTTTACCCTTACGTCACGAGGCCACGAAGGATAGTAGCGTTGCATCCTCCAAAAAGAGGGAATAGAAGGCCGCATTTGGAGGAGCCTTCGAATTGGGACAGCCTTCGCGTGGCGTTGTGACGTAATTGGCCTTCAAATGCGGTCTCTGAAGGATACAGACCCTGAATTGAGACACAGCATGAATCTGTCCCTGTTTCACTGAGAACCTCTTCCCCTTAGACTGCCAGCCACAAACTCTGTCCCAAGTCATTCTAGTAATAATGATGATCACAATAATAATAATAATACATTTTTTTTATAAGCGCCTTACAGGTCACCCAAGGACACTTTACAGAAAAATATTTAAAAAAAAACAGAAACTGCCCTCAATGCCAACAGGCAATACAGGAATAGTGAGGAAACTGGGTTCACTTGAAACCCCGAGCCCCTTTACACCTTCAGTTTTTTTCATGTCTGTAGTTTAGATTTTTATGTAGATTGGGCTGGCCTGTGAGCATTTTTACTGCCAGTGCTGCCACAATGTTGTTGTAACAAGTAGCTTGACATGTTGGCAAATTACGTCTAGCATGATGTCTTGCTGTTCTGCACATCACTAACCTTACTGTCTGGCTTCCCTCCCATGAATGTCTGTTGTGTTTGTTTAAGCTCTGGCACTACATCCGCTGTGAGTTATCTGCTTCATTAACTCCTGGAAGGCTTTCTTAACGGTGGCTTTAAGGAAATACATGAAACTGCCCTAAATGGTTTTTTTTGCGTTCTAGGTTTTCTGGGATTTTATGTTTAAATATGCAGCGTTATCTAATTAAAAAGGCACCAGTTAGTCGGAAATTACAAAACACTGGATAAAGCCAGGTTCAGAATTCATTGTAGTTCATTCTTGTTTCATTTTGTTGACATATTAGAGCCAAAGGCTTTTACAGAGGGGAATTTTTGTTAACTCTTTTTTTTCCCCCACACAAGTCAGAAAATACTGTCAACAGCCACACACACACACAAAAAAACAATAATAATCAAATTAACCACGTTTCCAGGAAAAGCAATGTTCCAGAGATCAGGCTGTGAATGTTATATAACCACACACCTCTGAAAAAACCTTCAGAATAAAACTGGAAAGTTAAGTGTTTGTAATTGCGATATACAAATAGATTGTATACAAATAGACATTTTCTTCTGCTTATCCAGGGTTGGTCGGGTAAACTAATCTACTAAAATCAGATGGAAAATGTCTATCGAGGTTAGCACGCTAACCAGCTAGCCCTGGCCCAGCCTTTCTCAAATTACCACTCTGACCTCTCAGTCCCGGCCACTAGCTGCATGGCTAATTGAGCTAACAAGCTTACAGTAACTACGGTTAGCTGCACTATCTCATGAATTCAAGAGGTGGCCGATTCTTACATATTGTCCCTTTAAAGTCACGTATTTGGGCGTATAATTTTTTTGTAGTGTACTTTGTCGTCTCTTCTATGTGAAATATTTCAAGAGCTTCCTTAGAGAAAATAAAAGTAACTTCTTGTGTACTGTGTATGATCTTTTATCAAATCATAACAATGTGTTAAAAAAACATGTATGTTGAAGTAAACGTGTATGTAACGCAGAAACAAGTGATGGGGGGGCGGAGCAGCTGTGACAGAGACACCATTCACCCTATTAAAATACACTGTGCCATCAAGATGATTTTAAAGCTGCTAAATGTTACTTTAAGTAAGTGGTGGAAGGAGAGAGAAGACAGATTCATGCTGATTCTCTGCCATTAAACAGCAACGGTGCCAAGGGTGTGCTCTTAAGTATGCTTCTGCAGCGTGTCTTCACTACTGGGCACCTCTAACTCATTTCTACAGCGTCTTCACACCTCTGTGCATCTGAGGAATTGAGATGAGCAATAAATCTTTGTGTTCGCTTGAACAATTGCAATACACGTCAGTATTTCCAGTCATCAGACCGAGCGGGTGTGAAAAAGTGAATGTGGTTAGCCCCTCCTTGGTCGGGACAAGGGTGTGTTTCCTTGTTTACCGTTTTAAATTTTTCTTTGCATGTTTTATCCGACTGAGAAGGATAATATCCATATTCCCTCGGTGCAAACCAACAGGAAAAAACCGGCAAAATGGTGCAAAACGTGAGCAGTAGATTTACTGAATTGCTTCTGTTTTGCAACCTTCCTCTGACATCACAGATGATGTGTGAGAAAATGTGAAGGTATTTGCAGCTGCCCGCTCACAGCCTTGTGAAACAAAGGAAACAGTTGTTGTTCAGGCAGGTTTGATAATAATAGCACCAGTAAACCCTATTTATAGAAAATCTTTCAAAAACAAAGACACAACATGCTTTTACAATAGAACAATACTAAATGCAATAAAGCCCGACGTTTAAAGAGAAGAATAAATGTAAGTTTGTTTCTGTAAAACCACTAAAAAGTTAAAAACACAACGTTTCTATCCGTTTGTTTGTTGAATTTTCCATTTTTCCTTCGACACAACGCTGTGCTAATGCTCTGGTTAGGTTTAGGCACAAAAAACACTTGGTTACTTGAACCAAAACATCATGGCTGGGCTTAAAATGCCTGTTTTGGTCACCACACTCACGGATTGAGATGGAACTTTTGGTTGCGCCAGAAATCACTGGAAATATCCGCAGGTCTCCTCAAAAACACCTGGTTATGTCGGAACTAAAATGTCTACAGGGATCCTTAAAAACACCCTGTGACGTGACTTAGGCTCTGGTAGCCCTCTTGGCAGCGTTGTTGGCTTGTAATAGCACCACCACCACCCCCCCCCCTCCACCTCTTGCTGCGACAGGTGACTAATAAGGATAAAATGTGAACACGATATGTCTGGTAAACATGTCACCGTTGGACGTGACTGTGGTTTGCAGAAGACTGCTAACGTAAGATCCTGGTGACTAGGCTGGAAAGTCAATAGCATGTCTGTGTCGGATTTTCACCAGGGGTAGCGAGTACATAGTGAACAAGAGGGGGTCCCAAAATTGATCCTTGGGGAACCCCGCACATGAAAGGTGCACGAGTGGTTCAAGGCTGCAGGAGCACATATACGTTTGGAAGACACCAACTAATTATTGTTCTGATAATAAGGCGATCTTGATTTATATTTAAATTCAGAGCACACATAGAAGGACAGCATTCTCACATCTGTAACCAGAGTAGTCTGGTATATGATACAGGTATGACATAATCTCTTTACTGAATGCACGGACAAAGATTAAAGCTGACATACATAGCCGCTGAGTTTCTGTGCACTTAAACTACTGTAAACTATTTGACAGGTTTATTTGCACAGAGACAAAAGCTGGCTGGAAGCAGATTAATTACTCTGCCATTCATGTGCGTATGAAAATCAGTGCTAATGCTATTTGTTGCAGGCCAGTGGAAGCAGTGCTGTGATGGCCTCATGAAGATTGACACGCTCAACTCCAGGAAAGCCATTACAGTGAAGCAGGGATCGCTTTACCATGAAATAGGTAATGTAACAGGGGAGGCCCTTCCGGATCTTATCGGTAGTTTTCCCCGTTTACATGCACAGCTCATCATTTCGCAAAAACATGGTATCCGTGTGATTCTGGGCCCTTCCTTTTTTATTTCTGTCCTGCGTTTCAAACTATTAGCAGACCTGAAAATCTTTAAGAGTTGTGTGATCTAACGCCACGGTAAACAGATATGCTTTTATGCGTGTCTGTCATCAGGCTGATGAACGCTTAGAGGCACAGAGGAAAAGGTACGATTTGTTCTCTGAGAGTACCGGAGATTTGTCCATTGGCCGACAAAACACTTCTGAAGCTTCACAGCAAAGTGGCTTTTCAGCACTCTACCAAACAACTGGAGTAGCCAGGGAAATGTAAAAATAAAAAAATAAAAAATCTTATAAAGAGTCCATACGTAATCTGGCGTATTATTATCAACTGTGCGGTTGAGCTCGTGCACACACGTTAAATGGTGTACGCTCATGCTTTTAACTTGGTGGCTACAGTGATGATTTAGGCGTATTAAGGGGTGTACTGTAAATGACGTCTTTTCAAATCGATCTGTGATATCGGACGTGTTCGAGGATTATGACGGATGAGCCGTGTGGAGCCATGTGATGTTGGTCTTTTTCAGTCGGTTTTGAAAGAAGTCCCCATCTGCTTCAAGTTGTTTCGGAGAATCACACAATTCTGTTTTGCTACGAAGCTCCAGAAATAATGTTGTGTGGCCTCCAAAATCTCCCCCAGTTTTCCATCGTCGTGGGCATGAGAAGAGAACGACTTAATTTCTGCCTTTTTGCGTGAACTTTTCCTTTAGTCTTCACTGTGACTGATGCAAGTTTTGCGAGTCTGCTAATTAATTTATATTTCATGCAGGAAATAAAAGACAGCGATGACTGCCTGGGACAACAGGGGAAAAAAAAAACTCGCCAAGACCTGAGGGTGTATAGCTTGCAAAAAATGTTTCAAACTACTTGTATTTCAGGAGCTAAAACCTGTTAACATACGTATCAGTGAATGGATGTATGGACTGTAATGACCTATCCACATTTAGACATCTGACTAACCATGCCAGGAATTCTGACAATATAATGAGAGGTAAAACGTAATGCTCCCTCGTGTCGCCTTGCCTCAGAGCTGACGAACGGGTTTGAGTAAATAGCAGGATGTAAGAAAGATAAATAATGCTGCCCGACAGTGTCCTGGAACAACAGGCCAGACTGTTGACGTGAATAGGGGCATTATCTCCAACACCTGCTGACAAAAACATCAGTCATCTGGAACGGAAAATATGCACACTATAGCAGGGGAACAAAAATAGGCCAACACCTAAAATGTGGGTGTGTCGCTTAGACGTCAAAATGGCCCCTTTTTTTTTTTTTTAAGAACATTCCAGTCCTCCAGTCAGACGGCCTCGAGGAAAGATAAGAGGATTCTGAGGGGAATTTGGCGAGATGAGATTTTGACATCTCTTCCTTACAAGAAAGAATCATCTCTCCAAATTCCCCTTTTATCAGTCTGTTATCAACAAAAACACGGTTTCCTGTCATGAAAGGAGATGCTTTGAATACTTGCTCCAGAGTTGGTTCTCTTTAAGATGGTAAAAAATGGAGTGACTCACCCTCCTGTTGCGTCTTTTGCCCCCCTCTTCTTTTTCAGTAACACCATCCTCACCCGGAGACGGTCTCGCCGTTCCAGATTTATCCGGCGAAATCCGCACGTTGCTCTCTTCCTACTACAAGGAAAGGTAAGCAGCAGCAGACCTTCCCCTCCACCAACACCATCACCACCACCAGTGTTTTAACGAATAAACTCCATTGATTTTCGTTAATTATTCACATGTTCTTTTTAAACAAGCTGGGACAGGGGCAACAAAAGGTTAACAGTTAATAGTATCATGATACGGTATGAAACGCCCCTTGAACTGCACAATTGTCCGTAAGCCACACAGTCCAACAATTTAAGGAACTGCAGGAACGCGGGTGATTTCACCATCTACAATCCAGAGTATCATCTGGACACATCTCTGCACCTAAGGGTCAAAGCCAGTCAACGTCATAATTGTCTGTCACCCAATCTGTCTGGCGGACGTGATTTTAGACATGATGTCATCACACGGGCTTGGGAACACTTGAAAAGGAAGAAAAGCCCTGCAGCTGCACCTATAAATTCAAGTTAAGACCGCCGCGCAAAGTGAAAGCCATATATCAACAACACACAGAGACACGCCAACTTCTCTTGGCCCGAGCTCACCTGAGATGGACTTGCGCAAAGTGAAAACATTTCCCGCGGTGCACATTTCAAAATGTTTTGGTAAATGATGAATATGTTGCACTGTGGGCTACAGAGGAAAAGGGCCACCCAGACAGTTACCAGCACAAAGGAGAAAAGCCCGGCTCAGTGCCCATAGCATGGATAACTTGCTCCACTGATGTTTCATTTCTGTTTTAAGCCCACTCCCAGCTTTTCTTGAATTGTGCAAAACCCTCTCCTCGGCTCCCCGTGACACGCATAATCACTTGTTTGTTGTGGTCGTCTCGAGATGATTGCTTTGTAACTGGAGGCAGCGCAACACTAAAGAGGAAACTTACGACTTTACAACAGACAAACAAAAATGTCAGAATTGTACCCCTCCGGGACGGACGAACGGCTTTGAGCGATGAACCAAATTCCCGCTCACACACTTTAGTTTTTTACTTTCGCTGTTTATTTTTCCGCCAACCAAGGTGATAGAAGTGTGAGTGATGACATCTGGGTAATTTGTGACAGCTTCTTGAGATTTCAAATTTTAAATGCCGAAGAATGAGGCGGCAACTTGCTCCGTGAAATCACGGCCGGTTTCGCAGTGGAGCCGTCGTGGGCGGTTTGTTTTTTTTTGTGTAGAGCTCTGTGACTCAGGCTTTATCAACAAGTTGCAATTACATAAGATTGATCCGATTATTGCTCGGTCTGTTTGTTCGGTTTATCTATTTTAATGAGTGAAAACAAAAGAATTATAAGCAGTGTCGCGGGTCACACACTGTTCTTACAGGAGCCTAATTGAGGTCAGCGGGGACATGACATGACATCACAG
This sequence comes from Sparus aurata, assembly GCF_900880675.1. Lineage (NCBI taxonomy): Eukaryota > Metazoa > Chordata > Actinopteri > Spariformes > Sparidae > Sparus > Sparus aurata. The sequence continues at coordinate 22,956,245 of NC_044198.1, read as the reverse complement.
CCAAGCAAGATAAATGCCTCCTTTCAGTCGAGCACATAATGGCCCGCTTATACATTGTAGGCCATGCCATCAAACACTGGATGTTTCCCAGATGATTTGACTTCTTAAAACGGCAAACAGTCAAAGTTACAGGTTTAAGTCCGCACATAATGCACCTGAGTGTCAAATGCTACACTTATTGTTCAGGGGTGTCATGGTTTATGTACAGAGAAAGGCCAGTGATGTCTTAAAGAACAGGTTGTACCAGGGACAGATGACTGTGAACGCTTCATATGTCAATGTTCCTTTTCTACAGTACACTAGTAACGAGTCAGACCTCTCTCTGTGCTGTGTACGTGACCAGATTGCACACAGCAATGAGTCAGGCACCAGTGAGGTGCAAGTTAGATGGCTTCCCACAGAATGCAATCGATCTACTTTTCTTTGAACTGAAGAAAATGACTTGACACAGGGCGTGAATACAATTTTAGATGTGTAAGTAAAGGATAAATTGACACAAAAATGAGAATCCCATCATAATTTAGTCGCCACCATGTCGATGAAATGCTGGTTGAAGTTTTGTAGTCCACAAAACATTTGGAGTTTTACAGCAAAACAATGTTGACGCGGTCCCCTAAACACCTGGATGTAGATGGAGACTTGTTTTCAAATGTTCAAAAAGAGAAATATCGCTCCGTAGAGCTCGTCCAGCGATATCAAAAGACTCCGGAAGCCCAGACATCCTGAATGTGTTTGAAAATACATTTACACCTTAAGTTTTCTCTTATCTCCATCTACTTCACATGTTCAGGAGAACGCTGCAGCGCTGTTTTGCTATGCAGCTCTAGAAATGTTCTGTTGTCTACGAAACTTCACCCGACTTTCTGTGGACATGGTGATGAGTGGATGATGACTAGACTTAAGTTTTTGGGTGAACTTTTCCTTTAAGTTTTTGGAGAGCAAGCAGCCTGATCATGCCACATGGCTGTTGCATATGAAACATAAAACATGAAATGAAAAATGCCTTTTAGAGAATTTTAGGGCATCCACAGTCAAGCAGGCAATAAACATGTGATTATATAAGTAAAAAAATAAGAAAAAATCATTAGTTTGTATCTTCATATTTAAATCCAGTCATGTCTTCGTACCTTAAAACAAAAATGTCACATGCACACCTATGTAAGCTTGAACCAACCAATTTCAGTCAATAATATCATGCCATCCACCCATCAGCATGGAAGACGGTGTAAATACTATTTTAAACGTCCCTCCCTACCTTATCGTTTTTACTAGAATCATACAAAAGCACAAATAACACAGGTTCAAAAGGGACTTAAAATGAAAAAAAGTAATAATAGCATGTTCCATAGTTTTGTTTATTCCCAACTAACCAACCAACCAACCAACCAACGGACACTGGGGGAAAAAGTATGTATTTGTATATGTATTTCCTCCTGCCAGGAGAGGAATGCAGTTCACCAGTATTGTGGTGCACTTGTGAGCTGGCGATTTAATCTGGAAAAAATGTTTTGTTTGTGTTCTGGTAAGTCAAGCTAACTCATCCTCATACCAGTCATTGCAAGATAAGAAATTGGCAAACTCACAGCTGAAGCTGAGCTCTGTAACCGATACATGCATGAGTAGCTGTAACTGTCAGAGGGTGTTGTGTCTGCTGTGAGTGCAGACAGGTTTCACAGTGTGTGTGTGTGTGTGTGTGTGCATGCACGTGTGTGTGTGTGTGTGTGTGTGTGTGTGTGACTCACATAGTAACTATTTTCTCTTTTTAATTCACCTGCCTTGGAGATGTTTATAACAACAAAGAAATAGATAAAAGCAGATAGAATAAGGCTTAATTGATGCTATCTTTGCAGAATTTGTCGGTTGCTGTAAATAAATTGATTTTTTAAAATCTCTTTAGACATTTGCTGTGTGTTGGTGAGTCATCAACCCATCTGTGCTTTTATAACCCAAGCTTTGTTTTTCCAGCAACGTCGTGAACACACCAGAACACTCAAAGAAATACGAAAATACAGGCAGATACTGACACCGCCACACACCTCCAGTGGGTCATGAGCGGTGATCCAATGGGATTTATTTTTGTTTGAGTCTGTTCATTGTTTTTGTTTTTTTCCTGCGTAGTATTGCTTTCTCCCTTTTTCTTACAGATATTGATGACCCTTGCCCGCAGCTGCACCGGAGGCGTGAGGACCTGCTCTTATTCTATCCATTTGTGGTTCCTACACCTGGTGAAGACAACGAACAAGGACATGATAAATGCTGCTATTTGGATATTCTACAGAGGACACATCCTTCTACACAATCTTCTACCTCTCCTCCCTGAATCTTAACTGTTTGCCCAACTAGAAGTATAAACCGTACTGAAGAATGACCAGTGTAAGCCTGAAGTCCCAACTCATCACCGGCTCTTATGCCACTAAACTGTTGATCATTTGAATTTCAGTTAAATAAAAATCTACAAAAAAAAACAAAAGGAAATAAAACGATATTTCTTTTACAATATAAAAATGTGGTATTCCATGTTTTGGGATGCTTTCAACGGTTTCCTCACGCAAATAAACTAATGTAACATGCTTAAAGACCAATTCTGACCAATTCTGTTCAAACCTTGCGAGTTGGACTTTCGTACGCTGAAACCACGAAAGCAGTTTAGCCGCCTTCTCCGGATTTAAAGACAGAGAGACTCTCTTGAGTCATAAAGCAAACAGTCCCGGCACACAGCCTTATTTAAAGGTAAAATGATACAATTTATTGACTCAGAAAAAATGAATTCCTGTTTGTCATCACTTGTGACCCACCTAAAGTATGTGGTGGTGTCTGCATCTGCAGTGACGCTGCCCTCTGCCCCTACTATTTCACCGTGTTCAGGACATTCTTGAGTGTCAGTGGGTGTGACGCTCTTCTCCTCCTCGCCAATAACAGCGTGCAGTTTGTTAGGAATGAATGTTTGTTTGAATGTGTTGACAGCACCTTAAATTGTTCAAACTTCCTGGAATAAACCTGTCGCCCACTGTAAATCACTGCGGCGGCGGTTTCCGCAAACCGAGGATACGTTCATACTTTTTGCATTTCATCATGTTGCGACTTCTGCGTTTCTTCAGGGTTCAGTTTTCTGTTTCATGCTGCGACAACACTTTGCAGTTTTGGTTTGCATAACTATTGACCGCCAGCATTTTATTGCCTGGCGACTGGGTTGCCCGGAAACCACTCAAACTTAATGTTGATGAAGGTTTCGCCTCTCATCCAAGAGGCTTCGTCAGTTCTGACTCACTGGATGGGAGTTTCATGGCTTTTAAACTCTGTTTCGAAGTATACGTATATGTAACCTCCTGAGGGTTCACCTGACATATAAACGGCACCTTTCTAACCTGCAATCTAAAGCAAAGACAAGCAATTAAAAGTCAATCATCAGCTGTTAACAACCAAGTTGTTCTGCAGCCTATAAAGAGGGTCGAAGCTTCAGCACACATTTAGTCCGACACAATGGAGGAATATAATTATGCACATTTACTCAATAAGGTTCAGTATGTAGGATCAACTGGCATCTGCTGCTGTGGCTGCAGTTTGCAACCAACTGAACGCCCCTTCTGTCACCCTCCTATCCGTAAATAGCGTTTATTCATTTTAAGATTTCTCTACTTTGCTGTGGGTGGTGAAATGTAACCAAATTTGAACTTGTGAACCTGTGAAGACATCAGGAAGATCGAAATGATAATAACCTATGAGGGAATTAGTTTGGTGAAAGGTCAAAGTTCAGTATACTGTAAATAAAGTTTATTCATTTTGGAGGTGATTTTGAGGTGAGAGGTCTCTACTTTGCTGCTATGAAATGCAACCAAATGTGTACCTGTGATAGAGTAAGACACCAGGAAGAATATACAAAGACAATGATGAGCTAACCTGTGAAGGAATTCGTTTGATATAATGTCAATGTCAGGACACTGTAATTAGAGTTTGTTCATTTTAGAGGTGATTTTGAGATGAAATTTCTCCACATTGCTGCAATGACATGTAACCATGGATGAGGAGCCAATTCCTTTTTAGATATAAAAACCATCATTCTGAGGTAAAGAAAAACATATAACAGGATAACAGGATACAATACAATATGATTAACTCTATTGTCCCCATAGGTATGGCTTTGACTCAAATACAATGCACATACACTGTAACGCCCTCCACAGCGGAGATGACAGCAATAAAACATAAGCAGCACATGCCAACACAAATTGCACACACTACAGATGTTGCACATATTACACATGCTGGACATACCCACACAACCAGTGTTGATAAGAACACGTGCCATTGCACACTGCCTGCCACCTCAAGATGCAAGTACACACTGGGGTGTTCTATATCTTCTGCCAGAGGGCAAGAGCTCATATTCGGCATAGAGAATGTGCAAATGTCAGCCTCTGTGCATACTATTCATATTTTGACTCAGTGTTTTTTCAATCCCATGCCTAACAATGCTCTCTAAAACCAAACAGTGGGATAAAAACACAATCTTCTGGTTCACAACCTTCCAACAAACTTGACCTTATAAGTGCAAATTCTTCTGAACTTGTACTTTACTCCAGTTTTTTTTCTAGTCATGCCTCTTTTTCATTTCACCTTATAGTGGGAAATATTGTACTTTTTACTACAGTACATGTGGTTGACAATTTTAGTTACTTTATACAGTTTTTTGCACACAAATCATGTTGTCAATTAGTTGATACCCCGCAAACAAATTGCTAACTATTTTGATTGTTATTTGTTCATGGCTGTAGTTTCACACATGTGAGTGTGTAGAATAATGACGTACATCAAATGAATGAAATCAATTTCAATATGCTACACTTTAAGTTTTTAGCACCAAAAACCCTTTCGAAATATTTTATTGTGTCATTTTCCGTGTGTAGAGAACAGAGATGTTCAGACAGTACGGCTCAGCTTACCGAGCCAGAAGTTCAGGTATCCGATGATAGTGAAGACTGCCTTTGTGCTCCGGCCTCATAGTTTTAACAGCATGAATTCCAGCTGAGTGTCACTGTCTGACTATTCCAGCTTTGCAAGCCAGTATTACCATCCTGCAAGCATCATATTGTTAAAGCCCTGGAGGTAGACATAAATGAAGGTATGCACTGACGTAAACTCTTTCTCAGAGACTTGTCGAACTACAATGCTTTAGTGACATGGGAGCTCAAAAAAAAAAAAACAGTGTTATCATGTTTGTGGTAACGAAAAGTAAAAAACGTACTACACACACAGACACGAAGAGGCCTCTGAGTTAGGCAATAACCTGCCGAGAAGCGACAGGAAAATACTTCCTTAGACATGTTCATACTGGATTCCTCACAATCACCACTATCGCTGTATTTTTTCTAGCTTTTTGCAACATCAGTGATGCATTTTATGTGGTAAAGCACGCGAACGGAACAGGTAAATCAAGTGAACAAAACCAACCCAGGAAATATGTCTGACTCTATTAATGGTTTAGCCCTATTCAGCCCTATTCAATTGATTACATCCTTTGGACAAAGAACGACGATAGTTCTCTTTGGACCTTTGTGACACAAATAACAATTTGTACACAATTATCAATGCCTTAAGTTACACTGATGGGAGTGTCGGTCTTGTGTCATTGTTGTTGTCACACCTAAAAATTCCACATTTAATGATATAGCAATAACAATAACATAATAGTAGACTCTGAAGGTCACCCCGCAAGCCTACTGGTATGACAAACAGATAAAAACAAAGCTTATGACTGCAGTTGACGCAGCCTCTTCTGATTCAACTGTTCATTTAAATGAATTGCGGGGTTGTGCACAGCATACAGTTATGCAAATGTTGGGACAATAATTACCACACCTCATCCTCAAGTGTAGTTTAAGGCCACTACCCTCGCACACCCTAGTTTTTCATTCCTAAGAAGTGCATAAAAACACAGTAATGGTTGTTATGATAGGATCGATCAAAAATGAATTCGTTGTTGGAATGGATTCATGAAAAAGTTGGGATTTGTGAAGTGCAGACGGTGTAAGATCTGGTCCAGTGGAGGCAGAAAGGGGACATGGGCTTTACCATGGTCACCAGTCGAGTGCAAGGTGCAGCTGACTGTAACTAACTGTAAATGTAAGTACGAATGGTTCAAAGCCCCTGACTGCAGGGTCTTAGCTCTTCCCGACCATCATGGCCCAAGCTACACTCTTCCCCAAAATCCCCAGTTAATTGAAATCAATCAACCAACCTATGTGGCATTTAGGTATAGTCTCTGTGGTGTCATGGACAGGTAATCAGCTGTGCAGTTTTCCTTCCTTTTTCTGTGGAAGGCTAAGAATGTAAGAGCGACACCATCGTGTTATCCCATTATTACTGTCTCTCAAATTCTGCAGCCGCCCATGTGGTCAGTCTCAAGGGTGAATTTCCTCTCTAGAGGGTTTTAGCAAAGAGAGTCCAAGATTCACCTGATGGCAAACCAGTCTTCTGAATACCTGACCTCATGTTTGGCAACCCTGCGTCGAACGGGATCACCCGATCAACAAATGAGTCATCAGACTTACATTTCGCTTATTTGAGTTTATTCATATTTACATCATAATTAGATCAAATGTATTACATTTATTATGTATAACATTACTGTACAGAAAGGGCTTTAAAAAAGTAAACAACACATTCTCGTTAAATCAATCTTTGCTACTGATATGATAGATTATTACATGTTCAAATTATGACTTTAAATATATTAAAACGTACCACAAGGAACCTTTAACTGGTTATGAAGCAGTCTAATTTTAATACTGATCATTTTTACATTAGCAAACAAGGCAAGAGGTTTGGCTATAGATTAGACTTATTTGAGTTGGATAAGTCATACAATTTAAAATGTGTTTTCATGGCGGACTGCTGAGGTTCAATTGAACAGTTGAGGAAAGAAGCTGCTCTGTAGTCTGGTGGTAGGCCACTAAAACACATCCTCTGTCCCCAGGGGCCGCCAGAATCAACAATAGTGAAAGTTCCTTGTAGTAGCCTTTAATCTCTACAAACTTCAGTAAGATACAGCATATGATAAAGCATGGTATACAGCTTTAATATGGTGTTGGAGTGTCAGTTTCCGATCCGATCTTCACATCGAGCTCGAGATGATTTTCTTCAGCTTCATCACCTCCTCATTGGTGAGGTGCAGCAGAGGAGTGGAGCCGGAGTTCATCATTAGTACAGTCGAGGGAACCCTCTCTGACCTATCTTTATCTCCCTGAATGAGGTCGTCATTGTAGGATTTAGCGGCTGCAAAGTTTTGCAGAACTGCGAGGGGATGAGAGGCAACGTTCACTTGGATAGGGGGAGCACGGGTGTCTTTCTCGTATGAATCCCAGCAACTTGTGGGTTTGGAGGTGTATGGATTAAAGACGCCATGCCGATTCAACGGGAAGACATCTCGGCTCTCTGCGTTTTTCAGAATCCCACCTGTAGGCAGCAACTTGTAGCTGGCAAAAGGATTCTGGCCCATGTGGTTGTGGTGATTACCGGTTGTTTGGGTGGTTGTTGTGGGGCTTGGCAAATTCCTTGGCCTAGTTCTTAGATCCTGGGCGTCTGAGCTCCAGTTTTGAGGACTCACCTGAAATGGCAGGTTGGTTGGGGGGGCATCTGTGTTGGAGCAATTCGTTTGTCCAGAGTGTTCCTCCAGAATAGGAAGAGTTGGTAGCTGCTTACCTCCCGGCACCATGGCTGAGGACTTGCACAGCCTGAGCCAGTTCTGAAACACAGACAGCGGCAACTCAATTTCCATCTCGCCACCATTCCCTCGAGGGATGCTGGGCAGTATCTGACTGAGATTGAGCCCCCTTGCTTCTGGACTGGACCCCTCTCTTTCATCTGGTTGCTCCACTGTAAGGTCTATGCTTGGAGAGCTGAAACACTGGGCGCCTTCATCTGCTCTACGTTTCAGAGCAGAGTCATACGCAGGGCTCCTTGAAGCTGTGATCGCTTTGACTTCAATGACGTACGCCTCCCTGGGCTTCCCTGGATTTGCACTTGGTGTATCTCCTGAACCCGCCTCAACATCTGGCGTCTCACGTCTTTCATTCCTCACCACCGGTGGGCAACGAGGAGTGTACAGAGGGGAGGGTTTGTTCAGAAACTTTGGGTTCTTGCTGGACGACGGCGGGGAGAACGATGAGGCGGGGTTGCTTTTGGCTTCCTGTCTTGATGCTTTGACGCTCAGGTTCAGAGGCTCAGCCAAGCCGGATGAGGTCTTGTACCGCTCTGCCAGGAAGCGCAGGTGTTCCAGGGGCTCGTTGACAATCTCTGGGTTCGGACAGGGTGGATTGAGAGAAAACTGGGGGGCAGGGGAGCCCTGCGGTGTCAGCATTGTGGAGGTGACAGGGAGCTGGGGAGGCAGAACTATGTGGCCAGGGTGATAGTAGTGAGCGTATTGGAGCGGCATCGGAAAGGTACTCCCATTTTGGTCTGACTGCGGGGTTTGAAGGTGCTGTTGGAAAGAAAAGAGTTCCGTCAGAGGTTGAAAGAACAGATGACATTTCAGGGAATATTCTTATTTGTCTTCTTGCCAAGAGTTAGATGAGACACTTGATACCACTCTCACGTCTGTACACTAAATATGAAGTGACAATCAGCAGCTTAGCTTATCTGAGCATAAAGACTGACGATGTTAAGTGCAAATTCCGGTATTATAGACCTATTTCAAAACTTTTTTAAAAGAATGAATCATTTACACATCAACACTTGTAAATATATAGCACCCAGGTTTAACAATACTGGAATTATTGTCTTTTGAAAGCCTGGCTGTGTCCACAACCTGCTCTCCAGTTCACTGCTTAACAAGTTACATTTTGTCCTATTAATACAAATATAGAAACTCTTTCATTTGTTTTAAGAGGGGTAATCGCAGCCAGTGGAGACTCCGGGAAAGTGAATTGTCTTTTTCACAATTCACATTTCCTCTACAGATCAAACAATTAATTGTTATTATTCAAATAGTGAACTTTCAAACACTGTTATGTCTTTATGCTATGTTAAGCTAACCAGCTGTTTGCTTTAGCTACATATTTACCTGATGATTTACCTGGTATCCATCTATTCATTTGACTCAACAACAAAACAAGAAAAGAATATTTTGTTCAATAAACTATAAAGTGGGAATACAGGCTAATCAGGATCTTAAACTAGTTTTTGTAGCACCAGAACCAGATTAATCATAAGAACAAATCTTAGATAATTGTATTCACGGATCAGTATCATCGCATTTGATATGTATTTATAACACAATGAGCCACGTCAGGATGTAGTGAAGTAATGAGTAGGAATGACTATTTGTATTGAATCGTGATCACACAAGTCTGAGTTTGTATTTTTGCCTGTGCCTCGTCAAACAAAAGAAGTGTTCAGCAGTTAAGGATCTATGCTGTGTCTTCCTTATCTTATGTCTTAAAATAACACCAACCTGGGGCAGAGGTAATGATAACAGCTGGCGTTTGGCTGGCCTCTGGCCGTCATCGTTTTCTTTGCTGAAGTTGGCAAAGTGGAGATGCTTCGGCTGATGAAGAGGCAAATTGTTCAATGATATGCCTTTCACGTGGCATTCATACGGCAGAAGCAGCCTGCAGGAACAACACATCAATCAGATAAGATCATAATGGGAACACAGCCTCAACTCCACCTGAGAAATGCACGCGCATTGTTTAACTCACTTCTCGTAGTGTCTGCGGGTGCAGGTGGCTGCGCTCGTGCTGCGAGGGTTTCCTCCGAGCATGTTGTATACTTGCTTCCACAGCTGCTGAGCAGTCACCTGGAAGAGAGCAGCATATTGCATTTAATTTAATTTAATTTCACCTTGTTTGTTTGTATCACAGCAATTCAGAGCCAATGCCACATGCATTACCATTTATAGCCTAAGTAAGTTTTGCAATGCAATTCCCCTTTTCAAGATTGGCTATTATCATTATAAGAAGAGTTTGAAGTCAGTCATTACAATTTATAATGACAAATATGGCGAATTGGAAATATTTAGTCACCTGGTGGTAGCCTCCCAAGTCTTGGACTGTCTTGTACATCACAAATAGGTCAACTGAAAAATAGAGAAAATATGCTTTTTCAAATACACTTTAATATTATAATGTACAGCTGTAGAAATTGTCCAATTAAATGATTTACAGATTGTTCTGTAAATCAGAAAATGGTGGTTTTAGGAAGTCTTCAAAAAAAATGTTTTGTTGCTGTCTGACACCCAAATATAATATATAAGAAGAACTGAAAATTATTTTCTGAGTTGTAAATATTTGACATTTATGCAGACGCTTTCTAAAGAACAATGACATTCATTCATAAGCTATGTGTTTTAATTGTGACGTTGCAGCTGGCGTTTACAATACTTTATACTTTTGTTAACAAATACTGTTCATAAGTTCATCTTTAAACATTTTTTAGATGACTTTCTAAAACTTGAGAAACTTAAGTTTATAAACTCTTTAAAGTTGCTTAATAAAGGGTTAAAGCATTTCATCATTTGTTAACAGTGAAATAACTATTGACAAAAAGTTTAATTAACTATAAATGTGCTATTTATTAATAATGGAAATAAGAGGAAAGTGTAACAAAATAATTGAGTTACAGTTTATTAGGATGACTGTGATTAAAGAAACTATATGAATTTATGCTGTTATATATTAGTAGGTGGATAGATAATATTCATTATACCTTATAATAGCACCACAAACATATTTGAAACAACAAAGGTCTGCTTTGATGCATAAAACAGCTTGCTTACACAAAATGTAATGAAATAATGATAATTATATGTACTTTGTTTGAAGCCCAGATTTGGGATCCGCTCTATGGGCGTATCTCTCTTCTTCATGAACACGTAGAGATCTTTAAGGAACTCTTTCTCTTCTTCTTTCATCTCCTCTATCGGCCTTTTGGTTCTCTCCTCCTGGATCTCTACGAGTGCCATATCCATGTGTGCCTGGGAACACAATCGACAGAGGAGACGACGTTTCAATTTGCAATGTGTCGACCAAGCGTGTTGACCAAACACACCAGTAAAACCTGAGATACTGCGGTGACAATGCCTCACTGTTAGAGTTCACATCACCTTGACTAATGCTTGTTTAACACTTGTGACCACATATCACTTGTTTGTACTTGCCCTCAGTGGAGTCAGCCCTCCATCTCGTACATACAGACAATATACCATTGATATGACACCCAAGAAACAGCATCAATGCACTCTTTCATCCCCCAGTTTCCATCGTCATCACTTAGACAAACATGTCAGAAAACTAGCATCTGTTTAAAAATCTATTTTTATTAAAAATCAAAGCTAATTGTTCGAGTGTCAGGTATGAATACTTAATAACTTATCAAGTATTTATCATTTAATATCATTTACTGGCATCATGTTACTATAATTGGATTCAAGCTTTTAAAATACATGAATACATTTATTGAAATACAATAATGCTTTTCAAAATAAAACAAAAGGGAGTACTTTTGGTTTAATTGAATAAAATAATAGATTATAAAATAAATACATAAATAAATAATAATATAAAAATCATCATCAAATAAACTCTGTTGTTCCTCACCTGTGTTTCCATTTAGAGAATAAGTGTTGATGGTATTATCTCATTGCCGTGAAGATCCCGGGGCGAGCGGCGCACAGGCTTGTGTAAGACTTGTGCCAGTGTTGTGAAGTGAGAGGTAGAAATCAGTGCAGCCGGTTAACAATGTCGCAACGAGTCAGTCACACACCTGTCGCTAGTATCTGTGTGACAATGTGGGCAACTGACTGAGGGGGTGTTCTCTCCAACGTCTTCCTGCTGAGCACTCCACCGTCGGACCAGTTTGACCTGCTCTGGGGCATGTGTTGAAAAACGGTTTATTGGAGCCCTCGACACATATTGGCAGAATAATAAGCTAACCAGTGGAAGTCTGTGTTCATGATATCCAAGAAAAAGCAAGTATCTTTTCAAACAAGTCCAGTTGGAATATTTCTGGGGGTTTATGATCACCAGAGACAGAAGAGAGGCCATAAGATTCAAGAGTTGCTATTCATCATTTCATCATTCAATGATTTCATCATTTGGCGCTTGTGTGGGATTAACAGAAAAAAGAAGGTACTTACTGTTACTTACTGTGCAATATGATATTGCATTATCATGTAAACAGTCTTGCGTGTTGTTTCACTGTCAATCATGCCACTCTCTGAGAGGAGGAGCCAAGTGTTTGGAATGCTGCAGCAATAAAAGGTTATACTGTTGTTGTAATTTTGATGGCTGTCTAATTGAGTGGCTGGGAGACATTCTACCAGGGGGCCTTATTTTGGCCCAACTGTTTACCTTTAAATCCATCTATCAATGGACTCCACGCAATGCTGAGCAACAGGACGCATTTCCGAAGCTTTTGTCAATCATGATTAAATGGTGCATGGTGTAATTCGTGGTGACAGATAAGCTCAATCAGAACCGCAAACTTGAGCAACCTGCTCAACTGTCACGCAGCGGTCTGCAGTTTTTGAGTCTTCTGTTGAAGTTCTGCCAGTTCAGGGAAGCTCAAATAAAATTGCAGTTGGTGTTCCTGTAGGGTGTCTAATTGTGCTCATTGAATCCAGGTAAGTAAGGAAGAATTTGTGTTTATGAATGTTTTAGTGAACGTGTATAACGTTTGTATGAGTGAACTGCAGTCAATGAGCTGCAGGGAAAGACTTGTAAAGCTGGGCTCACACTACAGGAGTTTTGGGCTGATTTGATACTGGTTCTGACTGACAATCAGCTCTGGGTCCTTGATCAGAACCAGCGTTCGGTACAGGTTATCTCGTAATGTTAGGGGTTTAAAGATCCAGTCCAGACTCATTGGGGGCCCCCCCAATCAAACATGTTGATATTTAGGGTTAAAAATCTCAATGAATACATTCTGAGTTGGAATCAAATCAAATCAAATCAACCTTTATTTATATGGCGCTTTTCATACAGAAAAGTATCGCAAAGTGCCTTACAGAGATGTACAGAAAAAGAGAAACATCAAATAAAATCAGGAGAAGAAAGTTAAAAGAACCCAACCCTCCCACCCCCACAGTCATGCACAGAGACATACACAAATATGTATACGTTCATACACACATTCACACATTCACACATACACACACAGCCACGCTGACACACAGACACACACACACACACACACTCACACCTACACAAACACTAGCTGTCACTACAGAGACACGGCCGGGCAGCGAGACCTGAGGTACAGAGGAGGCTAGAGGAAGCTACCTTTGGGGGGCCAACCACACTGGGAGAGATCCCAGTCCAAGGTCGCAGGGAGCACCGCCACAGAGACCACCCCAACCCGGGCAGACAGGAGGCTCCGCACCAAGGTGCAGAGCCCTCTAGTCGCCCGGGCCGGAACTGTCCACGGGACAGCACCCCCCGCGGCCAGACCAGAGACAACTCCCAATCTGGCAGGCCCCCTGAGGAAACACTGGAGATTAAAAACTGTTGCCTAAAACAGTAAAGGGTTAAAATATGGAGGCTAAAAACATGAGGGACTAAAACATAAAAGCATAAAAGCACAGAGGCTAAAAACATGAGGGACTAAAACATAAAAGCATAAAAGCACAGAGGCTAAAAACATGGACTAGAACATAAAAGCATAAGAGCATAAGACATGAGAGGCCATAAAAAATAAAAGCATGAAGGCTAAAACACAGAGATTAAAACAGTAAAAAAGGATAAAAAGTGCTCTGATTAGCACTGTCTAAAAGAAATCAAAAAGAGTTAAGATTTCAATTAAAAGCCTGGTTAAAAAGATGGGTCTTAAGCCTCTTTTTAAAAACCTCAGCAGTCTCCGCGACCCTGAGGCTCTCCGGCAGGCTGTTCCACAGTCGGGGCCCATAACAACTGAAAGCCGCCTCCCCGTGCTTTTTTGAACTTACCTGTGGTATGGTTAAAAGGCCGGTGCCGGAGGACCTCAGGGTCCGCGGCGGCCGATAAGGTAAAAGCAAATCAGATAGGTAAGAAGGCCCAAGACCGTTAAGACACTTAAAAACTAGTAGAAGAACTTTAAAATCAATCCTGAAACGCACGGGGAGCCAATGCAGCGACTTTAAAACTGGTGTTATGTGCTCCCGCCCTCTGGTCCTTGTCAGCACTCGTGCAGCTGAGTTTTGTAATAATTGTAGATTCGAAATGCTCTTTTTGGGAAGGCCAGAGAGCAGGGCATTACAGTAGTCTAAACGACAAGAGATAAAAGCATGCATCAGCACCTCCGTGCTGGCCTGAGAGAGAAACGGGCGGACTCTGGCTATGTTCTTAAGATGGTAAAAACCTATTTTTGTTATATTTTTGATGTGTGGAATAAAACTGAGCTCAGAGTCAAAAATCACACCCAGATTTTTTACAGATTGTGATAGTTTAAAATTCTTTAACTTTGGTAAAAGTTTCTCTTTCTGGCCCTCAGGACCAATGAGTAAAATCTCTGTTTTGTCCTGGTTGAGCTGTAGGAAATTCCCTGCCATCCATGTCTTGATATCTAAAATGCAGTTAAAAAGGACATCAATAGGCCCTGTGTCATCAGGAGACACGGCGATGTACAGTTGCGTATCGTCAGCATAACTATGAAAGCTGATGCCGTGCCTCCTGATGACGTCCCCAAGGGGAAGCATGTAAAGATTAAAAAGAGTTGGACCTAAAATTGACCCTTGGGGAACACCACACTTTATTTTGTGGGTTTCTGAGGAACATGTATCCATACTTACAAAGAAGAAACAACCAACGAAAGAGGCATGGCGATGGTAAGCATTCTAGCCCTTGAAGATAAAGTTACCTGTGGTAGCATTATACTGTTGACAGAAAAAATCTCCCCTCAAGCTCTTGCTGTTCTATATAAAACCTGTTGACCTTGTCTTCCTACTCGTCCAGACTCATTCAACCTGCTGCTTTTCTTTATTCTCGCAGCAATGTCTTACTAAAGCAAGTTGCTGCACCACGCTAATCACCATTTTGTTTACGTCTATTTCCCCATGAGATCACATGACATGACATGTTTAAAATTAGAGAGAAAAAAATGTCATTTCCTTGTGCGTGTGATACGATAAGGTTCTAAGATCTGTAAGGATTGTATAACGTCCTGCAGTGTGAGCCCTGCAGAGCCAGGAAACCAGAGAGTGACGCCATGCCCCCACCGCTGCACAGAGCAGCGTCACTGTTTATTCAGAATCTATTTATAGCGAACGTGTTGCATGTCCACGTCGCGGAAAGGATGGGCTATTTTATTGAGATGGAACCCAACTTCTCATTGGGGATATTGCCCTAATGGCAAACAAGCATCCCAAATGATCAAAAAACTAGGTTGGAAACTGACAGAATCATGTAACCCTGCTTGCAGCAAATATTGTGGTTATGAAAAAGGGTGAGGTGTCACCATATCAACAGAGAGTGAATTCCACAGAGGCTTTTTGTTGAGTGATGATTGTGCCTGCTTTCAGCAGAAATAACTCTTGGAGACAGTAGCGTGTTTTCATTGGCCCATGACATCTGTCTGCGACTGCCTCCCAGTCTTTGTGTATCAAGAATTCATGGGGTGTGGCGCCAAACCTGTCAAAACACAGAAAGGGATGTAGCGTCCATTGTGTTAAAGTTGCAACAGTTTGAATGCAGAAACCATGCATAGCTATTGGAAGAAAGATGGATTGGTGAAAGTGTGGTTATTGCTGCTAAGCGGTTGTTGTCTGCAAACTTATGTGACGAAAACTGTGGCAAGGAATCCTTTCACTTCTGTCTCAGCTGAGTTCAGCATATAGTGGTGAAGAAAGAGCACAGCAATACATGTCCCTCAGTATATCTGTGACCTCTATTCAGGTCAAATTGTGAATATTACTTGAACAAAACTTAATAATTGAAAGTATCTAATATTACATTTACTTATTGGTAGCTAACATTAGGGCAGTACAATATGCAGGGTACGTACTGTAAAACTCACCATTCTTAAATTTTCTCCCACAAACTGGCAACTACCACGACCATTGATCACAGACAAAACACAGATGCA